>NC_138893.1:7180367-8612217 GCF_965194825.1 Balaenoptera physalus
TGGAGACTGACCTGTGCTCGCACACAGGCTTCTTGGTGGCGGCAGCAGCAGCCTTAGCGTCTCATGCCCGTCTCTGGGGTCCGGGCTGATAGCCGCGGCTCGCGCCCGTCTCTGGAGCTCGTTTAGGCGGTGCTCTTAATCCCCTCTCCTCGCGCGCCAGGAAACAAAGAGGCAAGAAAAAGTCTCTTGCCTCTTCGGCAGCTCCAGACCTTTTACCGGACTCCCTCCCGGCTAGCTGTGGCGCACTAGCCCCTTCAGGCTGTGTTCACGCTGCCAACCCCAGTCCTCTCCCTGCAATCCGACTGAAGCCCGAGCCTCAGTTCCCAGCCCCCGCCCGCCCCAGCGGGTGAGCAGACAAGCCTCTCGGGCTGGAGAGTGCTGGTCAGCACCGAGCCTCTGTGCGGGAATCTCTCCGCTTTGCTCTCCGCAACCCTGTGGCTGTGCTCTCCTCCGTGGCTCCGAAGCTCCCCCCTCCGCCACCCGCAGTCTCCGCCCGCGAAGGGGCTTCCTAGTGTGTGGAAACCTTTCCTCCTTCACAGCTCCCTCCCACTGGCGCAGGTCCCGTCCCTATTCTTTTGTCTCTGTTTTTTCTTTTTTCTTTTGCCCTACCCAGGTACGTGGGGAGTTTCTTGCCTTTTGGGAGGTCTGAGGTCTTCTGCCAGCGTTCAGTAGGTGTTCTGTAGGAGTTGTTTCACATGTAGATGTATTTCTGATATATTTGTGGGGAGGAAGGTTATCTCCACACCTTACTCTTCCGCCATCTTGAAGCTCCTCTCTCATTCTTTAGTATAATGTTAGCTGTAGGGTTTTTTGTAGATACCCTTTCACAGACTAAGAAAGTTTCCTTCTATTCTTAGTTTGCTGAAAGTTTTTTGTTTTTGTTTTTAAATCAGGAATAGATGTTGGATTTTGTCAAATGCCTTTTTGCATCTACGAAAATGATAGTGTGTTTTCTCCCTTTATTCTATTAATTTGGCACATTACATTTTTTTTTGCTATTAAACCAATTTTGCATTCAAAGAACAACTTACACTTACTTAATTTATACACATTGGTTAATTTATACATTGATTTGGTTTGCTATTTTTGGTAGAAGAAAAGGGTTGAGACTAGCACCTGAAGCTAGTACTGAACCCGCATCAGGTAACTTCTGAAGATGGATGACTATAGGGTTGATGTAAAGATGAATGACAAATGGACTGAGGTAGGAAATACATAGTCAGTGAAAGTAACAGAAAATTAACAAGACACCTCATAACTATCAGCTATCTAAGCTTCAAAATGAAAGGCATTTTAAATTAGAACTTTCTATACTCACTTCTCAGATTATCACATCAGAGCAGCTGGTACTCACTAAACTGAAGATATGCTATATTCCATGATGTATTACCCCTGCAAACAGAGCAAGATTTGCAAGTATTTCTTCAGTAACAATTTTTAAAATCTTGTTTTCTTTCCTGAAAGGGAACCATTGCTGAAACAATTCAAGTACTAGAAAAAGACATCAGTGGGTTGAAAAGTGAATGCAAGAGGAGCAAGAAGATCCAGCAAGTGTAGACTACTCTTTTAAGCCTGAATAAGAAGGGGAATATCCATAATGGTTTTTTGAGTTATTCCAGAAGAAAATATGTTGTTACGACTGTCTCCATCCCAAGCTAAATGGAGGCTCTTTTATTTCCATCTCTAACCTCCGCTGTTCCAGGATCTACAGGTCCTATTTGTAACAAAGATTGTCAACTACACTCTTCAAGTCATGTTTTGGCATTTACTGTAGCTGGACCACTAGAATTTAGAGGAGGGCACCTTGTTTACTCTGTCATCCTGATGCCCTGCACCTTCAAACAGATGGTCAGCCAAAAGCCCAGTGTAGAACAGAAAGGATCTACAGAAAGTGTTTATCCTATTGTCACAAGAGACATTCAACAAGACGTGCCAGGCCTCTCACTGATCAATACATCACATACTCCCTGCACGACAGCAGGAATCAGTCCTGCTGAGTATTAATAAGACAGAATCTCAAGACTTGTCGTATCCCATCACACAACGAGGTCTAGCTAAGAGATGGCTGACATGGGCAGCTGTGATCTGCCATCATCTCAGTATAAGAAAAAGAAAGCAGCAACATGAAAGGGTTTTACTCCCTCTTGAATTCATCCATCCATTTACTCACTTATTAAATAATGATAGCTGCTGACATTTATTAAACGCTTTCTATGCTAATCAGTTTTACATTTTCTCTTAATCCTCATATCAACCCCATGAGCGTTTTCATTTTGGAGATAGAGAAGTTAAGGAACTTGCAAGAGCTCACAGGTTTCCATTCTGTGCTGAGCACTTTGAAAAATACAAAAGTACAAAATACATGTCATCACTCCCATCATTATAGAAATTAACTGTATAGTATGAGAAAATAGATTTTCAAAAAACTGTACTACAATGATATGGTAATAAAAATAGTTAATATTTTAAAAATGTGTACTAAATAATATGCAGTTGTGTATCTTTCATTATCTCTCTTTTAATATTCATAAGCCTCTGAGATAGGTTCTTTGATTATCTTTAATTTCACAGATGAGGAAACTGAGGCTTACAGAGGTTAATTAAATTGTCAGAAGTTTTCAGGTAGTGAGTGATGAATGCTGTGATTGAGATATTTACCGTATGCTGTAAGAACACAGAGAAAAGCGCAATTAACCAACTTGGATGCTCAGTTAAAGCTTCAGAGAGAATAGTTTGACATTTGAACTGAGGCTTGAAATTTGTGAGTGGGAGTTCACCTGGAAGGAGAGAGGAAAAATTTCAGACTTAAGGAACAGCACAGGGAAAGACATGCAGTTGTCACAGGTTCGGGGAACAACCAGTAGGTCGGTAGTGCTTGAGGAAAGGGTGGGTGAAAGTGGCAGTGAGTGAGAACACAGAAGGATATAAAATGGAGTTTGGGAGTAGGTTGTTTGAGGACCTGGCTTATTTTTTAAGAAGCCCAGTTTGAACAACACAATGGTTAACAATTCAGGCTCTGGGAATTCAATAATTCTAGGTTGGAATCCTCTTAGCTCTATCATTTATTAAATATGTTACCTTGACTAAGAAACTTTATCTAACCCACTGTTTCTTCATCTGTAAAATGGGAATAAGTATAGTAACTATTTTGTAGGTTGTTACAGCAGTAAATGAGATATAGCACTTGTAGAAGACATTTTGGTATGTAAATGTAAAAAGAATCCAATGAAAGTTATTCTCATCATTATTCATATGTTTATTATCATTATGGATGAGACAGACTTAGTTTGCAGCTGGTAGAAAATAAAAGTAAAAAAGGAAAAATCTAATAATGAAAATGGGTCCCTTTCCCCTGCTCCCTGCTATCTGATAGGAGTCGGTCCTATCAAATATAGCATCAACATTTCACTTGCACTTAACTGCAGCAAAGGAATCAGAGCAGGAATGTGTCTGCTGAGGCCAGAAAATCTTGCTTATTAACGCTATGGGAGCCCAACCCAGCCAGGGCCCGCTAGCAAGCACTGGTACCCAGGCCAGCCTCCATATTCAACACAGAGGTCAAATCCAGTGGGCAGGGTGTGCCTTGGTAGCTGTAAAAACACTGGGATGAAGTAGAGTTGCTGTGACTCTAATGTAAAAATACCAGTTATTCATTGAGAGTACAACTGAGCCATAATTTGGAGGTTCAGGAAGCAAGATTTAGCTCTGCAAAGAAAAGGAGCAGAAAAAAGCACACAAGAAGAAGATGTGACGTTTATCATACTGACTATAGAGGAAGAGGGACTATTGGGTAAGGAGCCCTGTCTTATGGGTTATTCCAATATGGAGACTAGATGGGTGAGGATGTGGACAACAGGAGAAGAGTCAGGGTCGAGGCAGAGTTTTTGCTTCAGCGCAAGAGATCCGAGTAAGGCAGGCAATACCACTTAATTTTGATTGCCCCATAAGACGGAGCTAAGACTACTTCTCTCCCTTCCAATCCCCCATCCAACCAAGCTGAAACTCCCGATCAGTGCTTCCTAAACCTGGCTGCCCAGTGGAATATCATTTGAGAAGATTTAATAAGTACTGATACCTGAGTACCACTCCTAGGGACTCTGACTTAAGTGGAACTGGGGTGTCTTGAGCACTGGGTTTCTAAAAGGTCCCTGGGTTGATTGTAACGTGCAGCCAAGGTGGAGAACCGCTGGGGTGGGCAATATGTTATGGATAGTAACTCATCTCCTGCCTACTTGCCATTATTCCAAATAATGATAAAACAGACAGAAAGTTGTCCTGTTGAAAAGTGCATCACCCTGAGAGTGAGTAAAGAGCCACAAATTTAATCTACTTTCAGGCATTAAAATAAAAAAATATACGCTGTCATGAGATAGTGGGTTGGCGGAAGGTGAAGTGGTACATATACGTATATTGCCAGTTAATTCATTTATTTTCTCTAAAGAACAATCTGGGAATATGTTATGATTTGCATTATTCAACTTAAATTGAGCTTTCGAATTAAACCTAAATAAATAGCTGAATCTGTACATAATTGTTAATACTATACATGATTAAAAGTTTTTTAAAAAGAGAGAAAACCAATATGCCTAACAATATAATAACCGGTAATCAAACTAGGATACAGCAGTACAACATCATGTGGCTAGGAAAGTAAAAATTAGGTTGACTATCTTAATACATGGATATCTGTATAAGAAAAATGAAGCAAAATGCACAGTAATATATTCTGGTTAGTATTTTGTAAAGGATGTTGTGTTAACAGATTGGAATGCTTGAACTTGCTCTTATTTTCATTTTACAAAACTCAATATAAAAAAACTTCTTCATTTATCCAAGTATTAAAATAAGGGATAGATTTTTTTCCCCTAAAAAAAATGATAGATTTGAGAAAAATCAAAGAATAGTGATTGGAAGCAATTTTTCTTGATCAGGCCTCTGAACTAAGCCAGGCTACTGGGAAGAATGTTGAAGAAGCTGCAGCTCAGATAACCTACTTACATTTTATCATTTTTGTTTTTCAAAATTTTATGTTTCTTTAATTGTAACATGCAGCCAAGGTGGAGAACTGCTGGGGTGGGCAATATGTTATGGATAGTATCTCATTTCCTGCCTACTTGCCATTATTCCAAATAATGATAAAACAGACAGAAAGTTGTCCTGTTGAAAAATGCATCACCCTGAGAGTGAGTAATACATACTACTATATATAAAATAGATAAACAACAAGGTCCTACTGTATAGCACAGGAAACTGTATTCAATACCTTGTAATAAACTATAATGGAAAAGAAAAAATATATATTATATATATAACTGAATCACTTTGCTATACACCTGAAATTAACACAACATTGTAAATCAACTGTACTTCAAGTAAAAAAAAATATATATTAAAATAAAATTTAAAAATGGAAAGGAAACTTGATTTTCATGCTCAGGTTGTGAATTCAGTCTGAGTAATTCACTGATTATATTTAACAGAAAAACCCCTAAGATAACAATTTTCTTGGTTACATTTATCAAATTTTAGCTGGATAATAGCCAACCCAAAGGATGGACTTGGCAACAAATAATTGAGTTCTTTGTCCATGTTTTCAAAAAACTACAACTCTATATAGATACAGAGCAATGTTGCTGGGATGATGGCTCAAGTATTACAAACTGGAGAGGAAGTGACTGAAATCAAATGCCAAATTGCTGGAAAGAACAATGACAAGGAGCTGTCTTCTTGAGAAGATAAAAATATACGCTGTCAGTAAAATTTGCACTTAGTTTGAAAGTCACAGAAGGCCTGCTTTTGGGAAAAAAAAATAGCAAATAATAATATGCAAAACTGGTATCTATATATTTTCTTTAAGTCGGTAGGAATCCAGAATTATAACAGGTGGGGTTATTGGATTTTCAAAACTGCTGAAGGGTAGGGTGCAGGCTTAATGATTTGGGTGGTTTTAACACTTAAAAGCTGAGAAATGTGCCTTGAAATTATACAGGCATTCCAGAACTCAGGCCCTCCTGTTATCAGTTCCACCCTATAGATCCTACTTTCTAACAAACTTAACTGATTTAATATACTCATCATGAATATCTCATTTATTAATTTATTCTTTTATTTATTCAATTTCCTGATCTGACCACTCTTTTTCTGATTGTAACTTTTGTACTAAATCACAAAAATCTGAACAGAAAGGTTTTATGTGACACCATCACACTGTTTTTTCCCATTAATTTCATTTTACGTCTATCACTTCAGCTATACTTTTGGCCCTTCTGAAACACTGTTCTACCAAACAGTGAATAGTTCCTTGCTAATTGTTACTGGATGCCTCTATGGTACCTTTTATGTTCCTGGTTCTATTTTGATCAAGAAAATAAACTGAAGTAAGAATTTCAGAATTACAATATGACAATAACAGAGACATAAAGTAAGAATATAAAAAAATTAAGATAAAACATTTTCACATAGGGACAATGGATTCAGATTTTTTTTTAATCTTAAGCCACATCTGTCACTCTGATTATTTGCATTCATCAGCTTATCTGTAACTGTGAAATGCTATTTTCATTTGCAAAACATCACTACTGAGAAATTAATTTCCTACTGCAGTGCTAGCATCTAGAGAGTTGTGAGCCAGGCACCTTGTTTGGACATATGTTACTTACTAATGATGTGTAATCCTGGGCATTATCTTTACTTTTAAGACTTCTAACTCCACCATTAAATGACCAAGCAGGACTAAAGAGATCATAAGGCTACTTCAAACTTCAAGAGTGTAAGTTTCAAGGATTCTTACTATGTTGCACCTTCCTTAGTAAGAAGGAACAGACCAATATACAGAACTGACTTGTTTACTATAGTATATTCTGAGATAACCAGCTGATGAAACAACAGGCTGAAATAAAAGCCAACTATTCAACAATTCACCAAATATTTAATGGGTACCTACTGTGTGCCAAGCCCTCTGCTAGGAGCTAGGAGTATATCATGGAATAAAATTTACCTGTTCCTGATTTTGTAGAGCTGACATGCCAGTTGGAAAGATAGACATACCCAAGTAAACAAATACCTCAACAGGTAATTACACTGTGACAACTGCTAGGAAGAAAATAAACTGAGAGAGCAATGAAGCAATGGGGGATGGGATGACTTCTTTTCTAAGGGGGTGACTTTGGGCAGGATCCTGAAGGATGTTAGTGAACTAGTCATGTGCAGAGGTGGAGGAAAAGCTTTCCACGCAAAGGAAACTTGGACAAGTACACACACATGTGTGCCTGTCTCTATGGTGCTATATTCACGCACTGTCATTTAACTGCCAGATCTCATGAAAGGCCCCCAAATGAAAGGTTCAGAAATGTAGGCAATAAAGAAAATTAGCTATATCAGAAGAATTGTATTCAATTTCTTAGAATTAAGTTGATCTCATTTTGAAATGCTGAATTTAGTGAAACATTCCAAATGTAACATACAACTTTTAACTTTTCTAAAAGTTATCTTTTAACATATCTGTGGAAGGCAAAATATGAGAACTCCTAGAGCAGGCTGAGACTGCTGGATGGCAGCAATGATGATTTGCAAATGAAAATGGCACGGTATTTTCACTCAATAATATCCCATTTATTCCACCTTGGAATGCATGAGAGATTGCTATGGAAAATTTGGGGGCAGTTTTGAATTGCACTGTGTGAACACTGTCCATATTTTTGATAAACCGTTTTTGACAATACTTGCTCCTATTTGAAATCACTAGAGAAATGTTTTTGATAAAATAATTCATTAATAGCAAGTTGGTATAGACAGACACAATTATTCTCTTTTCCAATAATTTGTAAAACTTGAGTGCAGGAAACAGTAAAACTAAATGGCACAAAATCCTTTGATGATTCTGAAAGAACCTCAGGTCAGCATTAAGAATATCATTATCAATGTTTGCTCAGTTAACAGGCATGGCTGTGGAATAAGATGGTGTCTGTGATTTACTCTCTAAAAGTTAAGCCTAGGGAACTCCCTGGCTGTCCAGTGGTTAGGACTCCATGCTCTCAGTGCCAAGGGCCCTGCTTCGATCCCTGGTCGGGGAACTAAAATCCCACAAGCTGCTGTGTGGCAGGGCCAAAAAAGAAAAAAGAAAAAAGAAAAAAGAAAAAAAAGAAGTTAAGCCTAGGTTTTGGGATGATTTTGCTGCACAACTTTCCATTACGCGTGTTTTGAAACATAGTCAACCCCTCCACAGGTATTCCGTGGATGCCTGTTGTGTACTTGGCACGATTACACTACAGAGTTCTTTAATTTATTAGAGGAGACTAATTAACACAATTATTTCTTGATGCTGAGTGATAATACATTTCTGAGGCATAGTGGGAAGATTTTAAAATCAGAGTTGTTTCAAATTATCGCTCTGAAGTTAGTTCTGGGATGGGCCTAGTGCAGATAACTTCTTTAGCTTAAGTTTCTTCTTCTATAAAATATGTAAAGAGTGGTTATGAAGATTTTTGAGAAAATTTAATGAGGTGACATCTCTGACTTGACACACTGGAAATGGTTATTTATTGTGCATTGTAAGTGGTCGGTAAACGGTTAGAATATACGTATCTATGTGTACGTGTGCATATGTACATATATAGTCATAAATATGTTTCTATGTGCATGTACATATAACATATATTACCTACTGTGATAATGAATTTTGTGTCAACTTGACTGGGTCACAGGGTGCCCAATACTTGGTTAAACATTATCTTGGGTGTGTCCGTGAGGATGTTTCAAGATGAGATTAACATCTGAATTGGCGGACTGCATAAAGGAAATTGCCCTCCCCACTGTGGGACCTGACTAGAGCAAAAGTGAGAACTTACTCTCTCTGCCTGAAGGTCTTGAGCTGGGACAATTAACTGTCTTCTCCTGTCTTTGGACCCAGACTGGAACTGGCACCACTGGCTCTCTTGGTTCTCAGGCCTGCACTCAGACTGGAATACACCATGGGCTCTCCTGGGACACCCGCTTGCCCGCTGCAGCTCTTGGGACTTCTCAGCCTCCATAACTGGGTGAGCCAATTTCTTATGATAAACACATACACGCAGTTGACCCTTGAACAACATAGGTTTGAACTTCTCGGGTCCACTTATATGTGGATTTTTTTCAATAAATATGAACTACAATACTACAGCTTGAATCTGCAGATGTGGAACCACAGATACAGAGGGCCCACTTAAAATTATATGGGGGCGGGGAGGGTTGGTTCTCTTAACCTTGGCGTTATTCGAAGGTCAACTATATATGTTGCTTCTACTTCTCTGGAGAATCCTGACTAAGCCATCTACATATGCAATCAGCTTGACTTTTGTCATTTTCTGCTTTTTCAGTGCTGCTTTTCACGTGGGTTAGACAGGTGGAAAGAGACCAAACGACACCACCCCCTGGGGGTTAGATTAATTCTCTGCTCCCGTTAATCACGATGTCTGATCTTATGAGGCAAGGCTGGAGTTGACTCAGCCTCGTACAGCAGAGCCTTCCTGGGCCCTGGAGTCCATATGGACACCCCTAGATGTAGTTAACATTGTGGACTCAAGAAAGGATTGTACCAGGTCTGAAAAGTTCAACTTTCTGCTAGAAGGCCACCTTTTCTTCTGTGAGGTTATATAACCTTTCCAGAAGCATTTAAACTAACGATGGATGTATAAACTTTCGTAGGGGAATGATTAGAAACACTGAGAGTGCCTTGTTCTTAAATTAAGCTCAGCATCTGCAAGGCCACATACCTCTTACAAGGAGAAAATGGACTCAAAGGCCTTTATCCGAACAATGTCTCTACCTCCTGATTTTCAGTGGCCAGAAAGCCCATTTCCCTACAGGCACAAAAGGAGAACATATAATGAATACATATGCCCGACGAAGATCAGTGTCTGCTATCAATTGCTGTAGAAAGTAATCAAAAACATAGTGGCTCAAAACAATAATAATGGTTTATTATTCTTCATAGTGTTTGTTGGACAGGATCTGGAGAAAACTTTGACTGGGGATGTCTACTTAGGGTCTTTCACGCAGGGTAGTCATGTGTTGGTTAAGCCTGGAGGACCCACTAAGGGTTTGACTGGAGCTGGGGCATCAGCTTCCCAGGAGGCTCATTCACATGGCTGGCAAGTTGGTGCTGGCTGGTGGCCTAAGGCATCAGACCCTCTGCACGGCCCTCTTGCTCCACAGGATGCTTCAAGGTCCTCCTGACACGACACCTGGCCCCGTAATTACAAAATCCAGGAGAGCAAGATGGACCCTGTAAAGTCTTTGATGGCATGGAAATCAAAACCTCTTATTCTAAGAATTGGGGCAGTAACAACAGTCTGCCCATGTTCAACGAAAGAGAACACATTCCCATCTTTTGATAGAGAGTTATCAGCATCATGCTGTAAGAACAGTACTACGGCCAAAACAATATACAACCTTCCCACATACAAAACAGAGGGTAAACATGTATGTCCAGCTGTGCAAAAAAGTTCACTACCTTTCCATAAAATTAATGCATTGAAGAAATCCTTTGACAGTTTAGCAGAAGTCATATGGTATATTATTTCAATATTAGAAATTACTTCAAACATTGAGTGAATAACCAAAAAATGCATAGTATATATTCATTCTATTTATGGGAACAATTATTACTATGTCAACACTGGAGAATTTTATAGATTTATGCGAAGCACAAATTTTCAGGGAATAATCCTGGAAGGAAGCTGTCTTCCAGGAGGATGAAGAAGATCCACTGTTTTCTTGTGTTATTCAGAGACCCACTGTCTTCACAAAGCCTCCTGTACTCCTCTGGCTTTACTGGAGCCATAACTCTAAAGGCCTGTGTCCAGGAAAATAGTTTTCATGTCATAAGAGAGGTGGGAACAGGGCAACACTGCGCTTAGCAATGACCGTCTATCGACCACGGGAGAGCTTCAAACTGGTCTGTGTATTGATTACTACAAAAGAAGATCTTCGGTCTTTGGCTGATAGACAAAGTCTAGGTTATGGCTGTGCTTGGAAGTAAAGCTAATAAACTTCTGGATGCTGCTACAATGTGGGAGGACCGTCTAATCCAGTTATTTTAATAGAAATCAGAATAATCAAAGACATTCTAAAGGATTTCCTGCATACGTCTATTTTTGCACTCTCACTGCCAACCCTGTTTCCTTCAAGTTCATACTGGGTCAGATCTCTGTCTTTTCTGTGCTTTATTATTATGTAACTCCAAACAGACAGTATTTTTACCAGGGTGCGCTTGAAACTCTTCATAAGTTTGTACTAACAGTATGTCATGTACGTACAAAATGCTTTGCATTGAAGTTGCCTTTTGAAAGTCAACAAATGTCTTGGCAAATACCTGAAAGCTTCCCTAAAACAGGGTCAGTATTAGATCTGCTCAAGGGAGTTTACTGCTGCAAGGCCTATAAGAACATGGGAAGGTTGCTGTTTTAGTTATTGATTTGACTTAAATTATGACAGATCTGCTCTACTCTTAAACACTAGAGTACTTGAGGACCATAAAACATTTCTATCCCCAAACTGTCCTGCTTTCAACTTAATTTTTTGTGTGCATTTCTTGGATACAAGAATACTAATACACTATGAGAATTAAAATGGTTTTTTCCTCAGGAATAAATGAGCACATTTATAGTTAAACATTTGGTATTTGACATGTGAGACAATACACTTTGAAACTTAAGAGA
The DNA here is from genome assembly GCF_965194825.1 of Balaenoptera physalus. Lineage (NCBI taxonomy): Eukaryota > Metazoa > Chordata > Mammalia > Artiodactyla > Balaenopteridae > Balaenoptera > Balaenoptera physalus. Next base: position 7,192,064 of record NC_138893.1, read on the forward strand.
TGGAGAAAGGAAAAGAATAAGAACCAAGGAGCTAGTTTTTAACCAGGAGAAAATGACAAAGTAAATTCAAATGGCAAGGAAACGGGGAGAACAATTCTCTTACAGATAAATATTTTAGATGTGAAAATAAATTTGATCAACGTTGAATATTCTCTGTTAAAAATCTCTCTGCTGGGCTTCCCTGGTGGCGCAGTGGTTGAGAATCTGCCTGCCAATGCAGGGGACATGGGTTCGAGCCCTGGTCTGGGAAGATCCCACATGCCACGGAGCAACTAAGCCCGTGAGCCACAATTACTGAGCCTGCGCGTCTGGAGCCTGTGCTCCGCAGCAGGAGAGGCCGCGATAGTGAGAGGCCCACGCATCGCGATGAAGAGTGGCCCCCGCTTGCCACAACTAGAGAAAGCCCTTGCACAGAAACGGAGACCCAACACAGCCATAAATAAATTTGAAAAAAAAAAAAAAAATCTCTCTGCTGGAGCTTCCCTGGTGGCGCAGTGGCTAAGAATCCGCCTGCCAATGCAGGGGACACGGGTTCGAGCCCTGGTCCGGGAGGATCCCACATGCTGCGGAACAACTAAGCCCATGTGCCACAACTGCTGAGCCTGCGCTCTAGAGCCCGTGAACCCCAACTACTAAGCCCATGCGCCACAACTACTGAAGCCCGCGAGCCACAACTACTGAGCCCAAGCACCTGGAGCCCGTGCTCCACAACAAGAGAAGCCACCGCAATGAGAAGCCCATGTACCGCAACGAAGGGTAGCCCCCGCTCACCTAGACAAAGCCCACGCACAGCAACGAAGACCCAAAGCAGCCAAAAATAAATAAAGTAAATAAATAAAATTTTTAAAAAAATCTCTCTGCTAATAATAGAGTTATTTCAAAACAGGTCTTGTTTTGATGATACAAAGAATACTTATGCCTACCTTCACCCAATTAATGAACTGTTTAACACATGAATCCCTAACAATTCAAGCATCAAACACAGAAAACCAGATTTCTAATGTCAATGAAAGAACTACAAAAAAACTTTGCAAGTTAATTTTGGTAGGTCTTAAAACATACGGGAAGATGCTCTATTCGTTAAGACTGCCTCATAACAGATGCATTTTTAAACTAGAATATGTAATCAGAGAATGTGAGTTTAAATTACTACAGAGAAAAATCTGTACAAATTTTTATTTATCTGGATAAGTGTGCACCACACACTAAATGTTTATATTATTTACACTGAAGAGATTACGTTCCAATTATCCCTAAATTACAGTCAAACAAAAATATAGGTTTATGACTTCTGAGAGGCAAATCCCATTAGTCCATCACTGTGTGTCTATAGTAGCCTCTGCATCAAATACAGACTGGGCTAAACTCAGAAGAAGGAATGAGATCACCCTAGACAGAAGGGCATGCTGTCTTCCTGTCTTCGGCAGCCCAACCACTGCCCCTCGGCCTTTTAAACAAGGGGATTCATCTGCAACAACTGCACATAAACTTCCTCCTCATAAGTACTGCTGTGTACAACTTCTCATAATAACCCTTAATCATGCTACTGTCTTCACTGCATTTAAAGGTCAACTTCTAGCACCAGTTAACTTCCTGGAACTAGCTTCTGTTTTCTTCCCCCTACACTTCTGATTTTGAAACATTTCCAACCTGCAGAAAATTGAAAGGGTCTTCACCCAGATTAACAACTGTCCACATTTGGCCACATCTGCTTTCTCCACCTTCCACCAAGAGCACCTCATGGGATGTGTCTTTTGTGGACCTCAGTTTGGGAGATTGTACAGCATATGTCACTGAACCCAATCAACGACCCTTGTGCTTACATTCTGCATCCCCAATCCAGTTGTAAAGTTGAGAATGATTTGGGTTGACAAAAGGGGTGCAGTGGGGTTAAATGATGATTGGACTTAGATAGGGTCAAACCCACATTTACTTGATTCTCTTTTATAAAGGGTTGAAATGCTTCATCTGTATTTACTATTCCACTGCATATATTTAATGAGCTTATTACTTTTGCTTATTACAGTTAGCCTAGAAAATTAATTTGACTATTTAGTCTTCCCTCGTGCTCTTTAAAAAGCAATTAAATTAAAACGTGTGGAAATTGTCTTTATCTCATCAGATAGACTGATTATTTATCCCCAGTTTGCTTTAGTTAATTTTAAAGTAGAATATATAAGACAATCAAAACAGTGCTTTCTAAAATGTGTCCTTCCAAAATGCTTATTCCTTAAGACAAAAGTAGTCCCTGGAGAAAAACCAAAAATAATTCAGATGATAAAATTTTCTTAACTCCATTATACTCCTAGAAAGTCTGAAGGACACTCTTTGCCTGAGTTTCATTAATATCAACTGATAACTGAACATCCCATGTCTCACACTTCACTAAACTCTGGAGCAACTTTATAAGGTACATATTATGTTTATGGTAAACTCACGTTGTTCATTTGTCTATGGTCTAAATGAAAAACACAGCAATGTTCACAGAAGTAACATAAATGGGAAAGCTAAGATTTTGGAACTAAGGAAACTAACACTTTGCTTAGTTAACTTATTAACTGAGTGAAGTCGGGCAACTTACTTAGTCTCTTTTTACTTCAGCTCTTAAATCTGTGAATGGAGAGAAATGACCAATCCTAACCTAAGCGTCAAGGTTTTACTGAGATACTGTAGTCAGTGATAACAATAGCTAGCATTTTTCAAGCACTTATAACGTGCCAAGGTTTACATACATTTTCTCCTTTAATTCTCTCAGAAAGCCTAGGAGGTTGATGCACTGGTTTTCCCCAATTCAGAGGAAGGGAACTGAAGCTTTAAGAGGTTACAGATTTTCTAGCATCTCACATTCTAGTAGAAAACAATATGGGCTTAACCAGAGTCTTTGATAATAGGATTACCAAAGTCTCTGATATGAGAATAAGAGCTCAAAAAATACTCAGATGTAGCTGTCATTAATATTTATCAGGCTATGTATGTGCAAAAACACCTTTACAGGCAATATCTGCCCTAATTCTCACAGTAGCCTTGCAAGGTAAGTTTGATGCCCATTTTACAGAAAAGGGAATTGAAGGTTGGAGCTTGTGTTATTTTCAAGCTTGCAGAGAAACTACTTGCAAATAACTCTTAGCATATTTCTCTTAGCTATATCCCTTTACTTAATATGTTTTCATAATTGCTTACAATATTCTTCCTGCTAGGAATGCCCTCTTACGTATGGTGAATTCCCTCTAAAAAGAGAACGAGATATCATACTAGAAGGACTAGCCTACAAATGGTTGCTGCAAATAAGCAAAACATTAGCAAAAACATAAGCAAAAATTAACTCTGAGCTTTCTGCAAATCTAGACCAAAAAAAAAAAAAAAAACGGGCGGGGGGAAGCAATGAGTTATCTAGCTCTTAATACCATTATAAGGAGGTTATCAGGAATAAGGTACCCTACGGTCCCATTCAATAACCAGGCCAAAGAATAGCAGTCTTAATTTCATAGTTCATGTTCCTAAAATGTCCAGAGGCTTTTAATGAGCTTTTATCTTAATAAACATAAAAGTCATAAAAATTTAAAATATAACATGTTTTAGATATCTAACTGGTTATTAATGGTATTGTACTTTTATTCATTGTGAAGTGAATACGTCAAAATCATTTTGTACTATCTTGGCAAAACGATGACGGAGTTCAGTGTATTCACATTTTATTCATTAGACATACAGACTTCTGCCTGCTTAAAAATCTGATGCAAGGAGTTAAATACATTGTCACTTCTCATTTCTCACAATAGTTGTTTGTCTGCAATGCTTTTGAAACCATGCAGCATGCTTTAGAAAAATAAATAAGTTAAATCCAGAGAAATAACTCTCCCTTTGTTTATGGCAGAAAACCAGGTTTGCAACAGACATTGCTTCTCATGAAGTATAAATATTGTGAAATTCTTTAAGCTAAGAAAACATATTGCCCCTACCCCATCCTTATCCCAGAATTTTTTAAAAAGTGCACAATTACAAATTATTCTAGATGTTCCATTAAAAGTTACAATATGACACATTTTCTGCCTTTTGATTCATATGTACTTTTTAATTTTATTGTTTATTCATAAAGGCAGTATATGATTCAGAAGCCACCTGAAGTCTTCCCAATTTTTAGATAAAATTTTCATTTATTTTTTAATAAGAATTTTAAAGAACTTTTTGATTTGAATATTTAGTTTATCTGTAGGAAAATATATATAATTATCAAACACTGGCAACATTTTAAGCATTAAAATATGGCCAGTGAATACACATACTGATAGAGAAAAACACTGTATTTCCATGAGCATTATATTTACTCACATTTCTGTTATTTATTCAAAAATAGATGATGTTGACAAAGAAAAATATTTGTAAGTTCTCAAAAATTCAATGGGATAATTTTAATCTTCATTTTTTTGGGTGATATTTGGGTTTAGAGAGGATTTTATGAACTGAGTCTTGCAAGTTTCAAAATTTTATTTGTGTCATGGTCCAACACCAAATAATGGAACACTTCCCCCTGCAAATTTTCTTCTTGATCAAGGTCAGCAGATAGCAGTCAGGTTGGAGAATTGAACTAAGTAATGCAAGTAAAACACTTAAGTTCTGCGCATAGAAAATGCTCAAAACTAGTTAGCTGAAAAAAGGGACCTCATGAGAAACTAGCCGCCTTCCTGGTAAGATCGTCAACAAGCCAAGGACGTTTCCTCCGATCAGATCACTCCTTTTCAACATTCCACTGGAAGTACTAGCTAATGCACTTTAAAGAAAAGGAAATAAAAGGTATATGGATGGGGCAGGAAGAAATAAAACTTTGTTTACATATGACATGACTGTCTATATAGAATGCCCAATAAAATAATTTAACTCCTGAACCAAAAAAATTGAGTATAGCAAGTTTGCAAGTTCAAGGTTACTACACAAAAGTCAATCACCTTCCTATATACCAGCAAGGAACAAGTAGAATTTGAAAGTACAAATAAAATTTACCTTACCAGCCAGAAATGAAAAATTTTGTTATAAATTTACAAAAAAATAAAACAAGTTCTACCTGAGAAAAACCAAAACTCTGGGTGAATAAAATAATAAGAACTAAACAAATAGATATTTCATGTCCATGGAAAGGAAGAACCAATACTGTCATGGTGTCAGCCCTTCCAACTTGATCTATAGGCTCAACACAATCCCAATCAAAATCCCAGCAAGTTATCTTACAGGTATTATCAAAGGGATTCTAAAGTTTACACATGGAGAAGCAAAAGATACACAACAGACAGCTGAATACTGAAGAACAAAGTTGGAGAACCGACACTACCCGACTTCGAGACTTACTATAAAGCCAAAGTAATCAAGACAGGGTGGTACCTGAGAAAGAAAGAATAAATAGATCAATGGAACAGAATAAAGAGCCAAGAATTAGACTCACATATAGTTAACTGATCTTTGACAGAGGAGCAAAGGAAATCAATGGAGCAAAGACTGTCTTGTCAATAAACAGTGCTGGAACAACTGGGCATCCACATGCAAAAACAAACAAACAAACAAAAACTAGACAGAGATTTCACACCCTTCACAAACACAAAATGGGTCACAGACCTAAATTTAATATGCAAAACTGTAAAACTCCTAGGAGATAACATAGGAGAAAATCTAGAATGACTTCAGGTACGGCAATAACTTTTTAGATACAACACCAATGGTGTAATCCATGAAAGAAATAATTGATAAGCGTGACTTCATTAAAATTAAAGACTTCCGCTTTGTGAAAGACTGTCAAGAGTATGAGAAGACAAACTACAGACTGGGAGAAAATGTTTGCAGAAGACACATCTGATAAAGGACTGTTTATCCAGAATATACAAAAAACAAAAACAAAAACAAAACTCTTAAAACTCCACAATAAGAAAATGAACAATGCAATTAAAAAAAACAGGCAAAAGACCTGAACAAACTCCTCACCGAAGATGATATATATATGGAAAATAAGCATGTGGGGAGATGCTCAACATTCCATGTGATTACGGAATTGCAAATTAAAACAAGATAGACACCTAATAAAATAGCCAGAATCCAAAAACACTGACCAACACTAAATGCTGGCAAGGATGCAGAGTGACAGAATCTCTCGTTCATTGTTGGTGAGAATGCAAAATGGCACCACTGCCTTGGAAGACGGTTTAGCAGTTTCTTACAAAACTAAACATACTCTTACAATGTGATCCAGCACTCACTCTCCTTGGTCGTTATCCCAATCAGTTGAAAACTTAACGTCCACGCAAAAATCCATACATGAATGCTTATAGCAGCTTTATTCATAATTGTCAAAACTTGCAAGCAACCAAAATGCCTTCAGTAGGTGAATGGATCAATAAATTATGGTATATCAGACAATGCAATATTATTCAGTGCTAAAAAGAAATGAGCTATCAAGCCGGGAAAAGACACGGAGGAATCTTAAATGCATATTATTCAGTGAAGGAAGCAGTCTGAAAAGGCTACATACTGTATGATTCCAACTATATGACATTCTTGAAACAGTAAAACTATAGAGACAGCAAAAATACTAATGGTTGTTCGGGGTTAGGAGGGAGTGAAGGATGAATAGGCCGAGCACAGAGGATTTTTAGGGCAGTGAAACTACTCTCTAGGATACTATTATATAATGGTGGATGAATTATATATTTGTCAACACCCACCGAATGTATAATCCCAAGAGTAAACCCTAATGTAAACTAAGGACTTTGGGTGATGATGAAGTGTCCATGTAGGTTCATCGATTGTAACCAATATATCACTCTCATGGGGGATACTGACAGTGTGGGTGGAGGGCATAGGGTATACCGGCACCCACTGTACTTTCCCCTCAATTTTGCTGCGAACCTAAAACTGCTCTAAAAAATAAAGTCCAGTTTAAAAACAAACATGCACCTCAAAGTAAGCTGTACTTTAAGGCACAATTTCCAAAGGTATCTTTATTTTCATTCACAAAAGAAACTCTAACTGAAATAAGTAAATAATGTGTTTGCTCCAGAAGATTGTAAATGCTGTGATATCGGAAAGTTTATTAACAACTGAATCTCTAGTGCCCAGAACAGTAAATGTCCACTGCCATGAATATTTGTTAAATGGCCAATTGATCGGATTGGTTAATTAATATCTTAAATAACAGGAGTAAATGACTTATAAAAAGATCATTTAAAAATTTAGAATTTTGAATATCTACTTTACAGAAAATGTTCTATTTCCAATTGTTAGAAAGTTCATAAAGTTTGTAGAAAATAGGAAAAAACCCAGCATCGATGGATATTTAAATAAATAAGTTATGCTTTTCAGAAAAACAAAGACAAAATTAAAATATACAGATTTAAGCTAATTTAATCAAAATCCAAAGAAAAGAAAGCATCAGGTTAAGATGACAAAAGGCTAACAACTGTATGCTCTTTTTGTTAACTTCTATTGTATTTTTTACAGTACCTATTAAAACATTTAAAACATATCACTGGAAAATCAGTTGGTATTGGACTAACTTCCCAAATACAGATTTCTAATATCAGAAATATGACCTAAAATGTAAAATCTTTTTCAATATAAAATACCTACCTATGCTGGAAAGGGCATGAGAACGTGCATCGCTCGTTCGAGGTGCATGGCTTACCTCGCAGCAACATGAGAGAAATCCCACCCCACAGCCTGGGGTGGAAGGGGACTCTGGCAGCGGGGTTGTTGGGCTGCTGCAGAAACACAGACGCTCAGAGACACATCCCTGCCTCACTGCTCAACCAAGAGTCTCGATTCTAGTAGTTCTTCTTGGGGAAAGAGGTTAAGCCTTCAACTCATACAAGGTGTGGAACTGACACCTCCACATTAAGCTAAGTCCCTTAGAGGACTGGATACACACCTTCAAGAAAATGGGGCACCAGAAAAAGAATGTCCATCAGCAAAGGGATATGGAAGTGGAAGAGGAAGAGGAAGAGGGGGGGAGAAGGGAGGAAGGGAGGAAGGGAGGAAGGGAGGGAGGGAGGGAGGGAGGTGACAACGAGCCTCTAAAGAGAATAAACACCCTGAAGTGCTTGTCAAACAGTAGTGGAGTCAACAAGAGACTGAACAGGGGGTGGGGGTCAAGGAAACAGTCCTGAAGTTCAGGCCTCTGCTACTTCCTGTGCCTTCACTTTTAGCCACTTTCCCATGAGATCTCCCAGACAGACTAGGCATTCATTCAAGCAAACTCTGCTGAGTTGAACTGAAATCCTTTAGCTATCACCTGAGCTCAGAATGCCCCCACATCTCCATGCACCTGACTGGAGTCCTGAATGCTACCTGCAGCTTGAAAACCTGGACTTGGGCATCCCATTTTTTGCATCATGACTGTCTGAGAGTGAGCTGGGGTTTCCACCAAAACCACGCCCTCTGCAGATTGCACTGCCCTTCTTCTGGATTCCTGTCTCTCACCCAACGCATCCTCCTGCCCACCTGTGAAGTCAATCTTTCACCTCTCATGTGGGTTCCTTCCATCCAGTTGCCATATGCCAGTGTCCTAGTCCAAATCCTCATCCAAAACAAGTCCCTTGTTCCATCTTTCTTCTCTTAGTCCTAACCCTCCAAGCCACGTACACATATCATAACCAGTTAGTATTCCTATAATAGTCCTCTCTTTAAATAAGTGAATTAAAAATGTACTTGCAAGAAAAATTCAAAGGTATCATTCATTACAGTTTTGATTACCTTACAAAAAGCTTATTTTGCTTCCCTGAACTATGGATTTGGCAATGGCAGGATTTTAACTTTTGTTCTCACCTTCTGAACTTCCCATGAAACACATTTCATTCCAATCAAGAAGTAAATATGAAAGTATCAGTCTGTACTTTATGGAATTAAATTTAATCAAAATATTTAATTGGTTATCTGCCAGGCAAAAATTCTCCAAACTCTTCTCCCAACATACCCTGGTCCAACTCCTAAATTAATTGAACCTGATTTATTTATTTATTTTTAAATGATTTCAGCTATGATTCCCCCATAGTTGAGATCATTTAACAAAGTAAAGACAAAAATGGAATAGACATATCTAATCTTTTTGGAAATTTATTTTTTAAGGAGAAAAATAACCATAGAAATCAGATTTGACACTTTCCTTTTTGAACCCTTTAAAACACTTAATCTCACCAGAAGAAAATGAATTTATTTTCAGTTACGGAGTAACAAATTTATAAGAGCAAATTATAAATCTCACCTTTATAACGATTTGATCTTAAATACATCTGCAAGATAACAACTATGAGAAAAATGGAAACAGGAACCAATAACCTCACAGCTGTAGATGACTGATTTATTCCGTATGTAATTAATTTTTCAAACATATTATCCATAGTATTGGAAAGTAATATCCATGGTTCTAGCCTACCCTCATAGTTGTTAATAAAATAAAACTGCATGGAATTAATTTGATTAACACCTCTCTCCAACCTCTTGCATCAGAGTGCGTAAGCTATAAACACCGACCATGTGATGCTCAACACGGAATACTGTTCAATTAATTGCATCTGGTACTTCTCTTTGATTCACTTTTGGACATTTCACTCCTCATATAGAATTGTTTTTCTCTTTAATATTCTATCTTTGTTGCTGTAGTTTCATTTTGTTCTTCTGGACTATTCTATCTCACCCCTAAGGTTTCATTATCTATTCTTTATCTGTTAGGAGGTTTTCAACTACATTGAAATTTAATGTAATTTAATTACAATTTCAATGAAATTGTAATTTCATTACAGCTGAAATTTATTATCTCACATTACAATAAGTCTAGGGTGTCAGCGTGGGCTCCAGGCACGATCCAATCCAATGATGCCACTAAAGATGCAGGTTGTCCCCCTCTCTCAGCTGTGCCATTAGCTTCTCAGCGATGGTAAAAGGAAAGCTGCAGCATCTGTATTTCTTAACACCCAGAGAAAGAATAGGGAACAATTTTTCTTATGTCTCTTTCTAATGAACAAAAACCTTGGCAGAAGTCTCCAGCTGATTCTACTCATGTCTCATAGGCCTGGATTACTGCACCTACTCTTCTCTAAACCAGTATTTGGTAGGAAAAATAGAGTTACCTTGTTTGGCTTAAACTAATAATCTGGAAGTAGGATATATTTTGACAAATCAACCTCAGTGAAAACTACAGCTTTTTCTATGGTACCTCAGAATTCTTACACAGGATAAATAGCTTTTACTTCTTAAAAGTTTTCAAGTGTTGACTAAGCAAATAAAACTCATCAACACACAATTCCAAAGCAAAGTGCATGCTCAGAAATGCACATATACATATTTTTATGCACTGAATTTATTCTAAAACATAAAAATACTTAATGTTATTCTTATAGACATTACAATAGCATAAATAAAGTTCAGAACAGCATGCCATTCTTAAAAAAAAAACACTGTTCTATCTGCTACCTACAGTATCAACATTCCTCTGTTAACAGGAATGGTTTCACATGATCCCAGAAATTTGTGAATTTCTGGCTGGAGTGATCACGTGGAAACCAACTCCAGCTGCACCTTAAGGGAAACATTTGCAAGTATCTTGCATACAGATTTTCCAAGAGTCAAAAGCATGGTTGTTGGAAGAAAATTCTAGGTTAATTTCTTCTTTATGTAAATGAAAATAGCCTATAACTGGGTATTCCCATTAGTGGACTTTATTAAAATAATTTCAAGACCACAATAGGATATGTAATTACTCAAGAGTTAAAAAAAATCTTCTAGCTGTAACATGTCCAGGAAGAGAGGTAACAAGAAGGAATATTTTTCAAGAAACAATATGAATCAAATATATTTATTCTTCCTCTGTACATTTTCACTGGATGGTTTAGTTAAATCCAGAAAGTAAAATAGTAGCTTGATTCTGAAGAACTTGTGTTGGAACTGAAGTGACAAGTTCCTTATCACTAAAATACCTGGTTCAGAGAGTGTTGTAAGTGTTTATTACACTAGAGCAATTTTATACAGCGTGAGATTAAGGCCTAGTCCTCTAACGGTTTATCCAGTGTATTTATTTGGGATTGTTTCTTTTGAAATAAAATCCTGCTTCTTCTACTCTTATCCACTGCTGACAATTCAGGCAAAGCTGCCTTTTTTCACATTTTTCAAATCATCATCTCACAACACAGAACTGAAAGGGCCCTCAGGAGTACATAGTTCAACAGATGAAAAAGCCAGAGTTGAAGGAGATTGACGACTTGCCCTATATCACAACTAGTCACAGAGCACTGGAATCATAACAGAGCTTATTTGCTACCTGATTCATGGTTCATTTGATGAGTAATTATATGTTGAAGATGTACTACGTCAAAAACACCCGGCTAAGCTTTAGGACTGATTATAGAAGCATCATACACATGTTTGTGTATTTATGGAACTTACAATGCAGATCCAAAGAGAATACAAACAGAAGAAAAATATTTTCTTAAATATTCTTATATTTCTTAAATATTTCTTAAATATTTTCTTAATAAGACAAATAAAAGAGCCAGCTCAAGTTCATACAGGATTAACTTGCCAGATGGTTTTGGAAGTCCTTAGTTACTAACAACTTAGAGGAGGAAAGAGCTACGGAGGAGAGAATTAAGTTTACAGGAAGAAGAACTCCAGAGAGGCGTATTAGGAAGGATAATACATGTATAGGTAAGAGGGAGGTCTGGGCTGGTTATACTAAGAAAGAGGAAGGGCACACTCAAAGGCTTAGTATGGGGCTAAGTTTCTGGACCTCCAATGTTAGAACTGCCTATTACACTTAATTGGCCTCAACACAAGGTTATGATTCAGGAGATCTGGAATGAAGCTTAGAAATCTGAATTTTAAACAAGCAGAACAGGTGTCTTTAATAAACATCAAATTTTAGAGTACCCAAATGTTAATTCCAAGACAATAAGGACCTCGTCCTACTTTGTCAAGTGTTATATCCCACTGTATAAAAATTGTGTTGGCCTGTACACTAAAGTATTTAATAAATGTTTGTGGAATGACAGTATGCACAGGAGACAGATGATTGTAGAACATGATTAACATAATTCTTGTTGCCTTTGTTCATAAGAGGACCCATAACACTTTAACTTTCATGCTCTAAAAATAGGCACAAATACGGGAAACATTCTGGTCCTCTTTGTAAGCTTCTATTCCTTTCCATAAGAATGTGCCAACTGGAATTATAAATAGGAGGTTATGGGTGATTATACTTGAAGTAAAATCAGAAGGCCAGATCATAAGTTAATCATAAGTAAAATCAGAAGCCAGACTTTGGTGAGCTGAGAAAGAGAATAGAGACCACTTCTACCCGAAAACTTAGAAGAGGAAAGAATATTACAAGTATTAAATTGAGAACAGCAAAAGCAAAAATAATTAAAACACGGCCAAAGTAGAGGTGGTGAAGTTAAAAAAATAAACAAACAATAATAACAAAAACAACACAAGGAATTCATTTGTGTCCATATTTGGTGCTTAAACATGTTTTCTATATTTTAATGAGAACTTCTGACATTCATGATAATTCACTCAAATTCCAGAAAATATTGAGGGACACAGTTTGAGATCCCGTTTCACTGTACAGAAGTGCCCAACTTCATAGTAGCCCTTCCACATTCAACTACCAACTACTCTAAAACTGAAAATGTGTAGCTTCACTTCCCATTTTTCTCTAAATACTAACCTGGCGAGAGCGGATCTAATTCTTTTCTTTGGAAACTAAATTTGAATAAAATTGATAGTAATTTCCAGTGACTCTCCAAGATTTAAAGAAGCAGCTTGTCTAGTATCACCTTTTCTGGGAATTCTTTGTCTTCCCAGGCAGAGGAAGCCGCAGGTTCTGTAGCTTGTGCTTGAAATAATTACTGCATTCTGCCTTGTATGCTTATCAGTCATATAACATGGAGATCTTCTCAACTGTGTCTTCAATTATCAGTCAAATCTCTGCTTTTCTCATAAGCACAAAGCTCGTATTTTCAGGGACTTTTATATAAATTATAGGGATATGCCCCTCACATCCTAAACCCCAGAAGTCCAAAACAGAATCTATCTTTCTCACTCTAATGCCTGTTCTTCGACAGTCCAACAAACACAGCTGTGCTCGACATACAAAAATAAATGAGACCAATTCCCTGAATTCCGTGAGTTTTAGTCAATTCACATAAACCAGCCCATAAAAATAACATTGAAAATATAACAGAGTAAGCAAGTAGCCCATGTAAAGGTGATCTCTTTGTTTTCATCCCCCTCATCAACATCATCACCACAACGAACAGCTACCGAGTACTTACTACATCTCAGGCACTTTTCTAATTAATTCCACTTATTTACCATACCATTAAGAGGCAAGTACTAGTATGATCCCCACTTTTAAAGCTGAAGAAACCAAGACCAAGAATTTTCAAGAGATCAAGAACTTTCCCAAAATACAGAGCTGGTAAACAGGTCTGTTTAGTTATTATTAAACTATGTCTCTAGTTATTATTAAACTATGATTTATTAATATCATCAATTATAGTATAGTATTAACTATACTCTAAGTATTAACTATGTATTAATAATTAATGTTATATAATAAATAATACTAAAATTATATATGAATGTAGAATGTAGATGAGCATTAATGTAGATTGATGATATAATTAATTAATAAGGCTTAAATCTATTCAATTATCATTGAGCTCCATTATAATATGGAGTTACTGAACAGTAACAATCCATTCTCTTAGCTTGGGCAGGGCTCAGTGGGAATGGCTCATCTCCGCCTGGAGCAGCTCAACCGAGGACGGGAGGAGCCTCGTTCAAGGTGTCTCACTCACAGGGCGAGCATATTGCTTGCTAGCTGCCAGCTGTGAGCCCAGTGGGGGCTGAGGGCAGGGGGTCTCGGTTCCTCTTCACATGGGTTTCGTCTTAGTCTGCTTTGGGGCTTCTACACAGCATGGTAGGTGGGTTCCTAGCATGAGCATTTCAAGAGAACAAGGTGGCAGTGCATGTCATTTTTATGACTTGGTGTCTATATTTACCTCCACTTTATCTACTGGTCAAAGCAGTGACAGAGATCTCCTCAGGTTCAAGAGAAAGAGACACAAACTCTACCCCTTGATGGTGGTGGTGGTGGTGGCAGAGTCCAAGAAGAGCTCATGGGATGGGAGACATGGTTCCATCTCTCTTTTAAAAACACAATCTTTGGCACTTCCCTGGTGGCGCAGTGGTTAAGAATCTGCCTGCCAATGCAGGGGACACGGGTTCGAGCCCTGGTCCGGGAAGATTCCACATGCTGCGGAGCAACTAAGCCCATGCGCCACTACTGAGCCTGCGCTCTAGAGCCCGCGAACCACAACTACTGAAGCCTGTGTGCCTAGAGCCCATGCTCTACAACAAGAGAAGCCACCGCAATGAGAAGCCCACGCACCACAACAAAGAGTAGCCCTCGCTCGCCACAACTAGAGAAAGCCCGTGGGCAGCAACGAAGACCCAACACAGCCAAAAATTAATAAATAAATAAATTTATTTTAAAAATAAACAAAACAAAACACAATCTTTCACCCAGCCTTGCACATTAAGGTCCCAATTTATTGGGTTGGCCAAAAAGTTTGTTCAGGTTTTTCCATATCATCTTACAAAAAAAATCCGAACGAAGTTTTTGGCCAGCCCTACACCTTTCCAAGCTTAACTCCTACCTTCCAAAGCCATTGAAAGCTCCTTGTTGTAGCCATACATATCTCAACATTGTTTCCTTTGCCTAACGTATAACAAGTATCCAATAGATGCTTACTGAATGAAGTCATGAGTAACTCATCCTTTTGCCTAAAATATCTACCTTTCAAACCCGATCTTGAATACTATCTCCTCTGAAAGGTCAATCCTGATCTTCCTGCTAGAAATAATCTCTCAGTCTGAACTACAGAAGTCTTTTATTTGTACCTCCTTAAAAGCATGTGATACTAGCAAGTGATCTCCTAAATCCAGAAGCCAAATCTTTTCTAAATCATGGGACCATCAGAGGTAACAGACCAAGCTGGAGAAGTTCCCACTTTGTTTCTAGCCATTCCCCAAGGTGGCCTTCCATTTTACAATCCCAGCCACGAATGAAATCCAGGTCAAATAGTTCCTAAGAGTCTTCCACATTGCTTGGCACTGAAGAGGTTACAAAGATAAAAGTTCTTGAATGCAAGCATGTTTACGTTTACTAGGGAATGTGGATTTCCATAAGAGATTGTGCGAAATAAATTAAAATAGGCATAGCATACTATGGAGGTGGCAGGTATGTCTAAAATGTAATTGTACAGTAGCTTGTAAATACCTAGAAGCTGGAGCTGATCTCTTAGTTTTATTAACTATTTGTTCTCCAGCAGGACAAGAGGAAAAAGATACATTTTACATGCAACTCTTTATTAGTTTACACACAAAATACATCAGGTTTTGCCAGACACCTACATTTCAGCTCATGATATTAGGGTGTTGTCTATTACAACATTGATGAATAATTTATTCATCAGTCAGAGAGAGACAGTTTTCTTAAAATTCTCTGAAAGTCTATACTTGTGGTTTATGTTCCTCTATTTTGCTTATTAATAAAGCAACCTTTGGTCTTCTTTGGGTCCACCTGCTCTTTAGAAAACTTAGGTTACACATACACAAAAAGCTGTAGAATTCACGCAGTGGAAATTTAATTTTATTTAAATTAAGTATATTTTTCACGGAACAAACTATTTCCTGCAATCTATTTTTGTAATTACTAGGTTATCTTGAATAATAAATACAGTGACTACAAAAGCCAAGAATGCGTGTGACTAATAATCAAATTTAAAGTGCTAGGTATTTCAAAATCTCTAAATCCCTAGCATAAGTTTAATTCTTATTGTTTATAATAAAACTTGACACTTGCAAGATTTTTAGTTCCACCAGGCAAATGTCTTGATATGGACTTATATATGATTAAAAAAAGGTTGAATAAAGCAAATATGTAATTCCCCAAATCAACAATGTTCAATGTCCATATTTGACTAGCCGCTCTCATCACTGGGACCTCAATCTTGCTCCATTTGCAGCCCTATGACAGATATTCATAGCAGTTAGTGAGTTATTAGGGCATGTGTATATCAGTTAGTAAATAGCTGTACCCCAGTTGTTCCCACGCTGCCCAGACAGGCCTGGTTCATAACCTAAGACACTCTAGAACTTTTCCACTGGAGACCTAGTGAGTGGCATGGTGGGCTCCTTGCTCCAGCACCATGGCCACATCCCTTCTGACCGGTTGCCGGTTCTATTATTCCAGTTGTTTAAAATGATTTACATGTCACTCATACCCAGTTTCTCCTCCCGATTTTCTCAAAGCATTGGCAATGGCCTCATTCCTTGCTAGATCCATCACCATTACTTTGCCCTGGCCTCACTCATACTGCCATTTTACCTCTCTCCTATCACCTCAGGAAAAAGAAAGCAAGGACAAAAAGTGAGTATTATAGATATAGAGTATTACAGACTTATAGAGTCTCTCCACTTTCCATTATTCTTTAAAGACAGCAACTCCCAGATAAGGAAAGGAAGACCTTGGAACAACACTGTGATCTACTTCTTCCTCATCCAAGTAATGGGTTGGGGAAATAGTTCATGAACAAGCAAAGTACTAAGACAATGAAAGAAGCACAAATAGACATTCAACCGACACCCTCAGTGTGTTGCAAGGCTTAGTGACGGTCTCTGGCGCTGCCCTGTTCACTCACTACTTGCCATTATTACTACCACATGGAACACTACTTAATAATGTATTTGTTGACATATTTTTTCCAAAGTCTGTTTAACTGGAATGTATACTAATCAGTCTTTTTACAATCCCTAGAGAACACTGGATAAAACAAAAAGTAATTGCAAAAGCAGGGCCTTGAGCCCCTATTCCAAAGCATAAAAGGAATGACCAGACTGACCCTCATCGTCATCACCAACGATCTTCCAAAAAGTTATCACCGTTTCACATTCCTTGGAATAACATTTCTCTCTAAATTTACTCTCCAAAAACAAGATCCTGGTTACTATTTTCAATAGGCCATATTTGGGAACTTCAATGCAACTGTTTTCTGGGTCTGCCTAGGTATTTTAGCATACACCCAAACCAAAATACTCCTCACTAAAAGCATAAGAGGTCGAGTTTAGCAAAGGTACGTACACATACAGATAAGAGGACTGGCCAGGGAAAGTGGATTTTCAAAAGCAATGGTGAGGCAGACAGAATGGATTCAGTAGTAGCTTTTCTTCAGCAGAGAACATCAGGGATTCATCAAAACAAAACCCTGACTCAAATGGAACTTAAGATCATAATGAAATGGTATTTTACACCTGTGAAACGGGTTTTTAAAAAACACATCAAACAACAAAAGTTATTGTTGAGAATGTGTATTCATGGAAATTGTATGCCCTGTGTGTGGGTGTGAACTGATTTAACCCGCTCTGAAAAACAATCTGTACTGTCTTGTAAAGCTGAACATGTGAATAAACTATATCTCAATAATTGTCTGCTAACAAAAAGGACCCTGATTGCAGAAGGTTAAAAAAATAAAATTTAAACAAAACTTCAGAGTGTGTAATTATGGTTCACACATAAAAACTGTGTGACGTTAAGCATCACCTGTGTTGGATAATTGTAAGTATCAATACAAGGAGCTGATTAAAATTAATTTGTAGTAAAATCTGGAGAAAAAAGAGACAAGAGTTATCATTGCAGGAAAAATATTTATTATCCCCTTATGTTATATATGTATATATGTGTATATACATAGATAATATATGATAGATTATGTCAGCCATTATTCCGATATTATCTTCTTCAATCTCTAAAATAATCCGCATGGTAGATATTATACATATTTTACAAAGAAAGAATCAGGCTTAGTAAGATAAAAATAAACTCATAAAACTAGCAAGTGTAGGGCTGTAATTTGAATGTAGATAATTGGTTCAGTCTCTCCAAGCCTTGGAATTCTAACACATAGAATGGAAATAATAGTATCTGTACTGTGGAAGGCCAGTTTATGCTAGCCTACCCTCAGATGACACCATTATGCTATTTTCATCTGGTTTGTGCCTTGAATGATTTCTGCATCTACATCCCCAAGAAAAAGTGAAACACAGAGAGACATAAGAAAATAAGGCGTGGTGGAGGCATCATTTTAGAGAATGCATGAAAGATGATGAATGTCCTTAGGTTCCAGCACAGCACAGAATTAGGCACTTGCAGTAGCAGGAAATATGGCTCCAGGACCCCTGGTCCCTCTGACAAGCCAATAATAGCAGATACACTCTCTACCCCTTTGCCCTTGTAATCCTAGTTATCTTATAGGTTGAATTTGGGTAGGAGAAGGGAAATCCAAGACAGGGTGTGCAGGAATGAACAAAAACAAGAGCAGCGGCACAGTCATCATTAACAACAATAGCTAACACTCACTGAGTGCTTGCTATGCGCTGGGGACTTTACATGGATTCGTTGATTGATTCTTCAGTATTCTGCAACAGCAATTGTTACTATCATCCCCATTCTCCACACGAGGGATCTGAAGCTGCGTGTGACTAGTCTGAAGGCTCACAACTGGCAAAGGGCAGAACTGGGTTCAAAGGGAGGTAAGGTTGACTCCCAAGTGGGACCTGTCTGCTACTTAGGCAGCACTAACCCCCCATTCCACTGTGACCACAGAGAATGTAAGTCCTACCACAGACCAGCTCAGGATAAACAGAAGTATTTCAGAGGTGGGAAGGAACGGGTGGTTCACAGAAAAGAGTCAAATTTGCACACTGGAGGGAGTGGTTAAGGAGGGCTTCAGCTAAAAGGAAGGTAAATTAGAGGGAAGAGAGATAGGGGTAAAGTCCACTGCCTGCCTGTTTCTTGAGCTGCTCTCTTGGTCTTGGCTTTTGTCTAAGAGCTGATGGTTTAATGCACAGAAAACCTAAATATCTACATGGATCCCAATGAGTTTAATTCTAAGGACACTGATGTAACCCTCCTTCTTGTATCACAGTTGGCAGACAAACTCAGTAACAATACATGAAGCAACATAAATACTGCTGAGTCCTGGACCTATTATGTGAATTTTGCAAAATTGCAAGTAGAGCCACTAAGAATTTTGTATTTCATTAGAATAGAAGCTGTGATATGAGGAACTGACTGCCCCAGTCCAGACAGACACGGAAAATGGAATAGTGAAAAATGGCAATGAATGCTTTAATATCAAGATGATTGAAAAAGAAGACCCGGGGGCAAAGAAATTATTTGTATCTGCTTGGAAGAAACACTTTCCCTAGGGAGGAGATGAAGTAAAAATCTGAAAATATGCAAATATTTTTGGTAACCTATTTAGGTGTCATATGTGAAAATATCCACATATATATGTTCAATATCAGGTTAATAGTCTACTGACGTGAACATAACATGAATTCAGCCAGGCTGAACTAGTGTTTTTATCCTTAGTATACAGTCTGTATTTAAGGACTCTACTGGACACTATTAAATGGCAGAACCTGGATTAGTTGACTTTAGATTTAAATCACATTGCAAGTTGGGGATTTTAATCTTCTGCTCAGTAGGAACCTATTAACTAAATACAAAACTCTTATCAGCCTTACTGCTTTTCAAATCCCTACTGTGTGTTTGGCAGTCTATCCAAATAATTTTTAAAGCTACATTTTTTAAACAAAGTTTTCAAGAAACTTCAACTATAAATAAATGTCCAGCTTATAAATATGTGGTAAGAGCAACTTCCCACAGAGATTAATTTAGCTGAGATATTTTCAGTACAGGATGGACAGGATTTTTTGTAAAACCCATGTAATAATTGGGTTGTGGTTCAAGGTAATAACCTGCCAAGTAAAGCCTGACCTATTGTGTCTAGTTTAGCAACAAAAACACAGTTCTCCAAATAGTAACTGGGGATCTTTCAGGTGGATCCAGATGTCTTACTGAGAAACTGTATTGGTCATCTTGCATGAGACTACATAAAAACCATTAATACATCAGCAATGTATAAGTCCATCAGTTGTAGATTTCTAATATTTAATTACATGAAACACAATTCCTAAGAGTCTTTTGTTTTTAATATTAGTGGTTCCTTGCAAACTCTTTTAATTACTGGAAGAGAACTAAATCTGTGCCTTAGTTTCAGTTCAGCTACTGTCTCAAATTGTACAAGTTTCTTCATTGTTTTGAACCTCAGTTTCTTCACCTATACACTGAGAGGCTCGCAATGGTGAGTTCTCAGGACTATTTCAGTTCCTGAATAGTATAACAATGGAGTTTTGAGGAGACTCAATAAGTACCATCTGTCTTCTCAGATGAGTGTTGGACAAACGAACAGTAAGACCAAAGAGTCAGAATGCGGAGGCCTTCATCCCCCTGATAAAATTTGTCCTGGAGAACAGGCTGATTGAAGTTGACTTCACGTACCTTGTTGCTGACAGCTCTGGACCGGGCAGGCCCCCTCTGCCAAGGCAGGGGCTTTACCCCCTCAGCTCACAGCCTGGCCCAGAGCAGCAAACACCCCACCAGGTTATTCTGCCCACATTTCTGCTAACTCACTTTCCCGGGGGCGGGGTAGAGGAAAGAGTGAGAGAGTATACTGAGACCAAGTGCGTTTGGGCAAAAATACCTTCCAGGAAATCAGGAGTAGAGAAAAAACAAAGTTTAACAAATTCAACTGTGATTCTTGCCATACCCAGCTATGAGGCAGGAGGTCCCGAAAATATATTAAGGTTTAGATTACATTCATTACAGTGATATAAGTGATACTTAGTATGAGAAGCTGTGTTGTTAACTAACCTACTAAGTATTTTTCATACTCAAAAATTGCATCCTGCCTTTCTCTAGTGCAAAGTATCTAGGCAAAGCTTGATAATCTTTATTTGCAACAAGACTATTGCTACAAAAATGGAATATGATTAAATTGAAAATAGATATAAATTTTGATATATCTAAAATCAATTTCCACACCATCTCCTGACCTACTATAACACTATGCTACACACACTAATTTCTTACCAACTCTTCTGAAATTTTTATGCATATCAAGTGCAAAACAACTTATATAGGGCTTCCCTGGTGGCGCAGTGGTTGAGAATCTGCCTGCCAATGCAGGGGACATGGGTTCGAGCCCTGGTCTGGGAAGATCCCACATGCCGTGGAGCAGCTGGGCCCGTGAGCCACAATTACTGAGCCTGCGCGTCTGGAGCCTGTGCTCCGCAACAAGAGAGGCCGCGATAGTGAGAGGCCCGCGCACCACGATGAAGAGTGGCCCCCGCTTGCCACAACTAGAGAAAGCCCTTGCACAGAAATGAAGACCCAAGACAGCCATAAAAATTTAAAAAAAATTTAAAAAAAACAACTTATACAGAAGAAACTGTAACATGCATAGAACAGTCTACATCTTGCTTTCTTCCCTCTATGTTTTGAAGACTATCCTATATCAATATCTACAAAACTGTCTAATTCATTTTAATAACTACTTAGTAGTCCAAAATACTGATTTACCATAATTCAGTGGGTCTCCTATTAATGAACATTTAGGTGTAACCACTCTAATTTCAATAACACCTTTCAAAATTACACAAGTAGGAAATCTTCCTAAGGGGGGAATTTGACTCTTGAGAAGAGTTGAAGGAGATGTGCATTTCACATTTGAAAGTTAGCCAAACTGCCTATCAACAGCTCTATACCGATTTACACTCTCAATCAAGAGGCTGTGAAGAGTGCCCGTTTACCGATATCCTTACTATACTGAGAATTAACAAACCTTTTAATCTTTGCCAATCTGGTAGTTAAAAAAAGTACCTCATTTTAATGTACATTTCTTTACTTAGTAATGAGGCTGAGCTTTATTCCCATATGGTTACTGTCTACTTATTCAAATTTCTTTAACTGTGAGTTGCTCTACGCTTAATTTTCTATTTCGTGGTTTGTATTCCTCTCTTTGTATTTTAAGGATATTTCTCTTTTGTCTACCTGTTGTTGTTCTTATTGTTTTTGCAACTATTATACAAGCATGTTTGTCATTTGACTTTGTATATTTAGTAGTATGGATTTTTTGAAAGGAAAAATATTTTTCCTTTATAGATTAAGATTTATAAATTTGATATGATTGATAAATTTGATATTATCTTAGGTTTATCTTTCTAGCATCTTTGTAAGCATTCCTAAAATAGTACTTTGTTATTTTGATTGGGAATGCAATGTAGTTATAGATTAATTTATGGAGACTTGATATTTTCACGATACCAAATCTTCCCATCTAAAATCATGCCACGTGTTTCCATGTATTCAGTCATTCTTTTATGCCAATAGTGGAGGTTTAAAGTTTTTCATGTGGTTCTTATGTATTTATTACTGAATTTCTTCCCAGATATGTTATCCTTTTTATTGATATTGATAATATTTATTGATTGATACATGAGGGGGCTTACTGATTGATTGATACATACTTTTATTTATTGATACATGAGGGCTCTTCTTCCAAAATGTAAGTATTTATTTGTTGTATTTATGAAAAAAAGTTTATACTAAGTTTCCTACAATACTTTTAAAAATTAGACACTTTACTAAATTCTCTTCTTTTTTAAAATTTGTTTTCACTGAGATTTTCAGGCTTATCACAGATACTATTAATGATAATTTTATAGTTAATTTGAAAGGCTAATGAGATTTTAATTGAGATTTTGAATGTTCTTCACCTAAACTATCATGCACAAAAATCATAGAAAATAGCTTTATCTTTATATCATACCTTAATGTTTTAAATGAGAGCCTTTTTCTTACACTTAATTGGAGTTGACTGATGCTACAAAATTCAACACATGTATGGTTTCAATTTTTCTTTGGTTTCCATATTTGAAAGGAAGAAAGAGTAGTATAACTATAACAAGAATTTGGTCTTCCCTGCATTGGTTTTTACTGCTTTTTTTCACTAAGTTCTATCTAAACATTTGGAATTGTGATACATGTCAAAATCCAGAAATTTCAGTGAAATAGAGCAAATGTTTATTTCTAAAATTTTAGATCTATTTTCTATTGAGGTAATGCTGATTTATTACATTATATAATTTTCATGTCTTCATATTTTCATTCACTCAACACTGAATACAGGAGATATAAAGAAGAATGACATTTGACCCTGTCACCCAGGAATCTGCCATCTTGCTGAGGAGGTAACTACTTTGTTATAGTAGATATGATAGAGGTGAGTGCCACAAATCAAAACAAGAATTCCTTTCTGGTGGTGACGATGAGAAAGCATCAGAGAACAGAAAATTCGGGAACACAGACATAGAGGAGGACATTCTAAGTCAGGAGTCAGTAAACTACAGCCTGTCAGCCAACTGTTTTGTAAATAAAGTTTTACTGGAACATGCTTTTTCCTTTACATATTCTCTGGCTGGTTTCAGGCTACAACTACAGAGTTAGTAGTTTCAACAGAAACCATATGGGCTGCAAAGCCCTAAGTATTTACCCTCTGATCCTTTATAGAGAAAGTTTGCCAACGCTTGTTCTAAACCATGTCATGATCAAGTTCCCATAGATAGAAAAGAACTAGATATTTTCCATTGTTTGTGGGGGACAGTTGGAGGGTAACAGGATGGAGAGCAGATGGGGTTTGTGGAGTAGTAAGCTGGGAGTTAAGATACAAGACTGTCATGTCCGCAGAAGGCACTGTGATAAATGAAGGCTGGAATACAGGGCAGACCACAGCTAGACTAAGAAAAGCCTTCAACTCTAAGCAGTGTAGAATCCATTTGGTAGCAGGAGGGATTTATAGATGTTCTAGAAGGTGGGGCATGATCAATATAGAAACTAAGAACGATACACCTGATGTCTGTACAGGAGATTTCGCCAAAAAAAAAAAGACAGCTGAATGAGAACCATCGCAGCAGTCAGGGAATGTGGCTATTCAGCGTTGTGTCCCAAGCACATCACACAATGTTCAACACCCACAGACTAATACATTTCTCTCCTTGAATGAAGAAAAGCAGCCAAGTTATTGCATTTGTTCAGGAATAAGTTAACGATGATAACCCGAGTAGGTGCTTAGTGGAGATGAAAAGGGAAAGAGAATTTTGAGAGGATTATGAAGAAAAATATATAGACTTTGCCTAACAGTACTGAGGAACTTAAAAATAACATTAAAAGGAGCACTGGGGAGGGGCTGGGGTCATTAACTGAAATAAAATATTAAGCAGAGGAGCAAATTTTCTAGCTTTAACAGGAGGTAGTCACTTCAGCATTAGTGAAACCAAACTCGAGGTGAAAGCAAAGACTGCTCAGTGAAAATGTCCATCTCACATCTGCAAATGCAGGGCTAGAGTCTGTGGTCAAGGATCTTAGTAAGGAAACTTCACAGGTGACATACATGCTTTTGGGAGCAATCTTTTAAAATCAAGAAGTTTTCAAATGAAAACCTAATACCTGCTTTCTCTTGAAATAATCAGGAAATTGGTCCACACTGTGCCCTGATCATGCATGGCAGCGACAAGTAGGAGTTATGTAGGGAGTCTTGCTCAGGACGGGATGGGTCCCCAGGGGGCCACAGCCCTGCCATCCCCTGATGCTTCCCAACGCTGAGGCCAAGTCTCATTTGCAATTTATCATTGAGCTGGAATTTATATCTTTCCCTAGTGGAGATATACTTTTCTATTCCCACATCTCTTACCAAAAGAGAGAAGGAAAAGGCAGATCAAGATTGGTGCACGTTTCAGAAAAGAGATGGGAGGTGGCATATGGTCCGAGAATGAAAAGACTAGCCTTGCCCATTTAACAGCAAACTCCTGGCCTGCTCTGTGACTCCTGTGGACAGGTAAGCTTTGTGCCCTAATCCTATGAATCTGAGACACAGCGAAGACACAGGTGATAGCTGGGTTCCCAGGCATCCTAAGATAATGAAATTTGTCCATAAAGTAACGTTTTCATAGCGGGATAAAACAGATAAACACACTAGATAAAAATTAATAATGCTCCATTTCAGAATATTAATTATGACCTTATGTCATAATGAACGGGGAAACGTTTAGCCAAAATCAACTTGACCTCAAGATTGCCATAATGGAGTTGTGCACTACCTTCCCCTTCCCAGCAAGATCGGACAGGTGAACATACAGGTTTACGAAAATGTATGCATTGGAGTTCACTTGCATTATTTTCTCTTATATCAGGTTTTATTTTACAGAAGGTTTTGTCATAAGATTCCTTTTAGATCTTAACTTTGCTTTCTCAGAACACAGCAACCTGAGGGTCTAAGCTTCACACTGTGAGCTTCACACCATGTCACTGCCTCGGTCAAGGCAGGATGCCTAGCCCTCACAACACGTCCACTCCTGCCCCCTGTCCCCATGTCTGACTTCCTTCCATGCTTATAACTGTGTTGTTCTTGCCGGAATGAGATCCTAGAAATACCTTAAAAATAAAGATTTTTTGGAGATCCTGAAGGGATGTTTCAAAGCTGAGAAGACTACACATTTTGTTAATAATCTTACGTGATTCAACAACGTCCACTGCAGTGGAATTATTGTCTTCCTTCCTGTATAAAAGAAGCATCCAAAAGAAAGGTCGCTAAATTAATAACTGTGTTAGAAGTAGGCAATATCCTGGTCTTATAAGGTCCACATTTGCTGTGATACCAAATTATCTCTTCAGCCAATGTGAGGGTAGACACAAAGCAAGGGCAATGGTTTACCCACAGCCTAGTTAAATAGCCAAGAAAGGGGCATGATGTGCCGCTACTTTAGTCATACCATCTTCTGTTTATGTAGACTCTGTCTCTGAGGTGCTGAAATAAGTTTTCAGACAGTATCCCATTAATCTGTAGCTACGTAGGTGTCAGCATTTCAGATTAAATTATCTTCCAGTCACTCCCTCATTAAAAAAAAGAAAAAAGATGTCAAGCATGTGACAAAGCATCTTGTCAAAAACGACTTCCCAGCTGAAGAAGCTTTGCAAAAGGAGGGCAAACCACTCCCATTTGCTCCTGCGAACCCAAGTTTGTGCCTCCCCCATGCACTCTTTTGCGGGGCGACCATATTCAACTACTTGGGCTCCATCTGATTGGGAAGTCCAACAGTGAATGGCTTCTTTTAGGGTGGTGTGCAGGATATGGAAGACCATAACTGGGAACCCAAGCAGGGTATGATTAGTTAATTTTACAGAAGCACAGAAGAGCAGATTAGAAATACAATGAGAGCTTATGACAGTGAGAGCTTCTTAACAGCTTCTGGAAAGGAGCATTTTTCTACTGGTGCAATATTCTTAAGCCTCATTTTAGTCAGCAAATCCTTAATGCCTTCCTGTATAATAAAGGTTAGAATAATTAGAATGTAAAAGACGTAGAACAGACATGTAATAGCAGGAAGACCTGTAATACTGACTTTCTGTGACGTAGTCTTTTCAAACACTTTAACAAATCTGTTCACACTAGTTCACACTAGTTCACACTAGTATCCTCAAAATATTCTCCTTACTCCTCTCAAATTTACTTTCAGAAGGCAATAAACCAATACTAAAGAGTTCATTTGATTCAAATAGTGCCTCTTACAAACATGATTATGAAATCAGCACAGATATAATGTAGTGTCTTCTGGGGGAAAAAGCAATGTTTTACAATTGCATGAATACAAGAAATGCTAGACATGAAAAAAGTTCTGAGGAATTTAGTTTCAAGAAAACAATAAGGAAATACCTCGCTATATTTTTATATCATGTTATTCATTCATTCATTTAACAAATATTTGCTGAGAGTCTACTAAATTCCAGCAACTAAGCTAGGAAGTGGTCATAAAAGATGAATATGACAGATATGAAACAAAACTGAATGAAATTTATAGCTCAGTGGAGAATTCAGACAAACAGGCAATTGCACCTCAGCGTAATAACAGAAATGTATAGTTCAGGGTTGTGTAGATGCAACCTGGGTATGAGATGTCAGGGAAGCCTCCCTAGAGGAAGTGAATCCATTCTGAGAAGTGAAGGATGAGCATGGGTTAGCCAGGTGAACTGAGGGCGCTGGGCAGAGTGGGGACGAGAAAGGTATTCTAGGCAAAAAACGTTATCTTTTTTTTTGCAGAGAAAAGAAACTGTAGTCCGGTAGGGTTATGTGCTACTCCAAGCTCCAACCTGCTACTCTGTGGAGCAGAAATATGAAAACTGTCCCTTTTTTTGGCTTCAAGTCCTGTGGGGGTATTTCTCCCTGAAAGATCCATACTGTTTCCCAGCACAGTTTCATGTCCATGTGGACAGAAGTTAAAAAAAAAAGACATGCAGAAAAGAGAAATGGAAAAAAAAAAAAAAAAAGAAATGATATATTCAACAGTGGTGTGAGAGAATACTGGTTCTATGAGTAAGCAGAGCAGCTCAGAAAAGCAGGAGGATGTCACTGGGCTGTCACTGCCATGCCCAGGCAGGGGAAGAAGTGCCAGAAAAAGAGAGCAGAGGAAAAGGAAGTGGAGCCAAAACATGGGAGGGGTGGCTGGAAGAGTAGGAAAGGAGAAGAGAAAACGAAGAGAGTCCTTATAATGGCAAAGAGGACTGACTTAAAACTTTGCTTCACAGAAAGAACACCTTGCCGATTAATCTTTCTGAAACACTCTTAAGTCTGAGGGACATCCTGTTCAAAACCCATCAATGGAACCCCCTTCACTCCACATAGGGCACCAACCTACCTTCATCAGCTCATCATTTTCCAAAAAAAGACTCCATTTCACCAACACATATCTACACTTTTCTGCCTCCCCATCTGTGTATCATTCTTGCCTAAAGTGATATATTTCATAGCTCAGCCCCCAAAACACTACCCATTTAGCATCTGTTCAAATATTATCTCCTGCATTATGGATTATTGTAAACAGTCCTATTTATTTCTGTGTTTGTCTCTTACACCAGAATTTATTTATTTATTTTTTATTATTATTATTTTTTGGCTGCGTTGGGTCTTCGTTGCTGTGCGTGGGCTTTCTCTAGTTGCAATGAGCGGGGGCTACTCTTCGTTGCGGTGCACGGGCTTCTCATTGCGGTGGCTTCTGTTGTTGCGGAGCACGGGCTCTAGGCACACAGACTTCAGTAGTTGTAGCACATGGGCTTCAGTAGTTGTGGCACATGGGCTCAGTAGTTGTGGTGCACAGGCTCCAGAGAGCAGGCTCAGTAGTTGTGGCGCAAGGGCTGAGTTGCTCTGTGGCATGTGGGACCTTCCCAGACCAGGGCTCAAACCCGTGTCCCCTGCATTGGCAGGCAGATTCTTAACCACTGCACCACCAGGGAGGCCCTATACCAGTATTTAAAAGAAATTTCACTATTTAATATTACCAACACCCTTTCAATTTAAGGTCAATGAATATTAATGCCTATATACCAGCACATTAAGCTGGGTAAAAAGGAAAGAAATAATGGCCTCTGCCCCTAATAAGCTTATGTGTGAGTCCTCCATTAATTTAGTGTAGTGAAATGAGCAAAACACCTATTTATTTAAAAACTAGGCTTTTTAAAATCAGGGGAAAAAATCCTAGTATGTAGTAAAAAATTTAAAAACACCAAAAGTGAGTGCTGTAAAAAAGCAGGTCTCTCTTTCAATCCTGACCCTCAAGTTCTAAAGCACTTCTCCTTAGATTCAAAACCTCTTGGCAGTTCTTATGTATTGTTAAGAGCTGGTCTCTCTCTATGTGTATATATATTGAGTGTGTGTGCATAAAAGCATCAAAATATGCATATTTATATTATATATGTATACACATATACATACACACATACATAAATACACTATTCTCATTATATTCAATCTGGACTTTTTCCACTTAAAATGATGTCATGGATATTGCTCTAGGTCAGCCCACTTAGATCTCTGAGTCTAACAGCTGCATAATATTCCTCCAAATGGAAACACAATAATTTATTAAAGTTTCCTATGGATAGAATCGAGTTATTTTCAGTCTCCTATTCATACAAACAATGTTAAAACCTTGTTCATCCGTTTGGGAGTATATGAGAGCAAGGGCTGAAATTTTTGTTTTGCAACTTAGAGGCTGTAGGGTGTTAGGCAAGTGACTTCGCTTATCTGAGCCTTGGTTTCCTAGTCTATAAAATAAGGGCTATAAACTTGAGCTATGTGTATAAAGAATGGTACCAGGCACACAGGAGGCACTCAATAAATCATATCTCTTATTTTTGTAAGATTGTATTAAGTACTGTGAGATGCTGCTCATGTGCTATACATCTCACAGTGCATTGCTATATATAAGCTCTGAACAGTTAAGTTTTACAGATAAATAAATATATATGACATAAGAACAGATAGACAGACATACACCAAAAAGAGCCCTTTGTTTTATCTTCATTCTTTTGTTGTTCTTCATTCTTTTTTACAGATCTGAGTTTTCATCTGGTATTACCTTTCAGCCTAAATCTTTTTTTTTTTTTTTTAGTATTTCCTTTAGTGCAAATTAGCTGTCAACAAAGTGTCTTAGCTTTTGTCTGCCTGAAATGTTTTATTGAGTCCTCATGTTTGAACAATATTGATTTCTAGATGTGGAATTCTAAGTAGACAGGTATTTTCTCATCACTCTGAAAACATTCCATCATCTTTTTGGCCTCCATCGTATCTGACGAGAAGTTAGCTGTTCTTCTTATCTTCGTTCTCCTGTAGGTCATGCACCTTCTATTCTGGCTGTTTTAAGATTTCCCTCCTATCTTTGGTTGCAGCAGTCTGACTATATTGCATATCCATATGGTTTTCCTTGTATTCAGTTTGCTTGGGTTTACTAAACTTACTGGGTTTGTGGATTGCTGTCTTTGTTTAATTTTGGAAAAAAAGACATTATTTATTCAAATGTGTCTTCTGCCTCATGTGTTTCCCCCCTCCTAAAGGGACTGCACTTACACTAACAGAAGAATGTTTGATATTGTCCCACAGTTCTCAGGTATTCTGTTACTTTTTTCAGTCTTTATTTCCATGTTATATTTTAGTTAATTTCTATTATCTATCTTAAAATGCACTGATTTCCTCTTATGCTGTATCCATTCTGCTGTTAAATCCATGGAATGAATTCTTCATATCTTATATTTTTCAAGTTTAGCATTCTCACTGGGTTTTTAAATGGTCTCTTTTTTACAGTCTGAATTTCCATGGTTGATTCACATTGTCTACCTTTTCTACTAGATTTTTGGGAATATTTATAACAGGTATTTTAATTCTTTAATAATACTAACATCTGTACCATTTCTAGGTTAATGTCTATTGACTGTTCTTCTTTTGACAGT
Organism: Balaenoptera physalus; assembly: GCF_965194825.1. Taxonomy (NCBI): domain Eukaryota; kingdom Metazoa; phylum Chordata; class Mammalia; order Artiodactyla; family Balaenopteridae; genus Balaenoptera; species Balaenoptera physalus. The sequence goes on from NC_138893.1 coordinate 7,222,341, forward strand.
CAGCCACCTTCTCTCGCTTCTTCAACACTTTGTTGTTTATTTTATGCTGAATATAGTGTGCAAAGAACAATCAAGACTGAAGGGAACAACATATTCTTTCAGAAAGGGTTCGTTCCTTCTTCTGTCACACTGCCAGTGTGGGGATGAGTCAGTCTTCTCTGAATTTGAGCTTTGTTTGGGCTTTTGACATCTTTGATTCAGTTAACCCCTGAGGGAAAAATCTGGACTTCCCTCTCAATAGGACTTGAGATCTTAATGCCAGTAAGACTTGAGATATTTAATTTTGCTTGTAGACAAGACATGTGGTTTCCATACTGTGAATGATCTTTCCCTGCCTTGTTAACCTTCCTGTCAGAAACTTTTTCACTGGGGGATTCACTTTCTCTCCTGGTCCTGGTTCACTGCTCTCTTTCTGCCCTGCCCCAGCTTCACACAACATCTGCAGAACTTGCAATAAACGTCTGCAGAGCCTCAAGGGAATGGTTCTCAGCATTCCCGCTCCTTTCAAAGTGTTAAGCAGCCATTACTTGTGCTTGGTAAAGACTGGAGTGCTTCCAAGAGGATTCTAAGAGGATTCTCTCAGCTCTCCTGCTCCTCCACTGCTTTGTACTCAATGAAAGCCTACAATTCTGTAAAGTTTTTTTCTCAGCTCTCTCAGATTTTCCACAAGCTTTCCAGCCATGCCCTCAGTTTTATACTTGCAAGGGCACTACGTAATCAGTGAAGGCCCACTGGAGAGAGTTGATGGGTAGATACAGACCCATCCTGTAGTTGTTGTTCCTCAGAATTCTAAACCATCCCATGACTGCTCATGCACATGTTAAAAGTCCATTAAAATTTAGCTGGTTTCTTCTTACCCACTCAATGGCAGACTTCTTCTTTCTCTTGCTACTTCTTTTAAGACTGAGAGCAGTGGGGGTGGGGCGGGGGGGTGTCTCTTTTCATCACTGTCTGGATTTTCAGTTCATTTAAGTTTCTTTGCTTTCTTAGGTCTTGGGTAGTTTTAAAAACTATGATTTTGTAGCAAATCTATGTTGTTCTCATTGTTAGGGTGGTAACAACAGTCTCTTATGATTTTCTAAATCTTAATCTTAAGGGGCAACTTCCCAGGCACATATCTAAGTGTACTCTATGTATTAACTGTTCCAATCCTAATGACTTTATGGGATCACTGCTAGCCTTGCCTTAATTTCAGAGTTGGAAACTGAGTCACAGAGAGATTACATAACTTGCTCAATTTATATAGACAGTAGGTGGTTGAGTCAGGGTTTTAACCTAAGGAGCACTAACCTCATCTATTATTCGCTTTGTTTTAACTAGAGCTTAAGTCACACAAAATTAGGAGTTGGGCTTCCATGAGTTTGCCATGGTACTTTACCCCAGCACCTTTGTTCATCCTGTTTCCGAAGTTCAGATTGCCCTCCCCTGGATGGTCTGTGGGTCTAACTCCTACTGATCTTCCATTCTTCTGCCAATACCTAAATCATTCATCCTGTCCTCTGAGTAGCCTTCTATATCCTCCATGCCCTAGAAAATTATCCTATTTTCCCTGTGTTTCCAGACTTTTTGATTGCTTGGTAATGTATTTACTATATTTTTTCAGCTTAACAGTGGGAACAATTGCCTTCAATTTAGAGGTACTTCTCCTAAAAAGATATCTGGAGTTTGAAGAAAAACCTATTAAGCATAGTATTTGAAAATGTAATTAACATTTTTTAAAAAGTAAGTTTATCCTACATAACTAAAGTTTTGCACCCCTTGACTAACATCTGCCATTTCTCACTCCCCTCGGCCCGTTAACTACTAGTCTCTCCTTCCATGAGTTTGATTATGGTAGAGTCCACATATCAACTTGAAATCTGCTAAGACAGTTAAGTGCTCTCACCGCAAAGGAAGGAACGAATGGAGGGGAGGGGAGGGGAGGGGAAGGGAGGGAAGGGGAAGGAGGGAGGGAGTGAGGGGGGAAGGAGGGAGGGAGTGACGGGGGAAGGAGGGAAGGAGGGAGGAAGAAAATGGTAACCTGAGGTGATGGATGTATTCATTGGCTAGACTGTGGTGATTATTTCACAATGCATACATGGTTTATCACCGTTGATATTAATATAACTATTAACATTTAAATTTCTTCTTTTACAATATAGCTTTTATTTTCCTCATGTCACATTATCACTTGTATATATCCTTCACAGATACAACACGGATGGTCTATTCTATCTCCTTAACCAGACGACGCATGATTTTGTCCACTTAATTTTACTTAGCAAATAAATCATCCCATGTTCCTAACAGTTTTGTTGTTCTTCACAGAACCTCCTCCTAATTGTATATATCTGTCGTACTTTGGTGCCCCAAAGCTAATACAAAAGTAAAAATATAGTTTAACTTTATTCTTGTGAGTAGGCAGTACCACTGGCTCTGCTTACAGCCCAAGATACAATAGCATAGAAGTATTACCAACGTATTATTTTTATTATTTATTTAAATTTAACTTTTTGATGTAAATATGGTATAAAGTTGTAAACTTTTATCAATTTATAAGAAAGGAGTTGCAGTCAAGACTTACCTCCCCCCTCTGGCTGGTCCTGCTCTTACACAGCTTTGCATAACTAGCCCTGGTGCCTTCATTCCTAGGTCTCTTTATCTGAGGCTTTGGGCAATCGTTTTCTTCAAGAGTCTTTGCCAAAACTTCCTCACGTGGGGGAGGAGAGCAAAACCTTGAAGACACCTTTCTCAACTCTGACTCAGTACCCAGTACTTTTCCACTCCTTTACCCCTTTTGCTCCCCCTTCCCCACTCCATAAATCTGCCAGAGCCTATAGTTCCGGGCTGGCTCCACAGTGAGCCATCAGGGCTGATCCACCTGACACCGGCCAATGTGCCATTCCGTAGGGGAAAATGGGTGAGGGGGAGTCAGCACTTTCTCCCACCCTAACCTGTTGCTTGCATCATCTCAGAAAGTGATTAAAGGTTTAACTCTTTCAATTTGGGCTTGGTGCTTTAATGGAGTATTCCGGCAACTCCAACACTTGGCAGCTCAGCCCTCTCCCAGCTCAGCTGAGCTCCTGACACCACTCTTTGACAAAAAAAAAAAAAAAAAAAAAAAAGGGGGAGTCCAGCAACAATGAAATATCAACTAAAATTTAGTCTCATAAATGCAGAAGTTATTTTGAAATTCTTGAGAGTACAATTAATGAGTCACTGAGTTATCTCATATAATCAGTGTAATATCAGTGTAGTGAATGGACGCCCATTTCTTAGGACTGTTTAAGAAATTATAAAAATGTACAGACTTTATATCTAATTGTGAAAACACGAAACAATGCCATATGGTGTTATTATAGTGCTGGCCTCCACAATGAACTGGGAAGAGATAATGTAGGGAGCTTGGCAAGTGTGACAGGTAGACATTGAGGCTTCCCTGGAAAGAGTGCAAGAAGAAACCACATCATGGCACAGTCCAAGGAAGGAAGGAAGAACAGGGATGTTTTCTGGCTGGTTGCTTCGGTTTTCGGTTGGTCAAAACTCAGTAATCAAGGTGTTGACAAGGTTGGTCCCCTGGGGAGGCTGTGAGTGAGAATCTTTTCCGTGGATCTCTCCTAGCTTTTGGTGGCTGCCGGCAGCTCTTGCCGTATCCCTCCACCCTCTGCCTCCATCTTCACATCACTTTCTCCCCGTGTTTCTTATCTGTGTCTTTGTATCTCAGATCGCCCTCTTCTCTCCTTTATAAGGATACCAGTTATGGGATTTAGAGAGATCATCTTAAGATCCTTAATGCCATCTGAAAGACCCTATTGCCAAATAAGGTCACCATCACAGGTGCCAGGGGTTAGGACTTGGTCATACATTTCTGGGGACCACTATTCAATCCCTCACAAGGTGAATGGCACAGATCGAGCTCAGTGGGTGGGGTGCAAGGGCCACACAGTCCTGGGGTTTCACTGCAGACTCCAGCCTGTTCAGGAAACTTGGCAAGGGCAGGGGTGGACACAGTCCCAGAAACAGGTGGTGCTTTTGGAAAGAAGGAGGCCATGAAAGGAATGTGAGAAAGTGCTCAAGGTTTGTATCCAGAACATACCCCGAATTTATTTATTTATTTAAAGTTAGTTTGAAGATCTTATGTGATAGTAATGATTAGGAAAATAATGTTAATGACACATTTATTAAGAACTTTCAATGTGCTAGAAGCTGGAGATAAGATGATTCAGAAACAAACCTTAATGAGCTGACAGTCTAACAGACACAGAGAGACATGTGAAACAAATGAATAGAATAAACTGCAAGGACAAGGTATGAGAGGAAGGGAGACAAAGACACAGGTATGACCTATTCTACGTGAAAAGAGTCAGGAAAGTGCAGAACACTTCAACATGCACTGTTATCATCTGACCCTTCATAACAATTCTGTGATAAGTGCTAGTTTTAGAGGGGGAGACCCTGAAACCCAGGTTGAATAAATTACCCAGATTTCCCTGTTGGATAGATGCCAATTACAGATTAAAACTAGGACTTTTGACTCCTAGTCAAATTTACAGTTCTCTTTACACTTGCCTTTCATATGAGTTAACCACCTCTGGTTTTCCCTTATTAATTGTGGCTTTTATAACCCCAGTATAATTTTTCTTTCTGTAGGAACATATTAGTAAGTTGATATTGTTTACTAATAATGGTCTGCTAATGAATCTATTGGGCTTGTGTACAGTTGTCTCCTGCTTTACTTGGGCTTCTGGTCCTACCTTTCCTAATCTGGCTAAGAGAGTGGACATAAGGATCCACATAGTAGGTACCTGAGTTTCATAGTTTGCAATCTGTGATTGAAGTTCCCAGGAATGGAGTTCTCACAGTGACAGGGTCATACTAAGTCTTTTCAATGTTTTTTTGTACATGAGACTACATAGTTATTACACATTAACCATTTAAAGCATACTTTTGACACTAAATTTGAAGACAGAGTCATAGGAATGACCTTCAATTTCCACTGTTTTTATTTTCAGTATGTCAAATGCTAAATAGTAAAATGGCATTGTTCCAAATACTTGAGTGTACCATCTAAAGCAAAGAATTTAAAGATCTTACTGCTGTTTCTAGGAGCTAACAAAGCAGCAAATTTCATTTCCTCCTAAAACAGCAAATTTCATTCATAGAGGACTGGCAACTATCACCCTCATTTTGCCAGAAACATAATGCCAGATATTAACTTCAACAAACTTAATTTTTGTTGAAAAACTATACTTTAAAATTAGTGCTACTGAGTCATTATTTATAGAAAAAATATATTTACCATTTATGTAATGGTAGAAACACACTCTAAGGATAAAGACAGCTGAAGACTCTGAAGCTTCAGAGAAAACTCAGTATTACTCTCATAACCTGCTATACTTTATTTCCCTTCTCAATAAAATTAGGAATCATGGTCACTTCAGAAGTGGCAGTGAGAGTCTATTAAATCATCATTTCTCAACTGCTAATCCAAAATGGACATGCACTCTGGGAAAACAGCAGTGAGTCAGAATAGGGAGAAGCAGAGATTTCTTTAAGCCTTACACAAGAATAGAAAAGCCTATTCCATTACTAAGCCTAAGTTTTGAAGCGTTTTAAAGAAGAAAATTATAAGAGGCCATGTGTTTTTAGCATAATTCCATCTGTTTTACCACTCAGAGCTCTTTAATACCCTCAGAGTGTGAGGAGACAAATGATCACATTTTGTCATCTTTTCTTCTTGGAATAAAGTTGGGAGGGGGTAGGGAAAATTGGTGGAGAAAATGATCAGTTTTATTTTCTTTATTTCCCCGAGTGTCATCCTTAAAATAGAACTGATCTAACCTCCTGAGCAAAAGAAGAGCATGACATTCATCATAATTCCCTTTAACTCAAGATTCAAACTATCTCAGCAAAAGTGTTATGCTTTTTAAAATAAAGTCAATAAGTAAAGCTTATAGAATACCCAATGTCACAGCAATAATTCACCCCAGATATGTTTTTTCTTAATGTCTGTGTTTTCTTACTCAAGTTCTAAAGGCATTTAACTCAACAACCTGTATGCATTTGCCTATCTCTGGAACTCGTTCATCACAGAGAATTTTTTTTTTTTTTTTTTAAATAAAAGAAAAACAAGCATTTTCAAGGCCTGCAGCTCCCATGGATGGAGTTCTTAAAGTGACAGGGTCACTTTCCTAATTGCCAACTGTACCTTGTTAAAGAAAAAATACTAAATAACCAGAGGAAAAAATTCAGTATACTGTATCACCTATTTCAAGAGGGCAATGGCACAATGCTTCTTTATTATTTTAAAACCTCAGTTTCTCTTTCTCCAGGATTATAGTATCTTTAGAGTAACTAGAGACAGCATAGGGATAGAATTCCAAACATTTGAACCTTATTCCTAGTCCTGCACTTAATCAGAGAAGTGACCATGAGAAGCTGATTGAAACCTCTTGGACCCAGTTTCTTCATTTGTTAACTACAGATAATATCATCATCCTGTCCATATTATGGGATTTTTGGTGAAAGTTAGAGGTTTTGGTGAAAGATAGAGCTTTTGGTGAAAGCTCTATCTGTGCCGTTCACCTTGTGAGGGATTGAATAGTGGTCCCCAGAAATGTATGACCAAGTCCTAACCCCTGGCACCTGTGATGGTGACCTTATTTGGCAATAGGGTCTTTCAGATGGCAGATGGTCTTCCAAATTGGAATAGAAGTGTAATTTATAATTTAAAATAATAAATGCTACATAATAAAGAATTGGAAGTGAAGAATCTTCCTTCTCAGAAATACACTGCACTACTCAGATTTGAAGGTTTGGAATTATGTAGTCCCACTAAGCATCATCTGAATCTAAGCTACCTGGTCATCAACGTGGCTGTAGTGACACGGAAGAGCAAAAAAAATGACCCTTAACCTTGCACACCTCCTAGCTTGGCTGTGGAACAGAAGCCACAAATGGCGAACAAAAGTACAATCACCACAGCGGGAAAGTGATAAGCAAAGCACCTTCACTCCTCCATCTGGATCCTGCTCACCCATCTGCTGGGCTGCATCTCAGACCTATGGAGGGGTAATCAAGGTCCTCACCCTGTCATTCAAGACTCTCTACTCCTGTCTCATCCTTCCAACTTCAGCTTGAGTTTTACTGGACACACATCCTATGCTGTAACCAGAATGGACAGCTCCCTGACCTCTAAGTGTCTCGGGTCATTTCCAGAGTTTTCCTTTCCCTTACGCCTTCTCACAAGCCTGGAAAGTTCTCTTTGTTACCTCACTCCTCTCTAGAGAGCCCAGAGCATAGCTTTCACTAACGGACCGTGAGCTGAGAGATGGGACCACGATTTCCACATCTCTGCCGCATCGGCACCTAGCCCAGTGCTATGTAGCTACCATGGGTGTTCAAGATTGATTTGCTTGCTGTATAAATAAAGAAATTTCAGAAAGTATAAAATCTCCATTTTACATTTTGGTATTATTATGAAACGTGTAGAGAAATTATGTAGGCACCTAAAGACATGGAATTGATTTGGGGAGAATAAATCAAATTAGAGGCATAGATCTGGAAATCTGCAAGGAGAGCCTTTGGCTCACCTCTCTTTTATACGTGCGTTCTCCACATTTCAGGGACTTGTAACTCTGCATCAGAAGTTAATTACTGCTCTTTTTCTAGGAAGCACAGGTAGGTACATATACACACAGAGGTCCAGGATTATTTTTACAGACTCCTGGAACTTTGAACACTTTAACAATGCCATTTTTCATTAAAATATATATTATACCTCAAGTAGACGTATATTCATACATAAATCAAAACCATGTATTACATATCACACATTACTAAAATATAAATGATGCACCCAATGGAAATTTTAAAATATTCAACAAAAATACTTAGCAATGCAATTTATAATATTTACTTCCTACACCTAAATACACTGTCTTTCACACTGTACTTTGGAGACCACTGTTTTGGGGAAAGTCTCAAATTAAAACATAAGTTAGGGCTTCCCTGGTGGTGCAGTGGTTAAGAATACGCCTGCCAATGCAGGGGACACGGGTTCCAGCCCTGGGCCGGGAAGATCCCACAAGCTGCGGAGCAACTAAGCCCATGTGCCACAACTACTGAGCCTGCACGCCACAACTACTGAAGCCTGCATGCCCTAGAGCCCATGCTCCGCAACAAGAGAAGACACTGCAATGAGAAGACCACACACCGCAACGAAGAGTAGCCCCCCGCACACAGCAACGAAGACCCAATGCAGCCAAAAATAAATAAATAAAATAAATAAATTTATATATATATATATAAAACATAAGTTAGAGTCAGGAACCCATTACAGTCCTTTCTTTCATAAAAGAGACAGGACCACCTCAGGGTAGTCAGACTTTCTACACGGAGGCTTGGGGAACAAGTGCTCTAGGAAGAGAAAAGCAGCCAAAGCTGCCCATCTCTTAAGGCCCAGGACTGGAAATTGGCAGAGTGTCCCTCTGCCATATTGTGTCAGTCAGAGCATCACAGAGCCTGCCCATGGCCAAGGGAAGGGCACACAGACATCACACCTCCATGGGAAGAAAGTCAAGTAATTTGTGGTCATCTTTAATCCATCACACCCAGAATAAACATGAAACTGCAGGTATACTTCTATTATGGCAGAGTCAAGTGTTACAGTGGCTTTGGGGGTGAGAAAAGAGCACTGTCCACACAAGGGGAGAAGTTCCCCCGTGGCAGTGGAGGCTCTAAGGAGTTGGCAGGAATGGGAAGCAAAGTCCACCACGGGAAGAAGAAACACCAAGCAAATACAGAGAACGCATGCTGATGAGAGGTGGAAAGGTAAGATACTTTGGCTTTTAGATTCTAATTGTAAGGCCAAATGGGAGATAGCTGAACATTTAGTTGCTGAGAAGAGGTCTTGTGAAAGTACTATTTAAGAAAAATGAATATGGCAGTGATAGATTAGAACTGGGAGAGCCTGGATTCCAAAAAGTCAGCTAGGCTGCTAACATCAAATAGGATGGCAGAGAAGTGCAGTTCTTCTAGGAAAAGAGCAAAGGGATGGACAAGTAGGAATAAGGAGAGGCAGAACGGAATACTGTCATGAAAGCCTTGGAAGGCTTTCAGACCTCACCAAGAAAATTTACTAAAATTAGCTTATATGTGGAAAAAAATTCTCTCCTTGGTTTGAAAATAATGTCTCATATCATTGCAACACTAATATAATCAGATGTTATTTATTTACTTATTCACTTCATTTATTTGCTTACTAGTTACTATCATTATCTATTACATACAAGACTCTGTGCCAGGAGCTTAGTATTATTTCATGTCATCACCACAACCACTACACGAAGGTGTTAATATTCTCCACTTGGTCATCTATGTTGTTCAGTTAATGACGTAATTATGCATAGTCTGGAATAATATCAAAATGTAGTCATGTATATTAGCTACATAAAATAAACTGCTTTTTCTAGGAATCATGACTCATTAATTTTCTCTTTTCCTCTTGTCCTATATTTGCCAAATGGTGATCAGAAAATTTTGTCAAAGTATAAGAAATATTATACCAAATGTCCAAAACGGATTCCATAAAAAGTACAAACTAAGTTTAGTTCACACTATGGGATTTTAAAACTTTAGGTTAATGTAATTAAGAAAAAAGCTGCAGAAATAGTTGTCAACTAAACTTGAGATATAAGTTCAAAACTTTATAAAATTATTTTTAGCTGCAAACACACTATGTACATAAAGTTAATCTAAGACTTTATCTTACACATTTTAAAGTTATCTCTATTAGACCATTTCTGAGTAGTTTAATAGCAATCATCTATGTTGTTATCCTAATCTGCCAGAAAAGTGAACTTGTAGTCCAATTATTTTTACACATACCCTGCAAGCAGCTGTAAAAGTGTGAATGTACAAAATGAAATGCTGACTGTTTTTTGTATCCCCGGGATGCATTATATTATAAAAACAAAAGTATTTATGATCTGGAACAAACATAAATACAAAAAACTTTTTTTTTTCTTTTGATGACAATGGGCTTTCAGAATCACAACTTTTGAAACAAATAAACTTTGGGTAACAAAAACTGGTTCTTGTTAATATGACTAACCTTGCATAACCCAAAATACATTTATTTTCCCAGTGAAAAACAAAATAACAATAACAAACCAGTAAACGCTTCTGCTCAGAGGAAACTGTTTGTGGAAAAATAAAAGGAATGCCTCCTGAGTTCTCAAATTTAGTATATGCCCCTAAATCTCATTTTCCACTTTAATTCAGCACTTATGCATTTTATGTTTCAGAGAAAAGGACCAAAAAAATTTCACAATTATTTACTAGTTAAATGGATGCAGGAAACAGAAACTCAGCTCATAGCTAAATCAAATATAATTTTAAAAATTAATATTTCTACTTAACCTTTGAATAGATGTGGTATTATCTGGGGGTGGAGGGGCCCAAGGATGGTTTGACAAAAGGTTGGTTTTTCCTGTCATTTTACTTATTTACTTTTGAAAAGGGGAAGGAATTGAGAATGTGAAGTAGAAAGACCTGGTAGGAAGGGAAACAGTGAAGAAAAGTAGGCAACCTGTAACTGGTAAAGATGTCCCCAGAGGAGCTGGGAGGGGTTGGGATATGCTGGGGACAGGCCACGGTAGGAAGTGGGGAGAGAATTAGGGTAGAAAACGGTTATTAGTGACCTTCCAAGGGAAAGGGTCTATGTTTGCACATGCTGGATGAAACCACATTGTAAATCAACCTGAAACACCACCTGAAGAGCCCATCCTGTCAAGGGACTTTTATACACATATGTACATATGTGTATACATATACACATACATATATATATGCATTGTATCAATATATATGGAGACAAGCACATTCTCTAAGGTTTGCTTGTGTAGAATGTTCGTTAAACATACACCGAAGAAAAACAGATGTAAAGGAACCGTGAAGGTGTAAAGGAAGCCAATTCTCCCACAATGTAATTTGTTTAAAAATAAATAAATAACATAAGCTTTTGCAATTTCTGTCATCTTTATTTCTCCCTGAGGTGGTCTGAGACTCAAACGTCATTATCATCTATGTATATTGAACAGAAAATGCATCAGTTTACATCTCCTCTCAGAGGAAGTCATACACAATTTCTAAATTCTAATGCTTTCATTACACAATAAAAGAAAAACAACCATTTAATTTTTAAAATAAACATGATCAGAACCTATAACTCATATAAGTCTGTCCTTCTTTATTGGCACATCATATCTAAATTTAAAGCATTTGTCAGAGAATATAATCTTGAACTTTCTTCTGCAAACACACTAAATTTGATCCTTGAATCAAGCCAGAATAATCAGGAGATGCACATGGGAACCATGTCATGTTTGACCCTAGCAGAACTGTTTTGGCTGAATTTTTCTTGGATATTATGTTATAGACCTCAATAAAGGTCATTTTAAGAAACAGTCCAATGTATCTTTTGTATATACTTTTTAGTTTACCATCAGTATCACAGATGATACTCATTATTTCACACAATATCTCTATATAAGGAACTATAGAAGTTTCTCTCTGTGGTACACAGATAACTACTACACTTCTATTAATCTTTTCAAACCCAAAGAACACTGCATTTTACTTTATATTTTCTTTTTTGTGTTGATTACCAGGAGTCTATAATCCTATTTGTTTCCCATCACTTTTAAGTACACATGAATTGCTGTTAACTTATTGCCAGTTCTGCTCTTTTTCCCTATCATTATTTTCCTTATCTCCTTCATTTCATTTTATTGTGTTATATTTGAAGTATTTTTGAAAATTGCCTTAAATCTTTTTTGGGAAAAGGTGTATAGAATCTTTTTTTTTTGATGTAAAGGAATTTAGGTTAAGGAAAGATGTTTTACTTAGCTGCAAGGATCAATAACATATAAAGATGGAGGATAACTGCCCAAAGCATTCATGAAGAAGAAAAAAGACGATACAATATGCAGCCTTGCGTTGAAATCCACCACTAGCTTCCCCAGCTACAAATCATTCTCAAATGGTCTGTGTTGGGCAAACCCATCCCCTAATACGAAGTGATTTCATTGGTTTTCACCACGGAAAAGACGAATTAAGGTACAGCTCTCTTAATACCCTGGAGCATTTCCCCAGTAAGCATCAACCCTTCAGTTATGATGCAAAAAAAATGGGAGTTGGAAGCCCATGTCCAAGAGAGAACAGAGGAGAAAAAGCATATATGGATCCACTTCTTCCCTGAGCCATTTTTTTCTTTTACCTTTCCATTCTTCCCTAATACTTACTCCTTACACTTCCTTACAAGCTAATGGAGAAACAGGAGCCAGACTTTCTTTTCCAGGCACATTTTCCTTTTCAGAACATAATTCTGGAGCCAGACTCTGTGGGTCTGAATCCAACTCCACCACTGACTAACTTCGTGACTTCAGCCAAGTTATATAACCATGCCGTGTCTCAATTTCTCCATCTGTATAATGGAGACAGAAGTACCTTCCTCATAGGGCTGCTCTGAGAATTAATCTAAATGAATATGTGTAAAGTCCCTGAATAGCGTGACACACAGTTAGTGCTCTTTTAGTAAGAACCATCCCGACATCACCCAGACCATGCATTTAGCTCTGCTTCCCAGCCACACACTACACCCCTAAACCCAGCCAGTATCTTAAAATATGGGCCTTTGGAAAAACAGTCACAGTTTACGGTAACCCTTGTCACTCAAAACCAAAGCCTTCATTTCAGTTTTATTTTTCTCCATAGATTTATCACCATTCAACATACTATATATTCCACCTTTTCTTTTTTTTTTTTAATTTTTTTGAAAAATTTATTTATTTTATTTTTTTATTTTTGGCTGCATTGGGTCTTCGTTGCTGCGCGCGGGCTTTCTCTAGTTGGGGCGAGCGGGGGCTACTCTTCGTTGCAGTGCGTGGGCTTCTCATTGTGGTGGCTTCTTTTGTTGCAGAGCACGGGCTCTAAGCGCACAGGCTTCAGTAGTTGTGGCTCACAGGCTCTAGAGTGCAGGCTCAGTAGTTGTGGCGCTCGGGCTTAGTTGCTCCGCAGCATGTGGGATCTTCCCAGACCAGGGCTCGAACCCGTGTCCCCTGCATTGGCAGGCGAATTCTTAACCACTATGCCACCAGGGAAGCCCTCTACCCTTTCTTTATATAGTTTCTTAGATTATATATTCTATTCTTTCTTCTCCCAACTATATGCAAGCTACTAATACTCATCTATCTCTGTGGTATGTAATTTCCTGGACAAAACACAAGGGCAGCACAACTGAAACCCACAAATTTATACTTTCACACGAGGAGCAATTTCTATCACTGGTAGGGGCGAGTGATAAAACAGTTTCACAAATCACTTGGTTTGGGTCCACACAATACTGTATTGAATCCCACTGTTTATAATTCTCAAAATACTTTACTTTTTCTTTTTAATTAATTTATTTATTTATTCTTGGCTGCATTGGGTCTTTGTTGCTGCGTGTGGGCTTTCTCTAGTTGAGGCGACCGGGGGCTACTTTTCGTTTCAGTGCCCGGGATTCTCATTGTGGTGGCTTCTCTTGTTGCGGGGCACGGGCTCTAGGCACATGGGCTTCAGTAGTTGTGGCACGTGGGCTCAGTAGTTGTGGCTCGTGGGATCTAGAACGCAGGCTCAGTAGTTGTGGCACACGGGCTTAGTTGCTCCACGGCATGTGGGATCTTTCCGGCCCATGGCTCGAACCCAAGTCTTAACTCCTGCGCCACCAGGGAAGTCCTTTACTTTTTAAACTATCCATCAAGCGCATTCTCAAGCAGTTTATCATTTTATGGTGAGCATTTCTCACAAAGTAATAAAAGTAACAAAATGTGTATCATTTCTTGATTAGTAAACCAGGTCTCTGAACTGCAGGTGTCCTGGCCTCCATCCAGACAGGTAACACACTTCCTTTTATCCATAAGCCTCAGGGTCCTTGACATTTATTTTTGTTCTCAGAAGTATGAAAGCTTAGTACACTTCATGAAACTTGCATTTTGCTTGCAAATAGGAAAAATGTCACATTTAAAATCTACAGCACTATACACGGGTCTAATTTGGTACTTTATGGACCTCTGACATCACTTATTCTCTATTAAATATTAAGTTGAAAGACCCAGTTGGAGCTTTCAAAGCAAAGCTCCTCAGCTCAAATGGAAGCAATATAACATATACAGTAACCCAGATATTTCTGTATAAGAGTATGAAATGGATAGATAATAGAAGAATACTCAAAATTATAGTCACAATAAAAATTGCTAATGTTTTAAGGTGCTTATTAACACATGCCGAGCATCATATTAAGAGGTTTGTATGTGTTCTCTCATTAAACCCTCACTTTCCATCTTTTATTTTATTCTTACCAGTTTACAAGTCGAGAAAACTGAGGATTAAAAAGTTCAGTAACCCTCCTGAAGATCATACAAAGAAAGCCAGGTGGAGGGCTGAATCCGAACTCCCACTGACTGCCCTGGTTAGAACCCGGAAAGGATCATACGAACGTCAAAGATGCAACAAGCAGGGGATTCCTGTGGAGTAACAGTAGCAAGCTGCTTACTTCACTGCTGGAGCTCAGAAATAGGACGGCTGACACTTAGAAGCCAAACCACAAAGTAAATGTAAACATCTATGAACAATAAAACAGGTCAGAGGTAGATAAACTTTCAAATGCCGCTCATTTGTGAAAGATGAATTTTTACCTTTTACATATTAGTCATTAAGGTGGCCACAACGCTGCCTGCTCAGAGCTCCCTTTGATAGAACCTGCTTTGGGAAGGGTCGTTGCCTCAGCCCGGAGTTACTGTATTTTTTGATCCACTGTGGTGTTCACAGCAGGCCACATGCCCTCCATCAGGCCCAGGACCCCTGTCCCCCAACAAGGCACTCCTAGCCAGTGGTCAAGCAAGGGCAGGTACTAGAATCAGGCTACTCCTGCCCATCTCTGTGCCTCGGAGACAGTTCCTATCAACCTGGCCGAGCTTTTCTCCAAACTGCACTGTAGTCTGAGACCCTCCCATCCTATTACTTCCCTCCCCCTTCAGAGATGCCAGCCCTGCACTGTGGTTTGAAGGTCCTCCTGCCTAGCCCCAAACCCTTCCTCTTCAGCCTTCACAGACACCTCCCCCAAGAAATCCCTGGTGCATCCATTTTGGTGCCTGTTTCCGAACTGACATAGTTAGATTTGCTCATGAGAATAAGAATACTTTGTTTCAGAATCTTTGCAGTATCTAAGATTGTCTAATAGGATGCATAATTAATGTCTTGTCTAGTAGAAGGTGTTATTTACATCTATGGGCATCCTTTTTTTAATAGCTAACCTTGTCCATTCATTTTGGAATGTGTCTGTGTTCAGTGTGTGGAAATATAAGCGGGCAACATCTTGTTTCTAACATGACATGAAATGTGGTCACACAACAATTTGCACAACTCTACAGAGATGTAGCTCTGCCATTTAAAACAAGAACATGGATGTTACTGTAGACATTCGCATATATTTAGATGAAACCACATTAAAAAATTTAATGTTTCTAAAAGTAGGCATTTTAGCTTAGCTTTTGCTACAACACATGGGATAGCAACAAAGTCATTTCCACTTATTATTCTGAATTACCTCTATTTTCATATTGAAAAACACTGTGAGGTAGGAATGAAAGATTAACAGCGAAAAGATTTCCTCTTTCTTATTTAAAACAAGAACATGGATGTTACTGTAGACATTCGCATATATTTAGATGAAACCACATTAAAAAATTTAATGTTTCTAAAAGTAGGCATTTTAGCTTAGCTTTTGCTACAACACATGGGATAGCAACAAAGTCATTTCCACTTATTATTCTGAATTACCTCTATTTTCATATTGATAAACACTGTGAGGTAGGAATGAAAGATTAACAGCGAAAAGATTTCCTCTTTCTTATTTCTTGGAAGTAGAGCTGAAATAAGATGGAGAAGTTAAATTACGTTCATGACAGGATACTGAGCTTGAACTCAGGGGCTTCTGAGCAGAACCCCTGTCTTCCTCGTCTCTCTTACCATCCTCCTCCCCAGGATCGTTTAATTAGAAGCAAGGCTAAATCAAGAGTCTGTTTCATCCTTCCAACTTTCACTGCTTTCTGGAATAGAAACGACATTCTTTTCAAATATAACTGTCAGATATTAATCTAGAGTTTTCTTACAATTTATACTCCCTTTGGGTAATGCATTTTGACACTTCCATTATTTCTTTGTTTGCTGACATCAGGCAATAGACTCTGATTGATCCAACATTATTACAGTGAACTTACATCTTGGTGAAATATCTGGGCTACAGTGAAAATTGATACTGGAAATACTGGAACATATTCAGCAGTTCAGTGGTTTTTCAGGCAGAGATTTTTTAAAACAGGAAACTGTTTTTAAAATCTGGGCTTAATGAAGCAATTAATTTCTAGAATTCCTGGTCTTTTTCTCACTCTAGTTGCAACCCCGTGGAACTGTCATCAGTCACTTATTGCTGTAGCTATTCGTGGCTGGGTAATGAGAGTACTGTTAACAGTTTAATAATAAACTATATAAACTTTTTAAAGAAACATATTCTGATTAGCTTGAATAAATGGCCAGTGATTTCTGCTACATTTATGGAATCCAAACCCAGGTTAAAAACTAATTAAGACACATGTATTCACAATTATTTTCATTTGTGAATTTTTGTTTCATGTGTCCAAAATCTGGGTAGAATGGGACTTTGATTTATAACATGTGGGCATCAATGTGTATTACATAGTTATGGGAAATGGATAAACACCATCTTTTAAAAGATGGGCATATTATTTTATGGAAAGTATATTTATTTAAGAATGTTACATAATGTAATAACAATACAGGCTAGTCTGTTTAAATTTCACACATTCTTTAATTTTTAAGTATATGGCATTTAATCAGTTAATAATTTTATTT
Source organism: Balaenoptera physalus (assembly GCF_965194825.1). NCBI lineage: Eukaryota > Metazoa > Chordata > Mammalia > Artiodactyla > Balaenopteridae > Balaenoptera > Balaenoptera physalus. The sequence goes on from NC_138893.1 coordinate 7,239,294, forward strand.
CTAAAATCTAATTAAAAAGTTATATTAAAATATAATATTCAATTTAAAAAGGCAATAGAATTTAGAAAACCAAGATCAAATATTTTATGTATTATGTTCATTTTGACTACTTTATTCATATATTTTGCATTCAGTAATACTGCACTGTACAATATATTTTCTTTTATTTTTTCCCATCCCTTGGCTGGATTTTTTTTTTTATTGGCTACCAGGTTAAAATCATTAAAAAGATCTTACTGAAGTTTGCAACCTTGATTCATTAGAAAATCTGATTAAAAAAATATGTTCCAGGCACTGTTTAAAGTGTTCCACATGCGCTGAATTCATTTAATCTGCACGACATCTGTGAAGTGAGTCTGTACCGTTCCTATCCTTGGTACGCCGGGAGGAAAGGAAGGGGCAAGAGCTGGGGTAAGCTGCCCACGGCCACATCTAAGCCAGCATCCAAATCTCCATTCTGTGCTCTCAATACCATGAGAGGCCACGTTCGTGACTTAACAGTCTCTTCTTAACTCAATACGCATCCTCGGCAGTAATCTTGGTATTGTCCGGTATAACTTACAAATTTAATTCTGCCGGATTATAAAAGATAGGCTGCTTTACCTCAAATTCAGATGGCTAGGGTGTGCTTTCTCCACTCACTGAGCACTTACTGGGCTGATAATATACAGTGCCATTCAGCACCGACACGTTCCATCTATCACTTCACCACTATAATGTGATTCTTAGGATCAGATCCACAAATGTTCTATTTTATAAGTAATACCTCAATACTGGCTTGAGAAGAATGATTAAAGGATTTAAGGAGAGACACCTAACCAAAGATAAATTATCAACATCTTGTAATGCCACATGATACAAAATGAATATATTACCACTGTGGGCACTTACGAGCCTGAGTAACCTAGGAAAATTATACCAGCAGCAAGAAACTCCCAAGCATTGTGAAGAAAGTCTATATCCTTTTTTAAAAAATGTTTTTACACCTAGCTTCATGATTTTTTTCTAAACACTCATAATCAAAAGTGGGATAGCTACAAACTCAGTTTTCATGACCATATTTATCCTCTACACAGCTAACACTGTGTGAGAGAGGAAATCTGTCATAGGCTAGAACGAGGCCAGTCCTAAAATTAACATACTGAAATGACAGGGTTGTTCAACGAAGTGACAGAAATGGCAGAATTTCATATTTTTTTAATATCATCAACAATTAAGAATCAACTTATAGAAATACATGACAAATAGATTAGAAAGAAAAAAGTGGTAAAGTATAATTCATTCTGTAGATTTTAACTCGGCACTTATTTTCCAGAGCAGGCTCTGCGCTAGACCCTAGGATTCAAAATGAATAAGATACAGCTCCTGCCACCTGGAAGTATGTAGTCTAGGGAGCAAGACAGACAAGTAATAAATCATTAAAAGACGGTGTGATGAGTACTGCCCTTGCAGGAAGAGCTCAGTGAAAACAGGCACTACTGCACTAGGCTAGCAGAAGTGAAAAATGATGCAACCTCACTAGGGGCCTATTTGGCAGTATATTTCAAAAGTATCAGAAATGCACATGCCCAGGAATTCTTCTTCTAGGAATCTGTCCTACAGATATAGTATTAGATGTGCACAAGAATGCTTTGTTTATAAAAGCAAAATATGTAAAATAGCCTCGATGGCCAACAAGAGAGGAACTCTTAATTACGCTCTACCTGTGTGATGGACTATTATGAAAATATTAAAATAATGTTTTCTAAGAATACTTAAAGTTTTTCAAAATGCACATGATCTAATATTAAGTGGAAAACAGAATACAGAAGTATATACATACCAGTTCCTGAGTTGATTTTGTTGTTGTAACTGCTTGCTTTTTGGAGAAGGAGAATGGGTTTGCATAAACTTAAATTGGACGAAACTACACTAAAATACTAATGATATTTATCTCTATACATGGAGTTATGGTTGATATTTTTACCTTTTTATTTCTATATTTTTATAGAAATGTATTTATATTAATTTTAGAAGCAGTATATATTTATATTTTTTAATTGAAATAAAATTGACTTACAATATTGTGTTACTTTCAGGTGTTCAACACAGTAATTCAGTTATATTTTTTTCAGATTATATCACATTATAGGTTGTTACAGGGTACTGAATATAATTTCCTGTTCTATACAGTAAATCCTTGTTGCTTATCCATTTTATGTATAGTAGTTTGTACCTGTTAATCCCATACTCCTAATTCGTCTCTCCTTCCCTCCCTCTCCCCTCTGGTAACCATAATTTTGTTTCCTATGTCTGTGAGTCTGTCGGAAGCAGTATATATTTTTAAAACAAGAGATAACTAAAGGTACCTTAGAGAAAAGCTTTAGAGTAGAGGGGGAATTTGAGATGGGCACAGAAGTATGATAAAACTCTCACCTGGAGGAGGAGGGGGAAAAGCATTCTTGACAAAGGGAACAGCATGTGCAAATGCAGAGCCATGAGATGCTTAAGAGAAGTGGGATCTATTCGGCTGGAGGGAAAGGTAAACAACAGTGGCTTGAAAGGCACAAAATGTGTAACTTGCAAAGGTCCCTATATGATTAACAGGAACAGGGAACCCATATTTCTCATATAATTTTGAGTTTCCAGAATTTGAGAGCCTTAACTAAGCCTCCAACAATTTACTTAGTGTAAGTGAGCACCTACCTGACACATGGCTGAGCAGGGACTTGAATTTGGGTGTTCTAATCCCAAACCCATGCCTCCTTCCACTGCACGTTGCTGCCCTGCCTCTTTATGCTACAACTACACACACACACACACACACACACACACACACACACACACACACACACAGCAGAAAGTGACAAGTCATCCCAAATAATAGAAAGCTGAGAAAATGAAGTCTGGGGAAAAAAACACTGTCATTAAGTAAATTTCTTGTCTTGGTATCTATTCTACTTAATACAGAATAGAATTTAGAACTATCTGCAAATTCCACACCTCCCTTCAACTCCTCCATTTTTACCCTGGGATCAAACCAAAGTTGAAACCTGAATCAACTTGTGGGAAGGAGTATGAAAAATTATTTTTATATGTTAAACATCCTTCCGTTTTTCAAGTCTCCCTCAGCCTCATACAGTGATCTTTATATTCACCTTCTTTGCAAGTTTGATGATGTTGGATTGTATTGTTCAGGTTTTGGCCCAGTAATTTTCTTTTGTTCTTTTTTCTAAATGATAAAGCTAAAACATTCTTTCCTTTAAAAAAAAAAAAAAAAAAGGCTTTGTTGGTATTGCATTACTAAATACCTAAAGAGAGTTAAATATGCTAAAATTATACTAATAATGTCTTGGGGGGTTGACCAGATAAACTAAATTGAGCTGTCATAAGCCCTCTTAATTTACTTGCCCAGCAGAATTGTAGATGCAGCAGAAAACAGCTTACTGTAATGTAAACAGAGCTTTCCCTGCACTGCGCACGGGACAAGTTTATTTAACGTAATATATTACGCTCACCCATCATTGCTACCTTTCAGTTTATACTTTTATGGTAACAAACGGTTATAATAAACAGAGCCGTTGTGTTAAAAATCAAATGGAAGGCTCAGTGTTCATCCTCTAGTTGAAAAGAATCTGATATTCCTCAACTTTATACTTGGTGATACCGAGACCCACAGAACCCACAGACCCACAGAACAGAGTATTTTAAAAGTAGAAAGGCTCTCAATTCCTAATACTGACCCATGGAGAATTCTGGTCTAAGTTTGTTATTTCTAGCCCACCCTCTAGTATCCTTTTTCGTGGTTTAGATGATTTACAACCACATTGAAAAAAATTAACTATTTGCCTGAAGTAAAATTACTTGGTGTTTTATGGGAAGATTATTACCAATACTTCTGTCTTTTAAAATTATAACAACAGCAATGTTTTAGTCATGATAAATAAGTCTGTTGAAACATCATTTTGAATGTTTATGAAAGAACATTTATTTCAATTTTTAGGCAACTTAAGTAATCTTTTCTCATATGAGGTAAAATTGGGCTAAATATTTGTTACAAACTTGATAAAGTGTTCATGTTCTAGAAAAACAAGTATATTTACCCAAAGTTTGTAACAAATACTACATATCATTTCTTGGCAAAATAATTCATTAAATTTGAGATATCTTTTAATGAAATATATGGTAGGCTCCAACCTAATGTATTAATAACTTGCCAAGTATGTTATTTCATGTCTAATTATTTAAAAAATAAAGTTAATAAGTTGGCTAAAACTCTTAGGACTCTGATAGAAAGTGAATTATATAGGAACACTGTATCCACCTTTCAGAACCAAGAGCAGAGTAAACAACACCCTGACAGTGGCTGATTTAGGAAAGAAACATTGTTTGAGCATTTATGATGTGTTGGACGCTTTGCTAAATCTTTTCCTATGTTGTTTCATTTAATCCCACCAAATCACTTTACAAGGCGCCTTTAGTATAAAAACAAGGACACTGAGGCTTGGAGAGTTGGAATAATTCACCCAAGACCTTGTAATGGTGAAGTGGCAGAATCCAGACTGGAATCCAGGTCTGTCTGACCTAAAGTGTGTGTTTTCTCAAGGACAAAGTGTTGGGTGGGGTTTACACCCTGTAGTGTGGCTGGGATGCATCTAGCATTGAATGATGACACACCAAACCCAGCCAGAAACTGAGAAGACAGTAAAAAGAGTGTGGAGGCCAAGAAAAACACTCTAATTCATAATGTCAACTCCAAAGATGCCTTCTTGATAAGTTGATTCCAACTTTAAGGCTCTCCTTTTCCTGTTTGAACCAAAAGCTCCTACTATAGTATTAAGAATTTGTAAATGTTTTGTTTGCTTTTCTGGCACTCAGTTGCTCTTGAAGAAAAAAAATGCATGCATATTTTTTTTTTCCTCCAGAACTTTCCCTTCTGCCCTTCCCTCTCTCTCTCCCCAAATTCTTGGAATATTCTAAGAAAATATGTATAGAAACTAACTTAGAAAAGCCACTTTTACTTAATCCTCTCTTTCTACATCTTTTTTTGTATAAAGATTCTTAAGACATTTTCTAACATAATACTTTTAATATTGGGAAGTCATGAATCCCTCTTTATCTCTAAAAAGAAAAATATATTACCAGCCCTATCTAATTTACAAGCTATTCTGAAAAATCAAAGTGAAGTCATTTAGTAAATATTTTAAAATCCTAATCAATTTTAAGTTGGTGATGAAATTGATTACATACACACATATTCATGAATAGATTCTAATTAAATAAAATTTGTAAAATGTGGAAAAACCAAAAAAAGCCACTTATAGACCTGCTACCCCCAAACCCAATACAATAGCAAAATATATCCTCTTGGGACTTCCCTGGTGGTCCAATGGTTAAGACTTCACCTTCCAATGCAGGGGTTGCGGGTTCGATCCCTGGTTGGGGAGCTGAGATCCCATATGCCTCATGGCCAAATATCCAAAACATAAGACAGAAGCAGTATTGTAACAAATTCAATAAAGACTTTAAAAATCTTTAAAAAGATTATCTACTTTTAAAAAAACAATATATATGTCCTCTCTTTTTATTAATGCCTATATTTTTACATACATAATTTTTGTATCCTGCTTTATTTATTTAATATTATATGGGCAATTTCCATGGTATTGAATAATATTACTAACGCCCTTCTAAAAGATGCCTTATAGAATCACTGCTTACCTAATCATTCCCCACTTCTAAATGAACATTTAGATTACTCCAATTTTCTCCTGCTTAAATAGGGCTGAAATGGAAATGCACATCGCTTTCACCACACATAACAGTATTGCTGTAGAACAGGCCATACAGTATTACACATATTACTAAGTTGTTTTTTCAAGGATTGTACTATTTATACTGCTGTTGGTAATTCATGAGTTAGCCCATTTCACCACACATTATCAATGAAAATGTCTTTAAAATGTGTGTCTAATCTACAAAGGAAAAGTTAGCTCATAATGGTTTTAATTTATATTTTTCTGATTACTGTTTAAGTTGTAGTGTTTTTGTTCTTGTTTAGACATGTTGATCACTCTTTAGCAAATGGTTAGTCACATACGTTGATCATTAATCTATGAGATGCTTACTAATTTCTTAACAGTTTAATTGATACCATTATATACTAAAGACAGTTTCCCTTTGCTATTTTGCTACAAGTTATATTCACAGTTTAATAAGCTCCTAATTTGAGTTTTCATTTGGTATAAAAGTTATAAATACAAATGCATTCAATTCTATTTGTTATATCTTCTGTCTTCAAGGCTTAGAAAGCACACACCACTTAAGATGTTCGATAATTAACTCCATCTTTTATTTTTAAGGGATCAGTGCCCTCTGTAGTTGGCTGCTTTGCTTTCTTCCCCCTTGGACTGTTCCTTAATGGCAGGCTCTGTCTTTCATCTCAAAGCCCCAGTGCTTAGTAAATCGCACTCCATATTTACTGGCTCTATGGATGGATGAAAAGATGGATGACGATTCTAATAATAATGGCTAATATTATTTGACTTCTTATTAAGCACTGTTCTATTCACTTTTATAAATATTAACTTGCACTGAGGTTTCTATTCTTAATCATACCTACATAGTAATCTTGGAAAGAGTCACAAATCCACGTTAAACAGCCTGCTTTTCCAATGAAGGGGCATTAGAGAATAAACATCAAACTTATGCCTCCACCCTATGTGTTAGAGGGTGGCCACACTGTCCACCAGCAACTGTAAAATAAAGGAGTATGCAAAGTGCCATGAAACATTAATGACATTCCAGCTCCCGTTGTGAATCCATTTTCTCACCCTAAACTCAGATGCCTTAGTCTTGAAACATGTCTGTTATATGTGTACTCACTTTCCATTACGTTCTATGTGTGTTTTTTCCTTCATCAGTAGAAAGAAAATAATAATACAATCTCTTTCATAAGGGTGCAATGAGGAGTAAATGCGGAAATACTTAGGGCAATGCCTGACCCCTGGAAGAGCTCAAAAACTCTCAGCTATGATCACCAGCATCATTTTTATTAGACAAGCTAGCATCACCTGTGTCTTCATTCTTTCTCCTTTGCCAAGCTAGACAAGTTTCTGAAAAATTATTATTTCATATCTGTATGGTTCAACTTCCCCAACTTTCACATATTCTTCCACATTACAATCGGATTACCCTTCAAGAAGAGAACCACCTCCAGTGTCAATCATCTCCTCAGTACTAAATCTGCTGGCCTGTTGCACAAAATGAAATCAGCATCCATCCCCCTAATCCTTCAAAACCTTCCATCCTCCCTGTCACTAATGCCAGAGACCTTGGTACCATCCTAGTTCTTTCTCTTTCCATGTGCCCCTACAAGTAAATCATCATCAAACGAAAAATCATCCAATCCAATCCTTCCACCTTAGAGAGGCTCTCCATCCTTTCCACTCCACCTCTCTTATTTCAGGCCCCTCCTGTATGCCACTAGGAAATATGCAACATTCTCTGTTCTCTTTTAATTCTCTTTTTCTTCATCTAAAACATGTTATATTCTTTCATCAGAGTTATCATTCTATCATTCAGTTGACTTTCCCCCCTAAATTCTCTGAGATCAACTGAATTGAACAGACTTTTCAGCGTGACATTCCAGGTGTTCCCTGATCTAGTTCCACCCCACCCCCTACCCCCTGCCTTCCGGTCTTCCATCTCCATCCTTATCTACTCCTCACACTTGACCTCTCTCCTTAACAAAGATCTACCCACCTTTCAGATCCAAGCTTGCCCATCAGGGCCTCTAATGAAGTCCTTCTTATTCCCTCCAATACAAATTAATTGCTTCCTCTTTTATAAATCCCTAGTATTTCATATCCTCCTCAATTTATTCAAAGCATTCTTTTTATTACAGTTGTATATGAAATGCTTCTCTCTCCTATTATAAGGCAAAATGTCTTGCTTACCTTTGTAGGACTGGTTGTATCCAGTAGAATCTGTATGTGTGTGTGTTATTTAACTCTTTTCATCTTATTTTCTTCTTTTTTAAAAGAGAAAGCAATTAAAAGTATATAGAGAGAAGCCAGATGGAGTTAAAATATAATGGGCTTTCATATTTTCTCTGGTACATAGGAATTGTGTGACTCTTGAGGGAAGACCCACAACCAGCTTAAGCCTTTTTTTTTTCTTTTTTTTTTTTTTTAGCCCATCAATAAAGCAAGAATACTAATAACTAAGCTGAAGGGTTCTTGTAAGAATCGAAGAAGACATATACATGACGTACCTGGCATGCTTGGTTCTTAGTACAAAAAGGTCATGATTGCAAGTATTAAAAGTGAATGTTTCACAAGCTCTTTTTTTGGTAGGCATTATATAACACATAAGTGTAGAAAGATTTTGGTAACTATAAAATATGAAACACATTTTATACGAAAGAGCTCAAATAATACAATTAGGAGAAAAGGAAGACCTCAACAAATGTTTAATTGATTCTTCTTTCAGTCTCTCTCAAATTCTCTGTGATGACTCAAGTTTCTACTCAACCAATTTGAGGCATACCTAGCCTTTGACAAGTCAAAATATTACATGACTAATGTTTAAACGAAAAAATAATAATTTTCTTTAAATTCTCACTTCCTAACCATTTCTTCAGAATCTTCATTAAAGTAAATAGTTTCCAACAAAGTACTCTGTATTTATTATATACAACTTTCGATGTCAGAGTCAACTTAAAAAAAGTCCCCCAAATCTCATCCTAGCAGCTGTTCTTCCTCACAGACACTTTGATGTGATCTTTGCAATTCCAACTTCACTTGTGCTTATGTAAATGTAATAGTTTATTGCAATTTTTTCCAGACTTGATGTTCTCATAATTATTTATTTAGAAAAACTGGTATCAATTTTATACCCGTAACACTACAAAAAAAGTTCTCCTTAGCTGCCAAAGACTTCAGTAAGAAATATTCACTTTGATACCATATTAGGAGACTATATTACTCATGACAAATTATGCAACCATCAGATTATTCCTCAAATACATGACTCTTCTATAAATGACTTTCATCCCCTACGAACACCAAAAGCTGCAAGTCACATATGGGAGGAGAAAAATATTGTAAATTCACTTCAAATATTTTTATAAGTGAGAACAATTACCTCAGACTTTTGAAATTCACTATTAAATGGAATAAAGTAAGCTTTGTTATCTCACAATAAATTAAACACAAAATGTTAAAGATAGGTGCATCTATTAAGTTGACATTTTATCCTTATTTGTAAATACATTTTTTTAAACCTCAGCCTTGAGTAAAATGTAGCCGAAGGCCTTGTGCATATTAACAACTAGCACGCTCACTGTCTGGTAGAGAGAGGCAACCAGCACAAAGAATTCACCAGAAAAGAAACTACACAGGTTCTAAGTAGGAAATGAGTATTCTGATTTTCTCTCCCAGGCCAGTTCTTGCTGCACACATTTGTTTCCAGAGACAGTCCATACCTCTCAACCTGAAAAATTCATTAACCTCAAGAACACAGAAAGAAAGAAAAGTGTCGTGTCTATCTACGCCGCATCAAGAACTAACGTGCATTTGATGTCTTCAATGCTAAATGACATACAATCTGACAGGACCTGATATTCAGCCCTGCTATGCGAAAGGAAGCATTTGAGAAAACACACAATTATATACACTTTGACAATTAATATATGGGCCGCCTCTTCTCTAGGTATACAATGAAATTCAAATAGCACCGTATGCTAAAAACATAAATGATGTATTTGGAGTTGTATCTTCATTTCTCTTAAGTGTTTGTTCTCAAGGATTTTAAGATTCTTCACCTGTGCATGGTAACTTGAGTTCGGCTAATGAGAAGGGTATGGATTCTTACACACACAAACAGCTTTATAAAATAAACTGGTCAGGGCAAGAATTAAGAATTTTGTCTTATTTAAAATTATTAATTACAACTATGAAAAATAAGGAAGAGATTTAACAACCTGGGAAAGCCTTTCCTAGTCTCTCTCAAGAACTTACTTGTAAGGATTTTCACTGCTTTACTTTATCACAGGTCACAAGCATTTCCACTGTCTATGGACCTTTTCAAAATGTCCTGGCACTTGGTTTGGTCCATTTAGTGTCCATCCCCCTCCCCAACATTTGAAAACCGGTCTATTATTGGTTTGCAGACAGATGTGCCCAGCTATAAATCTACTAATTCTTATACCCTCCATGTGTAGATTCCATTCTGCTCAAATGTAGAGAAACACTGGGAGCTCTGAATGAAAAATGAAGCAAAAGAAATGTCAACTCGCCCCTCTACCTTTTTATAGGGAAAAGAGATTTTAAAACATCTTAGAGATACTGATGAAACGTACAAGTGTCCAAAGCCTTACTTAGAACGACACAGAAAAGCATGAATACTAGCTCCGATTTAGGTAATGGTCATGGTTCTGCTTCCTTTTTTGTTTTGTCTTACTTCTGCTTAACTCGGCTAGGAACCAAGAGCTCTAATAATTTTTCCAATTATAACTGTTCTTTCACATTTTGTTTCCATTTCAGATCTATTCATCAGCAAATGCTGATGCATGCTTAAAATAATAACCAATAATTTGGGGAAACTTTATAAACCTTTCCTCTAGTTAATGATCACTATCAGGAGAATTTATTTCTGCTTATTTTTCCATTTCTGTCCTCAATCTGCTGATTTATAAATTTAGCTGTCAATACTCAAGAGTGCTAAGCAATGGAATGACTGTCAAAGAGAAACGTCACCCAAAGTACCGTCTGCCTTACAAAGAGTAAATGCAAATTCAATCACCCAGGGGAGACTGAATTCTTTACGGAGTTTAACCATAAAGATGTCAGAGCTAATATTACAGGTTTGCAGGCAAGGATTAAGAAATTACTTAATTAGGTACAGTTTGGGTGATGTGCCATTTTAGCACTATTCTAAAGGATACATTTGTTAATTGGCTAAAGAACAACAGAGCACTGAGACCTGTTCTCTGACAAAAAAATATTACATTCAGTAAGTATTGATATGACTATGAGATAGGAATACTTTGACCCTTTAAACATCACTTTAATGATAAAAATGCCTTATGTTCCTCCAAGTTGGAATGACCTAACACATGCATACAGAGTTAGTCCTGCCCTTAATGCCAGTATTTCTCCTAAACAGGACATACACATTGTCCGAGACCAGCAGACCAAGTCTGGTCTCCTGTCCTCTTTTCTCTTCCCCTGTGACTCATTTTCAAGTACTAGCTTCTTCACTTTTCACTCATGTCTAAACCTACCAGCCTCCTGGCCTTGTAGTGAGGTCTTTTAAACTTCCTGACACCATCTTCTTGCACATGATTTTCTAAAATCTAATAGGCAGATGCCTTGTCCTAACTGAAGACACGACTGCCTTTTGTTCCCTAGCAAACCTTCTCTGTACTGACAGCCCCAGCGCGTCCTAGACATGCCCAGCTTGCACCATTCAGGTGCAAAGGCCCAGGCATAACAATCTCGAAATGACTCTAATAGATCCTAATACCCTAATGAAACCTAAGTTTAAAGGAATTTTAACAACTTGGACATTTTTAAGACCAACTTCGTATAGCATGTTGGTTGACTGCCTTCTCCATTATTCTAAAAAACACAAATAATTAGAATTTGTGCACAAGCCCTCTCTTATCTTTCTTTGTACCCTACTTCAATTTCTCCCTTTCCTGTCCTTACAAACTTCCAGGTGTCCAGTGTCCTGGTGCTGGCCACTAGCATCCAAAGCTCTGACCCCAGCCCCCCCAGAAGCTACTGTCCTCAGAAGCACCACAAGTTGTAATTCTACTTCTCCTTCCTCCATAAATTTACATTTTCCCACAAGTGACTAAATATAAAAGCTACAAAGTGCTAGCGTTATTATTAAAGTCCGTAGAGCCATTTGGATTTAGGTCTCAAAAGACAGCCTCATCTTGACCTGACCACCTACGATAACCCAGGAGTTCAACACAGACCCAAGGCACATGTTTCAAAACTGTATTTTTACTAACCATTATATAGTGGCCTTCAATGGAATTGCTGGGCTACCCAGGTCCATGTGCCCTTTTCAGTAACTGCCACTAATGTGTCTGAATCTAGATTTTCACACTAAGTACTCCAAGAGAAGATACTGCTGCAACTATTTAAGAAATTGGATAATAAGCTAGGCTCAACTTACACAGCTCTTCAGAAGGAGGGTGATTATTGTTCATTACAATCAGAGCTGTGTTTTGATTCCATATGAGACATTCTTTGTTTCCATAGTCCCTAAGTCCTGTTGATTTGGTTTTTTATTCTTTCATGAATGGTGCATATTTGGGCAACCTTTTGCTTAGGTCCTTTCAGAATTCTGGAATAGGTTTCAGAAGCCCATCACTACTGAAAAATATTATGCTGTGAAATAACTATGTTTTCTTAGATTGCACACAATCAGAAAGCCTCAATGCTCTTTATAAGAGATTCATAACTTGATAAAAATATCCATTATCTCTTCTAACATATAGATCTTTTAAACCTTCTGTAGCTCAGAAAAGCTTCTCATAATTCAAATATTGAGTCACTGCTGTGACTGACAAAACAGTTCTATCAATTTCATAGTAACTGCAGGTTCACTATGACTCCAGGTCATACAGATAAATCTACAGGAAGGAGCTTATATGACAAACTTCGGTGTATCACAGAAAAATATAAAAAATCAGACTCCAGACTCCACCAGGGTCAGCATGCCAAGATAAGCAGCATAATGCCTTGTTCAGCTTGAGCAAATCAAAGCAGAATCTTGTTCTTTATTAGTTAGTTTATAAAGGGCAGCTCCATTTTCAACTGGATATGAATTTGAAATCACAGAGTTGGCTTTACTTGAATATGTCTGTGTTTATGCATGTGTCGAAAATCTGCACTATTTATAATTTATGTAAGTTTTACATCTCAAGACTTTAGCTATAATTTGAGAGATTACATCTTTTTTAACTATTAAGAAACATCCCGGGGTGGAAATAAATGTTAATGTACTTAAAATATAATATCATGCAAGACGGTTTAGGTGAGAACGTGTTTTTGGTATATTTTTAAATGCAGCATGCTTATGGCTGATGAAGAAATACAGTGCATAAGAAGTCATTAACGAGCTTTAAGATCCGTGGTTACATCTGCCACTTCTATTCCTTGTGACCTACACCACGTGATCCCTCCATTCCCTACTTCAGTGACCCCAGTGGGGAGCACAGTTATTCAGGAAGCAAAGCACTAGGAAGATAATAAGGCCTTAGAAATCTGCAAGAATAATTCAAAAATGCTTCTAGTTTTCATCTTAAACAGATGAAATGCTTTGTACTTCTCGCAGCAGCGAACAAATGCTGTCCATGCTCTCTAGTTTCAGATTCCAGTCTCAGATTCCCTGAGCTGTTTTGGTGAACCTTTTGGACTCTCATTTCTTTTTGGTCACTGTTCGTCTTCTGCCACTTCAGCGGTCCAATCAGAAAGGCTCTCCATGCCACCACAATCCCCAAGGTCCCCAAGACCTTGGGGGGTGGGGGAGAAGACGGTGTCCCAGAGCAGAGACGGTAGTATTATTTCAAAGCTCTGAACGAAGCATGACAAAGGCATCAAGAATTGTTTAACTGGGACAGAAGTTCAAGTTTGCATTACTCAGTAGACTACAAACTATGTGAGGCCATTTATTTAAGAGAAAAAAAGACTTCCTGTGTGAGCTATGTTGTATCTGGTGAGTCATTCACATGGTCTAGAACTGGAAATCCCATGAGAGGTCACTTCATGGGGGCTTCCTTAAGTGATAAGGTCAAACAAAAAAATGGGTAGCCAAAAGCATACCTCCCAATAAAGATGGAATAAGAGTAACACTCAAGTCTGGGTTTTATCTGAGAAGGTGCTGGAGAAAAAAAACAAGGCATAAAGACAGAACCCTACCTTACTACTAAACTTAATATGTCTGCCCTAGAAAAAGTCACCATTTCTTTGAGGTTTTTCACTTGCATAACATTTGAAAAAGAGGTTACAAGAAATCCCATATAGAAAAAGTATCTGAGTGCAATTAATGAAGTGAGAGAAATTCATAAAGCTCTTTCACTTTCAATCAAAACAAGGACAAGTGACTTTTCCCTGGCTGGTTCGGACCGGTAGGTGAAACAGAGGAAAGAGTACAGCAGCAGACACAGGAACAAAGAAAGCTGTGTCATCCCCACACACCGCCGGGCTGCCCACAGTAAAATGCCACGGGGCAGGGGCCACCTGCCTGCTCAGTTCATGGTGGTCTAGTGAGAGCCGCTCAGGACCCACGGCTCTGTTTACCATGGGGAAGCACGTGCTCATCCTGGTACCTCTACCCCCGAACGCTCAGGACCAACTGTCCCTTGGGAACCTCCAAGTTCCAAATGGCTGGTGTCCCTCAAACTCGCCAGCTCAGAGACGCCTTGACTAGCCGAAAGTGGTCTCTTTTAAATTAATGTGTTTACAATCTGCTGGAAAACTTCAAGAAAACTCTTCCAAACCAATCCTACTGTCTTTTAAAATACTAAGCTAAATAGCCAAGATTTTGCTCCCTCTCTTTCTTACGTGCCCATGAGCGCGCACATGCACACATGTGCATATAGATTTTTTTTAAAAAATTTGTCTCATTATTATTTACAGTATCTTTCAAACTTATTTTCAAAAAGTACCACATATCTTTAATTCTCAAAAGAGAAATGTGATCCTCCTAACAATGCCTTACATAAAGCCCTAGCAGTGCAAAACATCACACTATGGAAATGTTGAAAAAAAGGTAGGACTTCCCCGGTGGTACAGTGGTTAAGAATCTGCCTGCCAACACAGGGGACACGGGTTCGAGCCCTGGTCCAGAAAGATCCCACATGCTGCGCAGCAACTAAGCCTGTGCACCACAACTACTGAGCCCACGCGCCTAGAGCCCGTGCTCCGCAACAAGAGAAGCCACCGCAATGAGAAGCCTGCGCACTACAACGAAGAGTAGCCCCCGCTCACTGCAACTAGAGAAAGCCCGTGCGCAGCAACGAAGACCCAATGCAGCCAAAAATAAATACATAAATAAATTTATGAAAAGCTTAGACTCTCGACCTAAGTTATAATATATAGCACATAATTAAAAAAAAATAAGGCTATAAAATTATTTCCAGGAAAAGCAAAGGTCCATTTGAGTTCAAGATTAAATCTAGGCACTGAAGAAACATGTTGGAATTCACCCTCTAGACTTTATCTGTAAAGCATGAAAAACAGCAGAGCATCTTTTTAAAAGTATGGACATTTGCCAAAAATAAATGTGAAACTTACAAATGCCTACCTCAGATACTGATCTGTAGGAAAGCTATAGGTATCAATGCAAACATTCATTCACTTATTCACTCAGGATTTCCTTGGGATAAGAAAATCCCACCAGCAATAGTGGGGAAACTTTTTATGCCCTCCTTAAAAGCATTGAACATTACTAGTTTTCTTTTAAATTTCTAAAAAAAGTTAAATAAATGTTCATATAACTTTCTTTAAGTTTTATAAAACATTTATTAATAGGAAATACATGGGAACAATACTGCCCTCCACAGGCAGTAAAGTCCTACAATGAAATCCTAAGGTGGCAGCCAGCATGAGAAAAAAACACGAGGAGATCTCAAGAGGTCTGCTTCCCTTTCTACAGACTCATATTTGGAAATTTCAAATTCTCAACCAAAATACCCACTCCTGTTTCCTTTCAAAGCAATTACAATTCCATCATTTCATCTCAAGGTATCCTTCCTTCCTTCTTTCTCTGTCCTCTTGCTCCCTTCTTTCTCTCTCAATACCAACCAAATATTATATATGCTAGAACATAAATTCATGTATGCAGGGATTTTTGTCTGTTTCATTCACTGATGTGTTATAAGCACTTAGTGCCCAGCAGATAGTAGGTGCTCAATATTTGTTGACTGCAACTGAATATGCCCATTCCTATGAAGACAGTGGTAAATAAGACACAGTTCCTGCTCTCAAAGCAGTCACTACATATTTGAGGAAACAGACCAGATTATCATATAAACACATGTGCTATGTGGTAAATTATAAGAGTCATGAAAAAAAGATTCCTGGAATACAGAAGGGCAGCATAGAAACTCTACTCCTATATAGATGGAGGGTCTTAGGAAATATCCAAGAGAAGATGATTCTCTTAAGAGGAATAGGATTAGCTATACAGACAAGGCAAGAAATGGCCCTCCAGGTAGACAAAACAGGACATGTAAAGACTTGGAGTATGAGATCACAACATACTGCCTGCCCAGCTACTGAGAGGCTTGTTTAGAGATGAGGGTGCAGAAGTTACCAGGCATTATCAAGGCTCAAGTGTAACTGATGGGAAACCAATGAAAAAGTTTAAACAAAGAAGTGATTTGATCAGACTGTGATCTTCAAAAGCAAGTTTTGAGGTAGGAGGAGGAGGAGAGGTAGAAAAGACAACAAGACTGAAGCCTAAGGATTAAGTGCATTTGTTGAGGCAAAAAACGAGAAGAGCCTGAACTAAGGCCATAGAGGTGCTTTTAAAAGAAAGAGAATGGATAAGAGAGATATTTAGGAAATGGGATTGTCATGACTAAATGACTTACGGTGAGAGCAGGGGAATTTAGGCTGATCTGAGCTTTCTGAATTGAACAAATGAGAGCCTCTGAGTTCCATTCACTGAGACGATGGATAAAGGTGGCTGTAGAGGTTCTGATATTTGGGGAGAGATAAGTTTGGGTCCTGGGTTTGAAGTGGAGGTTTGGGGCATCTGATGGAGCCATGGATCGGACAGTTAATAACACTGGTAGAGATGAAGACAGAGCACTGGGCTGGCTGAAAAGCCTTAACTGATAACATCATGTTTGGGGTTAAGGTAACCCAGAGTGCGGTGGGAGAGGATAACGAAGAGGACAGAACTCAATAAAAAATTGTTGAATTAATAAAAGGACCCAGGATAATATCCTGGGAAGCCCCAGTACTCAAAAATAAAAGAGCCTATGAAAGCAGCTGAGAGAGTGATATTTGTGTATTATTTAACAGACTATCTTTGGGTAGAAAATGCATTCGATTGAATTTGAGTTCCTCTTTCAAGTCTGTGGTACCAAAGAAAGCTCACCTTCTTTCTAAATTAGAGTATTAAATGATACCATAATTGGCTTTCATACATTCCATTTTCATACATATCCTGCTGTTTATCATACCATATTTTCATAAATGAGCATCAAAACCAACTTTTCAAAGTAAACAAAGTAGATACCCTAGCATAGCACTTATAAATGGCGTACCATGGGGTCAGGATAGGCCAAAATTAGTTCACTTTTGCAAAAGCAGCTCTGCTTACAATCTACATACAGAGCATTTTCCCCAGTAACTCTCCTTGTAGCAAACAGCGGCAGTATAGTGGCAGCTAATTAGGTAAGATTAAATGCAAATGAAACCTAGATGACTAAAGAAGAGGATTAATGTATTTCAATATAAATATAGAAGATGAATAAATTTTCAACTCTATCATGTCAAATCAGTGAAGCACAGACCAGCTGATTTAATGCCCCTGAGAAGTTATCAACCAATAACAAGATGTTCCCAGAATTTTCCCAGAAGATAACAAAACTGCTTATGGAATGACTGAGTAGGTCATCACCTAACAGACCACCTCCAGATGGGATTTTGAATTTGAACTTCTCACTTGTCTTTTCCCCCCTCCCCCTCTAGACCCCCTTGACAGCATCCATAAACCATCTTAGTCCCCTTCAAATCCACATTCTTTGAGGATGAGAGAGATGGTTACAAAAAGTTTGTGTTGGGTTGAGTGAGGACCAAGGGGAGCCATGGTCCCCACTCTCCCCCCAGGGCAGGGGCTTGCTGAGTGTTTATAACTGGTCAGTTACAGCTTCTAGCACTCCTGAAGGTGTACCCTCAGCAGAAGAATCCCTGACCCTTGGGAAAAAGTATCTGGATACAGTAAAATGGAAATGAAAGTAGTTTAGGATTTATGGCCCAGAAGTTTAGTTAGTTAAACAGCATTTCAAAATCCCACAAGGTAGGAAAAAGGTACCCTTGTTAGCTTAATTTCTTCAAAGGGCACCAAACACTATCTCTTTGTATCTCTCATAGTACTTAATAAGCACTAAAGAAGGAAATGAATCATTATACACTCAAGTGGTAACGGATGCTATCCTTGACTTTAAATTACAGAGCATGGGAAAGGCAAGAAACCTCAGGGAACTTAACACTAACAAACAGTAAGTCTTTCTCTTTGAAAAGCAGGGCCTGACCTTGAACTCCAAGTTTATTTTTGCTCTAACCTAAGTCCACACACAGTACCTTTTAGCGACACTATTTATTTCCTTGTTAGTAAAGAGGCTATTGTGTCTTGTAGATCCACTGAACCTTGTTAATTTCATTATTTGGCATGCCTAGTTTTAACCTCAGGCAATTTAATTACTATTTTATAGGCTTTAAAGATCCTTTTCCTGGAAATGAAAACCAATGAGGCAGACTTGATCATCCGTGGAGGACTGACTGAACAAAAACCTCTTACGTGATCCTTATAAACCTCATTAATTTATCTTAGGGGGTAAATAAGCTAGGTTGCATAGATTTATTATGGAAATTAATTTTACTCCTATTGTACCCCAGAGCATTTTATAAAGCATAGTAGGTACCTATAAATATTTCATGAACAAGTGAATAAATGAGTTAATATCATTAGACTTTTCAGTATGTAAGGATTATGAAAGTCTTATTCTATCATTCACGGTGAAAACTTTGGCTCAGTACTGTAATGTATGGATCAGAAGCAGAGACTCGTTTAAAAGGAACTCCGACGTCAACTAAGAGGAACAGATGTTATGATTTTCGGCATGTTGAAAATGCTTTTCTATTATTCACTGAATATTAAAAGTAACTAAGATATCTTTACTTAGCTATTTGAAGATATACATGTATACACACACATTTGTATCTGGAAGGTAAAAAAAACTTATTTTTAGGTATGGAAAGTGTTTTTTTAAAATTCAGCCTTCCCCGCAGATCATATGTCATCAGGGAAATGCAAATTAAGACAAGCGAAATATCACCATACCCATTCGAATGGCCAAAATCTGAAACGCTGACAATACCAAATCCTGGTGAAGATGTGGAGCAAGAGGAACTCTCATTCATTGCTGGTGGGAATGCAAAATGGTACAGCTACTTTGGAAGACAGTTCGGCAGTTTCTCAAGAAACTGAGCATATGCTCACCTACAATCCAGCAGTCATGCTCTTTGGTATTTACCCGAAGGAGCTGAAAACTTATGTCCACACAAAAACCTGCACATGGATGTTTATATCAGCTTTATTCATAATTTCCAAAACTTGGAAGCAACCAAGACATTCTTTTTTTTAAAAATAAACTTATTTATTTTATTTATTTATTTTTGGCTGTGTTGGGTCTTCGTTGCTTGCACGCGGGCTTTCTCTAGTTGCAGCACGCGGGCTTTCTCTAGTTGTGGCACGCGGGGGCTACTCTTCATTGTGGTGCACGGGGGCTACTCTTCGTTGCGGTGCACAGGCTTCTCATAGCGGTGGCTTCTCTTGTTGCGGAGCACAGGCTCTAGGCGCATGGGCTTCAGTAGTTGTGGCTCGTGGGCTCTAGAGCACAGGCTCAGCAGTTGTGGCACACGGGCTTAGGTGCTCCGCAGCATGTGGGATCTTCCCAGACCAGGGCTCGAACCCGTGTCCCCTGCATTGGCAGGCGGATTCTTAACCACTGTGCCATCAGGGAAGCCCCAAGATATTCTTCAGTAGGTGAACGGATCAATAAACTGTGGTACATCCAGACAATGGAGTATTATTCAGCTCTAAAGAGAAATGAGCTATCAAGTCATAAAAATACATGGAAGAAACTTATATGCACATTACTAAATGAAAGAAGCCAATCTGAAGGGGCTACATACTGTATGATTCCACCTATATGACATTCTGGAAAAGGCAAAACTATAGAGACAGTTAAAAGATCAGTGGTTGCCAGGAGTAGGGGGAATGGGAAGGGGTGAAATAGGCAGAGCCTAGAGGATTTTTAGGGTAGTGAAAATATTCTGTATGATACTATACTGATGCACACATGTCATTTTACATTTGTCCAAATCGACAGAATATACAATAAATGCCAAGAGTGAACTATAATGTAAAGTACAGACTTTGGGTGATTGTGATGTGTCAGTGTTGAGTTCATCAATTGCAACACATGTACCGCTCTGGTGGGGGATACTGACAGTAAGGGAGAGCGCTATGCCTGTTCACGGGCAGTGGGTATATGGGAAATCTCTATATCTTCTCTGCAACTTTTCTGTTAACCTACAACTGCTCTAAAAATAATCTCAAGAAAAAATAGTGAGTCTACCAGTTTATCTGTGTCAACATTTTCCCAAAAACCAGCTGAACATGGTTTTCTTCTGATCACTTTGGCCCATGAATGAAAAAGTATCCAATGGTTAACATGAAAACTAAACCTACTAACTTGTCAATGTTGAGCCTATCTTAGACAGATGCATGGTGGTAGCTTGTGAGAGTTTATGAAACTCTATGCATTTGGGGCATTTATTGACTTAACTTGGAATCAGAAGTGAAAATTCAAAAAATGTGTAAAATTACAGATTTCATCTATTATTGCACAGTGCAAAAATATTTAAAGGACTGTCTGGGCATTTATTTACTTAATCAAATGCTTTTTTATAATTTGAACATGTATTTTATTTAACTGTAATCACATTTAATACGTTTAAGAAGTATAAAGATGGCAGAATCCTTGTGTAGGTAGTTTTGGAAAATGCAAAAGAATTACCATGAGATGGTGAGAAAAACTCATGATAATAAAGATGAGCAGAAAATACTGACAGAAGGGAAAAAATAATTCAATGCAAAGAGAAATGCAATCAGACTAGCCAAATAAAAACACCAGATATGAAAAATCAACACATTCTCAGAAGTGTAAAAGAGCAAAGCACAGAAAATATGTGCCACATGCTTGAGCTCTGCGGTGTTTGCTGGGGCGAGAGTTAAACCCATTAAACAAGTACTGGTTAATAACAGTTACATCCCGGTTTTATAGCATATGTTACAGTGGGTATGACTACCAAGATCACAGCTAGCCTTTTTGATCTAGTTTGAAGTGTTACAGCAAATAATTATTAGATGGCAATAAATCACAGATAATGACTTAAGAATCATGTGTTCAGACTTAATCATTAACTTCGTACTCAGGGATAATGGATTTTAAGTCTGTTTGTTAATTTCCCTCTTACCCAGAGCTACCACCATTTGCATTCTACAGGCCTAAAGATTAAAAACCACCAGGTTTACCTGGTTGAGGGAGTTGTTAGATATGCAAAGGGATGAAGCAATTAAAACTGTATTTATTCAAAGGCGAGCTTAAGAAACAGTAATATCAACTAGCTGTAAATTGCATCAAGATCCCTACCAATATTTTTGACCCTAGTAATTTGATTTCAGGAACTCCAAAAGATTTCCTAAGGAAACAACCAAATACTCAGGGGGAAAAATTCTGGGTACAAAGACCTCATCACAAGTATATTGATAATAGTGAAAAACATGAAAAAACACAAACTCCCAGTAACATGGAGAAAGCTAAGAAGACCATCTTGCATCTTCCGGACAAACTATTATTCAGCCACTAAAAATGATGGCTATAAAGTAACAGAATGCCCATCATATAAAACTAATAAGGAAAACTATACATAATTGCATATATAATATGTAGAAAAAGAGGGCAGAGAGAATAACGACCTTGAAAGGAATTTATCAAAGGGATGGCTATGTTTGCCTGTTAAAATTTTTGGTGTAGTTGGTTTGTTAATGAAGTTATATTTTGTAATGGAAAAAATCAACTGGAAACATATAGGGCAAATGTTACTTTTGCTGATCCTTTGGTGAGAAGACAAACAGTTTAAGATGAGAACAATTCTCCTATCAAGTATTTTCATGACTAAATGTTTCAGCATCTAAGTTTTATTTTGTTTTACTTAACAAACATTCAGGGAATGTTTTCTATGTACTATTCCCTTCCCAATATGCATTTCACTCATACTTCAAAGTGCTAGTCTCCTGACATTGCCTACTAAATACAAAGTCTTTTATCTTTTTCCTCTAAACTATCCCATGCAATGATTTGGGATTCCTTGTCAATTCACAGCCAGGTCATACTTTGCATTCTGAACTACCTACTCAAACTGTGCGAGACCAAGCCTAGTACTATTAATCATTTATGTCAAATAATTCACCACCAGTTGTTTTTTTTTTAACATCTTTATTGGAGTATAATTGCTTTACAATGGTGTGTTAGTTTCTGCTTCATAATGAAGTGAATCAGCTATACATATACATATATCCCCATATCTCCTCCCTCTTGCATCTCCCTCCCACCCTCCCTATCCCACCCCTCTAGGTGGTCACAGAGCACCGAGCTGATCTCTCTGTGCTATGCGGCTGCTTCTCACTAGCTATTTTACATTTGGGATCGTATATATGTCCGTGACACTCGCACTTTGTCCCAGCTTACCCTTCCCCCTTCCCATGTCCTCAAGTCCATTCTCTACGTCTGCATCTTTATTCCTGTCCTGCCCCTAGGTTCTTCAGAACCTTTTTTTTTTTTTAAGATTCCATATATATGTGTTAGCATACGGTATTTGTTTTTCTCTTTCTGACTTACTTCACTCTGTATGACAGACTCTACGTCCATCCACCTCACTACAAATAACTCAATTTCGTTTCTTTTTATGGCATATGCGCCACATCTTCTTTATCCAGTCATCTGTCGATGGACACTTAGGTTGCTTCCATGTCCTGGCTATTGTAAATAGAGCTGCAATGAACATTGTGGTACATGACTCTTTTTGAATTATGGTTTTCTCAGGGTATATGCCCAGTAGTGGGATTGCTGGGTTGTATGGTAGTTCTATTTTTAGTTTTTTAAGGAACCTCCATACTGTTCTCCATAGTGGCTGTATCAATTTACATTCCCACCAACAGTGCAAGAGGGTTCCCTTTTCTCCAAACCCTCTCCAGCATTTATTGTTTGTAGATGTTTTGATGATGGCCATTGTGAGTGGTGTGAGGTGATACCTCATTGTAGTTTTGATTTGCATTTCTCTAATGATTAGTGATGTTGAGCATCCTTTCATGGGTTTGATGGCAATATGTATATCTTCTTTGAAGAAATGTCTTTTTAGGTCTTCTGCCCATTTTTGGGTTGGGTTGTTTGTTTTTTTGATATTGAGCAGCATGAGTTGCTTGTAAATTTTGGAGATTAATCCTTTGTCAGTTGCTTCATTTGCAAATATTTTCTCCCATTCTGAGGGTTGTCTTTTCATCTTGTTCATGGTTTCCTTTGCTGTGCAAAAGCTTTTAAGTTTCATTAAGTCCCATTTGTTTATTTTTGTTTTTATTTCCATTTCTCTAGGAGGTGGGTCAAAAAGGATCTTGCTGTGATTTATGTCATAGAGTGTTCTGCCTATGTTTTCCTCTAAGAGTTTTATAGTGTCTGGCCTTACATTTAGGTCTTTAATCCATTCTGAGTTTATTTTTGTGTATGGTGTTAGGGAGTGTTCTAATTTCATTCTTTTACATGTAGCTGTTCAGCTTTCCCAGCACCACTTATTGAAGAGGCTGTCTTATCTCCATTGTATATTCTTGCCTCCTTTATCAAAAATAAGGTGACCATATGTGTGTGAGTTTATCTCTGGGCTTTCTATCCTGTTCCATTGATCTATACTTCTGTTTCTGTGCCAGTACCATATTGTCTTGATTACTATAGCTCTGTAGTATAGTCTGAAGTCAGGGAGCCTGATTCCTCCAGTTCCATTTTTCTTTCTCAAGATTGTTTTGGCTAGTTGGGGTCTTTTGTGTTTCCATACAAATTGTGCAATTTTTTGTTCTAGTTCTGTGAAAAATGCCAGTGGTAGTTTGATAGGGATTGCATTGAATCTGTAGACTGCTTTGGGTACCTATAGTCATTTTCAAAATGTTGATTCTTCCAATCCAAGAACATGGTATATTTCTCCATCTGTTTGTATCATCTTTAATTTCTTTCATCAGTGTCTATAGTTTTCTGCATACAGCTCTTTTGTCTCCTTAGGTAAGTTTATTCCTAGGTATTTTATTCTTTTTGTTGCAATGGTAAATGGGAGTGTTTCCTTAACTTCTCTGTCATATTTTTCATCATTAGTGTATAAGAATGCAAGAGATTTCTGTGCATTAATTTTGTACCCTGCTAGTTTACCAAAATCATTGATTAGGTCTAGCAGTTTTCTGGTAATATCTTTAGGATTCGCTATGTATAGTATCATATCATCTGCAAACAGTGACAGCTTAAAACAGTGACAGCTTTACTTCTTCTTTTCCGATTTGGATTCCTTTTATTTCTTTTTCTTCTCTGATTGCTGTGGGTAAAACTTCCAAAACTATGTTGAATAATAGTGGTCAGAGTGGACAACCTTGTCTTCGTCCTGATCTTAGAGGAAATGGTTTCAGTTTTTCACCACTGAGAATGATGTTGCTTGTGGGTTTGTCATATATGGCCTTTATTATGTTGAGGAAAGTTCCCTCTATGCCTAACTTCTGGAGGGTTTTTTTAATCATAAATGGGTATTGAATTTTGTCAAAAGCTTTCTCTGCATCTATTGATATGATCATATGGTTTTTCTCCTTCAATTTGTTAATATGGTGTATCACATTGATTGATTTGCGTATATTGAAGAATCCTTGCAATCCTGGGATAAACCCCACTTGATCATGGTGTATGATCCTTTTAATGTGCTGTTGGATTCTGTTTGCTAGTATTTTGTTGAGGATTTTTGCATCTATGCTCATCAGTGATATTGGCCTGTAGTTTTCTTTCTTTGTGACATCTTTGTCTGGTTTTGGTATCAGGGTGATGGTGGCCTCGTAGAATGAGACTGGGAGTGTTCCTCCCTCTGCTATATTTTGGAAGAGTTTGAGAAGGATAGGTGTTAGCTCTTCTGTAAATGTTTGATAGAAGTTGCCTATGAAGCCATCTGGCCCTGGGCTTTCGTTTGTGGGAAGCTTTCTAATCACAGTCTCAATTTCAGTGCTTGTGATTGGTCTGTTTATATTTTCTATTTCTTCCTGGTTCAGTCTCGGAAAGTTGTGCTTTTCTAAGAATTTGTCCATTTCTTCCAGGTTGTCCATTTTATTGGCATATAGTTGCTTGTAGTAATCTCTCATGATCCTTTGTATTTCTGTAGTGTCAGTTGTTACTTCTCCTCTTTCATTTCTGGATCTGTTCATTTGAGTCTTCTCCCTTTTTTTCTTGGTGAGTCTGGCTAATGGTTTATCAATTTTGTGTATCTTCTCAAAGAACCAGCTTTTAGTTTTATTGAACTTTGTTATTGTTTACTTCATTTCCTTTTCATTTATTTCTGATCTGATCTTTATGATTTCTTTCCTTCTGCTAACTTTGGGGGTTTTTTTGTTCTTCTTTCTCTAATTGCTTTACATGTAAGGTTAGGTTGTTTATTTGAGATGTTTCTTGAGGTAGGATTGTATTGCTATAAACTTCCCTCTTAGAACTGCTGCATCCCATAGGTTTTGGCTGGTTGTGTTTTCATTGTCATTTGTTCCTAGGTATTTTTTGATTTCCTCTTTGATTTCTTCAGTGATCTCTTGGTTATTTAGTAGTGTATTATTTAGCCTCCATGTGTCTGTAGTTTTTCCAGATTTTTCCTTTAAATGATATCTAGTCTCATAGCATTGGGGTCAGAAAAGATGCTTGATATGATTTCAATTTTCTTAAATGTACCAAGGCTTAATTTGTGACCCAAGATATGGTCTCCCCTGGAGAATGTTCCATGAGCACTTAAGAAGAAGGTGTATTCTGTTGTTTTTGGATGGAATATTCTATCAATATCAATTAAGTCCATCTTGTTTAATGTATCATTTAAAGCTTGTGTTTCCCTATTTATTTTCATTTTGGATGATCTGTCCATTGGTGAAAGTGGGGTGTTAAAGTCCCCTACTCTGATTGTGTTACTGTCGATTTCCCCTTTTATGGCTGTTAGCATTTGCCTTATGTATTGAGGTGCTCCTATGTTGGGTGCATAAATATTTACAATTGTTATTTCTTCTTCTTGGATTGATACCTTGATCATTATGTAGTGTACTTCGTTGTCTCTTGTAATAGTCTTTATTTTTAAAGTGTATTTTGTCTGATATGAGTATTGCTACTCCAGCTTTCTTTTGATTTCCATTTGCATGGAATATCTTTTCCATCCCCTCACTTTCAGTCTGTATGTGCCCCTGGGTCTGAAGTGGGTCTCTTCTAGCCAGCATATATATGGGTCTTGTTTTTGTATCCATTCAGCCAGTCTATGTCTTTTGGTTGGAGCATTGAATCCATTTACATTTAAGGTAGTTATTGACATGTATGTTTCTATTACCATTTTCTTAATTGTTTTGGTTTTGTTATTGTAGGTCTTTTCCTTGTCTTGTGTTTCCTACCTAGAGAAATTCCTTTAGCATTTGTTGTAAAGCTGGTTTGGTGGTGCTGAATTCTCTTAGCTTTTGCTCGTCTGTTAAGGTTTTAATTTTCCATGGAATCTTAATGAGATCCTTGCTGGATAGAGTAATCTTGGTTGTAGGTTCTTCCCCTTCATCACTTTAAATATGTCCTGCCACTCCCTTCTGGCTTGCAGAGTTTCTGCTGAAAGATCAGCTGTTAACCTTATGAAGATTCCCTTGTATGTTATTTGTTGTTTTTCCCTTGCTGCTTTTAATATTTTTTCTTTGTATATAATTTGTGATAGTTTGATTAATATGTGTCTTCGTGTGTTTTTCCTTGGATTTATCCTGTATGGGACTCTCTGTGCTTCCTGGACTTGACTGACTCTTTCCTTTCCCATATTAGGGAAGTTTCCAACTATAACTTCACCACCAGTTTTGAAATGGAAAATAATGAACTCTTGCACATGTGTCTGCTACTGTCAGACTCCAAGAGGCTTCAGAAAGGAGTGGCCTACTCCTTTATTGTTGCTGGCACTTACCACTGTCTTCCTTTCCTAGATAATGTCATGGTGGAATCAAGGTGATAATTACCCATCTCCCCTCAGGTACCTTTCACAATGTGTGCTTGCAGACTCAGGAGCAAGCATGGAACAGGAGATACCGTGGGGGGAGGAGGGGTCCACTGTTGAGGGTGGCACACTTTCTACCTCTCTCTTCATGTTTGACTCAAGAACAGTGACACTGGATTTTACAAATCTGTTTTTGTGCCTACCACCAATTTCATAACCTTGTCTATGAAAATCACAATGTGAAGTAAAAATAGTCACCAAGGACCCTACATGGCTAATTTTTTCTGGGCATTCTTTGGACTTTTGTTATTAGATTGTTCCCTTGCATGTGACAATTGTTTCTCTTTCTTAGACCACTCTTCCTTTCAGCAAAACTACCCACTCCTGGTTTGCATCTAGTCTTTCTGGATGCCGTTTCTCAGACTCCTCCTTCTACCTGCCTCTTCAGTGTTGGTGCTTCTCAAGGTTCTCTCCTGTCTCAGTCTCTAGATCATCTCATTGGTTAATTTCCACTTGCCATTCTAAATCCACTATCATACTCTCCACCTTTCTCTACCCTGCTCTGCGCCCAAGGAAGATGACCTCTATGGAGCCTCAAGGTGTTTCCTTGCCCTTTGGTTTCATTATGGATTTGGCTAATGGGAGGCCAAAGGGCAGAGGGTGGGCAGAGAGGGAGGACATCAGATGTATCCCCCAACCTCTTCTCTTGCTGGGTCAAGGCCTGGCAGTGGCTACATTCCTCTACGGAAGGCTATAGATACTACTGGGCAACTCTCTCCTGCAGCCACATCAGTTTCCACTTGTCCATCTTCTTCCCTTTGGTCTCCCAGGCCTAAGAGTGGTAACAGCTCTCTGCTATTGCTAATCCCAGTGTTTCACCAACTCAGCTGGTTTCCTTAATCCTTCCCATAACCTTTATGAATAGTCTTCTCATCAAATTCTCCTTCATTACCCATTTGAGAATGGCATCTGTTTCTTGCTGGGATCCTAACACTCCATCGTAGTCTCACTCAGCTTTAATTACCACTACATGGTAATTGCTTTAATTCACTAGAACCCAATCTCTTTCCAATTTCCAAATACATATATATTTCAAAGCACCGTCTAAGTATTCTAAAATAACTTCAAGTTAACATGCCCCTAATTAAACCCATCTCTTTCACCCACCTCTGCCTGCCGTTCAACCCACAGGTCCCCTCAATCCATGTCTCTGCCTGAATTCTCATTTTAGAGAAAAACAACCATCCACCACCTGCACAATCTAGGAAATTGGCAATTATCCTCTGTTCCTCACTCTCTTGCTGGTTTATCAAGTGCTCTTGGTTTTGTCTCCTATATGGTTCTTAAATCTATTTCCTCCTCTTCATCTGCATGGCCTCTCCTTTAGTTTAGAATCCATCTTCATTATATTGAGAAGGAATCCCTGCTATCTCTCACCAACTGGGTTGTAATCAATTTGAGGAAAGAGACAATCGTCTGCTACATTCACCAGTAAGTGCATTGGTTGAATGAGTGATTGAGTGAGTGAAGTACAAAATGAAGATCAGAATAATAGAATTTCACTTTTTCCACAGGTCTTACAAATAGCTCCAAATCACTTCAATTTGCACGTGCACACACACATACGCGATGCACACACACACATCTGTTTGAGAATTTAATTCACTAAACTTAATTTTGTTTTGTATTTTGAATTCACAGCAAAGGTGTGCTAGAAGATAATTAACAACCAGCTTTCTGAGAAAAAAAGCCACATCTCTGATTTATAGCATGTGCCAATTTCCACAGTGAAAACACTGCCATCACTGTCAATTTCAAGTCACCAAAGCAACACCACTGAATAAGGAGCTAGAAAAAGATGGGCACATCTGGCTCTCCTGAGCTGGAATGAGCTGGCTCCAGCATGCCACTGAAAGACACATCAGAGATTTCTGAAAGAACACAATTACAAGGAATAAAGTATCTTAAAATTCTACAGGAAAAATAATAAAAATAGTACATAAAGCTAGAGGCATCATGGGAATCTGATCATCATTTGGAGAAAATTTAATTTTGCCCCATGAAAAATTTCCCACCTTTGTTTTCTTTCATTTGACTCATTTGAATAATCATTTACCATGTGCCTATATTTTGTGGGTCTGTGTTCCAGTGGAAGAAGCCAAACGTGAAAAAGAAGCTCTTTGACCAAGATTTACAGGTAAAGTGGAATGACTTAATGCTCGAGACCTGGGCTGTTTCTACATGGGGGAAGACAAGTGAAGGCTGCTATTTCTTTTTTTTTTTTTAACATCTTTATTGGAGTATAATTGCTTTACAATGGCGTGTTAGTTTCTGCTTTATAACAAAGTGAATCAGCTATACATATACATATGTTCCCATATCTCTTCCCTCTTGCATCTCCCTCCCTCCCACCCTCCCTATCCCACCCCTCTAGGTGGTCACAGAGCACTGAGCTGATCTCCCTGTGCTATGTGGCTGCTTCCCACTAGCTATCTATTTTACATTTGGTAGTGTATATATGTCCATGCCACTCACTCACTTCGTCCCAGCTTACCCTTCCCCCTCCCCATGTCCTCAAGTCCATTCTCTACGTCTGTGTCTTTATTCCTGTCCTAAGGCCACTATTTCTAACTGGGGAGATCCACGAAGTGCTCTTGGAAGATGAGGGTTTGAGCTGCACTCTGGTGAGAAATATTATGGTAAATTGAGAGACAGAGGCAAGGGAAATTAAGGTCGGCTAGGGAACCTGGCATTGTGTTTGACACATAGTAGGCACTCAACAAATATTTGAGAGAATGAATAAATAAGTAAATGATTCACTGAATAAACGAGTGAGTGAATGAATTAAGGGGGAAACATGGGTAAAGGCAGAAATGTGAAAAAGCATTTGTATTGGGTTTCACCTATTGGGCCTAAGGCTGTGTCATTTGGTACCCAATATTACCTCTTTGACTTTGATTCTTAGTACTCCTAATTCACTTGCAGTGAAGTTATTAATTCTTCTTTGTCCCAGTATCCAACTACTCTGTCTCCATCAGCAGCACCGGTGTCTATGCTTCCAAGGACTGGACTAGCCCCTTGGAAACCTCAACCAGAATCCACTCTGGCCCTGCTCCACTGCATCACCCCTGCTGCAGCCAGAGTCTGCTTTTCAAAATGCCAAAATCAAAGTCTGATGTTTCCTGCCACCCTGTCACTGCTCATTTAAGATTTAGGGTCTTTCCATAGAGAACAGACTTGTGGTTGCCAAGGGAGAGGGAAGGATTGGGAGTTTGGGGTTAGCAGATGCCAACTATTATATGTAGAATGGATAAACAAAAAGGTCCTACTGTATAGCACAGGGAACTATATTCAGTATCCTGTGATAAACCATAATGGAAAAGAATATGAAAAAGAATGGATATATATGTATAACTGAATCACTTTGCTGTAGAGCAGAAATGAACACAACATTGTAAATCAGCGATACTTGAATAAATTTCAAAAAAGAGATTCAAGGTCTTTCAGTGGTTTGGACTGTTCTTAGAAGTTTGACTCTTAAGAAAGTCAATACTCCTTGATGTGGCCTACGAGGCCCTATCTGCTCTGGCCCCAGTGCCTTCTTCAGGCTGATGCCCACGACCCTGTCCACAGACCCCCTTGTGTTGACCCCACAGCCTTCTCTTAGGCCATCAAGTGGTGCCTGCAATGCCGCTCCTTTTGTTAGGAATCCTCCCCCTCCTCTCATCACCCAACTGCACACACACTATGTCCTCTCTGACCAGGTCAGATGCTGCCTCAGAGCTCCATGTACCTCTCCCGTGTGGAATTTATCAGAGTTATAAATGTGTACTTACTCTTACAACTGTTTGATTAATGCTGATCTCTCCCACTAGTTCGTAAGTTCCAGAGGGAGAGGCTGTATCTGCTTTTACTCAAGTGTTTGGCACAAAATAGCTGCTTAATAGGTATTTGTTGAATGAATGAACAAAGTGACATGTTCATTTCAATCTCCACATCTTTAAAAGATTGTTCTCATTCCTGGGGTGACCTTGCCACCCTGCACCTTCATGTCCTGCCATGAATGCAAATCTAACATTTCTTTCCATGCCCAGCTCAAAACCCATTATTTAATGCAACGAATATTAACACATTCTCCTGTTCCAGGTTTTGTGTTAGGGGCAGGGAGTATATGGCTGCATAAGTTCTCACCAGCTCCCCTGAGGTTGCCTGGTCTACCCAGGAGGATACACCACTAACTGCCATGTTATGTGTAAGGAGCACGAATATTGGTATGACTAGAATTTACGGAAGCACAGTGGAGAAACAGATTAATACTCTCTGGATATTCAAGACAGCATCACAAAGGAAGAAGCATTTGGCCTGCAGTTTTACAGCTTTTTTCTTGAACGTTTTTCTATTTCTTAGGAAAAATATGATAATGACGTACATTTAAACCTACTACTTATGGGGCTTCTATTCTGTACCAGTCACTCTGATCGAAGCTTTTTACACATTTCCTAATTTAATCCTACCTCATAATAGTTTCTGACCCTGAATTTTAGTAACATGGTTTTATAACAAAATCCCACCCAAATATACATTGCACGATTGTTATTTGTATTGTTTCACTTACTTGGCTTGGCTTTCCCAAATGCTGCTCAAAAACTGTAATCTGATATTGTATTCTCTCCCTCATCCCCACTCCTCAACCTCCTCCACAGTGCTGTGCTAGATGCAGGGTAACTGATTAATGGATACCTTTGGATAAATGGAATCCAGGTGGTCTTTGAGCGTGTGTGGTAGAGTTTCTATTCCAGTCAAAGTGTTCCATAAACAAGTTATCTTCATCATGAGAACTGTAACTTCCTAATTGCATATGATTTTCTTTTAAATGCAAAAATATGAGGATCAACATTGCACACCTGCTGTACGTATTTTTTAATGAATGTCCTAAAAAGACCAAGAAAAGAATGAGAAAGACAGTTTCTTGGGAATTTCAATTAATTCTCCCCAAATTCCTTAGATACAGGCACCATGCAGGTGACATGAACAGGCTTTACTTCATTTTGTCCTAGCTACAGCCCTTTGGGATTGGTATTATTACCTCCATTTTATAGATAAGAAAACAAAGGATCAAAGAAAAGTTACGAAACTTGGCCAAGATCAAACAGAACTGGCACCCAGAATATTTGAACTTGAGGCCCATCCTCTCTGATCACACATTTTCTCAACTGCAAAATGATCTCTCCAATGACCTGCTCTATAAGATCACAGCTTTCATGTGTTAAATGGGTTTTATTCCCATTTAACAAGTCATTATCATTATGAAAACTTAACCTTCTCAATGGCATGAGACTGTCTTTTAAAAATAAAAATGTGGAGCTCAACACAGTACAACCACAATCCATGTTTTTCTAACGCTTGTTCCGAAGAAAAAAAGGAAAATAGAAAAAAGAAAATAAAACAGAAGACTATTTACTGACTTCCCAGAAAATCTCTAAATACATGCACTGGGCAAGTCATTTCCTCAGGATTTACAGGGTCTAACACATAAAGTTACTGCACAAAGTAAAATTCTCAACCCTCAGCTGAAGTCTGCAACAGAAAAAACGTAGTCTATGTCTAAACACTGTAACCCCAAAGCTTCCTTATGGTAGTATTATTGAGACCACTGCTTATTTTTGCATTAAAACATTTTGTAAAATATAAAAGGAAGATAAACTACCCTTTTTTTGGCCATAATAGGTAAGCTGTTTCTTGCCTCATTTATTATCTCTTGGCTATGGTGTCAACATGGCCTTCACTTTTCTGTAATGTTATCTGTGTTATAATTTAACAATGGTGACATGTCATCTACAGAGCATAATTACCTGTACACATGTTAAAATTATTGTATTTTGCACATTCCATGGTGTAATATAAATTATAAGCTGAATTCTTCACATGTTAAAAAAAAATTAAACATATTCGTTAGTCCAATAAAAAAAAATCTGGCATCAGTACGGTGTGGTTTGGCAATGAAAACTAGAGACTGCAAAACTAGCCTAATATAGAGAAATGGAGAGATAAAGAATATATTAGAGGTGAAGCATTCCACAGGGTAAGTCTAACACTGATGGTTGGAATTTCTCAATAAAAGGTTAAGAACACTTAATATTTCCTAAACTACGTTCTGGAGGTCAAATCAAGAATGATAGCTCAATCTCTGGAGAGCAAAGAAACTTTTAAAAATAGAAAGTCACACATTTAAAACATATAAAAGCAATGCATCAATGCAATTTTTAAAACTGACATTATTTACAGAGTATCTTAAAGCAGAGGTCCCCAACCTCCAGATCTAATGCCTGATTATCTGAGATGGAGCTAATGTAATAACAACAGGAATAAAGTGCACAATAAATATAATGCGCTTGAATCATCCCAAAACCATCACTCCACCGCCTGGTCCGTGGAAAAACTGTCTTCCACGAAAGCGGTCCCTGGTGCCAAAAAGGTTGGGGACCACAGTCTTAAAGGATAGTTTAATATTTAAATGTAATTAAATGATAAGTACTTATTAGCAAAAAGATAGTTAAGTTTATATAACTCAATGCAAGTTTATCCCCCGCCCAAGTTATTCTACTCTAATGAAAAGGTCAAGGACTCCAAATAAAGAACATAAAACGTTGTGGCATTTCATACAAGGCAGTCAGAAAATGAAAAGCATATATAAGGCTCCTAGTTATCACTAATTAACACCATGTTTCCAAGGTAACTGCTTACTAAACCTGAAAATCAAAAAGTAATAAAATCAGGAAGAATGCGTTTTAACAAGCATGCTAAACATACAGCATAATCTAGCCATTTCATGACAACCAAATGTGCCTTATAGATTCACAATAAATATCTGTTGAATTATTAAAGAAATTTGGTGTAGTCTAAAAAAATCAGTAAATTGGAATGTTATATTATCCATTTCCTTAAAAAAAAAAAACAACTAACTCTACCTACACGCCATCTATCCTAGAGGTTTTACTCATTTCCTATAGACTCTTTTGCCTTTTTTCACCATTAAAAACAAGAATTTTTTTTTTTAAGTAGAATAACTTGTAAGAGATTAGATGAAGTTATCAAACAGCCACTAGATCTACATGACAATATGAGGAGAAACAACTTGCATCATGGTGCCCTGATGTTTCAATGTTTTACTATCATAATACATTTATATAACTTTTGTTTTCTTTGTTTCTTAAAAAATAAAGATATATTGAGGTCAAAGATACATTTAAACTTTGACCATTTGCATAAAACTTACTAAAAGAGAATAACTGGGAAAGTTGGCATAGCTGTCCCAGAAGATTTATACTGAAATCAATACCTACTTATCAGTCTTAAAAACTAGAAAGACCTCATAAGATTTCTTATTCTGAAACTCATTTTTAGGTTAAAAGTGTATATCTCCCTTAATTAAACTGTTCGGACACTATTAAGTTTACCAAAACTTAAACATCCAGCTCAGTGGCTTTCAACTCTATTGTAAATCAAGATCCCCTGTGAAACTTTTAAAAATCTACTGACTCAAATCTCCCAGGTACAGTCAGAGCATCTGAATTTCTTAAAAGCTCTGCAAGAGCTTTGAGAATTCCAGTTATGAGTTTATTCATCCAGCCTATGTGCCTACTATGTAAAACGTTGGGAAAGCACAGATGCAGAAAACATTAAGTCCTGTTGATAAAGAGGGGAAACAGTTGTTTGTGATAAGTGTGATAAGTTTACCTTAGATAGAGGCACGCAAACAGAGTGCTTTGGAACAATGAAAAGGAACCCTTAAGCTAGATGTGGTTTTGTGAGAGAGCTCAAGTCTTCAAAAATGAGAAGCCTTCTCACTCTCTTCCTTTGACTAAAGGTCCTGATCTTCAGGGAGCCTGAGAATAAAGAAAAGACCTTCCCTAAAACCATGTTAGACCTTTGACCATTAGATGGAGTATACAGTCTAATCACTGGGTTCAGTCCGTGCATCTGACAGGAGGACCAGAAAGTCACTGGACTGTAGATTTTCATTCAGGGGCAGGGAAATGATCAGTCCCACTGAAACGACACGAAGGGGCAATGGGAGAAAGACATAAACACAACTGCTTTCACTGGCATCACACTAGTTGTGGTTGTTCAAAGTAATGGTTCCCTAGTTCAAGTGGTGTAAAATAATACCAGGAAAAATGATGCAAAGCAGAGTGAGAAGGCAGAAGTTATTTCAATTTTAATCTTTTTAATACAGTAAATTGCTCCCCATTTGCATCCTGATGATTACATGTGGACACTGTTAACATTTAATTTATTGAATTTATTGAATGCTGGAATATATGAACAATATGGACTACAGACTCAAGTCTGAAAACTTTAATCATATACAATCTGATCCTTCTTTAAACTATCATCTTTCAAAATAAAAGGTAGATGAACTAAATACTCTTATATATTCTTCTATTGTGATTTCCTGACGTCAAATCTTAAATCCAACTTGTATTTTGTTACAAACTCAAAGAAAAATCTAAATGTCAATACAAATTATATCTCCACATGGAAATGTTATGCTGACTCTTCCAAAAAACATTTCCATCCTGACTCTTCCAAAAAAGTTAATCCATATGAAAAGGTTGGGTGGGAGCTCACAGCACTAAAATTTGTTTGACTTGAATGAGTATACTTAAAAGAATCCTCTTGAGAGCTGGACATATAGAGTCAGATCAAGTCAAATTCACTGAGGCAATACTATGGATTAGAGAGAGAATAGATGACTCTACCGTCAAAAACATAAGTCAGATAGACATCTAACAGACAGAGGTAAAAAATACAAGGACCCTTAGACTAGAATGTGCAGACACCAAGAGTGACTGCACCGGTGTTCCATGAAGCCGCAATGAGGAAACCAACCAACCAAATGACTCATTGTCATGGGAGATGTTTTCCTTCTCAAGTGTTACACTTTGTCCCACTCCAGTATCAATATCAACATAATTTCTCCCTGAGAAACATTGAGGGTAAAAGGAAGAATACATTGAAAATTTCAGTTCCTTCATCTAAAGCAAGCAGATTTTATCTATTGATACTTGGCATGCTACAAATTGAATAACTACCATTATCGTACTTTCCATTATGCAAATAGATTTTCTTGCTCACCATTTTATCACTAGTGGCTAACACAAAATAACTGTTCATTTTTTTTCTGGCTTTCTTGCAGTGTTTTTTCTACATTGAAAAGAAATCCATGTAAGCACTCTTTCATGCATTTATTCACTGACTTTTGGTGTATGATGTACGTTAATATTGGATTTAATAATAGATTAATAATGACCAAGTCCACTCTAGAGTGATGTAGATGCAATTTCTTAAAAAAACAACAAAATACACATTACATATGACCATAACAAAGTAGTACAAAGTTCTGATATTTTACTTATTCTTTATGAAGAAAATAAAGGGCATTCTTCCTATACATGGTTAGGATAAATAAAAATAATTTTCAACCTTTCAAGGTTTTCAAGAAAAAAAAGATAACCTGAAAAAACCAAATTTCTCCCTAATGTACCAAATGGCCTAAAAAAATCACAAATGCTTCTCAGACAATTTATAGAACACTTTGTGCACACACAAATATGAGTTCCTTAATGCAGATTGCAAAATGCCTGCCACCCAGATAGATCTGATCCTAGTAAATCTTTTGTTTGCTTATGCAATATTTTTTAAATAAATAAATACATATACCCATCTATAGCATAGAAATATATGCATATAAAGCAACATCTAAACATTAGTAAAAGTCATGTTAAAAACTTGATTTTAAGCATCCGTTAAACACATAGAACATCTGACAACAGAGGGTCGGCATTGTTGTGTTATAAAGACAGGCTCAGGTGAGCAGTGGGTCACCTTCACAATGGTGTGCACCATCTACTTGGCCTGAGTCCCTACCCTCTCCCAGGGGCTACACTTTACATCCACTTGGCCCACTGCCTCACTGCTGTAGGCATCTGAGGTTAGTATCCCTGCTTCAACACCCTAACGTATATACGTTTTAGCAGTCAATTATGAAACTTAACTAATAGAGCAGTCTAGGAAATCTGATACCTCGTTTGCTTTATTTCCTATTAAGATGCATAGGCATCCTATCTTGCGTAGGTTTTAACTCAGAAGCAAATATTTGGTGAAGGTAAATTAAAGATCCGTTGAAAAGGAAAAATAAATCAGTTACAATTGGTTATCTGCTGTTAAATAGTTTTAACAAAAATCATGACCTGGATTATTTTTGTCTTCATTGTATTCATGTGTCTAGACTTAAAGATTTGTGCTTTTCAATTTGTATTTAGTTACAGGGAAACCTATGGAACTCAAAGTTAATAAGTCCTTGTCAACTTCTAAAATTTAAAATTAGGAATATCTAAAACAGATGTCTTTGGACAGTCAAAAGTCATTTCTGGTACCAAATTACATTCTAGGGGATATACATATTATGTGTAAAATTATGGAAAGCAAAAATGAAAACATTAATTTTAATAATTTTCCAATCTCATATGCTGGCTTAAAACATATAAATTTACAATGACTGTCTAGGATAATAAACATACCACCATGCACTCATAATTTGTTGTCCATTACAAAGTTAACCTTTTGATATCTATGGCAATCTCCTGAAACAAAAGATGCGATGCCTGGCCAGCAGGATGCAGCGACTGAGAAGGGCAACCAGGAATAACTTTTTTTTTCTTTAAAGAACCAAATGGAACAAGCACAAAGTTTACCCAGAAACACAGACCGCTTGTTCTAAAATATACTATATTCTTTATTCAATCATGAAGTCTATGAATTTCACTTCACAAAATCTTTCTCCATCGACACATTTTTTTTCTTTTGAAAACAGCATGCGTGAGCAACACATATTCACAGCTGAAATTGTTTTCTTCACATCTTAGGAGGATGATGAAACGTTAACATGCATCTTTTTTCCCGAAACTCAGAAGCAGAAGGTAAGGGTGACTGCAAAATCACCTAGTCAATCTGTTATCAGGTAGCCTCTGATACCATGGGTTTCCATCCTTTTCAAGGTTTTTTTTTCTTCATCCTACAAATGAACTTTAAAGCCTCAAAAAGTAATAATTTATCCCCTTGTTCAATACGCTTTATCCATGAACTGGAGAAGCAATTCTGGCACCACTTTCCTTCCTACTGGTCTCCTGCCTCCACCCTCAACAATGGCATGACCCAGTTCCTCCTCTTCCTGAACTGTCCAGCCTCGTATCTAAAGGGAGAGCTGAGGTAGCTTACTATCTGGCAGTAATCTGGGCTGCCAAACCGTATCCGCTGGAGGGGAGAAGGGTTATAGATGTACCCTTCTGGAAGTCTTGTAACGTACCAACCATGGAATGAGTCTGACATGTCAGAGCATAATCTTTGTTAAACCTTATACTTTTTAACTTAAACTTTCCCCCTCTTCTTTTGACTTACAAATTAGCACTCCATGAAATCATTTTCTGAAAAGAAGAAAACTATTAATTGGCAGCAAAAAGAGAACATAGTTTACACCACTACTGATAACTCACAGTCATTAGTGTAGGTGGATATTTTTCCTTGGAAAAAAGATACCAGAATATTTCATTCTAGTTCACACTGCTGAATAGTTATCCTTCAAAACAATGCGACTCATTAGAAAGTGAATGAAACGCCTGTCAGAGGTTCTCCTCCTCACCCCAGAGTACTGTTCTATAGAGAAATCTTTTATGAAGGGGAAATATCCTTCTACTTTACCATACATGTCAATGGTTAGTTTATGTATTGATAACATGTTGTAAGTTGTTTGAATCTAAATTTTAGAGGAAAGTCAGTGTAGATAAAAATTATTCTACAAGACTAAACTATCATTTAATAAAAAAACAACTTATAATCACTGAAGACCCATGACCATATGAAATATGGTCTCTAAGATTTTATTCTTTTGAAACAGATTTTGAAATTCAGAGCAAATATGGTTTCCCTACAATACTTAATTCTGTTCCTGAAGAGCCTTTCTTTTATTTCTCTCAACAGACTGATCACCAAAGAAGGTAGGCACAATGGCAATGTCCCACTAGCCCATGTTCATATTTGACCAGTCCGCTCTTCTTCCCTTAATTTTCATCTACTTGGAAAATCTATACCAAATATAGAAATTTAGGATTTCTACTTGTCACCTTTTATATCAGTTATGCACTGTTTACCTAAGACCACTGAATCAGTTTCCAAGCTGCACAGAGAACATTATACTCAGAGCCCTGGATGATCCTACTTAAATGAATAAAATCACATATTATTGGAATCTGGTTATAACTCTAACTAAAAAAAAATTTTTTTTTCCTCTCTAGCTGCTGCTTAAGCAGTTACTAGTCTTTCTTGTTTTAGCTTCAGTGGTAATGAAAATTATCATGGGTATGCCACAGCAATGCAGCTAAAGAATTATACTTTTAGATATATTAAAATTTTCCCTATCCAAATTTGGGTCCCTTACTTGTTTACAACTTTATGTTTTCCTTCAGTTACTTTCATTTTCCTGCTTTTCATATTTTTATTGTGGCCTTAATTTTTTAAATTTCATGCGCTGTTACTGTGACATGTAGAAAGGAATATAAGAGTAACTTCTGTAAAAAGAAAACTTTTTCACTG
Organism: Balaenoptera physalus; assembly: GCF_965194825.1. Taxonomy (NCBI): domain Eukaryota; kingdom Metazoa; phylum Chordata; class Mammalia; order Artiodactyla; family Balaenopteridae; genus Balaenoptera; species Balaenoptera physalus. The sequence goes on from NC_138893.1 coordinate 7,279,025, forward strand.
ATCAGTCTATGACATTCATTTTTTTAGTCCAGAGATTGCAAACGTCTTTAACCAGAACCAGAGTCAAACACTCGTGTGTTTGAAACCTGATCTGGACAAGTCATTTAACCTGTCTGTGGTTTACTATATCAATCCATCAAACAAGAGAGAGTACTTATCTTGTATACTGTTTCAAGAATTAAATGATACATTACACAGGGAAGTATTTAGCACTGTTCTAACACAGAGTAAGCACACAATATTTTGTAAATATTAATATTTATATTATTGTCAGTGAATCATTCTCTAGGAAGGCTCAAACTGTGGTTTCCTATAACCTAGTTGTATTTCCACTAAGAGCCATTGTTCCATTAAGGGCACGAGCTCCCAATAAACTGATCATAAAATAAAATACATTTTCAACTTCTACTCTATACATTGAATTAATCCTCCTTAATCTCAGCTGGATTGAATTTAAAGAAATATACAAAATTAGGCATACTGTCTATGCTATCCCATTGTCTCGAAATGTCTGTTATGTGATCTCAACTATTTTGTTCTGTTCCAGATTTTTTACTACTTGCTTTGGAGCAAACATAAGGTAGAGGTTGATGCTTGTGTAATGTCACATAGCAGAGGCCAATGGGACAGGATGGAAGATAGTGTGTTCCAAATAACATCAAATGGTTGTAAACACTTGCCTTAGGTAGATGCAACCTAAATGAATATTCACATTACTTAGGTTTACGAAAAATCAAAGTAAGGAAGGGATTAACCCTTTTTAAAAAAGGTAGGCCGCTTGTGTGATTCACTGAAGAAGTATTCTTCTCATTATGTCAAAAACAAGTATTTAACTGTCATCAAAGCCAGTGGGTTCAATACAAAATTAATTATGAATAGAAAGCAAGCAAGCAAAGGAATAGATGAAACTGCATAGCAGTGATGAAGTGTGCCTGTGCCCAGAGATTCAGAACGTTTAGATGTTCAGCTGACAAACGCCACCTGTTCCTAATGGCAACACAGGGGCTGCTTATAAAATTACTGCGGAGGCTCCACTAATGTTGAGAGCCTAGGAGAGGCTAAAATTCAAATTATTTTTGTCAAGAACCCTGGTTTCTTTTCAACAAACATCTCCCCCTTGGGTTTATATTATTCTGATATCATCAATATGATTTTAAACCACCCAAGCAAACATTTGCAATGGAAATAATAACAATGGGAAACAAGCTGGCATTTGGTTATTTTTAAAAAATATGTGTATACATGTATATGTGTATCCTCTACATCCCCAAACCTCACTAGTGCCAAAGTAACATCTAAATATACTTGATTTTCAGCCTTTCCATTTAATTAATTAGCTAAATACCCTGGACAAGTGAGTTCTCTATTCCAACATAGACACTCACTCTTTCATGATTCAGTTTTCTTCAAATAATATTGATTTTAATATGATTGAAGTTCATAAAATATAGAACACTGCTAAAAGACAGCATACAACTTAAATTCAGATTACAGAAGGTTCCCACCTTCATAGAAAATGGGCTTGTCTTGTCAGGGCCAGAGTGTAGGAAGGTGAGGGCAGCAGTGGCTAACCAGCAAACCTCAGTCACACCGAAAAGAACTACCTTTCTCTCCTTCAAGTGGTATCTGCTCTGATTGATCCTTGAAAAAAGTCTGCAGTATGGTGGACCATTAATAGTAATTCTAATAAGTATGATTACATTACCACTCTGCAAGACTCTTAACTTATTCTACAGTAAGCTCCTCCTCTACTCATATTGTCCCATAGAAACTTTCCACTGAAGACACGTAATGGAAAAATAAATAACTATACAAACAGTATACACAGTAGCAGTAAGTTGTTATTACCTTTTTGGGGTGTGTACTACATGCAAGTTCTAAATTAAATTTTATTTTATTTTATTTTTTATTCATTTATTTATTTTTCGGCTGCATTGGGTCTTTGTTGATGCGTGCAGGCTTTCTCTAGTTGTGGCGAGCAGGGGCTATCCTTCATTGTGGTGCGTGGGCTTCTCATTACGGTGGCTTGTCGTTGTGGAGCACAGGCTCTAGAGCGCAGGCTCAGTAGTTGTGGCACACGGGCTTATCAGTTGGTCCGTGACATGTGGGATCTTCCCGGACCAGGGCTCAAACCCGTGTCCCATGAACTGGCAGGCAGATTCTTAACCACTGTGCCACCAGAGAAGTCCTACATGCGAGTTCTAATATGTACTTAAATATATACTCATTTAATGTTCCTGAGAACCAGGAGAAGCCAGGATAGTAATTATCCTTCTCACTCTGCAGATAATAAAATTGAAGAACTCTGAAGAAAAGAAACAATATGGGGATGGGTATAGTGAGGGACAAATCCTAGAGGACAGCTACCTGGCAGGTCTAGAGAGCAGCCAGTCCTGACTGCAGCAAAAGGCTGGAAGACTCCTGAGCAGATGAAAGACAGGAAGGAAGGGAAGGAGGGAGGGAGAGAGGAGGGAAGGGAGGGAGAGGGGAGGAAAGAGAGGAAGGGAGACTATGAGACACTATTAATTCCAAGAAAACCAAAAAATAATACAAAAAAAAGAAAATATCATAGGTCTCTAAATGGTTCAGTAATGAGTAAAACACATAGTCAATACATGCTTGTAATGAATATTGATATAACAAAAATTTTAATGATTCTCTTGGGAGTAAAATGATTTATAACAGGGCTAAAACATTTTATATAGTAAGAAGTAACAGCCCTCATTTTATATAGTAAGAAGTAAATTCTAATAGTCAAAAAGCAAAACATAGCTGTCTGGGCATGCTATTTAGAAATACAGAAGTAAATAACAGAAAAAAGAGCCTAAGGAGATGAAAATGGTTGCCTCTCATGAATGGGGATCCAGGAAAGGCGGGCACTGCAGATGCTATCATTTTATTGTAGCCTTGGGAACTGTGCAAGTTTCTAAATGCCTGGGGTACTACAAAAGCTTAAAAACTCTTTGGTGGCACAAGAATGCAAGGACTGTGTAAAATCATATTAAAAACACAACAGAGTGGACGTATCTAGGCAGTCCTGTATCTCAACTGCACTTGGGTGCTGAGAACAGGCAGATTTGCCAGGAAGAACACAGCCAGCTTAGGACTCCCTGAGCCAATGGGGCTGAAAAAAAGCAATAAGAAGCAGGAAGATACATGAAATCGTACTTGGATTTTCTCATTTTGCCTCAGAAAAAAATATACTGATCTTTTCTACTGCTCAGAAACCAAGCATTAAGGGACATCCCTGTCGACGTTTTAATGGAAATCCTTCTCTAGGGATAGCAGGTGAGTCTACACAGGGACCAGTCCTGAAGGATCAGAGCATTCAACTAAGAGATGGCGATGGGGGAAGGGGGTGAGAAGGGATCCTGCAGGCTTCAGTGAGGGATTCATTGTCAACACTGCAGAACTTGTGGGGAGAGGAGCGAGGAAGGGGACTGAGGGACTGTGTGTGCAAAGGGGCATGGAATCACTCCTGCCTTCATATCGCCCTGGTATAAATGATTAAAGTATGCATTCTATGGGGGTGATATCTCCCCAAAGGGGGTGAAAATGAGTTCTTAGAGGGCGAAAATGTCTTAGAGATGGCAATGGTTTCTGACTCTCTAAATGGTCACATTTTATAAACAAATATACAAGAAATGTATGGCATTAAAATTTTCATGATTAGGAAAGAAAAAGTCTAAAAGGCTCCTGGGATGGGGAGGGCATTAATGAGGAAAATCCACTTGAGAAACACTGGATTAAAGGAAAAGGTAAAAGGAGAAATAATGGTTGGAGAACTTTGGAATGTAAATTGGTAAACACTGAGAAGGACCTTACAAATTCTGGGAGCATGAGGGCATTTTGTGATTGAAACCATTTTTAAGGTTAATATCAGACATCTAATACCATACACGAGAAGCTTCTTTAAAATGTTAGAAGAGAACAGTAGATACCCTCAAATCAAAACTGCCCTATTACCTAGATCGCTGATTTTGTTTCAACAAAAGACATTCTCTATTCAGTGAATTCTTTGATACCAACCCCAAGCATCTCATTACCTTTTAGAGATCAATGAGCCAACCTCATGACCATCCCAAATTCTATTTGACCACTAACCTATGTGATCCCAGAAAGATATCTTCCTAACTTTCCAAATATCTGCTTTGCAGCCACACCTACACAAATACTGTTTTCCGCCTTGATTCAGAGCCCAGACCATCAAAGGTTTTCACATACACATATGGTTTCAACATCTGAGATGGGAAAAATTCAGGCCCAACTGAGGTCAAGACAGTTTCTAAACTTGAGTGTGTGTGTGATTTGGTGATGCCCAGGTTCCAAAGAAACCGTATCTCCAGGGAGCGTCTTCTACCCAACCCCCAACAGAACACAATTTACAGTATTAGGGACACTGATCTTCTCATCATTATGCCCACATCGGCATCCTTCAAACCAGACAGTTTCTTACATTATACTACTTTTTAAAGCTACTTCTCAACTGAAAGAAAAATTAGTTGATTCACTCAAACCTCAAACTCCATGAGGGCAAGACCCTGTCTTCTTTCCTCATCACTCTGCCTCCAGCATGGAGCAGCATCCTAGCATTAGCAGCTGCTTAATAAATGTGTGATGGATGGAAAGACAGAAGACATTACCTTCAAGCATGTTTAGCAATATTTCAAAACCTGGACTTGGCTATGAAAACGCTAATAGAGTATACCATGTTGTTATTTTAGAGAGACTCAGTATAACTGAACCACTATAAATCATGTTAGCAAAGTAACGTAGAAAATTAAGTATATTATGACGTGTCAAGGGCATCCCAGGCCAACATACTCTTGATTGTGTATCATGTTTTGCACAGTGGCACACAGTAGGCACTCAACTACTGACTTCCTAAAGTATGACACAGAATCCCAACTACAGAAAATCTCTACTCCATCTTCCTCTTCCATTTTACAACCAGAAGAATTTCTTTACTTCCTTTTTAAAGCATATGTTCATAATTAAGTCAGTGGGCATTTACAAAAATAGAATTGAAAAGAATAAGAAGGCAACAAGTTGTTTCTCTCTTATCTAATTCTAATAGAAAAACAGGGTAAAACAGCATTATTGAAAAGAAAGCTGGCCATATTCAATTTGATTGAATGTGCTAGTTTATTTCATTATTCTTCAAGCCTACAATTGTTAACCTGTAATCTGTTATTCATTGTAAATGATGCTATTAGTGACTATTTCAACATGGATGTTCAAAAGAAAAGGCCCTGGTTGAAAGGAAAATACGGGATAGGTTTGTCAGTTTTCCCTTCTACAATAAGAAAAATAGGGGCAGGGTCAAGATAGTGGAATAGGAGGACGCAGAATTCGCGTCTCTGCACAACTAGGGCACCTACCAGGCACCGGTAGGGCACGGGCACCTAGGGGGATGGGAGGAACCCCCAGCAACCAGCTTGCAGGATCTTGGTTCCCAGGCGGGAGGTCGAGCCCAAGCTCCTGTGGTGGGAGCTCCAAGTCCAAACTGCTGGATTAACAGAGAACCTCAGACCCCAGGGAATATTAATCAGAGTGACACCTCCCGGAAGTCCTCATCTCAGCACCAAGACCTGGCTCTATCCAACTGCCTGCAAATTCCAGTGCTGGACGCCTCAGGCCAAACAGCCAGTAAGACAGGAATACGGCTCCACCAATTTAAAAAAAAAAAATGACAAAAAAAAAATGTTACAGACGAAGGAGCAAGGTAAAAACCTACAAGACCAAATAAATGAAGACAAAATAGGTGACCTATCTGAAAAAGAATTCAGAGTAATGATAGTAAACATGATCTAAACTCTCAGAAACAGAATGGAGAAAATACAAGAAACATTTAACAAGGATCTAGAAGAACTAAAGAGCAAACAAATAATAATGAACAACACAATAACTGAAATTAAAAATACTCTAGAAGGAATCAATAGCAGAAAAACTGAGGCAGAAGAACGGATAAGTGAGCTGGAAGATAAAATGGTGGAAATAACTCCCAGGGAGCCAAATAAAGAAAACAGAATGAAAGGAATTGAGGACAGACTCAGAGACATCTGGGACAACATTAAATGCACCAACATTCGAATTATACGGGTCCCAGAAGAAGAAAAGAAAAAGAAAGGATCTGAGAAAATATTTGAAGAGATTACAGTCTAAAACTTCCCTAACATGGGAAAGGAAATAATCAAGTCCAGAAAACGCAGAGACTCCCATACAGGATAAACCCAAAGAGAAACACGCTGAGACACATATTAATCGAACTAACACAAATTAAATACAGGGAAAATATTAAAAGCAGCAAGTTAGAAAAACAACCAATAACATACAAGGGAATCCCCAGAAGGTTAACAGCTGATCTTTCAGCAGAAACTCTGCAAGCCAGAAGGGAGTGGCAGGGACATATTTAAAGTGATGAAAGGGAAAAACCTACAACCAAGATTACTCTACCCAGCAAGAATCTCATTCAGATTCCATGGAGAAATTAAAACCTTTACAGACAAGCAAAAGTTAGGAGAATTCAGCACCACCAAACCAGCTTTACAACAAATGCTAAAGGAACTTCTCTAGGCAGGAAACACAAGAGAAGGAAAAGACCTACAAAAACAAGCCCAAAACAATTAAGAAAATGGTAATAGGAACATACATATCAATAATTACCTCAAATGTAAATGGATTGAAAGCTCCAACCAAAAGACATAGACTGGCTGAATGGATACAAAAACAAGACCCGTATATATGCTTTCTACAAGAGATCCACTTCAGACCTAGGCACACATACAGACTGAAAGTGAGGGGATGGAAAAAGATATTCCATACAAATGGAAATCAAAAGAAAGCTGGAGTAGCAATTCTCATATCAGAAAAAATACACTTTAAAATAAAGACTATTACAAGAGACAAAGAAGGACACTACATAATGATCAAAGGATCAACCCAAGAAGAAGATATAACAATTGTAAATATTTATGCACCCAACATAGGAGCACCTCAATACATAAGGCAAATGCTAACAGCCATAAAAGGGGAAATCGACAGTAACACAATCATAGTAGGGGACTGTAACACAATCATAGTAGGGGACTTTAACACCCCACTTTCACCAATGGACAGATCATCCAAAATGAAAATAAATAAGGAAACACAGCTTTAAATGACACATTAAACAAAATGGACTTAATTGATATTTATAAGACATTCCATCCAAAAACAACAGAATACAATTTCTTCCCAAATGCTCATGGAACATTCTCCAGGAGAGACGATATCTTGGGTCACAAATCAAGCCTTGGTTAATTTAAGAAAACTAAAATAATATCAAGTATCTTTTCCGACCACAATGCTATGAGACTAGATATCAATTAAAGGAAAAAAACTGTAAAAAATATCAACACATGGAAGCTAAACCATACGTTACTAAATAACCAAGAGATCACTGAAGAGATCAAAGAGAAATAAAAAAAATACCTAAAAACAAATGACAATGAAAACATGACAACCCAAAACCTATGGGATGCTGCAAAAGCAGTTCTAAGAGGGAAGTTTATAGCAATACAATCCTACCTTAAGAAACAAGAAACATCTCAAATAAACAACTTAACCTTACATGTAAAGCAGTTAGACAAAGAAGAACAAAAAAACCCCAGAGTTAGCAGAAGGAAAGAAATCATAAAGATCAGATCAGAAATAAATGAAAAAGAAATGAAGGAAACTATAGCAAAGATCAATAAAACTAAAAGCTGGTTCTTTGAGAAGATAAACAAAATTGATAAACCATTAGCCAAACTCATCAAGAAAAAAAGGGAGAAGGCTCAAATCAATAGAATTAGAAATGTAAAAGGAGAAGTAACAACTGATACTGCAGAAATACAAAGGATCATGAGAGATTACTACAAGCAACTATATGCCAATAAAATGGACAACCTGGAAGAAACGGACAAATTCTTAGAAAAGCACAACCTTCAGAGACTGAACCAGGAAGAAATAGAAAATATGAATAGACCAATCACAAGCACTGAAATTGAGACTGTGATTAAAAATCTTCCAACTAACAAAAGCCCAGGACCAGATGGCTTCACAGGCGAATTCTAGCAAACATTTAGAGAAGAGCTAACACCTATCCTTCTCAAACTTCTCCAAAATATATAGCAGAGGAAGGAACAATCCCAAACTCATTCTACAAGGCCACCATCACCCTGATACCAAAACCAGAAAAAGACGTCACACAGAAAGATAACTACAGGCCAATATCTCTGATGAACATAGATGTAAAACCCTCAACAAAATACTAGCGAACAGAATCCAACAGGACATTAAAAAGATCATACACCATGATCAAGTGGGGTTTATCCCAGGAATGCAAGGATTCTTCAATATAGGCAAATCAATCAATGTGATATACCATATTAACAAATTGAAAGAGGAAAACCATATGATCATCTCAATAGAAGCAGAAAAAGCTTTTGACAAAATTCAACACCCATTTTTGATTAAAAAAAAACTCTCCAGAAAGTAGGCATAGAGGGAACCTACCTCAACATAATAAAGGCCATATATGACACACCCACAGGCAACATCGTTCTCAATGGTGAAAAACTGAAACCATTTCCTCTCAGTTCAGGAACAAAACAAGGTTGCCCATTCTCACCACTATTATTCAACATAGTTTTGGAAGTTTTAGCCACAGCCATCAGAGAAGAAAAAGAAATAAAAGGAATCCAAATAGGAAAAGAAGAAGTAAAACTCACTGTTTGCCTATGACATGATACTACACACGGAGAAACCTAAAGATGCTACCAGAAACTAGAGCTAATGAGTGACTTTGGTAGAGTAGCAAGATACAAAATTGATGCACAGAAATCTCTTGCATTCGTAGACACTAATGATGAAAAATCTGAAAGAGAAATTAAGGAAACACTCCCATTTACCATTGCAGCAAAAAGAATAAAATACCTAGGATAAACCTACCTAAGGAGACAAAAGACCTCTATGCAGAAAACTATAAGACACTGATGAAAGAAATTAAAGATGATACAAACAGATGGAGAGATATACCATGTTCTTGGATTGGAAGAATCAACATTGTGAAAATGACTGTACTACCCAAAGCAATCTACAGATCCAATGCAATCCCTATCAAACTACCAATGGCATTTTTCACAGAACTAGAACAAAAAAATTGCACAATTTGTATGGAAACACAAAAGACCCCGAATAGCTAAAGCAATCTTGAGAAAGAAAAACAGAGCTCGAAGAATCAGGCTCCCTGACTTCAGACTATACTACGAAGCTACAGTAATCAAGACAGTATGGTACTGGCACAGAAACAGAAGTATAGATCAATGGAACAGGATAGAAAGCCCAGAGACAAACCCATGTACATATGGTCACCTTATCGTTGATAAAGGAAGCAAAAGTATACGATGGAGAAAAGACAGCCTCTTCAATAAATGGTGCTGGGAAAACTGGACAGCTACATATAAAAGAATGAAATTAGAACACTCCCTAACACCATACACAAAAATAAACTCAAAATGGATTAACAACATAAAATTAAAGCCAGACACTATAAAACTCTTAGAGGAAAGCATAGGCAGAACACTCTATGACATAAATCACAGCAAGATCCTTTTTGGCCCACCTCCTAGAGAAATGGAAATAAAAACAAAAATAAACAAATGGGACCTAATGAAACTTAAAAGCTTTTGTACAGCAAAGGAAACCATTAACAAGATGAAAACACAACCCTCGAATGGGAGAAAATATCTGCAAATGAAGCAACTGCCAAAGGATTAATCTCCAAAATATACAAGCAGCTCACGCAGCTCAGTATCAAGAAAACAAACAACCTAATACATAAATGGGCAGAAGACCTAAAACATACATTTCTCCAGAAAGATATACAGACTGCCAACAAACACATGAAAGGATGCTCAACATCACTAATCATCAGAGAAATGCAAATCAAAACTACAATGAGGTATCACCTCACACCAGTTAGAATGGCCATCATCAAAAAATCTACAAACAATAAATGCTGGAGAGGGTGTGGAGAAAAGGGAACCCTCTTGCACTGTTGGTGGGAATGTAAATTGATACAGCCACTATGGAGAACAGTATGGAGGTTCCTTAAAAAACTGCAAATAGAACTACCATACGACCCAGCACTACCACTACTGGGCATATACCCTGAGAAAACCATAATTCAAAAACAGTCATGTACCACAATGTTCACTGCAGCACTATTTACAATAGCCAGGACATGGAAGCAACCTAACTGCCCATCGACAGATGACTGGATAAAGAAGATGTGGCACATATATACAATGGAATATTACTCAGCCATAAAAAGAAACGAAACTGAGCTATTTGTAGTGAGGTGGATGGACCTAGAGTCTGTCATACAGAGTGAAGTAAGTCAGAAAGAGAAAAACAAATACCGTATGCTAACACATATACATGGAATCTTAAAAAGAAAAAAGGTTCTGATGAACCTAGGGGCAGGACAGGAATAATGACGCAGACGTAGAGAATGGACTTGAGGACGGGGCGGGGGACAGGGTAAGCTGGGACGAAGTGAGAGAGTGGCATGGACATATATACACAACGAAATGTAAAATAGATAGCTAGTGGGAAGCAGCCGCATAGCACAGGGAGATCAGTTCAGTGCTCTGTGACCACCTAGAGGGGTGGGATAGGGAGGGTGGGAGGGAGATGCAAGAGGGAAGAGATATGGGGATATATGTATATGTATAGCTGATTCACTTTGTTATACAGCAGAAACTAACACACCACTGTAAAGCAATTATAGTCCAATAAAGATGTTAAAAAAAATAAATAAAAGTGGCACTGCAAATTCCCTGGTGGTCCAGTGGTTAGGACAGCAAGCTTTCACTGCGGAAGGCCCGGGTTCAGTCACTGGTCAGGAAACTAAGATGCCAGAAGCCAAAAAACAAAAAAACAAAAAAAACAAGTCAGCAGGGCTGCACTCCTCCTGCAGGCTCTAGGAAAAGCGCACTGCATATCCATTTAGTCATTTAGGGTTTGACAGGAGCCTACTCTGGGCCAGGCAGTGTTCTAGGAACTGGATATTTAGTAATTAAAATAAAAGATGAATTCCTTGGTCTCAGAGAGCTCATGCTGTAGTGGGTGTAAACGGACTATAAATGAAGCAAAAAAAATAAATATGCACTGTATCAGGTGGTGATAAATGCTCAGAAGAGAAAAACAACAGATTAAGGAGATGGTGAATGATGGAAGAGGTGCATGCTGTTTCAGATGAGGTGGTCACAAAATGCTGGCCTGATAAGGTGATATTTGAGGACAGATCTTAAGTGCAGAAGCAAGCTGTATAGGTTTCTGGATAAAGAGTGTTGCAAACAGAACAGTAAGTGCCAAGGATCTGAGATGGAGTGTTCATGGTATAGACCAAAAACGGCAAGGGGTTTTCACATGTAAGTTAAGTTTTGCCTAAATATTTGCCTAAATATTCTACCATCTATTTAAATGGTCTCCATCTATTTAAACCTTACTGGTCCTTTAAAGTATCTCTCTCAAGCGAAATCCTTTACACCAACAAGTTCCTGGTAACCCTCCAAAAAGATCTGGCTTCTCCACCCTTTGAATCCCAAGAACAACTTGGCCCAGAAAACTCTGTTTTACAAGTGAACATCTTTGTAGATTATAAACACATATCTAGGGTCAAGACTTGCTGCAAATTTGTATAACCCCTTCTGAACCTAGCTGCCTCAAAACAATCTTGTCTTAGAAAGTCAAAGGCAGTATGTGTAGTTGGTATGGGTTTCCCAGAAATTTAGAGCCGGTGGGCACTACTTTTCATGGCTTAGTGTGGTTTGGACTTGATATGGCACCCTCGGTCTTCCAAAAGACATGCTTGTATTCATGCTTTGGTTAGTTATTTCCTTGCTGAAAAGGGGATACAGGTGGACTCTTCATCACCAGGCTTTGGGCCAGCTTTCAGTTCTGTAACAGTGATGCTAATCTTGGTTTATATATGTGATTTGTCAGATGTAACTTCTGTTCCTGTTTCATTTTCTTTGGACTCTTGTAGCCAACAGCAGATCAAGTGAAGTAGTCAGGCAGAGAGTATCTAGTATCTTTGTTTCTTCTGTCACAGGAAAATGAAACACTTGTTTCTCATGTTATATCTGATAAAGTAACACACTCTCTAGATCCACCCAGTGTGTTCATCTATGCCTCAGCTTGAAAAGACTATTTTAACTTTTTCATATAAAAAGAACACTGGTGAAAGTACATTAAAGACTCACTGTTATATCATAACTTCAGCAATATACGTGATTTTTAAAAAGCGTTTCAAAAATGGGTTGTCCTGCATTTGAAAAGAAACAGAGCAGGTAGCCACACTGAAAAGTAGATGCCAAGGAGTTTTTAAATGGTCACGTTTAAAGGATGGAATCCATGGCACATAATAGCAACCGCTACCTCTCATTCATGTGAGACTGACAACATTATTTTTCAAATCAAGTGAATCATTTTCAACCTCATTTTAATTTTCAGAACTTGACTCACTCATTGGACACACAAATGCAGATGTTTGCCATCTAGTGGCAAAAGTTAGTATCAGCAGTCTAATTTTTCTAGAAAAGCGGCAACATTTTGCCGAGAAAAATTTAATCTAAACCCCATGTTTAAGAGGTGAGGGGAAAGTAAAGCCTAAGGAAGATCACACGTCTAATTAGTTACACCATCCTAATACCCGCATCTCCTCTCTTCTTGACACCAAGTAGGAACAGGCCTGTTTAGAAAACCCTGGGAATATTATTCCAGGTTTTATGGATTTGAATTCACAAAGACATAAGTTCCATGAAAGCAGAATGACTATTCATCTAATTATCTCTAGCATCTAGAACAGTGCCTGAAACAATTCAAGAACTTAAATTTAATGAACATGTGAATGGGCGGTAGAAAAGCTGAAAATAGACCAGACTGTGTGGGTCACCTACCAGAGGAATTTCTAAAGTTCTAAGGAACAGAGTGATTGACAATTTTGTTTAATTCTCTTAAAATGTATGTAATACTTTACATTAAATTTGTGTAAAAGTATTAATTGTACTGTATATGCTTTTTAAAACACACTCATGTCTAGAAGATCTATTATAAAATGCCCTTTAATTGATGAGCAAAACTAAGTCCATTTCTAAAACCATTCATAATAATTAAACTACTGTGCACATATGCAGCAGTTATAGACTATTTTGTCCTTCCTTTCTTGACATCCTGTTGTTCACATCAATAATATATGTTAGACTCTAAATATAGCATCATACACATGCAAAAATGTGGTCTGCTTCTGATATAGTTCCACGGTACAACACAAGAAACAAAGAAAAAATGTTGAGGACTAGATGTATTTGAGATAATTTCTGTTTTTATACCACCTTGTGAACAATGTTATCCGTATTTTTTAAAAACTATATATTTAGTTACCAAGGGGTACCTGTGATGGAAATGGTTTCACCTTAATTCTATACCTGAGACCTCAGTCATTCCTCAGTTGTGTTTATATTCCAGTGGAAAAGAGCACTCTGCCCTTCCTCAAAGCTGGAGAAACACCCTAAATTGAATGGCTCATTTTACCAGAGAACAGCCCAAGATAATGTACCCCTTGCCAATCCAGGCGATTAATCTACTTTAAAAAAATACAGTGTTTCTAAAGTGTTTCTCTAGCTCATTCAATCATTCTCTCAATCAAAATATTCTGTCTCTCTCTTCCATTAGTGGGTTTTAAAATTTAGCAGGCAGAAGTATCATTCAAGGTATTCATTTAAAATGCAGATTGACAGACCCTGCCCCCCCCCCCATTCTAATTCAGCTGGTCTGGTTTCAATCCCCAAGACTACAGTTTAACAACTACCCCAGGTGATTTTGGTCAAATGATCCTAGGCCACAATGGTAGAAACATCACCTTAAATCCCTGCGATGGAAATCTTTTCAGTGATTATGAAAAGCCCTTAGGAGACCTGGCTACTTATAGCAGCTGGTGATCAACGAAAAATGACTCCTTCAAAAGTCCTGGCCACTAGAACAAGTTGGTTAGAAGAGCCCTAATTTGTTAGATGTTATCTGAGAGAACCATGCCTCTCAAAATGTTAGGGTCACCAGGGCAACCATTATATCCTTGCAGACAACGCTTTGAGCAAATGAAACTCTGAGTCTGACCTGGGATAATTTTATTATGTTCTGTATCATATTTATCAAGAACTCCTTACTGTTTATTAACATGTAAACTATCCTGTCATTATCAAAATACACTGAAAACTTGTAAACCTCAGATTTCTTTCCCCCCCCCCACCCCCAAAAGGAACAGTAAGAAGGAATTCATTCAAGAACAAATACTTAATGAGAGTACTACTGCCAAGCACAGTTTTAGACCCTTGGACTATATCATGAATGAAACATAACGTAAACATCTCTGCCCTGACAGAGATCTAAACCATCATTCAACTCAGTGAGCTGCTCATCCCCATTTCACAGTATGTAAGTCCTGAGTACAGAGAAATAAATACTGAATGGGTGGCTCCTGATAAGAAGCTCAAAATCCAAAGGAAAACTTGATATTTGCATAGTTTATTCTAGTGGAAACAAGTATGGCAAATGTTATCACATCCATGAGAATAATACACTCAAGGGGCATGGGGAATGAAAAGACGAATTGTCTTAGAGGAGGCACGCAGGTCCTCTTCCCGTTTGCAGGACCGCTAAGGCCAAAGCTAGGGAGCACATTTCAGGAAGTGTGGAGGGTCTACCTAGAGGCACATCCCAGGACCCTCAAAGCAGGCTGACGTGGCTACAGCGCCACAGCAGAGGGTGGAAAGGAAGAAGGGACTGAAAGTTATGGAGAGTGAAACTGTAATGGACTTTGACCTCACTGTAGAATAGGTAAAAGCAAACAAAGCAAAAAGACAAGTCAGAGTCCATTGGGACAGTGCAGGGGTGGGGAGGGCAGGGAAGGCCTGTATCAAGAAAGTGGGAGTGGGAGTAGGAAGGAAGGAACTGATAAGACAGTTCAGGAAAATCCAGTAGGATTTAGAGACTGCACGAGAGGAGGGAGGGTATAAAGGAAATGCAGATTCGAGATGCTTCAAGTCTGAGCTCCTAGGATGACTGTGATGCAGTCAATTAATACAGGAAAAAATAGGAGGAACAGCATATTTTGGAGAAAGATGATGGGTTCCAGAGTCCAAATGGTACATTGGAGGTGCCTGATTGATATTCTTTGTGGAAATGTCCAACAGGGTGCCAGCATGGAAATCTAGCACTCAAGGGAAGAGCTATGGTCTACAAAACTACGTCTGCTGACACTTGAAGCCCTAAGTGCAGCTGAAATCACCAAGAGAGAGGATGTCAAGCGAGAAAGAGGTGAGCTGATTCCTAAGAAGAGATCTAGCATGAAAGGATAGGGAAAACCAGACACAGAGTCAAAAGATCCAGGCCTGTGAATTTTGGGACCTTGGGTGAATCACTCAACAGGATGCAGAAATATTCTTTATATAATTTCACTAACTCAGACTGCAGAAATCTCATACAGGTTCAAAGTTTTTTCCCCTTACTGTCTTGGCATTCTAGTTTTAAGTATTTCTTCTCAAGACACAACCAATCTTGCTGACAATTCTAGATTCCCTGACCATATACCTGCCCTCCCACTATCCAGGAAAATTATCTTCCAGAATTCTACCACAGACTGATTTTTCTAAATGACAAATAGGGTAGCAATAACAAACATTCATCATTATTAAGATTTCTTTCTAAAAAATTCTTAGGGGAATATTGATTACAAATTCTAAAGGAATTCTCTTTTCAACAAATGTGTCATATTGTGTCTTGACTTACTGGCATTCTAAGACACAGATCATTATGATGTTTTATTTTTTCTCCATACTTCTCCCTAAATTGTAGTTTTATTGCATATACAAGATTTTGTTGTCTTTGTTAAAGTTTTTCTGTTTTTATTACAAACTTATATTCATTCATGAAACAAAAAAATATACATATATATGTATGCATTAGATAGATTAAAATGTCCACATTCAGAATTCAAAATGAGTCACCTGTATTTTATGGATCTAAATGATGCAAAAGCTTAAATTTCAACATAAAAGTTAACGATCTGAGAGTGCATGTCATCAAACGTGATGATTTTAATCTGGCATCAAAAATGAGTGACCACTACACCTCCATTAGTCCACTGGCTGACATTAGCCTGAAGGCATAAGAATAGCTTGTGTCTTCTGGGGCAGTATTTGTGTGTTACTCTCACAAATCCGAAGTGTCTAGTATGATCCTGGGGGCAGAGAAAGTGCTGAACATAGACATACTTAACTAATCAGAAATTCAAAGCAAAGAGATTTCTTTATTGCTGGGCCACTTTAAGTGGATTGATTTTTATGCAGTGAAATCAGTCAATCTTTTAGAACACACTGCAGATTTAAAAATTAAGGAGGTAGATTTACATTTAAAGTCAGCTCACAAAAGTCTATTATTATCCCGGTTTTGTATGAATGTTAGGATATGTACAGAAAAATATCAGAGGATTATGCATCAAATTGTTAACCTCGGTTATCTTTGGGGGCACTGGATCATGATGGACTCCTATTTTTGACACAATATATTTCTTTCATGATTGAATTTTGTGTAATCCATTTCATTTTTATAATGAGAAAAACAGCAAAACCACTATATTTACATATTTTATATGTCGATATGTATATTGAGCATTTTATGGGGATGACTCCATAGTAAGTACTTTAGGGCAGTCAAAGACAAATGAAACATGGCATCATCATTCAAGCACTTCACACTCTAGTATCTGAAATAATTTACACACACACACACAAATAAGAGTGAATGGGATCAGTGATAAAACTGAGAATCTGATAAAGTACTAAAAGATGAATTCACAGTGAAAAGTGTCATTTCAAGCACTTTGTCCTTGACAAACTGCTAAAATTTGGACCCATGAGGATGTGGAAGAAAGGGCATTCCAAGCAGCATGAGAACATGTGAAAATCATGAAAACGGCAGAGAGGGTGTACAGAACAGCAAGCACTGCGGGTAAAGTTAAAGGTGACCTTGAGACTTGAGACTGAATTTACTGTAAATCCAAACCACGGAACATATGGAATGCTAGCTGAATGCTGATGTAAGAGATTTCATTGCTATTCAATAGGTAATAGAAGGGGATGTCAGAGAAGTGTTTCGAGGATAGGAGGGAAAAAATGATCAGATTTGATCAATAAAAGTAGTCTCTAAAGTGGATTAGAAGAAGGGACTATAGTCAGTGAAATCAGCTGGGAAGCCTGGAGGCTCTGAGAGAAACGTATAAAGGTCTGATTACATCAGCATCACCTGGGGGGTGTTAGAAATGCAGATCCCCAGGCCCCGCTCCAGCCCTCCTGAATCAGAGTCTGCCTTTTCACAAGATCCCCATGTGACCTGACTGCACATGAAAGTTGGAAAAGCCGTGAACTGAGGTGCTGGTAGTAGGAAAGACAAGAAACCAAGAGGCTGAGTGAGCGATTACTTGGCTGAATTATTACAGTTGGGTATCTGACTAAATGTGGGAAGCTACGCAAGAGAGCAAATCAAGATTACTGAGAAAACTCCGAGCCACAGGGTGGCCACCCTATGCGTGTAAATGGGAAACCTCAGGGGAGCAGGGTGAGGAGGAAACAAATGAAGGCGGTGCCACCCAGCAAACTCATGGAAATGCCACTTCCAGAAGCCACACCAGGCTTGCAGATGATGAGATGGGTGACCCACATTGAAAAGTAGTGGAAATCACGACAATGAATGAAGTCACAAAAGGAAAAGGGTGCAAGAAAGGCATGGGAGTCAACGGACGAGAAAGACCTGGGGAGCCTCACGCAGCTCGGGAGACGGGGCAGGGAGGCTGGAAGGCGGAAGAGGAACCAGAGGAGGAGGAGAGCCGGGGAAGTACAATGTTTTGAAAATGAAGGGTGGTTGTAGGTGCTGCTAAGAGATTAAAGGGGATGCCCGGGAAAGGGCCTTTTCTTTGTGACTCAGAGGGGACAGGTGGTTTTTGGCCGAGTGGTTTCTGTGAACCTCCAGAGGATGGAAGCCAGAGAGCAAACGTTATAGTCAGAAGTCGGTAAAATTAGAGATATGTGGATGTTACTCACCGAGTGTAAATGAGAAGGTTAGGAATGAACATGAAAAGTTAGAAGGGGCGGAAAGGGCTAGGTTGACTTAACTTGAAACTATTGAACTTGAGAAAGATTTTCTTATGGAAGAAAGATCAGAAGTATTCCCATCATAATTTTCAGAATGATTAGGAAGGCCAACAGGCACAGTGAGTAGGAATTGGATTTCTGGCTCAGTTGTAAGGAGGCTCTGCCTCTCCCTGCTCTCTAGAAACGGAATGAGACGCGTTGCGAGCGTTAATTTCTCAAATCGTACAAACCACACAGTTGGACGATCACCAATGGGGAGTCACAAAGTAGGATGCCCTTCACTGATGACTTCTGTTGTGAGCCGAATGACGGCCCCCCAAAAGATATGTCTGTCTACGTCCTAATCCCCCAAACCCATGAATACTACCTTATATGGTAAAAGGGTGTGATACAGCTAAGGCTCTTGAAAGGAGGGGTTTGTCCTGGATTCTCCGGGTGAGCCCTGAATGCAATCACACGCATCCTTATAAGATGGACACGCAAAGGAGGAAACACACAGACAGAAAGGGAGGAGACGATCCGACTCCGGGCAGTGGTGAGAGGCAGTCACAGGTCGGGGAATGCAGCCAGCCACCAGAAGCTGCAGGGGGCAAGTACGGGTTCTCCGTTAGGGCCTTTGAAGGGAGTGTGGGAATTATGAGACAGTACATTTCTGTTGTTTTAAGCCCTAGGAAGCGAATACAATGTCTAACATCACCTTCCAATTCTGAGATTTCTTGAGCTGCTCTCACCTCATATTGACCATATGCTCCTGGAAGGCAGAGCCCCAGACTCACCCTTCTGAGCAGCCAAAAAAAGAATGTCCACTGTGCCTGGCACATTAGATAACACTGACAGGAAAGTTACCACAGGGATATACACTCCTGTGCATAAGTGAAAAGCAGAGATGGCTGGATAGGTAGACAGATGATTGACAGATAGACAGATTCATTTTACTCAAGCAAGTATTTATTAAAATGTACTTATTAAACACTCTCATGAACTTAACTTCTTTAGAAAGAATCATAAATACTATCTGGGTTACCCTTGACTGTCGACTTTAAGATTAAAGATAGTGAGAACAACCAGAACTCAGATGAGGGACATGTGGCTTGTAGTTGCTTAGATACATTTTCAGTTTCTTATTGTTAAATGAATTGAGGGGTTTAAAATAATTTATCACAGGGAAAGCAGAGTCATAGCCGCACTCAAGGAAAGCTGAAAAAGGTTGGCTGGTTCTTGTGTGATGAGAAGGGTTTGGGGATAAAGAGGGAAGAAAGGAGGACCCCACGTAAAGGAACCTCGTGGCAGTGCCAGCTTCCCTGCAGGGCTCCCTTCCCACGAGGTAATGCATGTGACATGTGTTATCACACATGTGAGAAATCATAGGCAAGGAAGACAGAAGGCTCTTTGCTTCCATTTCAGGTATGAGAACTTCTTTCCAACGCAATTGATTTGAGGGATCTCTGCATGAGAGAAGTTGTGCTTTTAGACTATTTTGAACTAAAAAAATTGAAAATCACCAAAAATATCACTGTGCTCAATAATACTTTTAAATGAATGTACACAGATAGAGAGATACAGATAGAGATATAGAAAGACATAGAGACAGAAATACAGAGATAAATAAAGATAGATACATAGATACACAGATATAGACACATAGAACCCAATGATACTTGAAATGCATGTGGATTCTTGGAGTCTACACAATACCACTGGACTGGGGTCCACTGGAGGTGAGAGCTGGCTGAATGAAACTTCAAATGGCTGTGGGCAAGAAGTGGTACCTAGCTAAGCAATAACTAGGTTTCTCTCCAGACTGGGTCCTGCCGGCAATTCGAATGAGGTAATCTACTCCAAAGTGATAAATACTGACAAAGGCTGTCAGCAGATGCCTTTTCCCAGAGCTTACTGACAGGATATTTTTGTATGAATCTAATGCCATGGCCATAGCTACCTGTGATCGATTAGAAGGCTTCAGTGGAAGAACATCAAAGCACCTCACAACCATAAAGGCACAGCCTTTGCAGTAGACATCTGGTAGCCCTCTCCTCTCTGACACCAGCTGGTAGTATTTTACTCTGGTTTAACCTCACCTGACTTTTATCTAAACAGCAGTCACTGGAGGATATCCTGCTCAACCCAGGATGTCTAGACGAGCACCACTTCCTGCGGTAGAGGTGACTGAAGGTAGAATATGTCATGGCTCAGCTGGTGTGCCGGATTTCAAGGGAACACCGGGGACAGGAAATAAGCTGGGGCTAGGCTAGAACAAATGACCTAATGAAGGATTAATTCCGTAGTGGAGAGTCAACAACTCAAATTACAGTGGCCAGGAGGAGCGTGGAGAACAGAGATTTGATCCTGCCAACAATGACACACAAGGAGATTTGTCAAGTGGAACCTGGCAGCACAAGTCTCCAGGCAGAAATGATACACTGTCCCAAGGGTGGCCGTGCCTCAGGCCTAGCTAGGGGTTTGTCCACTTCAGGGCTGCAGCAGAGACTGGCAAGGGAAGGAGTAAACTCTTGCTTCTGGACAGAAGTTCTTGGAAAGGGTGAGACTAACTGTCAAGGTCATGCTAAAGTCTTTCTAGGCACAACTTCAGTCCTGCAAATGCAAACTGAAAACATGAGAGAAGTTTAGCCCTATGAAATGGCAAATATGACAAGGGTTGCAGAAACCGAGGCTAGCTGGGCATGGGAATTAGTAGAGCTGACTAGGGTTAGGGCAGGTAATCCCATCTCAGACTCCCTTCTTCTGTGTCTGCACCGGTTGATGCATCAGGAAGGCCAGCCCTCCCCCCACCCCCAGTCTCACCAGAACAGGGCTGGGGAAGGCAAGAGCTCAAACCCCACAGCGCATCCGCCAGCTACTGTGGTTTTTTTCCACCATTGTTCCTCCTCAAAGTGTTCACATTCTAGCTGGCCTCAGGATGAGCTGGCACAGCTGGTGGGAAGAAGATGGCAGTGGCTCAAATATTCCTTCTGTTGGCTCGCTGTCATCGCCAGTAGATCCCAGGTCCTGTGTCAGCGTGGCAAGCCGCAGCTGCACCTCCGCAGAGGAAGTCTGAGAAGGTGCACGCCAGCCAGAGCACTTGGCCCTTAGGAGCTGATGAGCAGGAAGTTGCAACAGGTGGGGAGCACAAAACTGCCAGCCTGAAGGGGAGAGCCTGCCAGAGGCAGGGGAGTCTGCAAGCCGCCCAAACTTCTGGACAAAAGCGAACACACAGTAGCCAACTACTGAGCCAGAGGGATACCTACACACTGGCTCTCCACGCTCCACGCCAAGCAATATAAAGGTGGGTGGGCAAGCAAATCGCGCACTGCATTTTACAGTGCTTCAGAGACTGATCAAAAAGTGCGTGCACAGGCATGATGCCTTTCAACCCTCAAATCCACTCCGCAACTACTGTCCGATCATCTCCATCTGTGCACTGGGAAAGACGTGCTCTGGAGAGGGAACACAGTTTTCCTGCAAGGCCCACTGTGATTCAACATTTGCAGCAGCTTCACTGCATCAAAACTGTCTTTCTTTGTTTGAAGACAATGCTAATGCACATCTGTACTGCACAGGACATGCAACTTTTAGGGAATGGAGATGTCTAACAGAGCTCTCTAGAGGTGCTGGGTTCACAACGGAAAGGGGGTACCCTTGGCACTTGCACAGCCTTTCTGCGGAGCGTCCACGGAGGAAGAAGTACAGTGACAACTGATTTAGGATTCAAAGAGGCTACTTTGAATTTGATAGGAACAAGGACCACTTCCTTAATGAAGAAGATAGAGCCTGTCAGATTCGAGAAATTGAAATTAACTTCTAATCTGACTAGCTTTGCCTCCTGTCAAATTCCTTTGATGATCTCTTCACATTTTCCCTCTAAAATTAAAACTTTCCATTCAGGGTGAAATCTTATCCCAAAGTTCTGTTAAGACTAATAACCAGGATAGGGATTCCGCTGGACTAAATGAGATCGATTGGTGAAAAATCTTGTGGAACATGTCACTGCCATCACACCTGGGAAAGCACTGCATTCAAGGATTAAGCATGAGACACATTTTATTATCCTGATTAATTTTAAAAAATTACCATGGTGGAGGGATTTTACTATTGTTTTTTACTGCAGCCATATATGCCTTTTTGATACTCTTCTGTAAGAAAAACGTGTTTTAAATTCACCAACCTATTGTGTAAAATAAAACATTTCCAGTCACTCACTGATACTTCAGAACCACAATGCGAGGAAAATGCTATTAGTCACAATACATTATGACATCAAATTAGGTCCCATAAGTGAAGGACAGATGCATCTCTCTGCGTCCTGATCAGAGGCTCATGCTTCACAGGCGTCACAGTTCATTCATCTCCTATCTGAAGTGCCACTACATCACAGCTGTTCTCAACATAAACTTCCCTGCACTGCAAACAAGACCCAGTTTCTTAATAGTTACACTGACAACGTCCAGGCCATTTAGGGGTAAGCAACTAATTTTGCTAATGTTAACAACTTTATTACGCGAGAACACCATGTTGGCTCCGGGAACGATAGAGAAAATTACTTTCTTATGTTCAAATACACAAGGCAGCTTTGCTTTTTAATCATATGGTTTAATTTTCTGTCTAATCAGTTTCCTGGTATGGATTCAAGAAATTCTAGTTCTGCAAATTTCGTATTTTTTTCTAGGCTCATGTTCAACAGGTTGTCTGCAATCAAATGCTAAAATATCATGCAAAGAAGTTCATGTTTTTACACACTTAAAATAACAAAGTTTCTTTTTGTAAGGAAATAAATCAGCTGTCTTTATAAGGAAGAGAAAATGAAAGGGTGCACCCTAAAGAACTTTTAAGTATGCCTAAATAATCTTCAGAAATAAATAGTATTTTTGAAGTTGCCTAAATAATCTTCAGAAATAAATAATATTTTTGAAGTTATATTTTTACCTTTTGTCCCAGGAAGAAAAATAAGGTAATATACAATCACCCACTTCTCTAAACTTTAAAGGAAAGTTTCCTAAATAACTTTAAATGCAGGTTTAATGCAGACCTACTCATTACTGTAACACTCTGGATCATTCTGTAAATCTTAACCAATTCCATAAACTTGCTTTCCTTTTTCCCAAATTACACTTTTCTCATAATTTTCCATGCAAAAGGTATACACTGTCGAGGATCCTTTTCAAAATCTACTTTTCATCTCATATTCTTTTTAAAGTATCAAGCACATTGGAATATGGGTTATTTAAAAGTCAGTATTTCAATACTACTATTTTCATATTAAATTCAATCTTATACCACCCTCCCCAGCCTACAGAAACAGTCTAAATCAGACCTGCAATGTAATTAATTTTAAATTAGTAATTTAAGCTCAAGTTATAGTTCCATATGGAAACCCATTTCAAAATTAATGTGCTTTCTAGCTTAACAATAGCTAATTACATATTAAGCTAATTGCAACAAACCATGTAAACAAAATCTAAAGATAGGTTATTCAGTGATAGGTGTGTATGATCAAAACCACGTATCTGTGGCATGCTGAATCCACACTGGAAAGGCACGCGTGTTCTACGTATACTCCACAGTACCAGCTCCCATAACAAGAGGGTGCACCCAGCGCCATATCTATCCCACCACCATATCTATCCCACCACATTTGGAACAGAAAGACCTCAGGTTTTTTTTTTTTTCTTCTTCTTCTTAATTAATAAGCTACTACCACAACCCTGTCTATATGCATGGATTTGTTCCAGCGTCAGCTCTCCCCTTTCTGAAGTGTATGTTCTTGTGCAGTGCCTCTTAAGTAAATACAGGGGCATTGTTTTAAACACAGAAAATAGTGATGAATGCTTCATGCAATACAATGATCTCACAACATATGATTATCTGGCACTATATAAGCAGCCAATATACTTTTTACAAAGATTATTTTTCCAAACATAACCCCAAAAGACCCCACATGGAGGACTACTGACTTGCTGGCATTCAGAGGCCAAGAGAGAAATGAAAGGTCTGTGCAAAGCATACAGTGAAATAATCAGTGTCCTTAACAACATAAACGCTTAGATAAATACATTTACCTCCTAAGGAGAGCCATCGTTTCACATTGCAAACACGGACACCGGGAGGGAAGCATATCCTTACAGCCATCGAACAGGTTCAAATAGCACTTGCAGACACATGAATGTTTGCGTTTTGAAATCTGTCCATATGGGATGCAATTCCCAAACCTCTGCTTCCTCTACCACTTCCAACCTGCGTGCTAGGAGAGTCGCACACACGCCGAGAAGGATCACCATGCCAGCACGCACAAGCGCCAAGTAGACAAGTGAATTCTGCTGCTCGAGTCAACCCTCCCCTAACCCCCACCGCTTCAAATCACACAGAAATTAACCCAGCTGTAAGGAGGCTGCGTTGGGGGAGGGCTCCAGAGAGAAGATCCGCCGCAATCCAGCGGCTGCCACTCCGCGAGCGCAAACTCTGCCTGGGTCAGTAAAGACGCGCACCCGGGCTCTGTACCTTCGCCCAGGTGTTAACACTAAGTGCCAAATTGGCCTCTTCGTCCCTGAAATGCAATCCGAGGCAGCGGCCCCAATGCGAGGTTGGCGGGTGTCTGCTTTAACCTTCTTGAAAGGGTTAGGAAATCAAATGGGGAGACCCACACACGCACCACACACACACACACACACACACACCCCGACCCAAGAAGCTCCTCTTGTCCGGACACTCCGTGCCTCGGATTCCGCATTCGGCGGACAGAGAAACCAAGCGCAGGAGCGCCGGGTGGGGCATCCCAGGTTCTTTTCCGGCCACCGCTCGTATTATTCTCGTCGCTTTCCCCGCACATGGTCACCCCGGCGTTTCCCACCCTTGGTCCCAGAACTCCAACTCCGCACCAGATCCCGCTCTCTCCAGGTTCAAGCCTCCACCTGGCCCCCCAAATCGACAGACCAACTCTCTCCTCCCTCCCCAGTACCCGCTTTCAACTCCCCATAGCAAGGACATTTCCTACTCGCGCAGAAAACTTTTTCCTCCTTTTCCAACGCGATAAGGCAAAAAACTAGGTCAGCCGATACCGCCACCCGCTTTGCCCAGCGTCGGGTTGGCGCGGGCCGTCCTTACCTGGCCGCTGCGCTCCAGGTGGCCGTCCCACGCCGGTCGTCTGCGCTTCCCCAAAGCGCGGGAGGCGCCCGGTCCACCGTCCGTTGGTCGCCTCCCGCTCGGCGTTCAGGAAGCGAGTGTCCTAGGACCGCGCGCCCATGCCCGGAGCCGCCCTTCGGTTCATCGCCTGTCTTCCCAGAAGCGCCGCTGCCGCCCCGGCGAACTGAGGAGGAGCGTGGGGATCCGGGATGGTACCGACTTGCCCCGCGGTGTGCGCTCCCGGGTCCGAGAGCGCTCCGCCCGCGGGCAGCTGCGGCCGCGCGTCACATGCCGCCTCCGGGCAGCAGCCGCGGCACCTGCCCAAGCGGCGGCGCTCCTGGCTCCGCACTGCCGCCCCCGCGCCTCGGGCTGCCTGCACGATCTAGCCCTTTCGGTTCACGTCCTTTTTCCTCTGTCTCCCCGCTCACTTCTTTCCCCCCTTCTCCTTTCCGTCTCCTTTATCTTGTATTCTCTTTTCCCAAAAGCAGATGCCAGGCGCTTCAAGTGAGAGGAGGGTCTTTCCTTCCTCGCGAACTCTTCCTCTGCCTGGTGGTGGCGGTCGTGGCTACTGCTGGCCGCTCCTCCTCCTCTGCCTCCCCCGCTCCTCCCTCCTCCCCCCGCCCCCGCGCCCCGGCTGCGTGCTGGTGTAATGCACAAGCTGCCTGGGTGAGACCCAAACCTGCCGGCCTTCTGAGCATGCCCAATTGCCCCGCCGGCGTGGCGCTCGCCTCCCGCGTGCTCGCTCGGCTCCGCCGGCCGCGCCTGCTCGGGGGCGAGGGCGCCCAGCTGTGCGAGAGCCCAGCGTCCTCCTCGGGCGGGCTCCCTGAAGACGCAAGACTCACCCACCCACCCAGCCCGGGCACACGTGTCCCCTAATTGTGCCCCTGGTGCTTCAAGGACGGCTTTTGTTGGCTAGTTAGTTTCGTCGTGTTCTCTTCTAAATTGGTTTGCTTGAACTGCCTGGAAGTATTGGAAGGACGTAGATTCTTGGGCACAACTTACTGATGATAGAACATCAGCTCAGTTACAGTATACGCCTCGGTTGAAAACCTTTCCCCAGAGAGCAGCCTGATGCATTTATTTTTTGACATTTAGTAAGAGTTTGTTCATACAGAGCAATGTACTAATAAAGGACTTCTTGGCTTTTCCTTCTCTAGAAGTTTACGCCTTAGGAGTAAATGAGACAAACGTGTGTGAAAAAGACACAGGTGTGCAGACACACACAAACACACAGTTTTTTTTTTTTTTTTTAATCAGAAAAAAAAAAGGACTTGCTAGCCAGGCTTTTAAGTTTCACATATAACTCAAGAGGAATGGGAAGCTAAAAAGAAAGAAAAGGGAAAGAAGGGAGGGAGGAAGGAACGGAAGGGAAAAAAAAGGAAAGAAAGGAGGGAAAAGGAAAGAAGGGAGGGAAAAATAAATTTCTTACTAAATACTTTCAGCTAACTAGTGGAAAGATCTCAAAGTGGCAAAGATGCCAATGAGGTTACCCCACAGAAGGCTAAGGGTATTTTAAAGAGTATGCAAGGAAAGATTATAAGAGAATCCCACAAAGAAGGACTAAGAAAATCAACAGTGGTAACTGGAAAAAAAAATAAGAAAAAAAAGTGCACAGTATGAAATTAAACCTTTTAACAATATTAAAAGAGGCAAAATGATTTTGTTAATTCTATTTGGAGCAAGACAAACAGAAAAAGGTAAACCTCTTCTTGGAGAAAATAAGTAATACTAAGGGAAGAGAGAAATATAAATATATACCTTCCTTTCTGAGTCTATATAGTTCCTTCTAGGTAGAACAATCTTTAGGAGAGAAGGGACTAAACATTGATTAGAGAGAATTAAGATCATAATAGAAAAAAAGATAATGAGAAAACGTGTGGCTACTTAAATTAATTCAAATATCCAAGCTCAGGTGAATTACATGCAGAATACTAGAATGACAATGATATCAATATATAAGCCATCTTGTTTGGATAACCCTCAGATGGAAATAACAATAGTTGTCTTCATATATTCCCCTAATCTTCAAAGCAAACTTTCACACAAATATTTTATCCCCATTTAATAAAGCACAGGAATTTAAAGGTCTAAGTAAATTGCCTGTTACATAGCTAGTAAGAGGAGTATGAAATTGCTATTTGCCTGTGGGAACAGGGGTAACTTTGATAATATTTGGTAAATCCATAAGTAACAGACAAGGGGCCAGAAGAATGGGCATAGAGATATGTTCTATTTTTTTAAGTAGATTCTGTTGTCTACACAGTGATTAAGTTTGACATGGATCCCTGGCAATATTCTATAGAAGATCCTGAAATGAATTTTTTGGCAGTAGTCAGAAAAGAATAGGAAACAACTACAATGTAGTAAAAATATCTTACCAGGTTAACTTCATTTCTCTTTGTAAGTAGCCATTAAACTCATACATATGGCATTTTCTAATTTCAGCCAACCTTCCTATTATCTTTATGAACAAGGTAAATGTAAACTTGTGTTAATATTAAACAAACTAAAAACTAACAGTTTGGACAGCGTTGCCCCAAATGTCCTAGTAAGTAGATTCTTGCTAGATCAGAGTAAGGTGTTTGATTCTGAGCTTACTGCCCTACTGTTCAGCAGATTTATCAAATTATACTTAAGAGAAAAATATAAAAGGGATACTTATTAGATTTGAGAATGAACCAAAGGAGGGGCAGTGCTAACTTGCAAGATGCCAAAATCAGAACCCAAAGAGTACTTTACTTTGGATGCTGATCTAAAACAAAGGAGATAAACTAGAACTAAAATATATTTTGAAATCCTGCATTTTAGGTTTGTTTTTAAAAAGAACAGGATAAGCATAAGATTTATTCATTTATTCAATTATTAGACAAGACTTTGGATATGGACAAGACAGACAGTTTAGCCTTCTACCATAAAATAACTACGTAACCTGGACGAAATATATAAAACTACATTTTCAGTTATTAAAAGCAACCAACACGGGGCTACAATGTTTGAGTCAGGAGACCACTCACACAGATATTTCCCTAGGGGCCATTTTTTCCAGCAGAAGTACTGGAAAGTTGAGACTAAGCAGCGAGTTTCACCAGGCAGAGGACACATAGCTCAAGAGCTTGGAGCTGCAAAGGTAACTGAGATTTGGGAGGGCACGAGAGAGAGGGGCATGGAAAGGAAACCCCAAAAGTCTCTGCGGAAATTCCTGTGCATTCCTTAGCCGAATGCCTATGCTGCATAGTCCCAGGGCAAGATTCTGGAAGCCTGATAGAGTATAGTGGCTGCGAAGTGGAAATTTGAGAACAGATCCTGAAAAATCACACAATTCTGGGGAGATATTTAAGTTGGGACTTTGGTGAACACCTTAGACATTTGGTTGAGACCACCCCAAAGGATACTTTCTGGGTGTACAAATAACACCCTAGGAAAATGAATAAAAGCAAAATAGATTCGCCCTAATAATACTAGACCTTCTCAGCATTAAGATGATCCACCAACGCTTTAACTATCTGCCAGAGCACAACTCAAAATTCATTAGAGGAAGAAAATCTAAGCTAGAACTTTTACAAATGCAGTATGCAATAAAAACTTAGTAGACACGAAAAGAAGGAAAAAAAGAAGAAATTTGATGACAAAAATTAATAATAATACATTTAATAGACAGAGACCAAGAAATGATCTGGAATTAATAGTCAAGGACTTTTAAATAACCATAAATAATATATTAAGTAAACTACCCTGGAAATGGGATAAATGAATACAAAGATAGAGAATTTCAGCAGATTATTACATTCTATGAAAAAGAATAAAATGAGCTTTTTGGACTGCCAAATCAAGAACTAACTAGATGGATGGCACCTGGGCAAAACAGGAGATGGGGCTGATGGTCTCAAATACAAGCCCATAGAAAATATCTGGAAAGAGGAGGAGGACATTCAAAGAAACAATGCATGAGACCTTTCCACATCTGATGAAAGATGTCAACCCAGAAATTCAAGAAGTTCAATGAACCCAAAGCAAAGAAAACATCAACGAGGTCCATAAGATTCAAATTGTTGAAAAGCAAAGATAAAAAGAAAATATTTAGACCAGCCAGAAGAAAAAAATGTCACCTTTGGAGGAAAAATATGAATGAACACTGACTTCAACAGAAAAATCATGGAAGCCAGAAGATAATAAAAGACATATTTAAGGGACTGAAAGGAACAAGAAACCTGTCAAGCTAGAATTCTATGCCCATTGAAAAAAAAGCTAAAATTGCAGGTGGGAAAAGATACACTCAGATAGACAAAAGCTGAGAGGATTCATCGTCAGCTAACCATAAACTACAATATCTATTGAAGGATATTCTTTAAGGTGAAGGAAAGTGGTCCTGGTCTGAATCAGAGAAGTGTAAGGAAAAATAAACAGCTCCATAAAAGGTAAATGTATGAGAAAATAGAAAGACTGCTAACTGTTTAAAGCATAAATAATGGGACTGTTTTGTGGGGTTTTTTAAAATAAATTTATTTATTTATTTTTGGCTGCATTGGGTCTTCGCTGCAGTGCATGGGCTTCTCATTGGGGGTGGCTTCTCTTGTTGTGGAGCACGGGCTCTAGGTGCATGGGCTTCATTAGTTGTGGCACATGGGCTCAGTAGTTGTGGCTTGCGGGCTCAGTAGTTGTGGCTTGCGGGCTCTAGAGCACAGGCTCAGTAGTTGTGGTGCACGGGCTTAGTTGCTCCATGGCATGTGGGATCTTCCTGGACCAGGGATCAAACCTACATCCCGTGCATTGGCAGGCAGATTCTTAACCGCTGTGCCACCAAGGAAGTCCCCCTTGTGGGGTTTAAAACATTCACTGAAGTCAAACGTATAATAACAATAACACTAAGGTGGAAAGATTAAATATTCTCTTCTTGAATTTGGTAATGATTTAAGGTATAGAGTATTAAGGATGATTCTTTTTTAGTGTAACCAATGGAAGAATGATACCTATAGGTATAAAAAAAGAAGGTAATAGAGAAGATAAAGTTGAATTGTCAACCATATTTGATTGATGTGAAAGAAGGCAGAAAAGGAAGAATTAATGAACAAAGAACAGATGGGGCAAACAGAAAACAACAGCATGATAGAAAACGTAAAATCCAACTGTATTATTAATTATATCAAATATAGATGGCCTGTAAAAAGACAAATATTTTTCAGAATGGGTTAAAAAATTACCCAACTATTTGTTGTTTACAAGAAACAAACTTTAAATGTAAGACTATAGAACGGTCGAAAATAAAAAGATGGAAAAATTCTACCATGGAAATATTAGACACTTTAAGATGTTGAATCTCTTCAAATGGGTCTATAGTTCCAGTGTGATCCCAATCAAAATCCCTACATTGTATGTGTGTATGAATTAACAAGGTTATTCTACAACTTTTAGGTAAATGCATGGGAACTAGAGTAGTTAAAACAGTACTGAAGAATTTAGAAATTGGACTTTTAGGCTTCCTACCAGATTTTCAAATTATTATAAAGCTACAGTAATCAGGACATTATGGTATTGGCAGAAGGAAAAGAAAATAGACAAATATAGGTTCTAAAGTTCATACGAAGACACTGTGGACACAGAATAGCCAGCTCAATACTGAAGGAAAAGAACGAAGTTGGAGGACTGACATTACCCAACTTCAAGACTTATTATAAAGCTATGTAATCAAGATAGTGAGGGAGTTTGGGATTGACATGTACACACTGTTATATTTAAAATGGATAACCAACAAGGACCTACTGTATAGCATAGGGAACTCTGCTCAATATTATGTAACAACCTAAATGCGAAAAGAATTTGAAAAAGGATACATGTATATCTACATATATCTATACAGTAATATGTATAACTGAATCACTTTACACCCAAAACTAACACAACATTCTTAACCAACTATATTCAAATAAAAAATAAAAAGTTTAAAAAAAGCTATGCAATCAAGATAGTGTGGGAATTGCGAAAGAATAGAAAAATAGATCGATGGCACAGAATAGAAAGCCCAGGCATAGGCTTCGAAAAATATAGCTAATTAATTTTTGGTAAAGGAACAAAGGCAGTACAATGGAAAAGAGATAGTCTTTTCAATAAATGGTGCTGGAACAACTGTACATCCATCCACATGCAAAAAAAATTGAATCTAGGAAAAAAGCTTACATTTTTCACAAAAATTAACTCAAAATGGATCACAGATCTAAATGTAAAATGCAAAACTATAGAGCTCCAAGAAGATAGCATAGGAGAAAAACTCAGTGCCCATGAGTATGGCAATGACTTTTTAGGTACAACACCAAAGACATGATTTGTGAAAGAAATAATTGATAAGATGGACTTCATTATGATTAAAATCTTCTGCTCTGTGAAAGGCAATGCCAAAAGAATGAGAAGAGAAGCCACAGACTGGGAGAAAATATTTGCAAAAGACACATCTGATAAAGGACCACTATGCAAAATATACAAAGAACTCTTAAAACTCAATAAGAAAACAAACAATCCTTTTAAAAAATGGGCCAAAGACCTTAACAGACACCTAACTAAAGAAAATATGTAGATGGAAAATAAGGATATGAAAAGATGCTTCACATCAGGGAAATGCAAATTAAAACAACTGTGAGATACCACTACACACCTATTAGAATGGCCCAAATCTGGAACACCAAATTCTGACGAGGATGTGGAGCAAAGGAACTCTCATTCGTTATTGGAAAGAATGCAAAATGATACAGCCATTTTGGAAGACGTTTTGGCAGTTTCTTACAAACAAGATATACTCTCACCAAATGATCCAACAAGTGCACTCCTTAGTATTTACCCAAAGGAGTGGGAAACATGTCCAAACAAAAACCTGAACATGAATGTGTATTGCAGCTTTATTCATAATTGCCAAAGCTTAGAAGTAACCAAGATGTCCTTCAGTGGGTGAATGGATTAATAAACTGATACATCCAGACAATGTAATATTATTCAGCACTAAAATGAAATGGGCTATCAAGCCATGAAAAGACAGGGAAGAACCTTAAATGAATATTACCAAGTGAAAGAAGCCAATCTGAAAAGTCTATATATTGTATGATTCCGACTATAAGAGATATACTGTAAGAGGAAAAACTATGGAGGCAGTAAAAAGATTGGTGGTTGCTAGGGATTGGAGGGGAGGAAAGGATGAGCAGATGGAGCACGGAGGATTTCTAGGGCAGTGAAAATACTCTGATACCAAAATGATGGCTACATGCCATGATAAATTTGTCTATAGAGAGTACAACACTGAGAGTGAACTGCAATGTAAACTATGGACTTTGGGTGATTATGTTGTGCCAATGTAGGCTTATGAGTTGTAGCAAATGTACCATTCTGGTGAGGGATGTTGATAATGCGGGAAGCCGTGCATGTGTGCAGACAGGTGGTAATGGGAAATCTTTGTATCTTCCCCTCAATTTAGCTGTTAACTTAAAACTGGTCTAAAAAAAACCAAGTCTTAAAAAAATAAAATTCAAAAAACAGTGGAAAGTAATGGAAAATTCATAAATAAACTCACACATTTATTTTAACTTGATTAACAATCAAATCAAGAACAGAGTAAATGAATTTACGGTGGTAGATAGTTACTTGATTGGAGGGGAGTATTTACGAGGAAGGGAAAAGAAGAAATTTGTGGGGTGGGGATAATGTTCTATCTTGATCTGAATGGTGGTTACCAAAGTAAATACATATGTAAAAATTTATCAAACTGCACACTTACAATGTGTGCACATTTCTACATGTATGTCATATTTCAAATTTTAAAAATTATATGTTGAGTATCAGAGGCAAAGCACTAGGTCCAAGACAAGGTGGAGAATGCAAACTTGAGTGACACCTAATTCCTGCTCTCAAGAATGGGGATACCTGGGTGGTCTAAAGTTCATTAACAAAAACTTGGGATTAACTTGTTTAAAAACGTGTACAATTTTCTTTGTGTCAAGAAAATAAAAGTAGTAATTTGATTACATGAGGAGATAATTCCTTAGCACTCTGTTTTGGACAGAATACTTTTGATTCTTCAGAGTTAGTCCACCAGATTTTAAGAAGTGAGAACCAAGGATAGAATGATGGAGATTAATTTTATTTTTTCATGCATCCCCTTACTCATTCACTTACTTTAGATCACTCATTGAACTTTGCTAAATGCCAGACACTAGGCTGTGCTTTCTAGATTTCAAGACACGTCAAGTAATAGTTAAAGAATGTAGCTCTTCTTAGAAGACTTAGAGGACATGAATGGCTCTTTTAAACTTTTCAAGAAAGGGTAAACAAATTGTGTAGTTCTAGAGGAAGTTATGGGGATATGGGCTCCAGCTCATGATAAGGAAGACGTAGCTTAACCTTTATAAAGTGTCCATCTGTCCTAAAGAAGTGGTGAGATTTTAATCTCTGGAAACATTCCAATATAGAACAATAGCAACAATCACTCATGAACCCCACCTTTGTGCTAGGTAAGGTGCTATGAACTTTTTATTTATTTCAACAGCTTCCTTTTCAGGAAATTCATATTATTGCCCTTTTAGAGATGGGGAAACTGGACAAGTGACAGAGCAAAATCCAAACACAGTTGGCCATTTACCTCCTTTAGACGATGATTTTTAAATAATGTTGGCAGAGGGATTCCTGTAAGGTTGGAGGACACGTATGACCTTTAAAGTCCTTTCCAAATCAAAGATGTGTGAATTTATCCAGTATGCATGGATGGACCCTGGTTGGGGGCTGAGTTTTCTTCAGGAGAAAATAACACACATTTATGAACACTAAAATAGCCCCAAGGCCTTAAAAGAGTGCTCATACAAGGAGAGACCGAAGTTTGAGCTTATTCACTTCCAAGTTAGTCACCCTCTACCTATTTGTCATAAATGCCTTTGGTAAGGAGCTGCTTATGACGGGTTTCTCCAGTAGAATTTGAAAAACGGAGATGACAGCTGGACCTCTGCTCTAGGACACCTTGACAGCGAACAGGGAGTGACCTAAGAAAGTAGCTGTGAGAGAAAAGGGGTCCATGACTAGCTGGTGAGAAACACGTTGGTAATCATATATTTCCTTTTCTCTTGTTTTGCTTTTGCCTCTATTTCTTCTGACAACACTGTTTGTTGGAATGCGGTTCAACTGGAGCTCTGGTTTATTTCTCTCCCTGTGTCCCGGTGCTCCCTTAGTTCCCCTGAGCCCTTGGCCCTCTTCCTGTTGCTCTGTGTTCTATACTTGAGCCATCCCATCCATAGCCAAGACTTCCACTACCTCAGATTTAACGATGACATATTAAACATTGCCCAGTGGAACTCATCTTCCCTCCTCTCCTCCATTTCCAAACCTTTTTTCCTTCTGAATGTTTCATGTCACCTAGTGACAGACCTCTCCAGTCTATTACATAACAGTCCTATATTCCCTTGACTCATCACCTTACACCTTAAACAAATCACTAATTGTCATTGAACTCATTCTCTAAAAATTTCATAAACTTATAAATCTATTGAGGTTCAAAAATAAGAATGTTAATGAGTAATATCAAGATTGAGAACAATTTTAAAGCAAGAAAATGACCTTAAACTTGGTAGTTGAGGCAATGTCATATCTGGGAACAATATGACAATATTGTGTATGATATTTATATGTAATATTTTAATACATTGAATACTTTTATTTCTGTTATTTTGATCTCTTGATGAAACTCATTCTGTAGGGGTGAAAACAGGCTAGAATAGGCATGAATGTCTTGTTAAATGTGACAGAAATTAATAAATGGCAGAAGTTGGATTCATATTTAGTTTTCCATCACGCTCAAAATCACACAGTGGTGATTTCTGCCTACAAATAAAATTATTCTGGTGATGGGAAGAGTTGTTCTTAAGTAAAACAAAATGAAATAAAACTTTATGCTGTTTATTATGAATCAAATGACTCCTCTCATATAGTTTTTTATAATATATAAATTTAATTTTTGTTATCATGTATCTCATTTACCATGGATTATCTATGGTGTAATTTTAACTCATGAATTTCCTTCCCATCATCTTACAAGCTTTGGAGTTTGTGTGCTCTTGAGAGCCTGTGCCCAGGAACACAAAATAATTACAACAGCTGCCAAAGTAAGAAATGCATAATTTAGAAATTGAATGTCCTTGTAAAAATATCATAAAACCAATTTAAAAGGCATCTATACATTATTCTTGATTATCTGTTGAATTATTAATGATTATAATTAAGACTTATTTACTTATCATCAAATATATTGACTGATGCTTCCAGAGCTATTAACCATGTAGATTGTGCTAAAAGGACCCAAAATCTTGTGTAAACAGTGTGAAGACTGTATTTTGACTTGTAACAAAACTTTCTATTACTGTTTCAATCTCTGTCTATAAACCTTTCATTTGGTTTGGAGTTTTGGAGTTTTGATTCCTCCTCCTCCTCCTTCTTTTTGCTGGCATACCTCCCAGACATTCTGGGATTCTGAATTCCCTTCCCTCCCTCCCTTCTTCCTCTCTCCCTCCCTCGCTCCATTCCTCCTATCTTCCTTTCCTCCTTCCTTCTTCCCCAGTATTCCAAGGTCCATAAATCAATAGGTCTCTCTCCCAACATTTAACAACGATGTACTAGCATTTATTAGTACCATATATGTGTGTCTTAGTTTTTATTGCATCTACTCTTCTCTACCTCTACTATCTTATTCTCAACAACTGCATTTCTCTAATGAACTTTTCTAGGAAGACCCTGCTAGTTTCTCTCCCAACTTCTCTATTTGATCTTCCCCACTGCAGATAGAATAATATTTTGATAATGCAAATTCTATCTCTGTATTCCCTCGGGGAGGATGTTCCTTAAAATATTGACTTTTAGCATGAAGTACAAATTATTTCATACACCCTGTAAGCCCTACCAAGTTTTAGTCCCTGCTTACGTATCTATAGTTATCCTTTTCCAATCCTCATTCCAATCCCCACGCCCCACCCTTCACTCCATTTTATAAGCCCTCTCTCTTTCTCAGGGAATTCTCACCAACGTTTCCCTCTCCTAGAAGGTTCTTACCTCTACTGTTCTCCTAGATAACTATTCTTTATCCTCAAGAGCTCAGCTTAAAGATGAGTTTCTCAGGAAGGCTCCCTAAACTAGGTTGGATTGCCTCTATATCCTACGCTTTTCTTTTGAAAAAAACTTAGGCTCATATTCTGATGTTCCCATAGGACTGTGCGCCCTATAGTGGCAGGGACCTCATTGCTTTTCTCATCACTGTATTTCTAGTAGCTCAATTTTGTTCTTTTTTAAAAGTCTTGGCTATTCTTAATTTTTCACATTTCCATAAAACTTTTACAACCAGTGGTAGCTTCCCACTAAAAGCCTGCTGGATTGTTCATTAGGATCACATTCAATCTACAGATCAGTTTGGGGCAGAAATGACACCTTTATAATATTGAATCTCGCAATTCATGAATATGATATATCCCATCATTAATTTAAATATTCTTTAATTTCTCAAAAATGCAAGCAGTTAGTCTAGACTTAGACAACCTTAATCGAGTCTAGCATGAGTTGATTTGAAACTCAGTTTTAATCCTAGAGAGATCTGCACAATTTCCAGTTTGCCATCCAGGGTTTAGTTTTTCAAGGGCTCCACCTGAATGCCTGGGATGGTTACCAGGACCCTTATATTTGGCCAGCCCTGAACTTCAGTTTTGGTTTTCCTATCAAACAGAGATTGCTGATAGTCTGCTCTGCTACTTAACCTTTCCGTCCCTGCTTTGTGCTAGGCTATTCAGCTGTTGGAGGTCATCAAAAGGACTTGACCGTTGGTTGACTTGTGAACTGGATCCGGGCAATCAGAGGCTCCTCACCATCCCCAGTGTCCTTGGAAAGCACCCTCCACCCACCATTCCCATAGCCTGAGCTGTTTCAAGGATGCAATCTTCAGAGAGTAAAGTGTTGTTGAGACCATCTGGACAATATGTAACTGCACCTCATTAAAGCCTCTGTATAAACTTTTCAGATTCTGGCAGAGATCTCATCCTGCAGCCGCCCAAGTAAGTTCCCTTGCTTATTCAATCTGCAACCTGCCAATCTGGGGTGGTTCGCCTCTCTCTTCAGTCTCTCCTTGCCCTCTGTGTAAGGGGGCCACTTTCAATTTCACCTGAGGATCCTGGAAGTTGCAAACCAACATCAGCTACTTGACTCACAGAGACAAATGTCTCTAAGGGAAAAGTAGTGAATCACAAGGCTCACCCCAATATACGTTCCTCTTCTTGGAGATGTTGGTCCCTGAATCCAGGCTGCATTGACAGCAGTTTAATATCTTTGATTTTTTTTAAAAAAACATTATCCACAATTTTTAGTTGTTCTCCTTGGAAAATTTGGCTTGATTGTTATAGATGTCAATAACATAGAGCTACATTTGAAGGTTATGTACTCAACAAGTCCGAAGCCGTCTTAAATGAAGAGTTATAATTGTATAGGGGAGGCTGAAAATTATAATTGTATACAAGAGAAGTGGTGTTAATACTTGTCAGTGACATTAGTGGGATCTTTCTATTCTGGTCAGATCAAGTTCTTGACTTTTTTTTTTTGCAATTTTTTTTTTTTTTTTTTTTTTTGGCTGTGTTAGGTCTTCGTTTCTGTGCTTGGGTTTTCTCTAGTTGCGGCGAGCGGGGGCCACTCTTCATCGCGGTGCCCGGACCTCTCACTATCGCGGCCTCTCTTGTTGCGGAGCACAGGCTCCAGACGCGCAGGCTCAGTAGTTGTGGCTCACGGGCCCAGTTGCTCCACGGCATGTGGGATCTTCCCAGACCAGGGCTCGAACCCGTGTCCCCTGCATTGGCAGGCAGATTCTCAACCACTGTGCCACCAGGGAAGCCCAAGTTCTTGACTCTTACCTGAACTTATTAGCTGACTATTTTTATCCTATTTCTGTATGGGTGCTTTTTGGATTAAATTTGATACATATAAAATAAAACTTCAAACTAACTTCACCATTAGACATAATAGAGACTCATTTACCTCACCCATAAAAAAATCTTATAAGTATGGTAACATTGCAATCAGCAGGGAGGCATGTTCCTGCCAGCTTTCTGCTTCAACAGAAATCTGTAGCTTTCATCAAGATCTCTTCATGGTCTACAATGGTTGCTGGAGTTCCTGTAATGATGTCTGTGCTGGAAGCAAGACAAAGGAGGAAGTGGAGAGGAGGGAAGATAAAAGGATAATCTCTAGCCTGGGATAGTCCACTTTAAGGTCAAAAAGATCCATCCAGCATCTGCCCCTTTACTTATCATTAGCAATTCCATTTGCAAAAGAGGTTATGAAACATGGTTCTTTGCTTAGACTATAATTGCAGTTTTGTAAACAAGAAAGGGAAAATGAATATCAGATAAAAACACTAACAATCTCTGCTGCATACTCCCTTTTCTCTTAGGATTAATGTATACCATATTTAGAAGTATTACCTACTTCTAGCCATAAGGCAGTTTCTAACACAGAAAATTTTACTCATCCTTTTATAATTCTACTGCAATCTACATCACCACCCTATTTATAAAACAGATTAATCTGTATAACTGATTATATTGCTATATGTACATTTCTATATCATCCTAAACAAGCCTAGGATCTAACACTTAGCTGAAGAACATATGGGAATATCAGGTACTAAAGGTTGTTTTCATCTTCTTAACTGTAGGCTTCATGTAGGTAGAAAATAAGTTTTATTCATTTACATATGCCCCAAACTTAGTCAAAACCTTATAAAAAATTAGTCAAAATGCATAAATGAGAATACAAATTAATTGAGAAAAAGCAAAAAATCTTCCAGGACTCTCAGAAGTTGTGGCACTTTCACTGATACAGGCAACCTGACTTAAAAAAAAAACCTTATTAGCTGACTATTTTTTAGCTCTGTATTTGTGCCTTCTGCAAAGGACTGGGCATGCTTTGAACAAATGTATCTAGTATACCTCCTATGGCTACAGATAGTTTGTGGGCCCTCAATGCATGTTAAAATTAAACTTCCTTCAAACCGAAGATAACACAAAGTACACAAACCCACGGAATCAATGCCTTATCTCTGAACTCCCTGAGCTCATTAAGGCATACCACTTCAGGATTCACAGGCACTCTTGGCATTAGAACTCACCCCACATCATTCCTTCATATTGACTCAAGTTTTTTCTTTCAATTCCTTTAAAGATTTCTTTGATGTGGACCATTTTTTTAAAGTCTTTATTGACTTTGTTACAATATTGCTTCTTTTTTTTTTTTTTTTTTTATGTTTTGGTTTCTTTGCCCGCAAGACATGTGGGAATCCTAGCTCCCTGACCAGGGGGTCGAACCCACACCCCCTGCATTGGAAGGCAAAGTCTTAACCACTGGACTGCCAGGGAAGTGCCTCTTTAACTTCCTTTAGTTTGGTATATCATTATTTCTAAGGACATTTAGGTATTAAGTCTTTACCAACATTTCAACCAATTTTTCGTTTCTCAGTCTTTTTTTTCTTTTCTGTACCCATTCCAAAATTCTGTAACCAACTCAGTCTTCTGATATATGTAAAATGAGTTCTACCACAGGCTCATTATATTATCAGCCACTTGCCAGTTACAGAATGCATTTTATTTGGGATTTAAAAAAATAATCTCATAATATTCAGATCCATATTTGTTCCACTTTTAAGATTGAGGAATGAATAGGGTCACTGGAGAATAAGATTTACCAGACATTTAATTTCTTGGTATAAAAATGTGATCAAATCGGAGCAGATGAATTTTCAGAATTGTTCCTACTGAAAGTTATTATTTTTTCCAATTTTAATTTGATGCAGTGGAAAGAAAATGATTTAGATGTCAGAATTCTTTTTTTCACTGGGCAAATATATGTTGAATGTCAGCTGTGCTAGGTCCTATTCTTCCCTAAGAACACACAATTTCTGAAGTGAACACACAATTTCTGCTGTGAGAGAAAGAGAGAGAGGGAGAGAGAGGTGGAAACAGAGAAGAGAAAAGAAAAGGAGGAGGAGGAAGAGATGGAGAAGAAGGAGAGAGAGAGAGAACAAAATTGGTTATAGTGGTGATTAAGAGCTTAAGTTACCGTAGTTACATAGATGAGTTCAAATCCCATTACCTCCCCACTAATAACTGGTTAATTAATCTCTTTACATTTCAATTTCTTAAATTATACCCTAAAAATGGGGATATTTGAGTCAAAGGAATGTTTAGAGGAATAATTGTTTGTAAAGTTACTATCACAGTACCTGAGACATATTAGATATGTATTAGGCATAGAATGACACTAAGTTATTCTGGTAAAATGTGATTATTACATAAATAACTAATTAGTGGAGTGATTTAGATCAAACCATATTTGGAGAGCACTGAAAAAGGCTCTGGATGCAACAGGAGTAATTGTGGTGTGACTGAGTTGGTGAGTGATAAAGCAAGGCTTCCTAGAGTAGTTAAAGCCTCTGCTAAATCTGGACAGACAAGCACAGTTCTCCAGAAAAAAACAGAAGAAGAAAGAGCATTTCAGGCAGGAAGGACAGTGGGAGTAATGACATGTTAGCAATATGTAGCACAGTGTATGTGTAGAACTGAAAGCTGTTTGACTATTGCCAGAGCAGAGTGTTGGTAGCAGAAGGTAAATGTAGATGTTTGCTAACAAGATAGATAAGGCCAGACCTTAGAAAATTTCGTATCTGATTAGTCCTATAAGGTGTTTGCATTTCATCTTGTGGTTAATAAAGCAGCACAGCTGATGTGTGAAATGGCAGCCATTATGGGAAACATGGGCTTGATGAGGAGTTGACTAGAAGCAGAGGGGTTACTTGAGAGGCTGTTTCAGGTAATAAAAGCAAGAAATTAGGAGGAAGTGATTTAAGAGGATAATGCAAGAGTGATTCGTGGGTGACAGGTGGGCTTATGATATTTAAAATCCAGGCTGTTAGTTCTGGAGGATGACTTTGTTTAAGAGTGAAGATGGTGATTTCAGTGTTTCATTTGTTGTATCCACTATTCTATGGGAAATAAAAGTGGAGATGTCCATCAAGCATTTGGAAATAATACTCTGAAGATTAGTGTGGGTCTCACATTAGCAATGTAGATGTGGGTGACCAGCATCTATGAGACAGCTGGGTCAATGAGAGTCAAGGAGAATATTCAGGAAGAATATTTAGGTTGAGACGAGATGTCAGTGAAATCCTGGGATACAACCACAGTTTAGAAATCAGAAAAGAAAAAGGAGTACATACAGAAAAAAGACAAAAACTCTCAGAAAGGTATGATGACCACTAGAAGACTACAGTATCACAGGGACTTCCCTGGTGCTGCAGTGGTTGAGAATCCGCCTGCCAATGCAGGGGACATGGGTTCGAGCCCTGGTCCAGGAAGATCCCACACGCCACAGAGCAACTAAGCCCATGCGCCACAACTACTGAGCCCAAGTGCCACAACTGCTGAAGACCACATGCCGAGCCGGGGCTCTGCAACAAGAGAAGTCACCACAATGAGAAGCCCAAGCACTGCAATGAAGAGTAGCCCCTGCTCACCACAGATAGAGAAAGCCGGCACGCAGCAACGAAGACCCAACACAGCCAAAGATAAATAAATAAATAAATAAATAAATAAATAAAAATTTATTTTAAAAAAAAGGACTACAGTGTCACAGAAGCCAGTGGAGTAAAGGAATTCAAGTAGTGGGACTTACCACAATTATCAAATGCACCAGAAAGATCTGGTAAAATAAGGATAAAATAGATAGATAGATGATAGCAATTCAAATATCAATGAAGATCTTATTGAAGCTGCTTCTCTAAAGTGATATGAATAGAAACCAAATTTTAATGGGTTAAGACATAAATAGGAAAGCAAGTGTATGAAAATGTTAATAGATTTATTGAGGTATAACTGACTTACAATAAAGTGTACATAGTAAAGTGCAAAATTGGATGTTTATATATAGATATATAGATATAGTGAGATAATAGGAAAAATATGTATATATATACTGGTCTCTGCTCCCAGTTCCTGGCACAGAACTCCTAAAACCCTTGCAATTTCCTAAGTGATAAGAGAACTGGGAGCATCTTTTGTTCTAATATTTGGTCTTTGATCCTGGTTCCTGACATAGAGCTCGTAAATTCCTTGGAATATCCTGGGTGATAGAAGTATCTTTTGTTCTAATGAGGCAACTCTCAGTAGGCTCCTGGATGGGGGTTGGCTGCCAGAAAGACCCAGCCAATAATTAGAAGCTTGGAACTTTCAGCAGGCCTCCCTCCCATTCTCCGGAAAGGAAAGAAGGGCTGAAAATGGAGTTAATATTCAATCATGCCTACATGATGAAGCTGCCATAAAAATCCCAATATTATAGGTTTGAAGAGCTTCTGGATTGGTGATCACATGAAGTGCTGGGAGAGTGGCATACCCAGAGAGAGCACAGAGGGGCCATACCCTTTCGCACATAACATGCCCCATGCATCTCTTTATCTGGCTGCTATCTTTTATCTGTTGCCTTTATTATATCCTTTACAATAAACCAATAAATGTAACTCAGTGTTTCCCTGAGCTATTCTAGCAAATTACTGATCACAAAGAAAGGTCATGGGAATCTCTATTTATAGCCCATTGATCAGAAGTACAGGTGACAACCTGGGACTTGGGAACGGCATCTGAAGTAGGGGCAGTCTTGTGGGACTGAGCCCTTAACCTGTGGGATCTGAAGCTAACTCCAAGTAGATAGTGTCAGGACTGCATTGAAACGTAGGACACCCAGTTAGTGTTGCAGAATTGCTTGACATGTGGAAAAATCACATATCTGGTGTAAAAAACTGTTGTGAGCGTGGTAGTATTGTGAGACTGAAGGAGAAACACAGGAGTGTTTATATGTGTGCTGGTAACATCATAACCACAATTTAATGAACATATCCAGCCCCTCAAAAGTTCTCTCCTGACCCTTTGTAACGTGTCACTCCCACCTCTCCTTGTCTTCACTCTCTGTCACCCCCCCAGGCAACCATTGATCTGCTTCCTGTCACTACAGATTGGTTTTCATTTTCTAGAATTTTCTATGAATGAACTAATGTATTATATATTGTATTTTTTTTTTTTTTTTGGATTGGCTTCTTTCATTCAGTGTAGTATTTTGGGATTTGTTCATGCTGTAGCTATTATCAGTTGTTCATTCCTTTTTTTGTGTGTGTGCTGAGTACCACAGTTTGTTTATCCATTCACCTATTAATGGACATTTTGGTTTGGACTATTACTCATAAAGATTCTATGATCATTTCTGTACAATTCTTCTTTGGATATACACTTACATTTCTCTAGGGTAAATACCAAGGTGTTGAATGGCTTGATCATACAAAAAGTTTATGTTAATTTTTTTAAGAAACTACCCAACTGTACCATTGTATGTTGCTACCAGCAATGTATGAGAGTTTCGGTCCTTCCATATTCTCACCAACACTTGATATGGTCAGTCATTTTACTTTTAGCCAAATAGTTGTATAGTAATATTTTACGGTGGTCTTCATTTGTGTTTCCCTAATGACTACTGATGTTGAGCATCTTTTCATGTTGCTTATTTGTCATTGGTCCATCTTTAGTGCAATGTCAGTTCAGTTATTTTGCCTGTTTTTACTTTTTTTTTTTTAATTTATTTTTTGTCTGTGTTGGGTCTTCGTTGCTGTGCA
The DNA here is from genome assembly GCF_965194825.1 of Balaenoptera physalus. Taxonomy (NCBI): domain Eukaryota; kingdom Metazoa; phylum Chordata; class Mammalia; order Artiodactyla; family Balaenopteridae; genus Balaenoptera; species Balaenoptera physalus. The sequence goes on from NC_138893.1 coordinate 7,323,071, forward strand.
CAGGCTTTCTCTAGTTGCCGCGAGCGGGGGCTACTCTTCGTTGCAGTGCACAAGCTTCTCATTGCAGTGGCTTCTCTTGTTGCAGAGCACAGGCTCTGCATACGTGGGCTTCAGTAGTTGTGTTGCATAGGTTCAGTAGTTGTGGCACATGGGCTTAGTTGCTCTGAGACATGTGGGATCTTCCCGGACCAGGGCTCGAACCCGTGTCCCCTGCATTGGCAGGCGGATTCTTAACCACTGCACCACAAGGGAAGTCCCTTGCCTGTTTTTAAACTATTTTTTCTTATTACTTAGTTAGGTGGTTTTTAAATATATTCTAGATACAGGGATAGAAGAAAGAAATACTGATGGATAATTTCTTGAACACAGAAAGGTGTGTGTTCAAAGGAATAGACAGCAGGGTTAGCTGAAAAGAGCTGGCATAATTGTCTTCGACAACTGAAGGAGAGAAAGCAAAGACAAGCATGAATGTAGAAACACAAATACTCAAAGCATCTCATGGTTCTCACTGCATTCTAAGGAGTCTTTGCTCACTCTGTGACTTGCCAGAAAGAGCCTTTTATTTAAACATTTTTTTAAAATTTATTTATTTATTAATTTATTTATTTTTGGCTGTGTTGGGTCTTCATTGCTGCCCATGGGCTTTCTCTAGTTGTGGCGAGCAGGGCTACTCTTCATTGCAGTGCGTGGCTTCTCTTTGCGGTGGCTTCTCTTGTTGCGGAGCATGGGCTCTAGGAGCACAGACTTCAGTAGTTGTGGCATGCAGGCTCAGTAGTTGTGGCTCACAGGCTCTAGGGTGCAGGCTCAGTAGTTGTGGAGCACGGGCTTAGTTGCTCCGTTACATGTGGGATCTTCCCGGACCAGGGCTCAAACCCATGTCCCCTGCATTGGCAGGCAGATTCTCAACCACTGTGCCACCAGGGAAGCGCCAAAGGGCCTCTTTGATGACAGATTGGAAGAGGTCTCTGCAAGCAAAACTGAGTTATGTAAGGAAAGACATAGCACTCCTCTGGGAGAGGAAACCCTAACACATCCGGATAAGGAAGCAACAGGCAAAAATTTTTTAGAGAATAAGAAAAGAAAGATGTTAGGACAGTAGCTATAATGATTAGTCAAAATTTGGGGAAGTTTTATGACATCTTGCTATTTGTATAATCCTGTTAGCACTTACTCTGGGGAATTCAGCATAGACTTTCATTACTCTTGAATGTATTTGAAGTAAAAATTGTGGCTTTTTTGGACATAAAACTCTTCTACAAATGACTTTAGGCCAAGATTTACACACACATACACACAATTTGTCATAGGTGAGGAAGAATATGGCAACATATTAGGCATAATGGCTAACTAAGCAGAGCTCATGCATTAGGCAGCAAATGTTCATTTGTAGTGTGGAGGGTGGAATTTGATTAGAGAGTGTAAGGAGAGTAATAAAGAAGAGAGATCTTCGGAAGCTACTGAGGGAGTTGAAAGAAGCAGCGCAAGAAAAAAAAAAAAAGTGAAATTTTTAGAAGTTGCCCTAAAGTCTCAGCTAACTTTTAATGCCACGAGAGTTTATGGTTAGGCAGTTATTTATAGCAACCCTCAGCTTGCAGGGTATAGGAGCTAAGAAGTTAGATTATCATAATGAGTGTACTGAGCCTGGGTGGTGGAAGCATTAGAGTACAAAGGAATCAGAGGGGGGAGACTAGAAGTGTCAGAAACAGGCTGGATAGAAGAGGAAAGACAAAGAAGAAGGTGAGAGTCCTGGGAGGATGTATATGTTGTTGATATCAAGTGGGTAAGTCTTCCTCTAAACTTTATCCTTCAAATTGGCTTTGTCAAGAAGTTACCAATAAGCCCAATCTTTCTGTTACCTTTATTACCATTATTACCAATTACTGGTGTACTAATATTGGCAGATTACCAATTATTGAACAATCACTACCTGGCACAAATGTGCAACGTCCTAGGAATACAAAGACGACCAACGTTGGGCCCTGCACTTCATTTTACAAAACCTCATGTCCTCTATATCTCCCAAACCAACAGCCTATTATACCAACATCCCATAATCAGATAACTGCTAACACCTCTTAAAATGCTTTTTGACTACTATTCCCCCACAGGACCTACTACTGCCCTATTGTTTGCTTCTTTTGTAGGATTACTTACCCACTTTATATTTCCTTCACCTCAGTAAAACAAGATACCTCTTTGGACAAGAAAAGATATAAAGATATCAATTTATCTGGTGCCCTATAAATTGCTTACTGTTTGAAATTCTGTCATATATTTCCTGCTCACTTTTACAGAAGTTAAGCTTCTGGTTCTTTCTCTGTATTTACAGTTGTCTTTCCTTTTTAATAGTTCACTTACTTTTCCTAATATTATTATAGCCTTGGGATATGAAAGTATGTTTAATTGCTCCATTAACCCACATATTTTGTGCTTGCAAGAAATGAGGCTTCTAGCCAGATATCTTTACCACTCCGGTCATTTATTAATGGGCCAATAAAACATACCGTAAAGTGTCTTCATCTAATAGAAATCACAGCAGACATTTATATAGACGTTTCCATTCTGTAATATCCAAAGGACTTGGCAGATTTTTGCCATCAAAATTTTGCCATCAAACTTACTGGATTTATGAATAGCAGAGTAATAATTGATTAGGCAAGGAAATGTAATGATTTCATTAATACGAAATCCAAAGAGAGTGGCTAAAGGGAAAGGAGGAAGAATATTTATGCCTTTCTCTAATGCAACAAAACAACAGTATCTACCATGCAGGAGAGTGTGGGGTGGGAACAAAATTGCAAAAATGTGCTCTGAAGTGGGCAGTGATTGGGTTTATAAAGTAAAAGGAAGGAAAAGAAAGGAAAAGGATGAGTTTGTGAGATAAAAAAAGGGATATAGGAAGAGAAATGAATGTTTCTGTTGAACACTGTGTGCTCACTTTGAACCTGCCCTAGATATTGTGGCAGGTCAGATGCCAGCAGCAAAAAGTAATTTCTGGACTTGTTCAGCTGATGTAGCTATCATGCTAAACCTACACATTCTGAAGCCTAAAGACACAAAGACCACAATATCCTCTTTCTTCCAGTTTCACTTGATAGACAATTAATTTTGATCCTTATGTTTCTCTTGCAAGGATAATGGAGTTGACATTTGAATTTCTTTTTTTTTTTGAATTTTATTTATTTTTTTATACAGCAGGTTCTTATTAGTTATCTATTTTATACATATTAGTGTATATATGTCAATCCCAATCTCCCAATGAATTTCATATTTAGACGTGATATAGGATTTCAGATGCACCAAAAATATGCTTCATAATGAATTCAGTTTGAATATATGACACAGGAACAGTTTAGAGGTGTCATGAGAAGAAAGAGAAATATTTCTATTTCATCCTTGCAAATAATATACAAATAAAACATAAAATCCAAATTATTATTCTTCCTTAAACATTTTGATGGGGTAAAATAATTAGTAAATAATTTCATACATTACTTTGAAATTGACCTAAAAGTTGAGGTTTATTACTGAGTAGAAGGCAAATTCATATGAATTTTTTTTTTAATTTTTTTTTTTTTAATGCTATTCTTGTCTGCTTACATTCTTTTTATGTATGTATGTATGTATGTATGTATGTATGGCTGTGTTGGGTCTTCATTTCTGTGCGAGGGCTTTCTCTAGTTGTGGCAAGCGGGGGCCACTCTTCATAGCGGTGTGGGGGCCACTCTTCATCGCGGTGCGCGGGCCTCTCACTATCGCGGCCTCTCTTGCTGCAGAGCACAGGCTCCAGACGCGCAGGCTCAGTAATTGTGGCTCACGGGCCGAGTTGCTCCACGGCACGTGGGATCTTCCCAGACCAGGGCTCGAACCCGCGTCCCCTGCATTGGCAGGCAGATTCTCAACCACTGCGCCACCAGGGAAGCCCCATATGAATTTTTAGGATGAAGGAGAAGGCTCTGGAGAATTCTCATTCTTGTAGCTGGAAACTTCATGGACATCCCTTCCTTCAAGATATAACTCCTTTCTCCTCTATCTTAGGGGGAATTTGGTGGATAAGCTTGAGCTTTACTGCTTTAAGAGCCCAGGTTATAAAAGTGTTCTTATAAGACTCTGGCAGCCAGTTTGGAGTTATAAAATTGTTGATAAATCTAATTAATTCTATTTGAAATTCAGAGAATGAGAAAATGGGAAAATGAGCCATTTTATTGCAACAAAGCAGCATTAGTGACTCCATGTAATGGCCTCTAATAAAGCTTGTTTAATCACCTGCTGTGAACAGGAATTTCCTTTCAGCATTTCTAGAGTCAGAACAAAGAGATTATTTTACTTTCTTCTTGTAATACCTTCTGGCAGAGCCAGCCTTCAGGGTAGGTGAATCGGTAACCAGTGACACAGGATGACTTGCAAAGTGCAGTAAAGCCTTTCCTGCCTCCAAGCTCCGCCCACCACTGGGTATCCACCTCCCTTTTGTCTAGAAACTTCACCTTTGGAGCCAAGATTGAGTACCAACACAAAGCCAGGTGACTTATATGGAGAAAGTCACATATTCATGCGTGTTACCTAAGAGGGTTGATTAAGAAAGGGGAAGAACCTGGGGTTAGCTTGGGGTTTGTAGGCTTGTCCTCCTTAGCAAGTTTCCTGTTTACATGGTTTACTTTCTTATATTCTCTAGAAGCAGATAGTACCTGCTATTTACATAAATTAAGTATTATGTATATTTAAGGCCATGGGCAATTGAAATATTAGGAACTCTCCAAGCAAGTGACAGATTTGGACTGGAGGCTGGTGAGAAGTTGCTCTGGGCATGGGGATGGCAGGCCACATGTGCAGATGGGCCTCCAAACCATGACCAATGGACCACCTAGCAACTTGCTCAATTGACAGCTTTGTCTAAAGCAGGCCTGTCTCTAATAATTTCATGGAATCATAAAACCAGTGCCTTGGAATAACCTTCTATATCACCTTCATTTCAATAAACCAGAAAACTGAGGTGTTAGGTAAAATGACTTTTATACAGTCTCCCCATTAGGCAATACAAAATCTTGGAATACAATATGGGTTTTCTGGTTCTTAGGTCCGTGTTCTTCCTTTATGTATCATTGATGAATCTTTCGTCTAAGTATATCAATGTAATCAATGCCAACAAGTTGGGGAAAAAATGCCATAATTTTAAATTGTCAGTCTAAGATAAAGAGATAGGAAAGTCTGGATGCTTGCAAATTACATGGAGTTAATAGAAATAGGTAAGTAGTAGAGGCACATAATTTGTTAAGTATATGTTTTATTTTGATGTCCCCAAAGGCCCAACCTGAGAAAAGGAATTGGGTGTAAATTATCCCAGAAGAAATTTCATGGAGCAGAATTAAAAGTGTATAAAAAGAGAAAAAGAAGGAAGAAGAGCCAGCTCTACGTTTTGATGATCCAGTTGCCACTGTGAGCAAGTGAAGTTCAGTCCCACCATGGACCCTGGTGAGGACCTGTGTAGAACCTGCCTTAGCATTGCCACCACAGAAGACAGGAAGGCCGGGGCATTTATCAAGACTCCTGTCTCTAGCTTGTGGCGGAATGCTCCCAGGAGATTAATCCTCCTACCTTTGCAGGCTGAGCCAGCTTGCAGCTGAACGGCCTCCTGTGGATTAGAAGGGGGCCTTGGGCTTCCCTGGTCGTGCAGTGGTTGGGAATCTTCCTGCCAAGGCGGGGGACACGGGTTCGATCCCTGGTCTGGGAAGATCCCACATGCCACAGAGCAACTGGGCCCGTGAGCCACAACTGCTGAGCCTGCGCGTCTGGAGCCTGTGCTCCTAACAAGAGAGGCCGCGATAGTGAGAGGCCCGCACACCGCGATGAGGAGTGGCTCCCGCTTGCCGCAACTAGAGAAAGCCCTCGCACAGAAACGAAGACCCAACACAGCCAAAAATAAATTAAAAAAAAAAAAAAAAAAGAAGGGGGCCTTGAAGCAGCAAAGCAGAGGGGCACTCAAGATGCTGGCCACTGGCAGCATGCTTGGAACTGTCTACCACCAGTGAGTGGAAATCAGCTGGACTCAGGGAATTTTGCATGATGCATCACAACCATTGACAACAGCCTAATTCTTAATCATGAAAAAAAGCAAAAGACAATTTTATGAACTTTTTTATCAAGTAATAATTCTTGTGAAATTGGAATGGAATCTCTTCCAGGGCTCTCTTGAAGAAGATTTGTGGGTTCCTTGTAAACTAGACCATTAAGCATATATATTATTCACTGAGGAGACACGAAACTCCAGGATGAAGATGGAACTGATATCAATAAAAGTAATGCTTCTTTGAATTTATGGAAGCTTTTTATTTTTCTCAAAATCCTTTCTCATACATTATCTCTTTTTTCCTCCCAAATATCTCATTATTCTCTGAACATGTTGGTCTCCTATTTGCCTCCATTCTCTTGTTTATAATCCCCTCTTTAAATGTCTTTAAAAAAAGGTGGGCAAATATTTCAAGATATAGGTGAAATATTAGTTCCTTCATGAAGTCGCCTCTGTTTCGCCAGGAAACCAGAATTAGTTGCGTTCCATTCTGGTTCTGAAGGTTTTTTTTTTTTTTTCTTTTTTTCAGAAGATAATAACCCTTTTGGGTTTTAAGTATGAGAATTTGAACAAGAAGCTATTCTTCCCATACTATGTTTGGGGTTTTTTTTCATTTTTGGCTGCACTGGGTCTTTGTTGCTGCACGTGGGCTTTCTCTAGTTGCGGTGTGCGGGCTTCTCATTGCGGTGGCTCCTCTTGCTGTGGAGCACGGGCTCTAGGCACGCGGGCTTCAGTAGTTGTGGCTCGCAGGTTCTAGAGCGCAGGCTCAGTAGTTGTGGTGCACGGGCTTAGCTGCTCTGCGGCATGTGGGATCTTCCTTGACCAGGGATCCAACCCATGTCCCCGGCATTGGCAGGTGGATTCTTAACCACTGTGCCACCAGGGAAGCCCACCAAACTATGTTTTGATTAATATTTAGGATAAAAAGCAATACTCAGCATACATATGAGGGTATGTAATGAGGGTATGTACAGAACACTGTAAATGTTGCTATTAATTTAGAGTTTCAGAAAGGCAATATATTCAAGAATCTTGATTGTTAAGAAGAACTCCATTGTCAAAATTAAATGTAAACAGCTAACCTAGCAATGTTAGCAACTCAGCAATGTCGCTGCCTCTGCCAAGAAGCAGAAACACTGGTTTAATTTCTCATGAAATTAGGAGACATCTATAATTCTGAATTACAACATACGAAGATGGAAAGGAAAAGTAGGAATTAAGTTATTTAACAAAGTAGAGAAAGATCAAATATGTGTATCTACAAAGTAGGTGATCGATGGGAAGAAAGCAGATTTTGTTCTTTAGAATTCTGGAAAACTTACAAGCTAAGGCACCACAGCTATAGAAAGGAGTGTGTTTGGAGATGGGGTGGAAGCCTGGGGTGGCCTGGAATTTACAGAAGAAGGAGTTAGATTCCTAGCTCCCACCTCCACCTTACATTGTCAGACAACTACAGCTTCCAGGCTTTGTAGGGAAGGGGAACTGCTCTCTGGAGAAAACTGAACCAGAGAGGCATAGGTTAAGGAAAACCAGACACTGAAAAATGTAGGGTGAGGTGCAAGATTAAAGAGGTGTGTTAGATGGAAGTTCACATACTAAATGCTGAACTGCTACCCTCCTCCCAAGCTCTTTCCCCTACCTGGCTGTGGAACACCAGCAATCAACTTTTATACAAGATCAAGAATTTGAGGGATCCTTCTTGAGATAAACTGAACCATTCTAGAAAAAAACCCTAGGTCTTGCTATTTAGTATTCTCCAAAGGCCATCTGATCATCTTGCAATGAATCCTAACAGTCAGTATATTCTGCCATTCACACAGAGCTTAAAACAATTTTTAAATATGAACAGATAGCTGAGTGTCTCAAAACTTATGAGGAAAGTCTCTAACAGGAAAGGTGGAAACCAACAAACAAATAACACATAAGGAGCTCAGAAGGATCAGAAGCAATGTTGAAAGCAAAGAAAACTTCAAATAAACTGTAATTAATATACTCAGAGACATAAGATACCAAACCCATGAGGGAAGAGTAAAATGTAGTGAAGAAGAATGGAGATCAAAGTAAGAGTTCTAGGAAATTAAAAGCACCATGTAACATTTTTTTTTCTTTTAAAAAGAAAAAGTTTGGGGTGTTAAAGTCTACTGGAAACTACTAGAAAGTAGAACATATTGGCAACCAAATGGATAATAAGAAATAAAGGTGTGGCCATTGTAGGAATAATCCGTGGAACATCCAAATAATAGGGTTTGCACAATGAGAGAAAACAAACATTGGAAAGGAGGAAATAATCAAGGAAGTAATACAGAAAATTACCCAAAGTGGAGGACATGAATCTCCAAACTGAAGCGAATCATTAAGTGTTCAGAATAATGAACTAAGCAAAAGACTTAACCATGTCACATTTTCAGGAGACTTTAAAATCATATTATAAAATTGACCAAAGTGAAGTGACAGGTCCTAACCCTAAAAGAGGCACAAGAGTTCTCTGTAATGATATCTGAAGCTAGAACACATTGATCAATGCATTCAAAATTGTCTCCAAATATTACAAACTGATAAGTTTGGAATGATAGGAGATTTGTAAATACACACCTACACACACACACACACACACACACACACACACACACACGTAGTGGGAGGACGGAACGAAGTGGGGAGAGAGAGGACAAATATTCACTTGTATCTGTACTCATCTACATCGTCTGTTCTTCAGATACAATGGGAAAAGCATCCTAGTCATAACAAAGTCCTTGAGATCTAGATCTTGTTCCAGCTATTTTACTCAGGAATCTTGTGTCTACGATTATCCTCTCTCTCTACTGCATTGTTTTTTTTCCAACTTTATGGAATAACTCTCTTTAGCACACAGATAATCCCCCAATAGGCCTTAACTTTTAAAAGAAGTACAGACATCATGTCTCTCTCCAGCTACTATTCCTTCTGTCTGATTATCTTCACAACAAATCTCGAATGAGCTGCTAACCTCTTTCTAATTTTCTTTTTTTTTAATTAATTTTTGTTGGAGTATAGTTGCCTTACAATGTTGTGTTAGTTTCTACTGTACAGCGAAGTGATTTTCTAATTTTATCACCCCCATTTACTCTACCGTCCACGTCGGTTGGGCATTCATCACTATGACTATAAGAAACTATTCTCATCCAGGTTGCTAACTATCTCCACATTGCCACATGTAATGGCTAATTCTCCGCTCACATCTTCCTTGCTTACTACACAGGATGTGACATTGTGAACCACTCTCAAGTAATGTGAAGCAAGTTATTTATTTGACCTCGGGGACATTGCCACGTATTATTGTCCTGCAATTTACTGGCCCTTCTTCCTCCTCTACTTGATTTTGTAAAAGGGAAGAACCTTTGTATTCTACTACAAGTTAGTCACTAAAGGGATGTTGCCTATAAGCTTAAATCATACACAGGGACCCATCTCCTGGAACCCTGCCTCCCAGGTAATGAGCGTTAAGCTAAAATACCTTTGTTTAACTCACAGGAAACATCTTGAATAGGCCAAGCGGTGCAGGGCTGCAGGAAGAAAGAAATTAACACACCCTTTCAGGAGTCTGGCTGGAACCAGGACTTTACCCCCCTCCCTTCTTTTAGTATAAAAGAACCCTGAATTCTAACTTGGGGAAGATGGTTCTTTGGGACGCTAGAACACCATCTTCTTGGTCTGCTGTCCTTCTGAATAAAGTCGCTATTCCTTGCTTCAACAACTTGTCTCTTGATTTATTGGCCTGTCATTAGATGAGCAGTAAAAGCTTGGACTCAGTTAACAATTTCATTTTTGAAGTCTCCTTGGCATCTCAAAATATTTCAAAAGCACAACTCTTTGTTCCCCCTGCTCTCAAGCCCATTTCTACTCCAGTTTTCCCCACCCCAGAAAAGGGCACCCCAAGAATCCACTTATTCAGTTACTCAAAAACTGGAAATCATCTCTTTTTCCTATAGCCCAACTTTCAAAGCAAATACTGAAACTATCCTCTTCTCTCCATCTTCATTTATACCATACTGGTCTAAACTACCATCATTGATCTTATGCCTGGTTTCCCTGCCGCCATTCTTGTCCTTTCTCTACACAGCAACAATGTAATCTCATTAAAGGGTAAATAATATCACCTCCTTAGAATCTACTGAATACCTCTCATTGTATTTAAAGCAAACTGAAACTTCAGACTACGGCATGCAAATCTCTAGCGGGTGCTGTCCTTAACAATATAATGTGGGCCACATATGCAATTTAAAATTTACAGTAGCAATTTTAGAAAAAGTAAAACAAATGATTTCATAGTCAAAGTATGTCTAATTTAATCCAATGTGTCTAAAACCATAATTTCAACATACAGTTAATATAAAAATTATATTATTTTTCTATACTAGATCTTCAAAATCCAGTGTGTATTTATGTTTTACACTTACAGCACATCTCAATTCAGACCAGCTTGATTTCAAGTGCTCAGTAGCTATATGGGGCCAGTGGCTCCCGTATTGGACAGTGCAGCGCCACATGGCTTAGCCCTAATTACTTCTCCTACCTCTGCTGTTATCAGTCTCCACGTCTTTGACCATACTCTAGTCAAACTGACCTTCCTTCTATTCCTCAGATATGCCAAGTCTATTCCCATCTTAGGTCTTTTGCATTGCCAGTCTCTCTGTCTGGGTGTTGATTCTCCAGGGCATCTCAGGATGAGCTCCTTCTTACCGCTCAGATATCAGCTCAAAAGTACCTTCTGGGAAATGTCTTCCCTCACCATCCAATCTAAAGTCTCAGTCCCTCCCTATACCATGTTAGTCACATTACTCAGGTCTGTCTTTTTCAAAACTTATGTGTTTCATTATTATCTGCTCTCTTGTACCACTTCTGCTATCTTGACTATTTGAGCTTATGTAGCTTGTTCACAGATGTACCCATAGGGCTTACAGCAGCTCCTGGAACATTTACTGAAGGATGGATGAATATATAAATGAATGAATGAAGGGATCATCATTAAAATGTTAATAGTAGTAACATAAACATCGGAAATTATTCTATTGCTTTTACTAAATTTGCTGTAACAAACATTACTTTTGGAATAAAAATTACAACAAAAGGCTTTGCAATAAACTAATAAAAATATTATGAAACCACTGGAGATGGACTGTGCAGACAACCAGTGGTATCAAACAGAATCACCTTGCTGATGAAGTGGATGTAATTTCCTCTAAATAAGAGATGCAGCTGTCTTGTGATATACAATCAACGAATGTTCTAAAACTTGATCTTGAGCTGACCACATATGTCTTAGAGGTTGTAATAGATGTATAATGCTCATTATTTGATTCTATACTTCTTGGCATTTGGCATAAAGCCCAATGATAGCACTCATATAATATAATACCTTGGATACAAAGTCTCTTTAGAGGTCATGGTAGAAAATATTTAAGGGGCACAAAAAGCCCCTTGTTTTAACCCTACCTCTGAGGCTGAGCAGAGTGGTCCTTATGTGTTTGCTCCAGTAAAATCATTCCTATTTCCCAACCTCAATCTCAGGAGATTGCTTAAAGGATACATGTCTGGTACCCTGGAAACCTGCATTCCTAGAAATTCATTCCAGGAGATTCTGCTGCCCTTAGTTGTGGAACACGGCCTCACATAAAGGATCCATTTCCTTTTATCATAAAAGGATATGTTTTCCTGCAAGTTCTGCTGAGCAGAATAACAGTGAACTCCAGTGAGCTGTTATTAACCATTTAGAGGAAGATATTTTCAGATTTTTTTAAACTGACAGCTTGCTGAAAGCAGATTCTAAAGAGAAAAGGGTAAATATTTTTGTCGAGGCTAAGGGCTACCCAGAGAGAGTGTCTGTTATAATTGTCTGAGAGTGTCTGCCAGGGCTCAGAAGCATAAAAAGACTAGGTATGACCAGTCTGGGAAAAAAAGAAAAGGTACCAAAAGAAAGCAGTGCCCATCACACAATTTTTCCAAGATGTGCAATCTCATTGGGAAAAGAAAACCCTGTACACAAATAATCCACACACTCAAATACAAAGAAGAATGAAGAAAAATATTAGTGCTTTGGAACACAGGCTTACAAGTAGCATAATCCCTATACCCCTGTTAGAGTCTTATTTTAGAGATTTACATAACTGAAGTGTGGAAAGATAAGTTTTTTGGCATGAAACTCCAGCATCCTATCAGAGATGAGAAATGAAGCCTGAATCAGGGCTCTTAAGGACTCTGAATCACCTGGCTAATAGCCTAAAGTGGAATCAAGAAACTGTTCTATCTCTTCTTTCCCCTTAAGCTTTAGGTTTAGTGAACCAGTTTATACCTACTGCTGATGAATCATCTTTCTAAATGACCCTACTAAATCATACACAGTTAATTATAAAGATTTTAGTGCTATGTTTTGTATGTGGGTTGCAGATTTCCACTGCCTGACCACATCCTCAATAAAACTTTAAACTGTCATCAGATCAAAAATAAAAGAGTGAATTCTTCATCCCCCGTAGCTGCAGAGGAAAAAAAAGTGATAAACTTTTTTTTGGCAAGATAAGACTCTGCTCCAGCCCTTCGTCTCTCAGAGTTCTCACTGTACACAGCTGACCAAGACATACCTCTGGGTCTCTTGTGTACTTTAATCATTTGCATCTTTATGGATGAGAGTGTACATGGAAAGAGTGCAAACATCTTGTTAAAAAAGTAAATAAGTCTAAAAACAGGAAAGGAGAATTACATAGGGGGAATACAGGTTTGTGTGGTCAGATGATGTGAAGGACAAATTTTTCTTGTAAGTGACAACTTCATTGGCAAAGACAGATGAGCAAGGCAACTTCCAGCACTCAGCTCAGAATAAAACTATTTTTCCATTTCAGAAGGAATAAAAGTGTGAAGTTTCAATATCGGATATCTGAAACATCTGATTAGCTTGAAAAATATCTGTTTAAAAAAATAATTGCACTCCTTGGTATTTACCCAAAGGAGTTAAAAACGAATGTCCACACAAAACCCTGCACGTGGATATTTATAGCAGCTTTATTCACCAATTGCCAAAACTTGGAAGCAACCAAGATGTCCTTCAGTAGGTGAATGGATAAATAAGTGGTATATATGGGCAATGGACTATTATTTAACACTAAAAAGAAGTGAGCTATCAAGCCATGAAAAGATAGGGAGGAACCTTAAAAGAATATTACTAAGTTAAAGAAGTTAATCTGAAAAGGCCTACACACTGTATAATTCCAACTGTATGACATTCTGGAAGAAGAAAAACTATGGAAACAACAAAAAGATCCATGGTTGCCAGGGGTTATGGGTGAGGAGGGATGAGTAGGTGTACCATAGAGGATTTTCAGGGCAGTGAAAATACTCTGTATGGTACTATAATGATGGATACGTGTCGTAATACATTTTCCCAAACCCATAGAATGAACAGCATCAAGAATGAACTGTAATGTAAACTATGGACTTTGGGTGATTATGATGTGCTAATTCAGGTTCACCAGTTGTAACAAATGTACCACTCTGGAGGTGGATGTTGATAATGGGGGAGGCTGTGCATATGTGGGATGGGGCAGTAATGGAAAATCTCTGAACCTTCCGGTCAGTTGTGCTCTGAACCTCAAACCGCTCTAAAAAAATCGTCCTTTTTTTTTTTTTTTTTCCAGAATACTGACACATAGGAAGTACTCAATAAATAGTTAATGAATGAGGTTAAATAAATGAAAGTTGCTGAACTTGCCTCTTTGAGCCTCCTGTTTTCTCACCTTCCACCGACATTAAAGTGTTTATGACCTCCTAGAAGCCTGTGGGATTATCCAGTCTTCATGGAGTCTGGCAGCTTCCACACCAACTGGAAGGCATGTTAGAAAATCAAGTCTTAATTTAAAAAAATGCTGTCCATAAATTTTACTATTTACCCATGAACCGAGAAATCACATGAAATATATCAAATTTGCAATTATTTCATTTTACGTTTTATCAAAATGTAATACTGAATTAATTTAATGGGGGAAAAACACCTTTTTATGCCATTTCCTATTCAAGAAACTTTTTCGCCTGGCTTAGCACACATATTTTTTAAAAGTCTTTTTATTGCAGAAAAATCTAAGTATGTTTTCCCTCTTAACTATGTTGTAAATGTCCATGTAGATTTTTAATAACAATCACAAACATTTCTTAATTGTGGGAAGGGAATGTATGAAGTTACAGGTTAATAAAGACCATTTCAGGTTATCTATGTGAAAAGAAGCAAAGTAAAATACATTAAAATTCTAATTTTATTTGTCACAGAACAGAATATAAACAGTAGAGCTTTTCTTCTACAGGAGTTTAATTTCTGAAACCCCTCCAAATTTATTTCATCTTATTTTTATTATTTGTTTATTACATGTTTTGCAGAAAATAATGCATGTCTATTGTAGAAAGATTTTAAAATATGGAGACAGAGAAAAATGCCTCTAACTCATCAATTCTAAGTATTCCACTGTTTGATGAAGCATTTATGTGATTTAACCCTTAAGGGTTGGATATTTCTTTCCCAGCTGTTACCTTTTATAAAGACTGTTATAATATACATTTTTGTTCAAGTATTGTTTGAGCCTTGTCTGAATGGTCCAGAAAGTTTCTCTACCACTGTCTAGTGCCATTAGCAATGGTTATGAATGATACTTCCTACTTGGTATCACATTTCGCAATGGACTAGTCAATAAATAAACACATAGCAATTTTTATATTAATCTGTAAGTACTTAATTGATAGTAAAAGTGAAGTCTTTTTCATATACTTCCTACATATTCGTATTTCTTAGCTACTCATTTACTTGTTCATGCCTTAGCCTATTTTTAAAATACTGATGATATATGTTTTGAACTTTGAGTGCACTGAGATAATTATACTCACCAATGGTATGGCACATTATCATTGGTCTCTGCAACGGCTAATTCTGTTTTGTTCCTTTGTTTTCGTTTTATGTTTATTTATATATTCCACTTCCTTTGTTTTATTTCTCATCTCCTCCCACACAGATATCCATTCTAAAGTATTTAATGTACATTTTTTTTGTTTGCATGTGCTTCTGAATGTATGTTGTCCTTTTGTGCACTTATGAAGTTAGTTTACATAAATTTTATACGCTATACATCTCATTCTATTTTATAATTTACTCATTCATCACCATGGTTTTTTTTTAAATAGAAGAATCCATATTGCTGGGTGTATATCTGGTTGATTAATTCTGATTTCTGCAAGATATTCTGTGCTGTTCATTAATCACATTTTATGAGTCCATTCTCCCAAGAATGGGCACCCAGATTGTCCCTAATGCCTTAGCAGTGCAAAAAAAAAAAACCATTTTTGCAATCTCTGCTAAATTTTACCTAGGGATGTAATTGCTATGTTACTGGATAGGTTTATATATTTTTGACTGGGCATTGTTACATGTGTCTGCAAATATTTCTCCTATTCTGTAATTGGTTGATTGATGATTATGTAGACAAATCTACCAATTTACTCATAACTCCTTCTGGCCTTGGCAGCACAGTTAGAGGGCCATCCCAACCCATGAGACAGAGACCATTTATCTATGTGATTTATTTTATTGCATTCATAACTGTAATGAATCTGGAATTAATTTTGCTAAAAAGAGGAGGTATGGATTTCACTTAATCCTTTTCAAACGTGTAACCAATATATCAACTGAATTCATTGAAGAGATATTTCTTTCCGCACAGTCTTGAAATGATAAACTCCTCTTTATTCAATTGTATTTGGTCTGGTTTTGGACTTGCTATTCACTTTAACTGATAATTTTATTCTCATGCATAACCAATACTTTTCAATAAATATAGAATTATAGTATAGTTTTTTTGGTCTGGTTGATCAGGATAACTTTTTCTTTTTTAAGTTTAGAAACAACTGCTTATTGTTTTAAATAAAATTACAATGTGTATAGGAAAACATTAATACTCATAATTTCCTGCTTTCCAGAAGTTACCAGTTACCTTGTGATATTTTTCCTGTCTCATATAACATATATAGTTTTTTCTAATTTTTTAAAAAGTGGGATTCTAATATACATGTTATTCTACAACTTGCTTTCCGTACAATATATCATGGACATGTTTTAAGCACAAAAAGACTTTTTACCAGTTATGGTAGGCCGGGTTACGCTTCAGTAATAGGTAATAAATCATTCCCAAATTTCAGGGTTTTTTGAAAAAAATAAACAATAAAGGTTTATTTTTTGTTCAACTACATATTTATTGAAGTTGCTTGAGTCTCTGCTCTATATTATGGATAGTCAGTTTGTTGGAGCAAGTTATATCTGTGTGGAGGGAAAGAAAACACAAATTGTGCATAGGCTTCAGCCCAGCATAGAAGCTCTGATTTCACTGGCCAAACCAAGACACACGGTCATGCTTAACTTCAAAAGAACAAGAAAGTGCAAAGTATATTCTCCATGCCTAGAAGGGGGAGAAATGACGTACTTTTGAACCATTCCAATAACTACTACAAAACATAGCTTAATCCATATACAAACATAGCATCATATTTTCAAACATCCTTTAATGATAAGCATTCAGATGTTTCCATTTTTTTCCTTTGACATACAATACTGTGAGAAATATAATTTACTTTTAGTATCTGTGCAAAATATATTTGTGGATTAATATTTTTATGTATCTAAGATAAATTTTTTAAAGTTATATTGTTTGATCAAGTAATTTTTGCTGAATTACTTCCCAGAAAGGTTAAGGCAATTTACCATCCAATATCAATATGTGAGCATGCTCATTTCCTTACATCCATGCCAACATTGGATATTATCAATCTTTTGGTATTTGTGTTTATTTTTATCTTTAATTATCAAATTTTAATACTAGTAAGGTAGAGGATCCATTCACAGGTTTATTAAATATTTATATATCCTATTATGTGATTTGCCTAGTAATACCTTTTGATTAATTTAAAATTATAATTAAAACCTAAATTTATATTGAAGCCAATAACCTAGGTACCTAAATATACATCATATCTATCAAAACTCTTGCAAATTAAATCTTCAAGATATAACCTGAATTTGGCATTGACCCCCATCTCCATTGATAACACTTTTGCCTGCATCACACATCCCTGGCAATCTCTTACCTGATTTCCGTGCTCCCAGTCTTTCACACCATCAATTCAATTTCCTCACAGGAACAAAGATGAAGAAAAATGACATAGAATCACTACCTTGCCTAAAATATTTAAATAGTTCCCCAAGGCACTTGGAGTAAAATCGGAACATTTTAACCATATCCTACATGATAACTGCATGTATGATGTGACCTCTGCCTCCGTATATTTGCCTCCATATACTTGAGCCATTTTTTTTCTAACTCTATTTCTTTGAGTTCTTAAAGTAGTAGCAAAGACAATAAAGTTTGACTGCCTCACACACTTTGCACATGTTGTTCCAGTTGACTTGAGCATTCTTTTCTCCATTTGTCAGCTGACTGGCTCATACTATTCTTCTGTTCCCAGATAAATTGTCCCTGCTTCTGCGATGCCTTCTTGGACCATCCTGTAACACAGAAGAACAAACCTGACTCCATATTGGATCGACTCTTTTAGCTCTAAGCCTTATGCTCTGTTGCCTATGCTTAGTCATGCTGGCTCTGCACCTCTGTAAAAGAATGTTGTCTATAGCCTGAAATATACATGATAGCCCATTCTCAAGGCTCTGATCTTTAAAGGACACTTGTATATTCATATAGAGATA
Source organism: Balaenoptera physalus (assembly GCF_965194825.1). NCBI lineage: Eukaryota > Metazoa > Chordata > Mammalia > Artiodactyla > Balaenopteridae > Balaenoptera > Balaenoptera physalus. The sequence continues at coordinate 7,340,896 of NC_138893.1, forward strand.
AAAAGTTGCAGAACAGAGAATAACCTTTGTCTTGTTGGAGATTTACAAGAACACCCTGTCCAGACTTACATGGGCAGCTGCAAGAAGAAAGGATTCTGGCACCAAAAAGTTTACAACAACCAGCCACACCCCCTCCCCTTTTAGTATAAAAGAAGCCTGAATTCTAACTTGGGTAAGGTGGTTCTTTGGGACACTGGTCTACCTTCTTCTCTGTCTGCTGGCTTTCTGAATAAAGTCACTACTCCTTGCCCCAAAACCTTACCTTGATTTATTGGCCTGTCATGTGGCAAACAGTATGAGCTCGGACTCAGTAAAAATCTTATGTCTTCCTCTAATTTTCATCTCAGGCACTTATTGCTTATTTCACAATGCTTATTCAGTCTGCAATCATTTTGTTTATTTGTTGCTTTACTCTTTTTTAGAGTAAAAATAGTTTATTCCACTAAAATCTAGGTTTTATAATGGTAGATGTCTACGTTATTCACAGATGCATTTCCAGAATCTTTATCAGCATTTGACACAAAGTATATTCTCAATAAATACTTGTTGAATAAGTGAATCAATGCCTGAGAAGAAACTTTATAAATATTAGGGATATTAGGAATACTAGCTATCTGGATGTTCATCATTTGTTGCACTTTTCTCCTTCCTCCATTAATTTAATTTAATTTGCTAAACAAAATGCTTTAATTTTATGCTGTCAAATTTGTGAATTTTTTCTTCATGCTCACCCATTCTGATTTTAAATAGATTTTCCTATATTGGATCTTTAATCTACCAGGAATTACTTAACGTCTTATGTGAGGTAGAGTTTTCTTTTTTCTTTAACCAAATGAATGACAAATTTCACTTATGTAACCTTTTAAGTTGTCCATCATTACCATACTCATTTACTCACTGGAAATAGCACTTTTGATATAAAATAACATAAACACACACACCCCAATGAGGAGAAATTTGCACAAAATTATATAAAACTACATTTAGTGAAACATAAGGCTGTATTAATTAAAACTGATTATTATTTCTTCAACTATGTTTAAAATATTGGATTATATAGTGTGTGTGTATATATATACACACAGATATACATATATCTGTGTGTATCTGTCTGTGTGTGTGTATATATATATATATATATATATATGGCAAAAATCATCTAATACAAAGCCTATTTTATAATAAACTGTTCACTATCTCATGTAATTTATAGAATACTGTACTGAAAGTGAAAAACAGGATGGTTGCATGGGAACAGAATGATTATAAGTGTATTGGTTGTTTTCCCTCTTGACTATCTCACTGCATACCACCTGCCTGGGAAAAGATAAAAATTCATAATTTGAAGTACAGCTTTCTACTAAATGCTGTTGCTTTCGCACCATAGTAAAGTCGAAAAAATTGTAAATCAAACCATAGTAAGTTGAGGACTGTCTGTATATGTTTTACTTTTTCTTTTGGAGATTAATTTTTTTTTTTTTTTAAATTGGGGGGTTTCTTTGTTTTTTTTTTAAAACTTTTGGGTTTTATTTATTTATTTATTTATTTATTTATGGCTGTGTTGGGTCTTCGTTTCTGTGCGAGGGTTTTCTCCAGTTGGGGCAAGTGGGGGCCAGTCTTCATCGTGGTGCGTGGGCCTCTCACTATCGCGGCCTCTCTTGTTGCGGAGCACAGGCTCCAGACGCGCAGGCTCAGTAATTGTGGCTCACGGGCCCAGTTGCTCTGCGGCATGTGGGATCTTCCCAGACCAGGGCTCAAACCTGTGTCCCCTGCATTGGCAGGCAGATTCTCAACCACTGCGCCACCAGGGAAGCCCGGAGGCTAATTTTTGATTTTGTAAAGTCTGCTTAAACTTTCAGAATATCCTGTTCTTCTGTTGTTTATTTTTGTTAACCTCTTTAAACATTTGAAACATACATTCTTTAAGGTCTTTTTCATATTTGTCCATTTTCTCTAATTTTTAGGCCCTAATTCTCCTTCTGGTTGGTCCCATGAACTCTCCTTCATGAGAGTTTCTTGCAAGATTTGCAATTGTTAACTGTGGTTTCCAACTTCTGCAGGAGCGGTTTTCCCTGGGAATTATGGCCGGTCCTAGGTTGTGTATTCCTAGGGCAAAATCATATCAGCCTCTGCAAAAGCCCTGTGGGTATCTGTACAGGATTAGATTGTTTTTATATTTCTAAGTAATTTTAGATTTAGAGAAAATCTGCAAAAATAATGTAGAGTGTTTCTGTGTGCCTCTTACATAGTTTCCCCTAATAGTAAAGTCTGAATGACTGTCATAAAGTTAGTAAAACCAACAAAGTAAGCATTGTACAGTATAGTTAACTAAACTATAGATTGCATCTGGATTTCACCTGCTTTTCCACTGATGGCTTTTGTTGTTCCAGGATCCTACCCAGAATTCCCCATTACATTTAGTTGTTAGATTTCCTTACTTTCCTCCAATCTGTGACAATTCCTCTGTCTTCCTTATCTTTTATGTCCCTGACACTTTTGAAAAATACAGATCAATTATTTTGCAGAATGTCTTCCCATCTAGGTTTGTCTGGTATTTGCACATGACTAAATTAAGGTTATAGGGACTTCCCTGGTGGTCCAGTGGTTAAGACTCTGTGCTTCCACTGTAGGGGGTGCAGGTTCGATCCCTGATTGGGGAACTAAGATCCCGCATGACGCATGGCGCGGCGAAAAAGAATTGAGGTTATATTAATATATTTTTGCCCAGAACATCACAGAAGTGATGGTGTTCCACTGTCAGTGCTACATACAGGAGTTATGTGATGTCAACAGATCTTACTATTGCTGATGTTAAACTTGATACCGTGCTTAAAATGGAATCTGGTTAAAGTGTGTTTGCTGGTCGGATTTCTTCACTGTAATGCTACTGTATTTTCTTAACTACTTACAGATACATTTCTACATTGTATTTTTAAGTATATAAGAAATACTTGGGGGAGATACTATTGACTATGCAAATATGTTTCCCCTTAAACTTTTGCCCACTAATTTTAGTATCTGTCAATCTTGTCTGCATAAATTAATCTGGTGGTTTAATGATTTTTTTAAAAATGTTATTCTTTTCACATTTAATTTTTGTAATTTTTATGTGAGGAAGACCTGTCCCTTCTCCCTCATTTATTTACTCTATCACTTATTTATATCACTATAGATTCATAGATATTTACTTTATTCTAGAGATTGTATTATTTTTTATTTCATGGCTCAATTTGTTCCATCTTTGGCCATTGGAGCTATTTCAGGTTAGGTTCTGTGCCTTTTATACATAGCTTCATCTTTTTTTTTTTTTAATTCCCCTTTAAAAAAAACTTTCTGGAGCCACAAGATACGCCAGATACTTTCTCTGCCCTAGATTTAGAGTCAATCATTTCTCCAAGTGTCCCTGGTTCCTTTTATATAATGTTATTTAGAAACCAATATCTGGACTCTATGTGTGCTAATTGCTATTGGGGTGTCACTGCTCCTAGGTCTTTTCAGTAGAAAGAGCTAGGAAATATGTATATGTATACTAACCCATACACTCACACACACACAAACACACACACACACATACACACACACATACATGTACATCTAGGTACATATACATATATATATAATACATAAATATTTGCCTGATGTTTATTATTCAAATGTTAGCGATAAACCAGATAGTTCTAAATTTCTCTAAAGGGCAATTAGTCCAAGTTCTCGTAACATTTCAATAAACTTTTTTTTTTTTTTAAGTTGGGAAAATCTCTCTTTAACTCATACATCTCTTAATTAGAACTGAACCAGTTTAACCAATTCACTGGAACAGATAATAACAAAAGATTCATTTCTATTCTTTATTCTTGAATTGTATTTTCCTGTCACAAAGACAACAGAGAAGCTAACTGATTTGGGGAATTTATACCTGATTAGCTCTCAGGTTGGGGGCTATCAAAACCCTGCCCAATTATTAAGCGTTCAAATGAAAAAAGTTCTAAACCTATGCTGACAGTAAACACACACTATGATTTCACACCCTTCTTGATGGCAGTCTGCCGTGAAGGAATTTCATATGTGGCTTTGGTCAGATGTTTTGAATTCCTGCACATACTATTTAAAGAGATTAACGTTTAGTGAATTAAGAGAATATTTTTGTGCTTGAAGACCTAGATATAAAAAGAAGGAATAAAAGATAAACTTTTATACTCACATGTTTACAAAAAGTGCTTATGTTCTTTTATATTATTATTTAGTAAACATCTCTTCTAAACGTAATTAGATACTGATTCATTTAATGTGCCTCTTGACAGTGTCATTCTTCTATCTAGCACTGAAAGCACCTGTAGCTCTCCAGCACTACATCTTACATATCGTTACATGAGGCCTCTGAAACTTTACATTCTATCACTCTTCGGTGCTTTTCCTTATCTGGTTCCCTATACTTCAAGTGCCCTTTCCCTTCACTGCCTATGACCAACCTCTCATCCTTCAGTTAGAAACCTACTCTGTCTTCTCTCTCCCTTTTACATATCTAGTGGCTAAGAGTGGCATGGGACATCTGTCTCTCTGTTTGCCCTTCTTCTTCAAATAGCAAATGAGCACAGTAGAAAAATAAGGAAAGACAATACTAAAAGCCAAAACCATTTCAAAACACGATCTATCTGCACCATCTAAATTGGTTTAGCATTATGCAAGAGCGTAAACTGGGACCTTGCAAACCTAGTTGTGGGAAGAGGTGAGGCAGATGCTCCAAGTGAAGTCATCAGGACCTGGAAATGTATAGGCTGCAGGCTTGGAAAGAATAGAATAGAAGCTTACACACACGTAGAAGACACTCTCACTTTTAGTCCATATTTCTCAAAGTTTTGCCTTACAAACACTTTCATTATAATACTCAAGATGCTTTAAAAAAACTCTAGAGCCTTTGGGAAGGGGGGAGAAGGGACGAGGAGTCATTATTTTTAAAAAACATGACCCATAGATAATTCTTGTGTGTACAGAAGTCTGAAAAACATTGCTGTCTAATCTCACACTTTACATTTTTTTTTATATGCAAAGGGCAGTTCTCAGATTGTCTTAAATATTTGTGAGAAAATGCTTTCTCTCCCCCCAGGTGGGTTGGGTTTTTATAGCTCTACATTGCTACTTCCTGCTTTTTTATTTTTATGAGATTTTTCCACTTCTGCAACAGTACACTAGGTCTTTCCTTTTGCTTTTCCAGTTTTGGAAACAAACAAGAGTGGTAGTGGAGAGATTTCCTGAATTAATAGTGAAAAGGTGACTTTCTTTATTCTTACCCACTCCCATTTCAAAACAAAATAAGTGAGTACATTATTTTACTGGCTTTACAAAATCCTCTTGCTTGGAGTTAGATCTTTTTTCCTTAAAGCTATTCATATCAACAACTACAAGGAAATGTGGGAAACAGTCTATATAAATACTGTGTTAGGAGAGTAATCTGCCAACAGCCTGTTTTTAACATTCTAATCAACAAAAGAACTAGATTTCATTTGTTTTCTCCTGCTCACTGCCAAGTGATTGCCATGTAGTTTATTAGCAATAGTGTCAATAGTGTTTGATGAGGCAAACAAATGTGATACTGGGAAACTCCAGGCATTTATTTATAATGTGGCACTTGACGTTTTAGACCATTCAACTACAATTCCATAAATACTACCTACATGCCTTTTTTTTTTTTTTTTTTTTTTGAGACAAAGATACTTTTGTTTAAGTTCCCAAGGATTAAATTCCAGGGTTATGGAAAATGTTCTCTTTCCTCTCAATCAGGAAGACAATAAATTGAAAATCATTTGGGAAAACTGCTCTCATTGCTCTTGATAATCCAATTACGGCAGGTGGTAAATCAGGCAAATCTCCCAGAGCTTCAGAGAGCTCCACAGCTACAAAAGAGGATGTAAGGCAAGGGAGATTTCCAAGGAAGTTTATCTGAGTGCCAGTTATATTGCTGTGCAAATAAACACCTTTTTATATTATTACCATGTTTAATCATTAACATGTAAGTATAAACTTTCCGGTTCATTACACCTCAGTTCAGGGCTCAAGAAGACCAGAGTTGGCCTTCTCTTTTTTATCTATCAATCTTTGCCTAGGGAGTAGCTGTGCCTTTGTCTTGCAAAATTTTAAAACTTTCCTCTCTACTTACTCTCCTCAAGGGGGGAAAAAAAACTGCTGAAATCAATTCTGCCTAAAATAAACGAACAAAAAGAAGCTGACAAATTCTCCTTACTGTTGCTGCCTCTTCTGGCATTGCCCTGCTTCTCTTCTTTCTTTTGCCAATAAATGACTACAAAAGGAGAGCACATTCCCCTCCCAATCTCTCTCTAATTTTTCAATCTCGGTTTGCCACCTCCCCCCCCTTACTCCTAAAACTTGTGTCTAAGTATCAAATCCAACGACCCCCTTTTCAACCTTCATCTTTTTTAACCATTTCTTTCAGCCTGTGATAAGGTGGACTCTGTCATCTGTGGTAGATTGTTGTAATAATTTCATGCAATGACTCATGCCTCCCTCCAGTCTCAGGCTTGTGTGATTTTTTTCTTACATTCCCTCAGTGCTTGGTCAAGGGAGCCATCAGATACTTGAAAAGGACTTGCTGAAGGGAGATTACTCTCTGTTGCTGCTCTTTCAACATTAAAAAACAAAACACAACAGAACAAACAAACAGCCCAGGCTAGCCTCCTGGAGGATGAGAGAGCACAGAGAGACAGAGGCCCAGTCTTCTTAGCTGTCCTGACTGAGGACCATACGTGAGTGAGCAGGAACAATCCTTCCCAACTGAGTGCCGCACCAAGTGCCAACCCACAGAATCGTGAAGAAATACAAGGCTGTTACTCTAAGCAATTAAGTTGGGGGCAATTTGTTTACCAGACTAGATAACACCATTCTTCTGGAAACATAATTTCCTTAGCTTAATTTCATGTTTATCTCATGTTCCTGGTTCTTTCTTTTACTCTTTCAATGATCTCTCTCCCTCTCTTTTTTTTTGTTCTTCTTCAAATGTAGTAAGAAATAGGATGTATTAACTTTAGTGAGGCTAGGTCACAAAGTAGAAATAAAAAGATCACCAGTATCCAGACAGTTCTTTGTTCCTGGCATCCCTGTGGAAATGTGCAAATGACCAATGGCTTTAAGGTAATAAGAAAACCACTCTTCTTTGTGTTCAGAGCTTGTAATTGGAATGGTGGTTGTCATCTGCATTTTGTTTATGAACATTAGACTCTCTTAATATTCCTTTGGGAAAAAAATCACAAAGTTTTTAATGTATCATCTGTGTGAATTATTGACACTCAGTACTGTATCAAGAAAAGGTGAATCATTTGGTTTTTGATTTCCCACATCTATTTTGCATCATTTGTTGCTATTAAGGTGGCAAATGTACATATACTATGTGCATAATCCAGAGTTATTTATATAGCCACAGTGAGTCACTATATAGCACATTTAATTACTTATGCAATCTTCTTTATGGTTATTTATGTACAATAGTGAAAGCCAGGGCTTTATATATTAAATAATGGTATAGTGTGGATATATATTCAACGGACAGGATATTTAATTAAACCGGAAGAATGTTTCATTCCACTGGAAGTGATGTGTCACATTTTTGACTTTAGTAAAATCAGATGACAAACCTAAATAATATTCTTGCAAGTAGACCTGCCTATATATTTTTTCAGGCATGAAGTGAAGCTATGCTCCTTTGTAAGCACTGGTTCTTCCTTTTGGTTATTCCACTTAGCATTTCTTCTTGACATTATCTTATGCTGGGTTTAAGATATGGAAAGACTATGTTTTGGCTGGTTCACATGAAAATATTCCATGATCCTTATAAACATACTAAATGCAGCATTGTATGCCCAGATCTTTAGTATTTTCCTTAGTTTATTAAGTACTGACAAAGCTTTTTTTTCCAAAAGGTAAAACACAGTAAGTATGTATTAAATTATAGGATAAGAAGATAATTATATTAATAAAAACATTACTCATGTAGCTTTTTTCTGATGTATGTCTGCATGCAGGATAACAGAACATGGTTTAGCTGGTGTTGCATAAGGAAGAGAAAATCAAATAATTTTCAAAAAATATCATTGAATAGGAAGTTTATTTAATTTCCTATGAATTATTGTGACACGTTTGGGAAAAAGTATTCAGAGAAGTTTACTTGTATGTCCTGAATTTTTAATGCCTTGAGCATGAAGTCATTCAGGGAGAACTAGTTTGATGGTATTTATCATAAATCAAAAGTAATGCAAATGCTTTTAACATGAAATTTATTTTATTTTGTTCAGAGTTACATGAATGAGACTGTGTTTGTTTCTGAGTCCTCTGGACTTGAACTTATGAATGTTTTTGTTTCTTTTTTTCTCCGACCAAAGCAAGCTTAAAAAACTTAAACAGTAGAGATCCCAAGGCTTGCAGTGGTTACATAGCAAGGTCTTCTTCTGTCATCATGTCTATTGCTAAGCACGTGACTTCCATTTTCATTGAATTTCTTACCTGCTAATGCTGCTTTTTTTCTTCATTGTAGGCCTGACCTGAAAATTTTAATTTCTTCAGAATCATTTTTTGTAGCTATTTTTACTTTGTCAACTTGTTTCTTTGCCTAATTCCAATAGAAACAGCTGGAAATGATACTAGAAATGAAGCTTACATTGGCCAATTGTATACTTTTCCCCCCTCTTTAGATTTGAAACTAGAAAAGACATGAAAACTTTTGTAGAATTCTAACTTGACACACTGAATTAGTGATGATCAATACAAATTATTGATATTTAATCTGAGGTGAAGACTAAATTAAAAGCACATCAAGTATTCTGCTAAAAATGCAAACAGACTTGAATTAGTTTGACTTGTATTCGTTTTCAGCTTTATAAAGGAGCTATTCTATTGATTATATCAGAAACTACACAGAAGTAAACCCACAATAATTAGGTGCTTATGAAAATTCTTACAACCATACATCTTGGGATTATTTTAAAATTAATTTTCTGATTGTGAGGTATTTATAAAGAGAAGTAAAATGTATTTTAAAAGCCATAATGTTACAAAACTCTCCTGATCACTTCTTTTCCCTCAAAAGTAAATAAAAGTCAACATATTCATTTATTTTCTTAATGTTGGCTTCATTCTTAGAAGGCCTGCTTCAGAGTTATCCTTCCGTGAAGGTGAAAAGAAGTCAGGCTTTTAAATGCTGATATTTGCTGAAGTGGCTCATTGCAGCCTAAGCTGTGGCTGTTCTAGAATTTGAGCATGAGTGCCTGGGTTTACGTCCTGACTTACCCCTGTAGTTGTGTGACATTCAGTGAATTACTTATCCTCTCAGTTTCCTTACTATTACGTGAGCTGTGATTACCAAATCTCACCACTACCGCATATAGACCAGTGCCCAGAATGTGGTATGTACCATATAACTCATTACATTGCTATTGTTTCTATTTTTGTCTAATGATTTAAGATGAACTTTTGTAAACAGTAAAGTAGAAACTATAGTTTATCAACAACTTTGGGTTAATATTCTTGTTTCTTGAGAAAGGAACATAGAAGTGAAAGACTGAATTGGTGATATGAACTGTGTAGGTTTCCATTGTATCAATACAGTCTAAAATACGGTTGCATCTGTATTAAATTGAAAAATGGCATTTCCTTGTGTGATCACATAAATGCTAAAGGCTTCAGTAACAGTTACACAAAGTACAGACAGGAAGCCACATCTATAGATAAACCATGTCCTAAAAAGAATGTGCTGCTTTTTTTTTTTTTCTTGCCATTTTGGATGGGAAAGAAGTGTGGTTTCAATTATATATTATACTGTGCTCTGTAGCGAAGATCAGAAGATAAAGTAATGAAAGAAGGCAAGCTTTAGATGCACTACAGAGAAGAGAGACTTCTCTTTTAATTCAATTCTTATATAATTAAAGAGATATTATAAAAGTGTGTGAGAGAAGAAAATCAAGTCAGAGTTCCTACTGAAACCCATATTCAAACCACCAAGAGTTAAAATTTAATCACCATTGACCTTACTCTTGATATTTTCACTAACACCTGCACATATATATTTGGTCTAATATATGAGGTGACTCGTATAAGTCTGGCTAACTTTCAAGAAATTAGATTATTGTCAATAATGATGACCATAGGAACATGACAATCTTCACGTTGAGGATGGTCTGACACATCGTAATAAGAAAGGGCCTTTGAATTGATATTCTAGCAATGGAAATAGATTTGAGTCTGTGCAAATGTGCTCTGTTGTCCAATATTCTTCTTAACTAATGGTAGATGTGTCAGTTACTCTGGTTGCTCTGAGAGGTCATGGCTGCAAAGTGTGCTCACACATGCATGCTCTGCTGACCCAACATTTACTGATTGTGTGAACCCCAAATGTGTTCAGTATTATCAAAAGGATAATGCTAATAGTCTCACTTGATTCCATTTTCCCTTTTGTTATCTTTGCTAAATTTTTATGATTATTATACAACAAAAATTATTTTTTTTCTTTTTATTAACTATTTTCCCCATTAATTTTCCTTAAAAATCTCTTGAATCCATGCTCAAGGAGCATCGACATCTCTCCTTGAGACAATTTTAGAAACAGCTACAGTGTTATCTTAAGAGAAAATTATCCCCCAATCCTCAAGATATCAGCTTTGTTCTCAGATGGTAAAATTCATAGAATTATTGTGATTTTTTTCTGTTTTTATTTCAGCTTATATTTGAGTTTTAATTAGCTAGAGAAATGGGTTTACACTCTGGGAAGAAGACTTTGACTCTTCTACTTTATTTGTGAATTGTTTTACTACAGACTGTGAATTTTGGTGCTTTGATGAATCATTCATCTGCTTTTATCCTATGCTGTCAATCATACCATGTTTTTTTTTTCAGTGGTATTAACTACTGATAGGAGATAGGAGCAGCTTTGCTCAGAAAATACACTGAATCTCCAAAAAAAAACCAAATGCTTACCCTGAAATGAGCGCTATTTTTGTTGTTCATTTGCCCCTATGAAATTTAGCATGTCCTATAATTTACCTTTCTCATTTTCTAATTTTGCTCATCAAAAGGGAAAACAATTCCAGTGCTCTCAAAAACTCATTATCTAAAATGTCCCTATACTTGTTTCATTGTTCTACAGTTACTGAGTTATAATAAATTCCTATGTGGGAGGTTGGGACCCATTTATTCAAGATATATTTATTAAATGCCCTCTAAGCAAAACATCATTAAAATGCACATCTAGAAGAAACCTTATATCCTTAGAGATCTTTTAGTCAAAAATCCTTTATTATTTAGGTGAATATTCTTAAGGCCAATGGGGTGAAGTGAATTTTCCAGAGCCATATTAAGTAGCTCTCCAGTTTGAACAAAAGCATAACAATAAATGCAAGGATAGTATTAGAAAGCTAAAGCCTTTGACACCTTTTTCTTTCTTTTTCTTTTGTTGTTGATTCAACCACCCAGACCTGCAAAACATTTCCTTCCTGATGTTCCCCTCCAGTCAGCTCGCCCTTTATTTCATTACTACCATCTATTATATCCCTGTGCTGATAACCTGAATTTGGTCTATTTCAATGGTTACCATTACAGCTTTTTACTCGCTCTTTGATTACCAGTTCTAAGGTTACACAGTTGTGTGCTGAGGTACGCTACGGAACTTCAGTTCACTCATGGGGGTGCAGGGGAGAGCTTCATATTTTTGTTCAAGCTTGGCCTATATCTGTCTCCTATCTATTTGTAAGGGCTCAATTCAGGCTTAGGTAATCAACCTATCTCTCTCATTCTTTTAATATCTGATAGCATTTACTGTAAATATGTCTCATGCACTAAAGAAAAAAAGCGGGACTGCATCCAAAAGACCTGATCTCCAATTTTGGCTCTGTCTATAGAAGTCTAACTATGTAGCTTCGGTAAACTGCAATAGCCATTTTGAGCTTGTTTCTTCGTCTGGATTACTGGAATATAAAGGCTTATTTTAAAAGGTAAATGGTAGGCTTGAACAATATAACACTTTACAAACATCTGGGACTACCTACATAATAGGCACACTGAAAATTAAAGCTGTCATTCATATTATTACTGTCTTGTATCATTAGTTTTATCTTTCTTTATATGAAGGCATTAATCTCCAAACCTGACCCTAAAATTTACAAAGTTTATATAAGTTTCTGTATTTTTACTATTTGAAGCTGGGAGATTGGATATAAAAGACTTTCAATTAATATTTGGGATGGGAATAAAATATTAAATTTCTAATTTTGATATTTTGATTAAAATTTTTCAGTTTTACTATCACTTATAATATGAACTGCTTTAGCTCAAGCATAATTTGATTTGCCAGCTAAGAAAATTATTTTATGGATGTATTTATTCAGGAAAATTTTTAATTACATCATTTTTATTTTAAGATGATTACAGTTACAGAGAATTCTTAGAGCCATAACGACTGCATTTTAACTGCAGTTCCTATATCAAATATAGTCTTGGCAACAATCTCTATGGCTTTGGATAACATCACACCAGTATCTTGCCAACCCTGTAAGATGTACGTAAGTGCTGTTATGCCTCCTGCCCCCTCAGAAGAGAATGTGAGAGTTATTAATACTATGCAGAAGTGTATGCATCTTGAATGCAAAGAGGTCTGAGCCAATATCAAAAGTACATGAGTTTCAGGTTGTTGCATGCCAGGAATGTGCATCATAAAATCTATTTCTAAATTGTAGAGTAGAATTGAGTAGGTGTTTGGTTTTTTTAACTTCTTAGTTTAGGAACTAATTGATATTGGGACCTAAATTATTATGTCTTAAATGTAGTCTTCAGAATAAAACTTAGTTCCCAGTCCAGTTTGTTCTTTTTTTTCACATCCATATCTCCACATCGTACATAAGCTTTTTAGGTGAGATGCACGCGTAAGTTCCTTTTTCAGCTTGGATGCTGAAAGTACTTATGTTTATAAAGTACTGGAGAAATGATTCAAAAATGTTTTACTTGCTTCCTTTGTTATTCAGAAGTAAAGACAATCCACTCCACTAGATGCTAATCTCACATCTTCAGTTTTAAACAAGCTGTATTTCAAGTATTTGACAAAAATAATTACCTAGAGTGACACTTTACTAAATGAAGAAAACTTGTGATCTCTATATCTTGCAAACCAATTAATTTGCTTTAAAAAATGGTATCACGTTTTGGGATGTGAAAAGCAATAGTATTTTTAACTTTGCCAAGATATGCAGAAAGAGATATATCTAAGATCTCTCTTTCTCTCAATTCTTCTAATAACCCTGCAATATAAGTATTAAATCATTTCAATGACAATAATATTAAATCTCAGAAAGGTGGAGTGATAAGCTCAGGGTCTCAGAGCTTATTACTGACAAACTTGATATTTCAGTTTTATCTTGTGATAATAGATTCAATTCCTATATTACATCGTAATTAATGAGTCTTGAAACTTCTTTGCCATTCTCTTGCTAATTACTCATACATCATTTTTTGGTGAAAATTATGTTAAACTGTTTTGAAAGCCATAAAGTGCTCTACAAATATAAGATGCTATCAAATGTGCTTATTTTCCTATTCTGTACTACATGTGCAATGTAAGCGTGGGAGGTTAAGGCATTTTGTAACTCCCTATATAGCCCCAAAGGAGGGTTAACAACTTCACACACGTTGGAATAACAAGCTTTGGAATAAGGCCAATTTAGAGTTATTTTTATGACCTACTGAGCAAAAAACACAGAACTTGGCACACTGGTAATAGTAACTGTATCATAAACTATTCTGCAAGATATACATTTTGACTACAAACATGTTAGTAAGCTCTCTTCAGCATTTTTACTCATAAATGAGTGCTGAGTTCAAATCCTGACAGCATTTAGAAGTAAGCTTCTCGTCTTTAGTTTTCTTATCTCTTTTTACAAGTTGCTTTAAAATTTTTTTCCCATAGTATATGTCACATTATAATTTATAGTTTATTTTCTCATTCAGACTGAAATTCTTGAAATGTCAAGATCCAGTCTTGCTAATTTTCCCCATCAACAGCACTTAATGTAACATGGGGCACAGAGTAGGTATTCAACAAATATTTATTGAAGTGAATAAACACACTTTTATATTATAACTTGTTTCTTAGGAAAGTTAAATTTCTAAGGTCATTGATCTGATATTCACTTAAGCTCCATTTGCTCCAACACAGTCCAATTAGTTATCTAAATTGTACTCTGTAATTAAAATTAAAGATGTGATTTTTCAAGAAAGTGAATGGACAAGGCTGGCCAGCATTGCCCATCTCCCAGGTGTTGTGTGCTTTGCTGTGACAAGCTCTGCTCATTGCTTGTCCCGCGGTCCGTATGTCCTAAACAACCCCATACTTTCTTTGAGTTTTCATATTTACCTGTTCTCACTACTAGTAATTACAAAAGAAAGCTCTATTTTTTAAAAATATTGTCTATAAATTATAACCAAGTTTTTTTTTTAGTCTTATTATTTTTTTAAAAAATTATTTATTTATTTATTTAGGACTGTGTTGGGTCTTCGTTTCCGTGCGAGGGCTTCCTCTAGTTGCGGCAAGTGGGGGCCACTGTTCGTCGCGGTGCGCGGGCCTCTCACTGTCGCGGCCTCTCTTGTTGCGGAGCACAGGCTCCAGACGCACTGGCTCCAGACGCGCAGGCTCAGCAATTGTGGCTCACGGGCCCAGTTGCTCCGCGGTATGTGGGATCCTCCCAGACCAGGGCTCGAACCCGTGTCCCCTGCATTGGCAGGCAGACTCTCAACCACTGCGCCACCAGGGAAGCCCGAAAGCTCTATTTTTATTGTCACAGTTAATTTTTTTTTTCAAAACCAGATATATCCATGAGTGACATATCTGGAATGTAGGCTAATGGATCCTAATATAAAAATAATCTGTGCTACTTTTAAACCAAGTTCAGTATGAATAAGAAAGGAATATGGAGAGAAGATAAAAAAGAATCCCTCAGCAACACCAAAAACTCCCTCAGCTCTTTATTTACATGTGTGTTTATATGCACATGGGCACACACACATTTTTAATCACATAACTAAAATTAATTCCAAATGTTTTAACTCCAATTTTATCAAGTGAGATATTTTCTAAATTAAAGTATATCATATCTGTGCAATTAAGAATTTTTATGGCCATGATTTTTACTTCCACTTCTTTATTCACTGTATAGAAAAAGTGGTATAGTGTAAATGGATAAACTTACCCACTATGTGTGACAAGACTAAAGCACCACTACATTGACCAATAAGTCACAGGTAGACAAGGACTTGATTTATGAAATCTTGAAAATGCTGAAAAATCTTACAATATTGGGGAGCTTCCTACTACTAATTGGATTGTGCCACTAGGGTTAAGGATGTATTTTCTGAGGTTTTTTACTTTTTTTTTTTTTGAACTATGCTCAATAACAAGCTTTGGAATAAGGCCGATTTAGAGTTAAGTCTTGGCTTTCAACTTAATCATCGTGTAAATCTGGGTTAACGACTGACTTCTTCAGAACCACATTGTTTTCAACCATAAATTTTGAATAATAATAAGTTTACTTCATTTTTGAAAGGGTTGGTGCCAATATGTGTGACCCATTCAACAAGTGACCTACAAATGATAGAAACAAAAGGCATGAAATTTCTCCCAGAAGGCCTTTAGGAAAACTGGACTGTGTTCATCACCTACATGAAAACAACTAGCAAACCGTACAAAATATTACACAGATGAATCCTAAGGTGTGAACTCTAACCTCTGAACAATAACAGTTATCTGTGATATGCTGATGTTAGTTGAATAAGATTTCAGAACAGAGTGAAATGATTGAAGACAAGGATCCTTCCGAGAAGACTTCATGGAGAAAGGGTTTTGAAAATAAGCATTATTTAGAGAAAAGCATTATTTCAACAGGAGAACTATATAAGCAAAGCTACCAACAAGAGGGACAAACGAGACTTTTCCCCAAGCATTTAGGGAATTAGCTTTAGAAGTGCAGAGAGTCAAAGGAGATAGCAGAAAATATTTTGACAGGTATGCTAGGGTCAGATTACAAAGGGTATTGAATGTGAGAAAAACAGAGTTAATTTTAACATCTTAAATAAAATCAAGTTAATCATATTTTTAAAGGAGTGAAGTGCCATGATAAAGATTATATTTAATGAAAATTAAGACAGAACGGGAGGGCTTCCCTGGTGGCGCAGTGGTTGAGAATCTGCCTGCCAATGCAGGGGACACGGGTTCGAGCCCTGGTCTGGGAAGGTCCCACATGCCGCGGAGCAACTAGGCCCGTGAGCCACAACTACTGAGCCTGCGCGTCTGGAGCCTGTGCTCCGCAACAAGAGAGGCCGTGATAGTGAGAGGCCCACGCACCACGATGAAGAGTGGCCCCCGCTTGCCGCAATCTCCTTACTGGTAAGGAGATTGAATCAGTAATCAAAAACCTCTGAACAACAAAAAATGCCTAGGACCAGATGACTTCGCTGGTGGATTCTACCAAACAGTTAAAGAAGAATTAACATCAACCCTCAAATTCTTCCAAAAAATAGAAGAGTAGGGAACATTTCCAAACTCATATTATGAGGCCAGCTTTACCATGATATCAAAGCCAGCCAAGGACTGTATAAGAAAATAACATTACAGGCAAATATCCCTGATGAACATGGATACAAAAATTATCAATAACATATTAACAAACAGAATTCAAATACATTAAAAGGATCATACACCATGATATAGTGGAATTTATTCCAGAGATGCAAGGATGGTTGAACATGCACACACACAAAAAATCAATGTAATACACTGCATTAACAAAATGAAGGGTAAAAATCATGATCATCTCAATGGATGCAAAAAATAATTTGACAAACTTCAATATCATTTCACAATAAAAACTCTCAGCATAGTGGGAATAGAGGGAATAAACTTCAGTAGAATAAAGGCCATTTACGACAAGCCCATAGTTAACGTCATACTCAGGGGTGAGAAACTGAAAGTTTTTCCTCTAAAATGAGGAAAGAGAAAAGGATACTCTCACCACTTTTATCAAGATAGTACTGGAAGTCATAGCCAGAGGAATTAGTCAAGAAAAAAAAGCCATCTAAATTGGAAAGAAAGAAGCAAAACTGTTTCTATTTGCAGATGACATGATATTTTACATAATAAACCCTGAAGATTATACCAAAAAACTATTAGAACTATTACACAAATTCAGTAAATTTGCTGGATACAAAATCAGTGTACAAAAATCATTTGTGTTTCTATACTCTAAAAATGATCTTAGATCCTCAGATCCTCTAGTAGGAAAAGTGGTATCCTGGCATCATTTAACATGATACTGGTGAATTTTGTCCGAGATTATAAAACCACAAATGAACCTCAACATACCCCATACTTTATTTGAATTCCTAAACAAAGAAACAAATACCTAGCTTTTTTACACTACTGTGAAATGACATACGGTATGACTCAACACGTTATCATACCACCACAGTCCATGTGAGAGATCGGATGTTATTAATTTTCTACAAAGTAACTAGATGTGTGTTTCTTGTTTATACAGACTCTGTCACATAAGGGAGGCAGTACCAACAGGTACTATACAATGAAGAATGAATATACTAATATATGTTGAATAGGGGCCTCTGGGTTAACACAGATCCAGGTTTGGATCTAGATTCCAGACCTAGCTCTGCCTCTTTGTAAATTTCTATAGGTGCTTAAACTCTCTGACTCTTCGTTTCTTTATGTGTAAAATGGGAATAACCATATTTAGGAGACGGTACATACTTTGCATGGTGCTGGGGATGTTCTAAGTAATCAGTAATTGTGAACTATCAATAATATTTATCAGTAGTAGTCTTTACACTTACTAAAGCTCTTTTTAAAAGTATTTACTCAAAAGAGTCGGAAACAGCTTCCATAAGAGTCCAGATTTCTCCTATATGGCAAATTAACATAAGACATCAGTAAGAAAAGAAACAACATAACAATTCCTCCGTGTCATTTAACTGATATGATGTCTCTGGAAGAAAGCTGTCCTACCTAATCAAATATTATAAAACAGTTGATCCGTTAAGGTAGGGCCAGATAGGAGCTTGATTTAATACTTCCTGCTTCATTGCAAAATATAATCTGAAATGTCCTCAGTTCCTGTTTTTGGTTTTTTCTTAGCTTCCCAGTGCCCCTTTCCAATCAATCCCTACTGGTCATAGGAGAAAAAAAAAATTCTCTGATTTCTATCATCGTAGGTTGGTTTTGCTTGTTCTGAGCTTTATACAAGTATGTGATGTGTTAATGTTTGTTTGGCTACTTTCACTCAGCATACTAATTATGAATTTCATCCCTGTTACTGTGTTATCAGATTTTTTAAAAAAGACTTTATTTCAA
Organism: Balaenoptera physalus; assembly: GCF_965194825.1. Classification (NCBI taxonomy): domain Eukaryota; kingdom Metazoa; phylum Chordata; class Mammalia; order Artiodactyla; family Balaenopteridae; genus Balaenoptera; species Balaenoptera physalus. The sequence continues at coordinate 7,359,296 of NC_138893.1, forward strand.
ATGTACATAAAAGTTTTAAGGACAGTTTAAAGAATTTCTGTGTAACCACTCACCCAAGTTACCAATTGTCAGTATTTTACCACATTTGCTTTCTCTTTCTCTTTCTGAGCTTTTTGAGGTAAGTTGCAGACATTATGACCCTTTACCCCTAAATTCTTCCATGCATGATGCCTCAAAACAGCAGAATAGGGCTTCCCTGGTGGCACAGTGGTTGAGAATCTGCCTGCCAATGCAGGAGACACGGGTTCGAGCCCTGGTCTGGGAAGATCCCACATGCCGTGGAGCAAATGAGCCCGTGAGCCACAATTACTGAGCCTGCGCAACTGGAGCCTGTGCTCCGCAACAAGAGAGGCTGCGATAGTGAGAGGTCTCCGTGCACCGCGATGAAGAGTGGCCCCCGCTTGCCACAACTAGAGAAAGCCCTCGCACAGAAACGAAGACCCAACACAGCCAAAAATAAATAAATAAATAAATAAATAATAATTTTAAAAAATTATGGCTAATAGTTTATTCATACTAAGAATGTCTTCCCAAAACTCAAATTCATGAAGATGTTTTTCAGTGTCTTCTAAAAGCTTAGTAGTTTTAGCATTACCCTTATCTCCTACCACAATTGACATAAAACATGCTCCAGTCACACCAGACCCCACTGGTCCTTAGGCAGCTTAGGTTTTTAATCTACTCCTTAGGTTGGTACATGCTGTAACTGCCACTGTCTTGCAAACTCTTACTCATCTTTAAATCCACTCTTTGTGTACATGTTATTTTGGCTTTCTTAAGTAGGACTTACTTCTCTTTCTCCCCATAGCACTTTGTAGGTCCCATATAACACTTATCACATTGATTATAATTGTTTGTGCCTTTGCCCCCAGAGAAGGAGGCTACTCACTGACCAGGATCAGTGATTGCTTTGGCTATTTGGGGTCTTTTGTGTTTCCATACAAATTTTAAGAATTTTTTGTTCTAGATCTGCAAAAAATGCCATTGGTAATTTGATAGGGATTGCACTGAATCTGTAGATTACCGTGGGTAGCATAGTCATTTTCACAGTGTTGATTCTTCTAATCCAAGAACATGGTATATCTTTCCATTTGTATGTGTCATCTTTGATTTCCTTCATCAGCGTCTTATAGTTTTCAGAGTACAGGTTTTTTGCCTCCTTAGGTAGGTTTATTCCTAGGTATTTTATTCTTTTTAATGCGATGGTAAGTGGGATTGTTTCCTTGATTTCTCTTTCTGATCTTTGGTTGTTAGTGTATAGAAATGCAAGAGATTACTGTGTATTAATTTTGTATCCTGCATCTTTACCAAATTCATTGATGAGCTCTAGTAGTTTTCTGGTTGTATCTTTAGGATTTTCTACATATAGTATCATGTCATCTGCGAACACTGATGGTTTTACTTCTTCTTTTCCAATCTGGATTCCTTTTATTTCGTTTTCTTCTCTGATTGCCAACCGCATGATAAATCTTTGATGTAATATTTTATTAATAGTAATTGCACTTGTCTTAATGCAATTAACATATTGGTAAATTAATTATTTTAAAAAGTCTTAGGAGCCTCTACCAAGTTTGAGTTATTGTGGTAGGCACTGCTGATACAAAAATGATGATAAAAGACAAACTAAAATATATTGCGATACAGAGTGAAGTAAGTCAGAAAGAGAAAAACAAATACTGTATGCTAACACATATATATGGAATCTAAAAAAAAAAAGAAAAGGTTCTAATGAACCTAGGGGCAGGACAGGAATAAAGACACAGATGTAGAGAATGGACTTGAGGACATGGGGAGGGGGAAGGGTAAGCTGGGATGAAGTGAGAGAGTGGCATTGACATATATACACTACCAAATGTAAAATAGACAGCTAGTGGGAAGCAGCTGCATAGCACAGGGAGATCAGCTTGGTGCTTTGTGACCACCTAGAGGGGTGGGGTAGGGAGGGTGGGAGGGAGACGCAAGAGGGAGGGGATATGGGGATATATGTATACGTACAGCTGATTCACTTTGTTATAAAGCAGAAATTAACACACCATTGTAAAGCAATTATACTCCAATAAAGATGTTAAAAAAACTGTAAATGCTTTAAAAACATAGGCAGTGTCTATAGGTTTTATCATTTGTTATTATTTGTTGTTGTTGTTTTTAAGAAATAAGCATGCTCTTTGTCCCATCTGGTGACCAAAGTAAAAATGTGTGGATTCCCACGAGATAGCACACAGCTGAGAATAAAAGAGACTGAATTCCAAAAGGCCAAATGTAAGGAATACCCCACACTGGTGTCACTGGTGTTGAAAGCCTGTGATTCAAACCAAGTGGATGAGGCAAAATTAGTTCTTCTTATTTGATTACAGCAAGAAATAAAAAGACAACTTAGCTAAGGAAAAAGAGAGAAGCAGCAGAGAAGAAAGCTGAAGAATGGAACTTGGTCCTGGTATGAGGGGTATACTCGACATGTCTCCTCTTAACATGGGGGCCACTAAGGACATTGCTGAACATTAGGGAGGCTATTCTGTGTATAAGGGAATCAAGTTTGGTGATGTCGGCTTGGCAGTGAACCCTGCCTACAGATAAGTGTAGCAATTTGGGAATGTGGATAGCGCAGAACTTGGGGAGAGCTGTAACATGGTGGGAGACAGCAAGGATAATCCCCGGTTTCCCTTAGAACTGAGTTTGGCCTGGCAGAGATTCATAGGCTTCCAATAGGCCTAAGATAGCCTGTGAAAGAATCTGGAAGAGTGAGTCATTTCTCCGCCACTACATGGGGATACCATGCAGAATGAGAGCTCTCTCTCACTGGAGACAGCCTAGAACTCCATCTGGATTTTGAGGGAGGCAGCCATGCTTCCCTGCATTGGGGTCCAGCTGGGGACCTGCAGAAAGAGAATGCTTCATTCGCTGAGACCACCTTCGGATGCTGTCCAGGCTGAAAGCCAGCTGGGATACTCCTCGTCCCAGACACTGACTAAAGTTCAACAGTAACAGCAGAAGACAAAAGAACTGCACAGACCAGATATGCAATGCCTCTCCTTGAGGGAGGTCAATTACATAAGACCACTCCTCTTTTCCTACCTGCAGCTGTGGTGGGAAGGGACACAAAGGGCCTATAAAAAGAGAAGTGAGAACAGGGGGTGAAGACCTTAAGACAGGGGGAAGTAACGCGCTGTGGACAGTGATGGAAATAATAATACTTGAATTTGACTGAATATTTACCCAAAGGAAGTGAAGCTTTGAACTAAAAGAGAAAAGAATAACTGGAAATGTCATGATTTTGTTAACCCTTGGCCACTGAGAAAGAATGAGGTCTTGAGAAAGGAAACTCAATTCATATCAAAACAAAGAGAGTTTTTGTAATCACTCTGCAAACATTTAGTTTTGCTGTCTAGTTCATACCTGTTAACAATTGCAGCTGAGGAGTACTTTGATATTCAGGGCACTTTCCCATGGAATAAGAATGCTTTCACTCTTGGGATTTGCAACATAAATGGTGAACAAAGAATATTGTAACCATACTTTATTATATTATTTTAACTTGACAATAACTGAAATGGGTAAGGATAGAATTAATATTTCTTAGTCTGAAGAAACAGCCTCAGAAAAGTCGTGACTTCTGACATACAGGTCAGTGTTTAATCTGCTGTCCCAAACTGCCTACTCAAGATCAGTGATAATTACTCCCAGAATGAGAATTCTCAGGGCTTGGTTCGGGGACCCCTGAGTCAGAATCAGTTGGAATATTTGTTAAAAATGTAGATTTTTGGCCACATATCTGACCTACTGAATCAAACTATACAGGGGTTAATGGCATCCTAACCAGGCTGCCCAGATTATTTAATGCTCCCAAAATCTAAGAATGACAATAGACCAACAGCATTGCTTCTCTGACTGAGGTATCATCTTGAAATGGCCTTGGGGTTTAAGTCGTGAATAGGGTTGGAAAGGTACCAAATTCTGTTTTGAACTTTGTAATTAAGGATGCATTAAGAAACCCTTTCCTTTTACCTCAAAAACAAGCACATTAAAAAAAAATCCCAAATCTCAACTGTAAGACGTTGTGATTAAATCATTCATATTCTAAAATGCTACAGCTGACAACGTTGATCCCTGCAGACAGAAGTCACTGTAAAGCAGAATGTGCAAATGACTTTTCCTCTACTAGTGAGATAATTAGCTTTTCCTCTTCGTTATCCTTAGCCTCCTTTCCTCTTTAGCTTCAGACCTTTAAGCCATCCTATATCTGGCAAGAAATTTCATTGTACTTTCTTCATTTACTGCTTCTAGGAACCACTGCAGTTTTTTCAGATATATGAATGAGTGGCTGACTTAAGCCCTACTTCGTTTCTGGTTTTGTGCATGTTTTTTGTTTGCAAATTTTAAAAAACTACAAATATCTTAAGAAAATAAAAGAAAGGGGAGGATTACGATATTGGAGCCCGTGTGTATTCATTAAAAAGCACACAAGGATGTCTGAGATCTATGCAGCTGCAGGCTATGTAGCTGGGCTTTTAGAAGCGGCAGGAACTAGGCTCTGAATGCTCTGAGGGACTAAGACTTTCTCAAGCTCTCTCTTTTTCTTTTTTTTTTTTTTTTTTTTTTGAGTTACATGGTCTCTTTATCTTTTTTTCTCTCTGCACATTAATTTTACTCTTCCTGTTTTATGGACTACGTCTGCTTCTAAAAGTACATGGATTCCCTCTGCTACAGATACTATAAATCCTTACTTTTAGGCACATGCAGAGACATTTTGAATCCAAATTCCTGGAGACAGATTCTGATCAGCCCAGCTTGGGTCAGAAGAATATCTTTATCTACTCGGCTATTGCTAAGGAGCAGGTACCCATTGTCAGCAGGGTACCAGGTGCTTATTCCAAAGAAGTAGAACAGGTCTCTGAGAAACAGGGCAATTCTGGGCTGTCAGATCCAAAGGTGTTTGGTTGTCTCTTTGCTTGTTTGGCTTTAGTTAATGTTTCTGAGATGTACATTGACCCGACTCAGGTCAGTGTGAATCAGGGCCTGATACTTTCATCAGGTGTTGGGGAAGAGAAGATATTCCTTTCCACCAGCATTGGGCATGGGAAGATGTCGGCCTGGAGCTACAAGCAGCTATATTGGAATCACACTGTGCTTGAGAATAAAACCAATATATAGACAAGAACAAAGCTGAAAGGCAGACCAGGGCCTGATGACACTTGCTTTGTTCCAGAACTTCCAGTTACGTGATCTAATACACTTTTCTCTAAGTGGATTCGGATTGGGATTTCTATCCCCTAACATATCTTCATTGCTATTTTAAAATTCAATATCTTTTTCTCATTTCATTCTGCTATTGGTTTAATTCTGTTCTGAATTCAGTTTACCTTGCTTTTCTTCCACACTTTGCTCTTTCTCCCCAGAAAGAGAAGGTATGGGACAATGTTCCTCTTTAACAATAACAATTATAGCAACAGTAATACATTATTACACATTATTATTTTTACATTTTGATTTATCCAATTCTCACCATCTGATTTTTCTTGAGCAAAGATATTTGTTTGTGTTATTCTCATTATTTTTTACTTAAATCCCATTACCCACCGAATAACAAACTGCCTCTTTTGATTAATAGTCAAGACCTACTACAATTGAATCTTGGTTCATCTTCGAAGCCTTCTACTATTACATCATTATTCTATGGTTTCATCAGAGTAGGAGACTTCCTGGTGAGTTATTGCATCCTGTGTTTTCTTCACTTTGGTCATGTTCTTTGTTTCAGATTTCCAACCTTTAATCTCACATGTGGAAGTCCTAAACATCCTCTCCCTCAAATATCATCCCCTCTGGAAGTGTTCTTCAGATCCTTTCTTTAGAAGTTATCTTTCATACATGCTCCCCAATGTTCACAGTAGTACTATTTATAATAGCCAAGATATGGAAGCAAACTAAGTGTCCACCAACAGATGAATGGATAAAGATGTGGTATATATACACAATAGAACATTACTCAGCCATTAAAAAGAATGAAATAATGTCATTTGCAGCAACATGGATGGACTTACAGAATATTATACTAAGTGAAGTAAATCAGATAAAGACAAATATTATATGATATCACTTATATGTGGAATCAAAAATAATATAAATGAATTTATTTACAAAACGGAAACAGACTCACAGACATAGAAAACAAACATGGTTACCAAAGGGGGAAGGGGGGAGGGATAAATTAGGGGTAGCGGATTAACAGATAAACACTACTATATATAAAACAGATAAACAAGGTCCTACTGTATAGCACAGGGAACTATATTCAATATCTTGTAATGACCTATAATGGAAAACAATCTGAAAAAAACACATACATATATAACTGAATCGCTTTGCTGTACACCTGAAACTAACACAGTGTTGCAAATCAACTAAAGTTCAATAAAGAAAGAAGTTGTCTTTCCTCCTCTGTACTCAGATTGTACATTATTTTGGGGTTTGGAAGGCAAAGTGTTTGTATCCATAGTTTATATTACATAACAGATGATATATTCACTGAAATTTGGGACTACATGTTATGTCCTTTGTATACTTCTGTGTACCAGGTCAGTGCCTTGCACATAGCAGGTACTCAGTAAATATTTAAAGATGGCCAACGAAGGAAAAGAAAGTCTATGTTGTTGTATATAGACTACAACAACAATAACACAAATGTACCATCCATCACATATCTAAGATATAAAATTCAGCTTCAAGTTTACTTTTGTCAGATTGTCACGCAATATTTTTCAATGTAAAAGTTAAGAAAGGGAAAGGTAATTTTCAAATCGTTCCAAGAATTCCGTGGGTTATCGATGCACTTTGAAAATCACTTTATATGGTAGTCTGTAGCACTGGGACACCCTATGGAGTAGAAAATTGCTGTGTCGAGTAGTCAATTAAGTGCATATAGCAGCTGTATTTCAAAGTTAAATAGTCTGTTTTACAAAAGGAATTATTCAAATATATGAAAAAGCTTTTCCTTGTAGAAATCAGTAACTAAAAAAAGATTATTCTCAAAAACATCCTTCCTTTTGCTGCTCTAGGGGAAACAAAAAGACAACTTAAAATAAATAAAATGTCATCCAACTTCCCTTCCAACATACATAGCAGTTAAAAAAAAAATCTAAGAACAAACAGGTATCTAACCAGAGCCAAACTGAACCAAATGCACATGGGAAGGCCTTCTAATAAACTTCTCAGAATGGCCTCCAAGTAAAAATGTTGACATTATCATATGGTGTATCAAAAATTCTAGGGGCCAATATAAGTGTCAACTGCAGAATGTGACCACATAAGAAATGAGAGAGAGAGAGAGGAAATATAGACACACACACACATGCACTTTGTAAGAGAGCCACTAAAAACTGCCAATTCAGTAGCATCTAATTGAGTGTAACTGCTGTTGTGGTATTAGTAACCGAACCACCAAGTAGTTCCTACAGCCCATTTGACTTCTTTCCTGGGATCCATCAGCCTGAAGGTTTTAAACTCCTTGAACAAAAATGGGGGGAAATGATCAAGGCAGACATCTGAGCAAAAGCATGCTGTTTATACAGAGCAGTGTGGTTTCTGGAGCTGATCCCTTACCTGATTAGGCACATCAATTATTTGTACGCTTCTGTCTCCTCTTATGTAAACTCAAAGCTGCGCTGTGCCTTGCTGATTTACTCTGATAAGCCCTCACTGCCCGCCTATAGGAGCAGTTTGCATGACCTTGGGTAATTCACATAGTATCCATATCTGACCTGGTGTGCATTAACCGGGAACAGAAATTACAAAATTGAGTCTTCAAATATGAATATATGTGTTCTAAAATACAAGTTAAGAAAAATTGGTAATTTAGACCAATCAATTAAAGAGGAAGAAACAGGTCTACATTATATGGAGTAATTTGGCATAGTTCCATGTATTCTATAATCTGTAATATACCTAAAAATTAAGGCAGAAACGATTCTTACAAATCAAAACTGAAACTCAAGTAATTCCAAACCACTCTCTTAACCACGTTATTTCAGATTTTCTTTCACAGAATCATTCTTTCACAAAAGCAGATCTGTTGCCAACATAGTAAGGAAGATTCATTTGAACATGAAAGGTAAGAAAAAAGACTTAGGTAACATTATAAATAATAATTACCACCACTGATAATATACAAATTGTATTATTTATTTAATGATAATAATGAGATAGAGTCTGAATTTTTAGTAAAGGGAAAGCTTGACATTTTATACCAACATACTAATAGTATAGAAGAGAAAACCGTTATTTGACAGAGTGTGGACAATATCTGAATACTGATTCCCTTTATATCCTATCCTGTTTTGATTTCTTTTTTTATTTTAATATAGAAGCTACAGCTTTGGGAATTGAAAGTAAAGTAGCCTATGGTGAAATACAAGGATAATATATCACTTGCTCTGTGGTGCAAATAAAAGCATGAGATAATATATGTGAAAGCACATTACCTCTCACATTGTAGGTGTACAATAAAAGTTTGTTGAATGAATATGATACATCCATAAACCTTAAACGATAATTTGGTTATAACCTTCATAACATAGATGTCCAATAGCTCACAGGACAGCCTTTCAGCAGAAATTATTTTACTGGCAGGTGGATTTAAAGCAATAGAGATATAGAGTCATTACTTCATGAATTCCCTCAGTTCTGGAAATGGAGTCATTGTTGATTTAGCACGGCCCGGATTATTTTTTTTTTTTTCAATTTTTATTTTATTTTATTTTATTTTTTAACATCTCTATTAGAGTATAATTGCTTTACAATGGTGTGTCAGTTTCTGCTTTATAACAAAGTGAATCAGTTATACATATACATATGTCCCCATATCTCTTCCCTCTTGTGTCTCCCTCCCTCCCACCCTCCCTATCCCAGCACTCTAGGTGGGCACAAACCACCAAGCTGATCTCCCTGTGCTATGCGGCTGCTTCCCACAAGCTATCTATTTTACATTTGGTAGTGTATATATGTCCATGCCACTCTCTCACTTTGTCCCAGCTTACCCTTCCCCCTCCCCGTATCCTCAAGTCCATTCTCTAGTAGGTCTGCATCTTTATTCCTGTCTTGCCTCTAGGTTCTTATTTAAAAGGTCACCTCTTTATTTTTTCCCCCTGTAGCTAGCATTAGAATTAGAGAGAGTTTAATTGAGGAAATCACACTTTAAAAATAAGCCTATAAAAATAAGATAATGGTGGAGAGTATTTCTCTGTGCTTTTAGTTTGTTGGATGTAATTTTACTGACAGTACATTTCAAATTATCTGATGTATAAGGCACTGGAGTGATACTATGTTGGACTTTAAGTTCCTAAAATTTAAAAAATTGTTTTCTTTAATCAACAGCTGAACATATTACATAGTGACTGTTTGGGGGTTTGGAAGGCCATTTTATTCCCCAAGCATCTCCCATTTATGAGGATTTGTCATCATCAGGCTTTGTCCTTCCCCACCTCCACTCCCTTACTCATCAAGTGGCCTTGCAGGGAGGCAGGTCTGCCCACCTGGGCTGTCCCTGGTGCCCCACACACTTTGTGTTCCCTAATAAAGCCTTCTTGGTTTTTGTCCAATGCCTGATTCACCTCCCATTGATAGGTCTGGCCTTAGCTGTCCCTTCATGTCATTTCTCCACCGGCGTTCTTTACATCATAGCCAGGTCTTGTTGACAAGGTAGAGTAAAGCAAGCATGTAATTATCTGGGTAACTTAAGCTACCACCATGCTTTGTCTCTATTACCTGGACAATTCACTTGAGAGGAAGTCAAGAGCGAAGAGATGATTAACTTACAATTATTCAGGCAATTTAAGTCAAAGCAATGTTTTTGCTTGAATTATCCAGATAATTGCTTTAAACCTAAATTTTGCTTTGCTAATTGAAAGCTAACCTTGGGAAAAATGGCTTAAGGCAGCAAGTAGCCTGAGAGATTCCAATTCAGACCTTCATCCCTAGAACTTTTACTGGCAGTTGATTTCATTATATTTTTATAAGGTGAATAAAACATCTAACTTTACAGGCAAGGAGCAGGTAGGTAAAGTGCCTGTGTGACTGTGGATAAAGATGACGCTGCATGAGCTTCATAGACCATCATCAAAACACTGCTACCTACAGACACAGAGAACGAACATATGGATACCAAGGGCGGAAGAGGGGTGGGATGAATTGGGAGATTGGGATTGACATATACACTACTATGTATAAAACAGATAACTAATGAGAATCTACTGTATAGCACAGGAAACTCTATTCAGCGCTCTGTGGTGATCTAAATGGGAAGGAAATCCAAAAAAGAGGGGATATATATATACGTATAGCTGATTCACTTTACTGTACTGCAGAAACTAACACAACACTGTAATGCAACTATACTCCATTCAAAATTAATAAAAAAAAAAAAAAAAGACTGCCACTTAACCTGTAATTGCCCTTGGTTGAGAGCAAAAGAATGTTATGTATGATATTGTATCTTTTGCAGTCCTTAGTCTGTAATTAGGCAGATTATGTCATGGTTTTCTCGGGTTCAGAGAAAAGTGGTCCACCCAAATACTTAAAGAAAGAGGGGGCTTATTTATTTTCAAGATACACACAGTTTGGAGCTGAATTGTGAAGGCGTCCTCTTCTCTGTCTCCCTCTTAGGACTTCCCTGGCAGCTCACACAGGGAATCCTGGCACCTCTGAGCACATGTGCTCATTACCCTGCTCTGTATTTTACCTGCAAAAGACCTAGAACGGCTGCTCCGGCTCCCCACCTCTTAAGATTGTTCAGCTCAGCTAATTATTTCAATCTCACCGTTTCCTATTTCTAAACTCTGAAGAGATGAATATGATTGATTCTGCTCCTTTTTTCAAGCCAGGTGGTGTGTGTGGGATGATCAGGAACCTGTTGACCACAGCTAAGCCAATAAGCTGGGGCAGGCCCTTTGGTTCACATAGAACAGAACCTTGCTCTAAATGCCCATCTGCAGTGGGATAGAGACTGGCTTCTCTTAGAAGTGTGTGTGCTGGGGGCAGGTAATGACTCACTTCTATAATACAGAGCCCTCCTGAGGAGCTAAAAGTATGCCTTAAGAGTATTGTTGAAAAGTTGCAGAATTCAGTTAGTCTTTTTCTTCTTCAGGTGATGATCATAGGTAAAAATCACAAATGTCAAATACAGATTACCTCGAATAAAAAAGTAGGGTTCTAGGGGCTAGTAAACGTTAGGTGCAAACATCTGTGGAGTGTCCATTATATTCCAGGCACTGGTTCTTGGAACTCAGTAGTAAGACAGATGACAGGCCTCATGCACTTAATCTATAGTGGAGGAGACACGCCACATGCAAATACACAATGTCTAAATAGGGTGAGGTCTGTAGTGATAATTGCAATGAAGAGAAATAAAGCTTAGTAAAGGGACAGAGAATGCTTAAGGGTAATATTTAGATGAGATGTCAGAGAAGACTTTCCTGAAGGAGTGACATTTGAGCAGAGATTGGAAGGAAGCCTGTGACCAACCGGGGGAAGGGTGTGCCAGACAGAAGGAAAAGCAAGCGCAAAAATTCCCAGGTGAGTCATTCCTTTTTATTATATTCACTAGTTTGTGGTATTTTTTACATTCCAAATGTAAGTGATATCATACAGTATTTGCCTTTCTCCGTCTGATGTTATTTCATTTAGCATAATGCCCTCCAAGTCCATCCATGTTGCTGCAACTGGCAAAATTTGATTGCCAGTGGGGAGAGAGAAGCAGGGAGGGGAAACACAGGGGTAGGGGACTAAGAGGTACAAACTATTAGGTATAAAAGAAGCTACAGGTATATATTGTGAAAACATGCGGAATACAGCCAACATTTTATAACAACTATAAATGGATTATAAGCTTTAAAAGTTGTGAATCACTATATTGTACACCTGTAACATATAATATTGTATAGCAACTATACTTCAATAAAAAACAAACAAACAAACAAACAAAAATAACTGCCAATCGGATTATAGACTGTTGTAGGGCAAAGGAGAAAGCACAGAGGCCATTTAAGAATCTGTTGCACTTTGTGGGTTTTACTAGCACAGAACTGTAGGAATTGTGAGAAATGGTGAATTCATGGTTTTAGGATATATTTTGATAGGAAAGCTGAGAGAATTTGCTGATGGTTTGGATTTGAGGTATGAGCAAAACGAAGGAGTTAAAAACGACCCAAGCATGTTAGCTTAAATGAAAGGTGTTGCTACTGGCTGAGATGGGGAAGACCCAGGGAGCCAAGGTTTTGGATGCAGGGAAGCAACAGTTCATTCCCAGACCTGTTAATTTTGAGGCTTATATTAGTCACGCAAGCATGGGTGCTAAATAACTAGATGTCTAATTCTGGAGTTGAAGGGAGAGATTAGACTGGAGAATTTTTTTAATACAGATATATTAAGCTGATATTTTGGGGGGGGGGCTGCACAGCATGTGGGATCTTAGTTCCCCGACCAGGGATCGAACCCACATCCCCTGCACTGGAAGCTCGGAGTCTTAACCACTGAACCGCCAGGGAAGTCCAAAAGATATCTTTAAAGAGAAGCAAAGATTGCTGCATTGAGACAGTTGTGTCGAACAGAACTGGCTCTTTCTTAAATCCTGGATGATCTCACCTCTTTTTTCTTCTCTCTATATACAGAGAAGTTTCCAACTTCATCACCCTCACAAATAAATACCCGCCCTGATTATGATACTTTAATTATTGCCTAATTCCTTGATCACAATATAATCATAGCTCCCTGCTCAGAATCACTCCTGCCATTTTTTATTTCACCAAGGCTACTTTTCTTATATTATCTTCTCCATCAAAATATGAATCAAGGTCTCTCACTTTTTAAAAAATTATCTTAAAACTCACTTTCCACATTAATTTCATGAGGCTTTTACTCATCCTTTATTCTGTACCCACATTCCACTGTGTTCCATTTGTTCTCTACTGATTTTATATTTAATTCAGCAAATATTTTTGAAGGATTATTGTGTGCTAAGAGTTGTGAACCTAGCTTTATAAATATCCTGATTCTTTTTTAATATCCCCCATTCCGTGTTTGGAGCACTGTCTTGTAAATTGCAATGTTAACACTAGTAATAATAATAATCATCATCCATGATGTATAAGTAGTGCTGTACTCTTTACAAAGAATGGTCACATATATTATCTCAATGAAGCCTCTCAATAAGATTGAGGGAGATAATATTGTTATCTCTACTTTATATGCATTTATATTGAATATCTATTATGGCACCTGCTCTAATAAAAAGGGAAGATATGGAGAAGGGTAGAAAAATGACACCTCGTTTCATTGGCTTATAATCTGAAATAATATTTTCATTTAATTATATAGAAAATGAGAACAGATCAAAGGTACAGTTGTTAAGCAATTAGAGGTTCAGTGGCCTGTTTTATATGAGCAAACACTGTTAACCGTGAGGGCAAGGAACTAGATTTCCAGCAGCTCCAAAAATACAGTTCTTTTAAGAGTATGTTTAAAAAGTTGCCAGTCATTTTTTGTTATTTTTTAGCATAAAAAATGAGTGTGAAATGCTGCTGGAAGTTGTATTATATCATTTTGAATTATTCTAGGCCAACATACACAAAGTCTTTTACTAAAGAGTAAAAACACTCCACCTATATTAGATAACTTGAGCTGTTGAGGAGTCAAGAGGAATAAAAAGAACTTACTCTATTTTTTTTTCTGTATTCATCACTCCCAAATGAAACAAAAAAAGGCCCCATAAAACTACAAACCACAGTAATTTTCTCTTTTTCTTTCTCTTCTTATCACTGTCATGAGAACTATCATTGTGTGGTTGCTTCCAGCCAGGGTTTGGTCTACTTTGTCCACTCAAAACATTCCTTCCTCATTATCAAAAATTACATGGAGGGGGGCTTCCCTGGTGGCACAGTGGTTAAGAATCCACCTGCCAATGCAGGGGACACGGGTTCGAGCCCTGTCTGGGAAGATCCCACATGCGACGGAGCAACTAAGCCCGTGCGCCACACCTACTGAGCCTCTGCTCTAGAGCCCGTGAGACGCAACTACTGAGCCCGTGTGCCACAACTACTGAAGCCCACGTGCCTAGAGCCCATGCTCTGCAACAAGAGAAGCCACCGCAATGAGAAGCCCGCGCACTGCAACAAAGAGTAGCCCCCGCCCAACGCAACTAGAGGAAGCCCGCCGCAGCAACGAAGACCCAACACAGCCAAAAATAGATAAATTTAAAAAAAAATTACATGAAGGAAGGAAGGAAGGAAGAAGCCCAGTGGATTCCTTCATCTTCTATATTAAGAAATTAGTTTTAACGTATTTTAACGACTTGTGACCCGAAGTTGCTGCTTTTGTTTAGAGCAAGTTTCCTTAGGCGAATATATTTTCTCTCTTGATTTCCACTAGCAAACAGGAAACAAGCTGTGTAACTTTAAATAAGTCACCTAATTCCTCAGTTCTTAATTGCCCTAGCTCTGAAGTGAGGAAGTTGAACTAAATGATCTCTGTTCTTACTTCTAATTTAACAAGTCTGTGAGTCTATGGCATGCATAATAAACTCAATATAATACTCTGCCTGTCCTGGAACTTGCGGTGTTCTTTTGCAAAGTTCTTGTTCTGTCTTTTGCCTGTGAGCCACCTCGTGTAGTCTCATGGATTTAACTACCACAAGAATATTGCTTACTTCCACCTGAACATAGATCTATAGCCCAGCATTCCCCAAACTGCATTTGTGGGGCACGAGTGTTCCTCACGTTGGTGATAGCAATTCAACCGAAAAATAGTTCCACTGGAAATAATGTTTAGGATCGTGCTCTACCCGATCCCCTACTTGGAGGTAAACAGAGCACCCAAAGCATAGTAAGTGCTTTGAAAAATCTTGGGGGTACAGAAACCTGCTTAAGTCAATGTTTTAAGACTTGTGTAGGGTACCAGCAGATGTCTTAATTTACCTATCTTCTCTTGAACCCTGCAAATCCTCAGTCAGCACAGAACATGGAGCTCCTGGTGCTTGGGTCAGTCGTCGAGCTGAGGGCCCTTGCATATTTGTTCATGCGAGTCATTGGAAGACTAAATTCTCACATTTTTATTTCTCAAACTGCAAATAATTTTTTTCATTTATATTTTCTGCAGTGAAAAATCATTACTATAGTTTAAAATATCTAATTGCTCAAAAAAAGGAAAGAAAAGAAAAAAAGGAAACAACAGATTAGACAATTTTATATGCTCATTGAACAAATGCAATATTTATGATTTTTCCATTTTCAGTAGTAGTAAGAACAGATGCTTAGGATGGTTTGAAACGCTTACTTGAATACTTACTGTGGAATGCAAAACAATTGACTGTTGGGATATAAAATCTTCCGAAAACTAAACATTTCAGATGTGATATGAAATTTAAAAGACAGTGTTCCTGAAATCATTTCACAATGACTTACTTCAGTACATATAAGGAAGTAAGTTGGATGATATTATTTTATCAAATCCGAGCATGCAAAATAAACTTCCTTATGACTGATCCCATCATAGAATAATAAAATTTCCGATAAATATTAGAATAAAGTTGGTGAACACTGCCATTTTTGTGTGCATGTATATGTTAGGGCTTATTTAGAACTTATTCTAAGCCTAGAGCTACATAAACTTCGTTGCTCACCTGTGAACTGTATTATTGAACAAGGTCATTCTTATCACCCCTCACAATTGCAGCTTACCTTAGTTAATTGTTAATAGCCCAGACCTGTGGCTTTCAGTAACCAAGTTATCAGGTCAGTGCTGTGTGGGACAGTTATTTGAAGTGAAACTAATTCCTTACTACCTTTGTCTAAGTATTAAACAAATTATCTTTTATGGGAGAAGGTCAAATGCATAAATTTAAGTGTCAAGAGAATATCTTATTCCTTATGAACATAATACTAGTGGTCTCAGGAAACAGGATTGGATCTTCAAACATTACTTACAGTGGAAACTCTCCATTGCATTCTATGGTTACAATTTTGGTTTTAACTCTAAGATATTATTTTAAAGAGGAAAGTTTGTTCTGTTATAGTTTCCTTACTTATTTAATCTTTCCAAAGAGTAAGTTTTCTAGAGGGAGAACGATTTAGAAAAACAAGTAAGATGTCTGTATCGGTTAATGAGCAAAAGTGTCTTTAATAAGACAAATAAGTTGAGCACTGCCAATCTTAACCCAACAAATCCCAAAGCAAGTTTAGCATTAAGTCAATTTGGAGAGACCTTCAAGATGGCAGAAGAGTAAGATGTGGAGATCACCTTCCTCCCCACAAATATATCAGAAATACATCTACACGTAGAACAACTCCTACAGAACACCTACTGAACGCTGGCAGAACACCTCAGACCTCCCAAAAGGCAAGAAACTCCCCACGTACCTGGGTAGGGCAAAAGAAAACAGAAAAAACAGAGACAAAAGAATAGGGGCGGGACCTGCACCAGTGGGAGAGAGCTGTGAAGGAGGAAAGGTCTCCACACACTAGGAAGCCCCTTCACGGGCGGACACTGCGGGTAGCGGAGGGGGAAGCTTCGGAGCCACGGAGGAGAGCGCAGCCACAGGGGTGCGGAGGGCAAAGCGGAGAGATTCCCGCACGGAGGATCAGTGCCGACCAGCACTCACCAGCCCGAGAGGCTTGTCTGCTCACCCGCCGGGGCGGGCGGGGCTGGGAGCTGAGGCTCGGGCTTCGGGCTTCGGGCTTCGGGCTTCGGTCGGATCGCAGGGAGGGGACTGGGGCTGGCGGCGTGAACACAGCCTGAAGGGGCTAGTGCGCCACAGCTAGCCGGGAGGGAGTCCGGGAAAAGGTCTGGAGCTGCCGAAGAGGCAAGAGACTTTTTCTTCCCTCTTTGTTTCCTGGTGCGCGAGGAGAGGGGATTCAGAGTGCCACTTAAAGGAGCTCCAGATGGGCGCGAGCTGCGGCGATCAGCGCGGACCACAGAGACGGGCATGAGACGCTAAGGCTGCTGCTGCCGCCACCAAGAAGCCTGTGTGCGAGCACAGGTCACTATCCACACCGCCCCTCCCGGGAGCCTGTGCAGCCCGCCACCGCCAGGGTCCCGTGATCCAGGGACAACTTCCCCGGGAGAACGCACGGCATGCCTCAGGCTGGTGCAACGTCACGCCGGCCTCTGACGCCGCAGGCTCACCCCGCCTCCTCCGTACCGCTCCCTCCCCCCCCACCCCTGTCCTGAGTGAGCCAGAGCCCCCGAATCAGCTGCTCCTTTAACCCTGTCCTGTCTGAGCAAAGAACAGAGGTCCTCAGGCGACCTACATGCAGAGGCGGGGCCAAATCCAATGATAAACCCAGGGAGCTGTGCGAACAAAGAAGAGAAAGGGAAATCTCTCCCAGCAGCCTCAGGAGCAGTGGATTAAATCTCCACCATCAACTTGATGTACCCTGCATCTCTGGAATACCTGAATAGACAACCAATATCCCAAAATTGAGGCGGTGGACTTTGGGAGAAACAATATATATATATTTTTCCTTTTTTTCTTTTTGTGAGTGTGCATGTGTATGCTTCTGTGTGTGATTTTGTCTGTATAGCTTTGCTTTTACCATTTGTCCTAGGGTTCTGTCTGTCCATTTTATTTTCTTAGTATAGTTTTTAGTGCTTGTTATCATTGGTGGATTTATTTTTTGGTTTGGTTGCTCTCTTCTTTCTTCCTTTCTTTTTTTAATTACTTTTTAATTTTTTTAATCGTTAATAATTTTTATTTTTATAACTTAATTTAATTTTTTTCTTTCTTTCTTTCTTTTTTTTCTCCCTTTTCTTCTGAGCTATGTGGCTGACAGGGTCTTGGTACTCCAGCTGGGTGTCAGGCCTGTGCCTCTGAGGTGGGAGAGCTGAGTTCAGGACGTTGGTCCACCAGAGACCTTGCAGCTCCACGTAATAGCAAACCACAAAAGCTCTCCCAGAGATCTCCATCTCAATGCCAAGACCAGCTCCACTGAACAACCAGCAAGCTACAGTGCTGGACACCCTATGCCAAACAATTAGTAAGACAGGAACACAACCCCACCCAGTAGCAGAGAGGCTGCCTAAAATCATAATAAGGTCACAGACACCCCAAAACACACCACCGGACATAGTCCTGCACACCAGAAAGACAAGATCCAGCATCATCCACCAGAACACAGGCACCAGTCCCCTCTACCAGGAAGCCTACACAACCCACTGAACCAACCTTACCCACTGGGGGCAGACACCAAAAAACAATGGGAATTACGAACCTGCAGCCTGAGAAAAGGAGACCCCAAACACAGTAAGTTAAGCAAAATGAGAAGACAGAGAAACACACAGCTGATGAAGGAGCAAGGTAAAAACTCACCAGACCAAACAAATGAAGAGGAAATAGGCAGTCTACCTGGAAAAGAATTCAGAGTAATGATAGTAAAGGTGATCCAAAAACCTGGAAAAAGATTGGAGAAAATACAAGAAACGTTTAACAAGGACCTAGAAGAACTAAAGAGCAAACAAACAATGATGAACAACACAATAAAAGAAATTAAAAATTCTCTAGAAGGACTCAATAGCAGAATAACTGAGGCAGAAGAACCGATAAGTGACCTGTTAGATAAAATAGTGGAAATAACTACTGCAGAGCAGAATAAAGAAAAAAGAATGAAAAGTATTGAGGACAGTCACAGAGACCTCTAGGACAACATTCGAATTATAGGGGTCCCAGAAAAAGAAGAGAAAAAGAAAGGTACTGAGATAATATTTGAAGAGATTATAGTTGAAAACTTCCCTAATATGGGAAAGGAAATAGTTAATCAAGTCCAGGAAGTACAGAGAGTCCCATACAAGATAAATCCAAGGAGAAACATGCCAAGACACATATTAATCAAACTAGCAAAAATTTAATACAAAGAAAAAATATTAAAAGCAGCAAGGGAAAAACAACAAATAACATACAAGGGAATGCCCATACAGTTAACAGTTGATCTTTCAGCAGAAACTCTGCAAGCCAGAAGGCAGTGGCAGGACATATTTAAAGTGATGAAAGGGAAAAACCTACAACCAAGATTACTCTATCCAGCAAGGATCTCAGATTCGATGGAGAAATTAAAATATTTACAGACAAGCAAAAGCTAAGAGAATTCAGCACCACCAAGCCAGCTTTACAACAAATGCTAAAGGAATTTCTCTAGGCAGGAAACACAACAGACGGAAAAGACCTACAATAACAAACCCAAAACAATTAAGAAAATGGTAATAGGAACATACATATCGATAATTACCTTAAATGTAAATGGATTAAATGCTCCAACCAAAAGACATAGACTGGCTGAATGGATAAAACAACAAGACCCATATATATGCTGTCTACAAGAGACCCACTTCAGACCTAGTGACACATACAGACTGAAAGTGAGGGGATGGAAAAAGATATTCCATGCAAATGGAAATCAAAAGAAAGCTGGAGTAGCAATTCTCATATCAGACAAAATAGACTTTAAAATAAAGACTATTACAAAAGAAAAAGAAGGACACTACATGATGATCAAGGGATCAGTCCAAGAGGAAATATAAGAATTGTAAATATTTATGCACCCAATATAGGAGCACCTCAATACATAAGGCAAATGCTAACAGCCATAAAAGGGAAATCAACGGTAACACAATCATAGTAGGGGACTTTAACACCCCACTTTCACCAATGGACAGATCATCCAAAATGAAAATAAATAAGGAAACACAAGCTTTAAATGATACATTAAACAAGATGGACTTAATTGATATTTATAGGACATTCCACCCAAAAACAACAGAGTACACTTTCTTCTCAAGTGATCCTGGAACATTCTCCAGGATAAACCATATCTTGGGTCACAAATCAAGCTTTGATAAATTTAACAAAACTGAAATCGTATCAAGTATCTTTTCTGACCCCAACACTATGAGACTAGATATCAATTACAGGAAAAAATCTGTAAAGAATACAAACACATGGAGGCTAAACAATACACTACTTAATACCCAAGAGATCACTGAAGAAATCAAAGAGGAAATTAAAAAATACCTAGAACAAATGACAATGAAAACACGACGACCGAAAAGCTATGGGATGCAGCAAAAGCAGTTCTAAGAAGGAAGTTCAGAGCAATACCACCCTACCGTAAGAAACAAGAAACATCTCAAATAAACAACCTAATCTTACACCTAAAGCAATTAGAGAAAGAGGAACAAAAAAAACCCAAAGTTAGCAGAAAGAAAGAAATCATAAAGATCAGATCAGAAATAAATGAAAAAGAAATGAAGGAAACAATAGCAAAGATCAATAAAACTAAAAGCTGGTTCTTTGAGAAGATAAACAAAATTGATAAACCATTAACCAGACTCATCAAGAAAAAAAGGGAGAAGACTCATATCAATAGAATTAGATATGTAAAAGGAGAAGTAACAACTGATACTGCAGAAATACAAAGGATCATGAGAGATTACTACAAGCAACTCTATGCCAATAAAATGGACAACCTGGAAGAAATGGACAAATTCTTAGAAAAGCACAACCTTCTGAGACTGAACCAGGAAGAAATAGAAAATATGAACAGACCAATCAGAAGCACTGAAATTGAAACTGTGATTAAAAATCTTCCAACAAACAAAAGCCCAGGACCAGATGGCTTCACAGGCGAATTCTATCAAACATTTAGAAAAGAGCTAACACCTATCCTTCTCAAACTCTTACAAAATAAGCAGAGGGAGGAACACTCCCAAATCATTCTGGGAGTCCACCATCACCCTTATACCAAAACCAGACAAAGGTGCCACAAAGAAAGAAAACTACAGACCAATATCACTGATGATCATACGTGCCAAAATCCTCAACAAAATAGTAGCAAACAGAATCCAACAGCACATTAAAAGGATCATACACCATGATCAAGTGGGGTTTATCCCAGGAATGCAAGGATTCTTCAGTATACACAAATCAATCAATGTGATACACCATATTAACAAATTTAAGGAGAAAAACCATATGATCATCTTTATAGATGCAGAGAAAGCTTTCAACAAAATTCAACACCCATTTATGATAAAAACCCTCCAGAAAGCAGGCACAGAGGGAACTTACCTCAACATAATAAAGGCCATATATGTGAAACCCACAGCCAACATCGTCCTCCATGTTGAAAAACTGAAACCATTTCCACTAAGATCAGGAACAAGAGAAGGTTACCACTCTCACCACTACTATTCAACATAGTTTTGGAAGTTTTAGCCACAGCAATCAGAGAAGAAAAAGAAATAAAAGGAATCCAAATCAGAAAAGAAGAAGTAAAGCTGTCACTATTTGCAGACGACATGATACTATACATAGAGAATCCTAAAGATGCTACCAGAAAACTACTAGACCTAATCAATGAATTTGGTAAAGTAGCAGGATACAAAATTAATGCACAGAAATATCTTGCATTCATATACACTAATGATGAATAATGTGAAAGAGAAATTAAGGAAACACTCCCATTTACCACTGCAACAAAAAGAATAAAATACCTAGGAATAAACCTACCTAAGGAGACAAAAGACCTGTATACAGAAAACTATAAGACACTGATGAAAGAAATTAAAGATGATACAAACAGATGGAGAGATACACCATGTTCCTGGATTGAAAGAATCAACATTGTGAAAATGACTATACTACCCAAAGCAATCTACAGATTCAATGCAATCCCTATCAATATACCACTGGCATTTTTCACAGAAGCAGAACAAAAAAATCTCACAATTTGTATGGAAACACAAAAGACCCCGTATAGCCAAAGCAATCTTTAGAAAGAAAAACGGAGCTGGAGGAATCAGGCTCCCTGAGTTCAGACTAGACTGCAAAGCTACAGTCATCAAGACAGTATGGTACTGGCACAAAAACAGAAATATAGATCAATGGAACAGGATAGAAAGCCCAGAGATAAACCCACGCACATATGGTCACCTTATTTTTGATAAAGGAGGCAAGAATATACAATGGAGAAAAGACAGCCTCTTCAATAAGTGGTGCTGTGAATACTGGATAGCTACATGTAAAAGAATGAAATTAGACCACTCCCTAACACCATACACAAAAATAAACTCAAACTGGATTAAAGACCTAAATATAATGCCAGACACTATAAAACTCTTAGAGGAAAACATAGGCAGAACACTCTATGATATAAATCACAGCAAGATCCTTTTTGACCCACCTCCTAGAGAAATGGAATACAAAAACATAAACAAAAACAAATGGGACCTAATGAAACTTAACAGCTTTTGCATAGCAAAGGAAACCGTGAACAAGATGAAAAGACAGCCCTCAGAATGGGAGAAAATATTTGCAAATGAAGCAACTGACAAAGGATTAATCTCCAAAATTTACAAGCAGCTCATGCAGCTCAATATCAAAAAAACAAACAACCCAATCCAAAAATGGGCAGAAGACCTAAATAGACATTTCTCCAAAGAAGACATATCGATTGCCAACAAACACATGAAAGAATGCTCAACATCATTAATCATTAGAGAAGTGCAAACCTAAACTACAATGAGGTATCACCTCACACCAGTCAGAATGGCCATCATCAAAAAATCTACAAACAGTAAATGCTGGAGACGGTGTGGAGAAAAGGGAACCCTCTTACACTGTTGGTGGGAATATAAATTGATACAGCCTCTATGGAGAACAGTATGGAGGATCCTTTAAAAAACTAAAAATAAAACTACCATACCACCCAGCAATTCCACTACTGGGCATATACCCTGAGAAAACCATAATTCAAATAGAGAAATGTACTACAATGTTCATTGCAGCTTTATTTAAAATAGCCAGGAAATAGAAGCAACCTAATTGTTCATTGACAGATGAATGGATAAAGAAGATGTGGCACATATATACAATGGAATATTACTCAGCCATAAAAAGAAACGAAACTGATTTATTTGTAGTGAGGTGGATGGACCTAGAGTCTGTCATACAGAGTGAAGTAAGTCAGATAGAGAAAAACAAATACCCTATGCTAACACATATATATGGAATCCAAAAAAAAAAAAATGGTTATGAAGAACCTAGGGGCAGGAAAGGAATAAAGACACAGACCTACTAGAGAATGGACCTGAGGACACGAGGAGGGGGAAGGGTAAGCTGGGACGAAGTGAGAGAGTGGCATGGACTTATATATACTACCAAATGTAAAATAGATAGCTAGTGGGAAGCAGCTGTATAGCACAGGGAGATCAGCTCCGTGCTTTGTGACCACGTGGAGGGGTGGGATAGGGAGGGTGGGAGGGAGATGCAAGAGGGAAGAGATATGGGGATATATGTATATGTATAGCTGATTCACTTTGTTATAAAGCAGAAACTAACACGCCATTGTAAAGCAATTATACTCCAATAAAGATGTTAAAAAAAAGAAAAGTCAATTTGGCCAAAGGAATAAATTAACAACAAAAGGGAAAGACGTCAAATATATTGTAGCTGTGAAGCAAAAACTCAATGACGGTTTTGTATTATAATTTCTTTTCCCCTCCCCAAATATATGCCAAAAGAATGAATCTTGTTTAGGAAATATGCTAGGTTCTCACACATTTTAAAATGCTCTGAAGAATATGGTTTGTTTTTTCTTCCTGGTATAAAGTAATGATGGTACAAAGGTAGAATTTTCTGTATAAAATTGTGGGATTTTTTTTTTAATGAAAAAAATAATAGTTTTCACTAAATGGCCAGACATTTCTTTGGAGGTTAGAAAACAAACCTCAGTAAAGGAAGAGTACGAATATTTCAACAGGTAATGTATAAGAGGCTTCTGGCATTTCTAATGAACTCTCCTTAGATTCCCAGTATATTTTTCTATAGTCATAGTCATAACCCACAGGCATAAGTGTCCATTCCATAGTGATCTATTCTCAAGGTAAGGGTGACATTTCCTGCTCAGGAAGCATCTTGGTCTCAGTCAACCAGAGATGGTGTGAGTGGGGTGCATAGGGAAAAGTCTGTTCCAGTGTCATAGTAAAGCAGACCTTTTCTGCTAGAGTCTAAATTATGTACATTTCATGTAAATTTCATTGGCATAAGAAGGGGCTCTGACATTTAGCTAATAAACCCAGATATTCAGATGCAACATTGCTCAGGCTGGAAAACAGCTGAATGTCTCAATTAAACTAAGCAAAACATTCAAGATGATGGAGGATGAGACACCTCAAGATGGATATTTGAGTCCATTCCCTTCATTTTACAGTTGAAAAACCTTGGGCCCTGAAAGTTCATGTGACATGGTGGAGATCCCACAGCACATTTAAGTGTCAGCTGGTGTTTAATCAGGTTCAAGTCCAACTACACTACCTTGTACGCTTCCTCTTTTGAGATAATCAATCAATAAGCGATTACTGAATTTTTACAGTGAATGGAACACTGAACTCTGACTCAGGAAATCTACCTAAGAAATTAAAAGCAATGTAGGTATTTTTCAAAAATTCAACAAGAAATAGTAGTTATGTCACAAAAAGGAAAGGAAAATTGAGGACTTATCCTAAGAGCTCTAACATTATCGAAAGTTTGTCTACGTAATTCATGGAAAATTGGCACAGAGAGTGGAGTAAGGACAAATGAAGGAGATGACAAATTATCATGGAAATTATTTACGGTTCTTCTGTACTTGCCTACTTTTTGGGTTATTTGTGAATAAGACTTTCTTAGAATCAACTTATAAACTGAATCAGAAAAGACCAGTAGGAGTCATTACAAACCTCAACTCCACTTTGGCTTGGACCCCATCACTGTAACAATTTTATGGTGGTCCCTATTGGTATTCAGGAGCTGCTCTAATATAACATTCTGAAAATTATCTTTTATTCACTATATTTAGGCTAGGCCTAGACAGATTCATCTTAATGTTACTGGCATTGGTCTACAAAGAATAAGTATAAAATAGGCCCACAAACTATTACCAGGACGCCCTTCTGGAAGACATCTTTAAGCTTTATGGGAAAATCTCTTGCAACCACCTTCACCTGGCTTGAGAGAGCAGGGTGAGCACTTCCTTTTTTCCTCTCCCATTTGGAGGGTAAGACTATGTGCCTTGTCTGAGAAGACCTGAGAAGTTCTCCCTTTCTCTCAATGTCTCAAACGTATTTAAAATTTCTGGGTTGGGATGAACCGAGTTTAACATAGTTCATTCTTTCTCCTTGAAGTAAGCTCTTTCTGTAGCAAATTCCGCTATGAAGAGATCTCTTTAGATTATGGGAGTACTTAACACTTCTTTAGACTCAGTTTGTGGCTCATTAAGAATTCCTGAACATCAGGAAAGGGTTCATTTATCATCCTACTGCATAGTCCGTTGGTATTAATCCTACTAAGAGTGGTGGTTCTATAATTTCTAGAAAAGAAAGGCTTACTAGTTACAATCTAGTTTAAAATGAGAAATGCTTGGGGCTTGGGTTGAGGTTGCTTGCACTCCTTAGCACACTGGTCTATTGGTTTATTTTGGAAACTGATGGTAGTGGAGGTTGTGATAGAGATTAAGCAAAAAGTTAAAACATTCTTCCACTTTCCTTAAGCTCTTGCTCTACATACCCCTTCCCCAACCCAAGCCACACCTCAGCTACTTGTATTGTAGCTGGCACCTATTAAGAAATGACTGTCTTTGGAATGACCACAAACCTGCTGGTTCTTGCTGAGATCAGTTCTGCTTTGGGACAGACACTAAAGAATGGTTGTGCTGACATTGCCAGGGCCAAATAGGCTGCCAAACCCCAGTATGTGGGCAGGGCTGCTCTTAGTATGTGGGAACTTGGGCAATTTTTTTGTGCGGGGCTTTTGTATCTATAAGCAAAATTCAAGGAACCATGTGAGGTATAGTGACCCACAGATTTAGATTTAGACTTAGAATAATGAGTAGAGAAGAGGTACTTATTTTTTTTGTTTATTGTCCAATCAATGCATGAGGATTCTCTGTGGTGTTGAGGCACTATCATCTCCTCTTCAGATCTAGGAAACTATCTCTTCATGGACTTTATTATCAAACGCATACTTCTTGGATAATTTCATATGTTCACCACAATGAAAAGGTAGCAACAATGTTAATATTTAAAATGTTATTATTCAAATGATCTATATTTAAAACAATACAGTTATTCTTGCTGTTTCAGTTTCCTGATATCCTTTATTTAATGCTGATTACATTGATACTCAGGACATCATATCATCCATTGAGCCATCCGTGAATATTGTATTCTAATGACTATCAAAATTTGTTACTGTGCTTTGTTAGGAATGATTTCAAATGCAAATCTTACTCAGACTATTCAGAATAACGTGAAAGATAATTCATTTTCTTGGTACATTAAATTTACTGTCAGTATTTTATGGTGTAAACACAGGACAACATCCAACCATGTCTCTTGAACTTTTTAGGTCACGATGACTAAATTCCTAGAATGTGGTCTCCTACAATGGTGTCCCTGCTTTCTAGATACTAACACAAGTCGGGAGGATAGTTAAGGGGCCCATGAGCAAAGCAAGAAGAGTGATTCCCTTTGAATAAGCTATGTCCACCTCTCATCTGGTATGGCTTAATAATGACCAAGGAGAACAAAACATCACCACATTTATTGGAGGCAAAAGAGGACATTGATTAGCATGGCAGGTTTCTCTTGTGGATTTTAAGGGTCTCAAAATCCTTCAAAAGAAATAGGTACAGCCACCCCTGAGAACTGCTTCATATGTGTGGTGAAGACTGTAGAGGAGGTGAGTTGGCTTCTCTTGGGGCTATTGACATGGGGAACATGGAGTAAGGGAATTCTGGTGCTACTCCACCACTCTCAGGTACAGAGCAGAGGCAGTGATGGGTGACAGCCAATGAACAGGCCTCAACACATGGCTCAGGCCCATGGATTAGTGGTGGTCCTTTGGTACCCATAGCTGTAAATGTCTTCTGTTTCCTCCATGAGTTAAAATCAGAGTGTCGGCATAATACTGGCATGTGAAAGAAATATTGTGCTAGCTAGTTGGATTGATCTGCTTAGCAGATCTTCCTTCTAGAAGCAGGGACTAGGGACACAAGGTCTTGGGATAACTCTGAAGGCTTGAGTCCTTCCTCTCCTCCTTGGGGCATCTCATTGGCCTCATGTGGAGTGGGCATAGGAGAGGGGGTTGATGGGATATGGTTAGAGAGTGCCCTAAAACACAGAAACGGAGACTAGGGCCAAGCAGTCCAGGCCTGGGACCTCTTGCCTGATGACACTGCAGGCCCACACAGCAGAGGGGTCTTAGGATATTTTCAGGAAGACACTCCAAAGTACAAATAAGGACCCTGCCTAGCCAGATCTAAGAGTGGTACTGCCTATGAATGGCATGAATAAGGGTTGACTGATGAGTGCTATCTCATCAGTAAATATCACATAGCTGTTACCTGGAAAAATTGTCATTTAGGACTCAGATCATCTATTTTAACTCTGATAAAAATGACTGTTAGCAATCTCTGCCTGTTTTTGCTTAGATGGAATCAGGTGGTATCTCAGCTCTCTTTGTACTGTGTGAAGCCCTCTCTGTATCAGACCCTGGGTAGAATTGACATTAGGGCTTTATCTGAGGGTGTCTAGACTAGGTTTGAGGTCTTTACATTTCTCTGATCCTCAGAGGCCCTTCCTCTCTTTGTGCTAATCTCCTATATATAAATGACCCAAATCTTTGGTCTTAATCTTTCTCTTATGTAGAGTCTCTGAAGAGAGATGGCTAGGAGCCTGAACGTCTAGCCCTAGTCAGCTGGCTGATTTCTCTCAAGCTTTTGGGTGAGTTGGGCAGAGGAGAAACTCTAGGATAAAATTAATCTTGTATTAGTATCTGGAGCTCTGGCCTCCAGTGTTCATGAAGCCTATTTCATGGGGATGGAACAGACTATGTATGAGTCAGGAATTTCCACCATAAGGACTAGAGACAAACCTATGCTTTCTGCCCCACCTTTTCTTTCCCTGGCCCTCACCCTGGTTCCCATGTGGTGCTCTAAGGAGATGACTGTGATTCATCACATCAAGCAAGAAGAGGTACTGTATCAGACCCAACAGGAGAATAAATAGAAGCAATCCAAAAGAACCAATCCAAAATAGGAAAGAAGGATTTCAAAAGTGATAGAGCTGAAAGAGATTGGTCCCCAAAGTGGTGATCCTAAACGGAACATCCTAAAAGAAGATTTCCAACTGGGAGTAATTGCTTTTAGAATCCTTATCATACCCCAACCCAACCCAAAACTATGTGCCTCAGGAAAAAAAGCACCAATGGTGTCTTTGGCATTGGTCCAAGCCAACAGCCAGTGTCCTGCTCAGAAAAGTGAAGAAGATGTAAAGGAAGATGGGGAATCTTGATCACCCCTAGAGCCGGGAGCATGCTTCTAACCCACAAGAGCTTTTCCTTGCCAGGGGCAGGTAGACCGATTCGAGAGCCTTAATTCCTGGGCTACACTGAAAATATGAGACCTATTCTTTGTTTTATCTTTTCTTAAGATAAAGTTACCTTTTTTTGCTATACCTCAATGGTTAACAAAGGGAAAAAAGTCACAGATCCCTATGTTTTTCTCCCACATGGACTTTGAGCCTGCTGCTGTTCTTGGGAAAAACAAAACAAAACATGAAAATCAATCATGGAGGCTTTTTGGAACAGATTCGTTTATAGGAAAAAAATCAGGGCACCTGAAATATCAAAATAAAACTGTGACTCACAAACCAGAACTCTAATTAATAGTGTATTATGTAATTTATTATCAGGACCTGGCAAAAAACAAGAGTACATTATATGAAACAACATTTATGAGAGTCCTTTTTTCTTAAAAATCTACACCAGTATTTTAATTTTTCATACAAAATTTATTTTTTTGACTGAAAACTGTTCTCTGGTATGAAAAATGATAAATTAAGATATTGCCAAGGTATTTGAACTTTGTATGATATATTCAACTGATGTAAATATTTCCCCAATTCTCTGAACAGTTTGACTGAAAAAGATACTTTCAGATATCTATTGAAAGTGATAAGGGAAATTAGAGCTCTCTACATTTCTACAATATTAAAAATTAAACCAGTTGCTCAGGTATTTGGATTTTGGCATTACATTGCCAATACGAAATTATGTTGCTTGAAACAAAATTATATGTAAGAGAACCACATTTCTATGTATACTCAGGTTTGCTTTTCCTAAAACCATTTATATAAGGAAAAAATGCAGCTCCGCAATGATTTAAGTAATTTACTTTAAATGCAAAAATCATGGCTTTCAAGTTCAAATATAGAAACAGGTTATCTTGGTGAGTATATCCCTCCTTGGGAATTTATCACAGGTTTTTGGAAGCAAATTTACTTCTTAAGGTTACCATTAGCACTCTCCCTTTCAGACAGCTTGTGGTAGAGCTCAGTTTTCCAAACCAATAACAGCATCCTTCTGCTTCAACAGCCATGAGTTCATTGCACTCTGTTTATGAGCCGTCGTATATTCTTTGAACACCACCTTCCAAACAACTCACATAGGCACTGTGGATGGCATGAGGTTTCCTGCCCACGAGAAACTTAGGATCTTCGTCAGAAAACACATCTTGACATAAATATCCATGATGAAAGTGATGACCTATGAGAGCCTAAGGGCAATTAAAATGAAATTCTACAGAATTACAAAGCACTGAATTGAAGCGTTTTGTGTAAACTCTTTTCTGGAGAAAAATTATAAAACATATTACCCAGAGAGAACAGAATGGACAAAAGAGTCAAATAAGTGAATAAGCTGTGTTTAGGAAATGACCAATAACTCATTTTGTCTGATGCATGGAAGAAGATCAGGACCAAGTGGTGTCAGGAGTTTGTATCTGATGGTGAGGAAATCAGAGTCTAAGCTGTTGATGAGACATCCAGAAAGACACAACTGCTGGCAGCTGGGAGTGTGGACCCAGAGAGTGTGGAAATGACTAGGCTGGGCCTGCAGATTCTGAAGTCATCTTCATAGAGGAGATGCTTGGAGCTACAAGGAGGGCACGACTTCAGAGAGAAAGAAATCAAGAAGATAAAAGGTAGTGGAATGAACTCAGGACACTGCTGCTCAGGGGATGTAAGGAGGAATAAGAATGATTGGCAGGACAGAAAAGCAGGGTTATAGAGCCCCTATGAGAACATGTCAAGGAAACGATAACCAACAGGGGCAAATGATGCAAAAGACTGATGAAGATGTAGACCAAAAAGGCCATGGGATTTGGAGATTAAGAAGTTACTGATGAGGGCTTCCCTGGTGGTGCAGTGGTTAAGAATCTGCCTGCCAATGCAGGGGACACAGGTTCGAGCCCTGGTCTAGGAAGATCCCACATGCTGCAGAGCAACTAAGCCCATGTGCCACGACTACTGAGCCTGCACTCTAGAGCCCGGGAGTCACAACTTCTGAGCCTGTGCACCTAGAGCCCGTGCTCTGCAACAAGAGAAGCCACCGCAATGAGAAGCCCGTGCACCGCAATGAAGAGTAGCCTGCGCTCGCCGCAACTAGAGAAAAGCCCGCACGCAGCAACGAAGACCCAACACAGCAATAAATAAATAAATAAATAAATAAGAAGTTACTGATGATATTTGAGCTAACAATTCAGTTGACAGGCAGAAACACTCACTATGTATCCATTTTAAATGCAGCAGTTATTTCTGAAAGAGATAAGGCATTTTATAAAAAGTGCGTAATGTACTACTGTAAAATAATTTACCAGTGCATAATCTAGGCATGGTGAAAAATCCTCCTCTTCATGTCTAATTAAGCACCCCCCAATAATCTGCACAACCAAAGTCAAGATATTGATAGTGACAGTAAACTTCAACTCTTCAGGTTTTGCAACGAAATCAAATTCTAAATTACTAGGCTAAGCCATCCATCACTATGCAGAGAGACATATTCCACAATGATACATGTTCAATCAACTTCTTAAAACAACTGAACCTTTAAGTTCTTTCCAAGTTTTGTTATAAAAATTAAGTATGTTCCTAGAAAACAAATACACTGTACTCTAGATAAAAATAAAAACCCAACCAAGGATGAAGCCAAAGATCTAAATACAAGGAAAATTGAGTGGTGTTTTTTTTTTTTTTTAAGTCAGAAACCTAATGCAAACAAAGGTACACATCCTTGGAGACATTTTATCTGAGATAAGCATTCTTTAAAAGCCAATGTACAAGTTAAAAGCAGCTGGCTTTTCTACTCATGTTGATTCCTTGTTCTTTACTGTAAATACACTAATTGTTCATCTGTTTAACTAAGATCTGCTGGGCTGAAAGCACATTAAAGGTATTTGCCGCTATTGATTTTGTTATGAGCTATGGACTTGTACATAATTAAGAGGCTGCTTGGACTTATGCAAAAATATATGTACATGTTATCGTTTTTCCATAAGTGGTGGCTTTTCAAGATGAATTTTTCTAAAGTGAGGCACATCCTTGTGAGATTTACGACTTTCCGAGGAAGCAGTATGAATATACCTCCCTAAATAGCCATAGAATTTGGTAAAGAAACTATTTAATTAAAGAGACACTGTTCTGATCTCAGTGTTGAAACATTTCTAAAGTTAAAAGAAGTTTTATAGGAATTTAGTGGTGTGGATCTTTTCAACCCTAAGTTTGTAACAGAAATAAGTAAAAATGTCCAGTTTGAAGAAAGCATTCTTTTTAAATCTAAAATAATAATTATTTCTCATATTTTTGAATGCTACAAACAAAAGTATTTATATAAAAGATTATTAGGTTTGGGAGGAGCTTCAAGACGGTGGAAGAGTAAGACATGGAGATCACCTTCCTCCCCACAAATACATCAGAAATACATCTACATGTGGAACAACTCCTACAGAACACCTACTGAATGCTGGCACACATACACAATACAATATTACTCAGCCATAAAAAGAAACGAAATTGAGTTATTTGTAGTGAGATGGATGGACCTAGAGTCTGTCATACAGAGTGAAGTAAGTCAGAAAGAGAACAACAAATGCTGTATGCTAACACATATATATGGAAGCTAAAAAAAAATGGTCATGAAGAACCTAGGGGCAAGCCGGGAATAAAGACACAGACCTACTAGAGAATGGACTTGAGGATATGGGGAGGGGGAAGGGTAAGCTGGGATAAAGTGAGAGAGTGGCATGGACATATATACACTACCAAACGTAAAATAGATAGCAAGTGGGAAGCAGCTGTATAGCACAGGGAGATCAGCTTGGTGCTTTGTGACCACCTAGAGGGGTGAGATAGGGAGGGTGGGAGGGAGGGAGATGCAAGAGGGAGGAGATATGGGGTTGTATGTATATGTATAGCTGATTCACTTTGTTATAAAGCAGAAACTAACACACTATTGTAAAGCAATTATACTCCAATAAAGATGTTAAAAAAAAAAGATTATTAGGTTTAATGGCCATAAGATTTTTAAATGATCTTTTACTATTAACTTAAAATCTTTCCAGGGTTAAGGTATAGTTTCTATGAGCTAAATAAAGAGCCTTCATATTTTTTCTGTGTACATAATAAGTTTTCCTACATGAGGAGGACATGAAGGCAAAGGGAATGACATGATATAAGAAGGCTGAGGGGAGAATAATTAGTTGAAAAATTGTTTCCAATCATAATGCAACTCAAGAACCCAAAACTGAGTATCCTGTAATACTTAACATTTTCTGTTTAAAAACTGGTGGCATTTATCCAGTGTTTAGAATCACTGAGGTGGGTTGGATTTAATCTGTTACTTAGCAACAATATAAATTTAGTAGATATCTTAATATCCAGGATCCAAGTAAATGCATTCCAGTTGAATGGAAATCATAATTCATTGGTAACAAACATTAATACTAAAATGCTGTCTTTTTTTTTTCTATTTGATTCATAGAAAGCAAAACTGAAAATCAGTACAGTTTGCTTGAGGGATACATATGTTTTCTATGTATGTATACTTGTTGCCAATTTAGCCACTGTCGATGATGTTACTATATCATAGTGGTCATCTAAGGAAGGAATTCAGTATCTGCTTACAGCGGTTTGGGAATTGAGCAGATTTTGTTCAAGTATGAACTCTACCAGGTGATCTTGGCCATGTTGCTTCCCTTTCTTAGTCTTTCCTCTTCTATAAGAGAGGCATAAATTATACTGAGTTCAGAGTTCAGAGTTCAGAGGCAACAAAGTAATCATCTGGTCCAATAGCTTAACACCATTTTTGTAACTTGAAGTTGATCAGTATACCTGCAATCTCCCATCTTTTGATGTAAGACCAAAGCCTTTCGTTTGAATAGATGCCCATGATGGATATCTCTTAGTCTTTCTTGCATAAACTATATTCATAACTATATTCATAATTGTCTAAAGTTTCAATTTTTATTTTTAACATCAAGTGGTAGCTTATAAACACTTATGAAGCAAATGAAGGATTAGTCAATATTTTTACATTTTTACTCATATTTTACAGTTATTTATCTCACACCTAATTCCACAGATGGTTTGGGAGGTAGAGGAGAGCAGCAACAGCTTGCCTTTACAAGTTTCAAAGCTATTTAATTACTTTTCTTTATACACCTATATTTTATTTGGTTTCCTGATGTCTAATTAAAATGCATAATGAACATAACAAAAGAAAGTAAAAACAAATGAGATCAGAAGGGCTCCTGCATCAGGTGGGTAGGTCCATATTGATATTTTTACAAGGAAAATGGAGAATACCAGGTATTTCTAAGAGTCAATCAACAGCAAATAATTTAAAATGCTTCTACAGTATTAGTAAACTCAGCCACCTTCAAATACATGCTTATCAAAGTAAAGCCACAGTCTCACATTTTACACAGTCTAAAAAATGAAGCTGTCCTGATTCTTGCATGTTCACAAGCAGTGAATTTCCCATTTTTAATTTTCTTTCAGAGACATTCTTCACTCAGTGTGCAAAGTGGGAACACAGTTATCAGACCCTGTCTGCTCTTCCTAAGGGAGTGTGGGAAGGCTGGGGTAACTCTCCTTCTATCTGTGGCCATTTATTCGAACTGTGTTGAACTGATTATAGAGTTTGAGGGTGGCGAGGTGGGAAGATAGGAACTGGAGACAGGGGCTAGGGATACTTTGCTGAGAGTCATGAAGGCCACATAAAGAGTTTGTACCATGATAACTGCCATATTCTTTCTATCATCTGTGTATGTATGTATGTATCACCTATCTACCTATCTATCCATCCACCCATCATCTATCTATCTATCTTTCATCTACCTATCCACCCATCTGCCTATCCATCTACCCATCATCTATCATCTCCCTCTCTCTCTCTCATCAATGTATCTATTTAGTGTGATAAGAGTGGATAGCGTTGAGATTTTGGTTTCACAGATTTTACACAAGCACTTTGTTTTACAAAACTATACTGCTCTTCAACAACATAGCTGCTCATTCCATCCTTAAATTTTAAATTCAAATGATGTCCTTTCAGTTACCAGCTTTCTGGTGGTTTTAAGTTATAACATTCTTTTATTGAAATTTAACTTTCTTTTTTTAAATTCTGTTTATGTTTAGTAGTTCAAATGTCATATATTTCCTTATTGTGGAGTTATCCATTTTAATTAATGTACTATATATACAAGTTATTAACAATTAAATGTAAAGCTCTAAACAACACCCAATACAAACATGTTTTCAGATTTTATCTGGTTTTATTTCTGACTTCTAATGGCTATAGTGCTGATAATTATGCTTCTTTTAAGTTTATCCACAAAAACAAGGATTTAAATAGGGATAAAGCCTAATATTTTCATTCTATTATAATACAGAAAAAGTCATGCTTATCTGGCACAAATACTACGGACATGTTTCAGCATTATAAAAATTAACTAGGGTAGACTATTCTTACTGTAGTAGCTAGGACTGTGTTCAGCTACAAGTAATAGAAAACCAAATGAAAAATCAGTTGTACATGAGAGGGATTTGGTTTCTCTGTTTGTTTGTTCAACATATCAAGTGGTCCAGAGATAGGCTGCCCGGGGCAGGTATGGTGGTCCCAAGACTCTGTGTGGGATTCAGCCTTTCGTTCAGTCATCCTTCACATGTTACACTTGGCACCTCTGGTTTGCCTCCAGTGTTGTACTGAGTTTCAAGCAGGAAGAAGGAAAAAAAAAAAAGGCAAAGGGCACATGTCAGCTAAATCTTCCCCCTTTAAAAGAAACCTTCCCAAAGCCCCACTCAATGCCATTATGTGCATTATTAGCCAGCATTCAGTTATGTCTAATAACAAAGGATCTATAAGTTGTGAATTTTTATCTGAGTATGCTGTAATCCTGAACAGATGGGAGCCTTTCAGGCTGGAGGAAAGGAAGAATGAATACTGCATAGGCTGACGTCACTGTCTTACACAATCCACTGAGATCCAGACACTTCCTCATCACAGAGTCCTCCAAACAACTGTATGCTCCTGTTTATTTCCTTGCTGCCTCTGTGTGTGCTGAAGACGGAAAACGAGGAAGGATTAGCAGAGAAGTGCTACATCCTCAAAGATGTTCTTCTCAAGTTTAGAGTAATTCCTTGGAAATCCCAAGTTCTGTGCTTGTGAGCAAGAGTAGTTTGCTAAGTGATAGAAAAGATGTTATACTTTAACACAAGCTGTGACGCTGAGGAGTGAAGCTGGGAACAAGGACAGATGCTGGGTAGATAGATGCTCCCAGAGGGATCGAAGAGACATAATCTGCAGTTTGGTAATAGTTCCGTCAAGTTTTGAGAGGATAGCAAATTCTCTTTCATACAAAATTTTAAAATTAAAATGTCCAGTTTTTAGTGTTCCCTTGAGTATTGCTGGCTGGGTGAATATTGTTTGTTTAGATTACAATGTAATCTAAACTTTCAATGTATGCATTTAAAATGTTGTAAAACTTTTATGTGGCCAAGTATGTAATTTTGAACATCATAGTCAGTGGTTAATATTAAAAAATCACATGTGTAAGCAAAAAGAAATAAATTCTATGTAATATGGTATTGTCCTGAAATATCTGTGATATGCTTTTTTCATGAGAAGAGATGCATCATGTAATGTCACGTTCTATTTTAATAGCTAATTTGAAATGAGTAATTTCCTATTTACAGCTATATTCTAATTTTGTGTCTATCTGTAGTGTAGATGCTAAAGGGTACTATTTAAAAGTATTGTATTTTTGTGTCAATATAAATGAAATCTATTGAAAGTTTTGATATGATTGTTCCAGCTTTGAAAAGGGACAATTAAAGACGAATTTAAAAAAATTGTACCTCTGCTTAGATTTTGCTAGGTTGCTGTGGACACCATTCTAAAACAGCTTTCCATGACTTTGAAAAGGATTCATCACAGCTCAAAGCTGAACAACATACACCATGTTTGTAACTAAACTTTTCATATGTGCTTTAGGTAAAATTCAATTTTGTTTCTTCATTTTCCTATTTCTAATTATACCTACAAGAAAAACAAAGACTAGTTCTGTGGACATAATAACACAAATTCAATTATCTTCTAAAACTAGGTTTCTCTCTTCGTAAATTGGATTAGTTACAGCCTTATCATTTGTGAAAGGAAATAAAATTGTTTATAAGGAAAAGGGTTTTTTTTTTTTAGTTTTTCAAAGGTTTTATCTGAGTATTACATTTTGATGAAATTGATGGGGAGAAGTTATATATATTTTGAAGAGTTTCTTTCATTGACTTATACAACTTAAAAAAACATGTATGTTTTTACTTTCACTGGTGCAGAACAATAGTCTTGTACAAATCTTTCATTCCTTTGGTATGTCTACTACCTTACTGCAGTTTCCTGAAATCTCTTCAAGTTCTGGGAATGTCTAAGTTAGCCCAGTGCCATGCTTTCTCATGGTCCTGACTTGCCTCAGGCCTGTCTCTTCCTTTTTACTAAAACTTGCTTAACTTACGTTTTAATATGACAGACACTGTGTTATTCCTGCCCACACTAGACAGTTTATTAGAGGGTCCTAATAAATTAATGTATCTTAGTGCAAATTTATGCAAGGTCCTTCTGAAACAGTGTTACCATCTGACATTTTATAAACTAGCTTCTGCATGACAATACTGCCAAAAGGTGTTAACATATGCCTTATTTAAAAAAAAATTAAAACGTTTTAGAAATGGTGCATCGCAGGTATGCTCTCTCTGTTTAATTTTCTCTAGTTAACTGTTACCCAATCTTATCCGACTAGGGAAAACATTCTTTTATAGCATTTCTACCAATATCTGCAATATTTGTATATATCTACGTACATTTTCTTTGTAATACCCACTAGGGAAATGCTGGCTTAACCCAATGGTATAACTTGGAGTGACACCATTTTGGCCAGGAAAGTAGGTGAATGGATCTTTGAGAATGACAAAGGAAGAAACCCAGGAACTGCAATATTCAAAAGGCAAACAGGAAGAAGAAGAGACAAGGAAGGGAAGTGAGAAGGAGCAGCCTGAGAATCAAGAGAGGGTGGTGTCACATCAATCAAAGGAAGAAAGAGGAGCCTAAGGTGATAAATACTGCACAGGCCAAATCAGATTTACAAAGTAGTTCATTGGGAGGTGACTGGAGACCACAGAAACATCAGTTTCAGTGGAAAGAAGGGGCATAAACCAGATTATAATTGAGGAAGAGAAGATAAATTAGGAAGTGTGACTTTTAAGTATTAATCTTCCATGAAGTTCGGGTATGAAAGGAAAGCGAGAGGGAGGGGGGACACACGGAAAAGGTAAATATTTTGTTTAAAGATGAAAAGACTTTAAGTATTTGCAAATGATGTGACCGACTAGGCTTAATATCCAAAATACACAAATTGCTCACACAACTCAACAACAAAAAAACAACCAACCCAACTGAAAAATGAGCAGAAGACCTAAATAGACATTTCTCCAAAGAAGACATACAGATGGCCAACGGGCACATGAAACGCTGCTCAACATCACTAATTATTAGAGAAATGCAAATGAAAACTACAATGAAGTACCACCTCACACTGGTCAGAATGGCCATCATTAAAAAGTCTACAAATAACAAATGCTGGAGAAGGTGTGGAGAAAAGGGAACCTTCCTACACCTTTGGTGGGAATGTAAATTGGAGCAACCACTATGGAAAACAGTATGGAGGTTCCTCAAAAAACTAAAGATAAAATTGTCATATGATCCAGCAATCCCACTCCTGGGCTTATATCCAGACAAAACTCTAATTCAAAAAGATACATGCACCCCTATGTTCATAGCAGCACTATTCACAATAGCCAAGACATGGAAACAACCTAAATGTTCATCGACAGATGAATGGATAAAGATGTGGTACATATATACAATGGAATATTACTTAGCCATATAAAACAATGAAATAATGCCATTTGCAGCAACATGGATGGACCTAAAGATTATCATACTAAGTGCAGTAAGTCAGAGAGAGAAAGACAAATGCCATATGATATCACTTATATGTGGAATCTAAAATAAGACACAAATGAACTTATCTACGAAACAGAAACAGACTCACAGACATAGAGAACAGACTTGTGGATGCCAAGGAGGAGGGGGAGTGGGAGAAGGATGGATTGGGAGTTTGGGATTAGCAGATGCAAGCTATTATATATAAAATGGATAAACAACAAGGTCCTAATGTATAGCACAGGGAACTATATTCAATATCCTATGATAAACCATAATGGAAAAGAATATGAAAAAGAATATATATATATATATATATATATATATGAGTCACATTGTTGTACAGCAGAAATTAATACAACATTGTGAATCAACTATACTTGAATAAAATAAATTTTTAAAAATATGAAAAGACTTGGACTTTTCTTAAGCTGAGGGGAAGAATTAAAAAAGTAGAGAATCCAAGGAAGAGAGCTGGGTTGAGCATACAGCAGTTTGGAGCAGGTGGGATATAGAGCACAGGGGAGGGGATTAGCTTCCAGGAGGAGTGAAGCCACATT
The DNA here is from genome assembly GCF_965194825.1 of Balaenoptera physalus. Taxonomy (NCBI): domain Eukaryota; kingdom Metazoa; phylum Chordata; class Mammalia; order Artiodactyla; family Balaenopteridae; genus Balaenoptera; species Balaenoptera physalus. The sequence goes on from NC_138893.1 coordinate 7,398,248, forward strand.
CTCTGAGGTTGCAGGAACAGAACATGCTGTGTGGGGGGGATATGTAACTGAAGTAATTCACCTATGGTGCATTCGATTCTCTTTGTGAAATAGGAGGGAAAGAAAGGTGAACCAGGAGATTGGTTCTTTTAGGGCAGAAGACCTAATAAGACTAATTACAATGAAAAATGACCATTAAGGAAGATGGCTTAAGGCTGACCAGTGGCATGTAAACACTCTGTGCTGTTTAGATAAATGTAGCTTCAGGCTAACATTCCCTTTCATCTGATCTCCCAACCGACTATCTTAATAGAATGAGGATATTTAAGAATAAAAAAGTTAGAGGAAAAAAATCTACAGAAACCGAAGACTGTATCTCATTGTTTAAAAATGTACCAAGATTTGTTTAAACATGTGTGGTAAGACAAACAGACATGGAACTGACTGTTATGAAGGAAGAAATTTTTATACTCACAGATCCCTAGAAATAGGACACATGACACACCATGCAGGGCCACATGGGGAACCAGTCAGGAGGCAGAAGAAGTAAGAGGAAAATATGAGCAGAAGCCCTTATCATGGTTTCCGTGGCAAGAAGGGGTGAGGCAGGAGGGGAAGCAGGCTTGGGATTGGCTAGTTTGAATACTTTCAGTGGGCTCTGGAGTACAAGCACTGGCCAGGGTCATCACGGCGGGTGGATAACGGCAAGAAGCGTTAGATTGTGATAAAGGAGGTGATTGGGCTCGGTGGGCTTTGGATTGGCTGGTTTGCTTATGAGAGTCATGCTCACAGAGGAGTCGTCTGCCACCTCTAAGAATTAGCCAGCCCTTCAAGGGGCAGTCTCCTACCAATCACCGAGGGCCCAGACGTCAGAGCGTCAATAATACACAAAATAAAACATATATATAGTTAATATGCACGTCAGGGCTATCATCTGCTGGATTGGGAAAACAGTTGGTGGTCTATTGAACATTGTCCTTTTCTATACCTTCACAACCCCAGCCAAGAAGGAGGTTGAAAGATCCAACTTGATTGACAACCTGTGAATCAGCGTCCAGCAGCAAAACAGAAATGACACTGGCTCCTTCAAAGTAAAATAATTTAGTGCAAGAAGTTGGTAACACAGGTGAAGAGTAGCCTGACAAGACAGAGAGAGACAGGAAGGCAAGCTAGAGCTTAGCTGTCCCAGGAAGCCCCTATCAGCCCAGGAGTGGAGGGATAAGAAGAGGGCGTGCTAACAGAGCTCAGACGCCATGAGGCTGGCCCCCTGGCGGGAGCTGTGACATAGGTAGGTCCTATGCAGCATGAAATGAAGCTACTGAGAAGCTGCCAGGAGGCTGAGGGGGAGCGATACCCAACATAAGGGCTTCTCCCTTCCTTTGGCCCCGCTTCCCATGGACTCAAAATACCCAGAAGCCAGAGGACAAGGGAGCATGGAAAATAGTTTCCTGAGACGCAGAGCAGGCAGGAGACTGTCAGGAAATGATCTGAGAGCAAACAGGGCATATCCTGCAATTCAGAGATGCAGGGCTCAGAATGACTAGAAAGACGGGAAGCCACACGGGTGCCAGTGCCAGGTGCGTATTTCTGGGGCAGTCACATCGAGGTCAGCCGGCTGCTCTCCTCAAAGCCATTAAGAGAAAAGGGAGCTGGAAGAAGAATATAGGCAGAGTTCCGTGCCCTGCAGAATCCTCTGACTCTTGACTCTTCCCAGCCACAGAGGCAAGAACTAGGGACTGTCAGGAGGCAGAATTCCCCAGAGTGATCCCTCAGGTGAATCCCCCTCCTCAGTCTCAACAGCAGGATCCTTTCTGCAGCCCGGTTGTTTTGACACTACAGACTGTCTTCATCTCCCTCTTAGTAAGAGCCAAAGAAAGCTTAAAAGAGGCTCTGCTTTCTTTGGCTCTGCTAAACCTTGTTTAAAATTTGCATTTTAGGCTGCATTGCTTATGAATGATTTTATGCATAGGTGGGAGTAAGGGGTGGTTTACACGCTCCCCTCTGGCTTTAGAAGAGCATAAATTGTCTTCTGTTCCCTGTGTGAGCAGAAAACACATTGGATTAGCTGTTTCTCTTTCGGTTGTTTTCTAACATGATCAGTTTTGTCTCGGACTACAGATTGGGCAGAGAGAAGCAACATGCTGTCTCAATGAAAGTTGAAAGGCAACCTCTGGTTCACGCCCACTTGTATGTGAGTTACAGTAGCATGCCTTTTTAATAGCAGTGTACTATTAATCTGAATATTATAATCCCATATGTATGTCTGATAATTCTGCTGCATCATTAGCTCCTTGAAGGCATGGGCTCTGCTCAATAAATGATTGCTCATTGACTAGTAATTTTCATTAGTGCTTTGACAGTGTCTCCAAAACGTAACCAAGTGGGAACAGCAAACTACAGAAATTACAATGTCCATCTAGTTACAGAAAAAGCAAGAGGTTTGCATACAGCATGCCTCTCAAAATGGAGTGACAATTGTACTGACAGTATGAGTGTCTGAATCAACCACCATGATTAGGCACAAATGAGTTCCTCTTCAGTCTTATTTTATAAGAACCCTGATAAACTGACTTTTGTGAAGTGAGGAAAAATACTGGGAAATTTTCCTGACATAACTTGGCAAAAGTGGGATTATATATAATACATTAAAAAATACGTATAGAGACAAGTTATGTCTCCACCAATATGTAAACAATTTTTCATGTTTATTCCTTGAGAACCAAAGTACAGTCTCTTCTAAAAGGAACTGGCATATTCTTTTTGATTTATTTAGCAGTTTTAAATCTAAATGTCTTTACAGCATCGTAGAGTAGGTCAAACAGCAAAATAAGATTGGAACAAAAGTCAGGATAGCTGACAGAAGCCAATTGAGTAGGAGGTGGATCATCAATATTTACAAACATAAAGAAAGCAGGTGGCAGGGAACTTAAAAAATGAAAAGAAAAATTCAGTGCTTGTGCTAAAATAAAGAATAGTATAAGCTGTCCAAAACAATTCTCCTTTTCCCACATCAGATGTGAAGACCAGAGAAGAGAGTAATATTGTTATTACTTTTGTCCTTCTCCATTAATCTTCACCGTTTTCTCATTTTAACTTTGTCCTATTTGCCCGAGCTTTCCTTTTCATTTCAATAAATATTTACTGTGTTATTTATCTATCACAGAAAAGAGGTTAGGCCATGGGAAATATTCATTCATTCACTCTCTCATTCACACATGCACTTGTTTCATACTTTTACAGTTTCTACAAATGCTTTTTGTGTGCCTTCTATGTATCAGGCACTGTTCTAAGTGCTGGGAAAACAATGGTGAGAAAAACAGAGTCCCTGCACTCTGGGTTTTCCGTTCTAATAAGGGGAGAGAAAGACAATAAATTAACTAAATAACTAAAATATATAATAGTGACACCAAGGTAAATTTTATGAAAATAAACAAAGTAGGAAGGGAGATAGAAGTGGTCAGAAACTTTTTGTCTTCTAGAGAGGATCAAGGAGAGTTTCCCTAGGAAGATAACATTTGAGTCAAAACCTGGGAGAAGGGGGAGAATGAGCTGTGTGGACATTTGGCATTTGGGAGAAGACGGTTCTAGGCAAAGGGAATAGCAAGTACAGAGGATTTTGCTTGGGGTATTTGAACAACAGCAAAGAAGCCAGCGTGCATCAGAGTGAGTAGGGAAAGGAGGAGTAGATATAATGCGCTGAAGGCGCGATGACAAATCCTGAAAGACCCTGTAGGCCATTGCAATAAGCTTGTCTTTTACTCTGAGATGTGAAGCCTCGGGCAGGTTTGAGCAACAGAATTTCTTTAGCTGCCATATTGAGGGTAGGCTGAAGAGAGTGCGGCTGTCATTTAGGAGACAATTTGGAAGCTGCCGCAATAATCCACGTAGAGGACGATGGTGGTTTGGGTCAGGGTGGGAGCAGTGAAGGAGGTATGAAGTGTGTGGTTTTTGAATATATACTGAAAAGAGAGATGAGAGGATTTGTTAATGGATCATTTATATTATAGGAGACAAATGAGCAGAATCAGAAGTGACTCCAGGGGTTTTACCCTGAGCCACAGGAGGGATGGAATTGTTTTTACCAAAATGTGAAAGCCCATATTAGGAGATATGGGAGCAGGGAAGACTCAGGGTTCAATTTAGGGCAAGCTAGGACTTGTATGTCTATTAGACGTGCAAGCAGACATGTCAAATAGGCAGACAGATGTAAGAGGATGGGGTTCATGGAGAGGTCTGTGCTGGAGATATAAATGTGCGGTTTATCAGCTTAGAGATGGTTTTTAAAGCCACAGAAATGGGTGAGATAGAAAACAAGAATTAAAGAAAACAGAATATAAATGCTCAAAGGATTGGCCCTGGGGACAGGGTTGCCACACCCAATGGCACAACCATGCTCTGCATGACCCCTTTGGGGACCACTCACCTTGGCCAGAAAGAGGCAGAGAAGCAGGGGCCACCACAAGCATAGGTAAGCTAATAGAGGGTGGTGACCTGGCAGCCAAACGAAGGAAGGGATTCAAGGAAGAAGGAGAGGCAACTGTATCCAGTGCTGCTAAGAGGTCTAATAAGATGAGGACTGAGAAGTCCCGGATGGCTTTTTCATATGAAAGAAATAGGACATGGTCATGCCCTGGGAGTAATTCATAGTCTAGCAGACTCCAATAGGCAAAGTTTTATAACTCTGCTATAGGCAAAGTGCCGGGGCAGTACAGAGGGGGTGGGTGGCAATTCTAACTGAGGGTGACGTGAAAGAGTGCAGGGAAAATGTGATATAACCACATAAGCCGTGATATGAAAAAAATCATAAGGCAAATATTTGAAAATATTATGCAGTAAGTGACGAAGAAGAAATTACTTCTCTTCAGTGGAGGAGACTTAATCTAGTGAAACTTAGTCTGGAAGATGTTTCCTTTTGGTAATAGCTAGGGTTGACCACACAATACCTCCCACCCTTATTAGTACTGCTGAAGACATTACAGATAAACAGAGACAAACACCATCTTGGAAGCAACTGATACTAGACATATGGCAGAAGAAGCATTGGGAAGCTTTGCATTATATAGACTCAATGCAGTAACAACCAGAGTCAGGGATATTTGAAACAATGTGAATGCCGTTGATGAAAGATGGGTTTTAGGATCTGGATTTTGAGCAGACAGAGATATAAAATTCTGTGAAATTAGTTTAGCAGCCCAAATACTAAAAAGAGTTCACTCTGTCACTTATCTGTAAGGGAGAAGATAAAAGTTTAGGACATAATGTAGAGTATGAATGGGAAATTAACAGGATCTATAAAAAAACAAAACAGACATTTTACTTAACTATACCCGGACAAATGTTTAACTAATTCCTCAGTGAAGTGGTTTTAGAAATTCCCATAAGAATCACAGTGTGTGCTAGTTATAATCCGTTGTACAGATGAATGGCAGGGTGCTGACAGTAAGAGAGATCTCTGAATTTGGACTACTACTATTCAAACCTCTGCTTTCCAATTCATGACCTTTGAGACTTTGGGAAAGCTAATTTAACTATAAAGTCTCAGTTTATTTTTATAATAAAGATAATAAAAATGTGTCACTAATATAATTTCTGCATTAAATGAGATAATACATTTGTAGTAACCACAGTATAATAATCACTCAATAAAATTTAGCTAACATTATTAGTATCTGTGTGCCTAATATACTTCTTTACTAAACTCTCTATTAATCATACACTCCTAGTGTTGGATTAATCATTCTCAACTAGTATCTTTCTTGCCTTTAAAAATTCCAGAGTAAAGAATCCTTGAAATTTGTTTATTGATTGTATGGACTTCTACTGGTTATTGACATTAAGATTTTCACTCACTATGGGTCAACTCAATAAGACATACCCAACAAATAGTGTTTCCTTCTTTTTGTTGTTTTGGTTGTACTTTGGTGTCAAGGGCATTTGAATTGTACCTTGAAGAAAAATTATGTATTTTCCAGTTAAGGCATAAAGTCTGCTCTAGAAACAAGGCCTGGATATTGAGTCATGGTGGCATAAGAATGGTTCTTAGGGCATAGTAGGTAGTGATGCAGCGTGACTGAAGGATAGGATGCATGCCCATGGGAAGTAGGAATTAAGGCTATGCACATAAAACAGCACCTTTCATAATATGCTGAAGAACATGGATATTGAATTTTAAAAAAACTTAACAGATTTATTGGGGGTATAATCAATATACAATAAACTGTACTGTATACATAGAGTATACAATTTGATACATTTTGACATAGGTAGACATTGATGAGACAGTCAAAGCAATAAAGGTAATGAACATATCCATCATCACCAAAAATTTCCTCATGCCCCTTTTGTATTTCCTCCTTCCTGCAATGCCTGCATCCCCTTCCAGGAAACTACTGATTCATTTCTGTCACTAGACATTTACATGTAGTTTTTAGACTTTTATAAGCGGAATCATAAAGTTGTACTTTTTTGATGTGGCTTCTTTCACTAAGCATAAACAGGTTAGGATTCATCTATATTTTAAAATATATCCATAGCTCATTCTTTTTACTGCTGAGTAGCATTTTATTGTAAGCATATATTGTAATTTGTTTACTGATTAGACTATGGATGGATATATGGGTTGTCCCCAGTTCTGAGCTATTACAAAGCTGTTAGGAACATGCATGTAGAGGAATACTGTTATATGCTTTCATTTCTCTTGGGCAAATACCTCCAAGAAGGATGGCTGCATCACTTGTTAAGTGTTTATTCACAATGCTAGAAAACTGTTAACTTATGGCCCAAAGTGATTGTACCATTTTACATTCCCATCAGCAGTTCCAGTTGCTCTGCATCCTTGTCTACACTTGGTATTGTCATTTAATTTGAGTCATTCACATAAGTATTCAGTGGTATCTCATCATGGTTTTAATTTTCATTTCCCTAACGATGAATGCTGTTAAACAGCGTATCATGTATTTAGTTGCCTTCCATATATCTTTTATGATAAAGTATTTGTTCAAATCCATATTTCTCTTTCTTCCTTCCTGTTCTTTGTGCTTTTTTGGTCATATATTTTACTTCTGACAAATGTTACAAATACTACAGTGCATTATTTTTGCCTTAAGCTATCAATTACCATTTAAAATGATTTAATGTGCAAGAAAAACATCTTTTGTATTTACTTATGCAGTTACCATTTCCTGTGCTCTTCATTTCTTGGTGTATATTCAGATTTTCAGCTTCTGTCATTTTCCTTTTTATTGAGGGACTTTCTTCAGTATATAGTACGATGAAGGTCTGCTGATGGAAGATGAATTCTTTCAGCTTTTTTTGGTCTAAAAAAGTATTTTGCCTTTGTTTTTGAATTTTAATTTTTGTTGAATTTAGAATATTAGGTTGGTAGAAATTTTTTTCTTTCAGTGGTTTTTTTCTTCTGGCTTACCTTGTTTCCAATAAGAAATCTGCTGTCATCCATATCTTTGTTCCATTGTATGTAATTCAAACTTTTTCTCTGGCTGATTTTAAAATTTTATCTTCATCACTTCTTTTAAGTAATTTTCTTAAGCAACTATAGATTCCTTCATTTTTTTGGGGGGGGAAAGTTAGGAGGATGTTAGGATTCTTGGAAGTATTCATAACTTTGAGCTTCTCATGAAGGAGTTACAGACTTCATCAAATATTTTTTCTGTCCTCTCCCATCCTCTAGGGACTGTAATTAAATACATAATTAGGCTGCTGATGAACTTAAAATTATTAAAGTTTATAAATTTTCTTAAGTTTTATGTTTTAGAATGTTAACAATTTTGGTAGTATTTTGGACAATGATCAATAAAAAAGGAGAAATTAATGATTGAGGAGACCAATTGGGAAATATGAAAATAGTGTAGGTGAAAAATACTAAGGCATTAAATTTAAGCAGTGGAAAAAACCAGAAGAGATGGAATGACACTTATGAGGTAGAATTCACTGTATGGACATTTGGATAGGGTTGATGAGGAATCCAGAGTGAAATCTGGAAAGTTTCATTTGCCTGTAGTTTGGACACCTGAAAGCTCTTTGTCCAGTAAGCAACATATAGAAAACCATTAGCAATAGATTTGAGGGTGTAAGAGATGATGATTCTAGATGTTTGAGTGTCATGCAGGATATTCAGGTTGAAATGCATATTAACCAATTGATATGCTTGGCTGGGGAGTTTGATTTGGGAGACAGAAGCAGAGAGGAAACTATTCATGTTGTGGGAACTTGTAATAATGTTCTGTTAGAATAGACAGAGTGCACATGAGACAAAGAAGGGGCTGCTGGAACTTACGTGTATGTAAGAGGGAGCAAGAATAAGGAGACTTACCTAGAGAGAAGGAGAAAATAGCACCACGTCATCAAAGCCACGAAAGGTACGACTTTCAAGGACATGGAAGAAGTAGAATGATCATAAAGAAAATGGTAAAATTGACAACTGATTCTTGTTAATCTTGCAAACAGAAGTTTTAATAACATGATTGGCGTTTGAGTTAGCTTGAAGGATGAATGGGAAACTGGGGAAATGAAGACAGGAGAAACTTTTAGAGAAATTTGGCTATAAGAAGGAGAAGAGAGACAGTAAGGAAAGGGTCTTTAAGTGTAGAATCCAGGAGGTAATGGAGTGATTTGGATAAGGACAAGATAAAAATAAGAAAATGAGATGTTAGAGAGGGAAGAAAGGAAAAGGAATCTCCCCTCATTGAGACAAAGACAATTGAGGTCTGGCGAGTTGTGAGTTTAAGACGGGAAAAAGAAGCAGAGGAAGAAATCAACTTTTTTAGGTCCTGTACGTGTACACTGCTGGTTGCTTAACACATTATGTAATTTATAATGTTTATAATCATCACTCGACAAGGTAGCACTTATTATCTCCACTTTACAATAGAGAAACAAAAGATACTCAGGAAATTTTAATAACCATTGTCCCATGGTTATTAAGTAACAGAACTGGGATTCATATTCAGGTACATCTAAATCAGGTACATCTAATACTCTTTATTCCAGCAAGCCAAGGGGACAAAGGTGTTGAGCTTGAAAATGGGGTACTTTTCTTTGACCTTCCACAGAAGAACAGGAAGTAAATATAAGTGAATACAGAGATCTTTATGACCGGAAGTAGAGGGAAATCAAAAGGTTCATATCCGACGGTCCTATTTTATCTGAAGATGAATGTCCCTGCAGGTGTATACCTGGGGAACTGGGGCTAGTGATAAAGATTTAGACCAGTCTTTTCAAGAAATAGAAGAGATGACTGACTGGAGATAAATAAAGGAATTATGTTTGTTCAATTTCTAAATATATTTAGGAGAACATCTTTGGAGTTTCATCTATATTTCTATCATTAGAAAATGAAGCAAATGAAGTTCTTACTAAGAAATTAACACTTCTGACTATAACTGGAAAATAGATGTAAACTATCATTTGTGTATAATATTTTGCTTCACACTTCATTTTGGGTATAAACTATTTTAAATTATAAGAACTATCCTGAAAAATACTGTATTGTACTTTTAAAGTTACAAATCTTCCGGACAAACAGCAGATACACATCATGGGGGTTGGTGTACAGATCTTTTTCATTAAATTCAGTAACTATTTTTCTCAAAAATTTATTTTGAATTATAACAAATAAATTGTAGTAAAATAAAAATGAACTTTTTCTGAAGTATGTTGAAATGAAAAGACAACTGACTTGAAAAAGTAGATGGTGATATTTTCCCCTCTATTCATGAAGACCAGCGATCATTACAAAGGGAACCGTTTGAATCCAATGTTTTAAATACACATTTTAAGTAAACTGAGACAGAATTAATTCCATTTATTGGGAGAAAAATAAATTTATTCATAAACTGGCACTAAGAAAATACCTGATGATTCTTTACTGTGTGTTACAAAACCAAATAATAAACAAACAAGAAAGTATTGAAGTGTTTACTAAGTGAATAGAATGTAAGAAATTATAAGTGTTACGTGGATTTTGGTTGGGGAAGGTAAAGGCAAATGGGGATATAAGGAAGGGTTTTATGGAAGACCAAGCATTTGAGTGTTGCCTAGGAGGATGGTTAGGATTAATCAGAGCTATTAACAGAGAAAGAAGCTTATACAGAATGAAAAAAAATAGTAGTTAACACTTACATAGTGGTTACTATGTGTTAGGTACTTCCTAAGCACTCTGGATATAATATATGAAGTAGGTACTGTTGTCATCACTGTTTTGTAGATGAGGAAACAGGCATAAGGCAGCTAAGTAACTTGGACAAGTTGTCACAGTTAATATATGATGAAGTTGGGATTCAAACCATAAGCAAAAAGTGTTAAAGAATGAATGAATGCATTCTTCTAGAATATTCTTGAAGGGAAAGTCTCAGATAATTAAAGTCGAAACATAAAGCAACAACCTGTGCAATAGACAGGATAGATGGTATTATTCTCAGATTATATAATCTCATATCAGAAACAACTCAAGAATTCTAGTTTCAAGTTCAATGTTTGTTTTCTTTTGTTTGACTGTTGACCATGGGCCGCTCAGCAATCCTGAATCGATTATGTTCCAGATATTCTCCTAGGAACTGGCGATGCAATTGAAGAAGGAAGCTTATCTTTCATTAGAGACAGACAATAAATAAATACATAACTAAATATAAACTAGATAACCAAAAAATATGATGGTGATAATTTGGGGAAGAAAAATAAAACAAAGTAATACAGACTGACCGTAGCAAATTTAGGCTGGATGGGCAGGACAGGCTTCTCTGAGGATGTGATACTGGTTTGGAGAGATGAATGACAAGGAGAAGACACAGAAGAGCAGAGCAGTCCAGGCGGGAAGAACATGAATGGCAAGACCCTGAGTCAGAGATGAGCTAAGCATGGTCAAGAAGTAGAAAGCAAGCCACTGTTGCTCGAACTAGGAGAGGGAAGGGAGATGGAAGGGCATGAGGAAGCAGAGTTCATTTGTCAGATTATAGATAATCTGGAGGCCATGGGAAAGAGTTCAGGGTTTTTTGTTTTTGTTTTTTTGTTTTTTCATCTTAGTGGAAACACTCTGGGAATTTACCATTTAGCGTGCAGTTATAAGTCACTATTTCCAAGGGCACATGTGCTAAGATTTTCATGACGTCACCATTAACTATTTTTTTCAGGGTTGCATTCTTTACAGACTTTTTTCTTGTATAAATATTTAGGAAATTCCAAAGCAATTCATGAATCATTAATATCAGCATACAGAACATGAGAAACCAAAATGAAGCTTAGTGGCATCTCCCAGCCCTGGAAAAATTCTAGCAGAGAATCTAGCAGGAAAGCAAAGCACAGTAATACAGATGTGCATATTTCTGGAAAGATAGTGGGATTTTAGGCTCTAGTGTACTATGAGGATATGGATTCATGGAATCATAATGTTAGAGCCTCAGTGGAGTTCAGTGATCACCTCATTTCATAAATGAAGAAATTGGAGTCCAGCCAAGGTGTTCACTTGCCCAGGGTCATAAAACTCATTAAGCAGAGCCAGAATGAAATTATTCCTGTAAGTAAGATGCCGAAGAAGGGAAATAGAAAAATCTCTCCTTTATATTCATTGACTTTGCCAAAGCATTTCATTCTGTACTATAGTAATTCATTGAGGCTGAAGTCAACATTTTGTGCAACTCAATGATCACCCCATCTACAATGCTTTCCCTGTCCCTCCTCTTGCCCTGTGGGGCAGCTGACCAGTTAGCTCCTCATGTGTTTACCCACCAAAAGCCAGAGATGCCGCTTTTATAGCTTACCTGAGCCATTTTTATGCTCCCCTCACCTTCCCTCACCCACCTTTTTACTCTAGGCTTTGTGTGGCCACCGCTATGCAGTGCAACCTGAAATACTATGCTTTAGCAGCATCACACATTTCTTACTTTTTGCCGTGAGAATTCTCTATGGCCCCCACATGGGTGTCTGCAGGGATCCACTCACCATTCTGAGGTAAGTTAAACCAAGAAGCATGGGCAAGCCCTTGGTCAAAGAGAAGGGGGAGGTCCATGGATAAGTACACCCTGATTCAATGACTAAGGTGAATGATTCTAAGGACTACTTTACATGGCTCTTCAGAGAGTGCCCAGTAGAATTGGGACCCCATTGTCCACAGCAGTAACCATTTAGCCTTGAATTGGCAATCTTTCCTGGTTTCATGTTTCCCAGTCCCCCACTTTTGTCCCTTGGAATTACTTCCCAAAATAAGGTACCGGAGTACAATCCCTTGTCTCAGGCTTCAGAAAACTCACACTGAGATGTTATCTATTTGTTAACATGCCAGCTTATATTATATTTGGAAATAGACTGCACAGCATTTGTCATCAGTTGGAGATAGAATTAAATGGCAAAGTGAATGGTATAGGAAAAAATGCTACAGGAAATCATGGAGGGAAGCAATAAGACCTGACAGTGATTACTAGGGAAGAATTTGTGGATTTAGAAACTTTAGTAACTATTTAAATGTGTTTGGGTAAAGAGAGAAGAAACAATAAGGACCAAAGACGCAAAAGACAGGATTACTATCTGGGATGGTTGGTACAGATTTCCATATGATGAGGAAAAGCCCCCAGTAGTAAATCTCTATTGTAACTAAGGCACCTCCATGAGAAGGGAAGAGGAGAACCAACCATCTCAGAAATGGACTGCCCCAAAGGTAAGAAAGGATGACAAAAGGTGATTTACCTTGGCTTCATATCAACAAATCATGTCTTAGGATGTAGAAAGAACTTGTAAGTGGGACCACCTCAGGCCACCTAAGGGATCATAACAGACAAATCATTTCCTCCCTTAATGACATTTCTAGTGTGGCGCATGAAGGTATGTTAAAATCAGTATTTTCCTTTGTGTTTAACAGATCATTTAATCAAGTTTATTGTGATATCTTTTTTGAAAAATGAATAAAGATTTGAGCTAAATAACAGTATTCTTAAGTAAATGCATAGTAGTTTGAATAAATGTATCTTACAAATGTTATTTATTGATGTAACTCTTTCTAAAAGCCAAAATTGTATCATTTACCAGTCAATATTCTAAACACTGGAGATCAAAGATGAGTGTCGCATTGTCTCTGCTATTAAACTGATCCTGCTCCAGTGGAGAACATAGATACAAATTACAGTTCTGTAATAATTTTAATGAGGATGTGGGAGCACAAGGAAAGAGCACGTAATCCATTGAGACTCAGAACAGTCTCCTGTTCTGTTCCTGGATGAGCTCAGTATTCAATAAGAACGCAGAAATCTCATTGGAGAAAGAGAAGGATGGTGGCACTCCCAGCAGGAGGGGAAACATTTCAAGAGTGTGGAAGGAAAAAAGAGCAAAGTGGCAGCTTCTAAGCAAGTCCTCTCCCTTCTCAGGTTACAGCCCTTCAGTCTTGGGAGTCATCGAAGAGGGTTTTGAAGGGCAGATGTCTCTACAGAATGAGTGAGGTCGAGTCCTCTGCGTGTTGGTTGTCTTTGTTCTTCCAGTTAACACGGACACACCCTGTAGTAGGTGCCCGAATGGCAATGGTGTGCAATCTGGCTCTGACTCTCTGTTTCCACCTTATTTCAGCTCCAACTCCGGAATTTTATTGGTGGTTGGATCTCCATGTCAAGTGGGTAGCACTCTTCGATGGATTTTGAAAAATCAGTTTAAGCTCAAATACATATAGGTATCTTCCAACTCGAGAAAAATTAAAAACCAAAACCTTAAAATAAATGTTTCCAAATATACGCTGTTGACTATGTGGGATCCAGTTGATCTCAAACTGACCTCTCCAGCTATATCAGCTTCAAAATCTTTGAGTAGGATAAACAACTGTAGGGCAACGTGGATTGCCCAATTTGCGTGCATGCATGGACAATTTCTTGATATCAAAGTTTGTATTGAATGAGGCTCATGGGGAAGACAGTGACGATGTGCTTGTCCTGATATTCTAGGGTCAAGACACTTGAACAACTAGCAGGAACCAAAGCTACCCTAATATCAAGGGCAATGCCCTTCACAGGCAGGGTATTAATTTGAGGTTGGATGGAGCTGAGGCTTCTCTGCCCATCCCCAGACCCTGGGGTGTGGATCACAGGGAAGATATAATCAAGTGTGATGATGTCCTTTTCTGGAGGGGAAGTTAATGACAGTAACAGCTATCTTTTACTGAACACCTACAATGTATCAGGAACTTTATGTACATAATCATTACATTACTCCGCAAGATAGATATCATTTGCATTTCATTGATGTAACTCAGAGTTAAATAATTTGTCCAAGACTGCAAAGCTAATAAGGGCCTTTAATTTTCCTTCTCAGAGACTATCTGATCTGGGGAAGAAAAAGTCTTACTTGTGTAACTGTTGTAATTGTTGTCTAGGTTTTAGCTTTCCCCTTACCCACATTTCAAGAAGTTATGCTAAACATGTATATACAGAAATGAATGTGCATGCAACATATTTTGTTTCAGAGTGTGTAATATTTAGGGCAAACACACCTGCTTCTCGGTCAAAGAGAATAATTGAAGGTTCAAGTGTCTAAAGTAGAAAGAGGTCCAGTGGGGGGGCCTTCAAGGAAAATCGGTTAGACTGCCTCTTCACTTGAAACAGTGGAGTTGGTAAGGCTCATGAAGAGATGAAAGCACTGGGAGAAACAAAGAACTCCATCTTCCATGGCCAGGATCAAAGGTGATGCAAATGACAACGAGGGACCAGGCAAGTAGAGTCAGTGTAAGGAAGTCCAGCCAAGCCCAGCCTTACAGAAGTATTCAGACACACAAGCCATTCCACAGGTGAGAGAGAAGGAGAAGGAAAGGCTGAATTATGAAGGGAAATTCCTTTGCAAAACTGCACATCCTGCCCTGACAGAATTCTAAGATCATTTACTTGCTTTTTTACAAGGTAGGCAATGCTTTTTTAATTCTGATCCCCTCCTCTTTGGCTTAAATATTCAAACAGCAAAACTGATATTTCAGAAAAATAAACTACTAACAGGTTGGTGCAAACTCCCCTAGGGGCAGTAGAGAAGGAATTGTTTTCTTGAGAGAACTGACTGAATGTTTTCAAATAAAGAAAAGCAGGACTTCCCTGGTGGTACAGTGGTTAAGAATCCGCCTGCCAATGCAGCGGACAGGGGTTTGAGCCCTGGTCCGGGAAGATCCCATATGTCACGGAGCAACTAAGCCTGTGCGCCACAACTACTGAGCCTGTGCTCTAGAGCCCGTGCTCCGCAATGAGAAGCCACTGCAATGAGAAGTCTGTGCACCACAAGGAAAAGTAGCCCCCGCTTGCCGCAACTAGAGAAAGCTCACACGCAGCAATGAAGACCCAGTGCAGCCAAAGATAAATAAATAAATAAATATGTAAAAAATAAAAGAAAAACAAAAGTTTGCAGTATACTTGAAAATGGAGCATGATAAAATGAATGAGTTATTGTAACTAAAAGTCTACTAAACGTTTCATGTGAAAGTAAGCAGTTCATAATTGAATAAAAATTGAGAAAATTTTTGTTGTTGATGACAAATTATTGTTCCTGCAATTGTCTACCTAAAATTATCATCTACTATCTGCATGCTTGCATCTGTGAAGGTATGTGCTAATAAACAAACTCCTAAGAATATAAATTGAGAGACTGTTCAGCAAATGAGGTAAATCTCTGAATATAGACTCATATATAAAACTGCCTTTCTACAGCAGTGTCAGAAATTCAGAACATGGTTGATTCATAATCGAGGAAAACAATCCAAAGAGCCTATTTGTTTTTGAGAATTTGTGCCCCTTTAAGCCAAATTCACTGTTGATACTGAAAGTGCTAATTATTTTGTTCATAATTCTGATTTTTGTATTTGACAGTCAAGGTTTCAAGGTTTATATCAGTCAGAGATCCACCAGAGAAACAGAACTACACAGACACACAGACACACACAGATTGTTTTTCAAGGAATTGGCTTATGTGTTTGTGGGGTCTGGCTGGGCAAGTCCGAAGCCCATAGGCAGGATGACAGGCTGGAAACTTAACAAGCAGGAACAGAAAACACAGTTGAGAAGCAAAATTTCTTCTTTCTAAGGAACTTCAGTTATGCTCTTAAGGTCTTTCACATGACTGGATGAGGCTCACCCACATTATTGCAGATAATCTCCTTGACTTTAAGACTACTGATGGTAGATGTCAACCTCTTCTACAAAACACCTCCACAGCAACATCTAGATTAGTGTTTGAATTACTGGGTACTATAGCGTAGCCACTGACATGTAAAACTACCCATCACCGTGCTTGATTCAAATTTACATTTAGAGCATGACCTTGAATTTCAAAAGAAGTTGTCTAATACAATGTACCTCTAAAGGTCTATGGAAAATCACAGTGTAAAGGAGGAAGGAAAACAGAATACAGTTTGAAATTACATTTCTTCCTACTTCACTTTTATTTTAAAACTTTGGTGTTCCCTGAGTTCATATATTTGAGTTTACATGCTCTCAATTCAGAGTACACCATCTCATTAGTTTGCATAAAGATGCTGGCTTACCATTTTACTTTTCCCTTGCTTATTTTCTTTTTTTTTCACTGATACCAACTCCCATCCTCCTTCCCAAAAGACATACTATACTATAGTATATATTGTATATTATAGGTACACTATGGTATATAATAGGCTAGTATATAGGCTACTTACTAGACTATACATACTATCTTTTACCCAAAGAGCTCCAACTGGTTTATGAGTTTTTATTTCTTCAAGTCAGCAGCTAGTGTGAGGGACTATTTGTGATTCCTCTTCTGAAATACAATGGAAGGACATTTGAAACTTAACCAAATTTATTTTTGTAACACATAGATAAAACCTAAAAGAAATCGAAGGAGAGACTCAAACTGACTTAATATGTTTTCAGGTGATTTCTGAAATCTATTCATTTAAAGTGTGTTAAAATAACTTAAGTTACAGTTCAGAGAACATCCTTCATTTAGGACAACTCACAGAGAGAATGTAAAGGAATTCCGTATCTACCTTCAATAATGACTAGCCCAATAATTTACTGTGTAATTAAAACCACTTCTTAACCTGTCTATAATATTTATCTCCCCAGGTTCTATGTGCTTTAAGAAGATATTTTTATAACTAAAAAGAATGCCTGTGGGGTGAAAAAGAATGCCTCTAGCGCAAAAAATTCCAATTTCTACTGACCATAAACCTCTTTTGAAAGTTCAGGGTGAGCCTACAACTCTGTGTTAGCAGGGCTGCAGCACTGGAATCTACTGCCCAGAGCTGTGACACTCTGCATGGCTCAAGGCTGGACAACAAGACAGGAAGGTCAATATATAATTTCGATGCTCAACATCCTCTGGCATTGCACGCTTCAGATTGTCCTACAGCACCTCTGCATGGATATTTCTGGTGATGAAAGACCTCTCTCATCTATGTCTGCTTAAAATCCAACAATAAGAGTTTAAGGGGTTTCAGAAAGGGAACTTGGTGCCACATGACACACAAGCAAATCTGATGAAGAAAAGATGATGAGGACTATGGATGTACTATGATACCTCTTAGGCACTGTTTTAGGTTCTCAGTTTACCTGTCTCTGGAGTCCTTGACCCTTTGCTCAGCTCAAGCTGCTGCTGAGGAGACCTACTCCCCACGCACATCTGGGCAGTTCCATTATCTGATCTGTCAGACGCAAACTGGAACTCCCCATGGGCAAACACTGACCAATGGAAGATGGTGGAAGCAGACAGGCAAATTCCCTCTCCATTTCCCCTTCTATGTCCATTTTGGAGCATGTTGTTTTCTCTATAGCCTGTCTGCTGATCTTGCAAGTAACAGAGGGGAGGTCTGTGTTTCTGCATGAAGAAAGGACCTCTGTGTAATGCACTATCTCTTTATTTCCCATTCTTCCTTGCCTTGTATTTCTTTTTGTTTCTCTGCCATTTCTTAATAAAGCATCTGTACTCAAAAATAAAAAATATATTCTGCAATCTTTAGTACTGAAATAGAATAGAAGTAGACTAAATTACTGTACTTTAGTCAGATTACTTTGAGACTTCTTCCTTTTAAAAGCAGGGGGATAAGAGGCATTCAATTTGGCCAACAGCCAAATCTGCATAAATAAGAAGATTCACTCTAAAATGAAGTAGTTAGACTTAAAAGATCTCTCAGTTTCTTCCAGCATCTATGTTTTTATTAAAATGTGGTTATAATTAAACTCCAAGATTCAGGACTTTTAGCAACTGTCCTCGGGATTTGAATTAAGGGAAGAACACCTTTAAAAATTGTACTCAGTATTCTTAATAAATAAACTTAGTAACTCCTAGTACAGTTACGAGAAATTCTAAGGGAAATGATACTATTTTATTTATATGGTTCAAAATGTTACAATTCATGAATGGCAAAAGAGTTTACAACACTGTCTCTTGTAAAGCAAGTTCTGCCAAGAAATTTGATAAAACGTGGAGTTCGAAAGTTAATTTCTGCAAGTTCAGACATATTTGGATTTTGGTTGTGCAGATAAAATTCCATATGTGGATATGCAGGAAAATATTCTCCCTAAAAGAGAAGAGCCAGAAATAGGAGTCTTCTGAGACCTGATTGGCTCATGGGAATACAAGCCGCTCTATCTTCAGATTTAGACAATATGTTTGCATATAGGCAACCTCCAATAGCCTGTCTGACTCTGATCCTTGTTTTTTAAATCCTATTGTCTTATCTTGCACAGTAATTATCAAATTGATGTTTCTAACTTCCCAAAGCCACCTGGTCTTGGTTTCCATGTTGCTGCAAAACCATGTTTTCCTCCCTGAGCTGGCACTGCCATATAATATTTACTATTTAATATTTTTCTGAGTAAGCAACATGAAATAAAATGTATTAAACTTAGTAGTCTTCCTTCTACCCACAGAAATCCTGGATTAAAAATAACATGAAGAATTTTTACATAGAGGAGAAAAAAAATAATGAAAACAAATTTGTCAATGTGCAAAACCAGAGTGAACTTGACACAACAGTGATATGCAGCCTGAAGGAACTAGGTCCAGAAATAGGACATAATGACTGGGTGTCTGGGGTATCCCACGGTAAGGGGCATAAGGACTTTTCCTTGGGCCCAAGCAAATCAGACTCTAGAACTGAGATATCTGCATGATATAGGAAGCCTGGCAGGCATCACCCTCTAGGATAGTGGATGAAAAAGAAACCACCTGCAGGTCAAGATGGAATAGGAAAATTGGCTTTAACTTGAACTTAGTACGTGGAAAAAGCTATAGCCTCTACCTGGTGCAAGCACTGAGCTCAAATTGGCCGCATTCCCTTTGTTTAGATATCTACAAGCCAGTAATTAATATAGAGGGACAAATAAGGTGACTTTTGAAATCCATTGAGCACCTGCTGGGACAAACATGAAATAACTCTAGAGGAACAGGTAGTATTAAAGTTTATGGGATGACTATAGGATTGGAAGAAGCAACAGAAGATGAGTTAACAGAAAAAAAAAATTCAATGTTAAACATTCTACCATAAAGAAGAGAACACAAGAACGACATATGTGAATATTAGCACCCAGAGAAACTAAAACAAAACAATTTTAAAGTGATGTAAAAATCATTTAAAGACGCAGACATAGAGAATGGACTTGAGGACACAGGGAGGGGGAAGGGTAAGCTGGGATGAAGTGAGAGAGTGGCATGGACATATATACACTACCAAACGTAAAATAGATAGCTAGTAGGAAGCAGCCGCATCCCACAGGGAGATCAGCTCGGTGCTTTGTGACCACCTAGAGGGGTGGGATAGGGAGGGTGGGAGGGAGGCACAAGATGGAGGGGATATGGGGATATATATATACATATAGCTGATTCACTTTGTTATACAGCAGAAACTAACACAACATTATAAAGCAATTATACCCCAATAAAGATGTTAAAAAAATCATTTAGAAGCAAAATACAAAGAGGAGAAGTTATAATGAAAAGAGTCGGTGCTATGAACAAAAGAACAGGCAGAGGGACATCCCTGGTGGTCCAGTGGTAAAGAATCCGCCTTACAATGCAGGGGATGTGGGTTCTATCCCTGGTTGGGGAACTAAGATCCCACATGCCTCGGGACAACTAAGCCTGCAAGCCACAATTACTGAGTTTGTGCGCCTCAACTAGAGCCTGAGTGCTGCAAACTACAGAGCCCAAGCGCTTTGGAACCAGCACCACAACTAGAGAAGAGAAAACCCGCACGCCACAACTAGAGAGAAGCCCTCGTGCTGCAGAGAAGAGCCCATGTGCCGCAACTAAGACCTGACGCAGCCAAAAATAAATGAAACAAATAAATAAATAGTAAATAAATCTTAAATAAAAAAGAGAACAGGTAGATCTGAGAAAAATTAAAATTGGGAACTTAAAACCTCAGCAACTGAGTTAAATAGCTAATTATACCCAGCTGAAAGGGAAATTAGCAGAAATTTAGGAAAGATGTAAGGAAAATGCCCAAGATTTAGAATAGAGAAAAAAAGTGTCATAAAATATGAGGTTAAGTTACATGAAACTATCAGGAAACTGCATAGTTGGTGTTTTAGGACAACATGAATTTTCATACAACAAATATAAAAGAATCTAGAGATAAACTATTAGAATGAATAATAGACTCGTGAGTTTTCCTTATATGAAGTAACTATACAAAATTAGTAGTTATCCTTTATAGTAGCAAAAGAATTAATTAGGCAATCTAACTTAAAAGGATAGAGCTTAGTTTGGGATTATGAAAAGTCCTGGAAATGGATAGTGGTGATGGTTGCACAACAATGTGAATGTATTTAATTCCACTAAAATGTACACTTAAAAATTGATAAAATGGTCAATTTTATGTTATGTATAGTTTACCACAATAAAAAGTAGTTTTTAAGCTATGGTATCAATAACTGAAAATACTGAATAATTAAATAAAAATGTACAAGAGCTTTTCAAAAAATTATAAATTTCTACTGAAATAAACTAATGAGAATCTAATTGTAGAATGAAACCATGTTCATAAATAAAAGGATTCAATATCTTATGCCAATTTTCTTCATAATAACGTATAAATTACATGTAATTCTAATAATCTCAGAGGTGTTTTACAATGACACTGAGGTATTTTTCATAATATTCATATGGAAGAACAAGTTATTGAAAATAACGAAGTAATTTTGAAGTTGATTAATGTAGATGATTTATCTCATAAAATATCAAGCTTCACATAATGTTATAGTTATGCCAGGTAAAGAGGGCTTCACGGGGCTCTTTTGTAGAGTTGGGGATGTCTGAAAGAAGAGGAGACTGAGTTTTAGGAACTCTTAAGCGTACCCCAGGGGCACCACGAAAATGGACTGTAGCTAGAAGGTAATACATCTATTGGAGTCTGAGGACATACGCAAACACAGAAACTGGCGCCGACCTCTCTGCCTTAAGGACGATGAAGATATGAAATGACCTGGAGGAGCCCCTTATGACAGGGTGAGTAGAGAGGGCAGCTGGGGAGCAGCCTGGATCGACATTCAAAGATGTGGGAATTGACTGGCACATGGCTGTTTTGGATGATAGCTGAACAGAGCTGTCTTGCAAGTATTTTTCCAAAGTAGGCATACTGCCAAGATTAGCAGACCTCAACTGTTTAAAGGGTATAGACTTTACTTCTTGCAAAGGAGCAAAAATAGGGACATGTGGCAAGACTGCAGCCAGAATGTGCCTTGTCCATATCATGAAACATACTAGTGTTTCTCCCACGGGGCCTCCAAACAGCATATGCATGTATCTCCAAGTAAGCTTTGGAGCGACTGCCATATGTTGAGCATTTATGGTTATGAGCATTAACCAAGAAAGACCTGCCATAGCAGGACAGTTAAATGTAAATAAACAACAACATGAACAACCAAACAAATAACCTGTCCCTCTCCTCTCTTGCCTCCTTCACTTCCTTCAACTTCTGAAAAAATAAGGTGTGTGCTGGAGATGTCATCCAGAGTGGGAGGATGTGAGAGACGTCACATCTCTGATCTCCAGATACCAGCAGTTGGAGATAAATTAAGGCATTTACACGTGCATTGAGTTCAGCCCATTTAATAAGCTGCTTACATCAAGAAAAATAATAGATGATTCAGAGTACTAAATCTTATGTTTTCTTGAAATCAGTAATTTTATATTTCTAAACTCACCCTTTTAATGGCTTGAAAAAGATTTATTTATGCTAATAACATTTTCTAGGTAAAAAACAAAATTATTTTCTCTACATCTTAGTTGCCATTGTTTGGTATTACTTTGATTAATTCTTTCTAGACCTTGTGCAAGGAGAATTATCAAAACAATTGGACAGATAGGCTAAAAGTTAAAAAACAAAGTGGCTAGAGGTTAGTACAATAGTCTATACATAGATGATATTTCTCACTTTTTTTCTTGACATGGAAGAAAAATAGTGTTATGAGGCATGACTGTTGGCTGAAAGTAACTCCCTAGGTACATCCTTAGATTAGAAATCATGTTAATTAGGGGCTTCCCTGGTGGCGCAGTGGTTGAGAATCTGCCTGCCAATGCAGGGGACACGGGTTCGAGCCCTGGTCTGGGAAGATCCCACATGCCGCGGAGCAACTAAGCCCGTGCGCCACAAGTACTGAGCCTGCGCGTCTGGAGCCTGTGCTCCGCAACAAGAGAGGCCGCGATAGTGAAAGGCCTGCGCACCGCGATGAAGAGTGGCCCCCGCTCGCCGCAACTAGAGAAAGCCCTCGCACAGAAACGAAGACCCAACACAGCCAAAAATAAATAATAAATAAAATTAAAAATAAAAAAAGAGAAATCATGTTAATTATAACATAGTATTATATTATGTCAACAAAGTTCACCGTTACATATTTTTTATTATGAAGATATTTTTACTCTGGAGTACTGTGTATGTGATGCTATCTATTAATAAAGTCACATTTATGCCTAAATGGTCACAAAAAGTTGGAAGTAGGACCCAATCCATCTGGGTTATTTGACATCAGCTCCAACTTAATGCTACCAATTTGTTTCCTTTCTTTGTCATTCGAATCTGGATACTTTGATTGTTTTTCTAATAAAATACAAATGTATTAACAAGAACAGTGTAGTTTAATATAAAATATATTTAATCAAGAATGTCTATATGTTTACAGTGGAAGGAGACCAATTCACCTTAACTGTATTTCCTGAAGTAGAATTCCTTTTGCTCTTTAAAAACTAATCGTGTTGATTGGAAGTTAGGTGTGCATGCCCAGGACTTACTAACGTGTAGGCTTCCCTGTAGAATGCACAGATAGTGAGTTAATTTTTCACTGAGAATTTCCCAAATGTTAGTATCTAGAGGAATGCTCTCTCTGGAGAGGATTCTCCTGGCTGCCTGTATTCTTAGATAAGGTGGAGCAAGAGGGCTTGGAGCAGTTTCTTTCAGCCTTTTGACTTCCATTTGATGTTTGTATTCCTGAACCTCAACACTAAACTTTTCTGCACCTGGCAGTCCTTAGTTCACAATTTCTCAGATTTTAAGTCTTCAGAGAAGAAATGCAGTCTCCCGTAGTGGTGTAGGTAGAAGGGTCACAATCTAGCTGATGCTAAGAGGTTTCAGAGCGTACATAGCCACTGACCTGCTCCCTCTGGGGAGGTTTGAACAATCCCTCTATTTTTAGACTTAAGCCTAACCCCTGCCTTCTGAGATGCCTGGGGACCTCAGGGGGTGAGTTTTCAGGTGTTGAAACCATTTCATTTGATGTTGTTGTGTATTTGTTTTTTAAAAGAAAGGTGGGTTGAGAGTTTTCTATTGTGTTTCTTGTTCTCTCATTGAAATATTATAACTCTGACAGTGTGAAGGGTAGTCCTAGAAGTAGAGACCAACGGCAAGGAGACAAGAGCTAAAAGAAATGAGCTCTTCTACAATTCTACTGTAAAGATATACTGTTCCATTACTTAATGCTTTGTCATAAAATTGATATTACTTAGTATCAGATGTAAAAGTTAGAAAAGTTTTAAAACTCAGATGAAATCTTAAAGGACAAATAGTCTAAGGCCTCCATTTTATAGAAAGGAAAATTAAGCTTAAACTCTGAAATATTAGTGAATGTTTTCATGGATCACCTATTTGATATATTGTAGAGTTATGCAGTACAAACGATGTAGAGTTAAGTGTAATGTATGTACTCTAGAATTAGCATCTACTAAATGTATTCATTATTTGCAGTAATAGCCTACTTGGTTTTCTTACAATTTAGTTTTCTTGCTTATTAGGCACAAATTACATTTAAATCTCTAACTAATGAGGGTATCCCAATCCTATTTCGTCTGTAAATGTTCAGATTAAACTGTGTATTTATTTAGAGAAGATGAATTATTGCCAACAATATAATCGTAATTTGGAAGCATAATAATGCAAGCGAAATGCATTTTAATGAAAAACTAGTTATAATTCTGAATTAAAGATAATATTATTTTCCCACCTGTTTCATTAAGTAAATAGCTTTGTGGTTTAGAGCAAACAATTTAATCTCCCTTATCTTCATTTTCCTCACTGGCGAAATTTCTAAGCTGAACAGAATCTGTTCCTTTCTCCTTTATAGCTACTTTATTTATTTATTATTTATTTTTGGCTGTGTTGGGTCTTCGGTTCGTGCGAGGGCTTTCTCTAGTTGCGGCAAGCGGGGGCCACTCTTCATCGCGGTGCTGGGACCGCTCTTCATCGCGGTGCGCGGGCCTTTCACTATCGCGGCCCCTCCCGTTGCGGGGCACAGGCTCCAGACGCGCAGGCTCAGTAGTTGTGGCTCATGGGCTCAGCTGCTCCGTGGCATGTGGGATCTTCCCAGACCAGGGCTCGAACCCGTGTCCCCTGCATTAGCAGGCAGATTCTCAACCACTGCGCCACCAGGGAAGCCCCTTTCTCCTTTAAACACAATTTTTTTCCTCCTGTATGTTTCTTATAATGGAGAACCTTTCATGTAATTTATCACTCCATTTTCTTCCTCCTGCTTAGGTAACACTGTTTTGTAATGTTTACAAACAAAGGTGGTTTTGCCAAGGTGACACATACTGTTTCCAATTCACTATGAAATTGTGATGTTTTCTGTCTCTGTAAGACCCTTTTTATTCAGTTCTAGGAATTTTACATTATTTTAGCTACCTTTTACAAACTATAATAAATATCTTCTTTTGACTTTATTCTAAAACAACACCTAAAACAAATTTACAGAAATATACAATTATAGTATTCAAACAAATGACTGGGGACCACCCATTTGAAAAGAGTGATACAGCAATCTGTAAATCCAGAATCAGCACAAGTTTTTCTAAATGCATATTGAAATACTTTCTGAGGATTTTCATCTGTGGTATGCATAATAAGGAATACAATAAAAATGGCATCAGGAATTCAAGAAGAAATAATATATACATTAAAATCAAGACTGATAACCATATTTGTTCAATGTATTAGGGGCCAGTATTCATAAATGTTTGAATATGATAATTTAGTCTCTAAAAAGAAATTTATTCATAACCAAGGGAAATGAACACATGGTTAGTAATAAATAAAAATAAATCCCAATGTTTTCCAAGCTATGTTTTTTTTAAAGTTACTTTTTAATTTTTTAAATTTTTTATTATTTTTTAATAAATTTATTTTATTTATTTATTTTTGTCTGCATTGGGTCTTCATTGCTGCATGCAGGCTTTCTCTAGTTGCGGCGAGCTACTCTTCATTGCAGTGTGTGGGCTTCTCAATGCGGTGGCTTCTCTTGTTGTGGAGCACGGTCTCTAGGTGCACCGGCTCAGTAGCTGTGGCACACGGGCTCAGTAGTTGTGGTGCACGGGCTTAGTTGCTCCGTGGCATGTGGGATTTTCCCGGACCAGGGCTCGAACCCGTGTCTCCTGCATTGGCAGGTGGATTCTTAACCACTGTGCCACCAGGAAAGCCCCAAGCTATGTTTTTTAATTGTATGGTTCTTTACAGTGTCTAATCATGATATCATGAATAAGTTGATCAAAATGCCTATTTGTTTGGCCATGAATCACGTGTGCATGTGTGCATGCATGCGTGAGCGTGTGTGTGTGTGTGTATGTGTGAAAAGAGGGTAGGGAGGAAACTAGAAAGAAGGCAAGAGAGAGAGAGGGTTAAAGAAATCAACATAAGGAAATCTTGGACCATCTATTTCCAGAAGCTAGCACTTCCTTGTCAATGAGACTAGTTGGCACCAGCTGTTCCTTCATGTTCATGATTGATTAACATGCCAAGGAACATACAGGGAAGAATTTTCAGTTGGGCTGGAATAATCTTTTCTGCCATGTGACTTGCACATTTTACACTATCTTATGATAAAACTTTTAGCAGAAATTTGAGGCACTCAAAATAATCTTTAATACTTCATTTTAAAGATAAATTAAAATAAAGTATATAAACAAAGGGAACTAGCGCTTAGACTACATTTCATTTATATTTCAACACAGAAATAAGCAGAAGCAAACAAGTATGATAATTATTACTTGGGTAGAGAAAAGAGAAACTGCTATATTTTTTATTTTTATCAAATCCGCTGACAAAATTTAAAACAATGGAATGTTAATAGCCTCCTTGATCATTTAACATCATTAATGTGTATGCTGAATAGGGAATTCAAAAAGAATATGGTTCTTATAAGAGAATACCAACTAAGAATTCTGATCACTCAGTCCAAATACATAACTTATAGAGAAGTGATGCAATGCTCCATTCAGTACTATTTACATGGAACTTTAGAGTTGCTAAGAGTCCCTCAAGATAACTGAGTTCAACAATTTTGTTTAGCTAGAGATACAGATTCAGAGTGGCTTCTTGAGAGAACTAGTCATAGTTGCCTTTCCAATTTTACTATTTCCCATTTACTCTTTTTCCATGCTGCTTTCTGGATTCCTGCCATTCTACCAAGTCTGTTTTCCAGGTCACCAGTGAACAACTGAGTGCCAAGTCAGCATCTCGGCCGCTCTTCAGTATTTGGCATCATTAATGAATTTCAAACCCTTTCCATGTTTGATGTTTCTTCAATCTCTCTCGCTACTCCTACTCAACACTCCTCTGTACTCTTTTTTTCTTTCATCCTCCAGCCCTTCTCTTGTCTTGCAGTGTATACTTTTCACTAATAATCTTTTCTCGTGATGTTTCCTTTCAACTACAGTATATTTATTGACAACTTCTAAATCCCCATCTCCATACACAAATTCCTGATGTACATAATCTTGCATAATTAACTGACCACCCAAGATCAAGGATGCCACCGATTACTACTCTCATTCCCAACATCTAGCTGGGTCATAATGCATACCAATTACCTTTCCTTAAACCTAAGGAATCTCTTCTTTCCTGCTCCCACTGCTATTGCAAGAACAGTAGCAGCTGTAATTATTTTTACCATTTCCTACCAAAGCTTATTTTTAGGATTCCTGGATAAATCATACAGATTCATGAAAAGATTCATCAATCTTCTTTCCACATTTCAATAGAATGATTTTTCCAAAATGCAATCATGATGACAGGCCTCCAAAACCTCTGCTTAAAATCCACACTTCCTCCCCCAAACCTTAAAGATAACAATCTTTTAGCATGATGTTCAAGAGGCATCATGATATAATTTCTGTCTTAAGTTAAACAATTAAAGCTCCCGTTGTTCACTTCACTACTGTCTAGTCATGCTGAAGTTTATCTCCTAAACAGGTTATGTGTTTAACAGGTCTTTGGATCAAAAGTCATATTTCATCTGATAATACATATTAATTATTTAAATCTCAAAATCACATTCACCTTAGAGAAAACTTTTTGATATCCAAAATCGAATAAGATTCTCCTAACGTGGAATCCTAAAGGATTTGCTTATCTGTTGACTTTGTTGTGTTTTCCATTAGGTTAGCACACTTTGAGAGCCATGATTTTATATGCTGTACTAGATACCCATTCAATATTTATACAATAAATCAATGAAGTTTAGAGTTTCAGGCTCAATAAGGAGGGAAAAGCTTTGAGCTAAAGTTTCCTTTCCCAAACCTTATCTGAATCTGGCAACCATCCTATGAGTCAGGCAGGCAACAGGTTTTATTTGATTTTTTAAGTGAAGAAACTAAACTTCAGAGCGATTAAGCCATTTTCCTGCGTACACACAACTTGTATGATGTGTGTTGCCATTATGCTTAAGCTGAAGGAAAATGGGCAGGAGGAATACAGAAAGGTACATGTTGGTAACTGAAGTCTGATTCAGTTCAAGAAAATTTACTGAATGTGTATGTTTAAAGCCACATAATTTGGTGAATTTTTTTTTATTTTAAAATAATTTTAGACTGACAAAGAAGCTGTTAAATATTATAGAATTCACATATTTCCTTCACTCAGCTTCCCCTAATGTTAGCAATTTATGTAACTATCGAACAATTATCATCCAAAACACTATTAACTAAGCTACAAACCTGTTTGAGTTTTAACACTGTCCCCCCTCTTAATGTACTTTTTCTTTTTTCTGGTCCGGAACCCAATCTAGTGCTCCACATTGCATTCCACATCACACCAGTTCATCATGATATCAACAATTTTGATGAGTACTGATCAGTTATTTTTTGGAACATCTGCCCATTTGCATTTGTCTGATATTGGTAATACCTTTTCTTGAAACACAAACGAATTTGCCTCCATTTCCAGAGGCACCCAATGACCCCAAAAACATTGTACATAAATACCCATTTTTCGAAATTCCCTAGTTTTTACACATTATGATACCAACTATTCAAAAAACAAAAGCACATAGAATTTTTATACATATTCATGATTAAATCTGGGAGAAAATCTACTTAGGTTTTATGAGGGGTTATTTCTTATACATTTTGACACTATAGGCAGTTTTCCCTTTATTAATGTTTATATAACATGCAAATTTGTTGAAAAGACTGTGCAGTCTTTTATAACCTGTAAACAAAATAAAATATAATTAAAAATATATTTCTAGGTCCTCTATCATACCTTCTACACCTGTGATATTCAATATAGTAGCCATGAGACACACGTGACTATTTAAATTTAAATTAATTAAAATTGAAAATTTAGTTCATCATTTAAACTAGCCACATTTCAAGGGCTCAAGAGCCACATGAAGTTAGTAGCTGCCATACTGGACAATAAAGATTATAGAACATTCTAGTCATCACAGAATGTTCTATTGAGCAAACGGTCTCTAGACCATGATTGTAGGAGACAGCCTTTGCATTCACACAGACATATTTTCTGGATTGTTGCTACAGACTGCATTCATCCCCACTCAAAATTCATATGTTGAAACCTAATTGCTTATATGAGTATATTTAAAGGTGGTGCGTTTGGAAGGTGGTTACATCATGAGGGTGGGCAATGCCCTTATAAAAGGGACCTTAAAAATCCTCCAGCCCTTTATGCCATGTGAGGACACAGAAGACAGACATCTATGAACCAGGAACTGGGCTTTTTACCAGACACCAAATCTGCCGGTGCCTGGATCCTGGACTTCCCAGCCTCAAGAACTGTGAGAAATACATTTCTGTTGTTTATAAGCCACCTAGTCTATGGTATTTTTGTTATAGCAGCCTGAATAGAATTAGACAATTGTCTTCATAAATTAGAAAACAACGTTAAATTTTGTTAATAACCAATCATGGATCTCTAAATGATAAACTAGTTTTGTTTTGTCATTTATAGATATAATTTAGTCAGCAATCCCTGGCTTTCCTTAGGCAATAATTTTATACATATATATATATATATATATATATATATATATATACACACACAGACACATACACACATATATGCACTTATAGAGAGAGAGTGCTATTCTATGTAATTTATATGTATCACCTTATCAAATCCTCACAACTCTATGAATTAGGTACTAGTATATTTGATTTTCACAAGAGGAAACTGAAGTAGAGAGTTGTCTGGAATCACACAGCCAGTAAATCACACAGCCAAGATTTGTCCCTGTTCTTGACTACTTTCCTATGCTGTCCAATCCAGTGTGCCAATTTCATTCTTTTTCTTTTTTTTTTCTAAGTTGGATTATTATTTCAAATTTCTGTATATTTTCTGGAACTCTTCCTAAAACAAACATCAGAAATAATATATTTGATGTTCCATGGGGGATGTAGTAATCAATAAAAATCAAAACTGCCAGTTATGCTGGATTTTCTAAGGAATATTTTTAAGTTTAATACCATAATAGAAATGTTCACTTAGTTTAACAGAAATTGAGAAGGTTCAGAGAAATTAAGTTTTGAGCCGGTAGCAAGGTTACTTAGGTAAATGCTGAAGGTTTCTTTAAAATAGTTTGCAAGAGAAGTAAAAAATACATGATAATGTTCTTTCTGATTGAAAGGGAATTACAGAATGAGGCTTCATTCTAAAGCCATCAAAGAAGATTGTGATTTATTAGATGCTTTCTTTTATTGATTCTTTTTTTATTAATGAAAGTGCATTCTCATCCTTAGGTACTGACCTGATTTCAGTATCACTCAAAGTTAAGATGACATCAGCTCATTTATTTAAAGAGATTCCAACTGGACCTTGGAGGAAAAATGTCACTGATACATTTGCAATGTCAGTTTAATGAATGTAGAAATCTATGAAATGGAAAACAATAACTAATGTTAGTAATAATTCACATTGTTGTGCATGATAAGGTAAAACTATAAATTAATAGCATGTTTAAAAATCCCCACCCCAAAATCACTTTCATTTCATTAAAGCTGTAGATCTTTCAAACACTCAGAATTATTTCACTTCTGCTTCTATGAGATACTCGAACAAATCATAAGAGTTCATATTCAGAAATGGTAATTTCATCTATTCTGGTGGGTTTCCCTAAATTCATAATTCTCTATCTCCAGGTGAGTAGGATAACATTTTCCCTATTTCTTCTGTTTTGCACTTTATTTGCACTTTACTTAGTTGTTACAATTCTTCCTCTAATCTCCTCTTCTATGCTACTGATTTATTTTCTTCTTTCCCCAATTAACCTCCTGATAAACTGTAAGTCTCTAAGAGTTTTGATCTTACAGCCACTCCACTTAGCTTGCTGCTATATACTCCGCATTTTGCCAGCAACTGATGGCCCTAACCTTCTCCTATGCTTCACCAACCTCTCTAAAGTAATCCAGGAGACAAAAAGTGCTTGGTCAGCATGTTAAACCAGGACATCAATTTTTTAACGGTCAATAATGAAACAGGCTGACCCTGCAAAGAAACTATAAGGAAGTGCCCTGCTAACTCCTGCCAAGCTCATCTACATTTATTGATGATAACACATTATTTCATACCATTTTCTTGGAGAGGAGTATAGTAACACTGATACTCCATTTTTAGGTGACAGAATTAAATGTTATATAATCTAAACAATAAGTAGTGATTTCATTGTTATATCATCAATGACCTCTTCAACCCTCTCACGCCACAAACATAAGTAATATTTAATCATTAGTGTTCAGGTTGTTATGCAAATTAATTTGTAATATAAGTTCCCATCGGTGTAAATTTTCTGTTACCCTTACACTTAATTTTATCAGAATTATTGGGACAAATATATATAATTTGTTATTTCACATCCTAAGAACGTTTGTAAAACTAGATTATAAATATCTTCCACGATAGGCATCACATATGAAAATGAAAATATTTCAGAAATTATTCTTTCATGAAAACGATTAGGGATAACACAATCTCCAAAATATTCTGTTGAACTGTGATAAACACATCATACAGGCCAACACTGCGTTCAGGTCAGTATTCTCCTCAAAAGGCACCACAAGTTAAGTGAGGCAATAGGCCTCCATTGCGTGGTCCTTATAGTCCATTGGTAACCTGGAGTGTTCCAACTCCTTACAAAACTTTCTTTAAAAAATTTTAGGGACTTCCCTGGTGGCACAGTGGTTAAGAATATGTCTGCCAATGCAGGGGACACGGGTTTGATCCCTGATCCGGGAAGATCCCACATGCCGCGGAGCAACTAAGCCCGTGCACCACAACTACTAAGCCTATGCTCTAGAGCCCACGAGCCACAACTACTGAGCCCGTGTGTCACAACTACTGAAGCCCACATGCCTAGAGCCCGTGCTCCACAACAAGAGAAGCCACCACAGTGAGAAGCCCACGCACCAAAATGAAGTGTAGCCCCCGCTCACAACTAGAGAAAGCCTGCGCACAGCAACGAAGACCCAACGCAGCCAAAAATAAAATAAATAAATAAATTTATTTAAAAAATTTTTTTAATTGTGATATTTATTTGTTTAATTTGTGAATTAAAAGATTGACATTCTTTCCCTCTTTGTTCGCAATGAATGTTAATGACTTTAAATAGTAATAATTTAAATTATTAAATTTTCATTTTCAAACTTTCTGCCTTTTCTTTTTTTGGGGGAGAGAGGGGGAGCGCCACGCAGCTTGCAGGATCTTTGCTCCCCAACCAGGGATTGAACCCTGGCCGTGGCCGTATAAGTGCTGAGTCATAACCACTGGATGGACAGGGAATTCCCCTTTCTGCCTTTTCTTATGCATTTATCTCAGTCACTACTGTAGTCATTTAGCAAAGGAAAAAAGCATGTGCCTATTTTGTAATATATTGAAACTATCATTCTTGGCTTTTATCAAGAAGGTTATTATGAATAACAGTCTTCTTTAGCTGATTTTTGTACACTGTGCTCCCTGTGAGTGACACATGAAGTATATTTCTTGGCAGAGAAAAATAAGGAAATGAAACGTGCATGGAGGAAAAGCAGCAGTACAGAATACTCACTCATGGTGACGCACCAACTGACCCCACTAAATTTGACTGCTTTCCACATGAAATGATTTGTCCTCAAAATACTTTCCTCCTTTGACTTTTAAGACAACATATCTCCTGCTTTCAAATTACTTTTGTTTAGTCTCTTACCCTATTTTTCCATCCTCCCATCTACCTTTTAAAAGCGGGTGTATTTCAGAGCTACGGCATAATACCTTCACTTTGTCCACTGCCCACACTCTCCCTGGGACACTCATAACTCATCCTTCCTATGCCTTCAATTATCATCCACCTGCTAGCAACTCTTATATTGATATTTCCTAACAGCATTTAGGCCAAAACTTTATACCAAACACCTCTCTGTCCACATTCCACTGCCATCCCCAACTCCTCATGTCCAAAACTGAGCTCCCCAAGATGTGATATCTGAACACTGTTCATGCTGACAAGAAACGGTACAAATCACTTGCATCAAGCCAGAAACGTGAAGATCATCCTTAAAACCCCAGATTTATTCCATCTCCTTTATAACCAATAAATTTCCAAATAATCTCACATTTTCTAAATATAACCTCTTATTGGTCATCTTTCCCCCATCATTGTTGCCATTGCCTTTTTAAAATATAGCTAACACAGTATAACATTGTTCTAAGCACTTTAAATATATTGGATCATGTAAATCTCTATTCTTATATGTCAGGTATGATTATTCATCCTATTTTATGATTTATTATTATTTATTAAGCTTGAACCAAAGAGTTGTTTTCATCTATAAGGACAGCAATTTAGTACAGTTCAACCTAGTTGTTCAGTTGTCTTAAGGATTAATTGCAATGTTAGTAATATGTTTACATGGTCTCTGAGAAGTCTCCAGCTCAACCCTCCTGGCTCATCTTGTACCATTCTCTCCTGTTATTTTCTAAACCTTAGCCATGACACAAAATTTTAATGTTTTTTTCTCTCAGTTACTGGCTTTTGCCTACGGAAGTTGTTCTGCCTGGTATATTATCTCTTTTCCTCATTTGCCTATTTAACTCCTTTAGTCTTAGATATTTTTACTGAATTCTCACTTCCTTAGCTTTATCTTCTCTACTAAAATATAACTCCCTTGAAGGCAGGAATCACATGTGACTTACTCATAACTAAATCTCTGGCTTAGGGACTTCTCTGGTGGTCCAGTGGTTAAGACTCCATGCTCTCACTGCAGGGGGCGCAGGTTCAATCCCTGGTTGGGAAACTAAGATCCCTCATGCCATGCAGCGCGGCCAAAAAAAAAAAACAATCTCTGGTTTAACACTAGGACTGGCACATTATAGGCAATCAAAAAAATGTATTGATTGAAATATTTCTTGTTAGTTTTATTCCTGTAAACTTATACTTACTATTTGTGACATATAAAAAAGATTTTAATGTAATCATATAAAATATGAAACTGATGTGCAGTGAGATTAAATTATCTGTCCAAAATTATCAATATATACTTAATACATTTCAGACCTCAAAATCAAACCCAGGTCACCTGAGTCCAAAATTCATAAATATTCAGCATTATTTTACATTTCTGACCACATACAGAAACCAGTCCTATATAAGTTAACTCATTTGTTAGAAAAGATTGACAACATAGTTAAGGTTGTGGATTTAATTCCTGTAAAGTCTTCTCATAGACAATTTGCAGCACAGTTGTTGACAGTACTACTAAATTTAAGTTGTTATTTGTCACAGGATGGATCCTATGAAATAACACAAATTATTCACTACTAATGAGAAATGTATTAAGCATATTACGTCACCTGGGAGCTACATCAGATGCAGTATCAGAAGAATAGTACAGTTAAGAATTTATAAGTCTCAGTATGATACTGTTTTCTTTTTATAGTAACTTAATTTTATTTTTTAAAGTATGTGTGTGCATGTGTGTGTGCTGTAAAACTAGAGGAATATTCAGAAAGAAATATTCTAGTGAAAAGAAATATTAATATTTGAAATACACAATCATTTTTGTTTTTTAATATTCAAATATATTTTAAACTTGGGATAGTGTAACAATCAGATAAATTTACCAGTGCCAAGATACTGTAACTGTAATTCATACATACTAATTATTCTGCTCATAACTTATTAAAGCATAAATAAATCTGTGTTTTCTTGCCACGTTGTTTTTTTCTTGCAAATGTGTCATTTTTAACTACCTAGTTTATTTTTATTTCATGACATACATAAGCATATAAACAGATGTCAACATTATGAGCCATTAGGGAAATGCAAATTCAAACTAGAATGAGTAACCACTATACACGTATTAGAATATATAATATTTTTAAAAGAGTATAATAATTAATAAACAGAAACCTCAGTTAAATAGAGTCTGGAAACCAGAGGCGGAGGCTCTCACACCCTAGAAGGATAGCAGAGCCTAACAGGAAGAAGGAAGACTCCTTTTCTTTCCTGGCAAGGACTCAGCCAATGAAGAGCCACGGACTCTTTGTTTACTAGAGCCTTCCCAACTTTCTTTTTGCCTCTCTAGATGTATTCGCCTTCCTTTGCTGTGACGGGACTTGCACATGACTTGCCATGGTTGTAGACCCCAACCTGCAATTCTCTGCTAATCCTAAATAAATCCATCTTTGCTGGAGAAATATCTGGCAGTCTATTTGTTTTAGGTCAACAAAACTAACCACACTAAATATTAACAAATATTTGGGGCAAGTTGATTTCTCCAACACTGCTGGAATATAAAAAGGTACGATTTTGGAAAACAGCTTGGGAATTTACATCTTCCATATGATCTAGACATTCTACTACTGAGTATTTGCTCAGGAGAAAGATTACGTTCTTACAAAAACCTGTACACAAATGTTTATAGCAACCTTATTGCTATTAGCCAAAAACTGAAAACAACCCAAATGCCCATCAAAAGGTGAATGGTAAACAAACTGTAGTATATCTTTACAATGAAATAGTCCTCAGCAATAAAAATAAATTATTTATACAGACAACAATATGGATGAATCTCAAAATAATTATGCTGAGCAAAATAAGTCAAAGAATAGTGAGTAATGTATGGTTCCACTTACATATCATTCTAGAAAATGTTAGCTAATCTATAGTGACAGAAAGCAACCCAGTAGCAGTGAGGGACTGGAAATGGATATGGGAAGGAACAGTATGGGAGATTACAGGGGCAAGAGGAAATTTTTGGCAATAATTGGTTTGTTAATTTTCTTCACTCTGGCAATGATTTCACAGATATACATATGTCAAAACTTATCAAATTGTACAACTTAAATATGTACAGTTTGTTTTAGTCAATTATATTTTATGAAAGCTGTTAAAAAAAGAGAAAACTATGTTTCAATCAAAACAAAGTTAAAAAAATAACATCTGGAGGGCCTAATATAGTGGTTCATGAAGATACTAGCAAGAAAAAAATGACATTAAGTATATAAAGGAATAATTAAAAAACTGTCATTATTCTCAGCTAATGTGATTGTATGTAGGGCACATTATAAAATTTATAAAAACCTATCATTATTAATAAATTAATTTAGCAAGGTCAATACAAAATTAATTTATTTCTCTACAGTGATCATAAACAATTTGAAATCAAATATAAAATTAATTGAATTTCAAAATAATTAAATATAACCCATCAAGTACCTTTGGGTAAATTTAACAAAAGGCATGCAAGACCTAAACACTATGAAACACTGCTGAGAGAAAATTAAAGGAGACTTAAGTAAATAGAAACATATACAATGTTCATGGAGCTGATCTACAGATCCAACACAATCTCAATTAAAATCCCACAGGCTTTAAAAAATATATTAGCAAGTTGCTTCTCAAATTAATATTGAAATACAAAGGATCTAGAATGGCCAGAGAAGAAAAACGGTTAAGAATGAAAACAAAGTTGAAGGACTCTCAGTATTTGAA
Source organism: Balaenoptera physalus (assembly GCF_965194825.1). NCBI lineage: Eukaryota > Metazoa > Chordata > Mammalia > Artiodactyla > Balaenopteridae > Balaenoptera > Balaenoptera physalus. The sequence goes on from NC_138893.1 coordinate 7,434,910, forward strand.
TTCAAGACTTACTATAAGGCTATAGTAATCAAGATAGTGTAGTATTGGTTGAAAGCTAGCCACATAAATCACTGGAACAGAATGAAGAGTCCAGGAATAGAATCATACCTATACAGTTAATTAATCTTCAACCAAAGCATCAATTCAATTTGATAAAAAAAGAGAAGCTTTTTAATACATAATTTTGTAATATTGGGTATCCATATGAACAAAAGAACCTCTACCCTGACTATGCTTCATGTACAAAAATTAACTCAAGATAGATCATGGGCATAAATACAAAGGTAGAACTATACAGTTTTTTAAAGAAAAACATAAGATGATACTTTTGCAAACTGGGTATAAGCAAAGATTTTTTAATATAAGACATAAAAATTAACAATTAAAATGGAGAAAAGAATGATTGGATTTTTATCAGAATTTAAATGTTTTGCTCATCAAAAGTACAATTAAGGAAATGAATCAGTAGACCAAAGCCAGGCAAAAGCACAGTATCTAGAAAACATGAAGAAATACTAAACTATTAAAAGAAAACCAATCTAATTAAAATGGGTTAAGAACATAAAGAGGCAATTAAAAAGAAAGGTAAGTGAATAACCAATAAGCACATAGAAATACTTCTAACTTCACCAGTTATCACGGAAATGCAAATTAAAACAATATTTAAATACCCTCTTATACCCAGTAAAGGGACTTAAATCAAAACGGCTGAAAATACAAAATGGCGATGAGGACGTGGAGCAACTTGAATGTTCATACATTGTGGGCAGGAAAGAAAAATTGTATAATCACTTTGAAACACTCTTCTGTGTTTTTTTAAAATTTAAATATACGTCTGTCTTATGACCCAGCAATTCTACTCTTAGGTATTTACCGAAGAAAAATAAAAACATATGTCCCCCAAAAATCCTCTACGGGAATCTTCTCGGACCCTTATTCATACTCATCAAAATCTGGAATCAAGCCAAATGTCCTTCAACAAGGAGATTTTTAAAATAATTGTAGTATATTCACCAAATGAACTACCATTCAGCAACAAAGGGGAAAAAATCTACTTCTGCATGGAAAAAAACATGAATGAATCACAAAAATATCAGGTTGAGTAAAAATAGAGAAGTATAAGACTTCAGTATGATTCTATTTATATAAAGTTCTAGTACAAGCAGAACTAAGTTATGGTGATTGAAATCAGAACAATGGTTACCCACAGGGTAAGGAGGCAGGAGAGAACTTTCTGGTGTAACTGAAATGTCCTGTACTTTTTTAAAGTATTTGTTTCATGGTGTATACAATTTTCCAAAACTAATCAAAGTGATACATCACAAGTCTGTGGGAAAAAACCCCAGAATGTGTATAATAATACCTTGCTAAACATAAAGGCAAAGATCCTTAACAAAATATTAGCACATAGAATGCAGCAACACATAAAGATGTAATACAGCATGACCAAATTGGGTTTAACATGGAAAGGTGAATCAGAGTAATTCACTTTATTAAGCGAAAGAAAGGGATAAACCACATGCATATACTAATAGGTGAAAAAAAATGACAAAATTCAATACCCATCAATGAGGAAAACTCTCAATAATCTTTTTTTTTTTTTTTTTTGGGCAATGCCATACGACATGTGGGATCTTAGTTCCCCAACCAGGGATTGAACCCGTGCCCCCTGCAGTGGAAGCAAGGAGTCTTAACCACTGCACAGCCAGGGAAGTCCTCAATATTCTTAATGATGCAATTCTGAAAGCTTTCCCCTAAGATATGAGCAAGTCACGGATGTTCCTTCTGAACCCTCCTCTTCAGCATCATAAAGATCCTTACCAGTCCAACAAGCAAGAAAAATAAATAGTATGCATACTGATTGAAAAGGAAGAAGCAAAACTGTTATTTGTAGATGACACGACCAAGTATGTAGATCATTCTAAGGAATCTATAAAAAACTACTACAAATGATAAGTTAATTTAGTAAGGTAGTAAGATACAAGGTTAGTTTGTTGTTGTTGTTTACTTTTATTTGCAATTATTTTATGCTGAATTTATTCATGGGTCACAAGTTTTTGTTTCTTCAGTTTCTTCTGGGATATCTTTTTCTTCTGTGCAACTTCCTCTTCTGGTTTAGGAACAATCTATTCTTTTTCACTGAGGATCAACTCAGTGTGACAGGGGAAACTCATGTATAGTTTAATCCAACCATGAGCTCTGTAAGTTCTGTATCTTAGGTGTTTTTTTCATCCGGATGTGCTTAATGACCAGAGAATCTACATGTAAACTTTTAAGTTCAGAATTACTCTCTGCACTTTTATGCATGTGCAGCAAAATTTCAGCACTCTTTTTGGGTCACTGAGCCTGTATCCAGCCCCACTTCTTGGCCTAAGCACACCAACTGGCTCAACTGTTGTAATGACAAAATGGCACACATTGCTTCTATAAAGTGACATCCTTCAGATACTTAGTGGCTTTTTGGGTATGCATGCCCCTGATGGCCTGAAAAGTTTCACTCATGTTCTACAAGTAAACACAAAGATCTGAACCTCTTGATTCGCATGATTTTGTGGGGTTTTCTGGGTTAAGTGAACAACGAACAATTTTCAGAGATGATCTCAGGCCACTAACAAGAAGAGCCAAGGTTAGTTCTCAACAATCAATTGTATTCCTATATACCTGCCATGAACAATTTCAAAACAACATCAACAATAACAACAACAACAGAAGTTTCCAACATTATCAAAAACATGAAATTTTAAGGAGTTATTTAACAAAATACATGCAAGATTTGTATACTGAAAATTATAGAACGTTGCTGAGAGAAATTAAAGACATAAATTAATGCAGATATAGACCATGCTCCTGGTCTGAAAAATGTTAGGATATCAGTTGTCCTTATATTGATCTATAGATTCAATGCAATCTCAATCAAAGCATGATGTGTTTTGTAGAAATTTGTTGTTGATTTTTAAAAGGATGTGGGTACACAAAGGACCTAGAATAGCCAAAACAATTTTATAAAAGTAGAACATATTTATACCATATGGATTTATACCATCTTATTTCAGTATTTAACAGGCTATAGTAATGAAGGTAATTTGGTAATAGATCAATGGATCAGAAAGGATTCAGAAAGTAAACCGTACATACATGTGCAATTGATTTTTAACAAAAATGCCAAGGTAATTTCATGGGGAAATTAAAGCCTTTTCAACAAAGGGTGCCAGAACAACTGGATATCATTTGGGAGGGAAAAAACAAACTACTATCTTTTCCTCATACCATACGGAAAAATGAACTAAAAATGGATCATTAAACCTAAAATCTATGCCTGTAAAACAAGAAACAGTTTGTTTTTTAATTTAAAATAGGCAGAGCTATCTTATTTGGGGCATATAAGGCAAAGAAAGGATAAATTGGACTTCATCAAAAATAAAAACTTCTGATTTCTGGTGAAAGGCATGTTACAGACTAGAGAAAATATTCCAATACATGTATCTGACAAAGGACTGGTATCCAAATATGTAATGTCTACAATTTAATAAGACAACAGCTTTATTCAAATGGGCAACCTCAGAGAAGATTTAAAAACTGGCATTGAGCCACATGGATGAATCTCAAAAACATTTTTTTGAGAGAAAAAAACAAGACACAGAAAAGTACATACACCATGATTTTCATTAATATGTGATTCTAGAAAAGCAAAGCTGATCTCTGCTGGCAAACAGATTACTGGTTGCCTGGGGTCAGGCACCTGGAGGGGCCGTGCACAATCTACTACAAAGGGAACAGAGGAGCACGCAGGTACACCGGGAGTGGAAATATTTCTTGGTTTTGAATATGCGTGTGTTGGGGGGAAGTGTATAGCATGGTGTACATATGTGTCAAAACTCACTAAAAAGTGCTCTTAAAATGAATGCATTTTATTTCATGACATTACATATTAATAAAATTAATTCAAAAGTAAAATGTAGTTGTGTTTTGTTATACAAATTTTAACTCAATAAAAAGTGTGCAGAAAACTATGGCAAAATACAATAAATGGTAGGGAGGAAAAAGAGAAAAAAATCTATTTTAAGTAAGGATGCCCTCTGTTGTTCTAAGGATTTAGATACTGTTCATATCATAATAAATGACCAATGAGCAGAGATGGCTTTGTCTTTCAGATCTGTTGGGCTTGAGACACAGGGTGAAATAAAGCAGGCTTCTCCTGTATTCCAGTACATTTAAAAGTCCCTGTAAGAGCTGCAATCAAGAAGTTCATGTTTTGCCATCAAATGGACCTATGTTTGTGCCCCTGCTCTAGGGAATGTTTTTCGAGTTTTGGCAATGAAGTTCAGGTTGCATCTGTTAACATGTAAGGGTGAGAAAAGGAACTTACTAACATAACAATCCTCAAACTCTCCCTGATAGCAGTAAACATCAATCATTACTCTGGATAAAATATTCCTCATTTTAGAACCGTATTTTTGAAGTTTTACTGCGCTCCTGACACAGTACTCAGCAGATTGCTGCCTACAGGATTAATCTAATATGGCTTTATGGAAATAAATGGACAGGGAACAGAAAGGTATAAAATCTTTTAAATGGAAGACATCCTTGAAGATTTTCCAGTGCCTCTGATATAATGTAATTTACCCTGGATTTTGACTGCTGTGTCTAAGATTTACCTGTAGCTACGTATTATTTTGTTAAAAAAAACCATTTTAAGCAGTTTAATATTTGCATTTGAAAAGGAGCTATTCACACTGTAACCCTACAGAATACATTGTGTGATAATTTCAAGAATTATGGAAAGACTGGAAGGGGAGAGATTTTTGGCAAAAAAAGCAACTTTCACTGTGACTACCTTTTTCCCAAGCCTTCACACACTTTCGTAGCACCAGTTATTTTTCAGTAGTTAAAATTAAATCCAGTGCAACAATTTGCATCAGGGTCTTCCTTTACATTTTAAGAAGTAAATCATAACCCTGGTAGGTAAGAAATTCATTTTTTAGAAAGACAGGCAAACGGACCAAGGTAATATGATTAAAAACCTGGAAATAAATCAAAATGGTATGGTAATTTAGTGTAGATTAAAAGCGAGACCCAAGACAGTTAGCAAATTATAGACTTGAATAAACGGGTAACTGAATATCTATATGAAAAGGATGGATTTGGAGTTCCATCATACGCATTACACTAAATTATAACCAAGTGGATTGAAGATTTAAATGTAAAAATAATAGTGTAAAAGCCTCGGAAGACAATGTGGGAGATTCCATTATAATTGTGTGGTGGAAAATGCCTTTCTTACTCATCATTTAGAAACAGTGAGAGGATACATTTGACTACATTAATAAACAGCAACCACAAAAGTCTAAAACGCCAAACTTAAAATTGGCAAAATTTGATAAACAAATGCAAATAAAAGTGGCAAGAAAAAATTTGAAACTGCATTAAATGGGCAAAAATATAAAAGTTCAAAGTCATTTTTTTGGTCAAGTTGCTGGGATAAAATGGGCACTCTCATATCCTGCTGGTGGAAGCAAAACTTCAATCCTAACGGAAGAAAGTTTGCAAATATTTTTTCAAAATAACAAATACATGTATTTTTCAATCGGGGAACTTCACATATGGGAATTTATCATATCTATATCTATATAGATGTATACACACACTTGCAAAATGACTTCTGAATATTCATAGCAAAAATTGTTTGTGATGGCAAAAGGTTGAAGGACAAACTTAGACATCAATAATGTATTGATTTATCTTAAATTATAATAATTTAAATTAAAATAATTTAAGCCAGTTTATTTTAAATTCTATGTAATTTAAAGATAAATAGCTTATGCTAATCCAAAATGATGCATGGAACTTTAAAAAAAAGGGGAGGAAAATATGTACTGATAGAGAAAGAGCTCCACGATAAATTAAATAAAAAAGCAGGATGTAGAACAGTGGTTTAATATGTTCTTATGTGTAAAGGGGGAAGGAAATAAGACTCTATATTCATATTTACTTGATTATAAAGATAGAAATTCTAGACAGATACAGAAGAAATCAAGAATAGTAGTTATAAAGGATGAGCAGGTGGGAACAGGGCTGAAGCAGATACTGAAAAGTTACATTTTTCTCCTCTTATTGTCAAATTTATATGAATGAGAGCTGGGCTTCCCTCAGTATGGCACAAGCCACCTTGCTTCCTTCAAGCTGCTTCATCTGCCCATGCTCCCTCCTCTTGACTCTTATGATGAGAACTTCAGCCGTGGATCCAACGTCAGGACCACATGGGGAAGATATTTTCTCCCTTCTCTTTGACACACAGGGCATGGGATACATTACTTAAGTTCAGTCAAACCTGCGCTCCACTTCGAGTTTGAATTTTGAGCGAGTGACACAGAGTTGCAGGGGAAGATGAGAAATTCCCAACACCAGCAGTGTACTCAACAAGAATCTAGCGGTGGTGAAGCAGTTATCAAGTGGCGACCGTGCCCGCGACAGCGTCCAAAACCCCATCAGCAGAGCCACCATGCCTTGGTTCCTTTGAGTTTTACAAGTTAAGGTCCTCAGGCTTCCCTCCTAATCTCTGGGTTCTCCAGTGCTGTTCTCATAAACACTACTTCTGTTGAAGGTAAACAGATTTAGTTTCTTTTGTTAGCTGCATATAGTTACGGTGCCAAGTGAATTTCTTTTTTACTCTCTTTGCCATTGGGCTGTGAGCTTCCTGAGGTCAAGAAGTTAGTCTTGTTTGATACCCATAGGGCCTAACATTGTGCTTACCACAAAACAATAGGTGATCACTGATAGAACTGACCGATTCAATGACTCAGAGGTTAATATTGGGACTAAGTGTTTTTATTCACTGACAATTAAAAGTTTCAAAATAACAAAGAGATTCCAATGTCTGAGCTCTGAGTTTATGCAATTTTTTTGTGGTAAATGATTTGCTCAATTCCCAGTCTCAAATCAAAGAACATATTGAATAATTTAACATTGTAAAAAGAGGTTGATATTGAATTATTTCTGCCTGAAATAAAAGAGCAGGAAAGCTGTTCCTAAAGTACATGTTTATTGCTAAAATGAGTGTAGATTTTTCTGAAATCATTTCTTTTAAAATGATAAATTTTACATTTGAAATGATTCTCATCTTTAATGACTGTTACTATAAACCCATTCCATTTCTCTTAAGCATTAGAAGAAAGAGAGGATAATTTGTATTAGATAATTTTCATTCAGTTAAACAATGAAAAAAATATATTGCCAAGGAAGTGTAACTAAAAAAAAAACAACTAATCTTTACTTTATACCTGACATCACCATAAAAAATCCTTATTAGAATTTTATATTCTTGGAAACCATGTTTCACTGTGTTAATATAAAATCCAGAACGTAATAGAAATAGATAAAAAATTTTCCCACAACTAACTTTCAATTACTTAAATAATATATTTTACATAGCACTAATTATCTTAAACTAGCATACCACTGGGAAATGAAAAGCAAACATGAAATCTATTTGATTAATGTATTAGAACATTGCAAAATAACATTTTTTCCTCTTGACAGAGATCATTTTCCCTGTATTTCCCCTTTCTTGTTTTTATTAAGTACTCTCATGTTGACAATACTGATTTGACAAGTTGAATATCATTCCCATAAGAGCACTTCAAATAACTACTCCTTCACATGTGCTGTCTTTATCCATAAAAATACAGTATTATACTCACTCGAAAGCCTTCTAAAATTATATATTATCAAACATAATTCTTAACCATTAAATTTCTCAATGTGACATGTTAAGGACAACAAAATGTGGGAGCCATATAGATACTTCCTTAAGGATTAGATTGATTTTGACAAGGGCTACTGCTCTGTCACTTTTTGAAAGCCTTCAAATGTCAATGCATTGCTGTCTCTAAAACTGAAGAAGCAATATCTTTTTGCCTATTATTTGCAGAGCAAGTGTTAGTCAAGTTTAATTTTATTTATCATTTTTATAATATCCTTCAAATAAAGTAGACAATTTTATAAACAAATAGATACTAAGAAATTTCAAGACCCAATACCACTCTCCAAAAAAATGAAATCAATCTAAATAGTTGAATTAGGACTGTAACTCCAAAATCTGTCATTTCTGCAGGCAAATTTATTTCCCTACTAAGACACAATAAATTATTTTTAGGTAAAATATTTTATTGTAACACTGCATCAAAATACCCTTTCCCTGGCTCAGTTTGTTTTGTTTTGTGTTGTTGTGGAAGTTCCTTCTGTATAGCATGTCTACTCTGGAACTTGTTAAAACCATCAGGATCATAGGTTTACAGTTCGCTTCTATAAAGTTTGCTTTTCCTTGCACCTTAATAATTTTTTACAGCAGCTTAGTTCTGCTTCCTGTGTTGGGTCTACAAAACTCAGAAGCATAAAGTTTTTTTTCCCCCCAAACTTTATTCTTAGATGAAAACTATAACTGTACAAATGTATAAATACTATGAAGGGATTGTTGTATTTTCCAAGCGGTGTCTCATATGTCAGAACCTTGCTGAAACCTTTTTAACTTTATCTGTTCTGGCTGAACTCCTTTACTCCTCTGATAGCATTGATTATACTCTGTTCTTTACTGAAATTTCTGGTTTTTCCTCTCCGGTTAGAATGGTGGATCCATGAAGGCAGAACACTTTATCTTATTATCTTCAGCCATGGTCCATCTCTACTGTCTTCCTTCTTTTCAGCCTTCTTTTCAAGTCTCCCACATCTTAAAATAACCTATTTTCATGCCTAAATCCACATAGAATCATTTTCAATCTCTATCCCTTCTTGCTTTATCAGGCTTTGTAACACGATGGTCAAATGCTGCTGCTTGACTTCATCTACTCCAAATCACATTTAACATGGGTGCAGGGACTTCCCCTGTGGTCCAGTGGTAAAGAATCCACCTTCCAATGCAGGGGACCCACGGGTTCGATCCCTGGTCGGGGAACTAAGATCCCATATGCTGTGGGGCAGCTAAGCCCATGCGCCACAACTACTGAGCTCACACACCTCAACTAGAGAGCTTGCATGCCGCAAACTACAGAGCCCACGTGCTCTGGAGCCCTCTCCACAACTAGAGAAGAGAAAAACCCGCATGCCACAACTAGAGAGAAGCCCGTGCACCACAATGAAGAGCCCGTGCGCAGCAACAAAGACCTGACACAGCAGAATAATTAAATAATAAATATTTAAAAAACAAAACAGAACATCAGTGCAATGTCACTTATAGACCCATGCTTCTGTGGAAAGAGTCCATCTCATCACCAAGCTCCTAATTTCAAAGTTCATGACCTGACCTCAAAATCTTGACTACTTTTCACATTTTAAAATCTTCACCTATCCAAACCTTCATGAGACTCTTCCTACCCATGACTTGTATGACTTGCTTTCTCCTCTCTTTTTGCTCTCAATGATCTTTACTGATTCCTTTTCCAACTAAATTTAAGAACTTGAGCACACCGGTGTTCCAGTCATACCTGCTGATTCAAAAATACTTACTAAGAGGGTATATTGTGTCAAACACTTTTCTACCAACTGAGGCTTAGCAATAAACAAAACAAACAACAAAAAAGACTCCTGCTGTCATAGACATTATATCGTACACAAGAGGGTTAGATAATAAATATGTCTGATGGCAACAGGGGCTGTGGAGAGTATGCAGGGACAGTGAATAGGAAATGGTGAGGAGGTGTACAAGTTAGTACAGAGATCGGGGAAGATTAATTGTGAAGTTCACAGTCAGGCAAAGATGCTGCAGAGGTAAAGAAAGGAGTTCTGGAGATATCTGGGGAAGAGCAGTTGAAGCAGAGGGAAGAGGGATGCAAAACCTCTGAGGTAGGAACATGCCAGAGTGTGCTCTAAGAACAGCAAAGAGAGGACTTCCCTGGTGGCGCAGTGGTAAAGAATCCGCCTGCCAATGCAGGGAACACGGGTTCAAGCCCCGGTCTGGGAAGATCCCACATGCCACGGAGTAACTAAGCCTGTGCGCCACAACTACTGAGCCTGCGATCTAGCACCCATGAGCCACTACTGAAGCCCACGCACCTAGAGCCTGTGCTCTGCAACAAGAGAAGCCACTGCAGTGAGAAGCCCGCGCACCGCAATGAACAGTAGCCCCTGCTCGCTGCAACTAGAGAAAGCCCGCGTGCAGCAACAAAGACCCAATGCAGCCAAAAATAAATAAATTAATTTTTAAAAATGATCATTACTAACATAAATTATTATATTATTGAAGATTATTTCTCCTATACTAAATAGGTCTATTCTGTTGTGCTATTAAATTTTGCAGCAGTAGAATTTATTCATCTTCGTAGTAGCTGCTTTTAGTCAGCTTTGGATTTCAAAACCAGGTAACTAAGACTGTTAGAATTCTGTATATAATAAAGTAAATTGATTCTGAATGAAGACCTGAATGACTTTATTCTAAGTATGTGCATGGATTTTGTAACATCTATTACAGTTGGTCATAGACCTTTTTAAATTCGTTATCTGCCTGTTTGCTGCCTTTAAAATAAATGAAGGTACTGGATGAGTTCCAAATTAAAAATTTTTTAATATACAAAAGTAATCACTCTGCCTCCTCATTTTATCTTCCTCCTAGTTAACTCTATATTGTAATTCTTTGGATCAAATTAAAACCCAAGCACTTGATTTTGTATTTTCTGTTTGAATTGGACACTAGATGCTTTAATAATTTCTTTGCAGTATTTTCTAGCATGACAGTGTGAGATGCTTTGTGGATCCATTCCTCAGTGATACCAGGGAAAATTTTACACATATATCTGTAAAAATTTTATATATGTATATATAAAAAATCAGTAGTCTCCAGAAATGGTCCCATGGGTATACTGGCATACCTTGTTTTATTGTGCTTCACTTCATTGTGCTTTGCATATACTGCAATTTTTACAAATTGAAGATTTATGGAAACCCTGCATCCAGTAAGTCTATCAGTGCCATTTTTCCAAAGGCGTTGCTTACTTCTTGTCTCTATGCCACATTTTGGTAATTCTTGCAATATTCCAAACGTTTTCATAATTATTTAATTTGTCATGGTGATCTGTGATCAGTGATCTTTGATGCTACTACTACGACTTGCTAAAGGCTCATATGATTGTTAGCATTTTTTACTAATAAAGTATTTTTAAATTAAGGTATGTATACTGTTTTTTTAGACATAATGCTATTACATACTTATTAGGCTGCAGTATAGTGTAAGCATAACATATATCATGCTCTAGGAAACCATAAACTTTGTGTGACTCACTTTATTGCCATATTCTCTTCATTGTGGTGGTCTGGAACCAAACCCACCCCATCTCTGAGGTCTGCCGATTCGGCAAATGAAGAAACTGTTTACTCAAGAGATTTCACTAACATTTGGCAAGAACAGTGAGAGTTTGTGGTATTTGAACTGAAACCTGCTTCCTCCCTTCCCTTTCCAGTTCAGCTAGATGAAAATATCCCAGTTCAGACTGGTATAGCCAAGGACACAAGGCTCCCCATCCAGCCAATGCCCAGATGGAGGGTTATCTTACTGGGATGGGCAGGATGTCAGCATGTCTCATCCTGCCTTCAGGGTGTGTTGCTGAGGCTAAGTTTTGGGTGAGTGTAGCTGATTAGTGTGAACTCTCTTCTTTCAGCCAGCCCTTGCCTGTGGGTCAGAAAGTCTACCTTGGGCATGGAGCTGAGAATCCTGGAGCCCTTCCTTTAGCAATGGTTCCATTTCAGGAGAGACAAGCGTAGAAGATCTGAGACTACTGTTTCCTGTTCACTGAGCACTGCACTACCAAAGCAATGACGCCATCCAGAGAGAAGTGCACAATGTCCCCAAGCCCAACTCCAGATTCAAGGCTCAGAAATTTTGGGGGGGAGCAAAAGCAGGGCGTAAAACAGATAGTTTCTTTACCCCAAAAGACTGTCTTTATTTGCAATAGAGTATGGAGAACTTCAAGCTTCCAATTTCTCTTAAAAACAGTGGAGCTTGTAGTAAAAGACAAAAAGCAGAAGGTTGGTAGGGTCATTGTGCATATAAGCTAAACTATAGGCTGGTTAGTTTTCCTGTGAGAACCTGCTAAAGAGACAGCACGGAAGAGCCTGATTGGGGTTGAAACACATCTCAAACATTAACCTAAGAAAAGATCCTTTCAAAGGAGTCTGCTATTGATGGGTATAGTGTTTTGAGTTATTTATGCTTCAGAACATTGTTCATAACTACAGAGATTAGCAATTAATGGAATGTAAGAGCTGGATGTGGTTAAGGAAAGAAAGTCAAAGAGAAACAAGCCAAAACTACTGTCACTCCCAGTCAACTTTGGGCATAACCGAGGCTATGCCTCTTAAAGAACGTTAGAGACTTAACTCTATAGAGAGCAGAAGAGATTTAAATTAAATAACCTAGCTAGTCACTAAAAAAATAAACAAAAGAGATAATGAAAAACTACAACAAATTTTGGGGGTGGGGGGACAGAGTTGCTACAACATTTTTTTAGCTAAAATGCAGTTTACACAAAGAATTATGACAAATGAAAAACAATAACAACAAAACCCAGAAAAGAATGTTTGACATACCAGAAAAAAATCAGGCAACAGAAACCATTATAATGTGGGCTCTATCTGGAAGTTATTAATTAAAAAATGTGACATAACCCATATGAGATAACTCATAGTCTTCGTAATTTGCTTTGTAGTTTTTATAATGCAAACAAATAACAATTTCCCCAAATGTAAGTCATTTCCAGTCTTCTTCCTTTCTTTATGCAGATACAGATTTTCAAGTGTTATCATTTTCTTTCTGTCTGATGGGCTTGTTTAATATTTAAAATGTGGGTCTTCTTGTGATAATTTATGTCAGATTTGTATGCCTTAATATGTCATTATTTCACTTTCATTTTTAAATATACTTGTTGGTATAGAATCCTAATTTGTCCATTCATCTGTCGATGAACATTTAGGTTGATAACAAGAACCTACTGTATAACATAGGGAACTCTACTCAATATTCTGTAATAACCTAAGTGGGAAAAGAATTTGAAAAAGAACAGATACTTGTGTATGTATAACTGAATCACTTTGCTGTACACCTGAAATGAACACAACATTGTTAATCAACTATACTCCAATAAAAAAAAGAATCCTAATTTGACAGTATTATTTTTAAAGGTTTTTTATTCTTTTTATGGTTCTGCTTCTCTGTCTTCTGTCTTGCACTGTTTTCAGTAAGAAGCCTGCTTCTTATATTTGTTCCTCTATGTGTAAGACACTCCCCCATCCCTTAATGTCTTTTAGGATTTTGTCTTTTTCTTTGGTTTACCGCAGTTTGAATGTGATATGATTTGGTGTGTCTTTGTTGGTATTTATCCTGCGTGGTGTTCTCTAAGGTTCTTGGATCTGTGATTTGGTGTCTGTAATTAATTTTAGAAAGTTCTCTGCCATTGTGACTTCAAACATGTTTTCTGTTCTGTTCATTATTTCTTCTACTTTGATATTCCAATTACAGATATATCATTTAATATTATCCCACAGTTCTTCAATGTGCTATTATGTTTTGGGGTTTTGTTGTTGTTGTTATTGTTTTTATTTTTATCCTCTTACATTTCAGCTTGAGAAGTTTCTACTGACCTGTGTTCAAGTTTACCGATTCTTTCTTTGGCCATGTGGAGTCTACTAATGAGCCAGTCAAAGGTATTCATTTATATTACTGTTTTTATTTTTATTTCTAATGTATCCTTTTGATTCTTTCTTAGAATTGCTGTGTCTCCTTACATTACACCCATTTGTCCTTGTATGTTGTCTTCCTTTTCAACAGATCTCTTAACATGTTATTCATGGTTATTTTAAATTTCCTGTCTGATAATTCCAAAATCTATGTCATATCTGAGTCTGGATCTGACACTTGCTTTATCTCCTCATAGTGTGTATTTTATTGCCTTTTCTCAAAGCTTGTAATTTTGCTTTTTGAAAGCCAGACATGTTGTATTAGGTAACAGAAATTCCTTTAGCCTGAGTATTATGTTAATCTTACTAGGAGTTAGCCTATGTTTAATGTTTGCTGTAGCTATGAGTGTCTGAGGCTTCAGATCTCTCTAGAGCTTTTGTTATTGTCTCTCCTCTTGATTTTGGGCTTATCTAAGTATTCTTCCTCAGAGAGAGTCTATAGCTTGCTGTTTTTTCAACTGTAATTCATTATTATTATCCTGGATCCCAGTTGGTGTGGTGGTCAAGTAGGGGAGGAGGAGGAACGTTCTATATAGTCTTCTGAAAAAGTCTCAGCCATTTAGTGGGCCTGCGTCTCTGCACCGTAGACTTCAAAAGTGATTTTTTTTCCCCTCTTCCATTCATACAGCTTTTTCTTCTCGCTGACTTTCCTGGCTACAACATTTCCAGTCTATTTTCTTGAATCCCTACCCCCTGTTGAAATGTGTTTCCTCTTACCCCCACTCAGGTAAGACAGGAAAGCTCAAGGGGCTGGAGGAAAGAGGAATTTCCTTCTCCCAGCTGAGATATGGTTTCAGAATTGAGCTCAGGTAAAATGCTTTTACTCCTTCCTCTACCACAGCCCATACTCTTGGGAGTTGGGTAGAGAATGCGCTGAGCTTCTTTCACATTGATTTCCCTCTCCCTCCCCCTGTCAGGGCTAGGAGGGGATGTTCTCAGATCTTCAAAGTGAAAACTGTGTGAGGGCGCCCCTAAGAGACCAAGGAGTTTCTAACTCACACTCAAGTCCACACTGAATCTCTGCAATTAATCAAAATTACCCTTTATTTGCTCCTATCAGGTTATGACTTCAAAGGATTCTGCTCCAGGTAGTCAGATCCGGGCTTCTTTCTGTGGATGTGCCTGGGGTGTCAGTCTGCCCTGTGACTTCAGTCATCTGATGAGTAGAAAGTTGTCAGTTTTCATTTTGTCCAGCTTTCTTGTTGTAAGGATGAAAATAGCAGCTTGTCAGCTCTTTACATACTGGGGCTAAAATCATTCTTATTTTTATCTTAAAAGTTTTCATCCAACTGGAATTTATTTTGAAATTTAAAAAATTAAGTAGAAATTTTATTTTTATTAACTTTGGTGCCCCACTCTTTCTAATATCATTGATTAAATTATTTGCTTTTATTATCAGCTTTTAATTTTCACCTTTATTATTCTCAGAATTCCTATTTGGATTGACTCAAACATTTTTAATACTATTAGAAATCATAAGCTCTACCAGTTTTTTTTATTGCTACAATATCTGATTTTGAAAACAGAGTTGTAATAGAATCATGATCATGGAAAATAACATATCTAGTGAACTAATCCAGTGCCACCATGAATATCATCTCAATTGATAAGACAGTGGTTACTAAATGCTTAATTAAATGGTAAGTACTTAATAATTAATATCATTAAGATAATCATTTAATCTAACACAAATAATATTGAACTTTGAGAAATTTGGCAATTGTAGCTCACAGGGATAAAATAGATTCCCTGATTAACTTCAGACAAGTCTTAATTTAATGGTATCAGTTACTGACATGAACAATCTTGGCGTACTTTTCATCTAAAAGACTGAGTATGTTTTCAAACTGTCCTTGTTTTTTAGTTCACCCATTTGTTAAGCCAGCAGTGTAAAAAGTTCTAGTCTATTAGAGACTAGTCCAGAAAGTTATCCTTTTTCCATACCCAAATCCAGAGTTTATATTTAAGCTAAAACAGTGGTTGTTAACCCATCTAATCTGACACAATTATAGGCCAGACAAAGCTTCCTTTCTTAAAGATAGTTTCTACTTGATTTTATTTAATATCCTTACATATACTGGGTGAAAGCAGAGAAAATAATCAGGCATTGTGTTATGAGCCATTAAAATCAATTTGAATAATGGATTTAGCTTTGAAGATTTAAGTGCTATTGAAATATTCTCGATTTTATATGACATTAAAATGTTGAGATGTAATCACACTCATCTCATAATTCTGCACAGGTTTCATATTGTAAGTATTTTTGTGTATAGTTAAATCATTAATTAGAAAGAAGACTCCCTTTTAACACATTTTCACTTTTACAAACATGTTCAAATTATTTTCTGTATTGCAGCTCCCATTGTGTTATAAGCAATGATCACAATAGCACTGCATTCTCAGACAATACAAAGTGAAACAAAACAAAAAACTGCAACTACCCTTATTTTCTTTCAATTTCTGATTTTTTATCTTCTCATAGCTAAACTGTTTAAGAGTGGTATATGTTTGTCTTCATCCCTTTATTTTCCCCTTACCTTTCACTCACTGGTAAGATTTCAAACGATGTCTAGCCCACCAAATGGAGTGGTCTTCTATCAGTATTCATCTTAGTTTTTCTCTCTCTGTACAAGTCTGCAGTTTTGACCAAGGTCTCCTTCATCTTACACTCCTTTGACTTTTTTATCACTTGTAATTCCAGTTTTGTTTCTTTAATTCCTTTCTTTTTTCCCCTCTTTCTTATCTCTATGGCCTCTCCTAATCTTCATTTCCCTCATCATCCTCCTCTCTCCACTAAACATTGAAAGATGGTGACTTTTTTAGACCTTGATCTTTCCTTTCACACTCTCACAAGTATAACTTTCTTCTCATCCCTTAGGACTCATCTAAAATCACTTCCTGAAAGATATTTCTCTGGCCCTTCGGATTATATTTCAATATTTTTCTGATAAATGTTTTCATTTGTCCCTACATAGTTAATTTGTTTAAAGTCTGTCCTGCTTCTTAGATTCCACGATTCATGAAGCCTGGAATACATTGAATCTTTCTGACCTAGCACACAGTCTCACCCATTGTTTTTATTTATCAAATAAATGGATGTAGAATCTTATAAAAACCCAGAATCTATTAGTATTCATAATTCAATATTCTTGCCGAATACTGTGTTGGATTTTTTCCACTGCAGATTCAAGAGAACATATAAATGCACATTCCGTTGTCTTGATAAATATTATTAATAGGCTTTCAAATATCAAAAATATCAAAATAAATTTAGATGATACCATGCTGTTTGATAAATGCAAAAGTGAGTACAGTAGGTTGTAGAGTTAAACTCAACTGTCTGAATCTCTGAACAAGACTTTCTAGGCTGCTTCCATGAGAAAATCTATAGAAAATGAAGATATTGTTCAAATGAACATTTTTCTATTTAAGCCTTTATGATATTATATTTAGTTGTTCTTATGTCCAACTCACCCCTTAGGATATTTAAGGTAAAACAAAATAGAAGCTATTGGAATTCCATTTGACTTTAATCCCTTACTACAGTTGAGAAGAAATATTTTAGTAAAAACAAAAACATTTATTTAGCTATATTTCATTATCTGTTTCTTAAAAGGGAACTTACTCTCTGAGGTATTTTCTCCTGAAAATAAGAATTCACAAATTTCTCACAAAGACATTTTAAAAAGTAACTCGAAGGATTTCCCTGGTGATGCACTGGTTAAGAATCCGCCCACCAATTCAGGGGACATGGGTTCAAGCCCTGGTCCAGGAAGGTCCCACATGCCACGGAGCAACTTAGCCCATGCGCCACAACTACTGAGCCTGCGCTCTAGAGCCCGCGAGCCACAACTACTGAGCCCGTGTGCTACAACTACTGAAGCCTGTGCACATAGAGCCCGTGCTCTGCAACAAAAGAAGCCACTGCAATGAGAAGCTTGCGCACCACAACGAAGAGTAGCCCCCACTCACCGCAACTAGAGAAAGCCCATGCACAGCAACGAAGACCCAATGCAGCCAAAAATAAATAAATAAAAAATAAATTAATTAAAAAAATAAAAGTAACTCAAGGACCCAAGTGAATATCAGCTCCAAAACACACCAAAGTATTATTCACACAACTGGTTTTAATATTAATTCTGCCCAAAGCAAAGGGAATAATATTATGTAATAATGTAATTAATGCAGCTGTGCTAGGAAGGTGATAGTGAATGTGTGGGTCAGTCTCATATACTTATCCACAGAAGGTGAACAAATGTATAACTTATCCGTATAAACCCTACATCACCCTCTCTATACAGCTTTTATCCCCTGCTTCTAGGCCTTACACCTAACCCTGATCATAAACACTTCAGTACCTATATACGTATCTGTGGTCATGATGTTCTTCATGCCTCTGCTCCCAAATTTTTAATTCCCAGCTGGATTACCATAAGATGTCATAACTCTACCCAAGGCTATCTACGGATTTAACGTGATCCCTCTCAAATTGCCCATACATGTTTCAAAGAACTAGAACAAATAATACTAAAATTTATATGGAACCACAGAAGACCCAGAATTGCCAAATCAACCCTGAGGAAAAAAACAAAGCTGGAGGTATAATCTTCCCAGACTTTAGACAATGCTACAAAGCTACAGGAATCAAAATAGTGTGGTATTGGCACAAAAACAGACCTATGGATCAGTGGAAAAGAATAGATAGCCAAGAAATAAACCCACACACCTACAGTCAATTAATCTTAGATGAAGGAGGCAAGAATATACAATGGAGAAAAGATAGTCTCTTCAATAAGTGGTACTGGGAAAACTGGATAGCTACATGTGAAAGAATGAACTTAGAACATTCTCTAACACCATATACAAAAATAAACTCAAAATGGATTAAAGACCTAAATGTAAGACCAGATACTATAAAACTCCTAGAGGAAAACATAGGCAGAATACTCTTTGACATAGACTGCAACAATACTTTTTTGGATCCATCTCCTAGAGTAATGGAAATAAAAGCAAAAATAAACAAACTGGATCTAATTAAACTTAAAAGCTTTTGAACAGCAAAGAAAACCATAAACAAAACAAAAAGACAACCTATGGAATGGGAGAAAATATTTGCAAATGATGTGACTGACAAGGGCTTAATTTCCAGTATATACAAACTGCTTATACTGCTAAATAAAAATAAACAAACAAAAAACAAATAACCCAATCAAACAATGGGCAGAGGGTCTAAATAGATATTTCTCTAAAGAAGACATACAGATGGGCAACAGGCACATGAAAAGATGCTCAACATCACTAATTATTAGAGAAATGCAAATCAAAACTACAATGAGGTATCACCTCACACCAGTCAGAATGGCCAGCATCAAAAAGTCTACAAATAATAAATGCTGGAGAGGGTGTGGAGAAAAGGGAACCCTGCTACCCTGGTGGTGGGAATGTAAATTGCAGACACTATGAAGAACAGTATGGAGGTTTCTTTAAAAAGTAAAAATAGAGTTACCATATGATCCAGCAATCCCACTCCTGGGCATATATCCAGAGAAAACTCTAATTTGAAAAGATACATGCACCCCAATGTTCATAGCAGCACTATTTACAATAGCCAAGACATGGAAGCAACCTAAGGGTCCACTGACAGAAGAATGGATAAAGAAGATGTGGTATATATACACAATGGAATATTACTCAGCCATAAAAAAGAATGAAATAATGCCATTTGCAGCAACATGGATGGACCTAGAGATGATCATACTAAGTGAACTCAGACAGAGAAAGAAAATATCATATGATAACACTTATATGTGGACTCTAAAAAAAAATCATACAAATGAACTTATTTACAAAATAGAAATAGACCCACAGACAAAGAAAACAAACATGGTTATCAAAGGGGAAAGCAGAGCGGGAGGGATAAATTAGGAGCTTGGGATTAACAGATACACACTACTCTATATAAAACAGATAAACAACAAGATCCTACTGTATAGCACAGGGAACTATATTCAATATTTGTAATAACCTAAAACAGAAAAGAATCTGAAAAAGAATATCTATCTATCTATCTATCTATCTATCTATCTATATAT
Organism: Balaenoptera physalus; assembly: GCF_965194825.1. Classification (NCBI taxonomy): domain Eukaryota; kingdom Metazoa; phylum Chordata; class Mammalia; order Artiodactyla; family Balaenopteridae; genus Balaenoptera; species Balaenoptera physalus. The sequence continues at coordinate 7,454,718 of NC_138893.1, forward strand.
ATATATATGAACCACTTTGCTGTATAGCAGAAACTAACACAACAATGTAAACCAACTATACTTCAATTTTAAAAAGATATCATAACTTTCCACTTCATTAGATGTCCTGGGAAAAACTACTCTGGAAATAGCACTGAAAGGGCCTTGGATACTCTACCAGGATTGCCCCCCTCCCACTACCCAGTCAGTACCTCTCCCTCACATCTGGCTTCTTCCTCCTTTTGGCTCTTTGCTGCTCAGAGACCACATATCACACTCAAGGGCTTCTGACATGTAGCAAGAAATACCAAAAAAAAGGGAAAGTAAACAAACCAAAGAGTCATTTTGCCTAAAACTGAGAAGCAGATACCTTTTTAGTCTTAAAAATTGCAATGATCTCAAATCTGAACTCAATTCTCATCATCTACAACTTCAACATGCTTAGATGAAAATTCTTCATAAATTAACATTTTAAGACAAAAAGAGAAAATGTTTAATTAAGAAATCTCATTGACAGTAAGTCTTGTTGAATAAATGAATGCAAAGGATTGAGCAAGGGAATATATATATATGATTTGCTGGATGGTGACCTTGGGCCAGGTATGGGGCTGGGTATTTTGTAAATGTTCATTCATATTTTACTTAATCATCACCACAACCTTGTGCATTTTGGTGCTCTGTGTGCTTCTGAGTTAGGTAGGGAAACTGTATATGTGGGTCCTGGCATTGAGCATTCAGGATCAGGCAAGGGAAAAAGAACTGATAAGGATCAACGGACAATAAAAGAACCAACCTCCCCCATCTCTGCCATTGTCCTGTCCTGGGATGCAAGGGAGAATGCTCATAGACTATGGATATTTTCCCTCCCAAAATCTGAGATCGCAGCAGATTTCAGGGACCTGTGTTAAACTATGGTTTGTTGGTACTAGGACCTATCTTCCACTGTTATTTTAAAGGGAGCGTCCCCAGAACTTCAGTGTTTTGTGAACAAGTCAAATCTACATTACAGGCATGCCTGGTTACCAGGCCTCCGCCTTCCAAGTGTATCCTGTACCACCAATCAAATGCCTGCCCATCAACGACCAGCTGTTCTGCATCTCCCCAAGGGAGGAGCCAATGTCTCCTAAGACTTGCTCAGAGAATTAGGGATATGATTACCAATGCTAAACTGCTCTATTTTATTCAGGGAGAATAAATGTTTCTACAAAAAAGAAATTGCTGTTACCAATTCCTGATGATATTGTCAAGCTCAAAATTATCTACACTTCATTTACTCAGAGCAATACACTCTAAACCAAAATATTTCCTGTGTGGTTTCACTTTCCCTTTTCTCAAGGTAAAATAATCACCACCCACATTTCTTAGACATAATGTTAGGTATTATCATTCCCATTTTGTAGGTGAGGCCACTAAGGCTCAGAGTGATTAAGAAATACAGTCACCATAGGAAAAATAACATAAATGATTGAGAAATATATTCAAGATAGCTGGTAAGTAGCAAAACCAAGTCTATTTGATTTACTCCTTAGTGTGGTTAAAAAAAACAGTATTGAAAATACAGGGGCAATAACTAGAAATAATTGAATACAAAAAATGCTTTCAGTTTTACTGCAGGAGAATTGAATATATTCAGCAAAGCTTTTCACCGAGAAGGCTCAGATTGTTTTTCAATATTAACGGAGTTAGATGAGGAAAACAACGCTATTATCTTCCCTTCCCTCTCTTGGCAAGTAATCAGGGAGACTTACAAACCATGAATTCCCATGAAATATATTTAACCTTTCCCTAACAACCTAAGAAACAAAAGCAGTTAATATTACTATGGATGAGAGATGAGCTTCCACTTGAGACCTGCTAATCCTGACCAAGAGAAATAGATTTGATACCTGGGTCGGGTTTCATTGTTTGTTTCTTTTTGATGAGATCAACACTTCACTCCAGTTACCACCTCTACCTCATAAATACTGGGCCTCAAAATGCTTAAAAATACACTTATCCAAAAAATGCATAAAATATACTTCTCTTATGAGAGATATATTAAATTTGGGGGGAAGAGTATGGAATAGATATTGCCTGTGAGGTGTATATTGGAAGGAAAAACTACAGCAGCTTATCTGAATAAATCAGTAAGAAGAACTATAAAGTACAATTACTAGGAGGATGGATGAGCAATTGTTATCTCTCTTTTCTTTTCCAATATAAAGTCTGAGGGAGAAATGAACTCCAATGTCAGTCTATCATTCTAATCTGGAACAATTTAGATTTTTTTTTTAGAACAATTTAATTGAGATTCTTACCTTTGAATGCTGTGCATCTTAATCATCATTTACAAAAGGATTTAACAAATAGATTAAGCATAGCAGGTCAAAAGCTAGCAATAGGAATCACTTTGCTTTCCGATAAATTATATGCATATATTCATGGTTCATATTTTTTTAATTTTGAGGACATCTTATTAAAGTTAAATTATGTTAAGTTGGGAATAGTTGAATTAAGATACATTTTAATTTAACACCATTTGGATTAAATATTCATGGTATTTTTAAATCAAAAGCTGTATAACTATTTCTAAGACGAAGTTTCCGTGACTCTGCACTAACAAGACTTATTATGTTGACTGCTGGCATTGTTAAAAATAAAAAAGATCAGGAGCAAGATATATTTAAATATGTCTGTCGTAGAATGTTCTCATGGTTATAACCTCCTATAAAGTAGTTAGACTGTGTCAGAATTTTTTTTTTTTCTGATTTTAAATATATTTTCTAGCTATAATGTGATGGAATAAAAGAAAAAAAATTTAAACTTACAGTAATTTCTTTAGTAAACAGGCTTATATTAGTTAGCTTTTGCTGCATAACAAATTACTCCCAGGCTTAGCAGCCTAAAGCAATAAATATTTATTTTATCACATCTGTGGATAAGGATTTGGCAGTGGCTTATCTGGGTGGTTCTGGCTTAAGACCTCTCATGAAGTTGTTGTCAGGATGTTGGCCAGGGCTGCTGTCATCTGCAGGTTTAATTGTGGCTGGAGGGTCATTTCTAAGGGGAGTGCTCACATGCCTGGCCAGCTGGTGCTGGCTGCTGGCAGGAGGAATCTATTCCTTGCCACAGAGATCTCTCCAAAAGGCTGTTTGAGTATTCTCAGGACATGGCAGCTGGTTTCACCCAGAGAAAATGATCCAAGAGAGAAAAGCAGAAGCTGCAATAATTTCCCCAATCTGCTACATGTTTCACAGGTCATCCCTATTCAATGCAGGAGGGGAAGACAACAGGGATACACATCTGGGCGTGAACATCACTGGGGCCATCATCAAAGCTGGCTACTACAACTGCATGTCTGTACTTGATAACCATCAAAAAGCTTTTTTGAGTACTCCCAAATAAACAGAAGAATAATTAGAAAAGCATTGGAAACATGCTCTTAGACTTCATTCATTCCATTTATAGCATTATGTCCTAGATTAACATTTCTTAAATGGCATTTTGTTTTTCTGACAGCCTTACTGTTGCCTAAATTTCCATGTTGAAGACTTATTAAAATAATACTGGGAACTTCCCTGGTGGCGCAGTGGTTAAGAATCCACCTGTCAATGCAGGGGACACAGGTTCCATCCCTGGTCCGGGAAGATCCCACATGCTGCGGAGCAACTAAGCCTGTGCACCACAACTACTGAGCCTGCGCTCTAGAGCCCATGAACCACAACTACTGAGCCCGTGAGCCACAACTACCGAAGCCCGAGCACCTAGAGCCTGTGCTCTGCAACAAGAGAAGCCACCACAATGAGAAGCCCATGCACCACAATGAAGATTAGTCCCCACTCACCACAACTAGAGAAAGCACACGCACAGCAATGAAGACCTAACACAGCCAAAAATAAATAAATTAAAAATAAATAAATAAATAAAAATACTATTGATAACAAATACATTTATCCTCTATCAGGTGACACTCACTCCTCTAGGAAGGAAGTTACAAAAACATTCTTAAAGATCTCATATACAGGTGGTATAGAGCTACTTGGAAACAGCAGAAATGTACAACAGTGGGAGAAAATTATAAAAGAGATATGCAAGCATTTCTGGAGGGCTCAGTGAGTATAAAGAAATGAAAAGGGTAGTCAAAGTAATAGTGCCATACATGACTGAATTTATCCATGATTTTCATCTCATTTCCACCCGTATCTTCTGAACTGGGGAACTTAATGTGGTAGGGGTAAGAAATGTCTCAAAAACAGGGTGATGACACAGATGAGGATTGGAATAGAAATATGACAAAATTAGGAGTCATGTTTTGGTCCTATTTGTTTATCTGACTCAGGGCCTTTGAAAATTACAATCAAATTCTAAGGTCTATAAACTATATTTTAAATGGCATCCTTCAAGTATTTTCCTTTTTATACTTGAAGTCTTTGATTGCTGTAATTTATTTGAATTAATACATTTCCATGCTGAAGAATAAGAATTGTTTCGTGTTACATTTATTCTAGAGGATAAACACGTCTATCCTTCATGGTATTCCTAATTATATAGGAGATGGGGTTGGGAAAATATTTCTTCTTATATCATCTCTATTCTGCATTAGAAAAACTTAAATTTCTTGCAGTTCTCTCAATAGCTCACATAAATTAAATTTAATATTTGGAAAACTCTTTTGAGGATATACTTGCTTGATATATCCCCTTAGAAGCCTACTCAAAATTTTAATATCTTTATTGTTTTCCCTGAATAGAAAAAGCAATACGTGCTTGTGAAACTTCAAACAGTAGAGGGATGTATAAAATAGAAAGTGAAAGTGTTCTGTAATCGAAGTGGGAGTCAGGGTCAAGGAGATTTATGCTGAGCATAATCCTTGGTAATACATTTTTAAAGAAACTCGTTTGTATATATTTGAAACAGCTGCTTTGAAATACAAAAAAAAAACTCAGTCCTTTGAAAATGTGCTTTGATGAAGGCAAGGGAAGACGTGGAAAGATGACAAACTAATAAAAACAGATTGTTAACCAGAGTTAGGCAAGAATTGGTGGTGGCTTTGAGGATCCACGCATATTCAGAATCCTTGGGAAGACAAATAAATGATGCTCATTGCAGGGAAGTGACCATTATGCACAGGCTATACTTGTGCAGAAATATATAGAACAGATATTAAATGGTTGTGCAAATGGTATGGAAAGAGGGAGATGAGTCTGGGTGGACAACAATAGGAATTCCTTCAATGAAGGATTTTTATCTCTTTTTTTTTTTTTTTTTAATCTCTTTTATTCGTCATTAAATCACCACTGTCCAGAACAGTTCCTAGGCTCTGGTATTCACTCAATAAATGTCGGTGAAGTAAAACAATGAAATAATTAATAAATTGGAACTTATAAGTATATTAAAGATTACTGTTTGTTGCTCCATGCCAGAGTTGAAAGAAAGCTTGTCATTTAGACAGAAGTTCCACAAAAGATCATAGCATAACAGCATAAGGTTCTTAAATAAACCTAATTCTACTGCTGTGATTTAAAACTTTTTTTTTTTTTGTATTCCATATATTATGCTCTAGACCCAAACCAACATTGTGGTGGGTCTTTGGCAATATCATTAAAGCAAAAATGAAAGTTCATAAAATATCTTTGGATATATACTTTTACATCAACTTTATCATTGAATATAAGACTTCATTTTTCCACGCATAAGTAATGAATTGATGTTAAAGAATTATTAGATATGAAGTTCCAAGAAAAAAAGTTAGTATACTCATAACTTGGCCCCAGTGGCTTTTAAATTTCTTGAAGGCAGCTGCTGTGTCTTATTCACCTTTAAATTAATAGGGCCTAATCCTGCACTGACTGAAAAAATTGCATAAAATGGTTCAGGAACCTTTTGATATTTTACAGAAACAATCCTTTAAATCCACCACTATATCCAATTCTGAATGACTTTTTTTTCCAATAAAACTTTCATATTTTATTTCTTGGGAAATAATATTTCTTGGGAAATAATTCATTATTTTGTTTTCATTGAATACCTATTAGTTTAGTTGATAGAGATACCAAAAAAATACACTTTTTTTTTTTAACCCTCTATGAGTTTATAATACTGGAAGAAAAAATAAAATTGCTCCTAAGTGTAATTTCAGATATAGACTGTCCCACTCTGGGGAGCTGGCCTATGATTGCCCATCACTTAATCGTATCTGTCCTGTCATGGAGACTGAGCCCGCCCACTTCACCTCCCATCTCTCTTGTCCTCCTGCCACACCAGCAAGGACCCAGGGAGGCAACGCAATTGGCAAGTACTAAAAAAATGCATTTTGTTCAAGCAAATCCAACTTAAACGGCTGCATTTTAACATAAAATAGCAATGCACGTTTATTGCCTGGCCTCCCCTAGTATATCAGCTTCCAGATGTCTTCTTAACAATTGGCTTAATGAAGTTTAGTGCAACCATCTTCTCTCCCACACGCAGAACTATTTTTAAGACAAGTTAATGTGTTGTTCTGCTCACTTTTACTGCATTTACTCCCCTTTAATATTCATTTTGGCAGTGATATCCTTAAGCAATAACAATAACAAAAAAGTGTGATTTTCATAAGAGTACATTTCTCAACACCCATTAAATAATTCTGTATATATTAGCTGAGACACAGAATAATATTCATATTTCTTTACATTGCATTCATATCTCTCCAAAAAAATTTCTGATCTGAAGTAAATTTTATACGAGTATACATATCACTATTGATAGTTATTTTCTATTTACGGAAAGCTTTGTCACTATTTTCATTTTCCAAGACTTCTTCCTCCCCAGCCTTTTATACCTGGCATTTTTTTCTTTTTTCTTATGTGCCACTGGATCATTCCAAGGTCTTTTCAAACTGGATCTCTTCCTATTTATTTAGTAATCTCAACTATTAAGTAAGACAACAAAAAAGAAAAAAAGTCGCCACCTGAGCAACCAAAACATAGACCGTGGGCTTTTTTTTTTTCCCCAGAATCACTGCAGTCTCCAAAAGGTTACCCTTAGAGATATCTTCCATCGGTGAAGCATTGTCCTCTTCAGGCAAAATTGCGTAAAGTAGCAATACTCACTAGACAAATATATTTGGGTCCATTAACATCAGCATGAATTTAATTTGTAAGATCACCAACTCCAGGTCAACCATACACAAACAAAACTCTAGGAAATGTTACAAGTTTTGCCTACATCTGGGTAACTTTTAGATAAATTACTGATGTTTTTCAGCTGTTTAAAAGGCTGAATATGTGTGATTTTTTTAACTCTCTGAAACCTCATGAATTATAAAACCAAAGAGAAAGAAAACAGTATTTTAAAACTTAGGCAATTCATCAACTCATTAGAAATTATTTCAAAAGTATTAGGTCTATAGTGTCCAAAACTGTTTTCTACTCTTAGTTATAGACAGCAAGGTGCTGTCAGCTGTTACTGAAATGAGAGCAAATAAAATCTTAGGTAGGGGCTTCCATGGTGGCGCAGTGGTTGAGAATCTGCCTGCCAATGCAGGGCACACGGGTTCGAGCCCTGCTCTGGGAGGATCCCACATGCCGCGGAGCAACTGGGCCCGTGAGCCACAATTACTGAATCTGCGCGTACTGGAGCCTGTGCTCCGCAGCAGGAGGGGCCGCGATAGTGAGAGGCCCACGCACCGCGATGAAGAGTGGCCCCCGCTCGCCGCAACTAGAGAAAGCCCTCGCACAGCAACGAAGACCCAACACAGCCAAAAATAAATAAATAAACAAGTGGATACATGTATTAAAAAAAAAAACACAACAAAATCTTAGGTAACTACATTCCTAAACATTACTTAATTAGCCTATAGACCATTGTTTTAAAAACCAAGAGCAGTTCAAAGTCTGGTGAAAGATCCTGTGTTTTCAACTCTATTTAGAGGAAATGCTTTAGTGGTTGAAGTCCCACTCTGCAACTTTATTCTTTTTTTTTTAAATTGGGGTATAGTTGCTTTACAATGTTGTGTTAGTTTCAGCTGTACAACGAAATGAATCAACTGTATGCATACATATATCCCCTCTCTTGGACCTCCCTCCCGCCCCCATTCTACCCATCTAGGTCACCACAGAGCACCGAGCTGAGCTCCCTGTGCTATACAACAGGATCCCGCTAGCTACCTGTTTTACACATGGTAGTGTATTTATGTCAATCCTAATCTCCCAATTCATCCCACCCCCCTTCCCCACCCCGTGTCCACACATCCGTTTTCTACGTCTGTGTCTCTATTCTTGCCCTGAAAACTGGTGCATCTGTACCATTTTTCTAGATTTCACCTCCTAGAGTTATGAAAATAAAAACAAAAATAAACAAATGGGACCTAATTAAACTTAAAAGCTTTTGCACATCAAGGGAACCATAAATGAGATGAAAAGACAATGCTCAGAATGGGAGAAAATATTTGCAAACGAAGCAACTGACAAGGGATTAATCTCCAAAATATACAAACAGCTCATGCAGCTCAATATCAAAACAAACAAACAAACCAATCAAAAAATGGGCGGAAGACCTAAATAGACATTTCTCCAAAGAAGACATACAGATGGTCAAGAGGCACATGAAAATATGTTCAGCAGCACTAATTATTAGAGAAATTTAAATCTACCGCTTTATTCTTGTGGGATTTTTTTTTTTTTTTAATTCAGACAGAAAGTCACAAAAATTATACTTATCCTCATCAGTTCACTCAGTCCCATGTAATTGTTTTTTTTCATCTTGATCTTTTGTTAGCACTTTTATGAGTTCATCAGTTTTTCATCAGAGTTCTGAAAATGCTTATTCATTCAGTTCAGCAGTACAGTCAGTTACCAGAAACCTGTACTTGTCAGAGTCTTTTCCATGAATTTCTTGAAGATGAAACCCTTTTATAGGAACATATTTGCAAAATCATCAGAGTACACCCAGAACTGTCTGTAAATGACAAAAGACTTAAAAACCGCTTTATTCTTAAAAAGAGAATATAAGTTGTCAGGTGCACTGCAAGCTTCTTCCATGTTTCTTTTATTTACTTATTTATTTATGGCTGTGTTGGGTCTTCGTTTCTGTGCGAGGGCTTTCCTCTAGTTGCGGCGAGCGGGGGCCACTCTTCATCGCGGTGCGCGGGCCTCTCACTATCATGGCCTCTCTTGTTGCGGAGCACAGGCTCCAGACGCGCAGGCTCAGTAATTGTGGTTCACGGGCCCAGCTGCTCCGCGGCACGTGGGATCTTCCCCGACCAGGGCTCGAACCCGTGTGCCCTGCATTGGCAGGCAGATTCTCAACCACTGCGCCACCAGGGAAGCCCTCCATGTTTCTTTTGAGTCCATGATTCTTTTCATTGTAGCCAGCATTGTGGGGAACAAAATGACCCTGTTAATTGCCTGTTGATTCCCACAAAAATTTATTAGTGTATCTATACTTTTCATACAGCTACTTTGTACTATCTTGTTATAAACTTACATATTGTATTCATTCTGAGCATAAAATTTTTTACATTGTTTTCATATGAATCCCCAATTATATCCCATGGTATCTTTGGACTATAAATTTGTAGTCATGACTCTCAGCAAAGGATTTCAAGCTATAGACCCTGGGAGGAAAACTGGAATGCCTCTCAAAGTGAAAAAAGTCAATAATGGTATGTGGAGAAAGAACATACTATGTGCCAATAATTAAGACAGACATGCCCCAAAATATAAAACTAGAGTCAGTTGTCAAAAGTTAAATAAAAGGATGGGATGATTGTGTCAGAAAATGTTTCTGCAAATGCAGTCTACAAAAATCTGCAAATTACAGGAAAGAACAGATGCTAAATTAAACATTTTTTAAACGACCATTATTGGAGTTTGGTTTGGATCATATTCCTGATAAAATTATATATTAATCTGAATACTTTCAGTTATATAAAACGGATAAAAATTATTCTACACACAAGAATTAATTAAAACTTGTTATATTATAAAGTTAATTTGAAATGAGTTTTAAGTGGGGGAATATGTACTTTGACCAGCAGATGCACAGTGAAGAAAACTAAACTTGGAATAGAAAGTGCAGGATTCAAGTTATATTTTCTTTAGGAACTCACGTAAGGCAGTTTTGATTAGTGAAACATACAGATATGTGAAGCCAGACATTTGGATTAAAACATTGTTTCTGTTCTTTACTATTTTTTTTACTAGCCTGGACATTTGCTTCTGAGTCTCTGCATGTATTAACAGTGATAGACTTCTGATCTCTCCAGAGTGTTGTATGGATTAGTGCAGACAGCACACAGAGGTTAGGTTCTACATCATAATGCTGACACATAATACATGTTCAATAAATGTCAGTTCTATTTGTGTCTTCATCTCCTTCACTTCTGGAATCATAGTTTCCTTACCTCTAAAATAGAAGCAATAATAAAGCTAATATAAATAAAGCTAGTGTACTGTCTATTACCAATGCAATTAATAAAACTAATATAAATTTTTTACACGAAAATGCTTTGCAAACTGTAAAATCAAGTCATTCTTTAGAATTTATTAAGATGGAGGATGATCATCATACATGAAAAAGGAGAGTTCCTTGCTTGTCCCTTACAGCCTAAAATAAAGGGCATAGTACAAGTGTACATTTCTCAATGTACAAGAGGATTTATCACTTCGCCATGGAAATACCCCATTCAGAATACTGAGGTCTATTTTATTTATGCTATGCTCACCAAGTTTGTCCTAATTGTTTCATGAGTAGAATTCTAAACAGGGGTCAATTCCTCAGCCAACCAGCCTCAATCATCAGGCCAAGTTTATCCATCCTTGTAAAATCTGTTAGTCCATATCTGTATTTTTAAATCAGTCTCTTACATGTCAAATTATGTGACACAATAGTAAAACAATTCATAAAGTTGAGTGTCTGACAGTAAACTGTGAGAATTTGATATTACAACAGCCTGAAAGGCAGAATAAAATCCCCAAATTTTAAAATGGAATTCAACTCCCTCCATTATCCGAACTTAACATGTAATTCCAAATATTTGTTCCACTACTTTCCTCACTCACAATCCAAATCCTGTATTCCTGGCTATTTTTTATACACTTTATTTTTCATTAACTTTTTGAAATGTAATTTACATACTATGAAATGCATCCACTTTATGTTCACATTTTGATGAGTTTTCACAAATACCTGTGTGTGTACCTCCATGTAGTTATCACCATTAGAAAGATACAGCATATGCCCATCACCACAATATGTTCCCGTGTGCTTATTGCCGGTATACCATTTACCAAACCAGATACCACCACCAACTGCTCTGCCTTCTACCTTTTCTAGTATTTAATTTAAACTGTAGTACACAGTATGTACTCATCTTGCTATTTTTGAGGTTTATTCATGTTTCATATATCAGGTGTTGGTTCATTCTTATTGCTGAGTAGTATTCTATGTATGACTATATATACTCTGGAGTGTATTTATCCATTTACCTTTCAATGGATAAACTGACTCCTATTTTTGACCATTCTGAATAACGCTTCTATAAACATTTGTATACCAGTATCAGTGTGGTCAAGTTTTCATTTCTCTTTGACAAACATGTCTAAGGATATAAATACTTATAAGTGTTGTTTAACTTTTTTAAAAACTGCCAAATGCATTTCCAAAGTCATTGCATCAATTTACATTTCCACCAACAGTGTGTGGGATAATTGAAATCTTAATAATACTGAATCTTCTGATCTATCCACATGATATACTTACTTCTCCGTTTATGTAGATCTCTTTTATTTTCTCTCTGCTTCATTTTGCAGTGTTTTATTTCCATTCTTGCACATATTTTTAAAAAGTATCCCTAATTGTTTCATGTTTTATGTTGTTCTAAATAATAAGTTTTTACAAATATTGAGTACCAATTTTCATTGCTAGTGTGTAGAAATACAATTTTACATATTGACTTGTGTCAAATAACTTGTGTCATTCTTGTAGTTATTTGTAGATTTCCACGAATTTTCTGCATACATGATCATATTGTCTATTAATTTAAAATTTTAGTTTTTTTCTAAAGTGTATGCTTTCCTTTTTTCTTTCCTTAGTGCACTTTTCAAGACCTCCAGTACAATGTTCGGTGTAAGTGGTGAGAGGAATATCTTTGATTTTTCCCAGTCTCATGGGTGGAGTGTTCATGCTTTTATTTTATTTTTTTTAATAAATTTATTTATTTATTTTTGGCTACATTGGGTCTTCATTGCTGCACGCGGGCTTTTCTCTAGTTGCAGCGAGCGTGGGCTACTCTTCGTTGCGGTGTGCAGGCCTCTCGTTGAGGTGGCTTCTCTTGTTGCGGAGCACAGGCTCTAGGTGAGCAGGCTCAGTAGTTGTGGCTTGTGGGCTCTAGAGCGCAGGCTCAGTAGTTGTGGCGCATGGACTTAGTTGCTCCACGGTATGTGGGATCTTCCGGACCAGGGCTCGAACCCGTGTCTCCTGCACTGGCAGGTGGATTCTTAACCACTGAGTCACCAGGGAAGCCCCCTGCTTTTATTCTTAAGTATAATTTTAGCTTTGAAATTTGAAGATGTCTATTTTCAACATGAAAAGTTGAATTTTTTTGATTTGCTGAGACTCTTTATTGTTAATGGATGTTGAATTTCGTCAAGTGTTTTCTTCTGCATTTATTGAGACAATCATATATCTCCTTTGTTTTATTCTGTTAATAAAGTTCATTGAATGGTTTTCAAATGTTGAAATCAAGTGGGATAGATCCTACTTGGTCAGGTATGTTATTCCAATATACTACTAAATTTGATTTGCTAATATTATGAAAAAGATTTTTGCATTTATGATCATAAAAGATATTGGACTGTGGATCTCTTTCTTGTCGATGTCATTGTCTGGTTGTGATATTAGAGTAATGCGGGCTTTATAAAATGATTTGTGTTTCCTCTTCCTGTATTTTCTGCATGAGTTTTGTAGAATTGATATTAGTTTTCATTAAATGCTTGGTCAAAACTAGCAATGAATTCATCCGGACCTAAAATCATTGCTGTGGCAAATTATTATAAATTAAAAATTACTTGATTTTATTGAGAGACAGGTACTCTATTGCTTTTTGAGTCAATTTTGGTAAGCTGTGTTCATCAACAAGTTTGTCTATTCCAGCTAAGATATTCAATAACCTGGCATAAAGTTGCTTATAACTGTCCCTCAGTATCATTTTAATGTCTGTAAAATCTGTAGTAATGGGCCCTTTCCTTCCTGGTATTAGGAATTTATGTCTTTGTCTGTCTGTTATTCCTTGATAACTAGACTTTTCCCCCCATTTTTTAAACCTTTCCATATAATATGCATTTAGTTTCATTGTTTTTTTTTAATTGTTTTTCATATTTTATTTTGCTATTTTCTGATTTTAATCTTTATTATGTTTACTACTTCTTCCCTTCTAATTACTTTGGATTTAATTCACTTTTCTTTTCCTCCTCCCTCTTCTTTCTCCTCCTGCTCCTCGTCCTTTTTCTCTCCTCTTTCTCTTAGATTACTTAGCTTTAGATAAATCCTCTTTTTTAATAACAATGTTTAAAGCCATAAATTTCCCTCAAATTTCACTTCATTAGTATCACACAAGTTTTTATATGTTTTGTTGCCATCCCCATGTAGGTCAAAATACTTTCTACTTTTTCTGGTGATTTCTTCTATTATCTATAAGTTACATTAAAATGTGCATTATAATTTCACCAATATTTGGCAGTCTCATTCTTTCTGTTATTAATTGCCAGATGAATTCCAATGTGGTCAGAAAACACATTCTGAATTACCTCTATTCTTATGAATGTATTGAGACTTGTTTCATGGATGAGCATAAGGCCTATCTTGGTAAATTTCTATGTGCATTACAGAATGTCTATTTTTTAAGCTGTTGTATGGAGTACTCTACCAAATTTACTAGACCAGGTTGGTTGATAATCTTTGTATAAATTCCCCCATCCTTAGAGATTTCTATCTACTTGTTTCATTAATTACTAAGCTCTGAGTGTTGAAAACTCTTACTCTTATTATAGACTTGTCTATTTTTGGCTTTCAGTTCTGTCAGTTTTACTTCATGTATTTTGAAGCTCTTTTCTCTCTAGCTGTGGTGAGCGGGGGCTACTCTTCGTTTCTGTGTGCGGGCTTCTAATTGCGGTGGCTTCTCTTGTTGCAGAGCACAGGCTCTAGTAGTTGCAGCACCCGGGCTCAGTAGTTGTGGTGCGTGGACTCAGTAGTTGTGGCTCATGGGCTCTAGAGTGCAGGCTCAGTAGTTGTGGTGCACAGGCTTAGTTGCTCCGTGGCATGTGGGATCTTCCCAGACCAGGGATCGAACCTGTGTCCCCTGCATTGGCAGGCAGATTCTCAACCACTGCGCCACCAGGGAAGTCCCATGGATAAGTTGAATTCTTTATAATTTTGAAATGTTTTCTTCATCCTTGGTAATGTTCTTCGTCATAAAGTCTACTTGTTCTGAAATTAACACAGCCACTGCTGTGTTATTCTGTTATTTTAGATGATTATATCACTTTAAAATTATTACTTTCTGTAAAAAATATTGGTATCTTTGTATTTAAAACCATTGCTTTGTTAGAATAGTTAGATTATTTGTTTAATAAAAATTTTAATATGATTAGGGTAAATCAACCCTATTCCAATTATGTTCTATTTCTCCCTTCTATTCTTTTCATCTTTTCTATGCCCTTTTTTTCTTTATTAATTTTATATTTTCTTACAGTCCATTTTATCTCCACTATTAGCTCATTTATTTTACTGTGTATTCAACTTCACTGAATATTTTCTTCTTCAATGACTAATCTACTTATAATTCTATCAACTGAATTCTTCTTTTTAAATATTACATTTTTCATCTCTAGAAGTTTCCTTCAGTTCTTTTTTTCCATGTGTTTCTTTTCTCCCTCTACTCTTGTCCTAATTTCCTTTAATCCTTAAACATACTGAGCACATTTAAAACATATTCCTTAGCATCCTAGTCTACAAATTCTATCATCTCTATTATTTCTGGCTGATTTTATTGACTAAATGTTACAATAATAGATCACTTTTTTCTATGTCCATATATGCTTACTATTTTTTAATTGAATGTATGATATTTTGACTATTACATTTTTGAGTGTTAGAACTTGTTTTCTTCCTTTATAGAATTTTGGTTGTTCAGATTTTGTTTTCTTTCTTTCAGAGCTTTGAAGTTTGTTTTGGTAGGCAATCAAGTTACTTGCAAATCAGGTTGATCTTTTGGAGGCTTATTGTTAAGCTTTTGCAGGGAATATTTACAGCAGCCTTTATTCAAGACTAAATTAGCCTTACTAGTAAGAATTGACTTGTCTTGGGGCTTTACTGATTAAAATTTCAATGTTGTCCAAAGTGGTCTCCACAGTGGCCGGAATTCAAACATTTCCCAGTCCTGTTGAAAACCAGGAACTATGGACTTTTAAGATTCCTGGCCTCCCACCTTTTTCATGAGTTTTTACCCCAGGTAAGTGTGCATAGGTATTCAGCTAAAGGGTCCATGGACCCCTATCTTGATTTATGGAGCTCTCTCCTCATGGTGCCCTCCTTTTCAGTGTTCTGCCCTCCAAGTTCTGCCTGCAGCAGTTTTCCTGAACTTTGATCTGTTTCCTCAGCTAAGCAAGACTACTGGCTCTGCTTCGGTTCCTCTTCCCTGCACCATGATTCAAAAATTGCTTCTGGATAGATATCTGGTACAGTCACGGGGTTCATCATGTTTGTTCCCCTTTGCTTAAGAATCAGTCCTAGGACTTCCCTGGTGGTCCAGCGGTTAAGACTCTGCACTCCCAATGCAGGGGGCCTGTGTTCCATCCCTGGTCAGGAAACTAGATCCCGCATGCCACAACTAAGACCCAGTACAGCCAAATAAATAAATAAATATTTCAAAAAAGGAAAAAAATAATCAGTCCTGCACTATTTATTGTCCCATATTTGAGAACAATTTTTGTTATGTTTTGTCATATTTTATTGTTTAAGGTAGGAGAATAAGTCTGCTCCCTGAATTCCAGCATGTAGAGAAGTAGAGATGGTTACTCATTCTTCTTTTTTCTTCCTTTCACCTCCTGAAAGAGCCATGCACTGTGTCCCTCAGAGCATTATAGAAGGTCATGTGCTTTCCTTTTATTCTACACATTTACACTTCTCTCCTCCCTGGTCACTTGAATCTTCCTTCTTAACTGCAATGATAAACTACCCTACCTTTTGCCTAGGCCTTTGTTAGAGCTTTAATTTTGTTTAGCTCTTGCGGCATAATAAAGAAACCCGAAGTTCAGTGGCTTAAAAGTGGCTTTTACAATTCCATCTGTTCACTGGGCTCAGCTGGAGCGTTCTGTTCCCAATGATACCAGCAGTAGCCTCAGTAACCTGGAGTTCCAAGATGACTCACGCCCAAGTCAGCTGACGTAGGGGATAATATCGAAGGCAGGGCTCAGCAGAGATTCTGGGTTAGCTGAGTCTCTTTCTCTTCCTTTCCATTTCATCTCTCCGTGTCACAGCTCCATATACTCTCTCTAACTGGAACTACTTACTTGGAGACTCATGACTCCTAAAAGTGAAAAAGCAGAATCTAACAGGCCAGCTTAATCCCAGAACTGGCGAAGTTTACTTCCATCACCTTGAATTGGTTAAAGCCATCAGACATACAAGGATGGCTATATAGCCACAGCAATTAAGGCACTGTGCTATCAATGCAAATGGTAGAAAAATAAACCAAATAAGTAAAATAGAGTCCATGCTGACTTGACTTCTGAAAAACAAGCTAGTTATTTTGGAATACTTTCAAATATAGAGAACATTTGCAAAGATAATACAGAAAGTGTCCATATACCCTCACCCAGTGTTCCCTAATGTTAACATCTTACATCACCATGATATATTTGTCAAAACCAAGAAGCCAAAATTGAAACATTACTGTTAACTAAGCTCCAGACTTTACTGAAGAATCACCAGTTTTTCCACTCATGCCTGTTTTCTGTTATAGGATCCATTCATTGCATTTAAAGACCCACTTCTATATAGTTATATGATTATGACAAAAACACCACTGCAATTCATAGGGCATAGGATAGCCTTTCCAAACATGATACTGAGCCAACTGGATATTGTAGAGAAACATGAACCTTGACCTCCCCCCATGATTTACACAAAATCTAATTTGAAATGGATCGTAGCTTTAAGAGTGACATGTTAAATTACAAAGCTTTTAGAATAAAACATAAGATAATATCTTCATAATCTGGAGTAAGCAAACATTTCTTAAATGTTTAGGGCACAGAAATCACTAGACATAAAATCAAGATAGATAAGTTGAATTTTATTAAACTTAATCACTTCTGCTAAATAGCAGACAGTTTTAAAAGACTGAAAATGCAAATCTCTCACTGTGAAAGATAATTTCAATACATATATACAATAAATGAGTCATATCCTGATTATATAAAGAAGTCCTAAAAGTTCTTCAAATCAATAAGCTATAGATCAAAATAAAAAGTAAAATGGGAAAAAGATATGAACAGATATATCACAAGTTATCTAAGTGGCAAAAAACCATGAAACATCAATACTCACCATGGAAATGCAAATTAAAACTACAAGATAGGGCTTCCCTGGTGGCGCAGTGGTTGAGAATCTGCCTGCCAATGCAGGGGACACGGGTTCGAGCCCTGGTCTGGGAAGATCCCACATGCCGCGGAGCGGCTGGGCCCGTGAGCCACAATTGCTGAGCCTGCACGTCTGGAGCCTGTGCTCCGCAACAAGGGAGGCCGCGATAGTGAGAGGCCCGTGCACCGCGATGAGGAGTGGCCCCCGCTTGCCACAACTAGAGAAAGCCCTTGCACAGAAACGAAAACCCAACACAGCCATAAATAAATAAATAAATAAATTTAAAAATGGTCCACATCAAAAAAATCTTAAAAAAAAACAAAAAAAACAAACTACAAGATACCACTACACATCTAAACAAATGACTTAAACTAGAAAGGGACAATACCTAGTGGTGACGCAACTTAGAATGGTCATATATTGCTGGTAGGACTGTAAAATGATAGAAAAACTTTGAAAAATTATTTGGCAGAATCTACTAAAAACTAAACGAACTTCCTCCTTATGACTCACCAATTCTACCTTTATGCATATTCCTAATACAAATGAAGTGCATAACTCCATGAAAAGACATATACAATATGTGTAATAGAAAACAGAGTTTGATTCATAATATCCCCAAATGGAAAAAATTAAAACAAATAACCTTCAGTGGTAGAATGAATTTTTAAAAATATGGTATATCCCCATAATGAAATGTATTTAACAGTAAAAAGGAACAAATTATTCATACCCAAGAACATGAATCTAACTCAAAAACATTATGTTGAGCGAAAGACTTCACAACAAAAGTAAATTTGCATGAGGGTGATGTCAGCAAAGAGAGGGCTAGGAGGTCTCAACACTTGTTCTCCCCACTAAAACAACAAAAGTAGTAAATAAATAACCATGAACTGAAGAAAATATCTCTGGGAAAGCTCTGGACTACAGCAAAAAAGTAGCAAAAAACTATGAAGCTCAAAATCCAAGGATGGCTACACAGAAAAGTGTAGGAAGCATTTCACCTGCACCACCCCATCCCCCAGTGTAGAGGAGCTTGGGGCCAATAGAGACACACTCCCTTGGGGGGAGTTCATGCCAAAGGGAAAAGGAGAGCAGGAGAACTTCACCAATCCTTACTACCAATGACTTACGCAGACTTTGCTGCTCAGGATCCCCCAATTCTTCACCAATATTGAACCCAGATGATGAAGCTGCCTAAAGTCCCTGCCCTTGTGTCTCCTCCCTGGGGCTGGGGCTGTCTCTGCGGTGAGACCCCACTGACTGCTGTGCCTGGCTCTCCTAGATCACATCACCAAAGCACCTCACCACCTACAGGACCAAAGCTGTTGCTGCTTTGCACCCCACCCCCTGTTTCCCCAGGCCCCAAGTTACGTCATTGACCTGTCATTACTGAGGCCAAGTTGCAGCTGCTCTACACCCCACTCCCTGGTCCTAAGTTGGGGCTCTGACCTGCCATCACCAGGCTGCTCTGCTGCAGCTCTGCCCCATCCCCAAGGTTGTATGTCATGGTTTTACCCACTATTACCAGGGCTCCACTGTTGCTGCTCTGCATCCCACCCGCTGGGCTCCAAGCTGGGGCTCTGACCTGCCAAACTTGAGCTACTGCTGTTCTGTGACCACCCGCAGGGGCCAGAGTTGGGACTTGTACTCACCATCCCCAAGGCAGGCTACTGCTGCACCCTGCCTTCTGAGCCCAAGCCACCGCTACACCCTCTCAACCCAGGGACCATTCCACTGTTCCCCCCTCACCCTTAGCCTGAGTCATTGTGGCAATCCCCAGAGACCCAGACCAAGGTTCCACAAGAGATCTGCACATGCCCACATCTCAGATACCTGCACCAGCATCACAACAAGCATACCCAGAACCCAGGTGCTACAGTAGTTCTAATTGTACCTGATCCCAGGACCCCAGATCAGCTGCTGCTCTGAGCGTCAGCACCCCATAACTGGCACCAAGAGGAATCCCCTCAGCTAAAACTTCTTCCCATGGGCAAAAAGGGGAAAACAGGAGTCTAGCAGCCGTTGCCTCTGAGTACCCTGCCACTCATGGGACCACTGCAGCCTTGACCACAGAAGGCCCCCACAGTCTCTGTGGATGCTGCCTTCAGCTGGCAGAGCTGCGTGGAGACTACTGCCACCTTGCCCTTCCAGGAACCAGAGGCACTACACCCCACCCAGCCAGTGCCCTCACAGCCAACCACAGATGAAAGTCTTTCTCCAAAAAAGCCAGTCCAAAAAGGCCAGTCCAAAAAGGCTGGAAGAAATGAATGCTCCCTCAAATGCTCAGACATCAGTGCAAAGCCATCAGAAATGTGAAAAAGCAATCATACATGACACCATCAAAGGAACAATAATTGTCCAGTAACTGACCCCAAAGAAATGAAGATCAATGAGTTACCTGACAAAGAATTCAAAATAGAATTCTCTGGTAAAGGTGAATATATAGTAAAATTCAAAATACTCTAGTACTGAAATGCTGGTGCATAAATCACTTTGAACTCTAGTTAGGTTAAAAGACAAAAGTTATAAAAATAACTATATAGCTTCAATATTTTGTTAATGGATACACAATATAAAAAGATGTAGATTGTTACATCAACAATGTAAAATGTGGGGGGAGGTCAAGTAAGTAGGTAGAAATTAAGTTCTTATCAGCTTAAAATAGACTGTTATAAGATGTATTATGAAAGGCCGATGGGAATCACAAAGCAAAAACTTACAATAGATACACAAGTGATAAAGAGAAAAAAAAATCAAAGAATACCATTATAAAAAATTATCAAAAGATAGCAAGAGAGGAAGAAAGCAACCACAAAACAATCATAAAGCAATGAACAAAGTGGCCATAGTAAGTCCTTAGCTATCAGTAAATACTCTAAGGGTAAATGGTTTAAAAATCTCTAATTAAAAGACATAGAGTGGCTGAATGGATAAAAATAAGACCCAAATATATGCTGCCTACAAGAGACTCACTTAACCTTTAAGAACACTCATAGGAGAGACAGAGAAAGATATTCTGCGCAGTTGGAGACCAAAAGAGAGGAGGGGTAGCTCTACTTATATCAGACAAAATAGACTTTAAGTTGAAGCTATAACAAGACACAAATAATGTTATTATATAATGATGGAGTAATTTTATCAAGAGGATATTAACCACTGTAAATATATATGCATCCCGTATCAGAGCACTGCAATATATTAAACAATTATTAACAGATCTGAAGGTAGAAAGAAGCAATCAAAGTAGCAGCGGTCGATACACTGCTTTCAACAAAGGATAGATTAGCCAGACAGAAAATCAATAAGGAAATAATGGACTTGAACTATACTTTAGACAAAATGGACCTAACAGACATATGTAGAACATTCCATCCAACAGCAGTAGAATGTATAATCGTCTCAGGAGCACAAGGAACATTCTCCAGGATAGATCATATGTTAAGTCACAAGAATAGTCTTAACAAATGTAAGACTGAAATCATATCAAGTGTCATTTTTTATCACAATGGTATAAAACTAGAAACCAATTAACAAGAGGAAAGCTAGAAAATTCACAAATACATGAAAATTAAACAACAAACTTCTAAACAATCAATGGGTCAAAGATGAAATCAAAAGGGAAATTTGAAAATATCTTGAGATAAATGAAAATGAAAACACAATCTTCTAAAACTTTTGGGATGCTGAAAAAGCAGTTCTTACGTGAAAGTTTAGAGGGATAAAAGCCTACACTAAGGAAAAAAAAAAAGGAGATCTCAAACAATCTAACCTTACACTTTAAGGAACTAGAAAAAGAAGAGCAAATTAATCCCAAAGTTAACTGAAGTTAATTTAATAATAAAAATTAGAGCAGAGATAAGTGAAATAGATTAGAAAAACAATAGAAAAGATAGACTAAACTAAGAGTTATTTTTTTAAAAAGAGAAACTAAATTGACAAACCTTTAGCTAGACTAAGACAAAAAGAGAGATGATTCAAATTAATAAAATTATAGGAAAGAGGAATATTAAAACTGATACCACAGAAATAAAAAGGATAAGAGACTACTATGAACAATTATATGCAAACAAATTACATAGTTTAGAAGAAATAGACAAATTTGTAGAAACATACAATTTATCAAGACTGCATCATGAAGTAATAGAAAATTTGAACAGATAAATAATCAGAAAGAGACTGAATCAATAATGAGAAACCTTCCAC
Source organism: Balaenoptera physalus (assembly GCF_965194825.1). Taxonomy (NCBI): domain Eukaryota; kingdom Metazoa; phylum Chordata; class Mammalia; order Artiodactyla; family Balaenopteridae; genus Balaenoptera; species Balaenoptera physalus. The sequence goes on from NC_138893.1 coordinate 7,476,504, forward strand.
TGAAAAAAACTAAGGGACCAGATGGCTTCACTAGTGAATTCTACCAAACATTTAAAGAAAAATTAATACCAATTTCTCTCAAGCTTTTTCAAAAAAACTGAAGAGGAACGAACACTTCCAAACTCATTTTAGAAGGCCAGCATTACCCTGATACCAAATAAAGCCAGATAAGGACACTACAAGAAAAGAAAACTACAGGCCAATATCCCTTACGAACACAGATGCAAAAATCTTCAACAAAATACTAGCAAACAAAATTCAATAGCACATTAAAAGGATCATACACCATGATCAAGTGGGATTTATCCCTGGGATGTGAGGATATTTCAAATTAATAAATGTGATACATCACATTAACAGAATAATTTTTTAAATATTATGATAATTTTAATAGATGCAGACAAAGCATTTAACAAAATTCAACATCTTTTCGTGATGAAAACTTTCAACAAAGTGGGAATACAGGGAATGGATCTGAACAAAATAAAGGTCATATATGGACATTTCTCCAAAGAAGATATACAGATCTCCAACAAACACATGAAAGGATGCTCAACATCACTAATCATTAGAGAAATGCAAATCAAAATTATAAAGAGGTATCACCTCACATCGGTCAGAATGGCCATCATCAAAATATCTACAAACAATAAATGCTGGAGAGGGTGTGGAGAAAAGGGAACCCTCTTGCACTGTTGGTGGGAATGTAAATTGATACAGCCACTATGGAGAACAGTATGGAGTTTCCTTAAAAAATGAAAACTAGAACTACCATATGACCTAGCAATCCCACTACTGGGCATATACCCTGAGAAAACCATAATTCAAAAAGAGTCACGTACCACAATGTTCACTGCAGCTCTATTTACAATAGCCGGGACATGGAAGCAGCCTAAGTGTCCATTGACAGATGAATGGCTAAAGAAGATGTGGCACATATATGCAATGGAATATTACTCAGCCATAAAAAGGAACGAAATTGAGTTATCTGTAGTGAGGTGGATGGACCTAGAGTCTGTCATACAGAGTGAAGTAAGTCAGAAAGAGAAAAACAAATACCATATGGTAACACATATATATGGAATCTAAAAAAAAAAAAAAAAAGGTTCTGATGAACCTAGGGGCAGGACAGGAATAAAGACACAGACGTAGAGAATGGACTTGAGGACAAAGGGAGGGGGGAGGGTAAGCTGGGACGAAGTGAGAGAGTAACACTGACATATATACACTACCAAATGTAAAATAGATAGCTAGTGGGAAGCAGCTGCATAGCACAGGGAGATCAGCTCGGTGGTCTGTGACCACCTAGAGGGGTGGGATAGGGATGGTGGGAGGGAGACGCAAGAGGGAGGAGATATGGGGATATATGTATATGTATAGCTGATACACTTTGTTATAAAGCAGAAACTAACACACCATTGTAGAGCAATTATACTCCAATAAAGATGTTAAAAACTAAATAAATAAATAAAAAGGTCATCTATGACAGGCCCACAACAAACATCACATTCAATAGTGAAAAGACGAAAGATTTTCCTCTAAGATCAATGATGCCCCACTGTCACTACTTTTATTCTACATAGTGCTGGAAGTCCTAGCCACAGCATTAGGCAAGAAAAATAAATAAAAGGCTTCCAAATTAGAAAGGAAGAAATAAAATTACCTCTGTTTGCAGATTACATGATCTTATAAGAAAACCCTAAAAACTCCACCCAAAACTGTTAGAACTGATAAATGAGTTCAGTGCACTTGCAGGATACAAAATCAACATACATTACATTTCTGTACACTAACAATGAACTACTAAAAGGGAAATTAAGGTAGCAATTCCATTTACAATAGCATCAAAAATAATAAACTCTAGGAATAAATTTAACCAAGGAAGTGAAAGACACTTAAAACTATAAGACACTGACAAAATAAACTGAAGACACAGATAAATGAAAAGGTATTCTGTGTTCTTGGGTTGGAATAATTAATATTATTAAAATGTGAGATCTACGTATTCAATGCAACCTCTATCAGCAACATACACCATCTTATCTGTTATAACAAAACAAAACAAGAAGACAAGAAAACCCAGCCTTATTTATTGTGCAAGGGGACTACACAAGGATGTGGATACCAGGACACAGGGGTCATTGTGATTCATCTTGAGGATGGTACCACAGGGTACTGACTCAGAAAATGCATCAGGGAACCTCCTGGGAGGTTGGAAATATTCTATATGCAGATCTGGGTAGTTCCATGAATGTACTGATATCAGAAAATTCATGATGCTGTACATTCAGGATTTGTGCACTTTATCCTATGTATGAAATGCCTCAATTTAAAAAATAGACTTACAGAAAGAAAAAAATGGAACTATGTAAAAATATGCGTATCTGCACATTTGATTCTGTTGCTTAAAACCTTTAAGTGATTTTGTAATTACATAGAAACGAAGACCAAAATCCTTACCATCAGTTACAAGGCCCACAATTACGGCCTCATTTCTTCTAGCATTATTTCACTCTCCCCATCTAAACCTCACTCCATTCTTTTGTTTCCTTTAATGAACTATATCTTTTTTTAAAAAGTGTACACTCTGAAATGCTGTTCTGGTTGTCTAAAAAATTATTTTCCACATCTTGTTCTTTTTGTTGTTGTTGTTCCTAGCTTAAAAATGTTTCATCAAATGAATTAGTTAACTATTTACTTGTTTGAAGCATTGGTAATTACAGGAAAAGAAATAGCCTTTGTGATACCTTTTTAGTAACAATTGTGTTTCAAGGTTACCAAATATCCCCAAATAGTGATATTGCAAAGAACTTCTTTAAAAATTATAAGCTAATAAAAAATATATTGAGTGGTAGAATTAGAAAACCACAATTTTGCAACTGTAGTGTTAGAACTGGTAACCAAGCATAATCATTAGACACTAAAACTATTAGGTCAAAGATCAATGGATAACTGGAATTTGCAAGGAGCTGAGGTATTGTCTCAGCTTAATTGCTGGTTTAGGGAGTAAAATATAACCTCACAATGGAGAGAGCTTGCTGGTTCTACATTAACCCAGAGATCAAATTTAAAATAACGGATAATGAGAAAACCTACACCATACATTATATGCCTTTTGAAATGATGCAAAAGGAAGTACACAACATCATCTATGGAGTGAATCTTATCCAGTCCCTAGATTTAACCTTAAGTTTACAGAACATACAGGGTATAGAAAAACAACCTAAAACATACCAAAAAGAAATGATTGAGACAAATCCAGAAGGTAGAATATTGCCAATGTTCCATGTGTGTGCGCACACACACACACACACACACACATTTGGGTTGGGCAGTGGCAATGTTATAGATTAAGAGAGAGAAATGCAACTGATGAGGATGAGTATAATCTTTGTGACTTTCTGTCTGAATTAAAAAAAAAAAAAAAATCCCACAAGGACTCAGAGGCAAAGAATATACAAATCAATTTTCACTGCAAAGTAAAGGAGCTGTTACAGTGGAGGATTACTGGACTGAATGTCAATATTATGACATAGTATGAGTGTGTTTCATGTTTGGTAATTGCAATCATTGTTGCTTTTGTTGTGGTCATCCATGTACAATGCTTGGTGTCAGTCTATTTATCTCGTAAAAATAAAATACAGTGTGTGTGTGTGAAAAAAATAAATAAAAATAAAAAATAAAAAATAAAAAAAAAAAGAAAAGATATCTGTATCCCCATGTTCATAGCAGCACTATTTACAGTATCCAAGACATGGAAAAAAAAAAAAAAAAAAAGAGAGAGAAATGCAATGCGTAGCCTTGACTATAGTCTGGTTATTAAAAAAATAACATTTTTAAGGGATCAATTTGAGAAGATTGAATATGGCTGGGAAGTGTATGATATTAGGGAAATATTGGTACTTTCTTAGCTTTAATGATGATTTTAAGATTATGTAGAAAATGTTCTTATACTTTAGAGATTCCTACTAAAATCTTTAGGTGTGAAATGCCAATGTGTATAATTCACTTTCAAAATTTAGCAAAAAGAGACTTCCTTGGTGGTCCGGTGGTTAAGACTCCGTGCTTCCAATGCAGGGGACACGGGTTTGATCCCTGGTCGGGGAAGTTCTGCATGCCGAGGGGTGTGGCCAAAAAAAAGAAACCCCAAAACAAAAAAACCCCACAAAATTTAGCGAAAAGGATGCAATTAGTACGGCAAAATATAAACAATTTTTATATCTAACTTCATTAAGAATCTCTTTATCAGATGGATTTCTCTGCTCCTCCACCCTGAGTTGACCAAGTAAGGAACTATGAAAACACAGTGGCTATGTTTTTCATAACATTTATCACAATTATAATTATTCATTTATTTAAAGTTTGTATTCAACACTAAGCAGTAAGGCTCATCCTATTTTATTAAACACTGTTTGCAAGTGTTCAATAACTATTTCTTCATGAAAAAATGAAACACATGATAATTTCCAATTCTCTGATCATTTGGTTTCTTAATTTTTTTCACATTTTTTCTTTTATGTTGGACAACCTACCCTACTAATCTCAACTTGATATGCTGAAATTTTGTAAATCTCTACTCAATGTTACCTCTTCCATAAAGTTTTCTCTTATGTTGCCAATCAAAATAATTTCTTTATCCTCTGTATGATTATTACTCTATCATAACAAAAATAATATGCTCAATCTCTATGTAACTAGTTATTCACTTGTGTCTGTAATTACACTCTTATTTCCATAAAAACAGGGGCTGTGCCTTTTACTCTGGTCTTTTTCTCCTAAAAACATTATTACTTTGTATACTATATAATAAATAACCTTTGATTTGGGCTCATATCAATATGTGCACCACACATTTTTATTGTATTACTTTCTTTAAGTTCTAGTATTCTTTCGTGACAAAATACTGAGGGTTTTTTCCAAGTGTTTTGCAGTATTTTTTCATAAATATTTCATAATGTTAACTAGCACAATAGGATTAACAACTTCCTTAGACAAATCCAATCTTTTAATATTGATGCTCAGTCCCAGGCTGGATCTGTGCCAGAGCATAAGCCCACAGAATGTGGAAGCAGGAAGACAAGAAAAAAAAAATTGAAGCAGAACTTTAAAGCGTGAGACTTTGCCTGTCACATTGGCTGTGTTATCCCGGAGACAATAGTAAGAGATTGGGAAATCTTTGCGCCAAGGCATTCAAAAGCACAGGAGATGAAAGGAAAACCTGTAGACACTGAAGGACAATCACAGACCGATACTCAGAATGAATGGGTCATTGCTGTGTTTTTGTTGGGCTGACAGCTAAGGGAAAGCTCTTCCAGTTACCATGTGTCTGTTAAATCCTGGTAATCTGTATTGTACTGGTTGTGTGCACACAACATCAACATGTATTCTACAGCTTTCTCCTGCCTGCTTTTGGTTACTCCCACCATCCACCCACCACTAGAACTGGACACAGAAAAAAGAAAGGAGGAAAGGGGGAAAAATCCCCTCAACTGGGTTTTCACAAGACAAGTAGTAAAGGAAGGCAAAACCCACTTTCCCTGTCTCCGCCTGCTGGGGTACATGGCCCTCCTTTGCACAATGTTTTCTGAGGCCATGGGGCTGGGATTCGGATCCCAGCAACCACCTCAGGCTAGGTACGCATGACTCGGTTTTTTCAGGGCAGTAAACAAACTGTTCTCAAGTTAGTGCCTTATTAACAGGAGGTCAATTTCTTCATTCTTGTTCCTAAATTATTACCCCTCTTAAAATGAATAGAAACCCTTTCATTCTATAGGTAGGAAGCATCTACACAATCGAATTTTGTGCTTTTTTGCTAGACATCGCTATTTTATTATTCAGTTTTCCCTAAAGCATATGATTTCTCAATTGAGCTTTCTTTTTACTGTCTTTTATACATCCTTAAAATTATACTTTCAACAAAATAGATATGGACTATTATAGACAGCTACTTGCAGGGAGTCATACTTTTCTTACACTATATTTTATACAGTATCCCAATAGATGTGTTTTGGAAAAAATGTGATGCCCTACAATATCTATTAAGTATTTTATAATGCGATTGTTTAGAAAATGAAGACCAAGGAAGAACAAACTATGAACCAAGCCTAGGCCAGGACTTTATAATTGCTTTATAAAAGCAGACTAATTGCTTTATAAATGTTAAATCAGATTGGAATGAGGATTTAACCAAAATGAAAACACTATACAATGCTAATATCTTTCTTCAGATTATCCATGTGGCCATCTCTATAGAATTAGCAATTATTTGGAAGCCAAAAGTTTTCATTCATGTTAAACAAAATCGGATGATCGGTCATTTGCACATGAAAATATTTGAAGCACGTACACAGTATGACACATCTAATTTTGTATTTGAAAGTCATGATGATAAGAACAAAATCCTCAATGTTTTATATACCACTGTGGTGTTAAAAAAAAATAGTATTTTCTTAAAACCAAATCTCATTGTTTTCTCAATGAAGTGTTAGATTGTGGTTTAGGATTTACCATGATCCTTAAGTACAGATTTAAGCTCTTATTTGTTTGTTTGAGATATAATTGACAAATAACATTATATTAGCTTCATAATGATTCAATACATGTATATATTGTGAAATGATCACCACAACATCTAGTTAACATCCATAACCACGCACAGTTACAAATTTGTTTTCTTGTGTTCAGAACTTTTAATATCTAACTCTCTTAGCAATTTCCAAATATACAATAGAGTATTATTACTACAGTCACCATAATGTATGTTATATCCCCTTGACTTATTTATTTTATAACTAGAAGTTTGTACCTTTTGACTACCCTTGATGTTTTCGATTATTAGTTATTAATTGTTGTCCAATGTAACATTTACCTAGTATTATGTGGTTATAAAGTGCTTTCACACACTCTTTGATTTGCATTTGAGGGAATATCTTTGAGGACAGTATTGTTATTGTTCCATTCTTCTCCTTTTTGTAGAGCTGAGTAATTAAGTAACTTGCCCAAGGATATAGCTAGTCAATATCAGACTCTTCGCACTCTCAAGTCCTTCTGATTGAGATGTCACCATGCCTAACTCTTCACACCGACTTACAGACACATCAACACAAAGGCCCAAAGCTGCTGTTTAGATTCTTTGAAAGCTACAGTTCAATATTCAAAATAGACACATATTATCACTCCTATACTCAATTCACCTTCCTTAATCACTAAAGCAGTAGAGAACAAGAAGGTAAAAGCCAAATTATTCAAACTTTGTGAGAGATATAACCAACCTGACTTGTTAAAGAAAGATCTTTTCAGGTTATTTAGCAGATAAAAAATGATCTTCTGTCTGATATCCTAAAAATAAGTTCCAAGGATATTGTAGTTATCTCCCAGTGTCAATATAATTTTATTCTTGATTTCTTGTGGAAACTTGGAATGCAAATACAGGATTTTAGAAAAGAAGGCCCTGAATCAATATGTAGTTCATATGAACAGTGCAACAGCGTTGGGCTATGTCCAATCACTAATAAAACAAAGCAAAGGACAATGGAAGGAGGAGAATTTAATAGGGCTATAACTGGACAACATACTACATATAGAGTTCGTCTCTTTCACCAAGTGAATTATAATTTAAATTAAATTTTATACGTGAGGAATGATGCTGTTTGTCTCCTATTACAGGGAAATTCTTATAGAATAAACAGAAGCATGTAAAAAATTCTTTTCATTACTTAATTCTATAAATTTTGCAAAATAAAAGATTCCCTGTTAAAAAAATCAAGATTAAGGGGAGCACTGTTAGTTCTCAAAGCTTCATCTGGCACCTCTCTGTTCCCGAAATCATTGGAATGAGAAAACATGCCTTTCCTCTTCAGAGGACATTCTAAAATCCATGGCTTGTGGATTGTGAATCAAACCCGAATTGTTGGTTTTGTTTACCAGTTTTTTGAAGACTGTGCACTGTCCCTAATGGAAAAGCAGGTTTTAATTAAAAGAACTTCATTTTTACACTGGGTATTGGATGTTAACAGCATACCATTTTAAAGATTTCTATGCAAAATCAGAACTCTGAATGAATTGCCACTATAATAATTTAACTGTATAAAACAAGAGAACATCTTGAGCATAACTTTTGAGATTTTTATTGAATCAATTATGGTATTTAGAGTTAGATGAAGCACAACTTTGCCGCTTTAGAATATGATGGAGTAGCTTGCCGCAAAGCCATGCTCCCACTGGGAACAACCAGAGGAGTTGGATAAAATACAAAATCAATTTGGTAGAATCCATTGCAGAGTTGCTGAAGAAACTAGCATTTGAGAGGACAAGATCTTGAAGGAAAGGGGATCCCAGAAATGTGAGCTAGTATCATGTAAGTTGTTTTTCTATGCAGGGTATTTGCTAATAATAGCGTAGAACTAGAGGCTGATAAAATCGTCAGGAATGCAGCAAAGAATCAGCAGAGCAACGCAAACTTTTGCCAACCTCACAAGGGCAAGGTGAGATAAACTTTGCCGCTGGCCAGTCATCCATGATTCAATAAGCCAAAATCTTGAGAAGGGAGGTGAAGGGAAGTAATGTCAAACTCAAGGGGTTCCTTCCTTGATATACTTGCTGAAATTTTAACCAGGAAAACAGCAAGATGCTAAAAACTAAGCAGAAAGCCACCAAAAAAGCAGAGCAGAGTTATCAGTAGCCTCAAGCTGATTCAGAGATGAAAATGAGATTATACTAAATAGAAGAAGTCTTATAAAACATTTGGCGTCCCTGGAAATTTACACCTTACAATATGGGGCAAAGCAGAGGTAGAAAAAAACATACCAAAAGTTTTGAGTTAAATTCCTCATTGGTTTAAGGCGATCCCAATGACTCCTACTACTTAGCCATGTTCAACATTTTCTATTTTTTCTGTATTTTTCTATTTCCTATATTCAATATTTCCATCTCAAATGGTTCCTTCTCCATCAGCATTCCAACATACTCAACTATTTCCCATCCTGATGGGGTACACAGGGGCAGGGGAGCTTTTCTTATCTTCCACTCCACTTTCCCACTCCAACACTACCTTCACTAACTCTCTCCATTTCCTCACGTTCCACTTCTGAACCCAAGGCAATCCTAGTTCCATTCCTACCAAGCAGCCACTAAAATTGCTCTTGTCAAAGACTCCAATAACTTCCATGACCCTCCATATTCTTAATAATGAACATTTTTAGTCTTTATCTCAGCAGCTTTTCATATAATTGCAGTTTTTAAAAAATGTACTACTCTTCTTTTCTGCCAATTCCTCCTACGTTTCTGCTTCTTCCCTCTGGTTGCTTTTAGGCATTCTCCTTCTTATTCCTCAAAATAATATTGTAATTTTCTTTTCCTTCAAATTTCCTTCAAATTTCTACATGATCCTGGTTAACACTTCCACTTAGTTTCAGATATCACATATATGATGTTGACTCCTAAATCTAAACCTCTTGCTCAATACATATTGCTCCATTTCCAGTTACACACACCCAAATACTATTTTGAATCTCCACTCACATAATTCAAATGCTCTTCAAATTCAATATACCCAACATAAAATACCCCATGGCAAATAACTAAAGGCTCTTCAAATTTTACTATCACGTTCTAGCACATGATATTTTTCCCCCGAATATCTCACAAATCTGTCCTCTTTTCACCATCTCTAGTCCTATGTACTATCAATTTTTTTCTGGCTATGGTATTAATAGTCTCTGCACATCTACTCTTGGGAACCACTAGACCATTTTCCAGATTGAAGTCATAGAAGCCTTTTACATACTACAAATCTAACCATGCACTCTTCTGATTAAGTATTGCAATCAATAACTTCCCTTAGTTTTAAGGACAAAATCTGGTTACTGTCTGCCCCTCTGACATCATGATGTACAATTCTTCTTCCTTCTCTTTAGTCCAGTGAAATTGTCCAACTTTCAGTTCCTGAAATGAACCAGACTCCCTTCTGCCTCAGGGATTTTTGCCCTTTCCAAGTCTTTTGTCTCCTGAGCTAATTAACTCCTACTCATCTTTCTAGTCTTAGTTCAAATGTCACTGCCTTCAGGAAGATTTTCTCGACCTCCTCTGGCAAGGATTATGCTTGTTACAGTCTCCACTTGCTGTATGTTTTTCTAAAAGAGAATTTTATGTTTTTGTATTTATTTCCTACCCATCACACATCCACCACCCCAATCCCAGCCAGACTAATAATTCCATGAGGGTAAGGACCATGTCTGTTTTGCTGCCATTGTATCCCCAATACCAAGTTAGTTCCAACAAACAGTAGATAATAAATACATGTAAAATAAGTGAGCACAAATTAAACAGATGGATAAATGAACAGATGGCTAAGAAGATACAATATGTAAATTATTTGGGTACCCTCTGTTAGCTAGCCTATCAAGGTGCTTATTTGCTCTTGGCTTACTTGGATAGGCAACTTTCCTCGCCAAACACTAGGTCCTCTCATTCTTATATCCACACCTATCCACATCATCATGGCACACTGGAAACAGATTAGAGAGCCCCATCATAGCTCTGGGGATTAATCATCTTCCTCTCTTACCTCCAATGCACATACATGTGCACATGGGCTCACACACACACACATACAAGGTCAACTTCTGGGAAAAAGAAAACGCATTATTGTACTTAGTATGTAATTTTCCCAGAATACTCCAATTTCCTAACAATATTTTTTCAAATTAGTATGCAACCAATTAATGAGTTAAAATATAGACTGTTTTTAGAACCTTACGTTGACTCATTATTGAACTGATTCATTAGTTTCTTGGAAAGAACCAATTCAAACTGTTGTGCTTTTTTTCTGTAAGGTTGTTTTGCCTTGCAATTTTTCCTCTTTCTTCTTTCAAAAGTAAAATAAATTTAAAAATTAAAGTAAGGGACTTGCCTGGTGGCAAAGAGGATGAGAATCTGCCTGCCAATGCAGGGGACACGGGTTTGAGCCCTGGTCCGGGAAGATGCCATATGCCATGGAGCACCTAAGCCCGTGCGCCACAACCACTAAGCCTGTGCCCTAGAGCCCATGAGCCACGACTACCGAGCCTGCGAGCCACAACTACTGAAGCCCGTGCGCCTAGAGCCCATGCTCCGCAACAAGAGAAGCCACCACAACGAGAAGCCCGCGCACTGCAACAAAGAGTAGCCCCTGCTCAACGCAACTAGAGAAAGCCCGCGCACAGCAACGAACAGCCAACGCAGCCAAAAATAAATAAATAAATAAATTTAAAAAATTAAAATGTTAGAAAATGATACATTTGAAATATTGCACTTTAAAAATCCTCAATTTTCTAAGTACTTCCGTCCTCTAAACGTTTCCTAAGAAAATGCCTGGCTGCCATTCAATTTTCAAGTGACATCAATTGTCTAGAGTAATTTATTTAGTATGCTTATTTTCATAAAGGGAAGAATGGGTGAAGGAACAGAGAAAAAACACGGAACCATTATTTTATTATTTTTCATTGTAACCAATGTGTATATACTACTGCCTCAAATTATTTGGGGCAGAATGTTAAATGTATATTCTATATATCTGGCCTGATAAAGTTAATATTCTCTTAAAGATGATTGGCAACTGATGAGCTTTTTAATATAGTTCATCAACTTATACTATTGAAAGAAATATTCAGAAAGTATACATAGTCCTCCCTTATCCACAGTTTTGCTTTCCAAGGTTTCAGTTACCCATGGTCAAATGTGGTCAGAAAATACTGAATGGAAAATTCCAGAAATAAATAATTCATAAGTTTTAAATTCCACACCATTCTGAGTAGTGAGATGAAATCTTATGCCATTCCGCTCCATTCCACCTGGGACGTGAATCATCCCTTTGTCTAGCACATCCCACCCGTTAGTCACTTAGTAGCAGCTGGGTTACCAGATAGTCTGTTGAGATATCACAGTGCTTGTGTTCAAGTCACCCTTATTTTACTAAATGGCCCCAAAGCACAAGAGCAGTGACGCTGGCAATTCAGATATGCCAAAAAGAAGCCGCAAAATGCTTCCTATAAGTGAAAAGTTGAAAGTTCTCCACTTAATAAGGAAAGAAAAAAATCATTATCGTGAGATTGCTAAAATGTATGGTAAGAATGAATTTTCTATCTTTGAAACTGTGAAGAATGAAAAGAAATTCATGTTAGGTTTGCTGTCACACCTCAGACTGCAAAACTTACGGCCACAGTGCATGGTAATTGCTTAGTTAAGATGGAAAGGCACTGCATTTGTACAGGATATTTTGAGAAAGATATGGACTGCATTCACATAACTTTTATTACAGGATACTGTCATAACTGTTCTATTTTATTACTAGTTATTGTTGTTAATCTCTTACTGTGCCTAACTTATAAATTAAACTTTATCATAGGTATGTTCGTTCGTATAGGAAGAAACATAGTATAGATATGGTTTGGTGCTCTCCAAGCATCCACTGGGGGTCTTGGAACATATCGCCCGTTGATAAAGAATATGATAGTTCTTTGGAGGCAATCTTTGGGAAGTTCAGAAAACATGGACATTGCTTCCTTTGGAGGTAGCTGCTGTCTTTTACAACCTTTGATACTCTTAACACCAAATGATTGTTATTCAAATGTTTTAGTAGCAGAAGAAGCAACACCTACATGACTTTTTCTGTGGTTCTAAAAATCTTTTTCCTATAAAAGTAATTTGACATTTTTACTTTTATCTTGGAGACCATAAAGTCCAACATCAATCAGAGTCCTTACTCATAGTAGATAGAGAATGATGTTATTTGAATGGACGTTGAGTTCTCCATAAATCCCAATGTTTATTTTCTCATTATCCACATAATTTCTTGTAGTCATTTCTTAAAAATAACATCTAACACTTCCAGTAACATTAATGCCTTTTGTATTTGAATTCTCCTAGTTATTCCATCTACAGTATAATTTTTGGACTAATGTATGTGAAGTACATTAAAATAGTATTTATATAAATAATTACTATTATTTCCAAAGTGGGAGCTCATTGCTTTAATACTTGTTTATCAATATGGAATTTGCTTTAACATTTTTACCTAATTATGCTTCCTTTTTTCAAAGACTATTCCTAAGCAAATGCAAATCAGTGAAGTATGTTTTCAGTGCCCTCAGCAACTAGTTTTGTACCTTCTGTCCTATTTCCAGGAGCCCAGTGCCTGTCTGCTACATATTACAAGAAAACTATCTCCAAACTGTACCAAAAATTGTATTTATCCTACCAGGTACCTGACTGACAGCCTAAAGCGTGTCACTTCTTAAGCCTAATTCCACTTACTTAGTATTAGCAATGATAATAACTGATTTTTATTTGTTGCTTCCTATACGCCAGGCAATCTAAGTACTTTTCAAGTAATAGAAATGTGAGCACCTTCTATTCTTTTTTTCTGTCTTTCTCCAGATTAAATTTCATGAATTGCAAATCAGTAAAATATTTTCAATGATTTAAACATGTAAAACATAATATCACTTCTGAAACACTGGGATCTAGAGCTGGTCCAAAGTGTGTTATATTCTCTACAAAAGACTATGGCTGTGGTTGGTGCATAGTTTTACAAAGCTCCAGTGCTATACCAAAGACATGGGTTTTATTTTTCCTAATAAAAAATTCTGAAGAGAAAAAAATAATTTTATGTTGACATACACAAAAAGAAAAGAGACAAGAAAACAAAGCAAGCAAGAGTGACGCAAATAAAGGATTAAAAAGTAGATTAACAGGCAGCCACATTTATCTTGGAAAATTAACACGGATGTATCCTCCTTTCCACCTACTCTTGTCAAGCCTTACAAAAATATCAGTGGTAATACGGAAAAAAAATCAAATATGTGACACAATCTTAGAGCTAAAAATGTGCTTAAGATATAACCTTATTCAGCCCAAGTCACTTTCTGAGTTATACAGAGGTTAAGTGGCCATGGTCACAGGCTAGTCGGCAACAGAATGGAGCTGAATTCCAGGCCACGTCGCATTTTGGCCATGGCATACTGCCTGCCAACTTTTTAACACTGAGTTCTTTTTAGGCATTTTACGGTAAACTGATTATTATTTAGAATCTAATAATCTGACTTCTGATTCTATTTCACATTAGAAATATGACCAAGACAAAGGCATTTCATTGGGAAACATAAAACCCTTTATCTATAAAATGTTATCAGACATATTGATTCCAGAAGACTGTTCTGCTGACTAAATGAGATAAGTCTGCAAATGGCTTTTGCAGCATTTTAAATAATGATAACAGCTGACACTTATTGAGGACTTACTAAAATAAGGACTTATTGCTAGACACTGTTCTGATTTAACTAAAATAAGGACTTATTGCTAGACACTGTTCTGATTTATCTATATGTAATACATTATTTAACTCTAACATCAGTTTGAAGGATATACTTCACCCAACTAGAAGGTATTTTAGTGGAAATTGATAATGCCAGGTAGTATATGTATTAACACAATACACATGCAAATTATTGCGATAACAATGTTGTAATAATTAAGAGCAGCCATATGACCACCTCTAAGCTTAATACACCAAATTTTGCTAGTAGTTTCCATTGTGTCTTTCCTCATTGCAGCCTCCTCCCCCCACACCCAGAGTTAACCGCTAACCTGAATTGGGGTAATCATTCTTTTGCTTTCCCAAATATATGGGAAAAGGAGAACTGGGGACATATATATTGTCTTCATTTGTAATTTATCTTTTCTACCTTTTCTAAGGTGATCTTTGATGAGCAAAATATTTTAATTTTATGATAGGCACAGTAACCGAATGCTTCGTTACAGTCAATGCCATTCCGCTAACCCATAAATATAAACAAATGTTTAGCATTAATATCATGACACATTCTCATAACCACTTTAGTTTCTTATCTAGTTTCTCATTTATAATATATTTATATTATTATATATCACTGTTAATCATATTATTATGTGTGAAATCAACACCCATAACAAAAGCTAGGACCTGAACTGTGCCTTTCAACTAACCAAGTTATCTCCTCACTCCATCTCCCCTACATTTGAGCTAACTTAATCATGAATGCTGTGTTCATTTTTTCCTTGCTTTCAACTTATTTTTTACTTCTATAAGTATTGCTAAAAATCATTTGCATATGTTTACATACACATATGCACACATAAATTTTAGTTTTACATAGTTTTCAACTATAGGAACAAGGTATTTATTGTATATAATATTTTGGAACTTGTTTGCAGATTCATCCGTGATGTTACATGTTACTCTCATCCATTTTAATGGCTACATCATATTTATTGTGTGATTATAACAGTTTTTTCATCCATTCTCTTGTTGATGGGCAGTTGGATCATCCTCAGGTATTTGCAACTGTCACATTTGCTATTGTCACCTTTCTTTTAGGTCGTAAAGAACTGGATCATACGGTAAATAAAAATTCAACTTTACAAAATAACGTGACACGGCATCTGTAAAACAGTAGTACTATTTCACTATCACAGTCAATATAACAGCAGTTCTAAGGGTAATTACTCTCTCCAATCCTAGGTAGTGTTACAATCTTCAAATTTACTAATTTGCTGTTTAGGTGTAAAATTATCACTCTTTATGGTTAGGTTTTGCATTTCCAAACTGATAATGACATGAACAACTCTCCCTAGATTTACTGGTAATATGTAATTCCATTTCACTGACAAGTATTAAACCATTTTTCTATTGAAATGTTTGTGTTTTTCTTATTGATTTATAGATTTTTTTACACGTTCTTGATACCAATCATTTACCAATTGTGTGTACGGAGAATATCTTCTCTCAGTCTCTATCGTGTTTTCTCATTGTTGTCTTTTGAAGAAAAACACATTTAATTTTCATAAGTTACATTGATCTGTTTTCTCCTGAACAATGTTCTTTGAGTCTTAGATTTATCTTTAACTCGTTTTAATAAGTTTGTCACATTTTATTTTCTCCTAAGATTTAAAAATTTTCCTTTGAACAGTTAAGTCTTTGCTATATTTAGAGTTATTTTATAATATGGTGGGTGATATTCCCCCAATCCAACATTTCCCATATTGATAATCGTTCTTTTCTAGATTCATTTATTGAAGTCTCTCCTTTTTCACTAATTGGATATGGCATCTGTAGCATTTACTGCAGTTTTCTACATGTGTAAGTCTCTTTCTGTGTCCTCTATTCTAACCCATTTGTCAATTTTTGTATGTCTCTGTGACAATACCACACTATCTTCTTGATGACAATTTTGGAATAAATCTGGACATCTTGTAGGGCAAGTCCCCTCACTTTGCTCTTTATTTTCAAAAGTGTTCTAGCTATTCTTCCTTCACTTGACCAATTAAGTTTTTTAGAATCATATTATCACATTTTATGAAAATATGTGTTGGGATTTTTAATGTAATTGTACTGAATCTATAGATCGACATGGAAGAATTAAAATCTGTGAAACATTCATTCCTTCTACCCATATACATTGCAAATCTCTCTTTATCTCTTTCATAAATGTGTGAAACTGTTTTTCTGTAGAAGCCTTGTGCCCCTTTTGCTAAATTTATTTCTAGATACTTAACATTTGCCTATATGGTTGTAAGCTGTGTTTTCTTTTATATTTGGGTTATTGGCTAGTGGTGTGTAAAAAGACTTATGATCATCATTCTTATATCCAGCCATCTAACTAATCTCTTCTTATTAATTCTTAGAATTTGCCTGACAATTCTTTAGGGTTTTCTAATGCAGTGATTATATTATGTTCTTTTTTTCCTATTCTTATCCTCCAGTTTACTTTGTTTGTCTTCCTCAATACCCTGGCCAGTATCTCCAGTATACTGATGGGCATAAGCAATGATAGTGATCATCTTTTACACCTGATTTTAAAGAGATTGCTTCTCTTTACAGAAATCTCCATTTAGAATGATGTACTTTGCCCTGTAATCATCTCTAGATATGATTTATTAGACTAATGAAGTTCCCTTCTCTTCCTCATTTTTATTCATGACTTTTTTTCTAATCATAAGGAGTGTTTAATTTTGAAAATACTTTCTACTCCTCTTGATAATATTTTTCTCTTTTGATCTGTTAAGTGCACATATTCCTAAATGTTAAGTTATCTTTGTATACTTAAGATAAATTTAACTTTACCATGGCATATTATTTTTTATAAAATGTCAAATTCAATTAGAAAATACTTTATTATGACTTTTTATTTTAGTAAAATATACATAACATGAAATTTACCATTTTAACTATTTTTAAGTGTACAGTTCAGTAGCGTTAAGTACATTCACATTGTGTACAACCATCACCACCAGCCATCTCCATAATATTTTCATCTTCCCACACTGAAACTCCTAAACTGTCACTGTTTGCAGATGACATGATACGATACATAGAAAATCCTATGATGCTACCAGAACACTACTAGAGCTCATCAATGAATTTGGTAAAGTTGCAGGGTACAAAACTAATACACAGAAATCTCTTGCATTCCTATACACTAACAATGAAAGATCAGAAAGAGAAATCAAGGAAACAATCCCATTTACAATTGCATCAAAAAGAATAAAATACCTAGGAATAAACCTACCTAAGGAGGCAAAAGACCTGTACTCAGAAAACTATAAGATACTGATAAAAGAAATCAAAGATGACAGAAACAGATGGAGGAGAGATATACCATGGTCTTGGATTGGAAGAATTAATACTGTGAAAATGCCTATACTACCCAAAGCAATCTACAGATTCAATGCAATCCCTATCAATTTACCAAGGGCATTTTTCACAGAATTAGAACAAAAAGTTTCACGATTTGTATGGAAACACAGAAGACCACAAATAGCCAACACAATCTTCAGAAAGAAAAACAGAGCTGGAGGAATCTTACCAATTAAACACTAACTTCCCATTCTCCTTCCCTCCAGCTTCTGGCAATCTTCATTCACTTTCTTTCTGTCTCTATGAATTTGACTGTTCTACATGTTTCTTATAAATGGAATAATACAACACTTGCGCTTTTGTGACTGATTCATTTTATCCAGTATAACGTCTTCAGGGTTTATCCATGATGTAGCATGTATCTTAATGTCTTGCCTTTTTAAGGCTAAATAATATTTCATCGTGCCTATATATGTGTGTGTGCGTGTGTATACACACCTCATTTTGTTTATTCACTCATCCACCCATTAACGGACATTTGAGTTGCTTCCATCTTTTGGCTATTGAGAATAAAGCTGCAATGAACACAGATGAACAAATACCGGTTTTAGTTACTGCTTTTGATTGTTTTGCGTTTATACCCAGAAGCGAATTGCTGGATCACATGGTGATCCTATGTTTAATTTTTTGAAGAACTGTCATACTGTTTTCCATACTGGCTTCACCAATTTTATTATTTTGTATCTACATTAATGATTTGTGAGTATTAATAAAATTTTTGTCTTATAACATCCTCATTTTGTTTTGGTAAGAGAGCAATACTGGTTTCATAAAATGAATTAGTATTTCCTCTTATGTAGTTTTCTGGAAGAGTTTGACTAACTATACAATGCACATTTGTATACAATGAAATACTGTATATAAGTTTATTAAATAAGTTTGTTATATATATGTTAAATAAATCACCTGGATACATACTGAATTCTCTCTGCTTGATTCAACAATAACTAAGATTGCTGAATTAAAATATTCTATTATGGCTGTGAAGTTTTCTGTTTTCCTTCTTATTCTGTCAATACTTGCTTATTGGGGGGCGGAGTCAAGATGGCATACTAGGAGGACGCCGAATTCGTGTCTCCTCACAACTAGGGCACCTACCCTGCAACGGTGGGGGACCACCGACACCTAAGGGGATGGGAGGAAACCCCAGCGACCGTGTAGGATGTGGGGCATGGGGGGGAGTGAAGGGGGAGGAGAAGTGGTGGCAGGACAGGACTGGCGCTCCTGAGGGGTGGCTGGGGGAGGGGAAGGGATCCCAGGCCCAAAGGGGGAAATTGGGGAACCACTGGGAGGGCAGAGGATCAAAAGGGAGCATGGTCAGGTTTTGCCTGCCAAATTGGGCCCCCGGGAGCCTGCTGAGATCCCAGGCCTGATCCTCTGCCCACCGAGGCCCCCTCCAGCTGCGTGGGTCCTGAGGGAGAGGGAGGGAGGGAAGGGGGATCAAAAGTAAAGGCCAGACCTCCAGGACTGGCACCCCTGAGGGGTGGCTGGGGGAGGGGAGGAGTGCCTACACCCAGCGGGATCCACCCAGGGTTAGGGGTCCAGCGGCAACGGGGGAGGCCCTGGGGGAGACGGTGGGGGAGGGGCATGGAGGGACAGAAGGAAACACAGCCAGCACTTTCCCTGTCCACTTAGGCACCAGGAAGCCAGTTGGGCTCCCAGGCCTAATCCTTTGCCTTCAGAGCCTCCCTCCTGCTGTGCAGAGCCCAAGCCCCATCCCTACACCCCCACCCGGGGCCTCACCTCTACACTCGGAGATGCCCTCTGAGACCCCCTCCAACGTGCTGGGTCTAAACTCTACCCACATACCCTCACCCAGGGCCCTGCCTCCAAACTCCGGAACTGCACACTCCAGAGACCCTCCTTTAGAGGTGCTGCCTCTCCCCTTCCATGCAGGTCCTAAGCAGAGGCTGCCCCCCCCACACTTGAACGTCTCCCCACCTAGGCCCCGCCCCATTCTCAAACATCACCCTCCCATCCGCCTAGGTCCTGCCCCACCAAAAACCCCGCCCCTGCCTAAGTTCCACCCCTGCCTAAACTCCACTCCCATAGCCAAGGCTTTTTTTTTTTTCTCTTTTAGACTGGGGTTCTGTTTTACCTTGTTGATTCATTGTTGTTGATTCTTATATATTTTTATTTGTCCTAATAAACCTTTCATTTTTCTAATTTTATTTTATTCTTTATACGTTGTTATTGTTCTCTCTTTTATGGCTTGTTCCTGCCCCTTTTTTTTCTTTTTTCTGTTCTGGTTTTATTTTGCCTTGTTGCAGTTGTTTCAATTATAGTTTTATTTTTCCTAATATATTTTTTATCTTTCTAATTTTATTTTGTTTTTTATTCTTTGATAATGTACTGGTCCTTTTGTTTTTCCTTTCTTTCTTTCTTTTTTTTTTTTTAACCACGCCACGAAGCATGCAGGATCTTGGCTCCTAGGCCAGAGGTCAGGCCCGAGCTCCTGTGGTGGGAGCTCCTAGTCCAAAGTGCTGGACTAACAGAGAATCTCAGATCCCAGGGAATATTAATCAGAGTGAGGCCTTCTGGAGGTCCTCATCTCAGCACCGACCCGGCTCTGTCCAACTGCCTGCAAATTCCAGTGCTGGATGTCTCAGGCCAAACAACCAGTAAGACAGGAATACGGCCCCACCCATCAAAAAAAAAAAAAAAAAAAAGAAATGACAAAAATATGTTACAGACGAAGGAGCAAGGAAAAAACCTACAAAACCAAATAAATGAAGACAAAATAGGCAACCTACCTGAAAAAGAATTCAGAGAAATGATAGTAAAGATGATCTAAAATCTTGGAAACAGAATGGAGAAAATACAAGAAACATTTAACAAGGACCTAGAAGAACTAAAGAGCAAACAGTGAGCAACAACACAATTACTGAAATGAAAAATACTCTAGAAGGAATCAATAGCACAATAACTGAGGCAGAAGAGTGGATAAGTGAGAAGGAAGATAAAATGGTGGAAATAACTGCCAGGGAGCAGAATAAAGAGAAAAGAATGAAAAGAAATGAGGACAGTCTCAGAGACCTCTGGGACAACATTAAACAGACCAACATTCGAATTATAGGAGTCCCAGAGGAAGAAGAGAAAAAGAAAGGGCCTGAGAAAATATTTGAAGAGATTAGTCGAAAACTTCTCTAACATGGGAAAGGAAATAGTCAATCAAGTCCAGGAAGCGCAGAGAGCACCATACAGGATAGATACAAAGAGAAACATGTCAAGACACATATTAATCAAACTATCAAAAATTAAAACAAAGAAAAAACTATAAAAAGCAGCAAGGGAAAAGCAACAAATAACATAAGGGAATCCCCATAAAGTTAACAGCTGAACTTTCAGCAGAAACTCTGCAAGCCAGAAGGGAGTGGCAGGACACATATAAAGTGATGAAAGGGAAAAACCTACAACCAAGATTACTCTACCCAGCAGGGATCTCATTCAGATTTGATGGAGAAATTAAAACCTTTACAGATAAGCAAAAGCTAAGAGAATTCAGCACCACCGAACCAGCTTTACAACAAACGCTAAAGGAACTTCTCTAGGCAGGAAACACAAGAGAAGGAAAAGACCTACAAAAACAAACCCAAAACAATTAAGAAAATGGTAATAGGAACATACATATCTATAATTACCTTAAATGTAAATGGATTAAATGCTCCAACCAAAAGACACAGACTGGCTGAGTGGATACAAAAACAAGACCCCTATATATGCTTTCTACCAGAGACCCACTTCAGACCTAAAGACACATACAGACTGAAAGTGAGGGGATGGAAAAAGATATTCCATGCAAATGGAAGTCAAAAGAAAGCTGGAGTAGCAATTCTCATATCAAACAAAATAGACTTTAAAATAAAGACTATTACAAGAGACAAAGTAGGACACTACATAATGATCAAGGGATCAATCCAAGAAGAAGATATAACAATTATAAATATTTATGCACCCAACATAGGAGCACCTCAATACATAGGCAAATGCTAACAGCCATAAAAGGAGAAATCGACAGTAACACAACCATAGTAGGGGACGTTAACACCCCACTTTCACCAATGGACAGATCATCCAAAATGAAAATAAATAAGGAAACACAAGCTTTAAATGACACATTAAACAAGATGGATTTAATGATATTTAGAGGACATTCCATCCAAAAACCACAGAATACACTTTCTTCTCAGGGCTCATGGAACATTCTCCAGGATAGACCATATCTTGGGTCTCAAATCAAGCCTTGGTAAATTTAAGAAAATAGAAATCGTATCAAGTATCTTTTATGACCACACCGCTATGAGACAAGATATCAATTACAGGAAAAACACTGTAAAAAGTACAAACACATGGAGGCTAAATAATACGTTACTAAATGACCAAGAGATCACTGAAGAAGTCAAAGAGGAAATCAAAAAATACCTCGAAACAAATGACAATGAAAACACG
The DNA here is from genome assembly GCF_965194825.1 of Balaenoptera physalus. Lineage (NCBI taxonomy): Eukaryota > Metazoa > Chordata > Mammalia > Artiodactyla > Balaenopteridae > Balaenoptera > Balaenoptera physalus. Next base: position 7,498,663 of record NC_138893.1, read on the forward strand.
ACGACCCAAAACCTATGGGATGCAGCAAAAGCAGTTCTAAGAGGGAAGTTCATACCAATACAATCCTACCTCAAGAAACAAGAAACATCTCAAATAAACAACCTAACTTTACACCTAAAGCAATTAGAGAAAGAAAAAGTAAAAAACCCTAATGTTAGCAGAAGGAGAGAAATCATAAAGATCAGATCAGAAATAAATGAAAAAGAAATGAAGGAAACAGTATGGAGGTTCCTTAAAAAACGAAAAATAGAACTACCATATGACCCAGCAATCCCACTACTGGGCATAGACCCTGAGAACACCATAATTCAAAATGAGTCATGTAGCACAATGTTCACTGCAGCACTATTTACAACAGCCAGGACATGGAAGCAGCCTAAGTGTCCATTGACAGATGAATGGATAAAGAAGATGTGGCCCATATATACAATGGAATATTACTCAGCCATAAAAAGAAACGAAACTGATTTATTTGTAGTGAGGTGGATGGACCCAGAGTCTGTCATACAGAGTGAAGTATGCCAGAAAGAGAAAAACAAATACCATATGCTAACACATATATATGGAATCTAAAAAAACAAAAGGTTCTGATGAACCTAGGGGCAGGACAGGAATAAAGACACAGACATAGAGAATGGACTTGAGGACACAGGGAGGGGGGAGTGTAAGCTGGGACAAAGTGAGAGAGTAACACTGACATATATACACTACCAAATGTAAAATAGTTAGTGGGAAGCAACTGCATGGTACAGGGAGATCAGCTCGGTGCTTTGTGACCACCTAGAAGGGTGGGATAGGAAGGGTGGGAGGGAGACGCAAGAGGGAGGGGATATGGGGATATACATATGCGTATCGCTGATTCACTTTGTTATACAGTAGAAACTAACACAACATTGTAAAGGAATTATACTCCAATAAAGATGTTAAAAAAAAAAACTTGCTTATTGAGTTTGGAGTCATGTTATTGACTATACTGGTGAATTACTGATAGAGATTTTTGAGGAACTAAGCCTTCTATTAGCATATGGTTATTGTTCATCACTTACAATGTTTTGCTTTATATCTATTTTGACTGATAGTAATTAGGATTCATAGGGAATAAAATTTACTAACATTTTTACTTTTAAACTTTTATTTAGTTTTAAACTTTTATGTCCTTATGCTTTAAGTATGTCTCCTGTAAACAACATATAACTGGATTTTTTGATAATCTTTGACATTTACTGGAGATTTTAACCCTTTTATATTGACAATAACTATTGATAGGCTTGGATTTATTTCTACCATATTTGTGTGCTCAGTGATTACACTTTCCCTGTATTTCTTTTTCCTCTATCCCCTTTTCTTAATCATCTCTTTTTCTTTTCTTTCAGTTTTGCCTGTAATGAAAATTATATACTACTTGTCTAATCTTTTAGGGAACAGTTTAGACAGTTTAAGAAAACAAGGACTGGAGAACTTTAAAGTGCTATCACCCTCTGTGTGAGATACGTGCTATTCTTTAAATTACATGTTTATTATTCATTAGTCTTCTTCCAATCAGTTGGATTGATGTTTTTCATCAGTTCTAGAAATTTCTTTTTAGCTATTACTTCCTTTTCCCCAGATCTACTTCTGAATCTCTGATTAGATGAATTTTGATTGTTATTACTTTATTCTGTAAGTCTATAAACCTCCACTTTGTATTTTATTTACTTCTCTGTGTGCTGAATTCTTGGTTATTTCTCAGATATATTTTCTAACTTGTCAATGTTTTCTTTTCTTTTTTTTTTTTAAACATCTTTATTGGAGTATAATTGCTTTGCAATGGTGTGTTAGTCAATGTTTTCTTGAGTTACACCTATTCTGATGTTTATTACATTAACTGAATTTTTAATTTTACTTATGCATTTTTTAATTTTTGAAAAGTTCACATTAGTACTTTTACAAATCTGCTTGGTCCGTTTTTATAATTTATTATTTTCACGTTTTTAATTCTTGATGTATTTCAAAATATTAAACATAATTTATTTTATATTGTCTCTCACAATTCTACTACAGGCATACCTTGGAGATATTGAGGGTTTGGTTCCAGACCACTCCAGTGAAGTGAGTATCACAATAAAGTGAGCCACATGAAGGTTTTGGTTTCCCAGTGCACATGAAAGTTGTTTACGCTACACTGTATTCTATTAAGTGTGCAATAGCATTATGTCTGAAAAAGCAATGTACATACTCTAATTAAAAAATACTGCCATTGGAAAAATGGCACCAATAGACTTGCCCAATGCAGGGTTGCTAAAAACCTTCAATTTGTAAAAAAAATGTAATACCTGTGAAGTGCAACGAAGCGAAGCACAATAAAATGAGGAATGCCTGTTTTTACAAGCTTTTTTGAAAGTGATTTTGCTGATTTATTTTCTGTTGCATCATTTGCATTATGTTTTGTTTTCTAATATTTTCAGTGATTTTTGAGTTTGGGCTTATTTTTCTTTGACTTTAATTTTGGGAAATCTTTGAAACCTGCACTTAAATTGAGTTCCTCCACAGAGAGTATGCATTGGTTTCTGCCAGATGCCTAGGAGCATATTTAATGCAAATCTTGAATTTAGATTTTAGAGTCTCAATGGTTGTTGTGAATAATGGCCTCAATCTCATGATTTATTAAGGCTTTTTAAGTGAGAATTTTCTTCACTTAGAAACAGGGCTGGGAAAGACAGGTCATTTTCCAAAGCATACATTGTTTGTTTTGTACAAATGGAAATAAGGGGAAGATACTATCCTTTGCTGTCTCAGTCTTACTCACGGGATCTCTAATCTGAGTTTCCACCTTGCTCAGGCCAGGCTTTGTCTCCTTCATCACAGGTACGCAACCCTTAACACTCAAACATCAAAACACTTTGGTTTGACGCATATACTTGGGACAAACATTTGCTATAGATCTCCTAACCTCTGTGGCATTGCCCTTTACTGTATTTCTGATCACTGATTCATACTTATATTAAATTCCACTCACCTATGCATTATAAAATTTTTCAAAATAAATATTTTATCTAACATTCTTAGGAGATGTTTCTTTACATGTTTCCCATATTCCCAGAAACTAAACTCCAAGCCAACGCTGGCAGAGTCTATCTCTCGAGCAGAGAAAATATATGTTTTTGATTCAATACGTTGTCAGTCATAAACTGTGGGTATTGAGGAAGGCATCAAAACAAATGTAATTTACAGAAACCATGTTAAAAGAGTCTACAATCACAGGAGAATACAGAAAAGCATTCCAAGCTGTGAGTTCTGTAAGTTAGCAGGAGACATATACCAACTACCCTGAGACTTTTCCTTCATGTTTTAGTTACATTAAATCTCTCAGTAACTCCTGTTCAACTGTGTCATAGTCTTGTTGTGAATCTCAGCCAATTCACAGTGAGTTCTTTTTTTCTAGAATTTTTCTTCCACTTTTTCTCCTGTAGCATTTTTACTCACCCATAAAAAAATCTGCTCTTAAATCACTTTTCCTCTGAAGTTTTCATATATTCTAATGAAAGAGTTAGTTATTCTGGGCTTCAATATGATCATGTTTGCATATTAATTAAACCATTCATTTTGCATGAGATTATGAGCAATTTTTTAAGTTGGAAAATATTTTTATTGATATTGGAGACAGTTTTCCGTGGCTTCCTTAAAGGTGACACATAATTATTCCTTTCTTTTGTGTCCTAGAACTTTTTATACTGTGTCTTTATGTATTTTTTAAAAGCACACAAATCATGTCTCTACAGCTCAATTAATTAATTAATTACGTGATTCCATCGATTTAATCATTTTGGATCAAGAATTAAATACCCTAGTGACAACCCTTGAGCCTTCTCCAGTAGTGGCTGCTCCTATCTTTGCAATGCAGCCCGTATTTTGGGACTTTATGAGCAATGATTCACTGTGTTTGCATTCTAGAGCTCATGCAGCATGTAAATTTCTGGCTGCTTTTGCTCAGTATCATGACTGTGAGATTCATCCTCGTTGATTCATTTGTCAATACACCATTTATTCTTATTACCATTTAGCATTTCTTCCTTTTTAGGAATATACTACACTTTATTTAATCTATTCTGAGCTGACGGATATTTAGGCCATTTCTATTTGAGGACTGTTATGGATTGAGTTGTGTGCCCCCAAAATCCATACGTTGGAGTCCTAATCCCCAGTGCTTCAGAAAGTGACCTTATTTGAAGATAAAATCTTTATAAATGTAATCAAGTTAAACTGAGATCATTAGTGTGTACACTCATTCAGTATGACTGTTGTTCTTATAAAAAGGGAAAATTTCAAGACAGATATCCATATAAGGAGAACACCATGTGAAAATGAAACAAACCACCAGAAGCTAGGGGAAAGGCCAGGAAGAGATTCTCCCTCACCATCCCCAGAAGGAACAACCTTGCCAAACTACATCTTGATCTCAAATTTTCAGCCTCCAGAACTGAGACAATACATTTCTATTGTTTAAGTCACCTAGTGTGTGGTACTTCGTTATGGCAGCCTAGAAAACTAATATTAGGACTATTGAAATAGAGCTGCAATAAATATTTTCACTCATATTTTTATTGAACATATATCTATGCATTTCTATTATATATATGCCTAGGAATGGAAATTTGGTTCATATATGTTCTTTTAGCTTTTTCAGATCTTTGGTGTTTATACCAATTTACACTCTTATGCAGAGTACAGAGAATTTAACATGAAGGAGATGGCAGTTTCTATAGGTTTTAACAAACTTATGGGTGAAAATAGGACCACGAAGCTAGCAAAGTTTATGCATGCTACTTATGTATATAGACTCAAACTGGGGGAGTTTTTAATGAATATAGATTGTTGAATTCACAGACTAATCACTGCAGTTTAAGCACTGACAGCATAAAACTGTTATGCCAGCCTAGAGAAGAGATTCCACAAGATTCCGTAGGTCATACAAGCATAAGTTTTCCAAGAGATCTTCAATTACTTACCTGGCTGATAGGGTTCCTTCCTCCCTATGTTCAGAGACATATTGAATGCGATGCCATGAAATAAGATGTCTAGTATAACATCCTAGACAATTTTGTTTTCATAACAGGAGTTTATCCCTGCCTCCTCTCACCACCCACATCCTGTACGGAGATTCTCCATCCTGGCACCTTTCTGCCTAAATTAGTAAAGCTCTAGATTCCATTCTCTCTTATCTTCCCAAAGGATGCTCTCAGGAATAATGGTACTTAGAGCTGTCAAGAATCTTGCCCAGAATAGAAGCAATCAGTGTAGGCATTTTAGATTAATAATATCCCTGAATTTTTTACTTTATTGCAACTTAGAATTTCATATGAATGGTCCTATCTTGGATCCTATACAAGAAATTTTATTTATTCAACTAGCTAATATGTATTATTACAAATAACCACATTAAAAAATGAATTCTTAATGATGGCTTAAAATAAAGTTCTTGAAAGATTATACTAAAGATTATACTAAATGGTTAGATTTAATAGTTATCTATGTGCCAAGAAATGCTGTTAGGTGTTTTGATGGACAAAAAATGTCCACCCAGAAGCAATTTATGATTGAATGGGGAGCATGCTTGTCAAAACAGGACCTTATACTCAATTAACTTTACTTCCTTATGCCCCCCAAAGTACATATTTTCTTCTTTTATTATTTATAATTATTTTCCAGTCCCTTCTTCTTTAGCCCATGCCATCTGAAGAACCTAATGAAGCTGAATTTTAAAAAGCCATGTTCCTTAACTGAGAGACATCAGATATAAACCATGACTACTGTCAAGAAAAGGGCAATATTCTGCCTTCACTACCTCATCAACTTTAAATTTAATAACATTAAAAAAGCAAAAATATGCATTTTTGTTCACATGTAGCCAACTGTCACTATTAAACTGCAAAATCCCAAAGACCTAATTAAATCAGTAATAGCTTATTCTACTTGTGTAGCATCTGAGTGACAGTTTAATGAGTGTTTTTGTGATCCTATAAATCAGAACTAAACTCCATCCTAACAAGATACACATAGCACTTTCAAGAAATTTTTTCAGCAACTTTTTCCTTAAATGATTTCATGATTCCCCACTTATATAAGGAAACACATTTTACAACTCTCTGCTCTTGGTGTTAAAAAATGGCACTTTCAGAAACAAGTTCTTTTCATTTTTTTATGAGACTGATGTTGCTGTGAAAAATATGACATTTTAAGACTTGTTGGAAAAGAATGATGTACTTAACCAAAAAATTTAAGTCAAAGACTTTAAATGATTTCAACAATTCCATTATTAGTGCAGAATGTTCCCATTGTATAAGATCCTATGTGCTTTGTTTACTATATTTTTTCTAACTTTGTTTTTTCCCCTATTATTGTGAGTCTTAGCAATAGATATTTTCTGCCCTTATTATGTAAAGCTATTACCTTCTGGGACCACGACTTGGAAAGGATTAGGAACCAAAATAAATCACTCAATAATACTCCAGTCAGAAGTATTAAAATTTATGGTTATTGGAATCATTTTTAGCTTTTTATTTTCTCATTTAGGATGAATAGTTTACATACTTATCTAAGGCAAACTGATGTCTGAGAGGTCTTTTGGCCCAACTGTAAATCACTTTGCCTTGTTTTGAAGGAGGTGTTACTGTAGGTGAGAGTAAGGAAACAGATGGAAAAATTTCCAGCGTTTCAGTGAACTCACAGAAGTTCATCAGTCTAATGTTTAAAAGGTCTGTTAGACATATCGGACTATATATTGGACATCTGTGTGTCATTCATCTCTGATACATTTCATTTACAATTCAGCCTTCAATATTCATGGAGAAAAATATACCGTATGAGTGTAACGAAATCATTTAGCAACCATTTACTGAATACCTACTACACTCAGGAAACTCTACTAGTCACTCTAGTTCAAACTTGATTACTTCAAGAAATCTTAAATTCTAAGAATAAAAGCTACATATAGAGCTCTTTGATGTCAACTAAAAGTTTATAGCAGCATGAAAAGTTGATTAAGGTAACATTATATTGAGCTAGAGAAAAGTAGCCTCTGACCGTCCGTCCGGAGGCTGGCCTGGTACACACGGGGAGGCATCAGTGCTCTGCCCTTGAACATAAACACTTTCACAGATCATCAACATCAAACAAAGCCACTCTGTGACCACGATGAATTGAGACCAAAAAGAAGACCACTCTGTAACACTGTTCATGTCACGAAAATGACTAAATATCACTCTATCCTGGAAAATATGAGTGACTACTGCCCTTGTACCAACTACAGCTTAGCCTTGATCTACACTCTCATCTTCAGAGAAGATTTAGTAAGATACCCAGGCACAGAATTACCCACAGTTCCTGACAGCGTCCAATGAGGAACAAACATCCACTTTTATACCCTCCCCCAAATCTGCTGACACAAACCCCAATTCTGTAAGTCATTTTCAACACCATTTTACTCCTGGGTGCCTTCTTACTCCCTGAAATGAGTCGTAAACACAACTTGGTCAACTCCAGGTGTGTTTCTGGTGGTCTTTCATCAAAAATTATCAGCCATGTAACATAACTAAATGAGCTAATTCCGTAATTCCTCAAGTGTAAGACTATAAATTGCAAGACACATTCCAATTTCACAGATATTGATGTATAAAAAGTGTGCATCTTAGAATTGATGCAATACTGCATTTTAAAACTTACATGTACTTTCTGGATTTAGGTATGCACTTACCACAAACATTAAATTTAAGCACTGAGGAAAATCTTTTATTTTAAGGCAAAGCACTACCTTACAAAGGTTCGTGAAATGTTCTCTGAGGAAAATGAATCTATGCAGCATAGGAAGTAGGAGCTCAGTAAATTTTTTCACCTTAAGCATAAGTGAATACAAAATGGATTTAAAAAATATATTCTGGATGAGAAATTTATAAAGTATGGCCCATGGACCAAATCTGGCCCACTTCCTGTTTCTATAAATAAAGTTGTATCAAAACATAGCCACATCACTTATTTACATATTTTCAATGACAAAATTCATTAGTTGTAACAAAGATCATATGGCCAACTAAGCGTAAAATATTTATTATCTGACTCTTTAGAGAAAAATTTTGCTGACCACCCATCTTGGAGACAGGCAGAATGAAATTTAATCCTAAAAATAGGATTGAACATATTTCAGCTTCATAACACTCATAAAATATATTACCATTTACATATAAAATGTAATTATAACATAATAAACAAAATACTGTGATTCAATCTCCTCACCCACAAATTCGGCATTAAAATTATAATACCTACATATTCATATAGTTGTTTTGAAGATTAAGTGTATTAATATATCTAAAGGGCTTAGAACACTACTAGCATCTAAGAACTGCCAATATAAGGATTTCCTATTTTTGTACTTGCTTATAATCACGAACAAAACCAGTAGCACTCCCAGACGTCTAAATATTAAAGCTCATTTCTGGAAAAAAAAACCCAAAAAACAAAAAACAGTGAGCACAAAAACAGTCAAGTAATAACAAAGTTGATTTGTATTCAGTGGCCCAAAACATAAGAAGCAAAAAAGTGAGAGAAAGAGAAAAGGAAAAAAAGGGATTGCATAAAAAAGAAATGGCAATTATTCTATTGAAAACTAGGAAATAATTAATAAAACTGATTAGAAGCAACAACATACACGATAGCTTTTTTGGAGTGTTCCACCATTGGATTATGAACAGATGTGAACACAATAGAGTTCTGAAACACCCACACACTGATTAAATAGGAGAAACCTAAATACCCAGCTTCACACCCAACTTTTGCAGAAACATCAGTGTGGTAATTAGTCTGTCCTCAGACTGGAATTTAATTTCCGTGCCTTCCATTATTATTTCATGATGTTTCTTGGAGGAAAAAAACAACCCACAAGTGGAGGTAAACAATTGGGCAGATTAAAAATGTATGTATTAAAATACAATTAAGGAAGATGAAGGGTAACTTCCTATGAAATTTTATTAGAAGGTAAAATCACAGAAAACTCTCTTTAAAACATTTTTTTACAAAAATTTCAAAGGTCATTTCTTGAGATTATATCCTATATCACCTTAATGTAATATAACATTTATTTAATTGTTGCCTATTATGAGTTGAATATATTCTGCAAAAATTCATATGTTGAAGTCCTAATCCCCTAGTACTTCAGAATATGATCATATTCATCACATATGTTATTTAAATTAAGATTAGTAGGGTGGGCCCCTAATCTGATACAACTGGTGTCCTTATAAAAAAGGGAAATTTGGATTCAAGAAAGACTGCACATAGGGAGAATACTATATGAAGGCTGGAGTTATGCTGCCACAAGCCAAGGAACTACTGGAAACATGGAGAGAGGGCTGGACAGATCTGTCCCTAGAGTCTTCAGAGGGAGAATGGTCCTGCCAACAGCTTGATTTCAGATCTCTGGTCTCCAGAACTGTGAGACAATAAACTTCTATTGTTCTGAGCCACACAGTTTGTAACATTTTGTTACAACAGGGCTAGGAAACTAATACTTTATTCAACTGCCTACTAGGCTCTTGAAATAATATAATGAATTAGAAACAGCCCCTGGGACTAAAGTCCAGCATATATCATAGCCTACAATACTCACTCCCATTGCTATGCAACTTGTATGTTTAGAAATTTTATCTTTCTTGAGTAGATGCTTCACAACTCCATGACATAAAATTAAAAAATAAAAAGAGACTAGAAAAGGGAGTTAGGTGTGAGATATATATATATAAATATATATATATATTTGATATGGTTTATTAATGCTAATAGTGGTACCTAACATACAGTGTTTATTAAGTATCAGAAATGATATTCTTGGGTATTTTCATCTATTTAGAAATCATATCTATCCTATATAAACAGTATATCAGAGAAAGTAAGAGATTTGCTCAAACAATGACCTGAACCCAATTTGGAATCAGGAATACATGTGCTCTACTTGTACAAGATAAAATTGTCTAGGTGGTTAAATTTCTTACTACTGTGACCACAATGAAGTTAATAATCTCTAGATGGCACTGTCAATGTTTCCCCTTGAAATCCAAAGTATAAGAATTCCAAAATCTATATCGCTGTCAAAAATTATGCTTTCTGAAGAAAATGATTATATCATTTTCTTCACAACAGGTAAAACCTATTGCAAGAAATGATAAACAATTACAAAATTTAGCAAGTGACATGCCAATATGTACTTTGTGTTTCATGGTTTCAAAGACGTAGCAACATTAACATTTAAATAGGAAAACTTAGTATATGAGCAGAAGTTTTTTAAAAAATAAAAAGAAATTGCACAAAAAAGGAAAAAGAAGATATGAACATCAACTTGCCCTCAACATGTGACCCATTCAAGATAATTTATTGAGTAGATATCCTATTACCATTGTGAAAAAAATACATTTTAACTCTAAAAGTTTTCAAAGTTTGAATTAGCTTTAGAGTTAAAAAAAAATACTATTACTCAGAGATTTAATCTAACGTAAATCAAAACTTTGTTATAAAATCACTTTACCAGGTTCAGTCACATTACAAGTCAATCTCGTTTGTGTATTAAATGAATAAAAAGTCTTTTCTATTGAGAAATCTTCTAATGTAGTTTTGTTATCAAATATAATAAGTTCACCTAAAACAAAAAGACTGCCAGTTGTTTCTCCAGCAAAAATGGGTTTATTCTGGATCAACAAAGAATTGCAGTTTGGGGCTGCAACCATAATGAGCCCTTACAAGTCCCTTGCAAAAATTGACAGGAAAACTTTTTTATAGAGGGAAAAAGGAAGTTGGAAGGGCCATGGCTTTCCATTGGCTGAGTTGTGACAGTCTCTCGTTGGCTGAGTCCTTGCCAGGAAAGAAGAGGGAGTCTTTCTTCTTCCTGTTGGGCTCTGCTATTATCGTAGGGTGTGAGAGCTCCCCCCTCTGGCATTCTATTTAACTGAGATTTCTGTTTATTATTTTTTTACAAGTAACAAAGTAAGTTCAAAGTAAGTAACAAAATAAGTTCCTATTAACAGACAGATTTTCTTTTTTTTTAAATTTATTTTATTTATTTATTTTTGGCTGTGTTGGGGTCTTCGTTGCTGTGTGCGGGCTTTCTCTAGTTGTGGCAAGCGGGGGCTACTCTTCATTGCCGTGCGCAGGCTTCTCATTGCGGTGGCTTCTCTTGTGGTGGAGCACGGGCTGTACGCGCATGGGTTTCAGTAGTTGTGGCTCGCGGGCTTAGTTGCTCCTAGGCATGTGGGATCTTCCTGGACCAGTGATCGAACCCGTGTCCCCTGCATTGGCAGGCGGACTCTTAACCACTGCACCACCAGGGAAGTCCCTGACAGATTTTCTTGGCAATTCACAGGAGTGTTAAACAGTCCTGCTACAATCAATGAAAGTTTTTTAAAAGGTGACATTTTTATACATTGGAGACTTGCTTCAACATTTCTAGAGTTCTTTGCTTGACATATTTTTCTATTATTGGAGGGAAGCATTTGATATTGGGAATTTGGGAAATTTCCTATTCCTGAAGTCATATACCGCTTTTCCAGATTCATGAAGTGAATCTTTAAATAAACTCTTTTAAGTGTCATCTTTCTCTACTTTGTTTAACAGGAATGCACATGAAACATTTGGCTAAACAAAGGTTTGGCGCCTAAAAATCAGATGAGCAAAAAACCATAGTTTTATTTACTTAAGCTAGAGAAAGAAAACAGAAACAGCCTTCTGAGTGCAGTGAATCAACAAAGTATTCAAAGTGCAATGCTTCCTTTACCCCCTTGTCATAGTTTCAAAAGATCTGACTCAAATATTTGACCCAGAAAATTTCTACATGTTTTCTTTATTACTAAGTGATACCAGCTCTATACTTATATTCACAATACCTAATAGTTCTGTTAGTTTAATGTAACTATTATCATTTTCAGGTTTGATTTCATCATGGTCATATGATGAAGGCTTTAGTAAGTGGCATATTAAGTTGAGAATATTGCCAAATTTTAATTCTCTCCATTGTGTTTAATCAAACTTGTGGTGAAAAGATATAATAAATGACAAATAACAAAAGCCTTGTCACTTTTATTTCTATATGAATTTTAGTATGAAGAAGACGATAAGAATTTCTTAAAAACAGTTCTGTGGAGTAGAATTAATTCAGTACAATTTGCTCACTTATATATTAGAGACTTAGGATTAATCTTTCCGTTCACATTGCATTTTTCTTTATAAAATAGCACTGATCAAGGACATAATACACCTGAAAGAGTTTTTATAAATAAAAATATAAAGAAGTCATTTTAAGAAAAAGATATATCTATATATGCTTATATAGAATGATCATCAAAATATATCATTTAATGGGAAAAAATGGTGTAGAGAATTTGTAGTGGACAGACTCTAAGATGGTCTTGAATGATCCCTGCCTCCTGGTGTTCACACCCTTATGTAATTCCCACACCGTGAATGTGGGTGGGACCTGTGACTTGCTTCTATGAAACAGAATATGACAAAGGGAGCAGGATGTTACTGAAAGTCAGGTTACATAAGGTTGCCACTTCTATCTTGCTAGCAGATTCGATTTATTTTCGGCTTGCATGCTTTGATGTAGCAAGTGGCCATGTTGGATATGTCCATATGGGAAGGAACTGAGGGCAGCCTTGAGCCAATGTCAGCTAGGAACTGAAGCCCTCAATCCAACAGGCCACAAAGAGAGAGAATAAGTGGATTATTCCCCAGTCGAATGTTCAGAAGAGACCCCAGGCCAGGATGGCACCTTAATTGAAGCCTTATGAAAGACACAGAAGCAGAGGACCCAGCTAAGCCATATCTGAATACCTGAGCAAGAGAAGCTGTAAGACCGTAAGTATAAATGCATTGTTTCAAGCTGCTTATTATGTGATAAACTGTCAGGCAGCAATAGATAACTAACACAAATTTTGGTACCTGGAAGTGGGATGCTTCTACAACGTTAAAGTGTGGGAGTGGCTTTGGAACTGGGCAATCGTTAAAGACTGGAAGGATTTGCAGGAGAATAACAAGGAAAGCCTAAATTGCCTTGACCAGTCTGTTAGCAGAAATTTGAACATTGAGGACACAGCCAGTGAGGGCTCAAAAGAAGTGAGGGACAAGTGTTGCAAGTGCCACCTGGTTTCTTCTTACTACTTACAGCAAAGTGCAAGAGGAGACATTTAAATTAGGGGTGACCTGTGGTGTCAAACAAAAATGGAACCAGGACCAATGATTTGCAAAGTGCTCAGCTTCTTCAGATGGCAAAAGATGCTAAAATTAAGAAATGACTTCCAAGAAAAATGTCAGAAAAATGTATTCTAGTGATGAGGTTTGGTCTGGAAATAAAGTTGAGTGTGTAACTGGACAAACCTTTTGTTAAAACTTTAGAAAGATAAAGTATCAGAGTATTCTGTCACAAAAAGTCATTTAGAGAGACTAATGGTGTTGCTGATAGAACCCTTCATTCAAACCATAAGGCATCTAGGAAACTTTAGGGCATTGTCCACAGCCGGCTCTGCAGGAGCCCAAAGCAGAAAAAGGTTTATCTAGAAGACATTTCTGGGTGTGGCTTTGCCTAATGGAATAAATCCCAATGAAATCTGCAGAAAGCCCACAAATTTTTGAGAAAATCATGTCACCTAAACCACTGACAGTTTGAATTAAAAGGAACAAAGAGAATAGAAAATGAGAAGACACTGTTGGTCTCCTCTAAATTTCTCCTGACAGTGACCATATTGCGAAAACTACTCAAGAGCAAACACGTGCTACTTTTCATGAAAAAGTCAGGGAGACTCAGAGGATGAAACCAAGACTGTGGAAAGGCAGCGAAAGGAGCTCTACAAACTGTGACGCTCACGATGAAACAAACCAAGGGAAAACATGCTTCCTTCACTTTGGCCCCATCTACCAGTTCTTGTTTACAAGTTTTAACACTAATGTCTCTCAGGTATATACTCAGCTGGTCCAGGATGGAGACATACCAATAAAAGGAGTGCAGAGGAAGTGGCTGTGGCTGTCATTTTTTCCCACTGCCAAAGACAGAAGATTTTAGAGGTAGAAATGAAGTCTTTCACTAGCTTCATACATGAAATGATGTGTGTATCGTAACCTGTCTTGACTTTTGTGATAGGTCCTAAGAGGTCGCAAATTGAATAGCCAGAAAGCCAGTCACTAGGAGTTAATTTTTTTTTCCTTCTAAATTTGCTAGCCACAGCCATGGAGATTTTGAAGCGTACTAAATGTATTAGAGCAGTTAACACCTTTGAAAGACTCCTGGAAAAAAATGGATTCCAAACTGGATGCATAAATCTATAGCAAAACAAAAACCCAAACCAAAAAACAAAGTTACAGAGAGTTACTCACAGGCCTTGAAACCTAATCAAGGACTTTCCAACCTTTGCCCAGGTGGATCTCAAAATTATTCTAGACTATTTTTACCTCTCATTTTTTCCCTTTTTGAATGGGAATGTCAGCAGCCATTATCCTATGTCTCACCCACTACTGTGTGTTGGAGAGATAGACAGGAGATAACTCTTCTCTTTAGTTTCACATGCCTGCAGAGGAAGAGAAACTGTATTTCAGGAGTTTTACTTAACAAACTACACTCATTCTCACCTACACCTGATTCTGAAGGTGAGATTTTAGACTTGGAGCAAATTCTGTAACAGGTTAGTACTCTAAAGAACGTTTGAGAAAGGGGGTTTAATGTGTTTGGCATGTGAAAGTGATGTGTTTTGGGGTCAGAGTGCAGACTTGGTTAGGCAGCTTCTATGATGACTGCCAATATCCCTGCCTCCTGATGATCATGAACTTGTGGAAACCCCTCCTTTTAAGCAGTATGTTTCTAACTAATAGAATACCTCAGAGCAAAGGGGATATAACTTCCATGATTAGAATTACATAAGAATTTAACTTCTGTCTTGCTTTCAGACTCTCCCTATTGCCTTCTCAAAGAGGTCCATGGGGCAAGGAGCTGAGTGAGGGTGGCCTCTGGAATTCTACCAGCAAGGAACTGAGGCTCTCAGTCCCATAGCCCATAGGAGACTAAATACTGCTAACAAACATATGAGGTTGGAAATGGATCCTTCATCAGTCAGTCCTTCAGATGAGGCCCCAACCCTGGCCAAGACTGTAGCCTTGTGGGAAACTTTGCAGCAGTGGGTACAGCTAAGCCATGTCCAGGTTCCTGACGCATAGAAACGGTGAATAATAAATGTGGAGCCGAAATGTCCATCAACAGATGAATGGATAAAGAAGATGTGGTACATATATACAATACAATTCAGCCATAAAAAAATGAAATAATGCCATTTGTAGCAACATGGATGGACCTAGAGATTATCAAACTAAGTGAAGTAAGTCAGACAGAGAAAGACAAGTATCATATGATATCACTCATATGTGGAATCTGATTTAAAAAAATGATACAAATGAACATATTTACAAAACAGCAACAGACTCACAGATTTCAAAAAGATACTTACAGTTACCAAAGGGGAAAGGTGGGGAGGAGGGATAAATTAGGAGCTTAGGATTAACATACACACACTACTATTATAAAATGGACTACCAACAAGGACCTACCATATAGCACAGGGAACTATACTCAATATTCTGTAATAATTTATATGGGAAAAGAATCTGAAGAAGAATGGATGTATGTATAACTGAATCACTTTGCTGTGCACCTGAAACTAACACAACATTGCACAATAAATCAACTAAACTCCAATATAAAATAAAAATTAAAAAAATAAAAAAATAATAAATGTGGGTTACGTTGCCAATTTTGTGGTAATTTGTTATATCACAATGGATAACAAAAATAGTACTACATGTAAATGCATGCTTTAATATGTGTGGAACATTTCAGAGATAAATACAATAAATGAAACAGGGTGGGTACCTCTGAAAAGAGAATACCTTCTGGCGTGAGAAGAAGTCATACTTTTCTTTGTTTACACTGTAGTTTTTGAGCTTTTTTCCCCAAAATTTTGTGTGACTAAAACTATTAACTATTTTTAAGAAAATAGGTAATTTTATGCTTGTCATTTAAAAATTAACTAAGGATTCATTTTATATAAAACACTCTATTAATTCTATTTTAGCAAAATGAGACAGCTTGAAATGTTAAGATGGTGAAATTTTAGTATAATAAAATTTCAAATCAAAGAGCAATCAAGGTGAGGACACACCTCAGTTTAATCACTTGACAGCAAGAGTCTTAGAGCTGAGAAATCAAATCTGTGATCTTTTCTATACAATCACTTTGTATCAAGAAAAAATACCTGAGTGTATTAGGTTCTCAGTGGAGATATAAGTGGCAGGTTGCAGAGATTCTGTGTTCTTGTTACAGCTTAGTACATGCGATGGGGAACAATTCTGATTTACTTTTTCACCTCATAAATTTGTTAATAATTTAGTTATATCAACAATGAAATTCTTAAATCTGAGATAAAGTTAACCTGTATAATATTTTTCTTCTTATGTATGTAACATAAAGAATGAGATAGCCTCCTGTAGTTGATTTCTTTATAAAAACATATATTGAATACATATCATGTGCAAATCACAAATGATGAACGAGGGGATTTCTACTCACAGGAAACTTTCATTCTAATAAAAGAGAGAGATAACACTCTGTCAGTGGGACTTCCCTGTTGGCACAGTGGTTAAGAATCCGCCTGTCAATGCAGGGGACACGGGTTCGAGCCCTGGTCCGGGAAGATCCCACATGCCGTGGAGCAACTAAGCCCACGCGCCACATCTGCTGAGCCTGTGCTCTAGAGCCCACATGCCTCAACTACTGAAGCCCGCGCGCCTACAGCCCATGCTCCGCAACAAGAGAAGCCACTGCAATGAGAAGCCCGCACACCTCAACGAAGAGTAGCCCCCGCTTGCTGCAACTAGAGAAAGCCTGCACGCAGCAATGAAGACCCAATGCAGCCATAAATAAATAAATAAATAAATTTATATTTAAAAAAGGCTCTGTCAGTGTGGTAAATGTTATAATAGGTACATGGACAGGGAAGCTAGTTGAAAAAACAGAGTCACCCATCTGAGTCTATGAATGGGGAGACCTGGGAAACTTTCCAGAAGAGTAAATACACAAGCTAATGTTTTCTGTCTCCTTAACAAATAAAAATTTGAATTTTACTTTCATGTTGTTTGGAATTTTATTCTTAACTCTTGTTTGATGTTTTGCCTTTATGCTCGATAATCTTATTTTCAACAATGCATAGGCTTGTTGGCATAGCTATCAGATTAAGCCAGTAGCAAATCCTGAGAAACTGGACATCTCTGCAATGTTGGGAGTGTGGGTTGGGTATGCTAAGCCATGAAATAGGAGAGAAGGAGCATTGCAGAATAAAAAGGAGTTATATACCAAAGGACCTAAAAGAATGTCAGAGAGTTGGCATGGGAGGACTTGCAGGAGAGGTACAGCAGGAAATGCTCTCACTGGACTAGAGCAGACGGTGGAAAGAAAAAAGAAATTACACACACACACACACACACACACACACACACTCACACACACACACATATTTAAAAGCTGTAGAGAACAGCCTGAGAAGATTGAGTAGGCTGAGAATTACCATACCACATTATCTATTATTTTTAGTTTGCAGATTCCTATTTATTTCATTCAGCGAGTGCTCCTAAGTATAACACATATTTTGAACTGAAGGATTTAGGGAAGAGTGGGTGAGTTTAGGAGAGATCAGATGACTCAGTGGAAAATGAGCACAGATGCTATGGCAGACTGCCGTCCCATCTTCCTGGGAGTGCTCACACACTGCTTAATGAAGTTTTCTTGGGAGCTTGTGGTTGCCCCAAAGCTCAGCCCCATGGACTCTACATCAAAGCACATCAACTGCTTCACAGACATACTCCACCTCTGTGCTCAAGAACAATCACTGCCGAAGTCGTGACATCTATGGATACCTTCATTGGATTCTGTGAGCTTTAGCATAAACAAAATTATTTTATGATTCTTGCTTTCCAAATGAAAACGAGGAGCTTTCCTGGTGGCACAGTGGTTAAGAATCCGCCTGCCAATGCAGGGGACACAGGTTCGATCCCTGGTCCGGGAAGATCCCACATGCCACGGAGCAACTAAGCCCGTGCGCCACAACCACTGAGCCTGCACTCTAGAGCTCACGAGCCACAGCTACTGAGCCTGCGTGCCACAACTACTGAAGCCTGCACGCCTAGAGCCCGTGCACTGCAATGAAGAGTAGCCCCTGCTTGCTGCAACTAGAGAAAGCCCACGTGCAGCAATGAAGTCCCAACGCAGCCAAAAATAAATGAATAAATAAAATAAATTTTAAAAAATTAAAAAAATAAATAAATGAAAATGAAAAATTATTCTTAAAAATTAAATTGTATGATGAAATATGGGAACATTTGCTCCCAGTTGGGAGTAAAAAATTTCACAAATTAGTCCAACAATATTCCCTTATCTGTCCAATATCTTATGCAATGGAATGTACTGCCTAGTATAAAAATGAGGAAACACAAAGGACTTTTATTGATAAAACACATCACTTACTCATAAAGCTGTCTAGTGGGAGCAGAAATGGTAGTTAAGTGAAGCTAATGAATGAATTAGGGTTTGGGGCAATATCTTCGAATTTCAGTCTTATCCTTTTATGTGCCTTTGGGCATTCCTCTGTCTGAACTAACCTCACCTGAACAACCCACCTCCCCGTAATATTTAAATTAGTTTAACAGTATTAAAAGTTCTTAAGGAAATAAAAAACAATTTACAGTGATAAAAATATGAAAAGTCTAAAGACCTTGTCACCAATACATATACATAGTCAGGCTTCAGTTTAAATGATAGGCAGGGAAAGGCCATGTAGTACAGATCATTTTTTTTTTTCGGTTGGCTTAAACTTCCTCATTTTCCTTTGCTAGGAAGTTAGTTATTTTTCTCAAAATCCCATACAGGCCAGAATGAGAGTAGAGTGGTATGAATTAACCAAGCCATTCTGGCTAGATTTTTTTTTTTTCTGTGAACATAATATAACTATAAATCCAAACTAACCACCACAGAAGTACTCTTGATATGATACATATATGATCAGAGAAATCATGGACCTGGTCGCCAGCAAGTCAAAATGAGGGTGAAGTAAATTTGAGAAGGTAGGGTGTGAATATAGTTACAGGTATAAAGATACACATGAAATTTATTTAAACTATTCATTTATTTCTCAGTCATGAAAATTTTGCATTTTCTTCTACAACAGCTACTAATGATGATAATAATTACAACTTAACATTTACTGAATATCTCACAAGTGTGGGCACTTATGAACTTTGCATTCATTATCTCATTTAAACCTTTCAAAAATTCTTTGAAGCACGTACACTCTATATCATCATCCTACAGATATGGAGAAAGAAATGTGAAGAGCTGAGCAACTTCACTACAAACCCATGGTTACTAACTGAAATAGTTAAAATCAAAATCCAATTCCAAAGCTACACCTCTCTGTACTTTAATATACACACCATAATTTTCTACAAATTTTAATCAATATTTTGATGCCTGATAAATATATGGTGTTTCTTTTCACAACTCGGGATTAAATATTTTTATATATACCTATGTGTATGTTGCATATATCTATAAGTATATGATAAATATATGATGAGCCATCATCTTCTGTAGTTACTGAAAATTCTTTATTTTCCTCTATGTTCAGTAACATTTTTAACATTTTCAGTAAAAGAGTCTGATAGATGCATTTTTTTTTACTTTTTTTTGGTCATAATAGTACTTAAATAAGATGCACCTGGCCAGTAGGTCATTATTGTTATACCTGGACAGGGTGAAGTACAGTTATGTTTAGAACCCTAGCATTAATGGCTGCATCAGAGATCCCATACAGACAATTGGTACCTTAGCAGGGGGAGCAAGGTTTTGATGCCAAGTAATAAAACCAATAATTGAGGCAGAAAAGAAAAAGCAGCAAGGTATCAGACTAACATCGATATTACTTCACTGAGTAATAATACTCATTTAACTATGCATCAGTAGAACAAAGTTCTGATTCAGGAGTTGGTGCAACAAAATTTATTACTAAGAAAAATGAAACTCAACAAACAAAACCAGTATTGCTGGTTTGTTATTACTTGAATTAAACATCAAAACTACACTTCAAATACTTTAGACCTAAATAAGTTCATCAACAATATTGGTGTGTGAGAGAATTATAGCAGTTACAATTCAATAGATTTCTAATAAAAAGGCAAAATCGATTAGTTCTTCTCAGGTGAAAAAAAAATTCTCCTATCAGTATATTGCCTGAGATGGGTCAGTGGATGACAGATTTTATTTTCAGAATAAAAATAATATAAGTAGTAAGTGTTGCTTGCTTCCTACTTCATTCTTCCCTTGTTTCTTTCTGAGAAGGAAAAACAAAACCTTCGCTGGTGTGTATCTCTGACTTTAATACAAATAACGTCTGTGACTACTCAGATGTGATAGAGACAGAATCTGGATGGATGTGGGATGGGGAGCAAATGAAAGAGAAGCCATTGTTCAATCAACAGTAAGGGACATGTAGGTTTATAGAGCACATTTAAAGGCAAATAAAGACTTATTGACAAGGCAATGTTAAAAGCTATCTGATATTTCAGGTCTAAACTTTGAGTAGTTGCACAGACAGAGAAACTGTTGCTCAATCAAGGTCGTAATTATGAATATGCAGTATCTCGGTGCAGACGCGGAAGGGAGAGAACACCTAGGAAAGTCAGAAGGATTTAACAAGAAGAAGAAAAATCTGACACAAGGAGAAAAATTGGGACAGGTAAGAACCGGGGTAGTTTTCTTAAGTCACAACTCCTGAGGACTTTCTAATTCCTTTTGGGCACTATACATAAGTCAATAAAAGGAAAACATGTATTACATGTAATAAAATATCTACAATATTGTTCAAATAATTATGTTATTACACTGTGGTAATTCATTAAAAAATCAAACCTATCAAATGGCATATCTTACAATTATATTTTACAGAGAAGAAATTTCAGTGAATGTAAATTTACTGTAATGAGAAAAAATTCAATTTTTGTTTATTTTATATAAGGAGAAAAAGATACATGCTAAGAAAACAATTATGAGAAAACTATTTTCTGAAAAAAGAAATTTTATTTAAAAGGCCTATTTACTTAAATAATTATGTATTAAAATGTTACTTTTTAATATAAAAACCAAGGTCATCCTTCTTCCATCATCAGAAATTACTTAAGTTAGGACGTTCTATCTTTTAAGGATGGGCCCCATTCCAGTAAACAATCAGCACAAATATAAATCTATTCAATTAATGGAACTATCTACCTGAGATTTGATGTGAAAACCAGCATTCTGCCAAGGTCTTTGATCAGATCCAAACAGCATTTTAGAAATAGTGGAAGTTTATTTTAGTTTATATTTTATTTTATTGTTCTGTATTACAGCAAACAAGATAAAGCACCAAGTTCAGCCCTTGAGCAAGAACCTAGAAGTGCTCTTATTTGGAGATTTATGAGCAACTATGTTCTCAAAATATTTTTGAGCCATATTTAAGGTTTCAATTTTCATACTTCCTCAAACAATACTCAAATGTTCATTCTTTCTGAAACACAATTAGAACATCAGAATATTTGTTTTCTTTACTATAACCTTTACTACAAGCTTGCACTAGAATGTTATTATACCTCAGTATTATAGTGGCTTTCTAAAGTATACCCTGGTTCACCAGCAGTCTTACAAATTATGAGCCCAGGGGTTTTTTCATGTCTCTCTCAGGAAGGTAACTTCTCAGAACTCTATTAATAAATTAGTTCAGATCTGACAGAAAATATGTTCTTTTTATTTATATGAAGTTATACACTCTTCAAGATTCATCTTCCTGAAGTATTTCTCATTAAAAAGGAAGAAATACGTTGGGCCATAAAGAACAGCTAAAGAGGAGAGAAAATTTTTTGCATGTGAAAAACTTTACTTTGAAATAAAATACTATTTTTTCATATTAATTTTTGGGTTTTGGCTGATGTGCCAGCATCTATCAAATGGAAGTTGTAAAATTTAATTCTACTTGAACATTTGTTTAATGTAAACAGGAAGACACCAAAATTATTGGAGCTTCTTTCAATATGAGATTGGCCTATGCAGTTTGAATCCATCTCTGATAATAATTAATATTCTTATGTTGAAAATTCCATAGAACATATTTTAAGGTAGAGACATTAAAGGATATTTCAAAATAATATCTTATATATACAACACAACAGTGTGATGTTATTTTATTCATTGACTTTGTCTCAGATATGCCTAAGACTGATGGCACAAGCATGGTAGTACTTTCTCTTGTCCTTCAGCATCACAAATGGTTGTTAAAAATATTTATTTTCTACCTCTGCTTACTGTGAGGGACTAGAAATAATAGCACTCAGTAGCAATTAACACACTAGGCACACAGATATTAATTTCTAAATACCATTCACTTAAAGTAAGCTTGCCTTCTCAGAGAAATAATTTCAGCACTGGGGCAGAGAACTACACAATGAATCCGGAACAGCTTTTTGTGCCAGGAAGTAAAGAGGTACTCCAAGAATGACAGAGAAATACTATAAGTACGCAGAAGTCAGCTCGAAGAAGCTCCAAACTACCAAGTCTGGGATAATTTCAGTGTGGAAATAAGTAATTATATTAAGGGATTAGAACACAGTGTTTAGAATCCATTGAATGAAACAGGAATTCACGAGTCCTTGATGATATAAATAAATGAATAAAAAGAAAGACACGTTCTTCCTTGTAGTAGAATGCCAACTGATAAATGTAGTAATAACAATGCAGTTAGAAAGTCACTATTTGACACATATCCTAGTATAACTGATGATGAGCCAGATATCTACATATTCTCAAATATTCTCCAATTCCAAAGGGAAAAATAGTAAATTTACAGTGGAGAAAACTGTAAGACAGGATCTTAGTTAACTGAGTGACCAAAGTTAATGTCATCAGTAATGGAACAAGCCAACCACATGTGATTCTTGATGTGATGCACTGAGGACAAAATCACTTTTGGTCTATGTCTGCCAAAGATGTAAAACCTCAACCAAATCATGAGAAAACATCAGATAAACTGAAAATGGGGAAGATTCCAAAAATTACCTATCAGTAGTCTTCACAAATCTCAAGGTCATGGAACACAAGGTAAGATTGAAAAACTCTTCCAAATTAAGCTAAAAAGATGTGACAACTTAATGCAACACATGATCTGAGATTTTCTGTTGTTATAAAGGAAATTTTAAGGATAATTTGTGAACTCTGAAAAAAAGCTGTAGATTATATTGTAGTGTGAATCATTTAATTTCCTGATTTGAATTTGAATTTATGTAAAAGAATGTCATTATTCCAAGGAAACACAACATTTACATGTAAAGGGAGCATTATAGCCTCAGTCCTCAACTTACTCTCAAATAGTTCAAATATATATATATGATGTATATTTATAATTTTTATAGTGGTTTTTTCTCTGCATACACACAGAATGTGTGTGTATGCAGAGAAAACCACTATAAAAACAAATACAAGTAAATATTTAAAATAGGGGAATCTTGAGAGGGTATATGGCAATTCTTTTCACTGTTCTTGCAAATTTTCTGAAGTCTGAAATTACTTCAAAAATAGAAACTAACCAAATAATTTTTATCCTACTTTGCTTTGAGGACTCAGGAGTTATAGCAATTTAATTACTATTTACTCTAGAACAGAGTTCATAAAATGGCAGTCAACAGGGCAGTTTTAGCTTGCAGAAATGCTTTTTAGTTAGCTTAGTGTAGTTTAGTTTTGCTTCCGGTGTGTATAGAATAAAATAATATAGAATTCATTTCAGTCATTCAAAATAGTAAAATTTCATATGTAAATATAATTTTGAGCTTCTCTTGAATATTAGAAATATGGAAACTGTAGGCCCACAATTCCCCAAGACAAAAACCAGTAGATGAACAACAATTTCCCTTTTAGTTTAAGCATGTGCTTTCCAGTTCATCATATTTCCCATCCTCCCTCTTCATTCATTCTCTTTTTATATCTAATTTTGATAAGTATTTGCATTTGGAACCAAGCCGCAGAACATATGAGGCAATGTGGAACCTTATCTGTGTTCTATAACTAAGGGAGATGACACAATAAAATGGAATTGGAATACCTGAATGAAGTTTCCAATGTTTGCAATTTCAGTCTACCTGTGTAATCCTGTAGAAATCATTTACCTTTCTGGGCCTTGGTTTTCCACATCTGTGAAATTGGGATAACAATTCTACATCAGTGAATTTCTGAGGATCAAATGAGGTATTATATTAGAAAATTCCAAACTATAGATTGTTACACAAATCTTAACTATGTTCATAACAATAAATTAATAAAGAATTCTGACCAATTCTAATAAAATACACATATTTGAAATTTTGAACTCTATTTAGACAGGGTTTCTAATTTAACAAGTATCCTCATCATACAGTATGCCTTAAGTAATGTAGTGTTCTAAGAGATCTAAAATGTATACTAATCTCAATAGCCATCTGGGGTGCTTACAACCTAAAAAAACAACTTTATTGAATAGCGGCTCTATAAACTATAAATTAATAACCAGAAGTTAATAAAACTCTATTACACTGAGAAAGAACTTTAGATTAACATCCAGCAATTGTGATCCTAGAGGGAAAAAAAAAAGTACGTGTTATGAAACAGGTTGAATTTCAACCGAAGTGTTAATTAAAACACAAACCTATTTTGTGATTTCATATCAATTTCCTCCTCAAGATGCTTATTTGTTTTAGTCCCAAAAGATTCCTTTCTCTTCCACTTCTAAAGACCTGGAGACTTCTCTAGGAGAGTATCACTAATGTGATACTGACATTATGATATTGATGAGATTGTCAATGACCACCTTAAAAACAAGTTTTAATCTATCCACCAATGGAAGAAATTATTCCCTACTGGATGTGTTTCCTAATGAGTACCGAGGAAATCAAAACAATTCTTTCTGCCTGATCTTTGATTGCCATTACAATCTGTCTTCACCCAAATCTCAAAACTTATCTCTGTAGTAGAAAAATAGGTGGCATAATATTTTCTTATTTGTTAGCTGAAAAAAGGCAAATTAAAAAAATTTTAATTATCATTAATTTATTTTCTAATGAAGTTACCATTTTTATACATTTATCAAACAGGCTATGTCCTTTGTCAGTTTTCTAATAAAGCACTTCACTCATTTGTTTGATTTTCACTTATTTCTCTTTTCATTGAACACAAAGTATTGCATAGAATTTTAGAAAATTGCAAAATATAAAAGCAAAACAAGCTTGACTGTGCACAGACACTATTAACATTTGAAATACATGTTTCTAGGTGTTTTGCTATATGTAGATAGACACATAGCAACAACTTGTACATTAGGAGACACTCAAAATGTTTTGTTCAAAGAATGTATAAATAAACCATTGACGACACTGCAAGAGATATGATGTGAAAGTGTTATAAGATGGAAAGCAGGTAAATGACCTAAGGATCCTGAAAATTGCAGAGTGGCCAGCAGGGTGACACTGAGGTAGTATATTATGTAGCAGTACACCTGAACACTTGTAGAGGACAAGGATGTTGGATCAGGGGCTAGAACTCATTTGCCGTAATGGAACCAGTATGACTAATCCAAGTAGCCAAAGAAATTGCTCCTCTGTGTTCAAAAGTTCAAGTAGTAGATCAGCCTAGCTCCACAGCAGTCCCAGGAAGATCCAATGAACTCTACAGGGATCTTAGAATCTGTTTGCTTTTTTTTTTCTTCTAGCTGCCATGAGATCATATAAGCTAGATCCTTCCCCAAATACATACAGAAACCCTATCAGGGAAGAAAAGAAGGGGAAAGAAGAGGTCTGAAAAACTATCCCTCTAGCACAGCAGAACAGAGTTACCTAGAAAGTCTCTTTAAGTTAAGGAGTCAAAGTAAGATGACAAAATGAGACTAAGTTATTTTTCTAAGGTTTTTCCCACCACCATTGGTTGTACTGATCAAATCATTAACAGAGAAAAAATTTAAAGTAAAATGATTTTGCAGTGAATAACTACATGAATTATCCATACTATTTTCTTTAATATGCAAAACTGAATGACATGTTAGCACATCATCATAGTCAAGTCCACACTCTTCAGAACTTTCCTGAAAATGTGCTAGCACGTATGATGTTATTTCTTCTACATCATAAAAACTGGTTATTTGACCCAATAAAATGATCACTTCATATAAATTAAAATATTTAAAAAGACTCTATTTATAAGACCCTCTCTGCATTCCAGTAAGGAATCAAGCTCCTAACTTACAATTATAGGCCCTCAGAAAAATACATCTTATTTGGAACTAAAGCTCTGTTCTACGGATATCTGGGTCTTCTCTCTGAGGGGAAGCATTAAGCCTACTTATTATTTATATGAAAGATCTATTCCCAAAAGGAGAAGAAGGCACTTTTCCAAAGTTAAAGCAAGTTCTTGGGTTTTAACAACCACAAACAGCTTAATAAATTCAACTGCTTAACCAATAAAGTTCACCTTTACATTATTATAAAACCAAGTACCATTTTGTTGAAGCTTGGGATTATTAATATTTTATAATATGAATAGTATTTATCATGATCTTGTCTGTTCTTGCTTCCAGTGATGGAAGAAAATTTAATTTAGGAAAGTAATGCTGTATAACATGAATCCTGGATCACAAATGCACCTGAGTTCTACATATTTATATGACTCCATGCCCATTTATTTAACACAATGCAAACTCTACAGAAGAACCCAGAGATACATTGCTAAGAAGAACAGGGACACAATCCTGAATTTCATGGAGCTGATATCCTAGTAGAGCAGACAGATACATGTACGTTTAATACAGAACATTCTGTTTATACTAATGGCGTATTATGTAAGGTGCACTAACCTTTTTACTGAGAATGGTGAGAAACACTGGGAAGTATGTTTTTAAAATATATTTGAAGACGTAGGAATGCTGCAGTGTAATGAGAACTATAAACCAATGAAGTAGGAGAAAGAAACAAAAATAGTTTAACCTAGCATTTTGGAACATCTTTTCCACGAGGGACATCTGCCATTTACTGAAAAAGCAGATGAGAGCCTGAGAGGCTGAGTAGTGATTGTGGCAGGCTCCTGGGGCTGAAGGACACACTGGAATCCAGGTATTTCAAAGAGGGAAATCTTTATTAACCCCTTATATTTTGTGTTGAGATCATAAAGTACTGTATCCTACAAGAGAAGTCAGTAAGTGTTTTCTGCGAAGGGCAAGGTAGTAAATATTATAGGTTCTGTGAGACGTACTATCAGTAGCAACTACTTAGTTCTGCTTTTCTAGCAGAAAAGCCATCATTGACAATACATAAATAGACAGACATCACTGTGTTTCAATAAAATCTTCTTTACAAAAACAGGCAGCAGGCCAGATTTGACCCATATCTGTCGTGTGACTCCTGCCCTAAAGAAAAGGTGAACCAGAAATGTACCAGGATGAAAAGGAAATAGAGCTTAACTTCAAATTATATTATGTTTTATAATTGGATTAAAGTAAGAATGGATTTCTGGCATCCATGGCTACCTTTAAAAATCAGCCTTAAATCATGACAAATGGAAGTTAACAATATCTTGACCTCAAATTATTTCTAAAGTTTTTGCATATAATACTTCAACTGAAAGAAAAACACAGTCCCACAAGAAGATAAAATAAGAAAGAAAGCAAGCAATGCCAAAAAAACTCAGCTTTTTTTTAGAACTTGATGAAGTCAGTCTAAAATTTGTGTAGAAACTTAAAAGGCCAAAGAGAGAAAAAAAAAGACTCCTGAAAAAGAAGTATAAGGGAGAACACATTCTATACTAAATATTATTTTTAAAGTAAAGTATTGGCTAGAGTCCAGATCAAGATGGCAGAGTAGGAAGATCCTGAGCTCACCTCCTCTCATGGGCACATCAAAATGACACCTACATATAGAACAATGATCTCTGAGAACTAGCAAAAAGTAGAAGACTAGCATAACAGATTTTCTACAACTAAAGATATAAAGAAAAGACCACATCAAGATACGTAGGAGCGGCAGAGATGCGATCTAGTCAGAACATACCCCCTAGTGTGATGACCCACAAGCAGGAGAGACATCACAACTGAGGAGGTTCCCCCTGAGGAGTGAGGGCTCTGAGCCCCACATTGGGCTCCCCATCCCAGGGGTCCAGCACTGAGAAGATGAGCCCCCATAACATCTGGCTTTGAAAATCAGCAGGGCTTATGTCCAGGAGAGCTAGAGAACTGTAGGAAACCAAGATCCTACTCTTGAAGGGCTTACACACAACACACTTGATCCAAGTCCTAGCACAGAGGTAGCAGACTAAAACACTCTAGGTCATATGAGAAGGAGATTCATTGACTAATTGTAAAGTGTGAGCCAGAAGGGCAGGGATCTGGTGAAACATTCTCCAGGGATGGAAGCACTGGTGGAAGCTTTTAAAAAAATCTGCTTCCACCTAGCCAGCCCAGCACTGATGGGTACCATTTCCATCAGTAACACCATGCACCCCTCCTAGGTGTTTCCATGAGGATCTACCATACCCAAACTGCCTACCCTGCCTGGGTTCTCCAAAGATGCTCCAGCCCCACTCCATCCAGTGGGTCACCAGAGCCAGCACTAATGCCCCTCCAAAATGACTGATGCTCCAATAGGCTGGCCCTGCAAACCAGCATGCATGCAGCACTTGCAGCTGGTCCTTGAAGCCAGCTGGCCTGGGTACCAACCCCAACCACCAGCATGTCTGCAGCAACTGCAGCTCAACCACAAAAGGAGGGCACATGCAGCCCACAGAGCAGACACCCCTGGTGACAAGAGGAGACTGCACCACCAGGCCCCAAAGGACACTTTTTACTTTAGGCCACTCTTTCAAGACCAGGATATATAGTTGATATACATAATACATATAAACAGAGAGTTAGGCAAAATAAAAAGACAAAGGGATACCTTCCAAACAAAACCTCAGAAAAAGAACTACATGAAACAGTGATGAGAAATTTACTAGATAAAGAGTTCAAAGTAACAGTCATTAAAACGCTATCTTACTCAGGAGAAGAATGGGTGAACTCAGCAAAAACTTCAAAAAATAGATAAAAAACATAAAACAGAACCAATCAAAACTGAAGTCTACAAAAACTGGAGTGAAAAAAACACTAGACAGAATCAACAGCACATTACAGATGCAAAAGAATAATGAGCTATCTGGAAGACAGTGTAGTGGAAATCACCCAGTTGGAACAGCCAAAAGAAAAATGGAAGAAAAAAAAAATGAGGAGAGATTAAGGGACTTCTGAGACAACATCAGGCCTACTAACATTCACAATGTAAGAGTCCCAGAAGCAGAGAGAGAGAAAGGGACAAAAAAACCTACTTGAGGAAATAAGGGCTGAAAACTTCCCTAACCTGGCAAAGGGAAGAGACATCCAAGTCCAGGAAACACAGAGAGTCCTCAAAAAAATAAACCCAAAGGGACTCACACCAAAACACATTATAATTAAAGTGTTAAAAGTTAAAAATAAAGAGAGAATCTAAAAATGCAAGAGAAAAGTTACTTTTGTGTGGATTCCCCCCACCCCGCCGATAAGACTATCAGCTGATTTTTCAGCAGAAGCTTTACAGTTCAGAAGGAATTGACGCCACATATTCAAGGTGCTGAAATAAAAACAAACAAACAAACAAAACTTACAACCAAGAACACTCTACCAGCAAGGATATCATATGGAGTACATCACCACTAAACTGCCTTTACAATAAATGTTAAAGGGACTTCTTTAAGCAGAAAAGGTCATAACTAGAAACAAGAAAATTATAAAAGAAAAAACCTCACTGGTAAAGGCAAATATATAGTAAAGGTAGTGGATCAACCATCTATAAAGCTAGTATGAAGGTTAAAAGACAAACGTAGTAAAATCATATATCTAAAATAAATAGCTAAGTGATATACACACAAAAAAGATGTAAAGTATGATGTCAAAATCATAAAATGTTTAGGGGTAGTAAAAATATAGTGCTTTTAGAATCCTCTTGAACTTAAGCAACCATCAACTTAAAATAGACTGCTGTATACATTGGTTGTTATATATGAACCTCATGGTAACCACAAACCAAAAACCTATAACAGATACACACAGAAAAAGAGATAGCAATACAAATATAACACTAAATCAGGTCATCAAATTATAAGGGAAGAGAAATAAGAGAAGAAGAAAGGAACAGAGAAGAACTACAAAAACAATGAGAAACAATTAACAAAATGAAAATAAGTACACACCTGTCAATAATTATTTTAAATGTAAATGGACTACATACTACAAATAAAAGACATAGGGTGGCTGAATGAATTAAAAAAACAAGACCCATATATATATGCTGCCAACAAGAGACTCACTTCATATCTAAAGACACGCACAGACTAAAAGTGAAAGGATGGGAAAAGGTATTCAATGCAAATGGAAATGAAAAGAAAGCTGGTGTAGCACTACTTATACCAGACGAATAGACTTTAAAACAAAGACTGAGGGCTTCCCTGGTGGCGCAGTGGTTGAGAATCTGCCTGCTAATGCAGGGGACGCGGGTTCGAGCCCTGGTCTGGGAGGATCCCACATGCCGCGGAGCAACTAGGCCCGTGAGCCACAACTACTGAGCCTGCGCGTCTGGAGCCTGTGCTCCGCAACAAGAGAGGCCACGATAGTGAGAGGCCCGCACGCCGCAATGAAGAGTGGCCCCCGCTTGCCACAACTAGAGAAAGCCCTCACACAGAAATGAAGACCCAACACAGCCAAAAAAAAAAAAAACAAAGACTGAAACAAGAGACAAAGAAGAACATTATATAATGATAAAGTGATCAAACCAAAAAGAAGATATAACAATTATAAATATATATGAGCCCAATATCGGAGTACCTAAATACATAAAGAAAATTTTAACAGACATAAAGAGAGAAATAAACAATACAGTAAGTTCCCTACATACGAATGAGTTCTGTTCTGAGAGCACGTTTGTAAGTCCAATTTGTTCTTAAGTCCAAGAAAATTAGCCTAGGTACCCAACTAACACCATCAGCTATATAGTAGTGCACTGTAATAGGCTTATAATACTTTTCACACAAATAATACATAAAAAACAACACAAAAAATAAAGAAAACATTTTTAATCTTACAGTACAGTATCTTGAAAGGTACAGTAGTACCAGCTACATCACTGCTGCTTTTATGCTTGCTTCCAGATATCCTGGGCTTCAAATAAAGATACTGTACTATGTACTCTATAGAGTACTGTACAGTAAAGTACACAAAAGCATAACCACTTGTAGAGGATGCACGCAAGTGACAATGTATGTCAGACATGTGAACTAACTTATGTGATTGGACATGCGAACGCACGTTTGCATCTTTGAAAGTTCGCAACTTGAAAGTAAGTATGTAGGGGACTTACTGTAATATAATAACAGTAGAGGACTTTAACACTCCATTTACATGGATAAGATCATCCGGACAGAAAATCTAAATGAAACATTGGCATTAAGGACACGTTAGTTAATACGTACTTAATAGATAGAGAACATTCTACCCCCGAAATAGCAGAATGCACATTCTTTTCAAATGTACATGGAACATTCTCTAGTATAGATCACATCCTATGAGAGAAAACAGGTCTCAATAAACTTAATAAGACAATCATAACAAGCGTTTTCTGACCACAATGGTATGAGACTAAAAATCAATTACAAGAAGAAAACTGGAAAGAAGACAAACACGTTGGGGCTAAACAACATGCTTCTAATCAACCAATGGGTCAATGAAGAAATCAAAGAGGAAATAATAAAATACCTGGAAACAAATGAAAATGAAAACACAACCTTCCCATATCAGTTCTAAAACAGAAGTTAGAGCAATATAATCCTACTTCGGGAAACAAGAAAAATCTCAAACAATCTAATCTTACACCTAACGAAACTAGAAAAAGGAAGAAACAAAGTGCAACATTAGTAGAAGGAAGGAAATAATAAAGATGAGAGCAGAAATAACTGAAATAGAGACTAAAAAAATAGAAAAGATCAATGAAACTAAGAGCTGATTCTTTGAAAAGATAAACAAAATTGATAAACCTTTAGTCAAAATCAAGAAAAAATAGAGAGGTCCAAATAAATAAGATCAGAAATGGAAAAGAAGTTACAACCAAAACCACAGTAATAGAAAGAATCATAACACAGTGCTGGTTGTCAGAGGGCAGCAGGGTTTGAGATTGGGCAAAATTGGTGAAGGGGATTAAGAGGTACAAACTTCCAGTTATAAAAGAAATAAGTTATGGGGATGTAATCTACAGCACTTGAAATATTGTCAATACTATTGTAATAACTTTGGTGACATGATTTACTAGACTTATCATAATGATCAATTCATATATTATATAAATGTCAAATCACTATGTTGTACACTTGAAACTAATATAATATTGTACATTAACAATACTTCAATAAAAATGCAAAGGAATTTTTTTAATAATATAAAAAATAAAATACAGGATTTAAGAGTTTTCTACTGAAGCAATGTTAAACAAAAAGGCCAGTGGAACAGAATAAAAAGCCCAGAAAGAGATCTATATATACCGATAAATAATTTATTTACTGTGGAGACACTGGAATGTGTATGACAATCTCCAGAAAAGGAATTTCAGATGATTTGTAGCACTAAATGTAAATGGAAGGGCAAGGAATCTCCTCGAATATTATATGAATATCATGCCTTGGGGTAGGTATTTTTTAAAAAGATATGAAAAATACTTACCCCTAAGGAGACATATTGAAAAATTGAACGATTGGTTTGAATCATATGAAATGCCACCATCTGACCATTTTTGACAATAGAAAATGCAATTTTATAAGGCGAACATTGTGCATTAAAATTAAGACCTTATTTTTATCAACAAATACCATTAAAACAAAGAAAAGACAAACCACAGAATAAATAAAACAGAGAAGTATTTCATGCTCAAAATAAATAATGTCCCCAAATGAGTAAGAAAAGTTTGAACATCCCAAGAACCAACTGGAAAAGAGACTTGCACAGGCACTTCAAAAAATGTATCCACATGGCTGATTTTATGATAGATAATAAAATATGATCAAATTGATTAGTCATCAAGAAAAGGCAAATTAAAAACACAATGAAATATCACTCCATACCCAGAAGAATGGCTAAAATGTAAAATATTGGCAATGCTTTAGGACAATGGAAACTCCCATATATTGCTGTGAAATTTAAATCATAACAACACTGAAAAATAGTTTACCATGATTTTTTGAATTTGAATAGATGTATACTTTATGACAATGAAAATCCACTGTTACTTTTTACCAAAATAAATGTGTGAAAATATGCACTAAGAGATATGTACAAGTATGTCTTAGCACCACTATAGGTAATAAACAAAAACTAAAAATATTAAAAGATAGAAGACTGGATTTTTATATTAATGAGAAAGAACTACTTACACAACTGCAGAGGTGAATTATACAAATACAATGTTAAGTGCAAAAATAAACACAAAATAAAATAAACGTATGATTGAAAAGTTCAAAACACTCATACCTAAACTATGGTATAAAAAGAAAAGCAGGTAACTGAGATTGATGGAGAGGTATCTGTTGAGATAAGGAATGCTGGATGGATGCTCTGTCATGTCCATAATGTTCTCTTGATGCTGGTTGTTACATGAGTGTTTACTTTTTGATTATCTTTTGAACTGTACATTAATGCTTTGTTTCTTTTTTTGTATGTGTGCTACAATGTAATACAAGTTTAAATTTAATTATACACATCATCCAATGATTCAGCAACTACCGTGATAATTGTATGTGATTCTATGAAGTTTTATGACAAGTGCAAAAGAGGTTAGAGTCTAAAACAAAGGAAATTTATCTCGTCTGAAGGTTAGAGAAGGCTGAGTTCTTAAAGACTGACGAGTCATTGTAGCAATTAGAGAGGTTGAGTAGAGAGGGCAAGAGGGTAATCTAGACATATGATAAAAAGAAGTATGGCAAGTATGACACAGTTAAGGCCATACAGCTGAGGCACAATGAGTTAGAGAGATCTTGCCATTAAGCTTTTGGGAAAGTCAGGGGCCAGATCGTGCAAAGTATTGTAGATCATGGTAAAAATATTTTAAACAATCATTTTCTAAGTTGAAAATCAGGGAAGGTTTTTACACAGAAAACCATTATTAGATTTGCATTTTTAAAAGATGACTGGCAGCCATGTGTGGACCAATCAGAGTAAGGCAAGAATGCAAGGCAGGAAGACAGACCCATTAGAGGCTATCTTGATCACGCAAGGGAAATGATGATCACTTTTGTTAGTGTGATGGCTGTGAACTTGGCAAGTATTAAGATCTCTGAAATTAAGACGTATCTTAAAATTTAAGGTGTGCCGTAGCTTAGTTAACAGTTTTTTTTTTTAAATTATACGTGCTACTCTGTAGCTGGGATTCTATCAGTGATGTGCTGGAGCTTCCATTGACTGCTCTTTTTTTTAAGTTTTTCCTTCGTTGTTGGCATGTGCCTCTTGTGAGTTTGGATATGCATTTAAAGGTTGGTTGTTATGTTTTACCCAACATTTCATGGTGTTTTACAATGGAAATATTTTCAGGTGAATGTGATTACTTTGTTATTCCCAGGATCATGTGGTATTGCACATAGGATATGCCCAATACTGGTTAGTTGATGAATAATTGCAGTTGCTTCCTCTAAGACATTTCTTTCCACTGTAACTAGTTTTTATTTGTTTAAAACTCTTTTACTCTTATAAACAACAATTCAATTCAATTATAATCTTCCATTCACCTAGGAAATCAGATGTTTGTAACTTAGTATTTTATGTCTAGGGCTGAGTTTTATATTGACTGCTAACATTGCAAAGATCCAGCCTTACTTTGATCTTGTTTTCATTCCTCTTACCATGTTGGTTTTTACCAAAAAGAAGTAACATATTTATAGGTTTTCTATTGTAAAAGGTAGTGTAAAACTGTGGAGAATATATGAGTCAAAAAGGTAAAATAGTCTTGTAATAAATGAATTTACATTTTATCTTTATATTGATTCAAACTCTAATTTTACTTTATGTCTTAACTTCAATTTCTCCAAAGTCAGAGCCTGAGAAAAAGGTTTATTTGTAAACAGTTTATCTGCAAGTACCACTCAGTGTCTGGGGTAAGAAACAAGGGGATGGAAACAGGGAAAAAGGAAAAGCCAAAACAAGCATGCGTCATCAAGTTATGTACCAATAGTAGAATCTAACCAATAGGTAATTGGTTGCCTGATCACATGAAATGTGTCTTGGATCAGGTTTTCCTGAAGAGAAAGGGAGGAACATTTATCTTAGTTCCTGTCTCCCTTGATCAAGAATTGACACACATGGTTTTAAATGTCCCCCACCCTCTTCTTTCCTGGAAGGTTGTTCCCACTTGACTGCAATGGGAGTGAGTTTCCTACATTCCCACCATTCACATACTCAAAACATGAGACAAGGAGAGGTTCACAGCATAAGAGAATTTGAAACAGTGCAAAAGAAATGTTCCACTATGTGATACTGTGTATTTTTGTGGTAAATTGTTGTAGAACAGTGTTCTGTATTTATTTTCACTTTGTAGCCCACATTTATATACTCTATTAGCAGCTCTGTCTTTCTTGGCTGCATATGTATCATTTTTTGACAGGAGGAATTTTTTGCAATCTCCTACCATTCTCCCCCCCAAATTTCATCTGTTTCTCAAGGCAGTAACCAGAGTTGTAAGCTATAGCTACTGTTAACAGAAATCAAATTGTACAGGTTTGTATGTGAGTCAATGGATACACAAATATATATATATTGAATATGTATTCTATATACTTGAAGATACTTGAAAAGACATAAAATAATAAATATACAGACTATACAGATACATAATATATTTTTATATATTTGGAAAATATATTATGTGGAATGAAACTGCTAATGTGAAAGATTACCTAAGGTTATTGGTAAACAGTATGGTGAGATTGATATGTATGTTAATATATATACGTATTTACAGTTGACCCTTGAACAACAGGGGTTTGAACTGTGTGGGTCCAATTATACATGGATTTGTTTTTCAATAATTTTCATTTTACAGGTCTAAATGCAGGGGAATGTTTGTGTTCACTCAGAGATCACAATATGTGGAATCAAAAGAACTAGAGTTTGAATCCTGATTCTATCCAAAATGCTTCAGCTTCCTGCCTTTGGGTAAGTCATTTATCAATTCTTTAGTTTTTGAGATAGAGATAGCAATCTGTGGATTTGCTACTGCACCGGGTTGCAACCCTAACCCTGCGAGGTTCAAGGGTCAACTGTACTCTATATTATTATTTTATATATATAAAGTTTGACTTCTTGAAATTACTTGTGTTTACTTTTCCAATTACCAAAAAAAAAAAACTATATAAAAGGAAAAAGTTTATAAAAAAGAAGCCATGGGAATAAAAAAACTATGGCACCCTGTTTTTTTGGGTTTTTTGGGGTTTTTTTGCTGTTTGTTTTGTTTTAGATGAGACCACATTCCATGGAGCTGTGATTAAAAGCAACAAATTCCTAACTGAGGCCTTGAGTGTGTTGCCTGGTAGTCTTCTTTAGCTTTAACAATGTACATATCTCTTTAAAAAACAGATGGGAGAGTAGATATATTTTATCATTGAAAACAAAAATAATCGTTTCATCAATTTAATGCACAAACTTTCTATTTAAAAGGTGTTCTTCCCAGAATAAAATTTACTGCATAGTTTGTCATGTATTCATCAGCATTACCTATGCCTATTAGGTATAGTATAGGTAAGGAGCTCCTAGGATGTATTTTGAGAGGCTACAAGAAGAAAAAACAGGGAGCATGCCTCAGAGGATGATTATAAGAAATGAACTCACCAATCTAAAATCAATGCACAAAAGTACTATGATGGTAAATAATTTGTGCCCTTTGGGAATACATGGGAAAACTTAAATGTCTTAACATGGAGATTTTATACACACTTGCACATACCTACATGCATACATGTATATAACATAGATATAAAGATATTAAAACATATATAAATTTATTTATAAGTTTATTTATTAACATTTATATATGTGTTAATATGTTAATAACTATGTTATAGTATGTGTATGTAGGTAGTTAGATGATGATCAATAGAAGATAAAGTCATCTAGGCCAATAGCCATGGTTTTCTTTTTGCCACCATGAGTCTAGCAATTCTTTATTTAGAACTTGATTTTAACTGGAAAAAGTTTACTTTTATTTTGGAAATCAACAAGGAAATTCTAGAATGGTAGGCATTAGAAGGTCACAGGAAAACCAATACAAACTGCCAGATATGTGTGATTTCTTCTTAGAATCCTATTTCCTCAGGCTATTCTAAGAAACTGCATTACCCCTTAACCAATGGCATTAACTTAGAAAGGAAAATTAATACTGATTTTACCAATTAACTCAAACTAAATTACCTCAGTTCCTGGTATATTCTAGCAGTTTATGTTTGGATGACTAAGTTTTCCATATGGTCGTCTAAATAGTCCACTTTTAGAATACAACTTCATAAAAAAGTATTTCAGGGAACTTCCCTGGTGGCACAGTGGTTAAGAATCTGCCTACCAATGCAGGGGACACAGGTTCGAGCCTTGGTCTGGGAAGATCCCACATCCCGTGGAGCAACTAAACCCGTGCGCCACAACTACTGAGCCTGTGCTCTAGAGCCCGCGAGCCACAACTACTGAGCCCGCGCACCTCAGTGAAGAGTAGCCCCCACTCACCACAACTAGAGAAAGCCCGCGCACAGCAACAAATACCCAATGCGGCCAAAAAAAAAAAAAGTGTTTAAAAAAAAAAAGTATTTCAGAAAACAAAGTGTGAAACATTACATAAATAGCTCATTTTTTCATTGTCCTTGAAGAGTAGAATGTAATTTGGTCTTTTTTTTTTAATATATAAATTTATTTATTTATTTTTGACTGCATTGGGTCTTCGTTGTTGGGACTTCATTGCTGAGCGCATGGGCTTTCTCTAGTTGTGGCGAGTGGGGGCTACTCTTCGTTGCGGTGTGCGGGCTTCTTATCGCGGTGGCTTCTCTTGTTGCGGAGCACAGGCTCTAGGCACGTGGGCTTCAGTAGTTGTGACACGCGCGCTCAGTAGTTGTGGCTTGCGGGCTCTAGAGCGCAGGCTCAATAGTGGTGGCACATGGGCTTAGTTGCTCCACAGCGTCTGGGGTCTTCCCAGACCAGAACTCAAACCCGTGTCCCCTGAACTGGCAGGCATATTCTCAACCACTGCGCCACCAGGGAAGTCCCTGTAATTTGGTCTTAGAACTCAGAAAAGTCCTGAGATAGCCACAGTCATTGTGTAGTGGATGAGCTGAAATATTTCAAGGTTTCTG
The DNA here is from genome assembly GCF_965194825.1 of Balaenoptera physalus. Classification (NCBI taxonomy): domain Eukaryota; kingdom Metazoa; phylum Chordata; class Mammalia; order Artiodactyla; family Balaenopteridae; genus Balaenoptera; species Balaenoptera physalus. Next base: position 7,537,232 of record NC_138893.1, read on the forward strand.
GTTTGTTTTCACTGTGGCCCCTACTGGCAGTTTTAATACAGTCATTTTTAGCTTTCTTTTGAATTGCTTCCCATGTCAGCTGATCCTTGAATCTTTTAAGAACAAAAGCTTCAGCAAGTTCTGCAAACTGCATTTTGGTCAGAAATTGGGATTTAACTGTAGAAAGTATTTACATTTTTGTTTGAGCTCAAGCTTATAGGGGAAGTTTTACTGAAGAGTTTAGCAGAGTACAACTCATGTTTTAGCTCTGTAAGCTCTAAATTTTAGCTTCTGACAATGACAACTGTTCCCCACAAGGGTTTATATTTTAAAGTGAGGACGTCTAAATGACATAGAACAAAAAATGATATAAAAGTAAACAGGATTTTAAACTCTGACCAGGCATAACCATTCTATTCCTCACTTTTTGCTGAGTCAAGATGGCCAAATAGTACAGGCTGTTACCTATTCAGTTAGTTAAAGCATGAGACTGATGAAGCCCAGGTTAAAGTTCTTCTGGGATCCGATTATTTTTCTACTTTGTTGTAGTCTCCAATCTCTGCTGCTTACTCAGAAAATGGAAAATCTACTCATAAGGGACAGAGTGTTGGTGCATTTGCTCAAATATATTCTGTTCCCATCTATGAAAATATAATTTTCCATGACTTATAAAATCTTGGAGCACCATTAATTGAAAAGCAGTATATTACACTGCAAGGGTTCATTATTTCAGAGTCTAAAGACATTTCCTTTAGTATTAAGCCTATCTCAAAACCAGCCAGGTTATCTAGAATAAATAAAAATCTGAGCTTAACCTTTAACCATCTGAAAAATGGTGTATTAGTCATGGTTCTTCAGAGAAGCAGGACCAATGGGGATATATATATATATATATATATTATATATATATAATGAATTAGCTAGAAAAAACAGATATAGATACATAAAGAGCCTCTTGTAAGGAATTAGCTTATGTGATTATGGAAGCTGAGAAGTCCCATGATCTACCACCTGGAAGCTGAAGATCCAGGAATGCCAGTGGTGCAGTTCCAGTCCAAGTCCAAAAGCCTGAGAACCAGGAGCACCTATGGTGTAAGTACTAGTTCAAGGGCACAAGAAGACCAATGTTCCAGTTCAAGCACTAAAGCAGAGAGAAAGAATTTTTCCTTCTTCCATCTGTTTGTTTTATTCCAACCCTCAATGGATTGGATGATTCCCATCTACACCAGGGAAGGATAATCTGTTTTACTCAGTCTACGGAATAAATGCTAAACTCTTCTAAAAGCACACACAGAGACATACAGAGCAATAACACTTAACCATATATCTGGGTATCCTATAGCAAAGTCAAGTTGACCCATAAGATTAACCATCACAAAAGGGGAAATAAAAATTGTAATAAAGTCCATTTTAGTTTTTTAAGATTAAATCAAATGAGATAATGGAGGATACATTATTTTTGTATATAAAACTTTATGAAGAGATTACTTACCTTTATTAAAGTATGAAAGTACTTTATAAGTTTTTTTTTTTTTTATGGCAGATTCTCAGTCTGAGGCATAATGTCAATATAACCACCCAGGGATGTGATGATTTCTGCCATTTTGGTAAAATGGCCTATGTGGGTGAATGAATTATGCTAGATATAATTATAGTAACTCATTCTTTTCTGTGAACTAAATATATATTCTCAAGTTTAATCGACACTTTGATAAATGTGTAGGAGAAAAGGGTGATATATTTAAAAAGCTTTGAATTGCTTATATCTTTATGTTTAATTGGGTATAACTGTATTATCAGTACACATTATAATGAAAGATCATCATCTTCCATTCATTTAGAATATATCATTGATTTTACTTCATGGTTATAGCACATGCATTTATCCAGGTAATCTTTCCCTAAAGAACTAAGAAATAATTTATGAAAATATTTAAAGCATAGTTAAGAAGGGAAATCCAAATTAACGTTTTCTATCTTACATAAAAAAAATTATGTGGAGGTGGTGTGAATCCTATTAAAACTGAACTTAGTGAAATATGAGATGGTTTTTGAAATAGAAAAATATAATGGAAGAAAATGACATATAAGAAGTAAAGAGTAGAATCAACAATGAAGAAACTTGGATCAATGATGTAGGGAATGGCACTGAGAAAATCACATACAAAAGAGAGGAAAGTGAGAAAGATGTGGAAGTCATTATAAAGAAGATATTAATGAAGAATAACAGATAATGAAAAGCTAACATAGAGATAAAACATTTCCTTGAAGTAGAGGGAAGGCCAAATGTAAAATTTAAAATATAAAGAGCAATATCAGAAATATAAATCTTCTTAAACTGTAAGATGGAAGGAGTTCACCACATAAAATTAATCATCAGCAGGCAGCACCTAGATTATAATTTAATAGTTGCTAAAGTAATAAGGCAGACAGAAAAAGGGAAACGTGTGTTATCACTTACATGTGGAGTCTAAAAAATAAAACAAATGAGCGACTATAACAAAACAGAAACAGCCTCACAGGTACATAGAGCAAACTAGTGGTTACCAGTGGGGAGAGGGAATCAGAGAGGAGAAAGATAGGGGTAGGTGATGGAGAGATACAAACTACTACGTACAAGATAAATAAGCTACAGGGATGTACTGTACAGCACAAGGAATATAGCCAACATTTTATAACAACTTTAAAGGGAGTATAATCTGTAAAGATATTGAATCACTGTGTTGTACACCTGAAACTATTATAATATTGTAAATCAACTACACTTCAATAAAAAATAAAATAATTACTAAAGTATTCAATATTAAGAACGAATAGAATTATTGAGGTAAAGGGAAAATCTGTTAAATGCAGAGATTAAAAACAGCAAACGTATTGTAAGACTTCTCCACAAGTGTAAGTGCCAGTAGGTCTATCCCAAATCAAATAAATATGACCAGGATAGACATAATCTAGTAAAAATATCTGTGAAAAAACTTCTCCCAGCAGAAATTAGGGTGTTTCTCAGAAAGATTGGAGTACAGAAGGTAGAGGCTCAATTATCCCCAAAATAAATTAAAAACTTTAAGATAATCCCAGTTAAACTCTCCATCTGATTTTGATGGACCTTAAAAAATACAGCTTAAATTTAAGTGAAAGAATAAATATGAAAGATAAGTCAGGAAATTTCTGGAATTTTATCTGAAATAAAGGGGGATAAGCCCTATCAACCATTTAAAGCAGAAAGCTAATTAATCAAGAGTGTGTCCTCGGCATCATAACAGGCAAACACATCAATAAAGTCAAGAAGCAGATTCAAGCATATATAAATTTTAATATACGGTAGTCATCATTTTAAATCAAAAGGAATTGATACTTTTGTCAATGTATTTAATTAACATTGTTTAGCTAGGCTATTTTGGAAAAATACATCACCACCATCAATACCAAAATAATCTCCAGATAGACTGAAACTTTATATGTAAAATATGAAGACATAAAAGTAGATGTATGTATATGCAAATTTTAAAATATAGTGATAAAAAGGTCTTTCTGAGCATGATTAGAAAGACAGAAGTGACAAAAACATTTAGTAAACCTGAATAAATAAAAATGTGAAATTTATTAAGTATAAAGTCCCATAAATAAAACTGAAGACATTAAGGTCCTGGTAAAAAGCATATGTCATAGATAAAATCTAATAACCTCAATAAATCAATAGGTGGTACAAATCTTTAAGGAAAGAACAAGTGCACAATAGAAAAACAGGTAACTCTATAAATATGTCACAAAAGAAGAAAAAGAGTCAATATACATAAAAAGATATATCCATAAACATGCACTGCAATGAATATTATTTAAAGAATGAGGTACTATAACTTCCATGTTAATATAAATTGAAAATAATTGTAATGCACAAAATTGGAACAGGTATATACATACATGAGCAAAGTATAATTTATTAATAAAGTTTTCTTGGGGGTTGACATTTCATGTTGTTTCTCTTTTTTGCTTACTTTATTTTTCCTTTGTTCTTCAGGTTTTGGATCATTTAACAAAAATTAAAGGCCCTTATTCAAATTTTCTATGTAAGAGGAGTTATAAAATATTGAATATTAACCAACAAGCTTTCCAAGAAGACATCAAAAGAATATTTGACATTTGTGATGGTATTTCCTGCCTTTTCCCACTATTGATGACGAGTATCTTGATTATACTCTTTACAGCCTTTAATAACAATGTATCTAATTTCAATTTGACCTCTCTTAACCAAAAATGATGCATTCACACCTAGCGATTGTTTGAAATCTTTGGAAACAACATAGTTAACAGCGAATATTATCCCACTTAATCATAGGTCAGTGGTAGCTTGGTGTGAAATGTCTGATATACATTTCAAATAAAAACCTCAAATAAAACTTTAATAGCCAGAATCACTCCCATCAAGCTGTTTTCACTGATTTATAGCCTGGGTGATTCTGAAAGGCCCACAATGATGTATTAAGTGGCAGAGCTGCTTGTAGGTTAAAACATGACTGTGGGAAGACTAAGTGTAGCACAGCAAGGTCACACTTACTCTACCTGCTATGTTGTGGCAAAGTTTTATTCAGAAGGATGGACAAACAATAAGAACAAGATTTTTGCAGCTCCTGCTGGATGATTTTCACGTATCATACCATTCCCATCAAACTAGGACATAAATTTATCTTATTTATATCTTCAATTTCCTTGAGACTGAACATTGTAAAAATCCATAGATTTTAAAAATCAGTTCTCTATATTCAAATACTGCCAAGTATTTTTAAGTTACAACTTATATAAAACATGTATCAAGAAAAAGATTAATTGATTCCTTCAGAAATATTAAGGTTTTATTTCCTTAGTAAAATTTATCTCTAAAAGAGATTTCTCTGTACAATCCCATTCCTTCTCACCAAACTCACAAGTTTCTCTGAAGAACTTGAATCAGCTTTCAATGATCTGGACACCATCTATGGAACCACAGAATGTTTAGATCCCCATCTTTCCGCATGTTTTTGTGCTACTTCTTTTTTTGGCCATTTCAATGTTAACTTGCATTCCTCAAAAGCGGAGCCAGTCAATACAAAGTGAGTCTCAGTGAAAAATATTTCAGTCTTTTTCAATTTATCTTGCTAGACTCATATTTATAATATTAATATTTAAATTTTGTTATTGAATTATATTTGGATATAACATTGAAATTTTTGCTTTCAACATTAAAAATCTACAAAACTAAGTATTTCAATGGAGATGTTAATAAAAATGATGGATTAAATGTATATCCCTAAAAAAAAATACACACACACATCAATTGGGATAATCCAGGGGATTTATCACCAACTGTTCCATACCTTCAGAGTTGCAGTGAGGATTTCTATTCCACATTCTACTATCGCAGGTTATTTGGTAAGAAAAACTGCCCCTTGAAGATGTCCATACCTTAATCTCTGGAAGCTGTAAATTGTTTAATTACAATGCAAAAGGGGGGTGCAAATGTAATGAATGGACCTTAAAATAGGGAGATTATCCTGGATTAGCCAGGTGGACCCAATCTAATCACATGACCTCTTAAAAGCAGAGAACTTTCTTCAGCTGGAGACAAGAGAAATGTGACAGAAGGGGAAGTCAGAGTTTCCAAATATGAAAGGAAATTGACCCATCCTTGCTGGATGGGGATGAGACCTTACAGGAAGCATGAGAAGGAATATGTGCAGCCTCTAGAAGCAAAGCCCAGCCCCTGGCTGCCGTCAGCAAGGAACAAGGACCTCAGTTGTACAACCTCCAGGAACTGAATTTGGCCAGCAACTGGAATGAGCTTGGAAGCAAAATCTTCTCTAGAACCCTCAGTAAGGAATGCAGCCTGACAGGGCTTTGATCTCAGCCTTTAGAGAGGCTAAGCAGAGGACCCAGTCCAACCCACCCAGATTCCTGACTTATAGAAACTGTGAATCAATAAATTTATGTTTTTTTAAGCTGCTAAATTTGTGATAATTTGTTACAGCATGAATTGAAAACTAATGCAAATTATCAAAGGAAAGTCCTTCCCAGCAAGCAGGTTTTTATCTAAAGCTACTTATTTTGTCCTATTTTATTTTTACTGTAGCATCAAAAACAACTATTTACAATTAATGTCTTGCTTTCTAACAGTTTTATTTTTAATAACAGCCCATTAGAATTTACTCATAAAGTATATTTTAATTTCTCAAGTATGTTTTCATTTCCCAGTCTCCGTTTCACACAGCCATTGCATAATTTCTTGCCTTTCAAAGCATGACTTAACCTAATATTTACCTAGGGAATTTTATTACCAGTAAGGTCATTTATGGATTTGGTCATTGTTCTTCCCTATTGAACAAAGAGAATATGTATGAAAAATGTAGGACTTAAATAGTTGTAGAACAGTTGATGTAATTCGGAAGCTTCTAGTACAAAATAGCCACTACTTAATTACTAACAATCTTTCAGGCTTGGATTCATTTTGGATATGTTTATGTTTTTATTACTAGCCTTAGAGACATAGTATAAATTAAAAACATATATACAACTACAACAATAATATTAACTAAGAAAACTATAGAATGTGACATATTAATCTAGCCACTGGAAATGATTCATTGAGCATTTACTATATGCTCAACACTATGTTAGGCATTGTCAAAGATATAAAAGGAGTATAAGAGGTATTATAAAGGCAGAATCATAGTCAGGGTAAACGAATTCCCACTTAGAAGGACAAAGATACGCACAATTTATTTATGTATTGAACGATTAACCAGGTACTCACTTATTCAGCAAACATTTATCACATGCTTATTGTATGTGAGGCACTGAATAAACAGAAGGGTGACCACAGGGATTAAGATCAAGTCTGTGCTCTCAAGAATCTAGCCAGGGAGTCAGACACTAACAAGAGAACTAACTGCATGAGAGAGAGATATGAATCGACAGACATATATGCAGCATCACATGGGAACTAGGATACCCATCCACCTGAGGAGCAGGGCTTATCAGGGAATTCGGGGTCAGGAAGAGTTTTCGATAGGAGAAACCTCTAGAGGGAGTCCTGAAGGATGAGCAGGGCTATCCTTAAGGGATGAGGGCATTCAAACCAGGAAGTGTTACTGTGTGGAAAGGACCAGAGGCAAAAAGAAAATGTTTTTGTGAGAAAAAAAAATCACACATCTGTGAGTGTGTATGGAAAAGATAAAGGGCTGACATTCTAAGCTGGGCAGACTTTATCTTGAAGGTGATAGGAAGCAATTGAAGAGGTTGCAGCAGGGCAGTCACATGGACAGATTTGCATTTTAGAAAGTTCACTCTCGTGGCTGAGGAAAAATATTTGGAGAGTGAAAAAGGTTTTTCATAGGGAGATCAGCTAGGAGGCTGCATAGAAATCAGAAAGCAGCAGTGCTGTGTAAACTATTGTGATATGTGAACACATGATGCGTTGTCCAACAAATCCTATTAAATGAGGAAAAACAGATTGCTCTCTTGTATTTAAATTATGAAAGTAACACACAGTGGAAGAAATGTGGTCAGTTCTAAACCCATGAGCCTAAATAATAACTTGAGTGTGACAAAATAATCACTTGGAGTCGGCCAATAGGATGTAGCACTGGGCAGCCTGCCTTTACTAGCATATTAAGCTTTGTTATGAATATATTATTATCAATGGTGTTATGATTACCAGAAAAGGGAAAAAACTAAATTAAAAAGAAGAAATCCAAAGAGCCCAAGGGGAAAAAGGGCATTCTAGTTCCCGTGGTAAGTATGTTCTTACTGTGAATTTATTAAGTCATTTCACTATTTAGCTCCCCTTTCTGTCTAACTAAATCAGTTTCCCAGCAGACTCTGGGCACTGACAACATAGTGTCTCTCTGCCTTCACAATGCAAGACTAGGGTCTTCAATGTGGTGAAGAACTTGAGATACTGCCAGTAAACTTTTTCCTTCATGCAATTTCACTTCCTGCTTCACATGAATAAATTCAAGAAATATTGAGAAAGTAGAATCAAAAGGGCTTCATAGTTAATTGGAGTGTGTAGACGGCAAGGATAGGAATAAAAAGGAAAGTTACGAAGGATATCCAGAATTCTAGCTTGAGCTGCTGGTGGATCATATTGCTATTCATGAAGGTGGAACAGAACCAGGTCCTGGCTTGGATACAGAGGGAAAGGAAGGTGGTAGATCGTAAATTCAAAACATGTACATGTGAGGCACCCCTCAGTTCTGCCGAAGTTTCTGGTATAAATCGGAGATTATAGGTATGAAACTTAAAAGCTGATGACCTGAAACATAAATTTTGGAGAGATTTATGAGCTGAAGCAAAGGAATGGGTTAAGTCACCCAGAGATGGTAAAGGGATTGTTCAAGGTAAACACAGAATTTGAGGGGAGAGGGAGAATAAGGGGGAATGTAAGTACGAAGACTAATGTCCAGAGGAGACTGAATAATAGGAGAAGAATAGGTTAGGTGGGGGTGTTCAGGAATTAACCAAAGAACTAGGTGAGGTTTGAGGAACTTGTTTCTTGTGGAGTGGGCAGAGTTCAATTCAAGATAAACATCTGTGTTTAAGCATCACTGATATTTGTTCTGGAAAAATCCTGGGCAGAGGAGTGGTATAATTAATGTTGTAGACTTGAGAAAAAGAATGCATAGATGGTTTTTACTGTAATATGTCTATGGTCATAAGGACTTGGACATGGGGTAACAGCAACAAAACAATTCTAAAGAAAAAAATAAAAAAATATTTAAACTAATCCCACCTCCTGCTTAATGTCCATTTTTCCATATTTTGCTTCTTTTGCGTCACTGGGGAAAGAAGGAAAGTGACCTTTATTGAGTGTCCCTATACGCTAATACTTTCTCTAGGTTTACACTTAGATCTAATTTAATCCATATGACAGCCTGGGAGGAGAGTGGCACTGCCACTTTTGCAGAACAAAAACTAAGTCTCAGGTGACTTTAAATTAAATAGAGTGCTCAAACCAATTAAGTGACAGAATTTGCATCCAATCCAGGTGAACCCAATTCCCAAACCCACGCTCTTACCCTCACATCTTGCTCCTTTTATTCAGCTGCTCTGTCTCCCACACAATTTATCTGGAATTGTCATAACCTTTCTGTTTCATTTCTTCCAAACTCTCTACCTTCTTAAAGTTTACCTGAAGTTCTAGTTCCTTGAGTAATTTCTGCTGATGACTCCAGCTCAAAAGTATTTTTCCATGCTCAGAATTCATATAGAATATTTTTCAAAGTGTTTTCTGGGAACACTGGTTTCCCCAAAATTCTACAAAATTGTGTCTGTAATCAATAAATTAGAAATCCTGCACGTTGAGTCTATTTTGGGACTACCCAGTATTTTTAAAATCTTTTTTTAATCTAAAGAGTATTTTCCAGGCACTCCCATAATTATATAACATCAGCCCAATTCAACTGCTCACACATTATTTTATTTTTGTTCTCGTAAGTCATATTGTAATCTTGAATGTCATAATCAAGTGGAGATCATATTACATGTATAATTTGTGTATGTGTGTATGTGTAAGCATATTATAAGTGCTTAAAACATTTGTTTATTTGTGGGAAAGTAAATAAATATAGAAGTAAATAAATATAGTCTATTATTTACTATCTAAAACAATAAGAAAATAATTTCTGGAGATTCAGAAGGAGGGAATGGGTTTGATGAGAAAAAATAACTTTCTTTTCAGCAGGTTTGCATTTATCTCTTTAAAATTTCATCGTTTTAAAATTGAGTAAACAGTTTTTTCTTCTGCTGAAGATGTAGAAGGGCATAAAAGCATTTCATTCATATGGTAATACCAAGAAAAATCCAATAAAATAAAAAAGCATCCTTATAAATGCTACCGTATCAAAGAGAAGTGGACACACATACACAAATCCTTATTAAACTGATTTCCACAGAGAAGCGACCTTCATAGCTTAGCAGCAAATTTTATCAACTTTCGTGGGCAAACATCAGGTAAAAGAGAAGACTTGCTAAAGGCAAAGAAGAGACCAATTGAGCCATTGGCAATGGTAGGGACAGACAGAAATGGATTAGTCTGAAGGACTCCTAAATACAGTATTTTTTGTATAGCATTACGATTGTTCTCCCCTCCTTCTACCTCTGAATTTTGCGGAGAAAAAACAAGTAAATTGAGGCTGTAGAGTGAATGAACTCACCTAGCTCATTGTTCATACAGCAGCAGCACAGGCCCCAGTAAACTTAAAACTTGGTAAAATCTAAAACATAACCACCTCACTTTATCTTCCAGACATGAAATAAAAGTTCACATTCTTTGCACAAAATAAAAGCAGGGTAGTAGTCTTCTTCAATTTTTTCTATTTTTTCTATATACAAAGTACAGTATACTATCAAATATAATGAAATATGCCAAGAATACGAATATGTTGGGAAAAGAAAGAATATAAAAGAAATCACAAAATCAAACTGTAAATGATCCAGCCACAGCACTATCTGCCACCATAATTTTCTACAATATGATCTTAACACTTTTCATTTCAGAGGTAGACTCTATGTTCTCTCTGCTTGTAACTCACAATAAATAGAATATGGTGGCCTTGATGATGCATGACTTCTGAAGTTGGGACAGAAAAGGCATGCAGCTTCTTCCATATTGGCTAGGTCACTTGATGGCAAAAGAAGTCTACATGGGTAGAAATTAGGATAATTGTTGGCTCTCAAGGTAAAGGGGATTATTTAGAATGAAGCACAGAGGATTTCTATGGTGACAGCAATGTTCTATATCTTGATTGGAATGTGGGTGAAACAAGTATAATTATTTGTCAAACTCATCAAATTATACACTTAATATCTTTGCATTTTAGTCTTTGTAATTATACATCATTTTTAATCCAAAAATAAATGGACATTTGTGTATATTTTTTAAATCTCTTTTCAAGAAAATAAAATTCAATGAACTAATTTTTGTTTCATAATTCACTTTCTTTAATTATTAAGACATGGAGGTTGGAACACAGCAGAGGAAATCAAAGTAGTTTTGAATAATCTCATGATTAGGGGATCTTTTTTTTTTAATTTGGCAAAAACTAAGTTGGACATATGTTTACAGTTAATATGTTTCACAAAATCATCACTTCAACTTGGAAATAAAGCATCTCTGTTTGATAATGTTATAATAGTGTATTATAAGCTGACCAATGTATTTGAAGGTAATTAAATTTTCTTAAATAAAATCTGTGTTTCTGTTTTCCATTAATTCAGCTTACTGCATTAATTCTATAGTTTAAATTGTCAAGGTAGCATTTTTTCTATTGGCATAACAAAAATTCTTTATATTTTAATTCCTACCACATTTCACTGCCTCAAACCTTTTTTTAGACATAGATCTAAATAAGTAGGCACTGGTGTTAAAAATAATTCTCTTTCATGTGTTGGTTCTTATAAAAACTAATACAAATTATGAGATTGAATAAAAAGTAGAGGCAGTACCAAATTTAAGAAGACAGAAGATGTTTGGAATTTGAAGTGAATGAACAGGAACCTATGAGCCACAGATTCTTAGCCCTCAAGAATACTTTCCTTTCTACTCCCTTTTCACTTTTAACGTGGAGATAAATGTTTAAAAAAGAAGAAAGAAACTAAACTTAAAATCAAATCTAGATATCTCTAACTAATGAGACTTGAGTAATGATTATACTATGCATTATTAATAAGTTTTTTTTTGTTATGAAAAACATAGTAAAATATCTTCATCTCTTCTGGACACTGTTAGATTTAAAACTTACAACTGCGTATCACTTAATAACTATGTGGTTAAGAAAAAGGGAGCCTCACTTTTCTCAATCTTGAAATGATTTAACATTATAGTTTCACAGTATGCTTTAGAAATAATATGCATAATAAATACTGCTGTACAAAGAAGATGCTCAAAAAACCAAATATATACATATATATATACACACACACACACACACATATATATATATATAAAACTTTTCACTGTTAACTACTTTTACTGTTGTAGTCTGTTGAGAGAATGGCATAACAGAGGTTCCTTTACATTCTCACTTCATGGCCCCATTAATGTCTCAGTAATTGTTTCACCACACTCTTATACTACAACAAATATCTATTTCTTTTATTCAGTAGATAAATCTAAATAACTTCATAATATTTGTGTCCTAACAATTTAGGAACTATTTTAAAATATACTACACATAAATTAAAAGGAAATGATATTTTATTTTCACTCTTAAAAGAATCCCAATTACCAGACAGAGAAAGACAAATATATGATATCGCTTATATGTGGAATCTAAAAAAAATGGTACAAATGAACCTATTGACAAAATAGAAATTGAGTCACAGATGTAGAAAACAAACTTATGGTTACTGGGGGGAAGGGGGGGAGGGATAAACTGGGAGATTGGGATGGACATACACTACTCTACATAAAATAGATAACTAATAAGGACCTACTGTATAGCACAGGGAACTCTATTTAGTGCTCTGTGGTGACCTATATGGGAATAGAATCTAAAAAAGAGTGGATATATGTATATGTATAACTGACTCACTTTGCTGTACAGCAGAAACAAACACAACATTGTTAAATCAACTATACTCCAACTTAAAAAAATTAAATAAATTTAAAAAAAAATCCCAATTCCCGAGTTAAGAGATGTGGGCATCTGTGGGGCATTTACAACGTCTCAAACCTCAGAATCAGACTGGACAACATTGCTCCCATTTCCTACTCCACAAAAATTTTTGTATGGCCCTTCCTACTTGTCACAGCAGCTGCCAAAAATCAGCTTTGCCAAGTTATGTTCTAATGGAAAGAACATTAGTTATGTTCTAACGGAATTGCATGTTCTAATGTTGCAATTTTGAACTCAAGCTAGCGGTTCACACAGTGTCAAACATGCTATCAATGTGATTCTTAGTAATGTTAAAATATTCCACGGTGCCATGTGAGTTTGCAATGCTGCCCCAGGGCACTTTGTCACACAGTCTGGGGACATGTATATCAATAAAAATAAAATAATAAATATTATTGATTGTTAAGTACAAATTGAGGGAACATTCTCATAAATTAATATGAGGAAAAAAAATGTGAAATATGAAAAAGTAGCAGACCAGGAATACAAAAAATAGGAGACAATGAGTTAGTAATGCGTTAAGGAAAGAATGACTAAAATATAGTCATTTGACGTTCATGAGAGTTAGAGCAATTAGAGGAACAGCAATCCATAAACAAGCCTGCCACACTGAACAAAGTGCTTCAAGACAAATAATGTTACTTCAAGTTTTGCCAGACAATACAAGACCTTGACAAGCAATGGTCCTGAAAACTCCATGACTTACTCTTAGATTTTTTAAAGGAATTTTTAAAGATTCTCTGAACAGTATTCAGTTCAAGAAACAGATTTAATAACACTTCAAGATATTTCCTTTACTAAAATATATAATAGGATTATAAAACAGGATTGGGAGATGTTTGGGAAAATGTCATCAACTTTTTATGAATGTTTTCAGTGGAAAAAAGTATGTATGTTTAATAAAATAAATAGAACATTTTCTTAGAAACAATAATAAACATACTTTGTAGTGATCTTATGACGTGAACTTGTGATTGTAAGAAACAAACATATCAGAACACATTTATTCTTCAGCATGAGAACTGGTTGTACATCTCAGGAATTTGTAGCCTGTGTATTAACTCAAGTGAAGACTGAAGTGATCCCTGATCCTTTATATAGTTCTAAAACACATAAAGCTCTGGAGAAATGTTTTTATAAATTGGGTGCTAAACTCTTTTGGCGGGAAACTTGTGTCTCCAGTCAAGATGGAGTAACAGACACCAATTTACCCTCCTCTCTAAACAACCAGAAGTTATATATGTCAATAGTATTCACAACATAGAACATCAGGCAATGAAGGATAGTGATCCCTGAGACACAGGAAACAAAGGTGAGCCCTCTGTTGCCCCAGTTGACTCCCTGAAGAAAGTTTCCAGGCCAAGGCATAGGGATTAAGGCTTTTGTTCCATAGAGAAAATGGGGGACATGAGTCTAGGGCTTCTGTTTCATAGAGGAGATGGGCACATGAGTCTGGGGAGACTTTGGTACTGGTTGCTCTTCCCTCAGCCAACCAGTATCTGGGCGCTTTCTCTGGATCCTCCCTGAACCTCCCTGTGGGTATTAGGTTGAATCACTAGAGGAAATGTCAGCGAGAGGGTGGGAACCCTTTTATGTATGCTTCCCCGAGGAGTTTCACACTGTCATCCACACCTGGCCTGTTCTTCTAGGTATGAAAATGCTAGGGTCCTCTATCTCCACTTAGGCACCTACCTCTCTACAGATTGTTTGCTCTGCAATTCCTGTTCTCTGAAAGGCTCAAGAAAAGCCACTTATTTGCAGTTTATCCAGCTTTTGTCTTGTCATTAAGAGGGGGAGTCATGCTCTTTCTAGCATTTTACCTACCTGAGCTGAAATATTAAGTCCATCATGCTTACTAAAGTTAAAACCAACAAAAACACTCACTCTCTCATTCTCTCTCTTTCTCTGATCACTTAATTCTGGCTGACCTTGGAAAAATTTATCTTATTAATTTTTCTTACACTCCAGACCTTTACACACAGTTTATCTGGATCATCTCATGATTCCAAATCATACCCAAATATCTAACCAGAATTGTACCTTTTCTTCTGAAGCCTCTTCGTGAATGGGAGGATTACTTTTTTAAGCACCAGTGACAACCTGACAACAATCTTTCATTGGTTTGCTTACTTACACATTGGAAATGACAGAAAATCATTGTCATTCATCTAAATTTTTTTTATAACATCTATGCCATTTTAAGAAATACATTCCCATGATTATACACACCAGTTAATTCCTCTCAGATTCCAGCAGTAGTCCATTCAGGATCAAGTGTAGTTCAACTCTTTCAGGATATCTTCCTTAACTGGTTGGTATATGCTGATTGGTTTCTGGTTTCTGACTCTTGATAATGAAGCAGTGTTCCCAATGGTGAGATTATGGATTTGGAATTCCAAGATATATGTCCTACCACATGCAATATGGAGGTCAATTCATTTATTTTGGTCAATTCATTTTTTCCTCCCAATGGTAATTTACTGTGCACTACTCTGTGCCAGGCACTGTCCTAGAACTGAGGGATAAAGTGGGGAAAAGAAGACAAGAAAAGTTCCCTTTCATAGAACTTACAGACTATCACGAGAAAAGAAGAAGAAATAAGTAAACAATCCATTGCAGTAAATGGGACAGAAAAGTGTGGCACTCAATCAGGGCATATAAGAGAGGTGCTGGGGTGCCAAAGAGAGCCACGATGAGATGCTGATACTCAAGTTGAATACAGAAAGGTAAGTCATAGCTTAAAAAAAAAAGAAAGAAAAAGAAAAGGAGAAAAAATGCAAATTAATGGAATCGGGCATGAGCAAATTGAATAAAAATTATGAGTGTTTTTAATGTATTAGTGTTTTTAATTGAAGTATTCTTCTTAGCTTTATTTTAATTACTGCATAAGTAATTGTGATTAGACTTGTCAATCCCTGTGTAAAAGCAATGAAGAGACATCAAAATTTAATCAGCACACAGATCATGCAGACACTGAGCCACAAAAGGTCCATGAAAAAATTAGCAGAATTAAAAAATTTAGAAAATATTTTTCCTTGCCTTTTCAAATTCAATTAATAATGCATTGGGGGGGGGCTTTCCTGGTGGTGCAGTGGTTAAGAATCCAGCTGCCAATGCAGGGGCACGGGTTCAAGCCCTGGTCCAGGAAGATCCCACATGCTGCGGAGCAACTAAGCCCGTGTGCCACAACTACTGAGCCCGAGTGCCAGAACTACTGAAACCCGCGTGCCTACAGCCCGTGCTCCGCAACAAGAGAAGCAACGGCAACGAGAAGCCCGTGCACCACAATGAAGAGTAGCCCCTGCCCGCCGCAACTAGAGAAAGCCCGTGTGCGGCAATGAAGACCCAATGCAGCAAAAAATAAATAAATTAATTTATTTATTTAAAAAATTAAAAAAAATAATGCATTAGGGAAAAAGAGAGTTTATAATATCTTTTGAAGGAAATATAATAAAAGACTAAATTATTTGCCTGTATTGTTTTGAATGATACTCAAAAATCAGTTTTCATGAAGGTATAGGAAAAACCATAATTAATAAAATGAGAAGATTTAAAAATCTGAAAAAAATACTAGCACAAAATGAATGGTTCTTAAAATATAAAATATATTTTATATTTAAAATACTTAAATATTTAAAATATGTTTAAAACATATACTTAAAATATATTTCTTTTAATTCAATATAATTTATAATATGTCACAAGCATTAATTTAAATTTCTAAGAATGAAGCCATAAAATTGTTTGGCATCATAATAATTGAGGGAAATGATATTTTCTACCTAGCAATAACTCAGGTGTATATGTATAAGTAGATATATTTGTAAAATTCATATATTTGTGTATGCATTTATTTATATATTCATTTAAGTATAGTTTTTGAGTACTAACCAATAAGTTTTCCTTTAAGTTCAGAGTAAGCCTGAATCAAAATCAACAAAATGACCTTAGGTTTTTATGCTTCTTGAGCACAGTTATGAAACCTGTTTTAAAAAGGAAAAAGGCAAAACAAAACAAATGGCCTTTCATTGAGGAAAAAATATATACCTCAGACAATTACCAGATTCATATCTTATCTGAATATTACCATGTCCCTTAAAGAGGCACTTGGTCTGAAAGAACCTTAAGTAGTGAACAGCAAATGACTAGAGCATTGAGTAGAGAATAGAGTGAGACACCCAAATTCAGTTCTACACTCTTTTCCAATAAATGTCCCTATATACTAAGGTACAAACGAGAAATTACCTTAACTACAAACACATCTGAAACGTGTTTCCTGAAGTCTAATCCATAGCTCAGAAATTGCTGAGACCAACTGATCACAGTTCAAAAGTTTGTTCTGAAAATAAAGAATATACCAGCCCATCTGAATGAATTACCCACCACTCAGAATGCTCTTACAAACAAAGAAAGAAAAGTAATTCATAGTCCAATTTTCCTTTGGAAATGGAATACTATAAGCCATCCTTATTGCCAGACATCCAAAAAGTTTAATGGAGCCAGAGGACATGAAAAGAAGGAACCTACAATCAGCAAGCATAGGACTTTTGCTGCACTAAGAAACAAAAACAAAAACAAAAAAAATGCATCACAAATAACTATGAAAACAAAATCCTTTCTGTCCACAAAGAGAAGCCTATAAGGAAATAGCAATGATGTTTATAGAATACTGTTATTATTAATTGGGATTTGAATACTGTTAACATAGACTTACATAAGAAATTTTGAAATACTTAAAACAGGCCTTCATCAACCTTGAGACTAAAAATATATTCAATAACCTAAAGAAAAGCATAAATCACTAATAGGTATAGAAATTATTGAGTTTCAATTCCTGAAGGAGGTGAGAAAATCTTCTTACATGGCATCAAAAAGTTTACAGTGTCAAAATTCATAGGAGAACACCCTCAACCACACACATACATACAATAGACCAGTTTTTTTTTTTAATTCTATTTTATTTTATTTATTTATTTTTCTTTTTTTTTTTTAAATTAATTAATTAATTAATTTATTTATGTCTATGTTGGGTCCTCGTTTCTGCGCGAGGGCTTTCTCCAGATGCAGCGAGCAGGGGCCACTCTTCATCGCGGTGCGCGGGCCTCTCACTGCCACGGCCTCTGCCGCTGCGGAGCACAGGCTCCAGACGCGCAGGCTCAGTAATTGTGGCTCACGGGCCCAGTTGCTCCGCGGCATGTGGGATCCTCCCAGACCAGGGCTCGAACCCGTGTCCCCCGCACTAGCAGGCAGATTCTCAACCACTGCGCCACCAGGGAAGCCCTATTTTTCTTTTTATTTATTTATTTATGGCTGTGTTGGGTCTTCGTTTCTGTGCGAGGGCTTTCTCCAGCTGTGGCAAGTGGGGGCCACTCTTCATTGCGGTGCGCGGGCCTCTCACTATCGTGGCCTCTCTTGTTGCGCAGCACAGGCTCCAGACGCACAGGCTCAGTAATTGTGGCTCACGGGCCTAGTTGCTCCATGGCATGTGGGATCTTCCCAGACCAGGGCTCGAACCCGTGTCCCCTGCATTGGTAGGCAGATTCTCAACCACTGCGCCACCAGGGAAGCCCAATAGACCAGTTTTTTAAAGTAGGATGATTAAGAAAATATTCCAAGTGTGAGTTTATGCCAAAGCACTTCAAGTAGTTCTACAACATGAGGTTCAAGGCTATTGACAGAGATGGAGTTCAATGGGCCAAATTTCCCAACTCTACATTTCTTTGGCATTGTAAACACTGTTTATAATAGTATTCCTTTGGTAGGGTTTCTCCCATATGACACAACCATTTCTATAAAATATTAATGCTTTTCTGTTAAAATGAAAAATTGTTCCATGGATTAAGCCCTGTGCACTGTGTTTAAATAAGGGAGGAAAGGAGTGTGTTTGTTCTTTCATGCCTTGTGCCTGAACAGTATGTGAACTAGTCTTTGCACTGAAGGGTATTCTGCCTGGGGTGATAGGAAAATATATCAGGCAGACAGAAGCTGAGAGATAAACACTAGATTCTTTTATGAAGAGAGTATACATTTTCTAAGCGTATATTCTAAACTTCTAAACCAGTTCAGTGAAGGCAGCATTAGTAGGAAAAAAATAATTTGTTGTTAAATTCAACTAGTGTTATTGTCAAATCCAGACAGAAGTTAGACTCAGGGATTCATTAGATCACTTTTTTAGAAAGCACATCTCAAAAATACTTCTGTAAGACAAATAACTGCATTTAAAAAATCTTATAGGGGCTTCCCTGGTGGCACAGTGGTTAAGAATCCGCAGAACAACTAAGCCCGTGCGCCACAACTACTGAGCCTGCGCTCTAGAGCCCATGAGCCACAACTACTGAGCCCGCATGCCACAACTACTGAAGCCCGCGCTCCTAGAGCCCATGCTCTGCAACAAAAGAAGCCACCGCAATGAGAAGCCCGCGCACCGCAACGAAGAGTAGTCCCCATGTGCCGCAATTAGAGAAAGCCCGAGCGCAGCAACAAAGACCCAACACAGCCATAAATAAATAAATTAATTAAATTAAATTAAATTAAATGGTTAATTAATATATTAGAAGACTTGTTTAAAGTTACCTCAAATATAATTACTGAATTCCACATAATTTCAGAGAGGAATCAACCCAAATGTCTATAGCCAAATGAATATTTGAACATGTGATAGAATCTACACTGTTCCTCAATGAGGGGATTTTTCAGTTTTAGTTCAGCCTTGAATTTATGTTTCCTACAAGAAGAGAAAATATAAGTTCCACCCTCTGCTAAGACCTGGCGGCATCAGCAGGAAGGAGTGATGGGGATGAAGTCAAAGGCATGAGGATGAAAGTCCACAAAGAGAAACACTTCCAGGAATTGAGAAAATAGCTTCGGGGATTTTATGAAACTTTGAGATAACGTAATTCAAGAAAAAGCAACATTGAAAAACCTTAACTTCGAGTAACTACCTGTGCAGATGTGAGAAATCTCTACAAGCAGTAAATAAAGGCGTTTCTACCAACACGAGGCAACATTGGCCAGTCTGGTGAGGGCACCAAACAACACAGGACACCCCAAAGAGGATCAGTAGGACTTAGATGTCAAAATAAAGTAATATCAATGCACTACAGAGTATCCCTTTAGCCACAGTGGGCCAATTCTTACTAGGAAACCTTATGTTAAGATAGGGCTATCTCTATATTATGTATAAACTTGTACAAAATTATATTTAGCCATAAAAGAAACTTTATCTATTTCTCATTCCAATGTCAGCATCCACATGTACAGGCATTTTCAATATAGTGTTCTTTTATTTATAACAATTATTTATGACAATGATTGAAAAGACTGGATTGAGGTTAATCCAAATGACAATTTCAGTAAAAACTGTTGCGTACTGAGTGTGCAGACCAAATAAACACTTCTCTTTAAATAATGTGAAATTAGCCAGGCCTCTTCCTGGGTGATTTGCTACACATCACATTAGCATAGCATACCCCATATTAACTAATTCAGGAAGAGGCCTTACTAGTGGGATGTGTGTGCTGACATATTAATAATAACAATAATAACTAATTTGAAAAAGAAGATTGTATTTAAAACAGCCACTGAGAAGGTCCCACATAAGGAAATGATTATAAATTATAAATCCAAATGTTGAACAAAGGTGAAGGCCAGTCAGTTAAATGAGAAATCCAGTTTGTGGTGGAGGGGTCACTAGTAAACTGGGGAGAAATGTCCTAATGTGTATCTAAAAGCATACATATTTTTAAATTTTTATTTTATTTTATTTTATTTGGCTGTGCCACATGGCTTGCTGGATCTCAGTTCCCTGACCACGACCAGGGATTGAACCCAGGCCACAGCAACCCAGGTGCCGAATTCCAACCACTAGACCACCAGGGAACTCCCACAGCATACATATTTTTTTAAGTAAAATATGTAAACCAAACAAAACATGCCAAACAAAAGCACTTTGTTTTCTATACCTATGTTAATTCAGAGGGTTTAAACAACAAAATAAAGAGCATCTACAGGGTATTACATTCATGAGAACACAGAGACAGCTATCTTACCTACAGGAGACTACAGATGGTATAGACTGGCATTTTATACAAATTTTAATGACAGTAGCATTTTGTACTGTAATCAATGCTGAGTTCACAGTTAAATCTTTAATGAGTTTGCCAGTGACAATGTGTTATTTAAAGGTAATTATTCTTCATAGTATCTGAATTAATCTGTTTCTCTGAATATTATTTTTTACATAAGGATGCCACAAACACAGACAAAGCCATTGGATGGTTGCAATTATACTTTTTTTCATAATAAAATAATTATTTTTAAAAAAGGGAAAAGATAGAGTATCACAGTATAATGAAAGTCCCTGAAGGATAATTCTGCAGAGAGACAACTGATATTTAATTTAGTGAATCCTGATAATTGCTTATCTTTAAAGTCTGAACTGTAATTACAATTTACAAGATACAAATGAAAATCCCCTTAAGCAAGTATATAAGCGATGGTCACTGGCAGTTGCACTTATAACGTCTGATATCACCTTTGTTTTAATGAAGTATAAATTTAAACAACTTAGTCTTTAAATGTTCAAATAAGAGTATTTATGCTTAGTAAGTATCTAACTGGACACGGTGGTTAATACTGTATACCACACAATTTACCAGAGTGTGGAAGTCAAAAACCCTAGCTGTCTAAGCAGCTGGTCATTTGTATTTTTTTTTTTAATGCTGTCTCTCTTTTCCACTGATAAAATGGCAGCAATTTAAAGTAAGATTGCAGATGGGGAAGGAAAAGTTGTCAAGTCCAATCTGCATTGTAAATAGAAAACATACAATAAGAAATGCCCAGAGAGAAATCCTGACAGGTCATCTGTCTGGGTGTTAGGTTGATGGTCATTTAGAGTACTGAAACGTGCAGTGTATAGTTTACTGATAAGACGCTTTACGTAATTTTTATCAGAACAAAATAAAAAAGGAATAGATAAGATAAACCCAGGGAAAGGTGAACCTTGATATTGCATTATGTTCTAAATCATAGCAAGAAACAAACAGAGTTTGATTTCCAAATCATTACCAAGACCAACAATAAACATATACAGTTGTATGAAAGACAAACCTCCAGCTCAGGCCTATTAGTGAGCTCTTCTATCCATCCCATAATGTCTATCCCAGTGTTTTGTTCTCATTATTCTGGGATATCATCATATCTATAACATTTTAATTCCCATCAGTGTGCTGCTGACTTTCAAGTCTAGATCTTCATCTCAGCACAGTGTCCTGAGATCCTGGATCAAACATCCAACTGCTTAGTGAACATTTCCATGTGGATGTGACACAAGAACCTTAAGCCTTTATGCTCCCACATCAATTTTCCCTCCACTCTGTCTCCCAGCCAGCTTTGTTTTCAGTGCTCCCACTCCCACCATCTATTCATTTATTCTTGAATCACCTTCTACTCATCTCCCTTATTTTTTCTTCACGTCTAATCTACCACCCAGTTCTTCTGGATCTACCACCAACATGTACCTCAATTACATTTTCTTCATACCACCTATGCTACTGCATTCCTTGTCCTAGCAATTATCTGCTTTTGCCTACACAGTTGTGAGGGAGCACTCTTGCCCCCTTCTAAGCCACCCTCCACAATTAAGCCAGAGCAATACCTTTGAAAAAAATGTCTTTATGTGTGCTTGAAAACCTTCATTGCTTCTCATTAATCTTGAGTGTGATTTGGAGCACAGAATTCATTGCTCTCAAAAAAGTCATAATGGGTCAGTATGATGACAAACAAAAATAAAAGTGTCCATCAGGCCTCAGGTTATTCTCTCTCCTGTGTTCCACGTACATTTCATCTTTGCACCTTCTAGTTCTATTGAGCAAAAGCAGCCTCAGGCCCTCCCCCAGGCCCCCAGATATGTTCCCACAGAGGAAGCAGCTACACAGAGGCAGCAGTTCCCACAGTTCTCTCTGCAGTGGCTACACTGGCTTGGCTTCTCAGATTTTCGTATTATTCACACTTTGAAAGCCAAAATAAAGGGAAAATCCTGAAAGCAGCAAGTAAAAATTGAAACTTACAAACGGGAACAATGAGCAAAATAATAGCTTATTTCTCATAAGAAGCCACGGAGGTCAGGACAGAGTAGAACGACAACTATAAAATGCTAAAAGAAAAGAAATCCACCCAGGATTCTATATCTTAGTGAAAATATTCTTCAAAAAAGAAGACAAAATAAAGAAATTTTCAGATAAAAGAAAACTGACATAATTCTTTGCCAGCAGATGTGCTTTATAGGATATGGTAAAGGAAGTTCTTCAGGATGAATGGAAACGATAACAGAAACTCACATTCAAAGAATAGAATGAAGAATACTAAAAATAGTAAATGACCAAGGGAAAAAAATTTTTTAATGTTTTTTTCTTTTTGTTTTTTATTCTTCATTTCTATATAAATCATAACAATTTCAAGCAAAAATTATAATATTTTCTTATAGGGTTTATAATCTATGTAGGTATGATACATGTAACAATTGTAACATGAAAAATTAGGGACAGTCAGTCATAAACCTATGTGGTGGCAAGGTTTTTATGTTTTATATAAACAGGTATAGTATTAATAACAGTTCAACTGTGAAAAGTTAAGGGCGTATATTTTTTACTGGAGAGTAGCCCCTTGGGAAAAAAAAAAGAATTCTAGCTAAAAGGTAAATAAAAAATTAAGATGGGATTCTGAAAATATTCAAATAATCTAACAAAAGTCAGTAAAGGAGAAACCGAGGAATAAAAAAACCTTAGAAAGTGATATGTAAACAACAAATAAGAAAATGATAGGCTCAAAGTCAAACATATAAAAAAATATATTAGATATAATGGGCAACAACTAAAAGATACAGGTTGTCAGAACAGATTTAAAAACTAGTCCCAACTATAAGATGTCTACAAGAGGCACACTTTCCATATAAAGAGAGGTAAGATGAAAGTAAATATATGGAAAACATACCATGCAAAGAGGTAGGCAGGAAGACCACAGTGACTAAATTAATAGCTGTTATGGGTCACCTTCACAAGCAGATGAATCCAACCCCAAATTTGGATCAATGTCAAGACTGATGAGGCCATGTGTGCACACACCAAAAGGCTACGACGAGGTTTATTACTTACATAATTGAGGTCTTACAGAAGCAGGGAAGACCACTAAAGCAGGTCCAGAAGGGATGGCCCTGGTCTTTATTGTAGTTAGGGGCTAGGGCTAGGGCTGGGGCTGGGGTGAGAGCTGCTGAACACAGGCAGACCCTTGTAATGCTTGAATCTCCCACCTGCACTGAGGAGGGAACAACCAGGCTTGCTCTTCTCTAAGGGGAAAAAATTGAAAATTAATGATCTGTTGCCCACCCTGAGACATTAGAAGAAGAAGAGAAAGTATGCCCAAAGTATGTTGAAGGAGGGAAAAATAAGGATAAAGACAGAATTCCATTAAATAGAAAGTAGAAAAACAGAGAATCAATGAACCAAAAACTGGTTCTTTAAAACTTTCACTGAAATTAATAAGCCTCTAGCAAGACTAATCTTAAAAAGAAGAAAGAAAAAAGAAAATATTGACAGTATTAGGAATAAAAAGGGGACATTACCAGTCCTGCATACATTAAAGTGATAATAAAGGAGTATTATCAACAACATAGTACCAATAAATTTGAAAATGTAGATTCAATGTATACATTTCTCGAAAGGCAAAAATGAATCAAAATTGACGTAAAAAGAAAAAACTCAAAAATCCCTATATGAATTAAAGACATTCGATTCCAAACATAATACCTTCCTAAAGGCAAATTTGGATATGGTTTCTTAGTGTGCTCTTTCACATATTTTAAGCAGAATTATTACCATTTTAACACAAATGTTCAGAAAATAGAAGAGGGAATGATTCACAGCTCATTTTATGAGGGTATTACTACCATGATACCAAAACCAGTCAAAGGTATAAGAAAAGAAAGTTACAGATGATTATTGCTCATGAACATAGATAAAAAAAAATATTTACCAAATTCTCAGCAAATTGAATTATACAATATGTAAAAGAAAAACATTTCATGACCATGTAAGGTTTATTTTAGAAATTAAAGTTTCTATAACATTTAAAATCAATAAATGTAATTCACCATGTTAATGGAATAAGGAGGAAAAAATGCATAACCATGGCAACAGATGCAAATACTTGACAAAATCCAACTCCCATTTATGACTAAACCTCTCAGGAGACCAGGAATAAAAGGACACTTAACCTGATTAAAGGCATCTATGATAAAATTTACAACTAACATCAAAACACCAAAAGGCTTGGTGCTTTCTAACTGAGACCAGAATCAAGGCAAGAATGTCCAATTTCAGCATTTCTGTTCAATATTGTAAGGAAGATCCTAACCAGTGCAGTAATGCAAGAAAAAGAAATAAAAATTTGGAAGACAGAAGCACAACTCAACTTGAAGTAACATGCTCAAATATATAGAAATACTTAATGAATCTACCCAAAATAATAATTACTAGGATTAAAAAGTAAGTTTAGGAAGGTTGCAGGATATGAGATCAGTGTATAAAAATAATTTGTGTCCATATACACCAGCAATGAGCAATTAGAAAATAAAATTATTTTAACAATTGTTTTAACAATTTCATTTATAATAACATCAAAATACTTAGGAATAAATTACTGAAAAACACAAGATAAATACATAGAAAACTATAAACTATTGCATGTTTTGGAAGATTCAATATTGTTAAGATGGCAGTTCTCCCCAAATTGATCTATAAAGTCCATGCAATTCTAATTAAAATACTAGTAGGATTTTATTTTAAAAGAAATAAACAAGTTGATTTTAAAATTTATATACAAATACCAAGGACCTGAAACAACTAAAAAAAAAAAAAGACCAAGTTTGAAGAACTTACACTCCCTAATTTCAATAGTTGTTATAAAGCTACATTAATCAAGTCAGTGTTGTATTGGTAGCAGGAGATATATATATAGATCAATGGAACAGAATAAGGTCAATAATAAGCCCATAGTTACATGGTAAATTGATTTTCTCCAAAGGTATAAATGTAATTTAATGAGTAAACATAGCCTTTACAACAAATGGTATTAGAACAACAGGATATCTATGTGGAAAATAATAATAAACCCTAACCTCACACCAGAAATAAAACTTAAAATGAATCATAAACCTAATTAAATATGAGAGCTAAAGTCATACCAGAAGACAAAAAAGGAGAAAATCTTCATGATATTGGGTAAGGAGATATTTCTTAAGCAGAACACACACAAAAAACCCCACAATCTATAAATGAATAAACCAATTAACAAAATGAGCCTTGTCAAAACTAAAAACATTTACTTTATGTATTGGTCATGGTTTTCCAGAGAAACAGAAGCAACAGGATATGGATAGACGATAGATTCTGATAGATGATAGATACTGTAGATAGATAGATAGGGATTTATTGATATTTTAAGGAATTAGCTCATGTGATTGTGGAGGCTTGGCAAGCCCAAAATCTGCAATATAGGCCAGCAAACTGGAGACCCAGGGAAGACTTGCAGTTCAAGTTTTGGTCTACCAATTTAAATGTCAATCTAATCCCCCCCCCAAAAATAAAACACCTTCACAGAAATATCCATAATAATTTGTGACCAAATATCAGGGTATCATAGCCTAGCCAAGGGAACACATAAAATTAACTCACACTCTTTAAATGACATATTTAGGTTAACTAAAAGATAAGCTACATTTGGGAGAAAATACTCGCAAAACACAAATCTGGCTTGCATCCAGAACAAAAAACTCTTACAGCTCAATAATAAGACAAATGATCCAATAAAAACAGGCAACATATTTGTACAGATAGTTCAAAAGAAGGTATACAATGGCCACTGAATACATGAAAAGATGCACCAAATCCCTACTCATTAGGAAAATACATTCTAAAACTACCCACTAGAATAGCTAAAGCTGAAAGAACTGACATTACCAAGTGTTGGCAAGAATGTGGAGCAATTAGAACTATCATGCATTGCTAGTGAGAATGATAAACTGTACAACCACTCTGGATACTATGTCAACATGCTATCAAATTAAACATATATTTACCATTTGACCTAGTAATCCCACTCATGGCATTGCGCAATACAATATCCTCCAGCCACAGGTGGCTTATTTAGTTTCTCAGTCACTAGCTTCATTTCAAGTTGCAAATAGTCACCTGTGGCTAGTGGCTACCATATGGTAAAATGTGGCTATAGGAATGTTTCCATTATATCAGAACAATATATTATGATGTGTTTCATTGGAAACATTATCCAAGAGAAATCCAAGAAAACATGTCTACACAGAAACTTACTTACTGATATTAATAACAGCATTAGTCATAACAATGCAAAATTGGAAGCAACACAATGATCCATCAACTAGTAAGTACATAAGCAAAATGTGGCATATTCATATGATGGAATACCACTCAACAATACAAAAAAACCCCAAATACTAGTACACACATTGCAGGAATGAATCTCAGATATGTATATGCTATAGAAATAAGTCTAGTATAACTTCATATAGTGTGAACATGTTTATATGAAATTCTTGAAAATACAAAATTATGGCGACAGAAAGCAGATCAGTGGTTGCCTGTGGCTGGTAGTCTGGAGAGAGTTGACTGAGAAAGGACATGAAGAAATTTTTCACAGTGACAGAACTTTTCTATATCTTGAATTTGATGGAGGTTATATAATTGTATACAGTTAGAAAAATCCATCACTGTATATCTAATGTCAGTGGATTTTGTCATATGTAAATTATATCTCAAAGGAACTAAAACAAGCACACACACAAACACACACACACAACTCCTGCACACACACTTACCAAACCACTCTATACTTCTTAGTTTACCTGAGCTTTGTATTTGCTCAAAAAAGAGAGCAACCACACACATGTATGTATACTTTGACAAAGATGCCACTGCAATGCAGGAAGGATTTTTAAAATAAATGTTGATGTGTCAATTGGATATCCATTTTGAAAAAAATTGGATCTTGATCCAAAATTCATGCCACACACCAAAATTAATGCCGTGCTCATTGCATATCTAATTGAAAATGGTAAAACAACAAAATATTCAGAAGAAAACAGAAAAATATCTTCAGGACTTTGAAGGAGGCAAAAATTTCTTAAACAGGATGGGAAAATAACCATAAATTATTTTAAAACTTCGATGAATCAGAACATATTAAGGACTTTTATTAATAAAGAGAAAAAGGCATGCTGCAGAGTGGGAGACGATATTTGAGGTATCTGACAAAAGACTTGTATCCACCATATATAAAGAATTTTTGCAAGTTAATAAGAAAAAGTCAAAATAAAATTAAAATCTGGGCAAAAAACTTGTTCAGGAAATTCATGAGTATATTCAAATAGCCAAAATACATACAAAATGTGCTTAACCTCATTAGACATTAGGAAAATGCAAAAACCACAAAGTCATATAACTACATTCCCATTAGAATGGATACAATTAAAAAAGATGAAGGAAAAGGAGAAGAAAATGTATACCAAGTTTAGGTGAGACTGTGGTAAAACTATTATTCATACATTGCTGGTGGTATGTATATTGATATATTCACTTTGGAAAACTCTTTGAAAATGATTAATAAAACTAAATATATGCAATGCCTATTACCCAGCAATTCCACCCCTAGCTACATATCCTACAGATATACATTCACACTTACCAGAAGACATGCACAGAAATGTTCAGGTATTTGTAATGTTCACTATTTGTAAAAATGTTCACTATTTGTAAAAAAAAAAAAAAAAAAAACAAGAAAAAACTAGAAAGTAAACAAAGGATAATCAACAGTTGAGTGAAAAAAATAACCTATAGTGTAATCAGACAGTGAACCTCTATAAAACATTGAGAATGAACAAACTGCAAGTATATGCAATGAAATGGATAAATATCATAAACTTAATAACAAAAAGGGACTGCCTAATGTATAATTCCATTTATAAAAATTTCAAAAACAGGCAAAACTACCCTATGCTGTTAGAGACCAAGACAATAGTTGCTTTTGGCACAGAAAGTCACTAGACGTAAGGATAGCTTCTTTACCTGAATGCTGTTTATAAAAATGTGGGCAATTTGTGACAATTTCATCGAGCTGTACAATTTTTTGAATGTTTATTATATTTCAAGAAAAGTTGTTTCTGAAGAAAACAATCCAAGGGAAAAAATGGCGGCTGGTTATTAAAAGCATAACAGCCAAAGCCTGAAGGGCTGCAGATGGAACGGAAGACAGGGATTTCAAGCTACTCAGAGAAATGTTATTTATGGACGTATGAAAAACAGTTTTCTAGATAGTCATCCCAGCTTCCTCAGAGATGCATTATCTAGTTGAATAGCACTATTTATTTTGCTTTGACTTTTGTTAAGTTGGCCCTGAAAACTAAAAGAAATCTGGTCATCTCACTGCACAAAAACTCAAGATACCCACCATTGGTATCTGACGACTGACAATGTAATGTAGTGCAAGAACCCTTTTCCTCAATAGCTAGTATCATGGTGTGAAATGTTAGTAAATATCTGCCTATTTGTCTCTTTTGTGCAAGGTATTTTCAATTCCTTGCCACATTTTTCCAAATTGGAGTTTCCTTTTTGTAAGAGGCCAGCAAAACTTAGAGAAAAGTTCTAAAAGTCCTAAAAGTTCTAAAAAGTATGGCTTTCAACAATTCAGAAAGAGATAACAGCACCCTAGACAGTAAAGAAAGAGAAAAAAAAAAATCTCCCTTAAATTGAATCACTTGCTCGATGTTACAAAGAGAAAACTCAGAGTCATATTCATGAGAAGGTAACCAGAATCACTGCAAATAAATGAAAACAACAAGCAAATAATGTGAGCATGAAAAACAATGAAAACGAATTAACACAATACAATGGTTCCTGTAAGTAGAACAAAGCCAAATGCATTCTCCCTTTGTGAAACTGATAGAGTCAATTTTCAACACACGTGGAAATCACAAATTTTTATTGTCTACTTTAAAGTTGATGAATAGGATAAATAAAATATTAAATGTAGGTAATCCATAGTAAAAATCAAATGGCAATGCTATTTCTGTCAAAGTAAAATATCTTCCAATTTACATGTTAATTACTGGTGGTAAAGAAAGGGAAATTTACCAAAAAAAAAAAATTTGCTTTGATGTCCCATTATCGGCATGAACATGGTTCCCAGTTTATTTGTAACCATCCTCCCTGTTAAACCAGATAAACATTTGCCAGACAGTTCAAAGTTTAATCTGAACACATTCCAAGCACCTAAAATTCTTATAGGAATATCTTTGACAAACATCCCCCACTCCCTATTCAATATTTTGAAGCCTCCTTCAGAAACAAAAATGGTAAGTATAATTTTATCGGAAAGATTTCCCCATCAAAAGATTTTTCCCATCAGAAATTTAACACTTAAATCTTTGGAAATTATTTTTTAAGTCTCCTGAAAACGAATTTTGTAAAAGAGATGGTGGCACATTACTCTTGATATTCTTGAAGAAAAAGAAAAGCAAGTAGTAAAAGGAAGCCCTGAGAGAAATCAGGGTGAATTTCAAGCACCACATACAAGAGTTTTTTGAAGTATATATACTATTTCTTCCATCATAGTGATAAAATTTTTGAGAGCTAAAAACTCAAGTTAAGCCCCCTCAGTTCAACTTCATCAATTTAAGTAGGTGGGGAAATGGATGCCCCGACGAGTTCAATCAGTTGCTCAAGGCACATAATAAGCCTGTTATCAGAAGTAGTCCTGGAACCCGTTTTCGATTGTCTCATCCACTACCCATTTACTCTTCCACACCACCTCTCTCAGTGGTGCTCCTTCCAATCTTGAGTGAAGCGCCTTGCTAGAGCACACTAGCTATGCATTGCTACAAGAAAATGAATGTACTTTATCCCAAACTCCCAGTGCCCTGGATCAAACTTTGCGGCAATAAAAAACAAATCATTCTCCCCAGGCTTTGCCATTATGACATTAACTAAAATCATTCTATGTTTTTCACCATGATCCTTGGAAGGTCAGTTTTCTTTCTTGTAAATAATTCTTTAAATATGAGAGTTCTATAGCTTCAGTTTGTCAACTCAGTCTATCATGCCTTTAGTAGTTTGTTAGTGCCTGTGAAATCCCTGTTTTTAATTCCAAACTAGTAACCCTGCCCTAAACTGAGTAAGAAAGTTGACAGAAGGATAGAGGTAAGCTGACAATGTTTGAGTTTAGACTAATTGAACAAGAAAGCCTTCTACTGGATGGAGCATTGTGCTTGAAATCTATTCTCTTCTTGCCAGTGAGTGACTGATTCTGTGCGGCAGCTCTCTTTGCCTTTCTTCCCCAGATAAATGAGATTCAGTAATAACAACTGAGAGCAGAATGGCAAGGAGTAAAGAAGAAAGCAGCTCCTTTAAGGTACTTTCCATTTATCAAAGATACAGGGTAGCTGGCATAAACAGGAAAATTTCTGGATTCATTCCACCTGAGATGAGCAGAAGTCAAGAACAAAGAGATGCTGTTTTCATCCTCAACTCTTCAATCTCTCTTCTCTAGATGGCCTGGAAAAACCTATATCTAACATCTCAAATTTTCAAGCTACCTTTCTATTGATGGTGACTCTGCCTCCACTCACCTCAAGTGTAGATACTGCTCAATATTCTTTCCGAAACAGGTTCATGTTATAAAGGCCAATATTATTACCATGCTCAAATATTACTGAAGGTTTCCTCACTATGGAACACAGAACAAACTCCTTGGCATGGCAGTCAAAGCCATCTACCAACTGGTCCCAACATCTCTCGCTCTGACCCTACCTTCAACCCATCATGGAAATTCACACTATTTTACAAGTATATCATACATGTCCATACCACTATTCTTTTCCTTTTATTGAATTCTTAAGTAGCCCTTCCCCAACTTTTTAACATATAAACTTCTAAACTTCACATCCCTTATGAAACTTCCCCATACCGCCCTAATTCAAGTACTTTTAATTTCTATTTGTATTGCTGCTATGCCTCTCATTTCAGTGTCTATCTTATGTAAGTTGTGTGGTTTTTTTCTCTTCCCACATGTGTTCTGGAAGCTCCTGAATCTTACTCATCTTCATGTTTTATCAGTACCATGGGCAGTGCTTTTCATAAACAGTACACACACATTCTGGCCACCCAAGAAGTTTATATGTCACGTTAAATTGAGAAGTGAATAAAATAATGTCTTATCTGACTTAGCAAACACAGAATGACTTAGTCTTGGAGGAAATGTATCAGTTTTTTGAGAAATGAAGGAAAGTAGTGTTATCAGTGTTTCCTTAGGAAAACAGATATTACAGCAGGTATTTCAAGAAGGAAGGCATTCCATGAAGAAAATTTAGCAGCTCTCAAAACCATCTGGAGACTGAGAAATCAAGGTCAGGAAAAATACTACTTACTGATGTTCAAGAAATCAGGAATTGCATCAGAGGACAGCCAATGAGCTCAGCTACCTGCATGCCCTGCACAGAGGGACTCTCAGAGTTGCTGGAACCGACTGATACCCACACTTCTGCCTAAATCTGCCAAGAGGCCATAATAGCTTCTGTTTGTCTTCCACCTCCCAAATCTCAAGCAAGTGTATCTAATTGATGCCTCTGATTGCTGGCAGAGGTCCTGAGAAATATAGTTACCAGGATTCTAGGCACTATTATGTAAGAGGAAACACTGAAAAGGGAAAAGATTGTTGATATATAATAGCTAATTGGGCACACAAAGGCCCAGAGGTCACTGTGAATCAGGACTATTTTTCTGAGCTATGGAATTCAGATACAAATATACACGACTGAGTGCAAATTATATGTGGATTCATAAAGCATGTAACTACCCAGAACTTTAACCCTGTTGAGCTAAGTGAGTTGACCTAGGATGTCACAGTCTAGTTACTTAGCTGACAGAGACCCAGTTAAAGTCTCAAAAAAACAATAAACTATGTATTTCTTGAAATTTTCTTTATCGCAAATTCTAAGTGCTTGTAATACCATTTAAATTGTCAGGAGGAAATAAGATTAATTGATAAGAAGAAAACTAAAAACTTTTATTACCTTCATGTGAAATAAAGAAAAATTGTTTTTACCATAACAGTGATCTCAGTATTTTGAGACACTGTAAAAGTTGCCAAATCAGTAATAAAAACCGTTACTCCAATGTGGAAGAAAACTACAGGCCCTGACATGAATTCCACCAGAAAGCTACCAATGTCCCATAAATGGTTAGAAGGAACCAACATTTTCATGCTTCTTTCTTTCAAGTAACCACTTTATGCTTATTTGGAAGAAATGCAACCTCTTCTGGAACATTAAAGTTCATTCAATTTCCATTCATTTACTTAACCTGTCATTTTATTTCTCTCTTCTTCAATATTTGCATATGAGTATGTTGCAGGAACCAATAAAACCTGGATTATGAGAATAGCATGAAATCCACAGTTGTGAAGTTAGGCATGATTAATATTTGAAGCAAATATTGCCAACAGATAGTACATTTTTGGGAAAACTGTCCTCTTGCCAAATAGAATAGGGACTATGGGACACAGGAGGGGAAAAAAAAGTGAGAAAATATACAAGGATATATATAAGTCTGTAAAGCATCATGAGATATTTTGGCTATATCACTAAGGGTTGGGTGACATTTGACAAACTGTGTAATCTCTCTCTGCCTCCATTTCATTTGCTGTTCTTTAACCCACATCAGGGCTGTGAAAGCGAGGTTCCCTGTAGCCCATTCAGGCATTTCTCTGATCAGGAGCACTAAAACCAGTGAAGCTTGTGGCCCTTACTCTGCTTCAGCTTGAGCAATTATTGTGCCTTGGAAGTCTGCATAGGATTCCTTTTGAAATGAGGATTTCTAGCTGAAGAATATTTGAGATCCACCGGTTTAGATGAACTACAAGAGTTAACAGTTGAGGAATGTGATGTTTTCTTTTTGTGAGGTGGTGTTAGACAAAACCTCTCAAGGGATATAAGTATCTCTATAGTTTGAAATTATGTCTAGGAAGGAAGACTTCATTATGGTTTTCTTGCTATACTGCACAGCTTTGCCTTTATCCTAAATTTCTCTTTGGGGGATTTAATACATCTTTACAATAGTCAAAGAAATTAATACACATGCAGAAGACCATTTTTCATCTATCAGATGAGAGAAAATTTTAAAGGAGTAATTTTTTTTTGCAAACAAAATTTTAATGAGGAATATAAAGACGAACAATAGTAGACAAAATTGTTACTCTTCATGACAAGATTCAATGTTGATAGAATGTCAGTTCTCTCCAAATTATTTTAAGATTTAAAACAAAGGAGTAATATTTTTAAGACTATGTATAGGCAGCAATTTCTTTTTTATATTATTTTATTTTATTTTTTTGTCTGCATTGGGTCTTCATTGCATGGGCTTTCCCTAGTTGCGGTGAGCGGGGGATACTCTTCGTTGCGGTGCGCAGGCTTCTCATTACGGTGGCTTCTCTTGTTGCGGAGCGTGGGCTCTAGGCACACGGGCTTCAGTAGTTGCAGCACATGGGCTCAGTAGTCACGGCGCACAGGCTTAGTTTCTCCGCGGCATGTGGGATCTTCCCAGACTAGGGATCGAACCCGTGTCCCCTGCATTGTCAGGAGGATTCTTAACCACTGCACCACCAGGGTAGTCCCTAGGTAGCAATTTCTTATACTTCCAAAGTGGTTGTAAATTGGGACACACTTGTAGGAAAGAAAGCAAATTGGCAATATACATCAAAAACATAAAGGATTTCTGCTCTTTGTATTAATAATTTCACTTCTACAAATGAAGCCTAAAATAATCCAATTAGTAAAATTATTTGCATACCTAGATATTCTTTTCTGCATTATTCTATAGAAAGTATATCAGAACCAGCATAAATGAGGGGTGATTGTAGGAACTGTGCTGCATACACACACATATTGGGATACTATGTGGGCATTAAATACAGGTTTTTGAGACGTGTTAATGACACATGAGACTTTTTTGTGATGTAACGTTAATTATAAGTAAACAGAAAAAATTTGGCAGAAAAGCTACATAATATTAACAGTGACCAACGAAGGGCGGTGAGTATATGTATGATTTCCCTACTTATCGTGTGTTCTTTTTTTTCCAAAGAATAAATATTAAATTCATCATAAACAAAATAATATTACATAGAAAACTGAGCCAATTTATACTCAGTGAAGTCACAGAGAAATGTTCACTCTCTCAGAGATATTTTATGTAATAAAGGTATATTTAGAATGTGTCTATCTTTGAAAGTCAAAGTGGACAGCATTGCCAATATTCTTTATATTATGTCAATTATCAGTACGATGCAGATCACTCTTGCCTTCAGCTATTCATTATTTAACATTAAAGTTGATATCTTACTTCATAGTAAACTGACTAATCCACATTGAATTCCCCAGTATCTAGGTTTAATGAAGATCAAGCATTTGCAAAACTATTGTCAAAGATAAGCAAAGCTGGACACTAGATGAAATGGTTAAGGACAGATTTTTAATCAGTAATAAGTAGTGCAATAGGGAAACAAGTCCAGTGTCAAGTTGTACAGAGATGACTGCGTGTTTTAAAGAAAGAATGAGGGAATAGGGAAGGGGTTAAGCGGGAGCTCGGTAGAATCAGAAAAGTAAAAATGCCAAGGGTCTGTCAGGGTAAATATGACTGAGCCAGCTTCCTCTGTTAGCTGGCAATGACCAACTTTAGGATTCTGTCCATCCACAGGGACTGGGAGACAAGCCCTATGCTTCCCGATGATTGCATTTCAAAGGATGGCCTTCAGATCCTTGGGAAAGACACTTCTGTGTTGTAGGAGATACGTAAACATCCCAAAGGGACAAAGGAAGGATTCACAAGGGCAAGCCCTTTTTAGTAAATGTCCTAAGAAAGGGTGGTCGAGAATCCATCCTCAGGTGTTGGTTAGAACAGTCAATTCTTTTGGTAGTCTGGAGCTTTCTCAGGCTGACACTTTAAGGGGGACTGGGTCACCTTAGGGATGAGGCCTTGCGCTATCAGAAACTATGTTAGTGTTTGTTCAAGTCTTTATAGACCAGAGTTGAGACCTAATGGAGAAGATGGCTCAGAGGAGCCTGGCTAGAATTTGGTTAAGGAGAGCATTTTGTCAGTATCAGCATCTTCCAAGTGGAATCCAATAGCCTCAAGCACAATTACACCAAGAAAGCAGAAAGTACTGGCAGTTTTAGAAAGTTCATCTATATACTCTTCCCTTATATCTAGCAGCTCCTTTCTGTTTTAGCTCGCAATGAACTTAAATAATGCTAGTTGATTAATTTTTAGAGCTTGAGTATGATCCATTTAAGTAATTGTTATCCTGTTTTTGCTAGAGAAGCCCCAGATAAAGTGCTAAGAGTGATCAATAATACATATTAATTAAGCACATACAAGTTCAGCAACGTGGGAACAATATTTGTATGTCAAAAGCAGTTTTAGGAAAATGTCAAAACTTTTAACTCACATTCTCATGCACAATTAATCCATTATATTCAACTCAACAATACTTTATTGAGAGTCTGCTTATAATAGGCACTGCTTCATTACTCATCACTACTCACCTCGACAAGCTCTTTTCTGTGGCTACAATAGTTGACTGAAAATGAATGTTTCACAGTACAATTTTTCAAATGTCCTCTAGAAATAAAATGAGTACTGGAATAGGATTCATTCCGATCTTTTGTATAAATATTCACGTACTAAGCTTAGGTGTCATAGCTGTTTTTTCAAAAAAGATAAATTAGAAATTGATCAAGCTATTACAAAGGCATGTATAATTTAATAACTGGCTAGAAATAGATCATCTTAAAGGTATATATATTATTGTGTTTAAGAGCAAGGTCTTTGGAGTCAGGTAAAGCAGGGTTTGGTTCCTCAACTGTTCTCTAGCTGTGTGACTTCAAACAAGTCACTAGGCTTCTATGGGACTTTATTTCTCTTGCAAATGAAGGATACTAATTCCTACCACATAGACTGTTGCTCTGAGGTTAGATGAGATACTGTATGTACAACTCCTGATACATAATAACTTCTCAATAATAATTATTATGAATTATTATTTTACTTTCATAATTGAGTTCCTGTGGGAGTCCTGAATTAGAAGTATATCATGAGGCAGAACAGACAGACCAACTGAAAAGGTAATATATGAAAACACACTAATGTGCTAAATGTTCAAATGGAAAATGAAATATGACAGAATTATATTTAAATCTGATGCTGCCTAAAGAAATTCCAGAATGATCATAGAAAACCTAATACTTGAGTTTAGTCTAAAAGAATAAACATGTTTACTAAGTAAATGAGAAGAAAAATTTATGTGTAAGAAGCATTGTGTCCAAGATGGGAACCTAGGGGCAGGATAGGAATAAAGACGCAGACAGAGAGAATGGACTTGAG
Organism: Balaenoptera physalus; assembly: GCF_965194825.1. NCBI lineage: Eukaryota > Metazoa > Chordata > Mammalia > Artiodactyla > Balaenopteridae > Balaenoptera > Balaenoptera physalus. Next base: position 7,574,379 of record NC_138893.1, read on the forward strand.
GACTTGGGGGGTGGGGGGAAGGGCAAGCTGGGACGAAGTGAGAGAGTAGCACTGACATATATACACTACCAAATGTAAAATAGATAGCTAGTGGGAAGCAGTTGCATAGCACAGGGAGATCAGCTCGGTGATTTGTGTCCACCTAGAGGGGTGGGATAGGGAGGGTGGGAGGGAGATGCAAGAGGGAGGGGATATGGGGATATATGTATACGTATAGCTGATTCACTTTGTTATACAGCAGACACTAACACACCATTGCAAAGCAATTACACTCCAATAAAGATGTTAAAAAAAAAAAAAAAGAAAAGAAAAGAAGCATCATGTCCAAGATGGAAGGCTGGAAAGGGAATTGTGGGGAAAAATGAAATCAGTATGGTTGGAGCACAGAGTTGGTTGGAGTCTGAGAAGTGGGGGAGATTGAGGCTTCTTTGGAATACATTTTGTGGGTATTGATATAGGGCTGTGAATCTTTTAGATAGCATGTACCCAAATGAAGGACTATTATATGCACATCTGTATTTTGGGATAATAGCTCAGACTTTCCTCCAAAAGTATGCAAATCCTACTTTTTCTCTCCAGAGTCAAATATATTGAATAAGTTCCTGACTTACAGAAAGGCAGGAAGATCTTTCTTTGTGCAAATTAGCAATGACAAAAGAGAATGTTTTTAATTGTTTGCCTTGAAATTTAAAATACCCACCCTTAATTTTGGGCCTACAAAATGTGCAAGTTCCCTCTCTTCCAAGCTCTATCGGATAATCCACAACGAATCTGCAGCTGAGGATTTCTGACACATTTTCAGGTGTGCCCACGGAGAAAGAATGAACATCCACAAAAGCGATGGTGAATACTGAGAGACTCTATTTCATATTAGAAACTTCGCCATTGGTACAAAAGTTGGAGAACCATTTATGTCTGTCTGAGTTGTGTTGCTGCTCTTTTGAACGTCTGTGATAATATCTAAAAAACATTTCTCCATTTAAATTGTCCTTTTATCATTGCACCAAAATAAGCTGTCAAGTGGCTGGCAGTACTACATGTGTTTCTATGTTATTAAGTTTACTTCTAACATACAAATACAGGCATCTTTTCTACTTTTCAGAGTTCTTAAGGTCTTCAGGATAAATGGCTTTGTAAACCTCCTGTTAGTGCAGGTTGTCTTGATGGTCATCATAAAAGCTAGCATGAAACTTATTTTAAAAGTATGGGGCTTCCCTGGTGGTGCAGTGGTTGAGAGTCTGCCTGCCACTGCAGGGGACACGGGTTCGAGCCCTGGTCTGGGAGGATTCCACATGCCGCAGAGCGGCTAGGCCCGTGAGCCACAACTACTGAGCCTGCGTGTCTGGAGCCTGTGCTCCGCAAAAAGAGAGGCCGCGATGGTGAGAGGCCCGCGCACCGCGATGAAGAGTGGCCCCCGCTTGCCGCAACTGGAGAAAGCCCTCGCACAGAAACAAAGACCCAACACAGCCAAAAATAAATAAAGTAAAAAAAAGTATAAACTGCAAGAAGATAACACTACACACAATTCAGGCTTAACAGTCATTTCACAAATGAAGGTTAATCAAAAGGATTAATTTGATGCACTCTATTTAACAATGTTACCAGTGAGAACTAGAGACAAGATGAAAGCTTTACTATGTGCAAAATCAAAATCTGAGATGTCTGCCAACCACACAAACCTGACTGCATTCCTGTTGCTTTTATCTCTTTTAATGGGACCATTAGATGGTCCTCCTCCTAGATGTCCTCAAAATTGTGTTTAAATTTCTCTCTCCCTTATCCCTTCCAAGTATTGTTAGTCACAGAGCCTTGCAGATTAAAATAAACTACTTCTAAAACTCTACACACACACACACACACACACACACACACACACACACCTTCTGTTTTATTCCCACTGCCACTTCACTAGTTGAAACCCTTATAACTTATCTGGACTGTTCCAATAACTTTTAAATTGTCCCATGCCTCCAGGCTCTCTCTGTTCAAGCCAAACCACACGCTGTTGCCATAGGAACCTTCCCCAAGAGTAACTTTAATCTTTTTCTTAGTGGATCAAACAGTTTCAGTGGGCTCTCCTTTGCCTACAAGGTAACTCATTAGCATAGTATATCAGACTGTCCAAAAACTGTTTTTTCAAGTTGTCTTTCACTAAACCTTTCCATTCACTATCTGTTCCTCCCAAACTGGACCGTACCATTAGTTTCACAATCATCAACAGCATTTTGAGATTTTTTTGTTTACACGATGCATATCAATAGGTAGTGACAATGTTTCCCTCTTGAACTGCCATAAAATTTGCTTCTAAGTATTGCGGTACTTGACATGTTCTAGTTTGCATTATACACACATGTACACACACACACACACACACACATATACGGAAATTTATACTCTGTTCCCCGCAAGAGCCTTTTAAGAACTATGTTCATAAGATCTAGCTGGAGGCCACAGGCACTTCTGTACCGCCAGGGAGAGGTCTGGAGACGACTGACTGCATAACCCTTAGACCCCGAACCACCACCTCAACAGAAGTAGCTTGGATTTCATTTTTTTATTTAATAAAGTATCATATCGTATTTAATTTTATTTTTAAGGTATTTTCCACTGTTGTTTTAAAAGTCTGGATTCTTGTTTCAAAGTTTAAGAGATTTCCTACAGTTACCTCCTATATACCCACACTACCGGGAGATCTAAAACAGAACCTCTTCCAGATTCGGCAGAATTAAACTTCATCACAAAGGAGATAGTTCTCTCAAGAACTTCAGATCAAGCATCCAATGAATTCCTTCTGCACAAGACCTTTAGATCAAGACCCCAGGCCCCAGACTGCCAGTTTCTTTAGTCTTTTTCTCTTTCTTTTTCTCATTGCCATTTCCCCTGTTCTCTCTTGCTTTAAAATTTTGATAGCTAAAATGAAGCTCTTAAAGTTTCTTTTAATGTTGGTTCTGTAGACAAAGCTAGAGAATGAACATAAATCCATGGATGTTAAACCTGCCTTACCTATAAACTCCAGAAGGGATGGGATCGATTCTCCTTCCCAATCCCAGGTGGGGCAGGATTTGGTCTAAGAGGCATGGCCGCAAGCCTTCTGATAATTCTCATGTGAATGCTTGTTGTCACCATAGTTCGCGGGTTTTCTCCTGATTCTTAAATGCTCCTCCTGCACACCTATGAACTCAACTTATGGTTGAAGTCCAACTACAGCGTCAAAAGCTGCAAAAAGCCCCCATGGCGGTGACGCTCAGTGAGTCTGAGACGGCAAGCAATGCAAGTGATGTAACTGCTTTAGAGTCAGAGCAGAGCCACAGTTCCCCTGCAGACCAAGAGGACGGCCCAGAAGAGACCTTGTAAAACTAAAACTTTCTCCCGTGGGCCTAGCATTTCTCTGACCCCTCAGCTTTTCCTTCCCACTTTTGTGAATGATTAGCGACTGCTACAGCCCCTGCTCCACCTTCCTGCTAAACCTAAACTCTCCAACCAGCAACTTCTGAACTGCAAGAGTAATTCCTGCCTTTTCCAAAAACCATTTTGACCAACTATTCCTAAAACTAGCTGAACTTTTTCAGCTTATGCTTCTGCCTAAAACTGTATAAAAACTCCACCTTTCTATTCCAAGACAGGACTCTGCTTTGGAGTTCTTCTCATGTCACAGTATTACAAATAAAGGCGTATGTTTATTGTCCCCTGGATAATCTTCTTCCACACTACCTTGCTCAACTCATTTAAAAAATAAATGGAGAACGCAAACTCACACCCAGTTTTCTGTTGACCAGTAGACTGCTCTTACTGATATATGATACTGACTCATAATCCCAACTGCCATATGAATTCAAAGGAGAGAGAGATCCTTTTTTCCTAGTTATGTGTGATGGGAGATGCTTAGGAAAATACAAAAATCAGGCCTGACACTCTGAACACCAATATTTAATGAGATAGTCTTCTTAAAGGATTTTATGAAACAAATAGAAAAATAATGACAATTTTTAGTAAGTAAACTATGAAAATATCACTACAGCCTATTCCTATTTGCACTCATGGAGGATGAATGCTATCTCTCACTTAAAAGTCCTTTGTTTAGGAATTGTGCTTCTTTGTTTTTCCAATTGTGCTTCTTTGTTTTTCCTTATTTCCATGGACATAACGAAGAAGTTTGTAAGTTTGCCCCTAGGATCCAAAATAAGGCAAAAGAATGTCAACATTTCATTTCCTCGAGGATTAACAATCTATGCTCAAAGCAATGTAAATAAAGGTTAAACCACTTTTGCAGGTTGCTGGAGTGATCCCTTGCTACTCCCAACAGGAGCTCAGGGGTAAACTACTGTCCATAATCCTCTATATTCTGCCTCTTCTCTTACCACGCTTTACAATAAGCATGTAATAAGAAATGCCAATTGTAGAATTCAGGACTATTAAGACAATTACAGTTTCCTGCCTTCAGGAAAATTGCTGGGAGCATGGCAAAATAAACATGAGTGTGACAGAATAGGTACTCTCTATATTGTTTGATGCATTGTTTTACTGTAGAAAGAGCTTTGACTGCTTTCCTGGCTTTTGGTCCCATCTTATAATTTCAGAATCAAAGCACAGCACAGTTCAGAGAAGTAGAAGTGCTACATTCGACACACAGCACAAGATGTGGTTAGAAAGAAGGCATCTACAGAAGAGATGAGGATGATGCTTGAATCTTGGCTGGCTGTAAGGAATGAGTAGTTAAGCAGAGCAATTCGTCAGTCAGATTTAGAGTAACAACTCTGGAATGATGAGACACGCAAAAGGATAAGCGCTATTTATCACGACTGCTTGGAACTACAAATCAGTAAGCAGCCATACAGGATGCCCAGAACCCCTCTTCAAGCCCAAGGTATTCATTCACCAGCTGGTGAATGAGAAGGCTCATGCCTCAGTCCCTTTCTGGGTAGGGCAAAGGGAGCTGCCATGGTCAAGGTTATAACTCCATCCAGGGACACCCAGCATGCAGTGACTGGTGAATACAGAAGGATGAAGACCAGATATTGTCTCAAATTAGAGCAGTTCTGAAATTGCTGAGACCTTTGCTTTAATTTTATTGCAGGTTAGATTCTCCATCAGCCCAGTCCTGTTTCTTTCACTCCATTACAGCGTTACAAGTGCTAACAAAAGTACTCCAGAATAAACCTCCTGCACACAATCTCCCTGAGTCTATTTCTTAGGAACCCCGACCTAAGACAACAGCTTTCCTATGGACAAACTTCTCAAATGACCAGTTCCTTTGTACAAGTTATAAAGCCACCAGCAAAAGAATCTTCGATAAAAAAGACAATTGTATGAATCATCAGAATATATTAACTTCAACAGAAAAATATGTATCCTGGGCTTAATTGTCTTGATCTTACTTCAGACACTCTGGAAGCCCTGGTTTTATTTTTGGAGCCCACTATTTTAGACAAATGTACATAATTTGGAGAGGTTTCAAAGAAAGACAAGTCAAATGATTAAATTATGAGAATAAAATTCGTATAAAATGTGCCAGGAACATTTGGCCTTTAGAAAGGAAGGGGAGGGGGTCATTCTACCAATAGCCTTCAAATAATGTCTATTTATTCAAGTGAGTAATAGATTTGAGAGATGATTGTGAGGTCAAGCTGAGGGGACAGGCAAAGATTGGTCATCATAGACCAGGATTCCTGCACTAGCCTCCAAACTCCTCTCCCGGCCTCCACTCTTGGCACCCTACAATTCCATCTCCTTGCAGCATCCAGAGTGATCCTTTAAAAAGCATGAGATATCACGTTATCCTTCTCTTCAAATCTGTCTTTTTGTTTTCCATTGCCCCTAGAATAAAATTCTAGGTCCTTATCAGGACCTATAGATGCTTTATGATCAAGCCCTGGATATCTGTGGCTTCTCTACTCCCACTCACCACTGCACTGCCTCCCCTCCATCCCAGCCTCCTGGATGGCCTCAAACAGGACCTGCCGCACTCCGCTCAGGGATCTCCTCCTGGATGTGTTGGTCAACCAAAAGTCCTTCCCACAGCTACCACAAACCCGCCACGTCACTCACTGTCTTTAAGAGTATATATGTGTGTGTGTATATATATATATATATATATATATATATATATATATTCATATTCTTTAAGAGTATATATCCTCTTCATATTCATATTCATATATATTCATATTCATGTATTTTCATATATATTCATCTTTAAATACACTGAATACACCTCACGAATTTTGATACACAATATTTTATTTTTTTTCAGTCTTAAACCCCATTTTGACATCCACTCTAATCCATGGGTTCTTTTAAGTAACTTGTTCCTTCAAAATATATGAGGTATTCATACTTTCATATTGTATTGTATCTTAACTGTAGTGAGAGAAAGTGGTCTGCATGTATCATTTCTTTGACATTAGGTGAGGCTTCCTTAGTAACTTTAAATATAATAAATTTTTAAATGTCTTGTGTTTTCTTGAAATAAATATATAATTTCTATCTATTGCATAATGCTCTGTATTTATCAGATTAAGCTTTTTGATTATGTTCAACTATATACTTAATATTTTGTATTTCTGTGATCAATCTCCAGTAGGCTAATGTTCAAATCAACAATGTGATAGTAAATATGTTCTCAAAATTCTATAAGATTGTTTATTTTGAAAATATTTTACTTATAGAGTATTTACTGTGGTCCAGGTTACTCTTGTTAGCACTTTGTAAATATTAACTCACTTAAAGTCATTATTGTTGAATTTTCTTGGAGGACTTTTCCAATTGTGATTAAGCACTTTCCCTATCAGTTTGTGCTGAAACTGTTAGATTTTCACGTACATGATACTTAAAACATACAATTATTATTTCATCCATGATACCTTTATTTTAGTAGTAGTAGTTTTAATGTCTTTGGGCATTTTAGTCTCTTTTATTCTGCCCACATTCTTAAAGAGTATTTTACCATGCATAACTTTCTAGATTAAAGATATAGTTCTATTATCCTTTATGTCAAGCCTACTATATGGCACTTGTATTAGTCAAGCTATTGCTGTATAAAATAATCAACCCCAAAACTCAGTAGTTTAAAAGAACATTCATTCATACTCATGAATCTACAGGTAGTCTTGGGATCAGCTGACCTAGTTAAGACTTGGCAAGACACAGCACTGAGCTACAGGTCAACCCAGACCTAACACTCTCGCTTCTGCACATATACAACTGGGCAAAGCTAGACACATGGCCAAATACAGAGTCAAGAGGTAGGAAGTACACTCTTCCGCTAAGTGGAGGGACTGCACAGCATGACAAAGGGAGGGTTTCAAGATTCAGGAGGAGAATTCATTCTACCTTAGTCCTTGTAGGTTACTTCCAAGCTGAAAACTCACCTATCTACTTATTATAAGCATTCTCAGACTTCATTCTTTTGAATATCGTTTCAAACTATTCTCTCCATTTTCATTCTCTGTAGCTTCCTTCAGAAGTATGTTGCAGACTTTCAAACTATCCTTTAAGTCGCAATTCTATTTTTCATAATATTTTCTACTGACTTTATATCCTTTTTCTACACCTGACAAGAAAATAAAATCCTGCCACGTATTTTCTTTCTGTTTTTTGGATATCTAAAATTAACATTTTTATTTCAAACGTATAAATCATACAATAATATATACTCATTCTACAGAAAATTTTAATGTATATAAAGTTAAATCTTCTTCAAACTTTTCCAGCCTCAACCCCAGACTCTGAAAGTTAATTCCCAACTCCAAAAATAATCATTCTTATGCATTTAGAGTATAATCTTTCTGACTTGTTTGTTAGAATATATGTATACAGACATGAACATATAGACATCTCTTGGTTTTGTGAAAAGCTTTACTACATATGTGGTATTATAATGTACATATTTTCAGGGGAAGATCCAAGAATTGGACAGCCCTTCAAGTGAAGGGCTCTGCATATTATGCTTCATTAGCTTTCTGGTAAATCGGTCTGTCCATATTTATAGCAATGTACTTATTTTTCACTGAAAAATTTACACTGGCTGTGTTTTCATTGAAAAATAACATATAGCGTACATAATTCATTTTAAAGATTTCATTTAATTAATTTAGTATTAAATTATCATATTGTATCTTTAATCAAAAAATTTGAACCAGCCTCTGTGTTAATGGATAAATATGTCTCGGCATACACAGCAAGAACCCCAGTCTTTGCATGAAAAATATACATATTTTCAACTTGATCATATATTGTGAAACTGTCCTGCAAAGACAGTGTTATAATTTATACATTTTTCAGAAGCTGATATTATTAGTCACTTTGTCTACTCCTAAGCACTGAATTAATTGGTTTACCTTAATGCTTTGAATTCTATATTGGTGAATTTAAATTAAATGTGTGCTTTCTCCACTAAAGAAGATAAAACTCTTGAGGGACGAAATGGAGAATAAAAATAGATTATATATCATTTAATGAACTTGAAAAACAAAACATCAAATGAGACTAGCCCCATCCTATTACATCAAAGAAATCATGAGACATGCATGAGACATTTATGCATACACTTTGGAATACTCTGGTGTCATCAGCTAACCTGACCATGCATAAATCATAGTTTGCTCAAGATAGCCCCAATTTAACTGTTGTCCCAGCATTATGTCCCCGTTTGTACTTGCCCCAGATTTTTTTCATTTCTAGCAATGATTATTGTTAATAGTTGCACTGAAACAATCCAGGAAGGACTAGAGAGAACTCCATGCTGTACTACTAGCTTCTCTTTTGCTCTTTTCTACTAGTATGTGAGACATTTTAACAGGCAACAGAATTCTCATGCACACACATGGTGAATCGGAAAAATATAATCAGTGACAACTTATCTCTCTTTCCTAACACTTTCCAGATGCAATGTAGCTCAGACCTCATTTTTAATAACAGCATAAAATGCACTTACTGATGAAACTATTCAGGCAGCTAACTCCTGCTTGTCTAGGGTAGTGGTCAGAGTGTTATTCAACATGGGTGCCCTTGTAAGCCACTTGGCTTACCAGGCACTTGTTCCTAAACCAGCAATGCACTGTAAGATGTGAAGGCTTCTAGGCCACCAATTGGTAGGGTCAGTGGGAAATGTAGGATGTTATCTTAAAACATATGTGAAATATATGGGAAATAGAGGCCAAGCCATCCTGCCATAGAATTTCTAAATAATAAACTGAATGTTCTTGCTATAGTACTTTTCATATTTATCATACAGTGTATAACTATAACTATTTTATTTTGTTTATTCTATTGTTTCATAAATATTCTTTTTATTTTGCAGTCACGCACAAATAACATGGTTCAGCATTTTTGAAGAGATTCAAGTTTCATTATAATCATTCTGCCTTTCTCTCAAATTCTGAATTAATTTCATTAATCCTTTCAGCTTATCATTTGGCACTTTGATTCTCAGGTAGCAACACTCACTTAAATTAAACAAAGTTTCATTGACTGACTGCTATATAATATATTGGATAAGTGCTCAAGCTCTGAAGCTTACAGACCTGGCTTTGAATAGTAGCTCGAATTATTCACTATAAACTTTGGGCACATTAGTTAACCTCCACACAATTCCACTTCCTCACCTGTAAAATGATCATAATATCCTGAGATAAAACATTAGTAACCCAGAAACAAGCCATAAAAATCAAGGAAAAATGAAGTGGTCAGGGAGAAAGAAATTTTCCTTTACCCTTCTAGGTTCTTCTGACTGCTCTAAGAGTTAAATTGACATGTGACAGATTAACAGGAAAAAAATCAAACGAAGTTTAATAACACATATACATGAGTTAACCTACCAAAATGGCTGAAACCCTCACCTTACGTAACGTCTTCAGCTAAAGACCGAAGAGGATGTTAGGGGTAGCGGTTTAGGACCTCAAAGGGGAGAAAGGCAACTGACATGGAGATGGAAAAGCAAATATTTGGTGAACAAACGTTTGCTGGTTCATGCAGAGACAATGGGAAACAGAGTAGAATTTTAACAAACAGACTTTGCTAGGCTTCTCCCTGTCTACTTCATTTGGCTCATAATATAGTTACCTATGGTGATAGCTCCTTTCCTGGAACAGGTCCTCTATCTTCATTCTTTTAGGCAGTTAGGGGGAAGGTCAAAGTTTCTTTCTGAGTCTTTGGGCCTCGATTGTTTTTAGCTTAAAATAATCTGTATGCCAGAGAGATATTTTGGGGCAGCAAGGTTTTTTTGTTTTGTTTTGTTTTGGTTTTTTTTAGCTTTTATTTTTGAAGTATAGTTGATTTACAATATTGTGTTAGTTTCAGGTGTAAAGCAAAGTGGTTCAGTTTTTTTTTTGAGATTATATTCCATTATAGGTTATTACAAGATATTAAATATAATTCCCTGTGCTATACAGTAAATCCTTGTTGTTTATCTATTTTATGTATAGTAGTTAGTATCTGTTAATCCCACACTCCCTTTCCCCTTTGGTAACCATAAGCTGTTTTCTATGTCTGCGAGTCTGTTTCTGTTTTATATGTAGAGTCATTTGTATTATTCTTAGATTCCACATATAAGTGATATAATGTAATATATGTCTTTCTCTGTCTGACATACTTCACTAAGTATAATATTCTCTAGGTCCATTCATGTTGCTGCAAATGGCAATAGTTCATTCTTTTTTCATTCTTTTTTACTCAGCCATTTTTTGTGGCTGAGTAATATTCCTGTGTATATATATACCACATCTTCTTAAGCTAATTGTCTGTTCGCGGGCACTTGGATTGTTTCCATGTTTTGTCTATTGTAAATAGTTCTGTTATGAATATTGGGGTGCATATACCTTTTCAAATTAGAATTTTCATTTTTTTCTGGATATATACCCAGGGGTGGGATTGCTGGATCACACGGTAGCTGTATTTTCAGTTTTATAAGGAACCTCCACACTGTTTTCCATAGTGGCTACACCAACTTACATTCTGGGGTGCAAGTTTCGTTCCCTACAAAGTTATTATTCGAAAGTTAATCAATTCAGATTATTGAGCAATTGTCACATCTCCAGGTTTGTCTAGTAATGCAAATATTTGGTGAAAACTTTCTTGTTGTTGTTTGGTTTCAACTTGAATGGAATGCAAATCTGAATATTTCTAGGATTACAAGAAACTTCGTATATATGTATATTGCAGTAAGTTGGGAAAATAATATTTAATGTCACTTTACCACCAAAACAAATTGTTTGCACTGCATTTTTGCATTGTCCGATGTACATATTAGTGCAAGCCATTTGCTAATTGTTAATAAATTAAGCAGAGCAAATAGCTTTAAAGCGCCTATCTCTCTAGATTGGAAAGAAAGCCTAGGGGAATCATACAGCCCATTCTTAGTCTATAGGATTGGCTGAGTGAAAAAAAAAAAATGAATGAAGTAAAGAGATAGAACTAAATGTTTTACTGTACCATCATTACTGAATACTAGTTCTCTAAGTTTTAAAATGTTTTGAGTTCCATTTTATAAATACATATTATCATCTCTCTATAGCATAGTAAGGGTAAATAAAAGAATTATTTGTGAATTATATTGTCATATTCAAGGTCCTTACTGAGTTTAAAAAATCTGACCTGATCTTTCTAGCCATGAAGATTATTTACTATAATAGTATAAATTACCAGTACCTCTGTCCCTTTGTGCATCACAAGTGAGCCATCAGAGGTTGCAAGTTTCGGTAGCAGGTAAAGGGATTTCACTGGAGGAGAGCAAGCAGCCAAATGAATGAAGACCGTGATGAGCAGACCAATGCTGGGGGCGAGGAGATAACTTTTTACTTCCACATATCCCTGAGAACAAATCCAGACTAATTCCCCAAAGGCTGGTGTTTTTCTCCGTAAAATACATGGGGGAATATAATGGCAGGAGTATGGTCTGCGTTCTTATTTGGAAAGTGAATGTGCTACTTTCAGGGGAATTACAGGCTTGATACTTGGAACTGTGTACAGTGAGGTCCCAGTATAGATACAAATTAATGTCTTGTCACAGTCTGGGGCATGGCTGATGGACTGACTTGGCCTGAGGGCCTGGGGAGCTAAGATTGCCCATGTATTAAGGCAGTGGTCCCCAAACTTTGTGGCACCAGGGACTGGTTTCATGGAAGACAATTTTTCCATAGACCCAGGGGATGGGGGATGGTTTCGGGATGATTCAAGCACAGTACATTTATTGTGCACTTTATTTCTATTATTATTACATTGTAATATATAATGAAATAATTATACAACACACCATAATGCAGAATCAGTGGGAGCCCTGAGCTTGTTTTCACTTGCCACTCACTGATAGGGTTTTGATATGAGTCTGCAAGCAATTGATTTATTATGGTCTCTGTGCAGTCAAACCTCTCTGCTAATGATAATCTGTGTTTGCAGCCACTCCCCAGTGCTAGTGTCACCGCCTCAGCTCTACCTCAGATCATCAGGCATTAGATTCTCATAAGGAGAGCGCAAGATCTAGATCTAGAGATCTAGATCTCTTGCACGTGCAGTTCACAGTAGGGTTCGCGCTCCTACGAGAATCTAATGCCGCCGCTGATCTGACAGGAGGCGGAGCTCAGGCGGTAATGTGAGCAATGGGGAGAGGCTGTAAATACAGATGAAGCTTCACTCACTCGCCCACTGCTCACATCCTGCTGTGCATCCCGGTTCCTAACAGGCCACCCCGGGGGTTGGGGACCCCTGTATTAAGGGAAGAAGAAAGCACAGTGTGAGGCAATTTGGAATTCAATATTCTAACCCCATAATTGAAAACAAAAGAAGAAGGTATAATAGTGGCAGCTACACAGCAATACTGGTGAAGTTGTGGCAAAGGAATATTACGAGTGACTCTATTGCTCCTTCAGGATCCCATAAAACATACTTCTAACCTCAGACCACAAGGGGTACAACATGCAAGAAAGAAATCAGATGTGGCTGGTGTCCAATTCCTTGAGACCTATATGTCCTGGATCATGCCTAATACAAAGGCACATCTATTTCACTGAGAAAAATACCAGCCTTCAGGGAATTAGTCTAAACTTGCTCTCAATGATGTGTCAAAGTGAAAAGTTGTCTCTTTTATCTCCAGTACTGGTTGGTTCCAGTCCTCACTCATTTGTTCGTAAGGTAATATTCAGAAATGTCTATACACAGGCTTTGATACAGGTATTCAATTGCAAATGAAACAGACATATTCTTCTTTGTTAGTGCTTACTGTCTAAAGGAAGAGAGAAATAACATACAAGAAACCAATCAAACACAAATCTGAAATAACCTGAGAATGATATTATGATAGAATCAAATTAGAAGCTAGGTAAATAGTTAGAGGGAAAGGACGTACTTATTAGCTCAGACAGGGCAGGCTGTCAGAGAAATTAGAACAAAAAGGAGATAAAGATGCCAGCCGTTCAAAATGCAGGAGGGAGGAAGAAGCACCTGTCACACTTCTCAGGAACCACAAACTCATGTGTTCTCACGGCATTCTGTCAAATTTTTTGTGATGTTTGTTAAATCTGCACAAATTTTCTAGACATGATCTGAAACTTAAGGCTAACCAAGTGAACTGTACTATCTAATTAATTATTTCACCCTTACCTTAAATCAATTTGCAAAAAAACAAACCATATGTCATCATCCCATACTCAAAAGAATGCTCCAACGCAAAATTCAAATTTTCTATGACTATCAGTGTTTTAACTCCACACACTGAACCAGGCTTAAAACTCAGGAGTCATTCCATAGTTGTAGCTTCTTATCAAACCTTTTTGGAGCTATGTTATTTTTTTCATGGTTTAGGTTTCATGAAATATTTGACATATACAAAAGAATTACCATATGTATTTTATATTTACATATGTATAATACAATATTTATTAAAAAGCCACTACTTATCTTTAGAAACAAAACATTAGCCATATTATTAAGGCCTTCTGAGTGCTTCTCCCCAATTTTATCATCTTCTCTACCAGCCAAAGGTAAGCAATATTTTTAATTCTATATTTGTCATTCCCTGGTTTTCTTTATTGCTTTTCTCCCTAGATTTGTGTTTCTAAATAAGATATTGTTTAGTTTTGCTTATTTTCAGACCTTAATAAATACAAGTATATAAATTCTTCACTAATTTACTTTTTCATTGAATTTCATCCAATGTTATGTTTCTAAGACTCTGTTATAATGTGTAGGTATAGTTCATTCAATTTCACTGCTATATACTATTCCATCATATGAATTTGCCAAAATGGGTTATTAATTTTCCCATTAATAGACCAGGGTTGCTTTCCAATTTTTTGTTACTATAAATAATGTCACTATGAACATTCTCCTTATGCACATGAAAATAGTTTCCATATAGTATATGATTAGCAGTAAAATTACTAGGTCATAGTGTTGGTTCATATCCGAATTGCTAGGTAATATCATTATTTTTTCCAGAGATTAATTCCACAAGCAGGTTCCAAGAGTTCTCCTAGCCCACATCTCTACCATTTTCAGATTTTTAAATTTTTGCCAATATATTACATGTAAACTGGTATCTCCTTTCATTTAAATGTGCATTTCTCTGATGACTCTTGATGTGCAGAGTATTTTCACGTGTTTTGAGTCATTCATATGTCTTCTATGAACTGTCTGATTATGTCTTTAACTCCTTTTATCTATTGGATTTATTGTCACTTCCTTGTTGTGTTTTAAAATTTTTACATGTTCTTCATATGATTTCATTGTTGAAAAGAAATTTTAATTTGAATGTAATTATATTTTTCAATATTTCTCAACGTTTTTTGCTTCCTTGATTTACAGAATCCCCCCCACCTCCAGCCCAAGGTTAATTATCTGCTAAAATTTTTACATTTTGTTTTTCACATTTGTTTTTAACCTATCTAGAATGTATTTTTGTGTATTTGTATACAATAAAGATCCCATTAAATAATTATTTCAGATATTTTTGAGTAGTCTGCCTATTCACTACTGGTCTGCAATATCATCTCATTCATACACCGTATTCCTATATGTGCATGCATCTGATCTTGGGTTCTTTTTTCTGTTCCATTTGTCACGTTTTGTATCATTTAACCAAAAGCACACTGCCTTAGTTGCTACAATTTTATTTTAAGTTTTTGTACCAAGTATGGAAGTTCCCCCTTCTTACTCTTACATATATATTTTAGAATCAGCCTTTCAAGTTAAAAAAAATGACTGGCATTCTGTTTGGAATTACACAGTCTTGAAATAATGTTTTCAGTGAAACTGACATCATTATGACACCTAATGAGCATTTTATGTCTCTAGTAAATTTGTCTTATTTAATATCTTTCAAGAAAGTTTTATAATTTTATCCATAAAGGTTTTACATGCCCTTGTTAAATATATTCCTTGATACTTATTATTGTTGTTGCTAGGTAAAGTACAATTTTTGTTTAATAACATTCACATGCTTTTAATAGCATTCAGATATATTCTTTGGTACTTCAGTATTCTTTTGCCATTGCTGTGTTAAGTAATATTTTTCTTTTGATAAATAAGAAGTGAAGTTCACTATTTTATATTGATCTTACTTTCAGTAAATTTGCTATTTTATTAATTTTAATAATTGGTAAGTCCTGTGGCATTTCTCTTTGAAATGTCCTCACATCTGTCCCTTCCTCATGCCTAACTAGCTTACACACCATCTTGCACTTCCTTACACCAGGCCTCCATTCACATCAGACGTGAACTTCCAGAATAGCTTCTCAAATCTATGCACTTTCCAGGGCTTCACCGAACCCTAGTTTAGCTTACAGAGAATTTCTTAATGAGTGCAAATGAGCCCTCCTCCTTGATAAAAATGTTCAGCAGCTAAAATTTATATCCTACTAGATTTCCCCTGCCCCTCATTTAACTTCAACTAAAAAGTACATTTGCAATCTCAGTTTCCATCTCGGTACCTTTCTGTCCCATCAAATCGGCAATCATCTTTACTATCTCTCTCCCCTTACTCCAATATTCCACCTTGTATCTCTGAATGCTTCTGCTTTAAGCATTAGTCCTGGTCTTCTAATGTTTTTCTTACTTCCCATTAAAAAAACCAAAGAAACAAACAAACTACTCTCACCTTTGAAATCCAAGTAAAGCCCCTCTTCTATTTGAGTTTTTCTCCTGTGTTCCAATCTACTTTGATAGCTCACTATCCTGAATTCCTTAATAATTATTCTTTGCATTCTTAGGCTGTTAGAATACAACATAATGTGTTGTTTTCACCTTTTCATGTTTCACCTATCAAAAATAATTTATTGAGTTGGTAATTTATTGGGTTGCAACCAAGCCTCTCCGATGTGTTTTGAATATGACTCTTGGCATCACAAAAGTAACAATACATTGTAGGAGAGCAAAATTTGCTAAAATGTGTCTCTTTGGCAGGACAGTTATACTAGGCTGGTTGGTTTTTTTTTTTTTTTAAAGAAACAAAAGGCTCAGGAAGAGCTTTTACCTCCTCCCCTGAACTGCCTAGAAGAATTTAGATAGGAGGCCAACCCCAGGAAGAGAGCTGTCACCAGAGCTAACTACAAAGAATGTGAGTTAGATGTGGTAGACTGGGGAGAACTTAGCAAGGCTTGTTCTATCAAAGTCCTCTCTGTGTCCAGTTGTCTCTGCAGAGTATGGCAAACCCAAAATTTGTTTTCCTCATCTTCCTATAAATTGTTTTCCTCCTCTTGGAAATCCCAGACTCCTAACTCCTTCTCCTCTCAGATGACATATAAGCCTCAATTGCCTAATTTGCCCTTAGGCTCCATTTTCTTATGAAGCCCACGTATGTACAAAGTTAAATTTGATTTTCTCCTGTTCATCTGTCTCATGACAATTTAATTCTTAGACCAGACAAAAGAACCTAGAAGAGTAGAGGAAACTGTTTTCTTTCTTCAACATTAAACTGAAAAGTAATAGCTGCTCATGTAAATTGATACAGCTACTATGGAGAACAGTATGGAGGTTCCTTAAAAAACTAAAAATAGAACTACCATATGACACAGCAATCCCACTACTGGGCATATACCCTGAGAAAACCATAATTCAAAAAGAGTCACGTACCACAGCGTTCATTGCAGCACTATTTATAGTAGCCAGGACATGGAAGCAACCTAAGTGTCCATCGACAGATGAATGGATAAAGATGTGGCACATATATAAAATGGAATATTACTCAGCCATAAAAAGAAACGAAATTGAGTTTTTTGTAGTGAGGTAGATAGACCTAGAATCTGTCATACAGAGTGAAGTAAGTCAGAAAGAGAAAAACAAATATCGTATGTTAACACATATATATGGAATCTAAAAAAAAAAAAAAAAATGGTTCTGAAGAACCTAGGGGCAGGACAGGAATAAAGACGCAGATGTAGAGAATGGACTTGAGGACATGGGGAGGGGGAAGGGTAAGCTGAGACGAAGTGAGAGAGTGGCACTGACATATATACACTACCAAATGTACAATAGCTAGCTAGTGGGAAGCAGCCGCATAGCATAGGGAGATCAGCTCGTGCCCTGTAATCACCTAGAGTGGTGGGATACGGAGGGTGGGAGGGAGACACAACAGGGAGGGGATATAGGGATATATGTATACATATAGTTGATTCACTTTGTTATACAGCAGCAACTAACACAACAAAGTAAAGCAATTATACTCCAATAAAAGATGTTAAAAAAAAGTAATAACTGCTTAATCAATATCTGTTTATTAATTTCCCTTGTTCACTCTTCAGTTCCTATGATAGAGCAATTTTGCACATGATAAACATTTAATGTACATATTTATTTAAGGAATCAATGAGTATGTTTTATTAAGAAAATAACATGTTCTCCTTTAATGTGAGTTGCATCTTCCTTTCTAACCTGGGAAGGTTTTATAAAAATGATAGGTTTTCTTTGGAAAAATTTATAGATGGCGTAATGAAAATGCCAGGATGCTAATATATGTTTTGTCTGCTTTGCCTGATCTCTATTAATATAAGCTATCTTATTCCAAATCAGTTTAACAAAAGTAATCATCATGACTTCGTTTGGTGTTAACATTAAATGGGTTATATTAACACTTCATTACAAGTCTATCTTGCTTGTTTCTCTCACCAAAGCTCTATCAATAATAGGGATATATGCCTGTGATTGTCAAACATCTTATCTAGAAAAGAGAATACTTTAGTTTGACATCTTCCACAGAACTAGTCATTTATAAGATACAATTTCTACAGCCAGCCTATTTACTTGAGAGTCAATTAATTCACTTCCAACCACCTCCTTTAAAGACTGTAGTATTTATAGCTTCAGTTGAATCTGTTTGAACTTTAAGACAGGAAGCAGTAATGCATGATACAACACTTACAATAAACTCCCTAAATGGAAAAAGATTTTGCAATTCTAAGTATCAAAGTTTATAATTAAATGACAAATATTTGGACAATTTTTTAAAAGTATCCATTTGTTCTGTTTATTTCAGGGACGTCATAGATGGTAAAAATGTATGTTTCCAATTTTAGGTCCTATCATTCTAGGAAATATAAAAGTAGATAGCTAATGAAGCTCTACATAAACACCTTTACAAGTACTGAAATCTTACAAGCCACTAGTTTATACTCTTTTAATAGCTTCCTGTAAGCTAAAATAATTTTCTTCCAGAATGTAGTGACTACGATATTTCGTCATGTTTTTAGCTAGTGCTATAATTTCTTTTACTATGATGGATAGTGAACATTTCCTGACATTTTCCTCTGACCCTTCAAAAAATAACTCATTTAAAAGAGATATTAAAACTGGGGGAGGGATAAATTAGGAGTTTGGGATTAACATATACGTACTACTATACACAAAATAGATAATCAACAAGAACCTACTGTATAGCACAGGGAACTCTACTCAATATTCTGTAATAACCTATATGGGAAAAGAATCTGAAAAAGAATGGATATATGTATAACTGAATGACTTTGCTGTACACCTGAAACCAACACAACATTGTAAATCAACTAAATTCCAATATAAAATAAAAATTAAATTTAAAAATAAATTATTCAAAAAAAGATGAAAACTGCAATAAACCACCTTTAAGAAATGCTGACAAAAACAAAGTTAGAACAATTGCTTAATTAAAAGATTTATCAGAGATTTTAATAAGCTTTATGAAATTGCAGGAGAGGCAACACTGCATGTGGGATTTCCCAAAAATCTGTAATCATAGAACCCTTTTTTTGTCAACTTTATCATAGGACTGAAAACATTTTATGAAAAATCTTGGTATAGTGGAAATATTACTGGTTCTGGATTACTGAAGACTATATTCAAATCCCAATTCCTCCCAATTTTGCCTCTGTTAATTAAATTTTTGAGCCTTGATATCATCATATGTAAACAGGAAATATTCCTGACCTAGTAGGGCCATTGTATAAATGCATTAAGTTAATTCAATTGATTCAATTCAACAAACATTTACTTAGGTCCTAGGCAATGACCAGCACTT
Organism: Balaenoptera physalus; assembly: GCF_965194825.1. NCBI lineage: Eukaryota > Metazoa > Chordata > Mammalia > Artiodactyla > Balaenopteridae > Balaenoptera > Balaenoptera physalus. Next base: position 7,593,853 of record NC_138893.1, read on the forward strand.
GGTTAGGCACTAAAGATAAAGACATGAATAAGACATAACCCCTGACCTCAAGGAGTTCATTGTTTTCAAACTCACTGGCCATGTGCTACCATGGGAATTTGTCTTTTCTTGGTTCTCATGTACTACACTCTTCTTTGTCTGTTTCCCTTTTCTCTGGCCACCAGCTCCAAATCATTACAATCCTAACCAGAACAGTTTAGCTCTCCATTTCCCCAAAACAACTATCCTTGAACACCCAAAATCCATAGATGGCAAACAAAAGGCCATAAATTCTGGGCATCTATGCACATACATTCAAAGAATGGCAAAATGTTTGAAATTAGAGATTTTTCTTGAACAGACTCCAGATCAAATTCTTAACAATTCTTTCATCTAGTCTTCTCATAGGTAGAGTGAAGTGATTGAAATGTAACATTTTGAAGGTCCTGAGGTCATGTGGATGTGGTTATTAGTATTATTTTATCTGTTTTCACTTAGTTGTTCCTATATAACATATTTTTCAACCAAATAATATAAAGCTCTCTTATCCTTAAAAATCAGCAGTTGTTCCCATTAACATAGCAGTATGTTCCAATGAAGAAAAGGAAGAAAAATAGATATAAAACTGCAAATTAACAAAAAGAACACATTCATATGAACATTGAACATTTCTTATGTAATAAAATAAAATGTATTAAGCTAAAGAAATTATAATTTATTCCAATTCAAAATAAATGTTGGGAGTATCTACTATATCAAAGCAATTAAGGTAGTTGCAAAAATTTTAAAAAGGAAGATATATCCACAGCTTTAAGATAATTTAAATTTTATACTCATGATAAACAATTAAGTATTTATTGAAGCACTGCTATGTGTGAAGCATTGTTACAGGTCTTTTCATTTGCTTTGTTTTATTTTGACTGTGAGGGAAAAGTTTAGAAGCGGTAGCTTCACATTAGAATTTTCAGGAAGGGAAAAAAAACTTGAAAAACAGAGTATTTGAGCAGACAGTGCTTACTTCTACCTGTTAGACAGCAATAAACATAGAAAGCTTTAAATATACAAATATCCTAAAAAATCCACTCAGCCATTACATAAGTTTTGGTTAATTTGTGTTTTCAAAGTTGATTGGTTATTGTAATTGGCCATAATAGAAACAAAATCTTTTTTAAAATTATGTTTTACAGGAAAAACAATAAAATAAGTCATGTAAAATACATTAATGAACATCAGAATTAAAATTTCAAATCAGATCTGAATTGGCACTAAAAATATTTCCAACAGTATTCCCCTTCTACCACTATTTTATACCTTGCACTGAATTGCAAGAGCAGAATAAGTAAGCCCTGGGCAGCCATGACTTTATCCCAAACCATAAAAATCTAGAAATGAGAATTTATGGAATAAGGATTATAGGGTCAAGATTGGATTCTTGAGTCAACTAACTAGGGACTTAGAAAATAAGCTTATTTTCCACATTTCATGAATAATTTTATTCCCAACTCCATCAAAAGCCTGAAAGTCACTTTGTCTCATCTTATTATTTTTTGTCTTGCAAAAGGGGAAAATATTAGTCACTTTTTTCTATGGAGGTAATGTAGGAAAAGAAAACATTTCCTATGCCATTTTAGATTTAATGACTGAAGTCTACAAATTAAATTGACAAAAGATTAACAGGAGAAAAGGCATACAAATTTCATTGATGTTAATTTTTTTTTATGTATGGGGACATCACAGAAAAGAAGTGAAAATCCAAAGAGATGGTTAGACATGAGAGCTTATATACCATTTTAACAAACAGTGATAAATTCTGAAGAAGTGACTAAATAAAAGAAAGAGGGCTTGGGCTTCTAGGAACAATAAGTTGTGGGAAGGTAAATATATGGGGAAGTTAATGGAAGATAAGGGTTATTATTTTTTTTTTTAAAAAAAACTACTGAAGTGGGATTTTTCTAGGAAGAATGTTTTTTTAAAATTATTTATTTATTTATTTATGGCTGTGTTGGGTCTTCGTTTCTGTGTGAGGGCTTTCTCTAGTTGCGGCAAGCGGGGGCCACTCTTCATCGCGGTGCGCGGGCCTCTCACTGTCGTGGTCTCTCTTTTTTTTTTTTTTTTTTAAATTTTTTATTTATTTATTTATTTATTTATTTATGGCTGTGTTGGGTCTTCGTTTCTGTGTGAGGGCTTTCTCTAGTTGCGACAAGTGGGGACCACTCTTCATCGCGGTGCGCGGGCCTCTCACTATCGTGGCCTCTCCCGTTGCGGAGCACAGGCTCCAGACGCGCAGGCTCAGCAATTGTGGCTCACGGGCTTAGTCGCTCCGCGGCATGTGGGATCTTCCCAGACCAGGGCTCGAACCCGTGTCCCCTGCATTGGCAGGCAGATTCTCAACCACTGCGCCACCAGGGAAGCCCGTGTGGCCTCTCTTGTTGCGGAGCACAGGCTCCAGACGCGCAGGCTCAGCATTTGTGGCTCACGGGCCTAGTCGTTCCGCGGCATGTGGGATCTTCCCAGACCAGGGCTCGAACCTGTGTCCCCTGCATTGGCAGGTGGATTCTCAACCACTGCGCCACCAGGGAAGCCCCAGGGTTATTTTTTTAAGGTTGTTTATTTTGTTTGTGCAGAATCATCTCAGTGCTGACTTTGTCTTCTACATGGCCATAAAGTTCCCCTGGAGAGGGGATTTATGGCAGTCTTTATTTCTCAGAAGTTTCTGCTTTTAGTAAGATAGGTGAAGCCCCAAGAAGACTTCTTTCTGAATCTGTCAGTTCTCAATTGCCTTCAGCTCACAGTAATCCATATTCCAGTGTGGCATATTTGAGGGTAGCATATCTGATCCGCTTTAGTAGCAAAGCTTTAAGTGACAGTCTCAAACAAAAATGTTGTCACTTTACTTCTACAGTTTCTGTTATCAGAAACTAAAATAAACTCTTGCTTATGAACAGTTGTCAGGAGTCATCTTTAATTAGGATTCCAGCTATATTTTCATTTGCTGGGATAGTATAAGCTCAAGGTAGAAAGTCAGAGTCCCTCAGGCACTTGTTAAATTCTGACTACCTTAGGCAATTCTAGAGCTTCCCTCCTCCACTAGGTTCACTTGAATTTTCAAGGATCTTACAGAAAAATGTATCTACCTATTCAGAACATAAGCTCCCAATTTCTGAAAATGCATTATTGGTGTGATGTAAATATCCGGGAGGAGGAGCCTACTTACTCTCTCGTTTCACACATTCTATCTGATGCTTTGGATTCCAGAACAGGATTGATTAATCTAATCAGGCACCACATAGAAACCGGAGATTAATAGCTTCCCTTTCTCTTCCATCTTTGCATCTTGCTCAAATGCCAAATGTCTCTTGTTAATAAAATCTATGTGGAATACTGCTGGCAAGTATGTCTGAGTGAAAGTTTCCAGGGCTTACCTTCCTTAGTAGAGGGGAGAATTGAGAAAGGTGAGGGTAATAAAGATTATAAATAAAATTTTCTGATATGTTATAGAGGTGTAACTTAGAGTTAGAACAATTCACAAATATTATCAAGTAGTTTCCTTGACATTCTTGTTGTACCCAACAAAACATCAGAGCTGTTTTCCTTCAAACTACTTTATCTTCCTTTTTGGAACCTTTTATTTTTTTTAGTTATACTATCACCAAAATAATTTTTCTAGGATTAGCTTCTTACTGGTGAAATTAGTAAAATGGCTAAAGCATTATGTACATTTATCCCAAAAGAGCAGTATATCTTTTGACCAAAAAAGCAGGGCTTACATGCCAAAGCAATTATATACAGATTTCAGAGATGACTAAATATAGCAAGTATCCGAGTGTTAAATCCACTGTACCCATTCTTAGGCAGCCAGTGAATCAAAGGCTGGTGTTCTTCTAGGTGGTCTACTCAAAACTTTTCCCAATTTTAAGATTATGAAGTGTGTTAAGTATCACTCCTGCCTCCATAATACTCCATGTCAAAATTTGCTGAGACACTGTTTGCTATTAGACTATAAACAAAAATAATTGTCATTCCACAAATGACTATCGTCACTTTCGTATACCCCTTATGTGCCCATCAACAAATGTGAAATCTGAAACACATAATGTCTGAGTCTAGCTCTCTACTGTCTTTGCATCAAGAGAGTCTTTATTACCACACTCAGACTAAAAATGAGAAAAAAGCAAACTCCACCCATTTCTTTTTTGTGTGCAGGATCTAAAAGTAAACAGTGGTTCCCAGAACAGACTACAGTGTATATTTTACTCCGCCTAGATAAGTGCACTGTATATAGAAACTATAGCAGTGCATAGCTTTTAAAAATCCCATTTCTGTCATTTTGAATCAAAAGATGTGGGAGCAGATGGGCAATTACCTTGGATGAGAGAGAAGACGTAGTGCCAGAGGAACTACCAGAGTCTGATGACTGGGGAGACACTCTACAACGCAGATGTAAAATTTAGTTTTGGTTATGACTTTTCTACTCAGCCTCCATTTTTTAGTTTGAGGTTACTGCTGATAATTTAAGAATTGAACTTCAAATCTCCAGTGAATCCAGGTGGGTATTAAAAATGTTGCTAACAGAACTGAGTATAATTATGAATAAGAACACAGGCATTTATTCAGCAGAGAGAGTGTATCATGTGTCGGGTTGGAAGTTACAATCTGTACCATCAAAGCTGTCTTTAGCAGCTTCTAGCTGTGGGGTGTTTGGCAGTCAAGGTTACCAGCTGTTCTTCATGACCATACAGTGAAATAGGTTAATAATTTTTGCTCTGTTGTATAGCAACAGAAACTGTGATAAGTTATAGAAACCTTGGAATAAATTATAAAATAGAGGGTGTTATTTTAAATATTTTGAAAACTATGTGATAAGCTATATGTGTGTGTGTATAAAGTATCAAATGAAGCAAGGGAATTATCCTCTTATTTTGGAAGGTCTATTTAATTAAGCTGGAAATTTCAAACAGTATCAGAATGTCAGTGTTTGAGATTTGGGGATTAATTTAACTAAACTGGTTGTGTGGGCTCTACAAATTCGATTTACTATACTGATGGGATCACTTGAAAAATATATGACCTTAAAGTAAAATTGTAATAATGAATAAGATAAATATTACCTATGTTGTTCTCCCCATCCAAATATGTTGGTTATTTAATAAATCTTGATATTTCTTGTTTCAGCTCAGTCATATAAAGAGATCAGAAGACATCAGTCCCATCTTTACAACAGGAAAAGACGCTGAACAAACTTTAAAAAAAAATCTAGCATGTCTCTCTCTGTCACTCATAATTTTGGTTGGCTTGTGGCATCTTTTGAACATTTATTACCAATTTTGAAAAAAGATAAATCTCAAGGAAGGTCTAGCCCTTTTTCTACAGTTGCTGTCTCTCAAATTCACAAAAAAGAAAGAAAAAAACTCTCCATGTCAGTGAAGATGCCTGATAACAAAAGAAAATTGTTACCTTTGCTCAACCCTTGCTTGAAAACATCCTTCCTTTCTGCTCTTTCTGCCACTCATTGTCAAGATACAAGAAAAGTTATGGGCTTCTGAATCTTTTGGTTAATGCTAAGGGCAAACCAGGAAAGGAAGGTAGATTCTTACCCTTTAAAAGACTAGATGAAAATCAGATAAACCAAAAGGAAATAGTATAGTTTTAAGAAACTGACTTCAGTTTTTATCTTTACACAGATAAACTGGATGGGATTTTTCTGTTTCCATATTTCTCTACAGGACCACGAGAACACATGACATGTGTGTGTGTGTGTGTGTGTGTGTGTGTGCGCGCGCACGCGTGCACTCAATGCACTTTTGGCTTATTTACATGGTAAATGCAATTCTTCCTTCTGATCACAATGTGCATAATCTCATTTAATATTTGAGCTCTACTGACAGTTTGTTAAGAAACCTTACAATCAGATTGGAATATAAAATTCCCTTCAGACCCATAAGAGTTCTTTATAAGAATGCCTTCCACAAAGGTCTCAGCTTTACAACTAAAAAGAGCTAGACGTAAGTGCATGGTTGTTTGTTTGTTCTTTCATTTTACTTTTTAATCTTTATATAATTTACTAGACTTACTCATTTTCTTTTGTAATAATAGCTTTATTGAGAATATACAAATAGTATGTGAATTATAAGTCACATACCATAAAACTCACCCTTTTAAAGTGCACAATTCAGCGGTTTTTAGTATATTCACAGAGTCGTTCCACCATCACTATCTAATTTTAGAACATTTTCATTCCCCAAAACTCCATACTCATAAATAGTCACTCTCCATTTCTCCCTCCTCCCAGCCTCTGGAAACCACTAATCTACTTTCTGACTCTATATGTGTCTGTTCTGGGCATTTCATATTGCTCTTTTTCCTTTACAGCTTTACATAAAATTTCTCAACATCAGTCACCTGACATATTTCACTTGGGCATTCAGTCAGTTATATTTTCATAAATAGAGAAATTAAATAGTAAAAAATCACTTTTAAGGGAAGAAATCTTTAGATCATCTCTTAAAGAATAATGCATTATGAAATGATGAAACTCCTTAGATGAATTAATTCATTTCAACCAATATTCATTGAGGCATTTAACCAGTGTGTCTCCAGGTGTTGGTTTTGGGTGACCTACCTAATTCAGAATCCCCTGGGATGCTTTTTAAAGATGCGGGTATTTGAGATCCACCTCACATCTACTCAATTAGACTTTCAAGAAGGGGGGAAAATGAATCTTCATTTAACAGGGCCTCTGGGTTATTCTTATGCACAGTAACATTTGTCAATCAGAAACCTACCCTGAGTAGGGTCTGGCCATAAAACAGATGAGTAAGACACAGTATTTGATCTTAGATGGTTTCAACACCTTTTGTCTATACATTTTGCCAATGGTATTTTAGTAAAATTATAGAAATAAATTGATAGGAGAAGTAGCACTAAAAGAAAAGACTCCCAGTGATCAGCCACTATCTGCTTCTTACAAAATACTCTACAGATACTCTTTTTTACTTATGAAGAGTATCGTATGGTACCAGGTGTTGTGATACATATTAATTTTCCATATTTGATCTTGCATTAAATATATTTACGTTAGCATGGACTCATTTGTTAGGTGAATATGTATTAACTTACTACTATGTGGCAAGGACTGCTAAAGGCAGGAAACTAAATGAAGTCTTCAAACTGTAAAATTAAAGGAATAGGGGGTGAATACAAGAGATATTCAGAGGAGAAAGCACTGTGGATAGGCAAAGGCTTCATGGAAGGAGAAAAAGGAACTGGTTCTCTAAGGATGAATAAGATTCCTCTGGAAACCAGTAAATAGAGGCCATTCATATAATGAGAGATACATAAATAAAAGTGTATATACCACCAAAACATTGGAGCATTTGATTCAAGTTAGATCCAACTTATCAATCTACCTCTTTGGAGTCAATTATCTTCTGGTACCTGGAATATATGAGAGGTACTTGACCAATAACTGGTGCAGGACTGTCTCATATTTGCGCCATGTAAGAACCGGGAAACCAGTATTGGGGATACCCAAAAAGAGACTCTTAATATAGTATATCCTAGTGAAAGCAGCTCTGTGCACTCCATCTGCCAATATGAGATTGGTCTTCTCAATCCTAAAGACTGAAAAGCCAAATGGTTGTCTCAATCCCTTCTACAGATAAGAGAGGAAGAAAAGATGAAAGAAGAAAACGTGGACCTTCTGTGCTGTAATGGGGGATTGATAACCTGCTGCTAATCAACTATTGGCCCATAGAATCCCGTTAATTCTTCCACGAATGGGGCTATTTCCTCTGGAGGTTCCCCAGAAGATCAGAACGGCAACAAACAAGGAAAGAACCATGGTAGAGATAGGGATAGAGTAGGATAATTAAATAGTTTAGAAATCCCACTAGGAGATTAAAGGCAGAGAGGGAATTGTAAGGGAGTCTGGGAGACTGTTGAAGCTAATGACCACTCAAGAAAAGAATTCAGTAACTTAGCAACAAGCTACACTACCTTGAAGGAAGATCAGGCCCATCCAAGCACCAGGCACACTCAAGCCACAAACCCTGTTAGTTAAAACACAAGACAATAGATATGAGGTCTGAATATTGTTACATGAAGTCAGGGAGTTAATGGTCCTTGAAGAGTAGCATTTCTGCATGTAGCCAAGACAAAAATATATGTGAAAGGGGAAAGAAACTAGGTGAAAGGGGACATTATACCAAAACGTGGGATGAATTACCATATTTTAATATATGGTACCACCCTTCTGCTAAATATACTTATGATTTAAATAGCACCATGACAGTCCCGGTTAAACCGTACAGGGTCAAAGGAGGAACTAATGATGTAAGCCTTGACATCTACTGAAGAATGAGGAGGAAGGTGGTCTTCTCCCCTCCCCACTTTTCCTTGGATTATAAAAATGTAGCCTTCTTTGTTCTCAGGGCTACGCTCCCTTGCCTGCCCGCTTGTTTCTCTCACAAGTGTCCTATGCTAATAAACTCACTCTTTGCCTATCCCTTTGCCTCATGTTGAATTCTTTCTGAGACAACAGAACCTGAGCTTCAGTAAATCCTAACACCAGGTGAGCAGTTTCAATTAAAATACAGTGGATTTGGGTCCCCTCCTAAGTCAGGGATCATGGGTTCACGTCTTAATCTGAGGTGTGGGTGGATTTGAGTCCCAATCTAAGTTTTGGCTGGGTTCAAGTCCCATCTTAGAAGGATTGTGGTTTCAGTAATACATCTACGACAAATGAGCAAGCTAAGAGAGAGAGAAAAAAAGTACCCTTAGATTAAGCCCCCAAATCAATCAATCAATCAATCCATCAAGAAGAGATAGACCAGGCCGTGAATAACAGTGAGCATTTAGGGAGTTTCAAGAATGGTTCAAAAAGACTTTATAGAAATGTAAAACTAAAAATATTCAGTAGATGTTGAAAAATAGGGCAGTTACAGGTGAGATCAGGATTGGTGATCTAGATGATACAGTGTAATAAATATCTTAAAGCACAGAGCCAATAATATAAAGACAGAAAACCATACTGAAAACTTGAGGGCTGGAGGAGAGAGCTGAGGAAATGTCAATTGTAGAAGTTCTGGAGGGAAGGAGAGAAACAGATAGAGGACAGGAAATAAAACGTGCTAACTTGAGCTGAAAAAAAGAGCTGATCCTGCAGGTGAAAATTATTCATTAAACAACCCAGGCAAAGTTAATGATTTTGAAAAAAGCTTGGAGAAATTCCAGAACTTAAAACAAAAGGTGAAAACCCTTGCAAGCTTCCAGAGAAGAAACAAATTACTTAAAAAAGGAAAAAAGGAAAAAGGATCAGACCAGCCACAGGCAAGTAATCTGCCACATTGGCAACAGGACAGTATAAACCACCTACAGAATATTGAGAAGTAAGAATTGTAGCTTGGTCATTCCATTCCTAGCAGAGATACTAATCTCAGAGATACTAATCTTCCCCTCTGATGAGGGGAAGTGGGTGGAAAGAAAGAAAGATATATGTGGATATGCTAGACTTCAGGAAATACACTGTCCTGTTCTGCATCTAACCAATAACATTGTATCTGGGAAAAACCTCAAGAGACTGGAAGGTAACGAGAAGAAGAATAATGGGGGTAGGGTGGGATGAATCTCTTATTTCATATACATATGATCGAAATTGATGAGACACTGTGTAGGAATGCAATAAAATGATCGTAAGGATGCTCAGGATTGAGGAGAAATCCTTGAAATCAAATGGATGTAAATTATCAAAATTGAAGAGTAATTCTTGTCATTGAGAGGAAAAATATACAAAGAATCTGAGATTAAAAGTATTAAACTGTCCTAATTAAAACTCTGAGATAAGGTGTAGTGAAGGAGAGACAAAAGAAAAAGAGAAGGACTTCCCTGGCGGTCCAGTGGTTAGGACTACATGCTTCCACAGTAAGGGGCATGGGTTCGATCCCTGGTAGGGGAACTAATATCCCGCAAGCCACGTGGTGGTGTGGCCAAAAATAAAAAAAGAAAGAAAAGAAAAGAAAAAGAGAGTGTCTCAGATTGTGGTGGAAAAGGACAGTAAATATGTTCTTAGGAGCTCAGCTTGTGGAGAATGGTGCTGGAGAGCAGGGGACACAGTCCTTGTGAGGGAATAGCTGGGGACTTGTCCCCAAGTATAGCAGGGAAACATGAGTGTAATTATGACAGGCAAGATAGAGGTGATGACTATTAACGAAATAAGAGCTACAGGAAAAATGAATACAACTTGTTCAATGCTTTAAAAACATTTTTGGGGGCTTCCCTGGTGGCGCAGTGGTTGAGAATCTGCCTGCCAATGCAGGGGACACGGGTTTGAGCCCTGGTCTGGGAAGATCCCACATGCCGCAGAGCAGCTAGGCCCGTGAGCCACAACTACTGAGCCTGCGCGTCTGGAGCCTGTGCTCCGCAACAAGAGAGGCCGCGATAATGAGAGGCCCGCACACCGCGATGAAGAGTGGCCCCCACTTGCCGCAGCTAGAGAAAGCCCTCGCACAGAAAACGAAGACCCAACACAGCCATAAATAAATAAATAAATAAATAAACCCAAAGTTAAAAAAAAAAAACAAAAACATTTTTTAAGATAAAGAGAAAAACTATAGAGAAACAGATTTATTAGTATAAATAAAAAAGGAGGAAAGCAATTGGATAATCAACGATGTTGAATACACACACATATATGATGTATATTCCAGAGAAAGAAATATATATTACGTTTTCATCACAAAACGCACGAAATCGGAAATAACAAAAATCATACCAACATAATCTTACCTACTTAGAAATTAAGCAACAACAATGCACGATAACTTTTGGAACAAAATAGAAAATGCACACCATTTACAAAGGTACTGAAAGAAAAACACATCATACCAAAACCTATACAATCAAGCAAAACTACTATAAATGAAAAAACAGTATTGCCTTAAACGTCTTAATTATTAAAGAAAACAATTACTCTGCTGAAATTTCTCATTATCTAATCATGATTGTTAATACTTTATATTGAATCTAATTCAAATAATATCTTTTAAGATTCATGGTTTTCACGGGGAAGGCGGGAGCTGGAGGTGGAGGCGGGGCCGCCGGCCCGGGCGCTGCGTGCCGCCGCGCCTGTGCGGGCCCTCGGGGCTGCGCGAGCAGGTTTAGGACGCTGAGCGGTGCGTCTCCGCCGCACCCGGGGGCCGTGACGGAGATGCCTACATAGAAGAGTGACATCAGCTGGGCTGAAAGTTTCACTGCTGAACTGGTTCCTCAGGTATCCTGGCTCTGGCAATTGCTATGGGAGACTGGATGACTGTTACAGATCCAGGTCTGTCTTCAGAAAGCAAATACATCTCTCAATATACCTCAGAAACAAAGATGTCTCCATCAAGTTTATACTCACAGCAAGTGCTATGCTCTTCAATACCTTTATCAAAAAATGTGCACAGTTTTTTTAGTGCCTTCTGCACAGAAGAGAATATTGAACAGAGTATTTCATATCTTGATCAGGAATTGACTACTTTCGGTTTTCCTTCATTATATGAAGAATTCAAAGGTAAAGAGACAAAGAGAGAATTAAATATAGTTGCTGTTTTAAATTGTATGAATGAGCTACTTGTACTTCAGCGGAAGAACCTTCTAGCTCAGGAAAATGTGGAAACACAGAATCTGAAACTGGGAAGCGATATGGACCATCTGCAGAACTGCTATGCAAAACTTAAGGAACAACTGGAAACCTCCAGGAGAGAAATGATTGGTCTTCAGGAAAGAGACAGACAGTTACAATGCAAGAACAGGAATTTGCATCAGCTACTGAAAAATGAGAAAGATGAGGTGCAGAAATTACAAAATATTATTGCAAGTCGAGCTACTCAATATAATCATGATATGAAGAGAAAAGAGCGTGAATATAATAAACTAAAGGAACGTCTACATCAACTTGTTATGAACAAGAAGGATAAAAAAATAGCTATGGAAGTTTTAAATTACGTGGGGAGAGCTGATGGAAAAAGAGGCTCCTGGAGGACGGGTAAAACTGAAGCCAGTTTCTTTCTCAGGAACGAAGATGAAATGTATAAAATTCTTTTGAATGATTATGAATATCGTCAGAAACAAATCCTAATGGAAAATGCTGAACTTAAGAAGGTTCTTCAGCAAATGAAAAAGGAAATGATTTCTCTTCTTTCCCCCCAAAAGCAGAAACCTAGAGAAAGAGCAGATGATAGTACAGGAACTGTTATCTCTGATATTGAAGAAGATGCTGGGGAACTGAGTAGAGAGAGTATGTGGGACCTTTCCTGTGAAACTGTGAGAGAGCAGCTTACCAACAGCATCAGAAAACAGTGGAGAATTTTGAAAAGTCATGTAGAAAAACTTGATAACCAAGTTTCAAAGGTACACGTAGAAGGTTTTAATGATGAAGATGTAATCTCACGACAAGACCATGAACAAGAAACTGAAAAACTTGAGTTAGAAATTCAACAGTGTAAAGAAATGATTAAAACTCAGCAGCAACTTTTACAGCAGCAGCTTGCTACTGCGTGTGATGATGACACCACTTCACTGCTACGAGACTGTTACTTGTTGGAAGAAAAGGAACGCCTCAAAGAAGAATCCTATTCTTCTTTGGTCCCTATTTAAATAGGTCCCTATTTAAAGAGCAAAAGAAGAATTTCGAGAAAGAAAGACGAAGCTTTACAGAAGCAGCTATTCGCCTAGGATTGGAGAGAAAGGCATTTGAAGAAGAAAGAGCCAGTTGGTTAAAGCAACAGTTTCTAAATATGACTACCTTTGACCACCAGAACTCAGAAAATGTGAAACTTCTCAGTGCCTTCTCAGGAATTCCATCAGTGTACTAAATACAACCCCTGAAGAATCTAAGCCAAATCAGGTTGGAAGAGAATGTACAAATCAGAAGTGGAGCGTGGCATCAAGGCCTGATTCACAGGAAGATGGCTATAGTGGACGCTCCTCGACCTACGCAAATTCTCACGTAGAGAAGGATGACTTACCTTAGACATGTGAACTGGGATTTTTTTTTTCATTAACATGCTCATCAAATTTCACACCTGAGTTGAAACAGGGTGTGTTATAAAGTCAATCATCTCTAATAATTTAAAATGGTCTGCGTTGTTTGTTTGGACTTCCCTGTTCCTCCCCCAAAGAGCTAAAATGTTAAATCTATTTAAAAGGATATAAAAGCTTTGGATATGTATTTTTAGTAACAGAAGCACCTGGTTCTGTGAACAAAGGAATGTATAAACGTTTGGATGGAAACAAAGCACTAGAATGAGTTTCCTCTTATAGGTATTAAAAATAGCACTTTTAGGAAACTGATTATTGTAAATGTTTAATTTTGTCTCATATAGAGTTGGCATTGGAAGTTTAGCCTTTCCTTGAATGTATACTGTAGCTTTTTAACAAAGCAAGTTATATATTTATTATGTTTAGTGTGATTTGAAATACCTTCTTTCATATGTTTTAAATAAAGTAAATTTATGTATGTTTTGTACATAGATATACATGATTATGTTAAGAGGCTTTAAGATTTAAAGATTTTACACATCCATAATTATAGTATTTCATGCCAATAAAATTTTTATTAGTAAAAAAAAAAAAAAAAAGATTCATGGTTTTCAGTAATCTTAATATCTAAATTTAATCAGCCCAATCAAATTGAATAATTTTAGCAGAGTTTGCTCTTAAGGCAAAAAAAAGGGGCATTCATAAAAAATTTAATAAAGTAGGTTATTGGATGAAAACTGAAACATTCATTAGAATGTCAAAATCAGAACATTTGAAATATCTGGATAATTTGGTAAATTTTTGAAACATGTATTGGTCAGCCCAAGCGGCCATGATAAAAAACCACAGACTGAGAAGCCAGGAATTTATTTCTCACAGTTCTGGAAACTGGGAAGTTCAAGGTCAACATGTCAGCCAATTCTGTTCCCCAGAGAGGGCTCTCTTCCTTGCCGGTCTCACTGTGTGAAGAGAGCTCTGGTCTCTTTACCTTCTTGTAAGAATACTAATCTCATCATGGTTGCTCCATCCTCGTGTCCTCATCTAAGCATAATTACCTCCCCAAAGTCTCACCTCTAAATGCCATCACATTGGTGGTTAGGGTCTCAACATATGAATTTGGGGGGTGGGGGGGAGACACAATTCAATCCATAGGAATACCCATCATGGATTTCGTATTTTCATTGCCTTTGTTTAGAACTTCCATTCAGTTTAAAATTAATCCAGTGTCATACTCAAGCACAACAACAATTTCAATGTTATTATAAATGTTTACGTGTACAGTGAGTTAACCAGTCATGTTATTAGTTAAGGAGTAATTTTAAATATGCTTCCCACATACAGCCTAAGAAGGTCTTTGATATCTAGGCAGTCATATACTTTTAAGTCCACTCTTTCTTCAAAAGCTTTCTAAAAACTAAACACGGCCAGCTGTTGAAAGTATCCATTAAACATTAACTGCTCCAGGTAAAATGATCACAATCCGTGCCTTACAGTAAGAAGCTATCTTTGAGATTATTATTATAATACTTTATACTGCTAGCAATGGTTGAGAAATTTAGCAGCTAATAAACTTGCCACTCCAGCTATTACAAAGTTAAGATAATGTGGTTGAACGGAGAGCAATAAAATAAGGAGGGCATCATAAAACTAAGGTAAACAAAATCACATAGTAGTAACTAATTAACATGACACATGAAAATCTTTAATATTATTCACTGTTTGAAGTGCTTTGTATTGAATGATTATATGAATTCTTTATATGAAATGATTTTATATAGTCCTGTATAGGAAGTTAAGTTTCTTCTTCTGTCCTGTGGGAATAAATGAAGCCCACCCAAATGAATACAAGCTTTATTCGGAGCTTGCTATATAGAAAGAGAGTCAGTCACCACCGCTTGTGCTTGGCAGAGACTGAAAAGGCAGGTCGAGCAGTGAGAAAACTTTACAGTGGAAAGAAATGGAAGGTTTCAAGTTTGCCTTGATTGGAGGTTGTTGGCATGCAGAAGCTGGAGGTGGGCTAATTTAGAAGGGGGGCATTCTAAGTGATTGGTTAGGGGGGCATATTTGGCTCTCTTTGGTTGGCTGTAAATTAGAAGTGGAAGCAAAAATCTGGGAAGCTGGCCGTTATTGATAACTTCTATTTTGGGCTGATTGCTACAGAGGTGGTTTGGCTTAATCCTGGATTGGTTGATGCAGATTGTGGATTAGCATTCTATTTTTATGTAAGGTCTGGCTACTCTCCATTTCAGTCTCTCAGTTTGCACTCTGACAAATATCCGACAAATACTGCCCCAGTAGAATTTCAATTCATAATGGTTTGGAGCAGTGTCAGAAGAAATAAGCCAGTCTCACTTCTAAGAAAATGCATTCAATCTGATCGTCTCATTTTAGATACATTTTTTTCTACCATAATAAGTTTCTTCTTTTTATTACTATACTTTCTGCTAACTGCTATATTAACTAAATTACTTTTAAGCATAAAATTTTAAACTCATAAAAAATATATATATACATGTAGGGCCAAAACAGCCCTATTTCATTTTAAAGCATGTATGCAAGCTGTGAAAATGTTTCAGACTATCAATTATCTTGTCTTTTTACCATTATCACAAAAAATTCTTAAGTGCTCAAGTATATGACACCTCTTGATAGGAATATATTACAGGTGTACTTTTTAAATTCACTTGAATAAGGCTTTCAGTATCCCCAGGCATTCATGTTAACACAGATATTCTAGTCTATTACTTTAGGTCGAATGGCCAAAGTTAGCATCAGAGTAGTAAAAGCTACCACCACCCTAACAATTATTATTATCATTTATTGAGCCATTACTGTCTGCCAGGGTCTCTGTATATTCACATTTAAGTTTATTTAATCTTTGCAACACTTTCAACATAATTTAAAATAGAAAGCTAAATTGTATCGATTCATTTATCCATCAAAAAAAAAAAAAAAACATTTACTGAGTCTCTCCGAGGCCCAAGGATGATTGGCTAAAGTGGACATTGAGTCAGGAGTCAAATCCAAACCTGCCTGTATCCACTTTCTGTTGTAACCCAAATGCACCCGGTTTTCCTTGTGAGCTGAGGCTTATTCACAGGAAATACATCTTTTGATAGGCTCTAAATTATGGACCAGAATGTCCCTGATAAGGTTTTCTACCACTAAAATTAAGTGCAAATGCCACATAAAAAGAAGAACCCAAGAAGTAGAAGTTTATACTTTGTCTTTAATATTTTCTTCTGAAGTGATATTTTATCATTTTTTTCCAATTAGCAAATAGTAATCATGACATACTGCTGGAGGATGTTAAGTGGATGTCTATATGAGATATGATGATAAACATAAAACAGGAAAAAATAGATTCCATGTGTTGGTTAATATATAGGTCGACTTGACTGGGCCATGGGATACTCAGACATTTAATCAAACATTATTCTGAGTGCTTCTGTGAGGGTGTCTATGGATGGGGTTTTAACTTTAGTTATTTTTATATAACTTTTTATATACCAAAAATAAATATAACTAAATATCATTTTTAGAGATGGGTACAAATGTTTATTATATTATTTTGTGTTTGAAATACATCTTATTTAAGTGAAAAAATACAGTAAAGTTACCTGAAAGTCTAATAGAATTAAGGAAAAACTGTGTAAGATGAACACCTGCAAATGATTATATGAAACATGAAATGTTTAACCAGCTACAATGTATAATGGAAAAAAAAATCACTTTAAAAATAAATACAGGGCTTCCCTGGTGGCGCAGTGGTTGAGAATCTGCCTGCCAGTGCAGAGGACACGTGTTCGAGCCCTGGTCTGGGAAAATCCCACATGCCGCAGAGCAACTGGGCCTGTGAGCCACAATTACTGAGCCTGCACGTCTAGAGCCTGTGCTCCGCAACAAGAGAGGCCCACGCACCGCGATGAAGGGTGGCCCCCGCTTGCCACAGCTAGAGAAAGCCCTCGCACAGAAACGAAGACCCAACACAGCCATAAATTAAAAAAAAAAAAAAAAAAAGTTGTATTTGTTCTTAACAAACATTTGGAAAAAATAAAAAAATTACAAAAATTACAAAATTCCTAGGGATATTTTAAAAAGAAATGTGCATCACATGTGCATCACATTGATTGAAGAGACATAGAAATATGTACCTGAACAGGTAGAAAGAAAATTTTCGAATTCTAATTCTTCAATTAAGTAGTTTTACGGAATTTCAAATAAATGTCAGTGGAGATTAATTTGATATCCTATTGTGAGACTGCAAATTCAATGAAATTGTAAATTGCTGAATAGCTAAGATACTTAAAAAGATGTAAGCAGAAGGAACTTGAAATTTCAGTGATTAAAAGAATAGGTTACTTATGCAAAGATACTACTAAAACTTCAATGGATCATGATTCTGAAGAGATACAACAGTTTTCTTATTTATTAGAATTTCTATTTATAATTTTTATTTATATGAATTCAGTACACAGTTACCTTTTCATTACAAATAGCTACCCAGGGAAGAAGGGAGGTGTCTGGGCTCGGAGGCTCCGGTGAGCCTCGCGGTGAGCTGGGCGTCAACTTGCCCCGAGTGGGGAACGCATGCCTCAGCTGGGCCTGGGGGCGACCCGCGGAGCGGCTGGTCCAGTCATGGAAGACTACTGGAAGTCACAACCAAAGAAATTCTGTGATTACTACAAGTGCTGGAGAGTGGACAATAGGCCTAGCATTGAACTTCACGCAAGAGGAAAGAATCATAAGGAAAATGTGGCAAAGAGGATCAGTGAGATTAAACAGAAAAGCCTGGATACGGAGGCAGCAATGCTGCAATGGAGGCAGCTGCCCTGAAAGCATACCAAGAGCATGTGAAAAGGCTTGGCTTAGAGTCAGAAATTTCAGAGCCAAGCATATCACCAGTAACCAGCACTATCTCACCCACCTCTGCATCAAATCAGCAGCAAGAAAAGGGGCCCTTCAAGGGGCAGATGGGTAGAAGGCATAACCTCTGAGGGTTACCATTACTATGATCTTATCACAGGAGCATCTCAGTGGAAGAAACCTGAAGGATTTCAAGGAAACTTAAAAAAGACAGCAGTGAAGACTGTTTGGGTAAAAGGTTTAAGCAAAGATGGTTATACCTATTATTATAATACAGAAACAGGGGAATCCAGATGGGAAAAACCTGATGATTTCATTCCACACTCTGGCGATCTGCTTTCTAGTAAGGTCAATGAGAAGTCACCTGGCACCCTAGAAGAGTCCAAATCATCAGATTCACATAGTGATTCTGATGGGGAACAGGAAGCAGACAAGGGGGGAAAAAAAGGATAAGTCTCTACAGAAACACAAAAGCTAAAAATAAAGTTTAAGGAAAAAAATAAAAATAGTGATAAAGGAACTGAAGCAGAAACACAGAAAGAAAAAAATACCCAAGGGAAGAATTCATCAGGTCCAAATGAAGAAAAACCCAAAGCTCATGAAAAATCAAACCCATATGGAGAATGGCAAGAAATTAAATAAGCTGAGTCCCATGAGGAGGTAGATTTGGAACTTCCAAGCACTGAAAATGAATATGTATCAACTTCAGAGGCTGGTGCTGGTGGGGAACCCAAAGTGGTTTTTAAAGAAAAAACAGACACTTTTCTTGGAGTTGTGGCAGATGGAGTGGCCCCAGTCTTCAAAAAGAGAAGACTTGAAAATGGAAAATCTAGAAATTTAAGGCAACGAGGTGATGATCAATAACTGTAAAAAAAAGCTATTTGTACCGGCTTTTTGGACAGAATGGAGAATATACATCCTAAAAGCTCCTCTGTGTTTGTTTTACAGTACTTAAATGCTAAAAGTTTAGACTTATTCTAAATGTATTTTATGTGAATTTAAAATAAATCTTTTTTTATGTGCAAAAAACCCCCAAATAGCTAGGGAATTAAGTCAATCGTAAATAGTGCATAGTCAACTAACTGAACTTTTAGGGGGAAAAAAAAATCAGTTCTCCAGGGTCTCCATAAAACATTTGAATGCAGAATAGCTGGGTGCTGAATCCTCTTCCCTGAGCTGTTGCCATCACCACCATGTCAGGCTTCAGTCAAATACAGACAGTGCACTAAGGAAGTGGAGATCTGTGGCCACAGTCCCTGCAGGAGAAATCATCTCTGGACCACAGAAACCCTGGAGGAACCAGCATCAGCAACCAAAACTAGCAGCTACCCTTTCACTTTTTTAAAAAATATGAACAATCGTTATACAACCCTGGGCACATGAGGAAAATAGCTGCCAGAAATGATAATTTCATACTCTAAAATGAGAGAAAATCCACCAAAGAAAACAGAGCTACTGAAAAAATAAGAGAGAATTTAAAAAGTATCTAATTAGTATTCTCAGATCCAAGAGAACTGCAGTGGTAAAAACAAGAGCAAGTTACAAAGATAGGGAGGCAATGTAGCTGCAAGAAGAGTTCTTGGAAGTAAAAAGTATGATTGAGAAATGTCATAACTCAATAGCAATTCAAGAATGAAATGTATATTTCTAGAAACCAAATTTGTGAAGATCAACTGTATTAAAACTATGGGAAAGTGAAAAGATAAAATATATAGAGAATAGATAAAATATGTGCTTGTGAGATCTAGGCAAGCCAACAACCATTAAACAGCATATAGAAAGAAAAAAGAATGGAAATGAATAATCAAGCAAACTATATATGACAAATTTCCAGAGCTGAGGAAAACATTTTGGGAACACGAACACACACACACACACACACACACACACACACACACACACAAATCCTGTTAGAAATTTTGAATTCCTAAGATAAAATTGAAATGCTACAAGCGTCCAGATATACATACACACACACACAAAAACAGCACCAAAATGAACAAAAACAGCAAACAAACAAACAAAAACCAAGGTTTACAAAAGAAAAAGAAACACAGTGGCTCCATCACATAGGCATGATCGATCAGTAACTCCATTTCCAGCCTCTCTTCCTTCTCAAGAGAATGGGGGGGCAGGGCTGAAAAGTCCAAGCTTCTAATCAGGGCTTGGTCTTTCTGGTGACCAGCCCTCATCCAGGACCATCCAGGAGCCCACCCAGAGTCCCCTCTTTAGAAGTAATTCTATCACCCAGGAAATTACAAGAGGCTTAGGAGCCCTGTGTCAGGAACTGGGGCCAAAGACCAAATATGCGAACCAAAGATGCTCCTAGTGCTCTTATCACTTAGGAACATTTAGTTGCTTTGTGCCAGAAATGGAAGGAAGGCCAAATACGTATACGTTTCTTATTATAAGTCAAAACATCACAGAATCTCTGTTAGGGGCCGAGCTTTGTGTTTCTCCACCTTCAAGGAGCTCTCCTTCCACTAAGGCAGACAGGAAAACCAATGCGAAGCACAGCCAACGAGGACACACTGTGAGGAAGCTCTCTTTCCATGTGGTACAAGGAAGCCACCTTTTAAGGGATCCTAACCCAGCCAAAGGGATGTGTGTGGGGAGGGCACTATTGCTAAGGGTTAGTCTTAAGGGCTAGTAGGACTTAACCAACTCACAGGAAAGGAGAAAGCTTTGCAGGCAGATTAGAAAACAGGAGGCAAAAACAATACATTGTGTAGGAGGGAAGAAGTAGGCCTACAAGCTTAGCGGTTGTCAGAATGTTTACAAAATGAGTCATTACATAGACAGAAATGAGGACAAAGAGGTGAGTTGGGCCCAGATCACAGAGGGCCTTATAACCCTATGGTAAATAATTTGGAATTATTGGTACCAATTACCAATTATGGTAAATGCCATATTCTGCAGGGCATTGCTTTTCAATCTTTTGAAGTAGAATAACCCTTTATTCAAATAATATCTACCTGGATATCTAATATATAAAAAGATGAAAACACAGCGTCTTATTAGCATAATTATACAAGCTACAGTTGGTGACATCAGTTTATAGTCAGGCATTAAGTGCAATGAGGCCAATCCAATAAACCCCCAAAGTCTCATCCTTAGCATATAATTTATTTCTAAATTTAATTTTAGTTGTATATTAGCCAAAAAAAGTCTTAAATCATAGAGATAAAAGTTTGCAAATAGTCAATCAACAACTTTTATTAGACAGAAGCGGCAAAAGAAGCATTATTCTGGGATCTGAATGGAAAAAGAGCCAGCTTGAACACTAGCAAACCTGAAGCACAGGTAATAAGCTGACCAGGGGTCAGTCATTCAGGTTAGCCCCCAGGACAGGCCAAGGATTTGGTAGCCTTTCACCAATAACCTTTAAATACTTGCTTGACATTTATTAATGGCAGTGGTGGGGGCATTTGGAAGTTGGTTTTCATTCAGGAAATAATGTGTTTCTTTGTATCCGAAATTTTTTATTAGCAAGTAAGAAAATCCAAATCTAGGTATTTAAGCAAAAGGAAGAAATTACTGGAAGGCATGGGGGTTCCCAGAATTGACAAGAGGGTGGAAAACCCAGCCTAGAAAACGCACAGAAACAAAGACAAACCTTAAAGTTCCAAAATAAGGAAAAAGGGCAACTCTACCTTCAGCAGGAACAGTCTGCCCAGGATGCATTCATTCACTGCAGGACACCCTTCTCTCCACTGCGGAACATGGCAGCAGCTGTTGTGGGTGATTCCCCACCCACCCCAGGCATGAATGTGTTTTTAGCTGAGCTCAGGTCCTGAGCCCATTCCTGGCTCTCAGAGGATGGGCAGCAGGAGGCTGTTTCCCCCGAGCTTCTGTAGTAGAGGGTAAGAAATGGTGGCTGACAGGGAATGAGACCGTGCCCAGGGTTCAGAAGGTAGATGTCAGTCAATCATGGAGGAGAGAGATCCCAGAGGATTTCCCTCGAAACTCAGAAGGGAATGGGAATATTACGTATTCTATGAATAGTAGGGTCTCAACGTTTTCTTTCCACAATATCCTAGGGAATTCACTGGACATCACAGAGAAATAGTTGATTGGTAACCTAAGAAGTTTGGCATTTAGGTGACCTTTTCTCTGGCCACAATGGAAAAATGCCTGAGGTTGGTGCAAAGGAAGAGAAACAGCTAATTTCCTGGGACACTGTTATTCTGACTACATACCAGCTATTACCAAGAGGGACTGAGTTTCAGAAGTACTTGTTCCTTGAAACTTCAGTATACTCTATAAGACTCTTGAACCTTTCTAGAGAGGGCAATTTGGTGGATAAGTAATCAAAGCATAGAATAGAGTTTAGATGTTGAAAAAACAATCTTAATTTCAAACATTTACTGTGGGCCAGGCAATAGTCATATCACTTTACACATTCAGGTCACTGTATCCTCACATCAACCCACAGAATAGTTACAGTTGACCTTGAACAAGGAGGGGTTTAATCCAAGCATAATTTATAGTCAGCCCTCTGTAACAGATGTTCCTCCACATACACGAATTGTAGTACATACAGTACATACAGTACTACATACATAGTACTTACTATTGAAAAATATCCGCATATAAGTGCATCCTGCACTTCAAACCTGCATTATTCAAGGGTTGACTGTACTAGTATTACCCCTATTCTATGCATGAGGGATCGAGAAACAGTGAGATTAAATAATGGAATCATACAGCAAATAAAGAACAGAACCACGTTTCAAATCCAGACAGCCTGCCTCCTGAGTCTCTGTTTGTAGCCTATAAGCTACATTTCTCCTGAGGATCTATGGACTAAAGTTAATACCAACTACATTTGATGAAAAATAAAGAATTTGTGTACATCGAAAATAACTTTTGGAATTATTTTTCAGGTTGTTCATCACTCCCTACTAGATAACAATGGTTGCTCATATTCATGAAGAACAGTGACTAATAATTCTCAAAATTTTCTTTAAAATATAATTAATGTTTTTCTGCCACTTATGTGAAAATACATTTCCTACTATCCTATTATTCTTATTTTCTCTTTGATATTCTTTTGTAATTTTCCAATTCAAACATTTTCCTAAAATATATTAAAGATTATTAAATTTTAGAGATAATAAATCACTTGTTCCCATAAAAATAAATTTTATTTTTCCCAAATAAATAAATATCAAAATAAGGACTAGTGGGCAACAGATTACTTAGGTTAGAGCTCATGGTTACTGGGACAGTCAACTTCAGGGGAGTCTTGGCAGGAATTTCATTTGATTGGTAGTAAGGTCGCCTTATGTGGTTTGTAATTTATCTTGTAATACCTCAACATAGTTTGATATATAAAATAAAATATCCCATGAAAACTCCCATTTAAGTATGAATTGACCAGTGATTGCCTCCCATCCTTTGTCCAGCCCTTGTTCTGATATTGGACAATATTTCTTTCTATTCGGAGGATCAGGCAGCATCCCACGTATTCCTTAGGTCCCACACCCCAAGATCACCTCCATATTACACACACGGATTTTCTGGATCCCACTTATTCATTTTAGGGGGCTGGTGTTCAGGTTGAGTTTTACTCTGTATCTCAGAGGTGGTTAGTTAACAACTCCAGTTTTAGTTATGGTATAAAAGCCTATTATTCAGAAACGCACAATCCAAACATAGCTACCGTAAGTGCTAACACTGTCTTTATCCACTATGAGGATGTGTTAATTGGCATACCAGATCTTAACATTTTCCAAGATATGTCATTAACTAGAAATTTTTAAGATTCCACCCTTTCAAGAATCCATTGATCCCAGTGTCCTACGCTTTATGGATCAGAGCCCTGGACTTAGAATTCAGAAGTAGACCTGTCTGTAGCAAATTAATCAGAGAAATAGTTCCTCTCCCTAATCTAAACTTTAGCTGAATTTTGCTGCTATAATGTTGTCACATCTGCCTTGAGTGAACGTTTTATGTAAAGTGTGAGGATAGAGAGCAGAGACTTCAAGTCTTCAGAAGTGATAGTACAACTTTTTGTAATTTCTTGCTAATAGATGGTTTTACATGTGGCAGTCCAAGACTCACTTTCATTTTATTGATAAGACTTTCTATGGTGGGGCACAGTTCAAGGATTAGAAACCTATAGACCTCAGCTATCTCTAAAAATTAAAGAATGCTCCCTATCCACAAAAAAGGACTGATAATTCAGAATATTTGATCAGTTATGACAATTTGCAGCAGGACTTGATTGGGTCATGAACTGAGCCTTGCAGTTGTAAAGTATTTAAGATAGGTCAGTATCAGTGAAAACTGTAGGTTTTGTTGTTGTTGTTGTTGTTATTGATTTACCTTGTTTTGTATTAGAGCACTAAATACTTTGGAGGAAGAAGAACACATTTACATTTTGCTGATGATGTAAAGGGTCTCTCATAGAAATCCAAGTGTACTGGCATCACAGAGCTCCTATTCTTACTAGGGAAGTTTTAGTGTCCCTTAATATGCAGGCATCATGAACAGCTATGTGGTAGCCTGACCCTTAATCCTACACCAACTTCAAGGGGTTAAAAATAAATTTTATTACAACACTTTGATCTTTTAAAATGTATAGAACATTAAAACTATTTTAAACTAAAATTGTCATCGAGCAATTGCAGACTCCCTAAAGCACCTGTGTGCAACAACAGTTTGAAAACTGCTAGTGTAGGTGAAGGGAAATTACCAGAGAATTTTAAGGAAGGGAATAATACTATCAGATTTACATTTGAAGGATATGTCTAGTATCTGTGGGAAGAGCAAATTTGACCGAAAAAGACAAAACATAAAGCCCCATTAAGAAGGAATTAGAATGAGAGTAATGGTGATAGGAATGGAGATAAGCTGGATTGAAAATTTATTTAGAAAGTAAAACTGAAAGGATTTAAGTCATTCTACTGTCTTTTAGTCTCATTTGTAGTCTTTCCTAAAAGCCATTAGATTAACTGATGTTTCCATTGAAACTGGCTGCATGGTAATGTTAAGAAACATAGACTTTTGTTTAAATCCCTGATGCGGGACTTACTAACTCTGTGTTGTTGAGCAAATTAGCTAACCTCTTGATCTTCCATTCCCCATCTGTAAAATGGGAATAATAATTTCTACCTCACAGTTTTAATAGTGAGAAAAAGGAAAAAGTAAATGCCCATGTTAAATTATTAGAACAGTGCCTACGCAAACAAACAATAAAAGATCATTTCTTTCTCAAGAAAAGAACAGTTTAACTAGGACGATACAATAAAAGGAAAAAGGTGTGTTAATAGTCTGCATGCAAATGTAAAATAAGGGTGTAGGAATTAAGCAATATCTTCACATGGAAGCCAGGCTACTTAAGAGAGAGGAAGTGAAATGAGTAAGACAACGTTATTTTTGTTTTGTTTTGCTTGATTCAATCTATTTTTCCAAGTGGAATTGTGTGTATAGCAGAAAGTTCTCCTGCCAAGATAAAACAAAATGGTGAAAGGAGAGAAGACAAAAATGAATTACATGTGCCAAGAGGCAATCCTTCACAAATTTGGAAAAAGAATGATACCCTCTCCAGCAAGTTAGCTTGGCCTCATTAGATAGAAAAGTAAAGGTGAGGACATTGGATGAGATATACAATGACTTGCACTGACCAAAAGCCAAAGGTGGGTAGCCAAGTACAGCTGTTTCACCATATGAGTTCACTCACGGCTTAAGAGATGCAGCTCTCTGGGTGCAAGGGTAAAATCCCTTCCATGAGAAGCCAGGAAAAGCTTTTCTCAGGTCTTCCTAATCAGGATTGAGAATGAAATTGTTAGGGGAACCACTGACTGAAACCACTGCCCTGGCTAGGCACCATAGTAACCACCTGCATGAGTTACCTGACAATAAGAGGTCCTGGTAAGGAACGCAGAACTAACAAGCTACCACTAACCGGAAGAATTTGGGAAAGGTCAAAAAGAGACAGAAGACTCCAGTCCACATGTCCTACCAAACTCCCAGAATCCTTCTCACTGGAATCCACCTTGGCTGAGCAGCTGCGTGTGCCACCAGGAAGGACCCTGCATCAGACTGATTGGCCAGAGACAACCCGGAAACTAACCCCATCACCATAAAACCCGAGACTGCGAGCCAGACGGCAGAGCAATTCCCCTGGGTTCCCTTACTCTGCTGCTCTCTGCCCAGGCACCCCTTCCCAATAAAGTCTTTGGCTTTATCAGCACGTGTGTCTCCTCGGACAATTCATTTCCAAGTGTTAGACAAGAGCCCACTCTCGGGCCCTGGAAGGGGTCCCCCTTCCTGCAACAAGATGAATTAT
The DNA here is from genome assembly GCF_965194825.1 of Balaenoptera physalus. NCBI lineage: Eukaryota > Metazoa > Chordata > Mammalia > Artiodactyla > Balaenopteridae > Balaenoptera > Balaenoptera physalus. The sequence goes on from NC_138893.1 coordinate 7,620,011, forward strand.
CAATATGGCAAAGCCAGAACTTTTTTACATGCCTTGTGGACATTTAATTCCCAGTCACGATTCGGAGGCTGGATATTGAGCAGAGAAGATGTAAGTCTGCACATGAAATCAACTTTTGCCTCTATTCAAAACGTATCTGCTTGATACTACAAACTGATTCCACTAAACTAGATGAAACCACTATAAATATCATAGCACCCATCTTTTGTTTCCAATCACAGGCAGCCATTTACCCCTAAGGAACAAATACTCTTTTTTTTTTTTTTTTTACCATTTTATTACCTTAGTTTTTTGTCATCAAGTATCATTTTTGTCACATAATTATTATAAGGATAAATTGTGCTGACCTTGGAATATCACCAAAAAGCAGAAAATCTGGGTGTGATTTTTTTTCTGACACAGGTAATAAGTTTTCATCATTTTTCTTTTTAGTTCATCTCAGTCCTGGACTCCTATAAAAATGGTTTATTGAGAAAATCAATAAAATGCCATTGAGACCAAATGGCACTGAGCCTTCGTATTATCTTTTATTCTCAACTGTTTTTGTATTTGATATTATCATTAGAATAATTAGAATCTAATATAAAACCCAACACAACCAACTGTCCCCATTTCTTAACCCAGGTACAATCATAGTGTGCCTGCCCCTACACCAGGAGTTTCTCTGGATGCCTTCAAACACAAGTTGCCATGTAAGCAAATACATTTGCCACTCCAGTCCTAGGCTAAAACCTTTGTGCATGGTCCCAAGCTTGGGTGTTTCTTTAGTTTGGCTGAGACAGCTGTAAATGTCTGATAAAGGATTTTGCTTCACTAAAACACAAAGAAATCTATCCATAAATGGTCGGTTTCCCATTAAGATTAGAGTCTACACTCCCAAGGTAGACCTAAATTGTAGTTTCATTCTTTCACAACTTCATTCAAAAATACTTACAGAGAACCTAAAATATGACAAGCACTCTGCCAGGTGCAGTGGACAAAAAAAATCCCTGCCCTCATGGAGGTTACATTTTAGTTGGATTGTAGGGACACAGTTCACAAAGGTATAGATAAAATATATATTATGACTCTTGGAAATAAGTGCTACAGAGAGAAATAAAGCAGAGAAGGGGACAAGAGAAACAGACAGAGGAACTGTCATGTTAAACATTGCATCCTGGGAAGTGTGAACCTAGAAGATACCTTTGAGCAGACCTGGAGGGTGTACAGAAACAAACCATGAAAAGCCTGGAGGGTTGCCTTTCAAGCAGAAGCAAGGGTCTCCAGTGTGTCTGGTAGTGTGTTCTGTGTTGGAGGAACAGCAAGGAGGCCAGTGTGGCCACAGGAGTGAGCCAAGGGAAGAGGAGTAGGTGGTAAGTGCAGAGAATTAGTGAGGGAGACAAGAAGGCAGTGGGGAAAGACTGAGGGAAGAGCAGGTTTGGGAAAGAAGATCAAGAGGTCTGTTTGGAGCATCTTAGGACCGAGGTACCTATTAGCCATCCATGTGGAATGATAAATAGACTGCTAATGATCAGGAGAAAATTCAAGGAGCAACACCTCCAGAGGAAGAGCTGTGATCAGCATGTGCTGAAGCCTAAGCATTGAAGGGACACAGAGGGGTTTAAAGAAATCTTCTTTCTGCAAAGAGGAATAAATGGTCGAAGGAAGCAGAGAGAGCATGGCACTGGAAAGCTTAAAGACACTTCTGGGAAAAGAATGGGGGTGGAGGGACATTTAAAGATCCAGGTGGAAGGAATATGTTAATTCTAAAGTGGAAAAAGGAACCCAATCCTAGTGTGAGGAAAGGAAGTAAATTTGTTAAAGTTCCAGGCTCAATTCTTCTCCTTGTATTTCTCGGTTAACAATAACAACAAAACACTCAGTTCTTCCGTGAGATGCGAGTGACATTTCATATGTATCTATCATAATCTGGGGAACACTGATGAGGCAGAAAGTACTAAGGAAAGGATGCTAAGTACTTCCAAAGCATCCTGTGAGACCTCCAGCAGGGACATGTAGATTAGGACACGTGACCATTTAAAGACCCTCATCAGACAGAGCCATAAGGGAGGGTGGCAGAAACAACCAACTCTCCTCACTGAAGGGCAAAGTCTGGATTTCCTGATGGCCCCACATGCTAGCAGAAACACACTTAGAGACAAGAAAGAACCACTTTTATTGCTATTAACAATAAATAATTATGCCTGCACTTGATTCCTCTCCTTTGTTCTAAAGAGCAGTATACAGAAAATCTTCCATTAGTGTAGTAAATTGCATAACATATCATCTTCAAAATAATTTCCCTTCTCAGTGACTGACTCAAAATTTAGCCTTGTTCAGAGTAATCCAGAATCAAATCTGCAACAATGAAGTCTGGATTTACATATTTTTTTAATGAAAAGATAGCCTTTTCCTTTTGGTTGTGATCTGTTATTCTGATCATCTTTGGATGAGGATTGGGAGAATGGAAAAGTCCATGAAATTGAACCCTATTATGAGAATCGTTGCCTAGAGCAGTAGTTATTAACCTGTTGAGGACCAAAGAGTCTATTAAAAGCCAGATAAAAACCATGGACATGTGATAAAAAACCAGAAAATAAAGTGCTTAGCCTATAGAGAGAAACACAAGCTTACATTTTCATGAGGCTCACAGTTATTTTACCTGGAAAACATTCAGATGCCTCATTAAATCAAAGGTCCTAAAGATGTCCAGCTAGTGGTGAGCAAAAAAAATAAAAATGGGGACCAAGCCTCTTGACTCTCAGGCTCTCCTTTGTGCCACACAGCTTTTTTGAGGGGAGAAAGGAGACAGAGTGTCAGAGTTCATAAACCGATTGTAAAATATAGACTCCTCAACTAAACGTAGTCTTCTAAACCTGAAAAGCTATCTATGTTTTAAGACAGAGGAATTTTTTTCTGCCCATCTTTAAAGAAAAGCTGTTTGGTAAAGATGGTTAATGTAAAGCAGCTGTTGCTTCTCACAAAGGAGGCTTGACAGTACTGCTGGATGAGTCATGAGTCACACATGAATATGGAATTAGCAAGATGATCATTTGTTCAGTTGTCAAGAATGAAAGTCTGCTGTGAACGTGCAGTCTTTGTGAAAACACCAAAGGAGGGAAGGCACTTTTATTACGAGCTAGAAACTTCAGACTCACCCTCACTAAGGTAAAATAATGTAGAGAGCACCTGATAAGGAATGCAAAAGGAATTTGGATTTTTTTTTTTAATGATCATAGAATGCAAGTAGCTTTTCTCTATAATCTGTAGGAAGTGTGTTTTTGAACCAGGGACACCCTGGTCCATTGCAGTACAGATGGACCTTCCTAGGATCTTCTACCAGCCTGGCCTCTGGAGTTAGGGGAATTGTGGCTGGGAACAGAGATGTAGAACTGAACTGATATAGACAGATATAGAACCAGATCAGAGAGTTAGCCCCTCAGATGTTCTGTGGATGAAAATTAACTTAGCTAAGTTTAAATGACTCTTACACTAGATGAGACATCTTAGACAGAACTCAGACAACCCTTCCTTCAAAAAAGAGTACGATCTATAGAAAATGGTCTGAGCCCTTGGGGAGAGGGTGGGGCATCTCAGATCTTTAAATATATAAATGTATGTCTCTGATTATATCATCAGAAATCACATCCTTCAAGGCTTAGAGAAGATCATGTTCATTAATAGAAGCCTGAGAGTTGTCTGAGAGAGTGCATTATGCTTTTTCTGAGGAACATTAAAAAAAAATAGCAGGAAAATGACCTTTTTGACATTTAAAAAATGTTATTCTTGATAAACATTTTTTGCCTTAGGGAGACATGTCTATTAAAGAATAAATATTAAGATAGCTAAGGAATGAACTATTCTCAAATCATACAAGTTATATTCAAAGCTTGGAAACTGATAGATTTTTTATTTTTTAGGTCAGTATTGAAGGCAATTTTAAAGTTATTCTTTAATTTACAGTTTTACACTGTTGATATGAAGGTCACATGGTAATGAGAACTTAACAAATGCTGTGAAATACAAACCGTGACACTATTGAACACGTGCAGTTTTAATCAGCTCCTAAAAGTTAACTTGTACAATCTGCAGAGAATGGTTAACCGTCTCTCTCTAAACTTGAGACGGTTGCATTACGCTCTCCGGTTTGTGCTATTCTAAGCTGTTTAGTTTATCATTTCTATGATACTCTAAGTCAAGTAAGGACAGCTTGATTTTGCTGATAGCTGATGAAACTGTAGAATGCTGCATAATTAGATAGAAGGGAAGTATCTTAAGAAGGAAAATAAACATCCAGGAAGTTATTCTATGGGAGGGGGAGGGTTGGGTAAAGGGATGTGAAAAATATTTCTTGCCCTGTTACCCGACTTTTCCAAGAACTTTGATTTAGCTTTTGTTTACAGCATTATGTTTGACATTCCTGAAAGTCTTTAAATAACTGACATTTGAATAGTGCTTTACGATTATGAAAGTGCTCCACACACACTATCTCCTTCAGCACTCCAAAGTAACTTAGGAGATACATGTTGTTGTTACCCCTTTTAATAAGGATGCTTGGGCTGCCTGAATTTAAATTATTTCCCCAAAGTCAATACATGGTAAGTGACAAAACTGGGAAGTAAATCTAAAAGTGTTCTGCTCTTTCACCAGTGCGATGTTGCCTTTCACTTGGGAATTTGTAAGCCTGAAAAGGAGAAGGAGCCAGTCATCTTGATTTGCCTAAACTATGGTAGAACCTCCTGGCTTGTACCTCCCCTTGCAGTCTCTCCTACACACTGGTGATTCCTAAAGTAGAAGCAATGAAGTCACTACCAACTCAGGATGCTCCGAATGTATTAGCCCAGGGCACGAGGGCTCTTAAAAACCAGCAAAAGCTCATTTGCAGTAAAAATAAAAACAGTAATAATAGTAATTACATGTATTTCCTGTTTATTATGCGGCAGGCACTATGCCAAGAAGTTTACATATATTACCTCATTTATTCCTAACCAAAAAACTCATAAGGCCAGTACTATTATTATATCCATCTTCCAGTAGAGGAAATATGAAAAGCTGAAAGATGAAGTCACTGCTTCAGGATGCCTTACCTTCTCTCTCACTAGGTACACAGTACACTGCCTTTCCTTCTCATTAAAAAGGTCAGAAATAGAAGGGTTGGGGGTCTACTGCATCTGGATCTAAAGAAAGCTGTTTTCACGTGGAAAGTGGAAGGATTGTGGCAGTGATGCATCATAGAATTTAAAGTGTTTTATAAATTTTGCTTACAAGCAAAGAGAAAGCTTAGAGAGTTTTGAATCATGTAGAAAAATGTTATCCTCAAAATCCAAGAATGAGGCACAACGGGTACAAGATGACCATAACCTTGATAAATTGGGATAGCACTCAAATTAGTTTACATAACTACACCCAACTCAATGCTGATTATACAAAACGATTCTGAAATACACTAAACATGTAAAAGTAAAAAAAAAAAAAGTAGAGGGGCAATTAAGCAGACAAAAGAAAGAAAAGAAAAAATGGAAATGTAATGGGATATGGCTCAAATTAATTTACATAACTAAATCCAACTATATACCAGTTATATGAAACACTTCTGAGATATATTGAACGTTTAAAAATAACAAAGGAAAAAGAAAACAATTAGCAAATGAATAGATGGGGAAAAGGAGAAACAGAAATATAAACATCAAACTGCACTGATATAACCAAAAGAGAGATTTGGTACTTAAACCATAACTGACTTTTGTCCTGAGTGATGAACACGTGTGTGACTAGAGGAACAGCATCTTTATACTGCTGTAAAAGCCTTGCTGCCACTAGAGGAGGAGAGAGAACGGCCCTGAAAGGAGGGCAGAGCAGTTTAACCAGCTTTTGTACAAGTTAGGACCAGAGAGTCTCAGAGCTGGTTTTGGAGGTCTGAGCTGGAAAGAGATTTTCTGAATTAGAAAATGAGGGTAATTTTTAAAAAATTATTTGCTTGTTATTTATAGCTCCTAAAAGGGAGGGAAAGAGAAAAGGGATGCTTAAAATTAAAATTTTACTTGTTTCTATTTGAGCCACGTAAATATCCTTGCTCAGCTCCAGGCTCTCTGTAAAACACAACACAGACACTTGTGCACTGTGCACCTGCTTCTGGGTGCAGGCTCAAAGTGTGTGGCTGTGTGTGCTTTTGCTTTGGGTGTTTCGGGTGACCACTGGTCAAATTCTGATTTATCCAAACACCTTGCAAGCTTCTCAAGATTTTGTCCTTTTTCTCTTGGACAAATAATAATAACAATAGTAATAATAAATTGTGAATGTTAACTATTATTCTCAGACATGCTACATGAACATCTTTGTGCACCTTCCTCAGACATATAACTTTCATGTGATTGTTAGAAACTGAACATGGAAGGCATGTAAAATTCATCTGAGAAATTTCCATCCAAATTTGTGACACTGATGTTACAATAAAGCAGAGAGAAGGCAAACATTACATTGTCTCAACAAAAAATGTTGTAAGATATGGTTAACCTCATCATGTTCAGTAATTTCTGCCTGGAGAGATTATACTGGGGTCTAAATGTTCTCCCCAACTTTGGATCAGATACCCAGTTTGAGGAAAGCCCCTATGCCTGCATCCATACCTCCCCAAACTGGATCTCTTTCATCTAAATCTTTAATTGTCTCAAGAAATAGGAAAACATCACAGAATCACAATTAGAGGTAAAGGCCATTCTGAATTATAGACACCACACATACAGACATAGAGGATATTTATAATTGCAATTCTCCAATTTTAGCAAAGAATAAATACAGAAACACAAAAATTCACCAGTCTAGATACTAAAGAACATTTTTTTCTCACCAGTGGTCATAAAATTCGTAATCGATTTGAACTTAAATAGACAAATAGGCAATCAACAAATCAGAATAACAAAACAGTTTCTCCACCATCTCTCATCCAAAAGAAAAGATCTCAATAAACCTTTAGTCTATTTACAGTGAGCAGCAACTAATCAGACCATAAAACAAATTACCAATCACTGCTGCCACCAGTGAGGAATAACAACTTATCTGTCTTTAACAAACCAAAAACACAACACAACACAGCATAACAGAAAATTACTGAAGAGGAGAAATTAAATTTTTTTTAAAAATCAGCCAAGTTCCACTATGACTTTGGAGTTACCATAATGAGACTCACCCACGCCTCCGGTGAGGAAGTTTATCCAGTTCTGTCAGGTACATCCATTGAGCATCTCCGGGGAAGCCTTTTAAAATTAGATAAACAATATTTAAGCATTGGGATAATAGTACAAAAAATAGGAAAACAATTCAATAAAAGATGAAATAGACTTGAGTTCACAGAGTATATAGTATAATTTAATATATGTTAACAGAGGCATTACAGATCAGTGGAAAAAGTAAGGATTATTCAATAAAAGACTGAGAGATTTAGGTATTTGGAAAGAAAACAAAATTAAATCAAAATCTTACAGTACTATCTAGTACAATCCAGTTCAAATATATTAATGGACAAAATGAAAAAAATCAATCATTTTAAAAACTATCAGAAAAAATAATATAGTTATTTTTACACTGTTTGGGGGAAAGACTTTATAACATACTTTATTTTTTTAACTCAGATGGATAGGTTTGATTCCATGATACTCTTGGTCTGTGGCATACTCTTGTCTTTGGTCACTTCAAAGCTCTCTTCTTGTCCTATCTTTTGTTTGTGGTAATGTTCATATCTCATACTCCATCCCTTACTTCCCTCCCAGAGAATTGTTTTGATGTTTTAAAATGTTGGTATTTTCCATTTCTACGTGTTCATGAATATACATATGTTTTTTAGTTTTCATAAATGCCATTATGTTATATATCTCATTATTTCGTTTTCTTCACTCAATATCATGTTTTCAAAATTCTGCCTGTTGCCATGTGTACAATTATGACTTTCTTCAAATTGCTGCATGATACTCCATGGTGGGTGGGCATGGAGTGATTTTGTGTTTTGTTTTTGCTTTTGGTTTGTTAAAGACGGATAAGTTATTATTCCCCATTGGTGGCAGCAATGATTGAAGATTTGGTTTTATGGTCTGATTATTTGATGAGCCCTGTAAATGGATCAATGGTTTATAGATATCTTTCATCTCTTGAATGAGAGATGACAGAATTTTTGTTTTGTTATGGATTAGTTTTATTGCCTGTTTGTCTGTTTGGATTCAGTAGACCCTTTGATCTGTTGCGGGCTTCACTCCAATTATATCCAACTTCTGACAATACAAATTATACTTAAATGATTTCACAGATGCCCTTCTGCGGGCCTGGGTGAGTGTTTTTCTTTTGGATAGATAGGCAAGAGTGCATGGTTGTACGGAAGGCTTATGTTTAATTTGAATAGATGGTGTCAGCTTGCACTACAGAATGACTGCAATTATCCGAATGGATTTGATAACCTTACAAATGATATAGATAAATTAGCAATTTTTTACCTAAGTGAGGCTAGAAGAGTAGAAGGAAGTTATTAGATTTCAGTCGGTAAAAGGAATGAATTTTGTCATCTATCACTGTAACTGTTGCATTATAAGCCACCCTAAAAATCAGTGGCTCACAAGCAAAGGCCTTTCTTTTCTTACGCACAGGTTTGTCGGGGGCTGCCTGCTAGAGCCTACAGATGACTTGGATATGCTTCCAGACTTTGAGTTAGGTTCTGATCTGTTCTAGTCATCTCTTCCCTTTCCTTGGATCTGTGGCTACCTGAGGCAAGTTATCAGTGGATGACAAGAGTTTGAGTAGGAGAACAGGGAGGATCATTGAGGCCTTAGCTTGGAACAAACAAACCACTATTTTGTTCATATTCTATTGGACAGAGCAAGTGACATGGTCACGTGCAGCACCCATGGGTGAGGGAATAGCTCTGTCATTTAACTGAAAGATTGAAAGATTGAGATCGGTAATCCAGTGTGTCACAGCCGACTTTCAAGGCAAGGTGAAGAATGTCGGGAAACTTCTCGATATTTCAGTAGTATTTCCCAGATACCAAAACAACTTGTAAGGGAAGGGTATAGGAGTTAGTATGGGCTGAAAGGGTCAGAAAAACAAACAAAAAAACCAGTTGGGAATGGAATTAAAGGAAAAGATAGATGACCACAAGTGTTTCCTCTAGGGTGAAGATTTTAGTTCATTAGGAAGAGAAAAATTGTATTTGGGGCAGTGTAAGGAGGTAATCAGTTGGACAAATGGATATCTATTTCCTCAATTAAGATGTGTAAAGGGTTGGAGGACATAAGAAATATTCAAGCTGGCAGAAGTAAATACCTTTTAATTCAAATTCTCTCTTCAAGTAGAAATACTTAGCAGACTTCTTTCTGTCTCTTTAAGCATTCCACATTTCTTTGAGAGTTATAGGGGAACAGGGGTCTAAATGAGTCCCTTGGCCTGTGAAGCTCAGTTTCAACAGAGTTTGAGCAGCCCTGTGCAAATTATCCTAGCATTTTCCCTTACCTCTGGATCACGTTCCTATTAACTGAATTATGCTGAATGAAATATAAAACACTTGAAACGAATGACTATGCCTTAATTAAAAAGAAAGAAAAAAAGTACCCACTTCCACATTGTTCTTCTTTTGGAAAAGGCAATTAGTCACATTTTAGAACACTTCTAATTTAATCAGAACTTCAGTGATACTAACTTCTTTAATCCTAAGAGCATGGACCTGGTAAGATTCATTCATTTTTAAACTTCAGATTCATTCATTTATGTATGCAAATGATCTCCCTTATGATACTATTTCCCATTCATGCCTGTTCGCATTTTCTATATGCAAATAGATCTGCTCTTCAAGGTAAGCATATGTAATCAGGGCATAAGCAACATGTTACTGTCCACAGCTGAACAAATGAGATCCCAATGCTATATTAAAAAAAATTCTTGATTAAAAAAATTTAATGACTTTTTATATTTAGATTCTTGAACACATGCCTAAAAACAATTCTTATGAATTCTAATTTCTTCTATTCCAAAAACGGCAGCATTGAGAGAGTTGGTGAGGCACTGTTGAGAGAAACATAATTGTCACCAGACCACAGACTCTTTGGCACTTCAATATTCCAAACGGAAGTATCTAGCACTTAAAACATCCCTACCCTTTAATCCTAAATTAAAAAATACACTCAGTATGGTTGATCTCAGTTATCATACCCTTATCGGGGGTCAGGACCTAAAAATATCTTCTGGATACAAATGAATCCCTAATTGGCAGAGATATGTTTAACAGGACACTCCTGTTTACATTGCTGACCCTACTCCCTAGTGACCCAACCCAGGTATCTGCTCTTTAGGTCCCATTTCTGAAATGGGGCCAAAGTCTCTCCTGGACTCTTTCGTGATCCACGCTAGAAACTCATGAAAGACTGAATGCATCTTTCCTCGTGTGCACTTTCTCTGTCCTCAGAAACAGAATCAAAGCTGAAACTGCTGTGGACAGCCAAGGGAATTTTCCCAACCAGTAACTGATATTCTCAAAGGAATGCTTTTAAGCCCAATTTTACTGCTAGTATTTTATCCCAGCCATGTTCACTCCAAAATTAACAATTACAATAATTACTTGCATTTCTCTCATTATTTCCTTCCAAGTAGCTCAGTCACATCCACCTGGCAGAGCTTGACCCCTAAGTTCCTGACCTCCACAGAGATATGCGTGCACAGTGGAAGCAATGAAGGTCAGACTTTTCATCCACCACACAGAAGATACAATCAATCTTACCTTCAAGGTCCATGGAATCAAGCAACTTGTCACCAGAGGTGGTGGTCAAATTGATAACATGGTCTTTAGTGGATTTTATCTCCTTCCCTCTTTCATTCTCTTGTTCCTAATGCCTCCTCCCTGGGATGGTCTTCCAGAATCAACCATCTGCATGCAATTTTTTTCTCTCAAGCTCTGCTTTTGCGAGAACCCAAAATCAGTCTGTACCTTCATGCCTCATTATCCCTCTCTGTTGATCTGTCTGGTTATCTTTCTATTTACTCACCCTTCTTAGGGACATTGTAACTTATACGAAAATTACTGCATTGAGAGAAATCATAGGTCAACAGATTAACTAGTATGTAATGCTAATAAGTGCCAAGATATAAGCACTTCTAATATTGTAGGTATACTCTTCCACAATTTTTCTTCAGAATATTTAAATATTTATGCATCTATAATGTATTTTGCAAAAAAATGGGATCCTACTATCATATATCCACACATATACATAGATACATATAGAGAGCCTCCTTTTCAATTATTCTTCACATGGGTATTTCTTTATCTCCATAACGCCAGATATATCGTATGTTTTCATAGCTGCATTGGTAATACTGCAATATTTGGATGGTTGCGCCCAGATTTTAAAAATAGTATCTTACAGATTAACATTTAGCTTATTTCTGATTCTTTAATTTTGTAAAACAGTACTATCAAAGCTTTGCTTTATATGCATCCTTGCTCAATTAAACAAATTATTTTCTTAATATAAATTTGTGTGTGAACAGTATTGTTTTCACAGAAAATTTGTACCAGTTGAAATTCCTGCCAGAGGTGGCTTGCGAGATACATGTGCCATCACACCCTTACAGGACATTGCTGACATTATTCATTTTCTTAGGTATTCTGACAAAAATGCATACACAATTATAGAAAATAGAGACATATATACGTAAATATATGATTTAATATTTGATTGTTATTGAAGCAGCACACGTTTTCATGTTTGGCCACTTCTGTGTGTGTGTTCTTTTTGAATTGCTTGTTCATCTAGTAGTTCATAATAAGCTCTTTAACAAATCATTCATTCCAATGGCAAATAATATTGAGACCTACTATATGCTCGATAATATGTGTTAGGAGCTGCAGATACCACTGTGAATATAAAACATGGCCCCTTCCCTATGGCGCCTCAAGTCTACCAAAGAAGAGGGACACTAAAAAAGACAGCTGGGTTGGTAAATAATTCCCTGGCACAGAAAGTATGGTAAGAGAGGTCAGAGAATCAGGCCATCAGAAAAGACCACGCAAGGAAGAAAGGCTTAAATTGAAATTGAAGAGTAAATGGGAATGAGCCAGGTGAAGAAGGACAGAAGAACATTTCATGGAGAGGGAAAAGGAATAAAGGCCTGGAGGAATAAGTGCATCATGTTTGGATATATTAACCCTTTATCACTATATCTATATATCTATATCTGTATATATCAAACAATTTTCTTAGGTAATTTTTAAGCCATTTTTGCCAAAAGGAAGTTTTAAAAAATTCTTATTGTCAAACGCTTTCCCTTATGATTTTAATCTTTGTCGTCATACCTAGATAGTCCATTGCTTTCATAAGGTTGTATTATCACTCACTTATATTTCCTTCCAGTACTTTAATTATTTTATTTATTTTCTTTCAAACTTAAAAATAATCTAGAATGTATTAATATTTGGTTGGAGAGTATGAGATGGACATCTTTTTTCAGATGAATTTATAATCATTTTTTTCTCCAAGCTTACATTATCCAGTAGATTCCTATGCTTAATGAAAGAAATTTCTTGAAGCAAATATCTATCTCCTATCACACATTGGTTAGACTCACAGTGATCAAATACCTCCAAACATTACCAAGTCTCCTCCTCTGGCCCAATACATGCTTCTCTCTGCTTCTCACTCCTAATTGACAACTCATTCTTCTAAAATTCTTACAAATTACTCTGTCCATGACAGTTCCTCCAAATTAAGTCAATTTGTTACTTTTATTAGTCAACCATAAAAGTGACAAGTTAGAGAAAAGAAGTTAATATCCATTAGTAGGAAAATAATATATCAGAAAGAAATACATTTTACCTTCTTTGGAGGTATGCAATTCCATAAAATTTTTATTATAATATTTCAAAAATAACTAAGAGAAAAGGAGCTCACTCTAAGGTAATTGGTACTTAGACTGCATGAAATTAGCACAGTGAAATAAACAAAAAAATTTAGAAAGGGTCCTTCCCCAAAATAAGGTAATTTGTATAGCCAGTTCCACAAGGAGGATTAGACTCTCTCTGAAGCAAAGATACTTTGTTGATCTTGAGAAACACAAAATACCTTTGCTTGCAGCAGCTTGAAGTCTGGCAGATGGTCACAAAATATTACCAGAAATAAGAAATAAAACACTGTCAAATACATTCCATATTTTTATAGGCACTCAATTAAAGCAGTTTACGACAATCTGAATTAAGAGTCATTAAACTACATAACTAAAAGTATTATTATTTTTATGACAGTAATAAGAATGCAGTCACTTTTTCTCTCAATATTGTTTTCTAATTTTAAATACATTTCACACGAACTCTAAAATTGCCAGGAAGACAGCATTAGCTTTTATATTAAAAATATTGGAAGAGATGTGATTACTCTTTTCCTGAAGAATTGCTGTCTTTGATGAATGACAAGATGCTGGCGTAGAATGCAGTCACATTAACTGTTTGCTTGATTTGGTAAACCCTATCCTTTCTCAGGTAAGGTTTAGATCCTAATTAATTTGGTGGGGTGGGTGAAGGGGGGTTGATGTTAGGAAAGAAATAAGTGATTAATTCATCACACTGATTTGAGGGTCAATTGTTCATAATGGCCGGGGAGTCCTCAGCCATGAAGAAATGATTAGCAGGAGCTGCAGCAAAGAAAAGTCTAGATTCAAGCTTAGGAGTGGATCAAGAAGGGCAAAGAGGGTCTGAGTCTTAGGAAGCTGGTGAAACTCGGGAGCAGCGGCCAAGGCCACATCCGAGAAGGTCAGTACAAGAAAAAATCAACCATTTGGTCTAAGTGCAGAGTTCTGGCCAGAAATCATCCTAGTCCTTTGGTAAAGTGTATTCCTGTGTGCTCCCTTGTCCGAGGAAGGCCACACATCTCCCCAGCCTGAGCTTCTGCCCCCTATTGTGGATGTTTGGGAAGGGAAGTGCTTGGAGTCATGAACAGAAGGGCCAGCTGAGACAGAGCTGGACTGCCGCAGAAAACAGCTTCCACTTCCCGAGCACAGGGGTGCTTGGTGGGGTGCCTGAGGGCAGTGCACCCTAAAATAACGTTTCTTTTAGCATTTTTCTTCCTGGAGAATATAAACTACCCATTTTAAGTTAAAACATAGGATTTGCCAAGATGGTAAACCACACTGAAGAGTTAATTCCGGGGTTTAACAAACTTTTTTCCCCATAGTCTAGTACCTAGTTGTCTAAGCTTTTTGTTATGTTGTCTAGCATCTATGTTAAGACTAGAATGAGGGGAATTCCCTGGTGGTCCAGTGGTTAGGGATCCACGCTTCCACTGCAGGGGGCATGGGTTCGATCCCTGGTTGGGGAACTAAGATCCTGCAAGCTGCATGGCAAGGCCAAAAAAAAAAAAAGAAAATACTAGAGTGAGAAAAAGTGTAGAGAAAGCAAAAGTACATAGAGAGGAGGAATGAGGGGCCATATTCCATTCCTGAGACCTTTAAATTGCAGATAGGGGGATTATCTTGGAAGACATAAAATATCTCAAATTATTAAAATTTGGCCCTTGTGCCCTAATGATGTACATCACCTTCCTAGCTCTGAATTGCTGTTCAGTCCACTACAAGCCAGTTTGCAGCTTTTCCATTGGTCCATGACTGCAGCATTTGCAAACCTGTCCTATTCGGTCCCTGATGTCAGTCTGCTACAAAAACAAGGCACTTCATGTGACAGTGAACTGATGTAAGTTCTGATGTAAGAGATGCCCTCAACCTGCAAAATACTCAGGAACACACTCAGTACCAGCCCTCTCCACACAGAATGGTGGTACCCAGTCTCTTCTCAAACCCATTCTGGAGCCACCACTAACATTGCTGGTATCTCCAATTATACCTTATAAAAGGGAACAAACAAGAAGCATTTGGACTTGTCCAAAAGATAGTGCATTTCAAGGAGGAGCTCCTTACATGACAGAGTAATAAAAGGTACTTTACCATCCTTGTCCACACCAGCTGTTAAAGGGCAGTAGAAGCATTTTGGGTGAATCAAAATCAATATTCACAACTTTTATTGTTTAACAGAGAACATAATGCTTATGATGATGTTTGTTATCGAGGGAGGACTGAAAAATGTGAATGACTGCCAGTATTTTCTCAGTAAAACTGGTAAATACCCCCAAGGATATCATTATAACAAGCAAGGAGGAGGTGGTTATGAGCTTCACACTGGATAAAGAATGTCGAGGTGGCAACGATTTTATTTCTGATGATTAACGCTGACAACTTTCCAGGGAAATATTTTGAGTGGCTGCATCACCGAGCTCATTAATGAATATGAAATTGAGGTTAATTCTAAATAAGAATGTAACTGAGAGGGGGAAAGTTAAGTCCCAATAACCTGCTCCCTTTCAGCAGAAGTCTAAGTGTCAGAGGACCGTGCAGATGGAATGAGGGCTGCCGCTTATTCCTAATCCCGTACTGGCAAGGATTCAATTACGGACTTGTGCTAACACATACGCCATGATTCCTGCCTGCCCAACACCTGGGAAAATTGTTGCAGAATCCCAAGATAACTGTGAAACTGACTCTGCTGATAGGTAAATAGGTGCCTAAAAGGGAATATCCAGGGGCGGCATCTTTCTCCCTGGACATTGTACTGATTTATGGAAGGGAAGAGGAGACCTATTGGTTGCCAGATCACTAATCACGAGAAAAATGAAGACATAACAATGGAAAGAGCAAAAAGAACCAAGAAATTCAAAATTGTATTGCCATACTGCATCACGATGAGTCTCTGTAATATCCTCATGTCAAAAAAGAAGTTAATTTGTGTCTGTACATTCTAAGTCCAAGCTATTAAAATAAATGTTTCTGTGATTTTAAGATAAATAGAGATGAGGTGGGGAAAAGAAGATAATATCTACCAGAGTGTTAAGCAGAAGGGATTAGGACCAGGAGGCTAAACAAGTTTCACTTCATTTGCCAACTCCATTTCATTTTTACGGATTTCCTGGAGCACTAGGTGGCCAAGGAGGGTGAGGTTACATCCAGACAAAGTCAAAAGGAAGGTCAAGGCTGATTAGTGATGCTGTCAGGGCCTTGGGTCAGGGAGAAGGTACATAATGGGGAATTAGGAGGGAAACGTGGGTCCTGTACTTACTAACCCTTGATGAAGAAAGTGGTATTGCATGTCAAGGACTGGAGAGACCCTAACTGGCACTTATAAATCATACACCATTCACTCATAAAATATTTTGAATCTTACTGAATAAGGACATGCCTGCTTGCTTTTACAGACTGAGTTACACAGCTACTTAGGACTTGAGCTGAATTCACAAAAAGCAATGTAGCATCATATGGCAAGAGAATCATTTAATAGGCTTCCAGTAGAATATATTGTTTGTAATGTGATGCATTGTTTAAATAAGGAAATATTTTTCATCTATATTTGATTTCTATGCTAACAGTGAATTTTTAAAGAATGAACTTTTTAAATTGATATATAATTGAAATAGAATATTATTTTACTTTTAGGTATACAATATGACTCAATATTTGTATATATTGCAACGTGATCACACATAAGTTTAGCTGACATCCGTTAGCACATATAGTTACAGAATTTTTTTTCTTGTAATGAGAACTTTTAAGATCCATTCTCTCAGCATCTTTCAAATTTGTAATACAGTATTATTAGCTATAGTCACCATGCTATACATTACACCCTGACTTTTTTATTTTATAACTGGAAGTTTATACCTTTGACTCCCTTCACCCATTTTGCCCACCCTCCCACCCCTGCCTCTGGCAACCACTAACTTGTTCTCTGTATTTATGAGTTTGCTTTTTTTTGTTGATTTTTTTGGGTTTTTGTTTTTTTTTTTTAGATTTCACATATAAGTGAGACCACATGGCATTTGTCTTTCTCTGTCTACCTTATTTCACTAAAAGAATGTCCTCAAGGTCCATCCATGTTTTCACAAACGTCAAGATCCCATTCTTTTAGAAAAACCAATTACCATATGCTAACACATATATGGAATCTGAAAAAAAAAATGGTTCTGAAGAACCTAGGGGCAGGACATGAATAAAGGTGCAGACGTACAGAATGGACTTGAGGACACGGGGAGTGGGAAGGGTAAGCTGGGACAAAGTGAGAGAGTGGCATGGACATACACTACCAAATGTAAAATAGATAGCTAGTGGGAAGCAGCCGCATAGCACAGGCAGATCAGCTCGGTGTGCTTTGTGACCACCAGTGGGATAGGAAGGCAGGGAGGGAGACACAAGAGGGAGGAAATATGGGGATATATGTATATGTATAGCTGATTCACTTTGTTATAAAGCAGAAACTAACATACCATTGTAAAGCAATTATACTCCAATAAAGATGTTAAAAAAAAAAGATTCCATTCTTTTTTAGAGCTGAATAATATTCCATAATCTATCTATATTTATAGATAGATAGATAGATAGATAGATAGATAGATAGATAGACAGCCAGCCAGCCAGAGAGGCAATCTTTTTTACCCATTCTTCCATCCATGGACCCTTAGGTTGTTTTTCTTTGGCTATTGCAAATAATGCTGTAATGGACCTAGGGGTGCATATATCTTTAAGTTAGTAGTTTCATTTTCTTCAGATAAATGCCCAGAAGTAGAATGGCTGGATCATATGGTTGCCCTATTTTTAATTTTTTGAGGGACCTCCTTTCTGTTTTCCATAGTGGCTGCCCCAGTTTACATTCCCACCAACAGTGCACAAGTTCTCCTTTTCTTCACATGCTCACCAACACTTGTTATTTGTTGTCTTTTTGATAATAGCCATTCTAACAGGTGTGAGATGATATCTCATTGTGGTTTTGATTTGCATTTCCCTGATGATGGGCGATGTTGAACACCTTTTCATGTGTCTGTTGTCTATCTGTATGTCTTCTTTGGAAGAATGTCTATTCAGATTCTCTACCCATTTTTTCAATCAAATTGTTTTTTTGATACTGAGTCGTATAAGCTCTTTATATATTTTGGATATTAAAACCTTATCAGATATATGATTTACAAATATTTTCTCCCATTTGGTAGGTTGCCTTTTCATTTTGTTGATGGTTTCCTTTGCTGTGCAGAAGCTTCTTAGTTTGTTGTAGTTACACTGTTTATTTTTGCTTTTGTTGCCTTTGCTTTTGGTGTCAAATCCAAAAAATCATCACCAAGACCGATGTCAAGGAGCTTACTGCCTATATGTTCTTCTAGGAGATTTATGGCTTCAGGTATTACATTCAAATGTTTAATTCATTTTGAATTAATTTTTGTATATGATGTAAGATAGTGATCTAGTTTGAGTCTTTTGCATGTGGCTGTCTAGTTTTCCTAACACTGTTTATTGAAGAGACTGTCCTTTCTCAATTGTATATTCCCGGCTCCTTTGTAATAAATTAATTGACCATATATATGAGGGTTGAACTTTATATTATCTGGTACAGGTTGCCCTTTAAAGGAACACTTGATTAGGAGTCAAGCATCCTGGGAACATCTCCTGCTATGGGCCATTAATTAGCTTTGTGACCCAGCACAAGTCACATTTCCATTCTTCAATTTCCTCCAATGGAAAATTAGGGGATTAGGCAAATAAATAAGTTCTCTTTCAGCTAAAAAGCTATACAATCATTATAAGCTCAGAGAAATTTATATTCTGTAACAAATGCAAAATTCTTACAGTAGTGTAAAAGTTTTAATACACTGATAGATCTCCAATGTTGATAATACTTTAATTCACTAGCCATATGTTCTGCATACAATCTTTCCTCAGCGGAGGTGGGGTGGGGGTAATATAGGCTATTAGCATGTAAAAAAGATGAATGACTTTTTTGGTCAACAAAAACAAGAATGGCAAATTAACATTTGTTTATTAAACAAATTTTTTTTAAAGATTTTTTTGACGTGGACCATTTTTAAAGTCTTTATTGAATTTGTTATAATATTACTTGTTTTATGTTTTGGTTGTTTGGCTGCAAGGCATGTGGGATCTTAGCTCTTTGACGAGGGATCGAACCTGCACCCCCTGCATTGGAAGGTGAAGTCTTAACCACTGGACAGCCAGGGAAGGCCCTGGATAGAATACTTACATGTAAAAAAATTATCTGGTTGAATGCAAACCAAAGATGAAAAATCGTGAAAGCTTCATCAAAGATGAGGGTACTCAAACCTTGGTGATCAGAAGGTCAAACCAAAAGTCTCACATGATCATCAACACTGGATTTAAGCTTTAGGAGCTGCAATTTGAATGTACTCACAAATACAACCAATGAGTCTTTAGTTAGACCCATTATCAAAATGACCTGGAAAAGTACTTTCTACATAAATATTGTAGCCAAAGATAGCTAAAGTGTCTGTAAAGGAGAGAAAAGAAAAACTCTACTTAACCACTATGGAATGGAAGTTGACTCTGGCCTAGGGTGTGAGTTTGTATCATGATTAAAAATGCATACCCAGGGTCCTCAGTATTGGGTATTAATATAAAAGCTGAAGAGAAAGAAAAAGAAAACAAGAAAAATATTTTTCTAGATTGAAAAAAACATAGCAATGAAAGACAATGTAAGAATCTTGAGTTGCTCTTGAGGGGAAGGAAAAATATTTGCAACAATGTGAAAAATTACAGACTAGATACTATATGATGTTATGGAATTATTGGTAGTTCTCTAAGGCCTGATAATGATATTGTGGTTACAGGATAATATTCTTATACTTAGGAGATGTGAGCTGAATCATTTGGTAGTGGTACATCCAAAGCAAAGACAGTTTGACTTTAGGAAAATAATTAATGCGACTCAATTCAACACTTTAAAGGAAAGAGGAAAGTATGTGTTCATCTCAATATTTGAAAAGGTTTATATCAGTCATGATTTAAAAAATAATTTCGTTGCACAAATTAAGTGTAGAATTAAAAAATCTATTTAGCTAGTCAGCAAGTTTCGCACTTAGTGTTGAAGTAGCTTGACTACATTAAAATAAAAAATAAAGCAAAGGCAAAAGCTAATTCATAAATACAGGAATATGGGAGGGGCTATGAGATATAGGGTATGCTTTTTTGAAATTTACCATTTCCACATACCCCATAGAGAAAAAAAAAAATTGTCTATACTAATTGTAAGCAAAGTGATGCTTAGGACATCTGAAAGGGAAGGACGCTAAAAACCACACACCATGTGCAACCTTGGATAACTTATCTAATCTTTGAGAGCTTCAGGAACCTAATGATATATAAATAATAAAATGTAAACTCTTGAATTGAGAGTGTTAATGAACCCAAAAACATATGCTCTATGAAGGCAGGAAACTTGTATATTTTTTTCACCTCCAAATTTCCAACACGTAAGAGTGTGAGGTATATAGGCACTCAATGAATATTTCCTAAACAAACTAAAAATAATATTACTCAATAAATAAGGCATTGTAAAGATTCAAATAAAGGAGATAATACACAAAAAGCACTTAACACAAAGCCTAGTACATATAAGCATTCAAATTCAAAAACTGTAGTGTTCATCATCATCATTTTCATCAATGTTAGTTCTATTACTATTATTATAAGTAAATTAATGAATAGCTTCACATTCAAGGAGATACAATTATTCTCCCAAGCTTTGACAAGACTTTGCAACACACAAATTCCAGTGGACTGGAAATGTTTGTTTCTGAGACAACACCTCTGAGCAAATTATACTGGAGTGAATTGTCTCAAATGTACTAACAATACTGGCGGCTATAGAGACTGATCTGGAAATCTTGGATGAACTCTGAAATTAAATGATATTAGTAATAAGAAAGTATTTTTATGTAAGTATTTTTTAATCTAACTGCTTATATACATTTGGCAATATGCTGATAGTTTTGTCCAACTCACGGTATTTGCATGACATGAGTTGTGTTAGAGGCCTCTGGGAATATTCTTTAGAGATAAATTTTGTAACTTAGCAATTCTCTTACAAGTTAAAAATCATCCAAATATTTGCATAAACCCCAGGCTCTGAAGACCACTGACTCTAGTCCACAAGAAAAGAAGGTTTATTTTTTAATGTATTTTTTGTAACAGAGCTGCCCCCCTTCAGGAACAACAGTGCTATGCTTTCTAATTATTTTTCTGTATTAAACTCACTTGCTGCAGTCAGTATTTGCAACTTATAAGATGTAACATCCAAGAAAAATGCAGATGTTTTCTTCTAAATTAAATTCTGAGAATGACAGCCTAGCAAACTTAGCTACTTAATGAAATATTCAGACTGGCATTTTATTTTACTGTATTTATTAAGGATATAAACAATACGACCTTTAAATGTTATACTTTTTCTTCTTTAATTGAAAAAATGCCATATTCAACGTAGATGTGAGTGTCTCTAAAAAGCAAGCATAAAAGGTTGAAATCTTGTATAATCTATACAGGTTGCCTATTATAAGCAACTCAAAGAGATAAACAATTTTGATTGAAGTGTAGATTTATTATGAATAAATAATAGCAATCTTATTCTCAATCTGTGGAACAGAAAATAAAATAGGAACATCTCACCTCTACTGTAATTGGACTTTATAAAGTATATGAATTTTTTTAAAAGGATGACGATGATATGAATAATAATGACAAAATAATCTCCAGCTTGTATGGATTGTTTGCTAATTACTATGTATTTTTATTTTGTTATATAAATTATCTCATTTAATTCTCACAATAACCTTATAATATAAAACTATTATCCACATTTTATAGATGAGGGGAAAAAAGGCACAAGACACAGATCTTGAGTTTCAACTGTGCTACAGAGATGTTCTGCCATAATAGTCTATACTACAACCAATCCTAATTTTTCTGAGTACCTTCTATATGCAAGGTCTCAGATATGTTAAGCAACAGACATGCTAATGAGGCAAGTTGCTACTCTCCACTGGTTCAAAACACAGCTAAATCAGTATCAAGTATCACAGCCCTACCTCCATATCATCTGCCACTCAGAAAATCTCACAGCCTGGAGGTCTCCTGCCCAGTTACCTCCAGCATCAGCATTAGTGGGTTCAGGGTCTTCTTATTCTTGAGATAATTCTGACAGAGGCAGTGATTAGATTAAAGTTTCAGACCTAATTCCACCCTCTCCTTCCCCTTTATTCTGGTGTGGCTTGAGTTAGGCCTCTCAAATCTGAGCTCAGGCAACACTGCTAGGTTTTTGCTAAGAATCAGAGCCAGGTACACCTGCAGGAATTATCCTTGAGTGCTCACATTGATCAAAGCTCACCTGGTCCTCTTTGATGCCATGCTTGCCCAAACATAGGAATTATAAGAGCCGTACTTTGATTTTCACCCATTTATTCGGCCTGGTTCTTCTATCCCCTTTTATGGCAGGAGTTACGGCCTGGATATTTTTCTGATTATAACTGGCTTCTCTAGGGTTGTCTTATCCTGTACCTTCAATGTCACAGGCTACCCGCCTTACTACACTCCCATTTAGAAATGCTGGTACCAACCATTTCTTGAATCTTGTCTGAGCATTCCACATACTCTGAACTCTGTGCCCACCCATCCGACTCTCCACACAGTCTGGAGTCAATTTTGGTTTCGCTCTTTTTCTTATAATCTCTCTGGTCTTAAAGGGCAGTTGTGCTATTTCCTGGATCCTGAGTCCCTTGTCTCATATCTGTATGTCTAAATGTAATTGGTCCCCCAATAACTATAATACAAAACCAAATGTAACAGTTGCCAAATGTTTACAAAGTGACAAAGTGTTAAGGGTTTTCAGAGATTAAAAAGAAAATTTGTTGGTGGGAATGTAAATTGATACAGCTACTATGGAGAACAGTACGGAGGATCCTTAAAAAAACTAAAAATAGACCTACCATATGATCTAGCAATCCCACTACTGGGCATAGACCCTGAGAAAACCATAGTTCAAAAAGAGACACGTACCACAATGTTCATTGCAGCACTATTTACAATAGCCAGGACATGGAAGCAACCTAACTGTCCATCGACGGATGAATGGATAAAGAAGATGTGGCCCATATATACAATGGAATATTACCCAACCATAAAAAGAAACGAAATTGAGTTATTTGTAGTGGGGTGGATGGACCTAGAGTCTGTCATACAGAGTGAAGCAAGTCAGAAAGAGAAAAACAAATAACGTATGCTAACACATATATATGGAATCTAAAAAAAAAAAACGGTTCTGAGGAACCTAGGGGCAGGACAGGAATAAAGACACAGATGTAGAGAATGGACTTGAGGACATGGGGAGGGGGAAGGGTAAGCTGAGACGAAGTGAGAGGGTGGCACTGACATATATACACTACCAAATGTAAAACAGCTAGTGGGAAGCAGCCGCATAGCACAGGGAGATCAGCTCTGTGCTTTGTAACCACCTAGAGGGGTGGGGTAGGGAGGGTAGGAGGGAGACACAAGAGGAAGGGGATATGGGGATATATGTATACATATAGCTGATTCACTTTGTTATACAGCAGAAACTAACACAACATTGTAAAGCAATTATACTCCAATAAAGATGTTTAAAAAAAATGATGAAAGTACAGTTGGACCAATGAAACGTGTGGTACACATTGTAGAATTCTGTGACAAACAGAGATGGTGAACGGTAGGCTAAGCAGAAGAATAGCCTTGGCACACTGCACAAAACACTAAAGTCTGTTAACGATGTTGACCTGAAACAAATAGACTGCCAGATATTTTCTCCAGCAAAGATGGCTTTATTTGGGATCAGCAGAGAATTGCAATTCAGGCTCTGCAAACATGGTGAGCCATGTGCAAGTCCCTGCAAGGCAAGGCTAGGAGATGCTTTTATAGAGGGGAAAAGGAAGTTGGGAAGGCTCTAGAAAACAGAGTTCATGGCTTTTCACTGGCTGAGTCCTTGCCAGTAGAGAACAATCTTTCTTCTTCCTTTTGTGCTCTGGTATAAACCCAGGGTGTGAGAGCCCCCTATTCTGGTCTCCCAACTCTATTTAACTGAAGTTTCTGTTTTCCCAACAAGACAACAGGCTCAAAATGGAGTTACTTATGCTAAGCTCAGTATCACCAAACCAAAACTAAACTTAATTACAGTTTCAGTTCTTTCAGAAATGGAATCTTAAACCAGTCAATCAGGACTCACTCAATCAGTGCTAGTGAGCTAATCTGCCTGATATACCCTTGCCACCCCCTAAAGGAAAGTAACCTTGCAGTAACCAATCCACTTATTTTTTGCCCAGTATAACTTCCTTGTTCCTACTCCCTTCTATAAAAGTATTTCATTTTTTAACAGCTCCTCAGAGCTCCTTTCTACCTGCTAGATTAGATGCTGCCTGATTCATGAATCATTAAAATAAAGTCAATAAAATATTTAAACTTGACTCAGTTGAATTTTGTCTTTTAACAAGTCCAAATCATGTCCCATAAATAAATAGCTCAATTTAGTTTCTCTTTATGGTATACGGGACAGAGTAATATGAGGCAAATCTGAAAGGCAGACTAAAACCATATTGAGAAGGATCTTGAATTCCAGACAGATGAGTTTGTACAGCATATTTTAAACAACACAAATTAATGAGAAACTTCAGTCTCTCTTTATTTCACTCTCTTCATCTCTCTTTTAGAAGTTGGCATAAGGAGAATTAGAACAGAAAAATATTAGAAGCTGTAAATATACTTAGGAGGCAATTGCAACAACACAAACAAGATGAAAGTTTAAATAACAGCCTGAAATAAGATGTTGACAGTATAAGAAAAATATACTTAGTAAAAAATAAAGCACAAAGCTAAAAGCCAGTATTTGAAAGAGAATCTTCTTGTTAGAAGAGATGGAAGACAGCTTTCCTCCCCAAAGTTTACCTTCGCTTTGGGTCCCCATGATGACCACTCAGACAACTAGAGTGGACAGCCAATGCCACCGCTCTGCCTCTGTTCTCTGACCCAAGACTGGACACCTGTTTTCTTCTCCACAGCCTGCATAGCACAGAAGAGACAAGATTGGAACAATTAAGAAATAATTTACTGAAGACTCATCTGCAGGTTGATACAGAGTATAAAACATGGATAATGTGGCATATAAAATACGAACATCATCTTTAGGTTGTGACCTACTAAAGAGGACCTAACTAAGAGGCTACCAAAGCTTAACAGAGTTTTGAATTACACATCTGAACATAATCCAAGTCAAAGGAAGGCTCCAACCAATTAACTAAGTATATCTTTCACTTCTAGCTTACTGCTAGAGAAATTACTTCATATCCTGGCCAACTTGTACTAGGTATGAACTCATCCTGTTCACTCATTTGTCCATTGTTTTTTCTTTAACCTATTTAGAACAACTATATCAAAGTACAATATTAATAAACCCAACATCAGTGGCATGGTAGTAAATGTTTAGCAGTAGGCTCTCTAGGAAAAACAAAAACAAAAACCAAACCGTTCTGTATTATGTGATTAACTAACCCACCAAGTCTAATTTCAAGCTACCAATATGAGGTCACTGAATTAACAGTTCAGAAGAGAATGTGTGAGCTCTTCATGAATAGCAACTACCTATTCACATATAACAGTAATATCTAATATTTGTTAAGTTCTCACTAAGTGCTAGGAAGAGTACTAAGCAATTAACATACATATTCCCCTTTACTCTTCCAATGGCTCTCTAAAATAGGTATTATTTTTATCATTGTTATGTTCAGGGATGAGGATATTAAGGATCAAAGAGGTTAAATCTCTAAATCTCACAAAACCAGTAAATGGGAGCGCCAACACTGTGGTCTCGTTTTGTCACTGGACCTCTGATATGCATGTCCATCTCTTAATCAGCAAGTCCGAATGTTGCCATCAATTTTTCTACCTCCAATGCTTATATTCTTTTTTTAATCTTTTTTTAAATTTAATTTTATTTATTTTTTTATACAGCAGGTTATTAGTCATCAATTTTATACACATCAGTGTATACATGTCAATCCCAATCTCCCAATTCATCACACCACCACCCCTAACCCCCCGCGGCTTTCCCCCTTGGTGTCCATATGTTTGTTCTCTACATCTGTGTCTCAATTTCTGCCCTGCAAACCAGTTCATCTGTACCATTTTTCTAGGTTCCACATACATGCGTTAATATATGATATTTGTTTTTCTCTTTCTGACTTACTTCACTCTGTATGACAGTCTCTAGATCCATCCACGTCTCTACAAATGACCCAATTTCGTTCCTTTTTATGGCTGGGTAATATTCCATTGTATATATGTACCACAACTTCTTTATCCATTCGTCTGTCGATGGGTATTTAGGTTGCTTCCATGACCTGGCTATTGTAAACAGTGCTGCAATCAACAGTGGGGTGCATGTGTCTTTTTGAGTTATGGTTTTCTCTGGGTATATGCCCAGTAGTGGGATTGCTGGGTCATATGGTAATTCTATTTTTAGTTTTTTAAGGAACCTCCATACTGTTCTCCATAGCGGCTGTATCAATTTACATTCCCACCAACAGTGCAAGAGGGTTACCTTTTCTCCACACCCTCTCCAGCATTTGTTGTTTGTAGATTTTCTGATAATGCCCATTCTAACTGGTGTGATGTGATACCTCATTGTAGTTTTGATTTGCATTTCTCTAATAATTAGTGATGTTGAGCAGCTTTTCAAGTGCTTCTTGGCCATCTGTATGTCTTCTTTGGAGAAATGCCTATTTAGGTCTTCTGCCCATTTTTGGATTGGGTTGTTTGTTTTTTTAATATTGAGCTGCATGAGCTGTTTATATATTTTGGAGATTTATCCTTTGTCCGTTGATTCGTTTGCAAATATTTTCTCCCATTCTGAGAGTTGTCTTTTCGTCTTGTTTATGGTTTCCTTTGCTGTGCAAAATCCAATGCTTATATTCTTGAGTACTTTGCTATACTTCCTCTTACAAAAGAGAAAGCACTAATTTAGAGATTATTGCCATAAAAAGTAATAAGCAGTAAAATGATAGGTATCATTTTATAAATATTGCAGATGTAAACTCTGCATGAGTAGGCAATGGATTAAATATGATGATGAAAGGGACAAAAATAACTCTGTATTTTTATCCCTAGGTGACTAAAAGAATGGAACAATCTTTAAAATTTTTGAATCTGCAAAATGTCTTGCTTTTTGAGAAATATATTTCAGTAATGTTGGTTTAGGAAGAGGAAGAGCCTGAAGATTTACAAGGAAAATATATTGTGTAGTACTCATTCTGGCAAGATAAATGCGAATTCTCCTGGAATCAGGTTGGGCAATGTGGGAACAAGGCAATTAATTTCCATGACCTTAAGTTTCTCAACTTTAAAAACCCAGAGTTAGGAACTCTGCTTAAATTCATTCCTCAGAGAATGGTGGGAAGATTAATGTATTTCTATCAAGAAAGCTCTTATGCTCATCTCCAGGAGCTGTTGGGGGAAGTTAATGCCAACTGAAATGACAGTCTATCCCTTTCTCTCCATGAGAGAAACTATCAGTTTCATTATTCTAATTATCATATTAATTCATTTTCCCCATATTTCTTCACATTCTCGTTTTGTTTCTCACCATGATATCTGCAAAGGGCCTCGTAGCATGAAAAAAGGCCATTTTAAAAAACAGCTGTACAATTAATGTCGTGGCTTTTCAGCAATGGTTAGCAGTTTTAGACTTATCACAGGTTTCAAGCCTTACCTGACTTGCAGTCTCATATTTACCAATATTTTCATGTATGGTAACTTTAAAAATGTACTTCCCAAGCTTTTCTTATTACCTCAATGATGAACAAAGTATACTGCATAATACTAATAACCTTCTTGCCCTGAAAATTCACTTATGATATCCAGGAGCACGCCAGAAGCAGGAAGAAAAAAAAAAAAAGAATTCTGATATCCTGGAACCTATGATCCACACCTATCTCACTGCCCACATTGTTGCTGTCCAGAATAGATAGAAGAGAAAGTATTCATGCAAAGGATTTTTCCAGGATATGGAGACTAGAATATGGATGGGTTGAGAAGGGAGGTGGGCAGTGTTATGTCGGAGTCAGCTTGTACAGGCTTACATTAGCTAATTGGGTACATTTCTTCCCAACTGCATTTTCATTAATGTATGTTGACATTTTGAAATTGATCACGGTGGGGGTCTTCACGCAATGGAAATAGACAATTGCTACAAATTAGGGCTTTTTCCCCTAAAAGTCTATTGTTAAACATTTACCAGGGCACCACTGAAGGCAGGCCATTAAGAAATCAGCAATGTTTTCCTAAAGGAAAGTCAGAAAAGTAGGCATAAAACCAAATAATCAGGAGTGTGAAGGAAAGAATGGGTGAGAGCAAGAATGAAAGCAGAGAAATAAAGGCTGGCAGGGTGGAGGAAGTTCAAATACTGGATAGAGAATTTGGTAAGAATAAATGAAACCTTAAAGTAGTGCAGGTAATTAAGAAAGAGAAAGAAGTGGATAATCTAAATATAGGTTCTGGTGTTAGTTTGGGGCCTCTAACAAGCAGATGCTAAAATGAGATTAGACATTCAAGAGATTTATTAGGAGAAATGCCTGTGATGGATTAAAGAGAAGGAATATGAATAGGTAGGGAGAGTCTGCAGACTATGATACATGTCTGATACCTGTGAAAGGAGAGTGGTAAGGAGAGCATATTAGTTAGCAAGAGTCTCACACTATAGCTCAGTTCTAAGACTGTTTCAACCAGACCCATGAGTACTCTTGACTCAAAGGCCTTCATTAGAGAATTCCATATACTATAGCAATAGGCCAACACTAGTACTTCTGTCAGTCTCTATCATTGATGGCAGAAACCTGGGAGAAGCATGGCCTTGGCCTGAATGCAATGAAACACCCTGCAGCACGTGAGTTGAACAGTGCATTTACATACATATGGTACAAAAGAGACTTTCTGCCAGATGCTGAGTTTTAATGGCGACACTCAGAGCTTTCTTTAGTAAACCCATCCCACTGCATAACTCCAAGTTCTACAGCTAGGCCTTCTCTTCCATGGGGCTACCTTGAGAGATATTACTATTTCCTCATAGTGGATTGATGAATCTATTGAGGTCTAGCACATTCCCCTGCTACAGTTATATACCAGGTCTGGGACCTTGCTAAGCTCTTTAAACAGGGCATTTGATCAGCCCCAGAATCTGGGCTTCCCAGTGTCATTGTTCCCTCCTGCCTTGAAGTTAAAGTCATGTATGTTTTCTTAAATTTGCATATACCATGTGAATTATCTGATATCTCTTCCAACACCAGATATTCTTCTGATCCTTCATAATATGTCCCCATTCCTTAGTTCCGGTCTTATATTTAGCAAGGACTGCCCAGAAGCCATGTTTCGACCATGTGACACGTTTCTCAGCTGGACTGTATGTTTCCTGCAGGTAAGATCCGTGTCTTTTTCTAACTCTATGTACCCCACTGCACATCATCTGGTTGGGTATGCAATGGAGGTTCTGAGACATTAGTCAAGGTCTTTCTTTAAAGACTTCACATTTGGCATATGGGAGACTTTTTGTGTTTTGCTGAGCATTTATCCTTCCTTCTTCTCATAATACTTGGTTTGATTTACAAGGTGGTTCCATTAGGTAGTTGACCTTAGCTTATAGTTTTTGGGAAGTATAGTCAGACTGGAGGCAGATGGATACTATTTTTAACATATTTTAACATTTATATTTAATATTAATAACCTTATCTATGTAATATATGCAATAAGAAATTTCAAAATTGCAGAACTCAACTCACTGAACATTTAAATTTTATCACTAATGTTTCTTCTAACAGCAAATGTATATTTTACTAATGTTTCTACTTGGATAAAGAAAAGCATTTATTTTGTGTATATAAATAGTGATAATTTGCAAAATGAGCACCTAAAAGCAGTGTGAAAAGAAGAATCTTTTAGTAGATCTTAACGGAGGCACTTTTTTCTTTTTGTGGCAAGGAGCCTTGCCTTGCATCAAAATCAGTAAGAAAAGATAATAATTTAGTTCCTAATTACAGCACTAAATATAGCATAGTTTATTCTCTGTTAGAAAGCATGTAATTGAAATTTAAAATAAAATTTTACCTTCTCTTAGCATTTAATCCTGTGCATTAAAAATAATTTAAAAAAAGTCCACTCTCACTACATAGATTTTCCTCAAATTAGTTTTCAATGGTTAAAAACAAAAACATGTAAAGGTATTATATTAACCTTCCTCCATATGACAATGATTTTGATATATTATAAAAGAAATAATGCCACCCACAAAATACTTAAAGAAGTAAACTCTTAATACAATTGAATTAGCCTGTGTTTTGGGCTGTAATTGAGAATGACATTGATCACATTTTATGCTCTGGAAATATGTGGAATAAATTTGATAAGGGGGTCCCCTCTCTACAATACACCTTTATTTTCTAATAGGTGAGAAAAAAAAGGCAAATTTCTATATGACGCATCACGCATTCTACTAAGTCTTCTAGACAATGGCTCATAGAACTGCTACTGTATTTCTTTTTTGCCAATAAGTTGTTTGTGATTATTAATGAATTGTTATGCTTATGTTCAGGTAAAAGTGTTACATAGTTAATTTAAAGGAATTTTTTTCAAGGAAAGCAATGTATTTTAGAATCTTTTGGGTTGTTCCAACATTTATTAATTCTCTAAAATCCTAAATACCTATCTGAAGCATTCTCAAAGGAAACACGTTTGATGTCCAGTTTAGTAGGTACTAAGCACATCGTATTTCCAACCTCAACCATTCTCATTTGATCTGCTACAACATGGGTTCTTAACCTAAGGTCCAAAAACCAGAATTCAGTAGTGTCATGCATACGTATGGGTTATTTTCACTAACCTGCAACTAAAATTTATCATTTCTTTCAATTGTGACTCAGTCAACAAACCACAACAGTAATAGCAGTGCATGTTGATCTGTTACTAATAGAATCACAAATAATTTTTTCTTCCAGTTTTATTAAACATAGTTGACATACAGCACTGTGTAAGTTTAAGGTATACAGCATAATGATTTGACTTACATACATTGTGAAATGACCACAATAAGTTCAGTGAACATCCATCATCTCATACAGATACAAAATAAAGGAAAAAATATTTCTTCTTTCTGATGAAAACTCAGAAGGAAAAGTTGTTTACTCTTAACAACTTTCATATATAACATACAGCAGTGTTAATCATATTAATCATGCTGTACATATAACCTTAGTATT
This sequence comes from Balaenoptera physalus, assembly GCF_965194825.1. Taxonomy (NCBI): domain Eukaryota; kingdom Metazoa; phylum Chordata; class Mammalia; order Artiodactyla; family Balaenopteridae; genus Balaenoptera; species Balaenoptera physalus. The sequence goes on from NC_138893.1 coordinate 7,651,171, forward strand.
TATTTATCTTATAACTGCAAGTTTGTACTTTTTGACCACCATCATCCAATTCCTCCTCCCTAACCCCCCACCTCTGGTAACCACAAATCCGATCTCTTTTTCTATGAGTTTGCCTGTTTGTTTGGTCAGGGTTTTTTTAAGATATAATTGACATAGTAACACTATGTTACTTGCTGGTGTACAACGTAGTGATTTGATATTTCTATACATTACAAAATGATCACCACAATAAGCCTAGTTATCACCTGTTACTATACAAAGATATTACATTATTATTGACTATATTCCCCACTCTGTACATTTTCATTCCCATGACTCATTTATTTTGCACCTATAAATCTGTTCCTCTTAATCTCCCTCACCTGTTTCTCTCCTCCTCCCACATCTTCCCTCTGGCTGCCACCTGTTTGTTCTCTGTATCTATAACTTTGTTTCTATTTCATTATGTTTGTTCATTTATTTTGTTTTTTGGATTCGACATATAAGTGAAATCATACAGTATTTGTCCTTCTCTGTCTGACTTATCGCACTTCACATAATGTCCTCTAGGTCCATCCATGTTGTAGCAAATGGCAAGGTTTCATTCTTTTCTATGGCTGAGTAATATTTCATACATATGTCACATCTTCTTTATTCATTTATTTATTGGTGGGCACTTAGGTTGCTTCCATATCTTGGCTATTGTGAATAATGCTTCAGTGAAAAGAGGGGTGTATGTATCTTTGTTGAATTAGTGGTTTTGTTTTCTTTGGAAAAATACCCAGAAGTAGAATTGCTGGATCATATGCAGTTCTATTTTTAATTGCTTGAGAAACCTCCCTACTGTTTTCCACAGTGGCTGCACCAATTTACATTACTACCAACAGGGCAGGAGGGTTCCCTTTTCTCCACATCTTAGCCAACATTTGTTATTTGCTGTCTTTTTGATGATAACCATTCTGACATGTGTGAGGTGATATCTCATTGTGGTTTTGATTTGCATTTCTCTGATGACTAGTGATGCTGAGCATTTTTTCATGTGCCTGTTGGCCATCTATTCAGGTAGAAGCAGAGACATGTTCATATCACCTGAACTAGTGTTGGCAAGAAGGACACAGAAGAGACATGTATTTCCTTCATAATAGTAGTTTTGCCATCTATTGCATATAGAGGACAAAATTATCTGTAGTGACTGTTACATAAGAATGTATTCTTTTTCTTTCCATTACACATTTTACACTGCTTAGAATTTGAGATTAATGCAATAAGAATAACACAGATATTAATATATAGCTTGAAGTGGAAAGGTATACAAATTATCACTATTGCAAATAACATGACTGTATGCCAAAAGAATAATTATAACAAATTCCAGGAGAATCAAAGGAAAAGTTTACAATTTATTAGCAAATTTGTTGTTTGACAGGGATAACCTAAATCTATAAGAATTAATGACTTTCAAGTTTATTACCCATAACTAATTGGAAAACATAACAGATAAAGAGATTGTTCTCTCTCAATGTAGCTGTAAACACAAGGTTGTGAGATTAAATGCACGAAGAAATATATAAGACGCTTTTGAGGAGAGAAGTATTTTTGAAATGAATTATAAAACTTTTATATTCTTGAGCTAAAAATTCTTCTCAAGTGTATGTTTAATGTGATATGAATTAAAGGGTCATTGAAATTTTGGAAAATGCTTCAATTTTTTTTCTGGAAAAGCGGTAAGGAAGGAATAAACATTTTGGAAAACAGTAAAGACGGTATAGTATTTAATATAACTGCTCATAAATATTCCAGACACATAGTTGAACATTACATTCTAACTTTATTTTAAATATCTGTGGCCATGTGGCATGTTTTGTCCAATGAAATGTGAGGAAAAGTGATGTGTGTCATCAGTGGAAGCTTATAGGACCAGTTTTTGATTCATCATGTTCCCTGCATCCTACTGAGCTGATTATAAAAGTTCATTTAAAGATGGAGCTCCCCATCTATTTGTATCATCTTTAATTTCTTTCATCAGTGTCTTATAATTTTCTGCATACAAGTCTTTTGTCTCCTTAGGTAGGTTTATTCCTAGATATTTTATTCTTTTTGTTGCAATGGTAAATGGGAGTGTTTTCTTAATTTCTCTTTCAGATTTTTCATTATTAGTGTATAGGAATGCAAGAGATTTCTGTGCATTAATTTTGCATCCTGCTACTTTACCAAATTCATTGATTAGCTCTAGTAGTTTTCTGGTAGCATCTTTAGGATTCTCTATGTATAGCATCATGTCATCTGCAAACAGTGACAGCTTTACTTCTTCTTTTCCGATTTGGATTCCTTTTATTTCTTTTTCTTCTCTGACTGCTGTGGCTAAAACTTCCAAAACTATGTTGAATAATAGTGGTGAGAGTGGGCAACCTTCTCTTGTTCCTGATCTTAGTGGAAATGGTTTCAGTTTTTCATCATTGAGGACGAGGAAACCATAAACAAGATGAAAAGACAACCCTCAGAATGGCAGAAAATATTTGCAAATGAAGCAACTGACAAAGGATTAATCTCCAAAATGTACAAGCAGCTCATGCAGCTCAATATCAAAAAAACAAACAACCCAATCCAAAAATGGGCAGAAGACCTAAATAGACATTTCTCCAAAGAAGATATACAGATTGCCAACAAACACATGAAAGAATGCTCAACATCATTAATCATTAGAGAAATGCAAATCAAAACTACAATGAGATATCATCTCACACCGGTCAGAATGGCCATCATCAAAACATCTACAAACAATAAATGCTGGAGAGGGTGTGGAGAAAAGGGAACCCTCTTGCACTGTTGGTGGGAATGTAAATTGATACAGCCACTATGGAGAACAGTATGGAGGTTCCTTAAAAAACTAAAAATAGAACTACCATATGACCCAGCAATCCCACTACTGGGCATATACCCTGAGAAAACCATAATTCAAAAAGAGTCATGTACCAAAATGTTCATTGCAGCTCTATTTACAATAGCCAGGACATGGAAGCAACCTAAGTGTCCACTGACAGATGAATGGATAAAGAAGATGTGGCACATATATACAATGGAATATTACTCAGCCATAAAAAGAAACGAAATTGAGTTATTTGTAGGGAGGTGGATGGACCTAGAGTCTGTCATACAGAGTGAAGTAAGTCAGAAAGAGAAAAGCAAATACTCTATGCTAACACATATATGTGGAATCTAAGAAAAAAAAAAAAAAAGGTCATGAAGAACCGAGGGGCAAGATGGGAATAAAGACACAGACCTACTAGAGAATGGACTTGAGGATATGGGGAGGGGGAAGAGTAAGCTGGGACAAAGTGAGAGAGTGGCATAGACATATATACACTACCATATGTAAGTAGATAGCTAGTGGGAAGCAGCCATATAGGACAGGGAGATCAGCTCAGTGCTTTGTGACCACCTAGAGGGGTGGGATAGGGAGGGTGGGAGGGAGGGAGATGCAAGAGGGAAGACATATGGGGATATATGTATATGAATAATTGATTCACTTTGTTATAAAGCAGAAACTAACACACCATTGTAAAGCAATTATACTCCAATAAAGATGTTAAAAAAAAAAAAAAGATGGAGCTCCATCAGCCTCGGTTACTAAGTGATTATAATGTTCAGAGCACTGTGACAATGTATATTTGACGTGTAGTGGGTGCAAGAAATAAACTTTTTATTGTCATAGGTAACTTTTTTTATGCAAGCATAATTTTGCCTATCTTAATACAAATGAAATACTTCCTTTCCATTAATTAACGGAATAGATTAGCACAACAATTTGTTGACCAATGTTTTTTGTACACAGTAATCTACATAATAAAGAAATAACATTAATGACGTGCATACATATTCACGAATAAAATTTAAATGTTTAAAAATATGAAATAAAAATCATGTGAGATGGAAGTGTTCAATGAATAATGCTGAAACTATTTATTGAGAAAAAAAACTTCAGGTGTTAAATCTGTAAAATAATAAGAGCTAACGTTGACTGAACACTCATTCTGTGGTCAGTGCCCTTTTCCATGCTTTACATATATACTTTCATGTAAAATTCAGATTCACTACATGAGAGAGTTAATAATGACGTGTATATTTCACATATGAGGAAACCGAAGCACTGAGAGTTATAATATTTGGCAAAGGTCACACAGCTAATAACTTTAGAAATTAGATTATTGAGAACAACTCTCAAGCCACAGAGATGAGGAAATTGCAACATTAATATCATGATGACAAAGACTCACTAAGATGAAAAGCATGGAAAAAAGCCATAGAAAAAAGGAGATGTTTGATCACATAAATTTAGGCCAATATATTTAAACAAACTTTAAATTCAAAATAAGTTTTTGAAAAAAATCAAGTGATACAATTTTATAATAATATCATAAGTATATAAAAAGCACTGATAAATAAAAAAGAAATTAAAAACCAAAAGCATGCAAAATGTTCAACTGTACTAGTAATTAAATATGTTGATAAACAAGAGATGTCTTTTTTCCTAAAAATATATGAAAATATTTTTAAATAACGTTTTTTATCCATACACCTGAATACTGTGCAATACTTAATTACTATAACAAGTTTTTATTAATACGGGAAACTTTATTATAGTATCAATATTTGCTAGGTGTTTTTAAAATGTAGGAATGACATTTTTAATATATGCATGTGGGCATATATAGAAAAATATTGGGGGAAAAAATACCTAAATATTTGTTACAATTATCTCTGGGAGGATAATTAATGGACAATTATTGCACTTATATATTCTGTCTTAAGTTTCCTAATACTCTTCAGTGAATGTGCATTATTTAATTTGCAGGAAAAAAAGATGATGTTGATTTAAAACATTAAGTCATCGAAGGCATATTCAAATTGACCTGAACAAAGTTAAAATCTATTCTTACTCCCTCATGATTCGTCATTCAGGCAGTTTCTGGTTTAGAGATGGAGAACTTTTGGCTGTGAAAGATTTTCTAAATCTCCATTATCTGTGACTAATTAAAAGGTGAGGAACCAGGGAAGGAGCCAGAAGTGATATTTGGGTGCCAGGAGCAGAGCTGATGAAAAGGTAAGCAACATTGTTACTTGGGGTGGGGTGCGGGGCCAATAACAGACAACAACACAAATTATTTTTCTTCTGTCTTTAGATTTCCATATGATTCCAAATATTTGTGGAACAAGACTATGTGGCATAGCTCAGCCCTGAAAGATAATTAGGAGCATTAAAATAAAATGAGCCAAACCTGCAGGTCAAGGGCAGTGGGGCTGATCTCCACTCTGAGTCCCCAGCCTGGAACGTGCAGCAGTCATTTTAGGTCTATGGACCTTAGTTCCCCTATCTACGGAGTGGGAACCATCCTTATAAGTCCTTCCTACTTCTAAATTCCTTTAGGTTAATATAGAATAAAAAAGATAAAGACTGAAAATTCAATTACACTGTTATCTTTAATATTCAAAAATAACGATCATGGCACTAGTTGGATTCTGAAAATGTTTTGAGTTTAACTTAGGATAATGAAATAGTCAAAAATATTGAGCTTACAATGTTATTTGAATTATGTTTAAAAAGTATTTTCAATTGTGTACATGCAAAAAACAAAAAAAAAACAAAGAAAAGTCTCCTGCCGTAAGACAGTGAACTGAACCCAGTCAGTCAAAAAAAGTTAAACATGTAAATATTTTTAAACGCACTTTAAAGATATTCTTTTAATCTAAAACTAGTGTATGTGCATTTATTCGGACGTTTTTTGAAAAGGGAAAAAGACTTTCTTTGAACACAAGTTCTTTGATTTGAGTTTTGTCTTTATTGCAAAACACATATTCAAAGGAGACTGTCCATGATTTTCAGTTTCAGTGAAATTAAAACAACCCCACAACTACTGCAAAGGAAGTGCAGAAGGCTTCTAGATTTGCAGAATATTTTCCCAATCTCTTATGCTTATCTTACTCCTGATCTGACTGATTTCTTAGTAAGTCATCATTATTGATTCTTTTCATAGAAATCAACTTAATTTTCAGGGAAACAAGAATTATTTTTATTATACTGGCTAAATAAGACTTATTTAAATAATATACTTAGAATAGTAATTCTAAGCTAGAGTCATAAGTAGCTCTTATGAAAACACAATTAACTATTGATAAATCAATTGGAAGCATAAAAGTATAGGGATACTAACAAATGTCCTTCTAATTCTGAGGATTCCACACAGTCCTGAGACTGAAATTGAAGACAAAAGCATTTTGAAAATAAAGCGCTATGTGCAGTCCTAATTTTGTTTAACTGAGAGAAGAGAGGGTGCCAATTAATCTGGCACATCATTTAGGCGAAGGTGGGTAACAGAGTTAAGGAATTTCTACACTGCATGTATATTATCTCTACAGTTTCCACTATATTTACAAAAAAGTTGCTGCCAGGGTTAATGTACAATACATAAAAAGAAAACAATCCTCGACAAAAATGTCTCAGGTGCAAAATGATTTCGAGTGTCATCTTTCCTAAGAAACACAAATCAGAATTATATGCAAATCAACTTGCAGTTAGAAAACTCTGCAAAGACAAATGAGCATCACCTCTGACTTTGTATGCGATAGTGATTTTCAAGTAGCATATATACCCATGAGAATAGTATCATAACATAACTTCTCTATGAACAGAATCTCCTTTATTACTATAGTCATCAACAACACTTAGCACACACAATCATTTTCAAATCAGTCAGCTTAAAAGCCACTTTATAATTGTAACAACAAAAATTGGATTTAGAGGGAAGATGAACACAATGGAAAAAAAACTAACCGGTTTATATGAAAATCTCATCTAAAGTTATTTGGCTACGGACTTCCCTGGTGGGACAGTGGTTAAGAATCCGACTGCCTATGCAAGGGACACAGGTTCAAGCCCTGGTCTGGGAAGATCCCACATGCTGTGGAGCAACTAAGCCTGTGCACCACAACTACTGAGCCTGAGTTCTAGAGCCTGCGACCCACAACTACTGAGCCCGCGTGCCACAACTTCCGAAGCCCACGTGCCTAGAGCCCGTGCTCCACAACAAGAGAAGCCACCGCGATGAGAAGCCCGTGCACCGCAAGGAAGAGTAGCCCCCGCTCACCGCAGCTAGAGAAAGCCCACACACAGCAACAAAGACCCAATGCAGCCAAAAATAAATAAATAAATAAATAAATAAATTTTTAAAAAAGATATTTGGCTAAGAACTATAGCCTTCATTTCCAAGAGTGAGGAAAGCTGGGTCAGGACTTAGTTTGGGACAGAATCCAGGTGTATCTGACTCATTATGAAAAACATACAAGTCATTTAAAAATTATTTTCACCTCTGTTCACCTCCTCATATTGGAGAGAATATTGACTTTTTGCTCAGGACTATTGTGTGCCCCGATATAAAGTGAAAAAAAAAAAGCATTTTGAAAATTTTAATAAAAATTTGCAGAAATGAATTTTCAAGGTCTGAAAAATAATTTAAAAAGTAATATGTTTCTAATATAAATAAAGGTAACTGATCTCTTAAAATTGAAAGGATGATTAATAGAAAAATAAAATTTTTAAATATAAAACTTTATAATGTATAATTCCTTTATTATGATTCTTTCTTTAATAGCATTCAATACTGGAATATATTAACATATAGTGTAAGTAGCTCTAAAATTTTAATGTTATAATTCAACAAACATTTATTAAATATCAACTATATGAAATTCACTGTTCAACTGCTGGGGAAATAAACTGATGTAGTCTCTGTTCTCAGTTCATTGCAGTGGATATTGTAGAGTAAAATTATTTTTTATTACTTTCTAGATCTCAGTTTTCTAGTTGGTGCAAAGCAAATGCAAAACTGAGACAAAGATTGGCATCAAAAATGCAAAATCATACTAGTCTCAATGTGACAGGGAGAAGACAAAGGTTGAATTTAACGTCATTTATTAAATACCTCTTTCTTGTTAAGCACTCTATTATTTCCCAGGAAAACAAACAAAAATAAAGCATGACTCCTGCTTAGTGGGTCTCACAAGATATTAAAGGAAATATGCAAATTATAAAACATAGTGGGGAGAAGATAAAATATTTCAGACCTTTTCTAGAATTAAAATTGTGTACAATGGGGGCATAAGCAGAGAGTGTTCAGTTCCATAGCAGTGGGTTTGGTCAGCCTTGGAAGCTATGGCACTGTCTTCACTCTAAACCACCAAGTTTCTGAAGTACTCTGCTGAAGCATACTCTGAGGTCTCACAGGTTTTTTGAGAATAAACTTTATTCAGTGACTTTAGTGAGTCTCCTGGATTAGGTTATATTTAGCTCCAACACTTCTTCAAATTCCATAGAGATCAATGAAAACTTCTTTATGTAAAATGGAAAAAATATACCTCTACTTCTATAATTATACTTCTTTCAAAACTCATCATGTAGGAAATGGGCAATAAATACCAAATATAATGGATAACACTACCTAATATTAGACAAATATTAAAATATTTATGTATCTCACCATAGAGACACACTGCCAGCCACTGAATACATCATAAGTAACAAAAATAAAAAGTCCTTCTTGGTTAGATCCTATAATAAAAAGCTACAGTTTTATTTTATTTTATTTTTTAAAAATCTTTTATTTATTTATTTTTTAGCTACGCCATGTGGCATCTTCCCCACCAGGGATCGAACATGTGCCCCACACGTTGGGAGCACAGAGTCTTAACTGCTGGACCACCAGGGCAGTCCTAGATTTATTTTAGATGGTGTAAATACAAAAGTACATGACATCTGGATAATGTATCTTGTAGCTTTAAAATTTTTAAACTTCTTGTATTTGCATTATAAAGGTAGAGTTAAGAGGAACTAACAGGTGTTGAGCATCTACTTATGAAACAGACACTTTATAATATGTATTATTTCATTTCATTCTCACAATATTTTCATATCTTAGGTGAGCTCAAAAAGTTTACCATGGCACTACTCAAAGAACAAACATGTATGTGCTGAAGATAGGAAGTTAAAGTAACTCTATTTCACCTCTAAGCTTTTCCACAAAAATGGACAGTATTTCTCAAATAGCATTCTGCAAAACAAGAATTTCATAGAATAATAAAATTCATTGTCAATAACAAATAAATATAATGACTTAAAGAAAAACAGTTTTACCACTGCATCAAAAAGAAGAAAATGCCCGGAAATAAACCTAAGAAAGCAAAAGACCTGTACTCCGAAAACTGTAAGATGCGGATGAAAGAAACTGAACATGACACAAATAGATGGGAAATTCTTGGACTGGAGGAATCAATATTGTTAAAATGACCATACTACCCAAGGTGATCTACAGGTTTAATGCACTCCCTATAAAATTACCAATGGCATTTTTCACAGAACTAGAATGAAAAACTTTTACTTTGTATGGAAACATAAAAGACCCCGAATAGCCAAAGTAATCTTGAGAAAGAAGAACAGAGCTGGAGGAACCAGGCTTCCTGACTTTGGACTATACTACAAAGCTACAGCCATCAAAACAATATGGTACTGGAACAAAAATAGACATATAGATCAATGGAACAAGATAGAAATTCCAGAAATAAACCCATGCACTTTTGGTCAATTAACAAAGGAGGCAAGAATATACAATGGAGATAAGACAGTCTCTTCAATAAGTGGTGCTGGGAAAACTGGACAGCTACATGTAAAAGAATGAAATTAGAACATTCTCTAATAACACACACAAAAATAAACTCAAAATGGATTAAAGACCTAAATGTAAGACCAGATACTACAAAACTCCTAGAGGAAAACATAAACAAAACACTCTCTGGCATAAACTGCACCAACATTTTTTGGATCCATTTCCTAGAGTAATGGAAATAAAAACAAAAATAAACAAATGGGACCTAATTAAACTTAAAAGCTTTTGCACAGCAAAGGAAACCATAAACAAAACGAAGAGAAAGCCTACGGACTGGGAGAGAATATATGCAAATGATGCAACCAACAAGGGATTAATTTCCAAAATATACAAACAGCTCATATAGCTTAATATCAAAAGAACAAACAACCCAATCAAAAAATGGGCAAAAGACCTAAATAGACATTTCTCCAAAGAAGATATACAGATGGCCAACAGACACATCAAAAGCTGTTCAATACTGCTAAATATTAGAGAAATGCTAATGAAAACTACAATGAGGAATCACCTCACACCAGTGAGAATAGCCATCACCAAAATATCTACAAATAATAAATGCTGGAGAGGGTGTGGAACCCTCCTACACTGTTTGTGGGAATGTAAATTGGTGCAGCCACTGTGGAGAACAGTACGGAGGTTCCTCAGAAAACTAAAAATAGAGTTGCCATATGATCCAGCAATCCCACTCCTGGGTATATATCCAGAAAAGAAGGAAACTCCAATTCGAAAAGGTACATGCACCCCAATGTTCATAGCAGCACTATGTACAATAGCCAAGACATGGAAGCAACCTAAATGTCCTTTAACAGATGAATGGATAAAGAAAATGTGGTATATATATACAATGGAATATTACTCATCCATAAAGAAGAATGAAATAATGCCATTTGCAGCAACATGGATGGACCTAGAGATTATCATACTGAGTGAACAGAAAAAGACAAATAATCATATGATACCACTTATATGTGGAATCTAAAAAATCATACAACTGAACTTATATACAAAATAGAAACAGACTCACAGACATAGAAAACAAACTTATGGTTACCAATGGGGAAAGGGGGTGGGGGATAAATCAAAAGAGTTTGGGATTAACAGGTACACATCACTATATATAAAATAGATAGACAACAAGGACCTACTGTATAGAACAGGGAACTGTATTCAATATCTTGCAATAACCTATAATGGAAAAGAATCTGAAAAAAGGTATGTATATATATAGATATATCTATATATCTATCTATATATCTGAATCACTTTTCTGTACACCTGAAACTAACATATCATTGTAAATCAACTATAATTCAAAAAAAAAAAGAGTAAGAGTTTTCATAGCTTTAAATATGCCAAACTGCATTTCGAACAACCAAGAAGGAATTGCAGTATGGGTTCCCCAAAATATTTAGCCCCGATTTTCTTGTAATGGAATACCTCATGGATATATTATGTTAGAATATGCACTATGGGAAGCATTCCACCAAACCTATAAACAGAAATGTATGAAGAGGGACAGGAAGGAGATGTGCTAAGAATTAGTTTAGGCTTCCTGTAGGTATACAATCTGTACAGAAAGTTATTGCCCTAGGCCAGAGAAACAGGTAATGAGTTCTAAAACTGGAAGTAGTGGCCCAAGTCCTTCTGCTGCTATTTACATTGCTCAACTCAAAGGCAGAAGCAGATACTTTATTAAAAGATTTCCAAGTGCAGCTGCAATGAAATAATAGGGATTGAGAATACCCTTTTACCACAAACACACACACTCACAAAGTTAGAAAATTGGATTAGATATATGAAAAATATCACTACCAGACACTGGACAAGAGATGGGAATTGTAGGACCCCTAATAGAAAAGAAACAAATAAGATAAACTCTATGTCTTAGTCTGGCTTAAGCTGCCATAACAAAATACCAAAGACTGGGTGGTTTAAGCACCAGTAACTTACTTTCTCACAGTTCTGGTGGCTAGAAGTCCCAAATCAAGTTGGTTCCTGGTGAGGACCCTCTTCCTGGTTTGCAGATGTTTGGCTTCTCACCGTGGCCTCACATTTTGGCAAAAGAGAGACATCTCTTATGTCTCTTCTTATAAGGACCTTATGTTGGATTAGAGTTCAACACTTATGACCTCATTTAAGCTTAATTACTTCCATGAAGGTGTCATTCTAAATACAGTCACATTGGGGTTTGGGCTTCAACATAGGAATTTTGGGGTGGAGACATAAACTTCCATTCCATAACACCCTGCCATTGTTCTAGCTTTCTACCTATAGACATTTCTTGGACTGTGATAGAGGGGTGAGGCTGGGTCTGTAGGAAAAGAGAATGCACCTCTCAAATCTCTGACTGCAACATTAAAGGCTCCAGCTCTATACTCTGAAATCCACTGGTGCATTTACACTGAGGCCATACTTATCAAGGGCTACTCTCAGTTAATAACTGAGCATGACAGGAATACTAAGGCAGATCTGATCTGGGAAGTGCAGAGAAAGAAAGAAAGAAAAAAAAAGAGCTAAAGAATATAGTGAATACATTATACAGTACAATATTACTAAAAAATCAACAGAGGAATTAAATTGGATTCTGCACATACATACATAAATACATATGTCTTAACAAGAAATATACATATACAATTTAAAAATTTATGAAACACAGGAACAAAATAAAAATATGTATGTATATATGTTAATATATATACACATATATAAAAGCAGACATAAATCCAACCATATAAATATTATATTAAATGATAATGGACTAAAACACTCCAATCAAAAAACAGACACTGTCAGACTAGATTAAAAACATACTATCTACAAAACAACAATAACAACAAAAACCATTAGTTTCAAATATACTAATAGACTGAAATTCAAAAGATGAAGGCACAAAAAGACCTCCAAATTCTACTCCTCCTAAAGAGCAATGAGAAAACTAGCAGATAATGTCAGAATCAGCTTTTTCAGAACTCCAGAAATTAAACAAAGGCTTGAAACAATCCAGGGAATGTTTATTGAGGAAAAGTGGCTGATAGGTAAGAACAGTGAGCTTTGTGGCAACTGTAGTTGTCCTAGTCACATCTCCCACTCTTCAGCTCCACAGTAACCTTATAAAATAACTCGCATTTAAGGTGAAAACCAGGAGTAGCCTGATAGCCTTGAAGAAGCAAACCAAGGCTGAAGCTCTTTCAAAGCCTCATACCCCCAAAACTGTCATTGTTTGTCTTTTCTGGTAGTTTTCTGAAAGACTACATTTGCAAGGCTGTATGTATTTGCCTAATTTGGAGCTTGTCCTGGGCAAGAAGTCTTTTCCTTGAGGGTAATTTTTGAAAAAAATATTATAGGCATTTAATTGACAGTATCTGCTTGAGGTGCTGAGTAACTGTTGGGGCCAAACAAAACAAATTAAGTCACTTATAAGGAAAATCTGGGTTATGAGATGCCCACAGGGGGTTTTAAAAACTCGTACATGTTCCTGGCATGTGCACACCCAGGACTGTGCACACACTCAAGAAAGATCTGAAAGGCCCTAAACTCTGCTACCTGGCTAACCTTGAGGTTCTATGCAAGCAGAGTTGTCAACTGGCTAGCTGAATATTGAAAGCATGCCACCAACATGCACACAGAGCCCTCAGGAAAGACTGGGAGACTTATTGGTTCTTTAAGAAATTGTCCAGGCAATTATTAACACACCTCTAAGTTAACCAAGCAGTGACTTTCACAACCATACATAACAGAGAATATAGACTTTACAGAATTATTTCAGAAAAGTCACTAACCAAACAAACAGCAACTACTACTGTAAAAAACAAACATAATAAACCCTTGGATGGGGGAGATTCTGATATCCAGAGTTACCATATATAAATATTAAATATGTCCAATTTTAACAAAAATTAATGACACACACAAAGAATCATGAAAGTATAGCCTACATACAGGATAAATAAATAAATAGAAATTGTCCCAGAAGAAGCCCAGACATTAGAACTACTAGACAAAGATTTTAAATCAGTTATGTTACATATGTTCCAAAAATTAAAAGAAACCATGTTTAAAAAGCTAAAAAAATGTATGGAAACAATGTTTTACCATATATAGAATACTAATGAAGAGACAGAAATTATTAAAATAATGAAATAAAATTTTAGAATTGAAAAGTTCAAATAAAAAATTCACTAGAGGGGCTCAACAGTGGATTTTGAACAGGCACAATAAAGAATCAGCAAACTTAAAAATAGATCAGTTAACCTTATCTAGTCTGAGAAACAGACAGAAAAATGAATGTGCCTCAAATGTGTTTGGGCACCACCATGCATACCAACATCAGCATAACAGGAGTCCTAGGAAAAGAGGGAAGAAAAAGGCAGAAAGACAACTTGAAAAATAATGACTGGAAACTTGCAAACTTAATGAAAAACATTGACCTATACGTCTAAAAAGGTCAATGAATTCTAAATAGGATAAATTCAAAGACATCTACACCTAGATGCATCAAAATGTAACAGTTGAGAACCAAGGAAAAGGAAATATGAAAGCAGCAAGAAAGAAGTGACTCATCTCATAAAAGGAATCCTCAGTAGTATTATGCTGATTTCTCGTCATAAACCATGGAAGCCAGAGGAACCACATAATAAAAGTATTAAAAGAAAAAAAAAATGTATATATGTATATACCTATATACACATATTTTATATACATCAAAATAATCCTTTAAATTGAAGGAAAAACTAAGACATTCACAGAAAACAAAAACTAAGAAATTATGTCTCTAGGAGAGATGTATTCTAAGAAGAGAGTCCTTCAGTCTGAAATGAAAGGACACTGGAAACTGACTTGAATCCACAGGGAATAAAACAAAGAGCAACATTAAAGGCAACTACATAGTCAAATATAAAAGATAGTATAAATATGTTTTTTGTTTATATATCTTTTGTTTTCCTATGTGATTTAAAATACAACTGTAAACACAATAATCATAAATCTGTGTTAATGGGTACACAATGTAATTTATATGACAATATAAACACAAAGTTGGGGAGAGGGAATGGACTTGCATAGGAGCAAAGTTTTACACCCAATTGAACAAATTTGGAGGACTCACACTTCTTGATTTCAATGCTTAGTAAGAATCTACAGTGATAAAGACATGTAATACTGGCATACAGATAGACATATAGATCAGTGGAATAGAACTGAAAGTCTAGAAAAAAATATACATCTATGATCAAGTGATTTTCCACAAGGATGCCAAGAAAATCCAATGGGGGAAAGAATAGTCTTTTTTAACAAATGGTGCTTGAACAACTGTATATCCTCATGAAAAAGAATGAATTTTGACCCATATCTCACATCAGATACAAAAATTAACTCAAAATGGATCAAAGACCTAAATGTAAGTGCTAAAATTTTAAAGTTCTTAAAAGAAAATATAAGAGTAAATCTTCACGATCATGCATTAACCAACAGTTTCTTATATACAACACCAAAAAGAAACTGATTAATTAGCACACTTCTAAAAACCAATAGGGCAAAGCAAATTTCACAAGAAACATCATAAAACAGTCGAATTGAATTAAAAAAAATTTTTTAAATGATATCAAAATTTATGTGATGCAGCCAAAAGCAGCAGTTAGTTTAACAGCCTACATTAGAGAAGTAAAACAGTTTTAAATAACTATCTTAAAATCTTCCACCTAGTAAGCTATGAAAATGAGAAAAATAAATGCAAAGCAAGCATTCAGAAGGAAATAATAAAGATATGAGTAGAAATCATTGAAATAGAAAACAAAAACAACAGAGAAAAATCAAGGAAGCCAAAGGTTGGTTTCTAGAAAAAATCAAGAGTGACAAACCTTTTACCAGACTGAGCAAAGAAAAATACTGAAGAAAATGACAGAAATCAGGAATGAAAGAGGGAACATTACCACCAACTTTACATATTACAAACATATATTATGATACGCTCTAGGCAATAAAATTTAGAAAAAATGGATGAAATGGACAAGTTCTTAGAGAGAAACAGATTGCTGAAACTAATTCATGAAGAACTAAAAACTCTTAATAGAACTATAACAAGTATGGGAATTAAATAACTTAAAATTTTCCCACAAACAAAAACTCAGGATCACATGGCTTCACTCATATTATCTAAAAAACATTAAAAGGAGAAAATACATCCACAAACTGTGGAAATGAGGAGGAGAAAACCCTTCACAACTCATTAAAAGTAGCCAAGTGATACCAAAACCAGGGAAACTATGTTAAACTATGGACATATTTCCATCAGTAATACAGATATAAAGATCTTTGATAAAATTTTAGGAAACCAAATCCAACAACATATAAACACGATTATACATGACTAAGTGGAAATTATTCTAACGGTGTAAAGTTGCTTTAACATCTGAAAACCAATGAATGTAATACATCATGCACACAGAAAAAAGGGCATAATTTATATGATCACCACAAGAGGTGCAGAAAAACTATTTAACCAGTTCAACTCCTTTTAATGATAAGAAACTCTCAAAAACAAGAAAGAAAAGAGAAATTCCATAGCCTGATAAAGGGCATCTATAGTCTACGGTAAACCAAAAATTAACATGATATTTAATGGTAACAAACTGTATGCTTTCTCACCAATATCTGGAATAAGGCAAAGATGTCTGCTTTTACCACTTTTATTCAATATTAAAATGGAGGCTTGGAGCTTCTGGTTGGTGAACATGGGGAAATTTGGGAAGACTGGGGCGCTCACACAGGACATGGAAACTCCGTGCCCTTTCCCCATACCTGCCCTCTGCGTGTCTTTCACCTGACTATTTGTGAGTTACATCCTTTTATAATCAACCGGTGATCTACTGTGTGGCTGACAGGGTCTTGGCGCTCTGGCCAGGTGTCAGGCCTGAGCCTCTGAGGTGGGAGAGCCGAGTTCAGGACATTGGACCACCAGAAACCTCCCGGCCCCACGTAATATCAGTCAGCAAGAGCTCTCCCAGAGACCTCCGTCTCAACGCTAAGACCCAGCTCCACTCAATGACCAGCAAGCTGTACACCCCATGCCAAACAACTAGCAAGACAGGAACACAACCCTACCCATTAGCAGAGAGGCTGCTAAAATCATAATAAGTTCACAGACATCCCAAAACACACCACCGGACGCAATCCTCCCCACCAGAAAGAAAAGATCCAGCCGCATCCACCAGAACACAGGCACCAGTCCCCTCCACCAGGAAGCCTACACAACCCACTGAACCAACCTTACCTACTGGGGGCAGACACCAAAAACAATGGGAACTACGAACTTGCAGCCTGCACAAAGGAGACCCCAAACACAGTAAATTAAGCAAAATGAGAAGACAGAGAAATATGCAGCAGATGAAGGAGCAAGGTAAAAACCAACCAGACCAAACAAGTGAAGAGGAAATAGGCAGTCTACCTGAAAAAGGATTCAGAATAATGATAGTAAAGATGATCCAAAATCTTGGAAATAGAATGGAGAAAATACAACAAACGTTTACCATGGACTTAGAAGAACTAAAGAGGAAACAAACAATGATGAACAACACAATAAATGAAATTAAAAATTCTCTAGAAGGAATCAATAGCAGAATAAGTGAGGCAGAAGAACGGATAAGTGACCTGGAAGATAAAATAGTGGAAATAAATACCACAGAGCAAAATAAAGAAAAAAGAATGAAAAGAATTGAGGACAGTCTCAGAGATCTCTGGGACAACATTAAACGCACCAACATTCAAATTACAGGGATCCCAGAAGAAGAAGAGAAAAAAGAAAGGGACTGAGAAAGTATCTGAAAAGATTATAGTCAAAAACTTCCCTAGTATGGGAAAGGAAACATTCAATCAAGTATAGGAAGCACAGAGAGTCCCATATAAGGTAAATCCAAGGAGAAACACGCCAAGACACATATTAATCAAATCAATCAAAAATTAAACACAAAGAAAAAATATTAAAAGCAGCAAGGGAAAAGCAAAATAACATACAAGGAAATACCCACAAGGTTAATAGCTGCTTTTGCAGCAGAAACTCTGCAAGCCAGAAGAGAGTGGCAAGACATATTTAAAGGGATGAAAAGGAAAATGCTACAACTAAGACTACTCTACCCAGCAAGGATCTCATTCAGATTCAATGGAGAAATTAAAACCTTCACAGACAAACAAAAGCTAAGAGAATTCAGCACCACTAAACCAGCTTTACAACAAATGCTAAAGGAACTTCTCTAGGCAGGAAACACAAGAGAAGGAAAAGACCTACAATAACAAACCCAAAACAAAATGGTAATAGGAATATACGTATCAATAAAGACCTTAAATATAAATGGATTAAATGCTGCAACCAAAATACACAGACTGGCTGAATGGATCCAAAAACAATGCCCATACATATGCTGTCTATAAGAGACCCGCATCAGACCTAGGGACACATACAGACTGAATGTGAGGGGATGGAAAAAGATATTCCATGTAAATGGAAATCGAAAGAAAGCTGGAGTAGCAATTCCCATATCAGACAAAACAGACTTTAAAATAAAGACTATTATAAGAAACAAAGAAAGACACTACATAATGATCAAGTGATCAATCCAAGAGAAGATATAACAATTGTAAATATTTATGCACCCAACATAGGAGCACCTCAATACATAAGGTAACTGCTAACAGCCATAAAAGGGGAAATCGAGAGTAACACAATCATAGTAGAGGACTTTAACACCCCACTTTCACCAATGGACAGATCAACCAAAAATGAAAATAAATAAGGAAACACAAGATTTAAATGACACATTAAACAAGATGGACTTAATTGATATTGATAGAACATTCCATCCAAAAACAACAGAATACACTTTCTTCTCAAGTGCTCATGGAACATTCTCCAGGATAGATCATATCTTGGGTCACAAATCAAGCCTTGGTAAATTTAAGAAAATTGAAATCGTACCAAGTATCTTTTCCAACCACACCGCTATGAGACTAGATATAAATTACAGGAAAAAAACTGTAAAAAATACAAACACATGGAGGCTAAACAATACGCTACTAAATAACCAAGAGATCACCGAAGAAATCAAAGAGGAAATCAAAAAATACCTAGAAACAAATGACAATGAAAATACGATGACCCAAAACCTATGGGATGCAGCAAAAGCAGTTCTAAGAGGGATATAGCAATACAATCCTACCTCAAGAAACAAGAAACATCTCAAATGAACAACCTAACCTTACACCTAAAGCAATTAGACAAAGAAGAACAGAAAAACCCAAAGTTAGCAGAAGGAAAGAAATCATAAAGATCAGATCAGAAATAAATGAAAAGGAAATAAAGGAAACAATAGCAAAGATCAATAAAACTAAAAGCTGGTTCTTTGAGAAGATAAACAAAATTGATAAACTATTAGCCAGACTCATCAAGAAAAAAAGGGAGACACTGCAGAAATACAAAGGATCATGAGAGATTATTGCAAGCAACTATATGCCAATAAAATGAACAACCTGGAAGAAATGGACAAATTCTTAGAAAAGCACAAGCTTCCAAGACTGAACCAGGAAGAAATAGAAAATATAAACAGACCAATCACAAGCACTGAAATTGAAACTGTGATTAAAAATCTTCCAACAAACAAAAGCCCAGGACCAGATGGCCTCACAGGCGATTCTATCAAACATTTACAGAAGAGCTAACACCTATCCTTCTCAAACTCTTCCAAAATATAGCAGAGGGAGAAACACTCCCAACCTCATTCTACGAGGCCACCATCATCCTGATACCAAAACCAGACAAAGATGTCACAAGAAAAACTCCAGGCCAATATCTCTGATGAACATAGATGCGAAAATCCTCAACAAAATGCTAGCAAACAGAATACAACAGCACATTAAAAGGATCATACACCATGATCAAGTGGGGTTTATCCCAGGAATGCAAGAATTCTTCAACATACGCAAATCAATCAATGTGATACACCATATTAACAAATTGAAAGATAAAACCATATGATCATCTCAACAGATGCAGAAAAAGCTTTTGACAAAATTCAACACCCATTTATGATAAAATCTCTCCAGAAAGTAGGCATAGAGGGAACTTACCTCAACATAATAAAGCCCATATGTGACAAACCCACAGCCAACATCGTTCTCAGTGGTGAAAAACTGAAACCATTTCCACTAAGATCAGGAACAAGAGAAGGTTGCCCACTCTCACCACTATTATTCAACATAGTTTTGGAAGTTTTAGCCACAGCAATCAGCGAAGAAAAGAAATAAAAGGATTCCAAATCGGAAAAGAAGAAGTAAATCTGTCACTGTTTGCAGATCACATGACACTATACGTAGAGAATCCTAAAGATGCTACCAGAAAACTACTAGAGCTAATCAATGAATCTGGTAAAGTAGCAGGATACAAAATTAATGCACAGAATTCTCTTGCATTCCTATACACTAATGATGAAAATCCTGAAAGAGAAATTAAGGAAACACTCCCATTTACCATTACAACAATAAGAATAAAATACCTAGGAATAAAACTACCTAAGGAGAAAAAAGACCTGTATGCAGAAAACTATATGACACTGATGAAAGAAATTAAAGATGGTACAAACAGATGGAGAGATACACCATGTTCTTGGATTGGAAGAATCAACATTGTGAAAATGACTCTACTACCCAAAGCAATCTACAGATTCAATGCAATCCCTATCAAACTACCACTGGCATTTTTCACAGAACTAGAACAAAAAATTTCACAATTTGTATGGAAACACAAAAGACCACGAAGAGCCAAAGCAGTCTTGAGAAAGAAAAATGGAGCTGGAGGAATCAGGCTCCTGGACTTCAGACTATACTACAAAGCTACGGTCATCAGGACAGTATGGTACTGGCACAAAAACAGAAATATAGATCAATGGAACAGGATAGAAAGCCCAGAGATAAACCTATGCACATATGGTCACCTTATCTTTGATAAAGGAGGCAAGAGTATACAATGGAGAAAAGACAGGCTCTTCAATAAGTGGTGCTGGGAAAACTGGACAGCTACATGTAAAAGAATGAAATTAGAACACTCCCTAACACCATACACAAAAATACACTCAAAATGGATTAGCAATCTAAATGTAAGGCCAGACACTATAAAACTCTTAGAGGAAAATGTAGGCAGAACACTCTATGACATAAATCACAGCAAGATCCTTGTTGACCCACCTCCTAGAAAAATGGAAATAAAAACAAAAATAAACAAATGGGACCTAATGAAACTTAAAAGTGTTTGCACAGCAAAGGAAACCATAAACAAGATGAAAAGACAACCCTCAGAATGGGAGAAAATATTTGCAAATGAAGCAACTGACAAAGGATAAATCTCCAAAATATACAAGCAGCTCATGTAGCTCAATATCAAAAAACAAACAACCCAATCCTAAAATGGGTAGAAGACCTAAACAGACATTTCTCCAAAGAAGATATACAGATCGCCAACAAACACATGAAAGGATGCTCAACATCACTAATCATGAGAGAGATGCAAATCAAAACTACAATGAGGTATCACCTCACACTGGCCATCATCAAAAAATCTACAAACAATAAATGCTGGAGAGGGTGTGGAGAAAAGGGAACCCTCTTGTGTTGTTGGTGGGAATGTAAATTGATACAGCTACTATGGAGAACAGTATGGAGAATCCTTAAAAACTAAAAATAGAACTACCATATGACCCAGCAATCCCACTATTGGGCATATACCCTGAGAAAACCATAATTCAAAAAGAGTCATGTACCAAAATGTTTATTGCAGCTCTATTTACAATAGCTAGGACATGGAAGCAACCTAAGTGTCTGTCGACAGATGACTGGATAAAGATGTGGCACATATATACAATGGAATATTACTGAGCCATAAAAAGAAATGAAATTGAATTATTTTTAGGGAGGTGGATGGACCTAGAGTCTGTCATACAGAGTGAAGTAAGTCAGAAAGAGAAAAACAAATACTGCATGCTAACACATATATATGGAACCTAAGGAAAAAAAAAAAGGTCAGAAGAACCTAGGGGCAAGACAGGAATAAAGACACAGACCTACTAGAAAATGGACTTGAGGACATGGGGAGGGGGAAGGGTAAGCTGGGAGAAAGTGAGAGAGTGGCATGGACATATATACACTACCATATGTAAAATAGATAGCTAGTGGGAAGCAGCCGCATAGCACAGGGAGATCAGCTTGGTGCTTTGTGACCACCTAGAGGGGTGGGACAGGGAGGATGGGAGGGAGAGGCAAGAGGGAGGGAATATGAGGATGTGTGTGTACGTAGGCTGATTCACGTGTGTGTATGGCAGAGACTGGCATGGCAGTGTGAAGCAATTATACTCCAATAAAGATATTAAAAAAAGAAAAGAACCACTGCTGGGGAGACACTAACAGGATCCGCAATAAACAAGAAGAAGCACAGCCTTCTTCCTCCTCCAGTGTTTTTGTTTTTTTTTTTAATTTTTGTTGGAGTGTGGTTGATTTGCAGTGTTGTGTTGGTTTCAGGTGTACAGCAGAGTGAATCAGTTATAGATATACATATATCCACTCTTCCTTAGATTCTTTTACCATATAGGTCATTACGGAGTATTGAGTAGAGTGCCTTGTGCTATGCGGTGTGTCCTTATTAGTTATCTATTTTATATATAGTAGTGCCTCCTCCAATCTTGCCGTGTCCCTCTGGTGTCCCCTCATGGCAGAACCAAACAGGGGGCAACTGGCAAGCAAAGATGTAGAAGAGCGAGGTTGGGGTGGAGAGACACTAGCCTAATAATTGGCACACTTCCCTCTGTTCTTCTGGGCAGATATCTCTGATTCCCTTTGTTTTCATTGGAAAGTATCACCTTCTTCTTTTGAAGCTTGTTTATGAATCCAAAGTCATTATTAAGGGTATGGGGGCTGTGGTGATGTCTTGGGTATGCTCAGCTCTAAGACACAGCCCCTAATTTTGATGTGTCAGTGAACCAGGGCATGGGCTTCCCCAGTCGCTGGCGAGTGAGCCTTCTCCTATTCCTTTGCAATAAAGTTCTTATAAATGCCAAAAATAAATAAATAAATAATATAAAAAAAATAAAATGGAAGTTCTAGCCAGTGTAATCCGGCCAAAAAAAAAAAAAAAGGCATTCAGAGAAAGGAAATAAGTAAACTGTCTATGCACAGCAGACACGATTGTCTATGTGGAAAATCCTGTAGAATCTACAAAGAAGCTAATGGAAATTGTTTAACAAGGTCTCAGGATACAAGATCAATATGAAAATGAGTTTTATTTCTGTATACTAGCAATTCACGATAAGAAATTGAAAATAATAAGCAGTAACATTTATAATAGCATCAAAGAAAGTGAAATACTTAAGGTTAGATCTGACAAAAGATCTTTATACTGAAAATTATAAATCATTCCTGAGAGAAATTAAAAAGTAAATAAATAAATGAAGAGACATACCCTGTTCATAGATCAGAAAAATAAATATTGCTAAAACAGCAATTCTTGAATTGGTCTATAGATATGGTGCAATCATAATCACAGTGAAAGCCAGCATTTTTAACACAGCTGACAAGCTGCTTCCAATATTTGAATGGAAATACAAAGGACCTAGAAAAGCCAAAACAACTTAGGAATTATTTTAAATTTAGTGTCACCAAGACAGTGTGGTATTGGCCTTTAGCTAGACAAATCAATAAGTTAGAAAAAAAGAATACAGAAACAGACTGGTAAATACACAGCCAATTCATTTTTGGAGAAGTTTCATAGACAATTCAATGAAGAAAGGATAGTCTCTTCAACAAAAGATCCTGGAACAATTAGACATCCACAATAAAAGTAACTACAGTCCATATCTCACACCACAATTAAATTGGATCATAGACCTAAATGTAGAACTAAAATTATAAAATTTCTAGGAAAAAAATGAGAAGAAAATCATTATATCTCTGGGCTTGCCAAAGACTTCATAGATCAATGTCAAAAGCACAATCAATAAAAGGAAAATTTGGTAAATTCGACTTTTCCAGATTAAGAAATTCTTCTCTTCATAAGATCATAAACAGACAAGTCATGGATTGGAAGTGAATATTTGCACATTACTTACCTGATAAAGGATTTGAACCTAATACATATAAAGAGGCTTCAAAATTCAATAATGAGAAAGCGAACCAATAAAAGAGTTAAGGAAGGATTTGAACAGTATTTCACTCAAAATAATGGCAAATTAGCACATTAAAAAGGCCCTCTAACAGCATTATTTACTGTTGATTAACATCATTAGTCAATTAGGGAAATGAAAATTAAAATCACAATGAGACATCAAAATGTACCTAGTAGAATAAAACATACTTCTTAAAAAAAAATTGCACCATACTACTGGTTGACAAAGTCATGTAGCAACTAAAAGTTTTATATACTGTTGATGGGAATATTAACAAAAACTCAACAATTCTGGAAAACTCTTGAGCTTTTTCTTAAAACGCAAAACGCACTCCTACTATATAGACCAGCCATTCCACTCCTAGGTGTTTATCTAAGAGAAAGTAAAGCATATATCCATACAAAAACTTGCAAGAGAACGTTCATAGCAGCTTTAGTTGTAGTAGCACGAAACTGGAAATAACACAAATGTCCATCAAATTGATAAATGAGCAAACGAATGTGGTACATCCATACAATTGAATACTATTCAGCAATAAAAAGAATAAACTGTTGATGACTCTCAAAATAATTATTTGGAGTGAAAAAAGCCATATAAAAGAGAGTATGTACCATATGATTCTCTTCATATAAGATTCTAGAAAATGGAAATTAATTTATGACAAAGTGCAAATCAATGGTTGCCTCAGAACAGGAGGAAAGAGAAGGTCCAGTTTATTATATGTCAATTCTACCTCATTAGAGCTGTTAAAAATAAATATTATTTCCTCCACCATCTTAAAAGGATAAACAGTATAGTTTTGGTTAGAGAAAGTAGATCAATGAAATGCTAGAAACAACCAAAGTTTATATGAGTTTAACATAATACTAGGATAGGGTGGCATTCTTATCAGTGTAGGAAAAATGAGTTATTTATTATAATTCAGCGAAAAGACGTAGATCTTAGTGGTCTAGAACATAGATTAGAGGGAAAGACTTCCTGTAATTAGTCCTGCCCCCACCTCTTAGTAGGACTATGACTTTTGAAGTTATTTAATCTTTCTAAGTCTCTAACCCATGACACTACTTTTAACAGCCTACTTCAGAAAAAACCTATTTGTTAAAGAAGGAAACAAGTAGAAATTTAACTTTACCTCAACTTTTACTTAACAAATCCCTAAAAATTAGTTCATGAAGGATCACAGATTTATACATAAGAGCAAAGACCATAAAATTTCTAGAAGAAAATAAAAGGGAAAATCTTGTCAATCCTGATGGTTGAAATAGCTCCAGAGACAGGGAGGAGTTTCATATTCTCCAGGAGTTACCAGAAAAAAGTCAGGTCACTGCCAGGAAGAGAGCCTGAAAACTGCTGGATATGTACCGAATATAAGATACCTTCAGTTTTCATCTATGAAGAACAGAACATTTGTTTTAACCAGTCTCAGAGAAGAATATGAAAAGGTAATTTTAATCCTCTTATGCAAAATTAAAACAAAACAAAACCATCTCACTCATTTTTCTGGTTTCTAAGTGTTTTTAAGTCTTTCATTTTCATGCCAAGGTAAAGGCTTGCCTACATTGCTTTTACATCTTAAGCTGACATGGCACTCTAGGAAGTACCTTATTTTTGAAACCGTGCAAGGCTGAGTTCAAATATCAGCTCTGCCGTTTATTAGTTGAGTTACCTGAAGCAATCCTTTAAAACATTCTTTGCCTCAGTCTTCTCCTCAAAAAAGAAAAATGGGAGAGGGGTGAGGTGGAGAAGAGTTTTCATTGTGAACAGTGAATGAGGAAAAATGGTGACAATGTTTGACTCACAGTAGTCATTTAAAAAAGTTTGTCACCTTTCTTTTTTGAATACCAAACCCCATATTTGTGTCCCAAGCCAGTCTAGCTTCTTTTTAATCCTTCAAGAACCATTCAGAGCAAAATATATTTTAGTACTACTCTAAGTAAACCACTGTATAACATTTTTGTTGTCCCCTTGTGTTGTCCTTCACCCTTTTTGTTTTTTGTTTTGCAGAATTCATACAACAGAACAGAGGTAAAATGGTCCATTTTGTCTTATTTGTGCTAATGGGAACAACCAGTGAAACAGAAACAATTGAAATCATTAAGTAACCCATAACATCCTTATAACAACCTCCCTCCAAAACAAATCATTTATCAAATAGGGAACAAGTAAAAATTTAACAAATTTCTCTCCTTTATGTTCTTCTCCTTTTCTCCCCAGATCCCTTCTCAACCTCTTTAAAGCTGTAAATTATTGTACAAGCAATCAGACATTCTTAGTAAAAGAAGGAGGAAAGGCAAAGTGTTTATACTATCAACAACAGGAAATGAGGTTTTAATGATAAAGCTCAGCCTCTTTCTCAGGAACCAGTCCATGAAGCGTAGTGGTGTGTTTGTGGCCACGCTTCATTAGCTAAAACACCTTCACAACCCTAACCTCCAGCATCAGCAGCATCAGCAGCATCTAAAACCCTTTCACGGAGAAGAAAGAATGGCTAATGGAGTTTTCGCTCTCACGAGCAGTAGCTATTATCACCGTTCAAGGTCAATATACATGGAAGCTAGTGGAAATTCAGAAGAAAAAATGGGAGGAGTTTTTATGAGAACAGAAAAAAATACTCAAGAGTCTTGCACAAAAGTGGCAAATTATTGTAATCTTTCATGGAAATGATCAAAATAGCAAGTATATGATATAAAAATTACTTTTTAAAATTAATAATGATCATTCTGAGAATCAAGTTTCCAAGCAAAAAACTCAACTTAATAGTTAATTTCCTCTTGGTGCAAAAGATTCATATTATTTTGATAATGCAGAAGGATAGCATTAATCATATTCGTGACATACTAAAGAGAAATTTTCAAATATTTTGAACTCTTTACCTTTAAAAATCTACCAGGGTCATTTGCAATAATTCTATTAATTCCCCATGTCTCTGAGCACAGATATCTGGTACCTGTTATAGTTATCAGTTATTTAATGCTTTCTACATAACAGGCACCCTGCTAAATAATTCACACAGATTTTTAGATTTAATCCTCACAACTCTTTGAAGTGATTTTTATTTGCACTTGAGAAAAAATAAGATTGTTTGGTCCTTCAATATCACTTCCTCAGAAACTGGAGCAGTTTACATTTTAAAATGGTATCTATCTGGTTACCAAGTATAGAACATTGACATAATGTCTCCATGACAAAGCTTCTTCCAATTGTTATTTTACCTCCTTTACCTTCATTTATGTTAGCCATTCTGCAGTCACTATTTCTTAAATAATGTCTTCACTTTGCAAATTGAAATACAAAACTATAATTGCACTCCTATAAAACCATAATATTAAAAACTATTTTCTAGGACTTCACATATTATAAAATTCATATTGCTAAAGAATAATTTTTAAAAGATAAAATAATGACTCATACAAATCTGAAATGGACACACGTCCAATATTAACTCATTAATGTGGGGACCAGGAATATGTTACAAGGGGTTCAAAGGAAAATCCAAAGAGCAGACACATGTCTGGGAAGCCAGGAATGCTGACATCAACTTCCCTAATAAAAGCAAAACTGGACAACATCAGCAGGGCAATAATCAACCCTATCTCCAAGGAAATTTTCATTTCTGTGATCAAGATTCAGTATTTGACAATTTACAGAAGAGCTTAAAGACAATGAAAGGCCCAGAGGGTCCACAGAATCACAGACTCACATGGTGTCTAGTTTTCTTTTGAAGACACCCAGTAATCTTTTCATCCTTTTCAAAGTCTTTCACAATTTTCCCCTAACCTCTCTAACTTCACCTAAATCATAACACCAAATTAAAAAAAAAAAAGGGGTTGGCTGACTTGCTCACCACAGCTAATATATTTAAACATAGAGGAATCCTCACATACATTTCTCTTCTCTCTGAAATCTCACTAGAATTATAATACAGAAATGAAAAATAGCATAACCCCTCAAAGTAAGGAGAATGCCAGGACAGAAAAGCTGGACCACCAGAAAGCTACCAGTAGCCTACAAATAGTGCGTAAGCTCACTAACTCTCACCTTCTACAGAAGTTCGATCTGACATTTAATTTTTATAGGAATTTAGTCAGAAAGGCTCTGGGCTCACTAATATCAAGAGCACTTGATGGAGGAGGGTAAGCACAGGCATGAAAGCAGGAGGATTACGTGAAAGATGCTCCAGTGAACTATGAGATGTTTTGGACCTTCCCTCTTCTCTCCAAGATATGCTTCTAAGACTTGAAATTTGAGGACTCTTCTCTTAAGAAACTGAAAGTTTCCAAAGAAATGAACTTCATGTACTGATACTGCAGATCTGCCAAGTTATTGCCTGATAGGCAAAAGACCCACCAGAAAGCAAGTGTTGAGGAAAAACGACTTTTCCTCTACTCTCTTAGGTTCATTTCTTGGGAGCCTGCAAATTAAGCTGACAGAAGATAGATTAGCAGAGACCAAAAAAAAAAAAAAAGAAAAATTTAATTACATATGTATACACTGGAGTGACAAAGAAACTGTGACTCAGAGGAGATTAGAATTTGGGGTTTATATACTATCGTAATCTGGGATAAGAAGGGGCATAGGGCTACCTCTGGGAGAACAAATGGGAAAAAGGGGCACTCGAACTGGGGAAAAGGAGCACTTGTGGAAAAACAAATAACTTTTGGAAATATAAATGGGCCCTTGTAAGAATAGATAGGAGATATGATAGTTTTGTGACAATGTCTGTTTGGGTGTACCACTGGTTTCTCATCTTTGGTAAGAGAAGACTGAAGCTGTTCTGGGGAAGGAATTTATGGCAACTGAGCTGTTTTTGGAGTCTCTGCATTTAAGCATTTCAGGAACTTAAATGCCTTCAGCTCAAAATAATTTGTATGCCAACTGGCTTATTCAGGGCCCCTACACAAGTCTTCCCCACACCCCACCTTTAGAGCAACTGAAATTGGATACTATTGCAACAGCGAGGACAACAGCAGCAGCAACAATGAAGCGTATGGGAACTGGCAAAGAACCACCTCTGTGGAGAAAAAAAAAAACTGAAACTTCTCTGTGGTCTCTGGACAATTCCACACACCAATAATATAATACCTGAGATTTCAAGATGGTGTAAATTATTAAACTGCCTGACAAAAGGAAAAAGCAAGAGAAAGATCTATTCAATGTATATGTATTTTGGAAAGGGCTATTTCTTTTCTGGTTCCGTGTGATATAAAGGGGATAAGACTGCCTAAGTGAAAAAATGCCTTTGGCTACAAACGAGGAAAGGATAAAGGAGGGAAAGACATGACAAAATAACAATGTTGTAAGATGTTACATTAGTTCCGGTTTCATAGCTTTTTGATCCTGGAATGACAAAGAACTACTTAAGTGATTATATCATGGATGGGCTGTCAGAAGCAGCAAAATAGAGACATGGCATATTAGAAATGGAAGAATTTGAAGCATCATTTACTCCAACTGCTTCATTTCACAGGAAAGCAAATTCCAGGGAGGCTAAGAAAGTCCTGTGAGGCTTCTAAGTATGCTCAAATGTCCCCAGGTGCTTAATATCAAACTAAGGACCCAGGTCACCTGTCTTTGGCTAGATCATATCAGTATTTAAGAAGTAGAAAAACACAAATCCACCTTTATTAATTACAGATTAGGAAACCATAACAGATATTAAAGGACTTATTTAGAAGCATATATAATTTAATGTCTTGGTTTCCAAGTAGGACACTTACCATTAT
This sequence comes from Balaenoptera physalus, assembly GCF_965194825.1. NCBI lineage: Eukaryota > Metazoa > Chordata > Mammalia > Artiodactyla > Balaenopteridae > Balaenoptera > Balaenoptera physalus. The sequence goes on from NC_138893.1 coordinate 7,680,781, forward strand.
ACATTCCAAGTAGGACACTTACCATTATACAATACTGGCATATCTTAATTAATTTTTTAAAAGATTTAAAAAGTTTTAACTTGTTTCAAAAAATAAGCCAGGTGGGCTTCCCTGGTGGTGCAGTGGTTGAGAATCTGCCTGCCAATGCAGGGGACACGGGTTCGAGCCCTGGTCTGGGAAGATCCCACATGCTGCAGAGCAACTAGGCCCGTGAGCCACAACTACTGAGCTTGCGCGTCTGGAGCCTGTGCTCCACAAGAGAGGCCGCGATAGTGAGAGGCCCGCGCACCACGATGAAGAGTGGCCCCCACTCGCCACAACTAGAGAAAGCCCTTGCACAGAAACGAAGACCCAACACAGCCATAAATAAATAAATAAATAAATAAATAAATTTATTTAAAAAAAAAATAAGCCAGGTTAGATCTAGTGGGGGTTGTCAGAAGGGAGCTGGAAGGTCTAAATTACCAAAAGTGTTAGATTTTTCTCAGAATTCACTTTAAGCATCATATAATTGGATTTGAATGTCCTCAATATCACCATATAATGCAAACTTTAAAAGTTTTCTCTGTAATATCATACATAGAGGCTTTTCTTTCTTTATGAAGATCAATGCGATATAAGTTAATATATACATTTTCAAATTTTCTTTGTAAAATTAAATATCACTGTATTTGTGCCCTTTTTGTGTTTGTAAAAACTGAAATTTTAGATAGCTGTAATTCCCCTTCAACTCTTATGACCAAAACAGCTGGTTTTTCATTATATTTTTCACATATCAACATCATTGGAACCCCTTATTCCTGGCTGTTTTCAGATTTTCTTCTATTTTACACATCAAACATTTTGCTGTCCAAAAGTTTTTATCTTTCTATTTATGTAAAGTTTTTATATACTCCAATATATATATTTTTTGTTTTTGTTTTTTTGTTTGTTTTATTTTGGCTACGCTGGGTCTTCATTGCTGCGTGTGGGCTTTCTCTAATTGCGGCAAGCGGGGCCTGCTCTTCATTGCAGTGCGTGGGCTCTAGGTACACAGGCTTCAGTAGTTGTGGCATGCAGGCTCAGTAGTTGCAGCTCGCAAGCTCTAGAGCACAGGCTCAGTAGTTGTGGCACACAGGCTTAGTTGCTCCACGGCATGTGGGTTCTTCCCGGACCAGGGCTCGAACCCGTGTCCCCTGTATTGGCAGGCGGATTCTTAACCACTGCACCACCAGGGAAGTCCTACTCCAATATATTTTATTGTATGTCAGAAACATTCATTTTTTTATGTTGTTCCTTTGATATATACTGATATATATTTGTACTACTTTTGCCATCATATTTGTCTTTTATGTTTTGATAATCTCATAGTTTAACCTTTGAGTTTTGTCTAATAATAATTTTCTAAAAATCTTATGTTATTTTTAAATGGAATTGTGATAAAAATGTAAAGGAATTTGATACGTGTTAATATTTAAAATATCTCTCCATTCCATTAAGTAAAACATGTCTCCCCATGTAATTGTCTCCTATATTTCTAAGAAATTCGTGTTATTTCATACACTTATATGCACCTCCCAGAAATGTTATTTACTCAGTATTTAATTTTCACTATGAAAGATAAATCTTTTTTTGGTTGTCATTTATACCTGGTAATTAGAGGAGTAAGGGAATATCATGCATATATTTTTTAATATTTTATAATAAATGGCAAAAGCAAAAACACATGTGTTTACTGCTGACTACTAAATCCCCATGGTATGACACCATGTCTATTATTAGAAAATTGGAATACTGGATGTGTCAAGTTTCTCCAGTTCACTATGTTTAGTGAAATGAGGATAGTTTTACACAGTATGCAGTCTTTAATGACTGGGCTTTTATCATTTAAATTTATATATCTGAGATTCATCTACAGTGTTTTGTGTACATATTTTTGTTCATTTTTACTATGATGTAAAATTTCATTCTGTAGATTTACTACAATTTATCTATTCCAATGTCAATGGACTATTTAGTGGTTTTCAGTTTGGAGCTATTTTCATAATGTTGCTGTGAACATATTTGTATGTGCCCACTGCACACGCTTATACATATTGCTTTTACTCAGGAGTAGCATTGCTGGATCATAGGTGAGGTGTATGTTTCGTTTTACTGAATGCTGCCAAACAATTTTCTAAAAATGATTTAACAATTTTATCCCACAAATAATGTTATTCCACATTCTCACCAACCCTACAACCCATATAAAATAGACTTTTTTGTGTGTGGCATGATGAAGGGGGTCAATATTAGTGGTGTGTTTATTTTTTCATATGGAATCCAATTTACACTGCACCATTTTATAAAAACTGTTCTTTGCTCATTCTATATTTCACCTGTGTCATAAATCAAATGTTTAAAATATGTATGAAATGAGGTATCACCTCACACCAGTCAGAATGGCCATCATCAAAAAATCTACAAACAATAAATGCTGGAGAGGGTGTGGAGAAAAGGGAACCCTCTTACACTGTTGGTGGGAATTTAAATTGGTACAGCCACTATGGAGAACAGTATGGAGGTTCCTGAAAAAACTAAAAATAGAACTACCATATGACCCAGCAATCCCACTACTGGGCATACACCCTGAGAAAACCACAATTCTAGAAGAGTCATGTACCACAATGTTCATTGCAGCACTATGCACAATAGCCAGGACATGGAAACAACCTAAATGTCCATCGACAGATGAATGGATAAAGAAGATGTGGCGCATATATACAATGAAATATTACTCAGCCATAAAAAGGAATGAAATTCAGTTATTTGTAGTGAGGTGGATGGACCTAGAGTCTGTCCTACAGAGTGAAGTAAGTCAGAAAGAGAAAAACAAATACCGTATGCTAACGCATATATATGGAATCTAGAAAAATGGTACTGATGGACCTAGTGGCAGGGCAGAAATAAAGACACAGACATAGAGAACAGACTTGAGGACACAGTGGGGGGAAGAGGAGGCTGGGATGTAGTGAGAGAGTAGCATTGACATATATACACTACCAAATGTAAAATAGCTAGCTAGTGGGAAGCAGGTGCATAGCGCAGGGAGATCAGCTCCGTGCTTTGTGACGACCTAGTGGAGTGGGATAGGGAGGGTAGGAGAGAGGCTCAAGAGGGAGGGGATACGGGGATATATGTATACCTATAGCTGATTCACTTGTTGTACAGCATAAACTAACACAACACTGTAAAGCAATTATACTCCAATAAAGAAGTATAAAAATAAAATATGTGTGAAACTGTTGTTGAGTCAACTACTATATTCATTTGTCTATTTTCCTATTAATGTTGCATTAGCATATCTTTGTAGTAAGAAATGTTTCTTGTTAGTATAAGTTCTCCAACTTTGTTTTTCAAGATTATATTGGCTATTCATATGTATTCATACTTATAAATAAATTTTCAAATGAATCTTTTATTTTCCATTCTCCAATGTGATATTGATTGAACTAACTAAAGATCAATTAGAAAGAATTGAAGATTTATAATATACATTATTTATATTTGTGAACATAGTTTATGTCTTTGATTTTTTTTCTAAATTTCTCAAAGTTATGTTTTATAGTTTTTCCCATGCAGGCCTTTTTTTTTTAACTTTTACCCTTGTATAATAATCTCCTCCCCATGAATGTGGGCAGAATCTGTATATATGAAAAATTTATTCTGTGGTTATGTGACATTGTATGGCAAAAGAGATTTTGTAAATGCAATTAAAGCCCCAAATCACTTGACCTTAAAATAGAGAGATCATCAGATGAGACTGACCTAATCACATCAGTGTTTAAATCTGGATCTAGAAGTCAAAGAAGGAGAAAGTCATAGATTCAAAGCTGGCTTCAGGTTTGAATGGGGCCATGCAGCAAGCTATGTGTGTGGCCTCTAGAAGTTGAGAATGGGTCCTGGCTGTCAGCCAGCAATGAAATGGGAATCTCAGTCCTACAATCACAATGAAATGAATTCTGCCAACAAAAATAAGCTTGGAGATGAATTTTCTCCTAGAGATTCCACACAAAAATCCCACCTGGCTGACACCTTAATTTTGGCTTTGTTGGGACTATTAGCAAAGAAACCAGCCATGTGTATCCAGCTATCAATAGAACTGTAAGCTAATAAATTTGTGTTGCTTCAAGTCGACACATTTGTGGTAATATGTTATTCAGCAATAGAAAATGTATACAAGGCTTTTGAACATCTTTTGTTAGATTTATTTGTTTATTTTAGTTTTAAAAAATGTTTAGTTTGAAATGGTATCATCTTTTTAAAACTTTATTTTCTGAATGTTCGTTATTGCATCTAGAAATACATTGATTTTCATATTATGATTTCATATCTAGTGACCTTGTTAAATTCACCTACATATTCTACTACATTATCTGTCGATTATTTTTAAAATTTTCTATGTGTACAGTCATGTCATTTATGAATAACAAATTTATTTGCTTCCAATTTGTATACATTTTTTCTTGTGTTATTCTCCTGAAAATGAACAATGACTTGACAGTACTGGGTCTTTTAGTGGGTCTCATTATCTTTTAGGGAAGTAAGTTTCAATATTTCAACATTAAGTATGAGGTTTATTATAGATTTCATGTTGATACCTTCTAGTAGAAGGAAATTCTACTTGCTAATAATTTTTGTTAAATCAAAACTTGATACTGAAATGTTCAAATACCTTTTCTAAATCTATCCAATGATCACAGAATTTTCTTCTTACTTTTAACATAGTGCATTACATTTGCTGATTGTCAAATGTCAAAAAAACAAAACAAAACAAAAACCTTTCATTTCTGAAAACAACAACAGCTAGGTTTTGGTGTTGTGTCAGGGGTCCCCCAGACCAATGATTCACAAGGAGGACTCCTATTACTCAGCAGACAGTTGTACTCACAGCTGTGGTTTATTACAGTGAAGGGTACGAAGGAAAGTCAGCTACAGTAAAGGACACCTGGGGCAAACTCCAGAGGAAACCAAGGGCAATTTTCCAGGAGTCCTCTCCCAGTGGAGTCACGCAGACACACTTGATGCCTCCAGCAACAAGCTGTGACAACACACATGAAATGTTGTCTACCAGGGAAGCTAATTAGAAATTTAGGGCCCAGGGATTTTACTGGGGGGCTGGTCATGTTGGCATCCTCTGCCCAGCGCATACTAAACTGCCAAACTCCCAGAAGGAAAGCAGATGTTCAGCATAAACCATATTTTTTGCACAAGCTGTTTGGACACAAGAAGTCATTCTTATCAGAGAATGGTGGAAACTCTCTTGAAATCTAGGATCCTGGACATCAGCCAAGGCCTAGCCTGTAAACAGGTAAGCAGTTTCAGGCCTGCTATATCAACTCCTTTCTGCACAAATATAGATTCATGGATTTGCTCTGCTAATATCTGTATAGGATTTTTTGCATTTATGTGTATGAGAGAGGTCGGAATATAATTTCCTTTCTTATAATGTATTATCAGGTTTTAAATATCAAAGCTGTGTTTATTTCATAAAACACCGTAAAGTGTTTCCATATTTTCTATTTTCTGAATGAATATGTATGAGATTGGTATTATGTAACATGTCAATAGATGCCTGAAACAAGAAGCCCATGTCAGTCTTATTAATGGTCCTTTGAGAAATATGTTTTTTTTTCTTTCTTTCTTTTTTTTTTTTTACTTTGGTTGCTTTTAAGATTCACACTCTCTTATTTTCATTTGTTTAACTGTGATCTTTATTTGCATGGTTTCTTTCTTTTTGTAATTCTATTTGGTTTTGAAGTCTTTATTTTCTTGCTTGATGTATATATTTAGTTCAGGGAAATTCTTGGTCATTACTCTTGGAAACAATTATTATTCTACCTAATTCTTGGAAACAATTATTATTTCTACCTAATTTCTGTCTCTCCTTTCTTTCTGGCACTCCAATTGCACATTTATTAACCTTTTCAGTGTGTCCCATATATCTCTTAATATCTTCTTTATATTTTCTATCTTACTAAAAATTTTTTGCTCTGTGGTCTGAGTAGTTTCTACTAACCTATCTTCCAATTCACTAATCTTTTTGACTATGTCTAATTTTCTAATTAAACTGTCTATGGATTTGGTAATTTTAGTTATCATATTTCTCAGTTCTAGATTTTTTTTACAATCTATTCAGTGTTGAAATTCTTGATGTTGTCGTTTATTTTCTTGAATATGTTACTGTAGTTATTTCAATTTCTATTTTAAAAAAATCCAGTCCTGTATCTTATGATTTTTGTCTTGTTTTTTTGTCATTAGAGATTTGTCTTTTCATATGACTGGTAATTTGTGATTGAATGCTCAACATTTTGCAAAAAATATTGTAGTGATAATTTAAAATTATGAGTTTGAAGGCCACTTTATTTTCACCTTTGCACTTAAGATAAAGCCTTTAGGGACTTCCCTGGCAGTCCCGTGGTTAAGACTTCGTGCTTCCACTGCAGGGGTTGCAGATTCCATCCCTGGTTAGGGAACTAAGATCCTACATGCAGCATGGTGCAGCCAAAACATGAAAAAAAAAAAAAAAAAGAGATAAAGCCTTTAGATGAGTTAGTTGACTCTTAGGTAAAGTCCTAGCTTGATAAAAAAAAAAAAAGTAGATTTTTTTCTCTGTTTTTTTTTCTCCTTACCATGGGACTTAGAAATCTCTGTTTAGTTTCTCAACCTTTTAATTGCCACATTCTATTTTGGCTTCTTGGACTTTTGGTAGACACTTACAAGCTGAAACATGTCTCAATGGCAAAAGCATTGCTGGATATTAGGCACAACCCTCTAAGTCTCCTACGTGTCTTAGCTCTCGGTCCCTCAAGTCCTTGCAGCCTTGGTAGATCTCTGATGCCTTCAGACAGTTTTTGGATTTTATCCAGCTTTCATAGTTGTTCTCAGCAGAAGTGCTTGCCTAATGTAAGCTAAATCTCATAGCCAGAAATACAGTTCTCCATTCCAAATTCTTTCTAGAAATCCTTCATGCCCTTGAGAAGGTGTTTCCTGGGATTCTCTTCCTCAGCCTTCTTTACACATTCTATATGATTTCCATGAGAAATTGTATCTGTCCTTGGGGATCAGTGACCAGCTCTACGTTTAACTTTTTGATATTCAACTTAACTCCAAACTTTTCTTGAACGCCAAATCTGTAGATTCTGTGGCCTAGTGAGAAGCCTTCACTTGGATATATGAATTGTAACTCAAGCTTTACATATTTAATTTTATTTCCATATTCTCTTCACCTAGTTTCTATTTTTATGAATGGTACCAGCAGCTGCCTAGCAACTAAAGCTTGAAACCTGCTCCAATTTACATAACCTCTCACATATAACTAATAACTGGTCATCCATATTCAACTTGTTAATAATACTGATGCATCTCCTAGCCTCTTACCCCTGCTAATATTGCCCTAATTCATATATTTTCTCATATCAAAACTATTTTAGTGGTTTCTAAATGGTATGGTACTATGGCTTTTAACCAGGAATATACAACAGAAATCATTTGTGAAGAACTGAAATCATTTTTAAAAATGCCAACGTCAGTTTTCACTTCAGAAAAACCAGATCAGAATCTCCTTGAAAAGAGTTCAGGCAGTTACATGCTGAACTGCATCCATTAGGTGACTTAAGAACATGCTTGGCTTCGATTCACTCCAATATATCCTACACGTGGCTGCCAGGGTATCTTTCTAAAGCTTGAAAGTGACTGTGCTATTGACCTACCAAAATTTTTTCAGAACTTCCCATTTCCCATGTGAAAAAGATCAGATGCTTTTGCATGTTATCCATGTTCTTCATAATCTGTTTTACTCTAGGTTGTTTTGTTTTTCCTTTAATACAATCAGAGTCTATATCCTAACTAGTTACAATGATCATGTTTCTCTACCTTGTCTTAGCAAACCACAAGCTCTCTATACTCATATTTACAAGATTTAAATCAACTGAAATCTTTTCTGATGTCAACAATCTTTTTCTCTAAAGATCCAGATAGTAAATATATTGCAGGCTTGGTCTTGGTCACAATTACTCAGCTTTGATATTGCAGCATGAACACAGCTGTAGATGATATGTAATTGAATGGCTGTGGCTCCCTCCCACTGCATTCAACTGATTTAAAGAAATACTCCAGCTCATTTCAGAAACTTCGTACTCTGTGTCACCATCTCACCTTCAGATCCTGCCACTTGGATATACGTCTTGCTCTCCATCCACACTTACGGTATCTGATATATAAGACTTTGGTTCCCTTAGCCTTTGGGGGAATTTTGGTTACTCCCCTATCCCCACCCAAGGACCCCAGTCCTATTCAAATTCATATTTGTTCATCCAACAAATATATATTGGATGATTACTACTGCTTAGTTATGGTTAGAACTGGAGACAAATTTGGAACAAGATCAACGTGTTTTCTAGCCTTACGGATCCATGACATCCTTCCCCTTAATTGAGAAATGAGGTTAGGTATATTAATTTATTCTTTCAAATCACTATTCAGTCCAAAACACTAGGATTGATTAAATACTGTGCTGGGGCAGAAGTTACACATGTTCTCTGCCCAGAAGATGCTTATAGCCCAGATTGGCAGTCAAATATCAAGAGGAAAAATTGTAGCCTGGTTTAATAGAAGCAATATTGGGTGATGTTGGATCATAAAATGGCAAATGCTGGGTAGTATTAACAATTATGCAATAAAGTAAAATTTGACTTAAGACTTAAAGAGTAATTGATTAGGTGTTATCAATATGAGGAAGTGAAAGAAAAGACTTAGAAACTTGAAATATTCTCTAACCATTCAACACGTTATCCCATGAGGCTGAAGAGGCAGTACTTACAGGAGATGAATCTAGATCATGTACATTAAACTAAACAACCAGGATGCCAACTGAGCAATTTGTACAAGATGTTATCTATACTAGGTAACTTATAAAGCAAACACTCTTACGTCACAGAGATGCCTATTAGCTCCCCAAATTCATGATTCCTCTTTAAATGTTACAGAGCTGTTCAAAACAGCTTCCCAGCCAGAGACTAAATTCCTAATTCTCCTTTAAGTCTAGGTGATGCTATATAATTACTTCTTACTCACAAAGAGTAATTGAAGTCATATGGGTCACCTTACACCAAAGACTTAGAAAGTGCACGTTCATTTTCACCCTCTCATCACCCACCTGCAGATGCTGAGTACCGCTGGTCCCTTTGGGGCAAGGTCATAGGGTGTGAGGAGCCTATGTCCCTGAATCACCGCATGGAGGAGAACTGCAGAGCCAACCACAGCTCTTACTAGGTGGTATCTGAACACATATGTTATTTGGATGCATATATATTAGAATAGATATGATATTTTAAAGACATTAACAAAAGACTCGTAGTTGCTGTTAAATAAATAGCAAGATAATCAGTTTGGTTCTACATTCCATATCACTGCACTTCTCTTCTCAGAAAAGCATGTATTCAGTTTCATTTTCATGTAAAGACTATGCTATAAAACTAGAGTTCCTAATTACAGTGAAAATATCTTTACCTTTTTGTCCCCACATTTTCTATGCATTGCATTGACCAACACTGTTTCCTGAAGTGCAATAAACACTTGGGGATCCACAACCTTTATTGACAACCTCATTCTCCAAAAGATTTACTATTCCTACATGAATGACTTGGATTATAGCTGAAATTGAAAATATTTTGTTTCCTTTCAGGAAAACCATTTGTCTTTCCAAATGATTGTTAAAAGTCTGGTACTCTACAAGGGTGGAGCTCAGTATGTATTGGGGCAAGAGTGGTTGCTTTGCACATCTCCAAATCATTACTCTTTATACTCTAAACAAGAAAATCCTAGAAATGAGGATAAAAAAGCAATTTTCAGAAGAAAAAGTCCAAGTGGCTAATAAATATGAAAGAGGCTCAACCTCATGAGCTGTCAGTTTCTAGACAAATTAAAACAGAAATGCAATTCCACACAAAACAAATTGGTATAAATGTTGAAAAGTCTTGTAATACCAAGTGTTGATGCTTATGTGGAAAAATAGGAATGCTCTGATAATCCTAGTGGGAGTATACATTAGTTCAACCACTTTGGAGAACAATTTCCCAGTATCAGGTAACTTAATATAGATGTGAACATCTTAGGTCAAGAAGTTCCACTTCTGAGTATATACACTATAGAGACATTTGTACACAGCAATGCAGGTACAAGAATGTACATTAGAATGCTGCTGGGAATGAAAGGGAGGGAGGGAGGGAAATACAACTTAATATTTCATCAATAATAAATTGAGTATTTAAATTATGATATATTTGCAAATGGACCACTAAACAGCAGTCAATAAAGTAAATTAACATATATGTTCCTTTATATAAATTTTAACAACAGCAAAAATATAATACATTAGTTATGGATACATAGCTATGTAGGAAAGGTATGAAAATACAAATGGAAAGGATAAACAACAAATTTAAGCTCTCGATTATATCTCTAGGAAGGAATAAAGGTGAATGAATTAGGCAAGAGGCTTCAATTTCAACTGTAATGTAATAGTCCTTTAAAAAACAGTAAAGTTTTCTGAGATGCTTTTGAAAAATATTAACATGTTAAAATTTTCAATGTGAACTATATGGATATGTCATATTATTTTCCACTATTTTCTGTTTACTTGCTTGCGTCGATAATACATCTTTATAGTTTAAAGACTCATGACGTACCCCAGTTTTAAAAGCACGTCTTTGTTTTTAAATTCAATCTCTGCTTAAACCATTTTGCATCTTCTTCCCAGGTGGTACCCAAATTAGAGGCAGTCCCTGTTAGAAGCCACTTGGATATTCAGCATCTGTAAGCTCAGTAAGCTCTTCAAGATCAAGAACTGTGTCCTTGTTATGCTGTGTAGCTAGTACCTAACTTAATGTAGCAGCTCAGTTAAAAATATGTCCAAGTGAACTCAATGATAGCTGGTAGACTCAACCAGATGTATACTGTGATGGAAAGCTGGTTAGATTTACCCAATTTCAAGTACTTTTTAAAAACAATTTCACAACATTCATTGTTATCATGTACTTCTGGCATGTGACAAACAAGGATCTGTGAGAAACTAAAATGCATCAATGTTTGAAATATGTATCCACTTCCTGAATAAACTAGATAGAAACATGTATAACTAATGACAAAATATCTGTACATGACACCTAGTTGTTCTCCTGCTTACTGCCAAACTCTCTGAACTGGGAATTCACTGTCTTCTGCTGGTGACTAGCTAGAAGTCAGCTCTCAGACTGCACCAGGCTCTGGCTGACTTTGCTTCATTTTGCCCTCTGGTTGGACTCCATGCTTGTCTTGGCAGGTCACTGCGTATTCATGTAGAAATCTCTATAAAGATGAGCTGGCTGCAGGGATGCTGCAGGCTTTTAAGGCTTCCAATTACAAGGCTTTCTGCCTAAAATGCCGTTGCTCCCACCTACCTCTCCAACTCATCTCCCACATAGTCCACCTCACTCATGATTTATGTTCCAGCAACACAAAATACTTAGAATTCCCTGACACACTGTACTGATTCTTAACTCTGCACCTTGGCACAGGCTTCTTCCTATGCCAGGAATGCCATTCTCTGTTTCTTGTCTCTTTGGCAAGCATCTACATCTACCTGGCAAGGCCCTACTCAGACAGCACTTCTTCTCTCATAACTTCCCTGAATTTTGCAATCCAGAATCATCATGACCTAACACAAGAAAGGACAAAATCCATTCACCTTGGGCTGACATTCAGTATCTTCCACAATATGCCCAACATATTAATTCATCAAATTGATTGAGCGCTTACTAAGTTTTAAGCAAAATACAAGGTATTAAAGATAAAAAGATGTCTCCAATATATATTGGAGATCAATATATGATCTGTCTATAAAGCACTTACTGGATAGTGGAAAAGACCAAACACCAAACCAACAAGCAAAACCCAACATGTATAGCATAATAGGTTCCTATATAAATTTAGTCTGTGAGACGTTACAAAACACCAAGGATTAAGTAAATAACTGGGACTGAGTCCTATCCAGTTTTCAACAAAGGAAGGGAAGAAAGAAGAGAGGGAGCAAGGCAACAAAGGAAATAGGAGAGAAAGGAAAGAAAAAGGAAGAGATGTGTATGAAAATAAAAATTTCACAGCAAAGTCTCAATTTTAGACTTAAGTTTGAACAACAGAAGGCATTCACCAGGCAGGTAGTAACATCAAGGAATACTTAAAAGAGTGAGGAGAATACATGTTAAGAGAAAGAATGAGACTAGGTATACCATTCACAACACATAAATAGGTAGGTCTCAGATCCCAGCTTTTCAGAATTCTGTATATATGGCTCTGCTCTAAGACTGACGTAAAATATGGAAACCAAAAGCTTAGTTGACGATGACCACTTGGTCTGTGCCATTTTGTACATATGAAACGAAGTAAACAAAATGGCCAGGGATGACCACAACAAGGTAGCAAGAATATACAAACTGACGAAATCTAACAGTGTGTGAATAGTAGAGTGGAAGTTCCTTGAGAGCAGGGATTTTTTTTTTCCCATTTTGTTCAATATTGAATTGTTAGCCTGTAGAATGAGAACTGGTATATAAAAGGAACTCCATAAATATTTATGAGAATGATGTCAGCAAGAATAAATATACCCAGTGGAAAATAAAAGGGAAACAAAAGTAAACATATCCATGATATCCAAGAGCAATAATTACAATTTCTCCTTTGCAAAATCTTTTTTTCCCCAGATTTATTTAGATATAATTGACATATAACATTGTGTAAGTTTAAGGTGTAGAACACTTTGATTTGATAGTACTAATATTGCAAAATTATTATCACCACAGCATTAGCTAACACCTGCTATCACATCACGTAATTACCATTTCTTTTTTGTGGTGAGAACATTTAAGATTTACTTTCTTAGCAACTTTCAAGTATGTAATACAGTATTAACTATAATCACTAAACTGTACATTAGATCACCAGAACTAATTCATCTTCTAAGTGAAGTCTGTACTCTTTGACCAACATCTCCCCTTTTCCCCCACTGCCCAGCCCCTGATAACCACAATTCTTGTCTCTGTTTCTAGGAGTTTGTTTTTTTTTTTAGAATCCACATATAAGTGAGATCATACTTATTTGTATGATATCTATCCTTCTGCCTGACTTATCTCACTTAGCATATGCCCTCAAAGCCCATCTATGTCGCTGCAAATGTCAGAATGTCCTTCTTTCTCATGGCTGAAAAATATTCTATTGTGTATATAAACTACATCTTTATCCATGCATCCATTCACAGACACTTAGGTTGTTTCCATATCCTGGCTATTGTAAATAATGCTGTGATGACTATGGGAGGGCAGGTATCCTAAGATCTTGTTTTTATTTCTTCTGAACACGCAACAGTCCCCCCTTATCCAGGGTTTTGCTTTCTTCAGTTCCAGTTACCCTCAGAAAACCGTGGTCAGAAAACATAACATGGAAAATTCCATAAATAAACAATTCATAAGTTTTACACTGCATGCTGTTCTGAGCATCATGAAAACTCGCGCCACTCCGCTCCACCCCTCCTGCATGACTCATTCCCTTTGTCTGCACATCCCGCCCGTTAGTCACTTAGCAGCCATGGAGTTATTAGATGGTCTGTCGAGGTCTCACAGTGCTTGTGTTCAGGCAACCCTTATTTTACTAAATGGCCCCAAAGCACAAGAGCCGTGCTACAGGCGATGCGTATACGCCAAAGAGAAGCCATAAAGCGCTTCCTTTAAGTGAACAGGTGAAAATATTACCAGCAAAGACCATTCATTCCTGGGGAATACAAATAGAATCTGGGTAATAAAGTCTGACCTTTCTTTCCATTGTGCTGCATGCAGAGGCCTCGCGCCCGGCACTTCAGACCAGGGTTCCTACGGCAAAACGGGGGCACCTGACGCCTCAGCTGGCAGGCTGCACGGGAAGCTCTGCGCACGACACCTCAATCCAAGATGGCGGCAGCGAGGCGTGCGGAGACGCTGCGATCTGCACGGGGATCTTCCGCGTGAGCCGCCCGCCTGCACATGCGCTGCGAGAACCCCGCCCCCTCCCCGCTGTGGAGAAAGCTATAAAGGAGCCCCGCCCGCGGGCTGTCCTAACCGGAAGAGAGTGTGCTCTGAGCGAATGCTCGCGCCTCTCCATTCTTCCGTCAGAGAAGAAAGTTTTCCGTAGTTTCTGAACCGAACTTAGTCTCCTTCTATTGGCTCCAAGGACACTGGGCAGAAGGACACTTGTTGGGGACTGACTCAGGAGGGTCCGTAACAAAAGTCCTCGACTTAGTATGGAAAGGAAAGACATGCTGAGGTTGCTGACATCTCTGGTAAGAACGAATCTTCTCTTGGTGAAATTGTGAAGGAGAAAAAATTCATGCTAGCTTTCCCATTGCATTTTGAACTGCAGAAGTTACAGCCACAGTGTGTGATAAGCACTTAGTTAACACAGGAAAGGCATTAAATTTGTACAATAAGATATTCTGAGAGAGAGAGAGAGACCATATTCACATAGCTCTTATTACAGTATATTGTTACAATTGTTCTATTTTATTATTACTTATTATTGTGAATCCCTTACGATGCCTAATTTATAAATTAAATTTTCTTATAGGTATGTTTGCATAGGAAAAATATTGTATATATAGGGTTTGGAACTATCCATGGTTTCAGGCATCCCCTGGGGGTCTTGGCATATGTCCCCCACAGATAAGGGGACAACTGTATACCCAGAAGTGGGATTGCTGGATCCTATGGCAGTTCTATTTTTAAATTTTTGAGGAACCCCCATACTATTTTCTGTAGTGGCTGCACCAATCTACGTTCCCACCAATGGTGCAAAAAAGTTCTCTTTTCTTCACTGCTTTGTCAACCCTTGTTATCTTCTGTCATTTTGATAATAGCCATTCTAACAGGCATAGCTCATTGTGGGGGTTTTTTGGTTTGTTTTTTTGATTTTGTGTTTGTTTTTGCTTGCATCAGGTTTGAAGAGAGTGGTTCTTCTTTTAATTTTTACTTTATATTGCAGCATAGTTGATTAACAATATTGTGTTATTTCAGGTGTACAGCAAAGTGATTCAGTTATACATATACACATATCTATTCTTTTTCAAATTCTTTCCCCATTTAGGTTATTACAGAATATTGAGTGGAGTTCCCATCATTGTGGCTTTGATTTGTATTCCCTGGTGATTAGTGATGTTGAGCACCTTATAATGTACCTATTGGCCATTTGTATGTCTTCTTTGGAAAAATGTCAATTCAGTTCCTCTCTCCATTTTTCAGATGGGTTTTTTTTTTTTTTTTTTTTTGCTGTGAGTTGTATTAGTTCTTTATATATATTTGGGTATTTACCCCTTATCAGATATATTTGATTTGCAAATATTTTCTCCTGTTCCATGGGTTGCCTTTGCAGTTTATTGATGGTCATTTGCAAAATCTTTAACTTCCTTATCATTATTTCTTTCCACTATACTTAGTCAAAATGCTAAACCTGAATAAATCCTACCAGCTGTCTTTAAGTTTACCTTAAAAATCCACAACTCTGGGGGGAAAAAAATTCAACCAGATCAGGTGATTGTATTTTTAATCTATGGTGCTTAAATTCAATCAGGCAATCATTACTCTCCAGTCATCCTTTATAGGCTTTCTCATTACTGAGACCATTACAGCACCATCATTTCATTATTTTCTCCTATTTCTTTAAAACATTTAGACTCTTCCTATACATCCATATTCAAAAAATAAATCAGCATCATAGAATAGTCATCAGATAAAAGTTTCACCGCAAACCTAGAAACCTGTCCTTTATTGTGCCCGTGTTCTCCCTCTTTTTTCTTAATTCAGTGAAGAAAGTATTCTTCGTCTATCAATGTCCGACTCTGGAAAATCTATTCAGCACTTTACCCATCACTTTCTTCTCAAACCATGTGTTGTCTGCTACTCATCCTGCCTTGTCCATCACTCCTCTCAGCATGGAGATATGTACCTGTATCTACCCACTAACACAGATGCTCCTCTTATTTGAAAATGCAATACCTCATTTGCTTTCTTCAGAGCATATATCAATATTTGTAATAATTACATTTATTTGTTTTGAACTAATGTAATTCTGGCAGGGTTCTAGTTCTTGATCTACGAGTTTACACAGTTTATATCTTATTGAGCTCTATACTTATGTTTTAGGTAGTTTTTTTTTTCTCATGTGTCTGTTAGACTTCAGAAAATTCTATTTTTAATTTGATATATAGGTTTCTATCATACTTAGTTTCTAACTGCATTTGTTATGAAGAACTCATCTTTGTAATGCCCAATATGAATATTTCATTATTAGTTAAGTTTTGGAGTAAAAATTCATTAAAAAAATTTTGTTTTGCTTTAAATTGCCATATTAATTGTTTTGTATTGGAATTTGGGATCCTTATTAAAATTATTAACTTGATAGAACACAAGAGTGAAGAAGAGAATAGAGATAATGTAGGAGCGAAAGAATAGTGCCTATTATAGGCTGAATGTTTGTACCCACCCACATGCACAGATTCATATATTGAAATCTTAATCCCCAGTGCAATGGTATTGGGAGGTGAGGCCTTTGGGAGGTAATTAGATTTAGATGGGGTCATGAAGGTGAGGCCCTATGATGGGATTAGTGTCCTTATAAGAAGGGGAAGAGAAGAAAGACCAGAGCTCACTTGTGTGCCAATGCGTGTGCTCTTTCTCTATCTCTCTCATCTCTGCAAGTGAGGAGATAGCAAGAAGGCAGCCTTCTGGAGGCCAGGAAAAGTGCCCTCATCAAAAACTAGACTATGCTAGCACCCTGATCTCAGACTTCCCAGTCTCTAGAACTGAGAAATAAACACTTGTTGTTTAAGCCACTCAGTTTATGGTATGTTGTTACAGCAGCCTGAGCTGACTACCACCATGCCTGGAGATTTAATAAAAGAAACAAATTCACAGATACAGGAAGCACAGCATACACAAATAAGGAAAGATAGAGAGTCCTCGCCTCACACATTGCACTGAAACCTCAGAACACCAGAGAAGAAGACCTGTTTAGGTAGCTGAATCAGGGAAGCCTATCGAAGGAGACTTTGAAATTTGAACAGAGAACTAAGTGGTGAGAAAGAGTGAACTATGTAGCCTTGCTCAAGGAAGAGCAAGAAGCCAGTGAGCTGGAACACATGCCCAGGAGGAAAAGTGGTGGGAAGTGTGCTTGGAAATTTAAGCCAGTCATGTAGGCCTTAGAGGTTCTGCAGAGAAGGTTGTACTATTTTTTCCTAAGTGTGATGAGACGCTATTGGAGAGTTTTAAGCATGTGAATGTCATGAATGAGTATATTATTTAAAGTGGTCACTCTGATGGTCTTGTGAGGAATGGACTGTGTTGGATAAATAGTGGAGGCAGAGGACTGCTTGTGTCAGTGGCATTGCTGTCATCAGATCAGAATGGATTGGAATAATGTGACAGCCGTCGAGAGGTGGCAAAGGATTGAATTGGGAATATGTTTTATTTATTTATCTTTAATTTATTTATTTTGGCTGTGCCGGGTCTTAGTTGCGGCATGCCGACTCTTAGTTGCGGCATGTGGACTCATTTGTGGCATGTGGACTTCTTAGTTGCAGCACGCGGGCTTCTTAGTTGTGACATGTGAGATCTAGTTCCCTGACCAGGGATCGAACCCAGGCCTCCTGCATTGGGAGCATGAAGTCTTAGCCACTGGGCCACCAGGGAAGTCCCAGGAATATGTTTTAAACGTATAGCGCACATGGCTTGTTGATTTGGATGTGAGTATTGAGGAAAAGAGAGGAAAAAAAGAATGACTCCTATGAGGTAGGAAGATTGAGAGATACAAAGCAAAAATTCTCTTTGGACATAATAAATTTGAAACTCACGTTAAGTGGAAAGGTTGCAAAGGCAATTAGATAAATGTGTCTTAAGCTTAGGTCTAAGTCATGAGTAATGATTTATACTTTGGAAGCTTTAGCTTATTAATGCTATAAATAACACAAATAGTATATATGTTGACTATAGCAAGTGATGATCAGCTTATCAGTGGGTTTCCTGACCTGGGAAAAGCAGTGAACCTTTTTCCTAAAACCAATTATATTAATACAAATAATATGGTGTGAATGTTTATGTCACTCCAAAATTCACATGTTGAAATGCTAACCCCCATAGTGATGGTATTAAGAGGTGGTGACTTTGGGAGGTGATTAGGTCATGAGGGTAGAGCCCTCATGAATGGGATTAGGTCCCTTATAAAAGAGGCCCAGGAGAGAGCTCCTTTGCCCTTTCCACTATGTGAGACATGGTGAGAAAATGTCCATCTAGGAACAAGGAAGCCTTCACCAAACAATGAATCTGCCACTGCACGATCTTGGACTCCCCAGCCTCCAGACCATGAGAAATAAATTTCTGTTGTTTGTAAGCTACTCAATCTATAGAATTTTGTTATAGCAGCCTGAAGGGACTAAGACAACAATTGAAAAAGATTTTTGTGAGAATCACCTTATTTAAACCATATCATTCTGATCATGCCTTGCAAGTATATTGAGGGCTGCAAGGTGATTTAATTCAAATAGTTCAATACAGGATTTCAGTTTCACTTCACATTTTAACTATGTTTTATTGAATAGTAAATTAATAAGATTCCACTCCAATATTAAATATTTCTTGATGTTTGTCTACTCCAAAATTTCCCTCCCAGTGGGACCGGAGTAGTCTATGGAATTACTTACAAAGAGACAGGAAAAAATAAATAACCTTTCTATTCCCATTTTCTTATCCCTCAGAGAGTCTCTGCTTTTCTTTTCCTTTTAGCCAAAGTTAAAAAAAAATACCAAAAAGACTGAATTTAACCAATGTCACCTCCAGCTGGCTCAGGGAGTATCTTTCCATGGCATGACTGCAAAATGACACAGGGAAGCTGTCCATTCTCCTTAACTTTACAAGCCAGTCTGCTATAAGGCTCTGGTTGTAAATGTGCCAATAATGAACAAGGCTGGGATATACCTCCTGGAATCATGGCTTTGTACATATTGGGTACTCAGTATAATCTTTCCTATATTTCTGATCATTTGCCAGCATTCCGATTTTTTAGGAATAGCAAGGGACATCAGAAGGTAAAATGACAGGAAGTAGAAGTCTGATTCTTTACAGACTTGGTCTAGCACATTTGAATGGTCCCTCAATTTCCTTGTTTACAACAAGGGGTACCCAGTGACTGATGAGCCTGGCTACAACAAATTTTGTACTGGAAACCTTAGATTTCCTACACATCCAAACCAGTCATCTGCTTGGGCATCTCCACTACAATACATATTATTGGTACTTCTCTACATTGACTTCACCCTTCCTTTTGCAAGCCTATTTCTTAACACTGAAATCTTTCATTCACAATTAATGTTGAATTTGCAGTCACTTTTAAATCGTATAATTTGATCAGAAAAACTTATATTTAAAATATAAACTTAAATATATGCACCCCCAAGTTCATTGCAGCATTGTTTACAATAGCGAAGATATGAAAACAACCTAAGTGTCCATGGATAGATGAATGGATAAAGAAAATGTAATGTGACATATATATATATTTTCTCTCTTATATGTGGAATTTAAGAACAAAACCAAGCACAAACCAAGCTCATAGACACAAAGAACTGATTTGTGGTTGCCACAGGTGGGGGGTGGAGGTGGGCAAAATGAGTAAAGGGGGGCTCAAAAGGTACAAACTTTCAGTCATAGGTAAGTCATGGGCTATAAGGTACAGCATGGTGACTACAGCTAATAATACTGTATTAAACATTTGAATGTTGCTAAGAGAGTAAATCTTAAAAGTCCTCATCACACACGTGCACATGTTTGTTGTAACTATGTATGGTGATGTTAACTAGATTTATTGTGGTGATTGTTTTGCAATATATATAAATATTGAATCGTGTCATATGCTTGAAACTAATATTGTATGTCAATTATGCTTAAATTTAAAACATATAACATAGTATAATGTAGTAAATAATTTCTCAGCTTTTAACAATACTATAGTGAGTCGGTACCAATGACATGAACACAGAGGAAACAGATGAATTCAGGTACGAGATAAACGTCCCATATAGATGTTGTGCTACTAGTGTCAAAGAGTCATAATCAAAGTATCAATAGGAATAGCTTCACATGTGAAGCTGCCTTATCCAAGTTATTTTTGACAAATTTCATAATTCCTAAATTAAACACAATACTGAAGTCAACACATGTAAATCAGAAATGGTATTTTAAGATAGGAAAATTACTCAAATACACATAGTGATTTTGTTAGACTTTGTACTTTTAGTGCCTACAATTAGAGTCTAGGAACTCTGTTTTCTACTAGTCAAAAGACTACTGCATATCATGAAAATAGAAGTTACACACAATCCAGAAACCACACCTCATGATATTATTCATCTAGGTTTTCCTTGAGTGAACACAGAATAATAAAACGTATTCTCAAAACCAGAACCAAATATTCACCTGCTAAAAGGCATAAGTAAGCTAATACTTCCTATTATCTAAAAATGCTTTCAAATATATCACATCAGTGATTTCTGTGAATAGACCTTTGAGAAAGATACTATTTTATTCTCTTTAGAGATGAGATTCAAAAACATTGTAAATGGCAAGAAAAATAGTCTCAAATTCAGATCTTGTAATAGTAGTGTTCGTTCCCCATTACAAAGCTTCCATCACTGGAAAGCAGGCGTAATTTTGATAAACTTTGATTATGCTCACCATTCCTGAAACACAGACTCTGAGTTGCTTTAGTTAATGTGAATGTATGGATGATCTTTTACTGTTCTATCCAGATATCTTACCCTGCTCCCTTATATCCAACAAGGCAAGGAAAAAAAAAAAAAAAAGAGGCTAATGCTATTGGTGCAAGCTGTGGCCATATTAAAAAAAATAAACTGATTTTCATGAAAACTGAAAAATTTATAATTAAAGCATCTCAACCTACACACCTAAGATAGAATGTTTGCCAATATTTGAAATCTCCTGCTAATATTTTCATAATTCCTTTGCCAAGTATGAAACTTGTGAATGTCATAAGGAAAGATTCCCCCCAGCAAATATGTAGATCAGATCAAAACTGAAGATAAAATAGACCCACACATAACTGCAAATCCAGAATTCTTTCCAGTACCCAGTGAAATGTCTCATGAGTCCATTCAAATATTAAAGATTATCTCTTAGTTGAATCAGCTCAGGGATTTGCAAAAACTATGAACTATATAAAAATATATGCAGTGCCAACTTTTCAATGCTTCAAACTTGGTCATTCTGCTCATTCCATTTTAATAGGACTTTAAAAAAGTTTTAATGCTCTCCACTTTTACTCCATCATTTTATTGTTTTCTCTGATGACTTACACAAAATATGGGAAAGACATATATCATCAGTGTTTCACCCCATAGCAGTCAAGTGAAAATATTGTTTCTAGAGACACTTCTAAAAGTTATGGACTACTGGTAGTTTTAAATATTTACTAGATATATTGAAATAAGTTGAATGAATCACCAAGTTAAGGACAAAAGGCATTAGTTGCTATATTTGGTAAATCTTGAAGTACTGAATTTCTGCAGTTTTGAGCATCTTAACATGAAAGATAGTTTGGGAAATACAGAAAAACAGGACAATATATTTTTCTATATAGAAAAACTGGCATTAAGCCCCATCTGGAAAAAATAAGAAATTGAGTATAAATTGACCACATATAATAAATACAACTGCAAAAAAATGAGAGGTGAATCTTTAAAACCTCTAAACTTACAACTGTTCCTATTGCCAAACTTATTAGGAAATCTTGGAACCATTCATTTGCCTTACATTCTACTTCTCTTTATATCTCTAGTACTTAACTTAGTACCTGAAATACAGTGATTAAAAATGTTTTCTCAATTTTACTGAATTTCATAATACATAGGTAATATCAATGGCCACAACTTAAACCTCCAAGGTATTGAAAGGAGCATTATGGCCCAAACATAAAATGTTCCAAATGAACACTTTGCCATCCTCATAAAATTCTCCCGAGAAGGGGAAAATATCCATATGCTTTGCAATCAACTGGCTGAAAATATTGCTTGTGCTTTGTCACAACATGCTGTTCTGCTGTAGAGACTTATGAATACTGGCTCATGTCCAATTTGTATAAGAGATTAACTTTGTCAAAGTCTCTGAAGATAAAGGCTTAGGCCAATTCATGTGACTGTGGTCACAATAGCATAGCCAACATGAAAAACATGAAAGGAACAAAGACTGCCTCATTCATGGTGAAAGATATATGTGCATAACTACTGCAAGCTTCAGCAATGCAAGAAAAAATTGGCAGACTTACTTGAATGTGGTCACTAAAACCAATTCCATTTTTTTTTTATGGAACTGGTACTGTGAACGCTGATTAGATAAGGAGAGAAATGCTGCCAGGGCTTGGAGAAAAACATTCTTCGTCAATTGATGGGGAAACAGGGCTAGAGCATAAAATAGCCTTCTTTCTAAGCAGATGACTTTCAGTGAAACAGAATCTCTTGCCTCTTCCCATGATTCATTTCTTTGGCACTTTCCTTTCTCTTGAGGATTTTTCTATAGCAGGATTTTGCCCATTGGGTATCTAGACCATGGAGGGGGACAATGGAACCAGATTTGGCAGAAGTTGTTTGGGTGGTAACATTCATCTTAACCTTATGTTTGGAAATAGTTAGCCTGGCCAACTGCCAGACATATTTCTTTTGGTCTGTAGGAAAGGCCACTCAGCCACCAGAGGTAAAATTTTTCACAACTGTGGAGAACAGAGTTGTTAGAAGAATGACAAATCTGTCTTTTTTGGGAGAGGGGGAGGAAAGAAGTCATTGGTATTCTGCTCTGTTGATAAATAGTTAAGGATCACCTATTACATTTCTTGTCAATGATTCATACTTTGCATTCTCAAAAATTAAAAACTAATGTTTAAAGTCAGAAGTTCCTAGAGGGAAAAAGCTCATTTCAAATGCATATGTATTAAAACACAGAAAGCAAGATTTTAATTTTTTCGTAAATTCTCCACATTAATGATTGAGAATTATGTCCTTTTGTTGTTTTCTCTTTTCACGTTTATTATAATACTGCACGATTGTAAAGCTTACCTATTATAACTGCAAGTTATATCTGTTTTGTTTTACGTTGTGAAGAGGACAAAGTAAAACAAAATGGATTTGTATTTGTCATGTATTTCTCATGACAAAAGATAGTTATATGTAAACTCTTAAGAAAACGCCAAATGAAAATAATACCAAAATATTTTAATTCTTTATTTTTACTTTCACATTACTTGCCTTTACCAAGTAAACTCCCAACATGCAAAAAACACACTGAGTTTTAATTTGGGAGCCCTATTTGGCACACATATGAATGCAAAGACTGTCTTATCTAATGGAAATAATTTGAGTGCTGGAAAACCTACAATCATGAGTATTTAGTCCTCGGTCTCCTGTATTTTAAGTGGATTTTCCTCTATTCTATCTTATATTTTACTTTTGCAAATTAAATCCCTCAACAGATAACTCAGTTCCCCCTCTAAGCAATAAATACCTGATGTACTGGTATGATGGGTATCATAAAGCTTAAGATATTGTTAATTCTGAAGGAAACTTGTTCAGTATCATTTAGGTTTAGGATTAAAATATCTCTGTAAAAATAATCTTAATTCTAACCGTTAATTTTCACTTGAGAATTTCTATGAAAATAATTTCAAGGGAAGCAGAAAAAAGCAATATTATTCCTTGTTTGGTTAATGTATAAAGTAAAAACCTCTGAAAAATCAACCATTAATGGGTGTTCACAAGTGCCATTCACTAAGTATATAATTTTTATTAATTATTTCACTTTACTCTTAGAGGAAGAAAGTATTAATATCCTTATTTTAAAGATGGAAAAAATTATACTTAATGATATTAAATAACTTACTTGAAGTAACACAACAAGTGCATGCTGGATCCAGGATGCTAAGTCCCTTTTATATCATATTTTGAGTAACATTAAGCTGATAGTACAGTTTCTTCTGTTCAGTGTCTTAGTGACATAGAGAGCTATCTTGCCCCCTTTTGGAATTACTCTCTCCATAATTTAACTCCCAGGGTATTTATTACTTTTATGAGCCTTAAAGCAGTCTACTTTTATTATAGATATTACATGCTTGTCTTAATACTGTTGGAGATTTTAAGTTTACATCAGGACCCATGCCCTTTTTATATGTTAATATCATGGTATTTTATACATAGTAGGTAATCAGTAGTGAGTGAATGCTTGCCAGAAAGTTATTATCTTTTGTAAAACATCATAAAGATTTCCTAACACTTCGTTCTTTATATTAAAGGTGACTTTTTAGATTAGGTAAGCAAATGTTGGATCAGTAACTCACCATATCTTAACCATAATTTTTAAAATTATAGCTTCTTGCTCTATCACATTAAGACTTCTAAATCTTATCCCTGGTTGTCCTATTCTGTGGACTTTTTTTTTTTTTTTAAACATCTTTATTGGAGTATAACTGCCTTACAACTGTGTGTTAGTTTCTGCTTTATAGCAAAGTGAATCAGCTATACATACACATATATCCCCCTATCTACTCCCTCTTGCGTCTCCCTCCCACACTCCCTATCCCACCCCTCTAGGTGGTCACAAAGCACTGAGCTGATCTCCCTGTGCTATGTGGCTGCTTCCCACTAGCTATCTATCTTACACTTGGTAGTATATATAAGTCCATGCCACTCTCTCACTTCGTCCCAGCTTACCCTTCCCCACCCCGGGTCCTCAAGTCCATTCTCTACATCTGCGTCTTTATTCACAGTTTCAATTTCAGTGCTTGTGATTGGTCTGTTCATATTTTCTATTTCTTCCTGGTTCAGTCTCAGAAAGTTGTGCATTTCTAAGAATTTGTCCATTTCTTCCAGGTTGTCCATTTTATTGGCATATAGTTGCTTGTAGTAATCTCTCATGATCCTTTGTATTTCTGCAGTGTCAGTTGTTACTTCTCCTTTTTCATATCTAATTCTGTTGATTTGAGTCTTCTCCCTTTTTTTCTTGATAAGTCTGGCAGTGCTTTATCAATTTTGTTAATCTTGTCAAAGAACCAGCTTTTAGTTTTATTGATCTTTGCTATTGTTTCCTTCATTTCTTTTTCATTTATTTCTGACCTGATCTTTATGATTTCTTTCCTTCTGCTAACTTTGGGGTTTTTTTGTTCTTCTTTCTCTAACTGCTTTAGGTGTAAGGTTAGGTTGTTTATTTGAGATGTTTCTTGTTTCTTAAGGTAGGCTTGTATAGCTATAAACTTCCCTCTTAAAACTGCTTTTGCTGCATCCCATAGGTGTTGGGTCATTGTCTTTTCATTGTCATTTGTTTCTAGGTATTTTTTGATTTCCTCTTTGATTTATTCAGTGATCTCTTGGTCATTAAGTAGTGTGTTGTTTAGCCTCCATGTGTTTGTATTTCTTACATATTTTTTCCTGTAATTGATATCTAGTCTCATAGCATTGTGGTTGGAAAAGACACTTGATACGATTTCAATTTTATTAAATTTACCAAGGCTTGATTTGTGACCCAAGATATGATCTGTTCTGGAGAATGTTCCATGAGCACTTGAGAAGAATGTGTATTCTGTTATTTTTGGATGGAATGTCCTATAAATATCAATTAAGTCCATCTTGTTTAATGTGTCATTTAAATCTTGTGTTTACTTATTTATTTTAATTTTGGATGATCTGTCCATTGGTGAAAGTGGGGTGTTAAAGTCACCTACTATGATGGTGTTACTGTCGATTGCCCCTTTTATGGCTGTTAGTATTTGCCTTATGTATTGAGGTACTCCTATGTTGGGTGCATAAATATTTACAATTGTTATTTCTTCTTCTTGGATTGATCCCTTGATCATTATGTAGTGTCCTTCTTTGTCTCTTGTAATAGTCTTTGTTTTAAAGTCTATTTTGTCTGATATGAGAATTGCTACTCCAGCTTTCTTTTGATTTCCATTTGTATGGAATATCTTTTTCCATCCCCTCACTTTGTGTGTATGTGTCGCTAGGTCTGAAGTGGGTCTCTTGTAGACAGCATATATACGGGTCTTGTTTTTGTATCCATTCAGCCAGTCTGTGTCTTTTGGTTGGAGCATTTAATCCTTTTACATTTAAGGTAATGATCAATATGTATGTTCCTATTACCATTTTCTTAATTGTTTTGGGTTTATTATTGTAGGTCCTTTCCTTCTCTTGTGTTTCCTGCCTAGAGAAGTTCCTTTAGCATTTGTTGTAAAGCTGGTTTGGTTGTGCTGAATTCTCTTAGCTTTTGCTTGTCTGTAAAGGTTTTAAGTTCTCTGTCGAATCTGAATGAGATCCTTGCTGGGTAGAGTAATCTTGGATGTAGGTTTTTCCCTTTCATCACTTTAAATATGTCTTGCCACTCCCTTCTGGCTTGCAGAGTTTCTGCTGAAAGATCAGCTGTTAACCTTATGGGGATTCCCTTGTATGTTATTTGTTGTTTTTCCCTTGCTGCTGTCAATATTTTTTTCTTTGTATTTAATTTTTGATAGTTTGATTAATATGTGTCTTGGCATGTTTCTCCTTGGATTTATCCTGTATGGGACTCTCTGTGCTTCCTGGACTTGATTGACTATTTCCTTTCCCATATTAAGGAAGTTTTCAACTTTAATCTGTTCCAATATTTTCTCAGTCCCTTTCTTTTTCTCTTCTTCTTCTGGGACCCCTATAATTCGAATGTTGGTGCGTTTAATGTTGTCCCAGGGGTGATTGGGACTGTCCTCAATTCTTTTCATTCTTTTTTCTTTATTCTGCTCTGCAGTAGTTATTTCCACTATTTTATCTTCCAGGTCACTTATCCATTCTTCTGCCTCAGTTATTCTGCTATTGATCTCTTCTAGAGAATTTTTAATTTTATTTATTGTGTTGTTCATCACTGTTTGTTTGCTCTTTGGTTCTTCTAGGTCCTTGTTAAACGGTTCTTGTATTTTCTCCATTCTATTTCCAAGATTTTGGATCATATTTACTATGATTATTCTGAATTCTTTTTCAGGTAGACTGCGTATTTCCTCTTCATTTGTTTGGTCTGGTGGGTTTTTACCTTGCTCCTTCATCTGCTGCGTATTTCTCTGTCTTCTCATTTTGCTTATCTTATTGTGTTTGGGGTCTCCTTTTCGCAGGCTGCAGGTTCGTAGTTCTCGTTGTTTTTGGTGTCTGTTCCCAGTGGCTGAGGTTGGTTCAGTGGGTTGTGTAGGCTTCCTGGTGGAGGGGACTAGTGCCTGTGTTCTGGTGGATGAGGCTGGATCTTGTCTTTCTGGTGGGCACGTCCACGTCCGGTGGTGTGTTTTGGGGTGTCTGTGAGCTTATTATGATTTTAGGCAGCCTCTCTGCTACTGGGTGGGGTTGTGTTCCTGTCTTGCTAATTGTTTGGCATAGGGTGTCCAGCGCTGTAGCTTGCTGGTCATTAGGTGGAGCAGGTTTTGGCGTTAAGATGGAGATCTCTGGGAGATTTTCACCGTTGATATTACATGGAACTGGGAGGTCTCTTGTGGACTAGTGTCCTGAACTGGGCTCTCCCACCTCAGTGGCACAGCCCTGACGCCTGGCTGGAGCACCAAGAGCCTGTCCTCCACATGGCTCAGAATAAAAGGGAGGAAATAAAGAAAGAAGAAGATAAAATAAAATAAAATAAAGTAAAATAAAATAAAGTTATTAAAATTAAAAATACTTAAGAAAAAAACATTTTTTAAGTAAAAAAACAAACAAACAAAAAAATGGACAGACAGCACTCTACATCAAATGGTAAAAGCAAGGCTATACAGACAAAATCACAAACAGAAGCATACACATACACAGTCACAAAAAGAGAAAAAGGGAAAATAATATATATATCGTTGCTCCCAAAGTCCACCTCCTCAATTTGGGATGATTCGTTGTCTATTCAGGTATTCCACAGATGCAGGGTACCTCAAGTTGATTGTGGAGATTTAATCCGCTGCTCCTGGGGCTGCTGGGAGAGATTTCCCTTTCTCTTCTTTGTTCGCACAGCTCCTGGGGTTCAGCTTTGGATTTGGACCCGCCTCTGCATGTAGGTCGCCTGAGGGCGTCTGTTCTTCGCTCACACAGGACGGGGTTAAAGGAGCAGCTGCTTCGGGGGCTCTGGCTCACTCAGGCCGGGGGGAGGGAGGGGTACGGATGCGGAGCGAGCCTGGGCTGGCAGAGCCCAGCGTGACGTTGCACCAGCCTGAGGCGCGCCGTGCGTTCTCCCGGGGAAATTGTCCCTGGATCACGGGACCCTGGCGGTGGCGGGCTGCACAGGCTCCCGGGAGGGGCGGTGTGGAGAGTGACCTGTGCTTGCCCACAGGCTTCTTGGTGGCGGCAGCAGCAGCCTGGGCGTCTCATGCCCGTCTCTGGGGTCCGCGCTGATAGCCGCGGCTTGCGCCCGTCTCTGGAGCTCCTTTAAGTGGCGCTCTGAATCCCCTCTCCTCGTGCACCAGGAAACAAAGAGGCAAGAAAAAGTCTCTTGCCTCTTCGGCAGCTCCAGACTTTCCCGGACTCCCTCCCGGCTAGCCGTGGCGCACTAGTCCCTTCAGGCTGTGTTCACGCCGTCAACCCCAGTCCTCTCCCTGGGATCCGACCGAAGCCCGAGCCTCAGCTCCCAGCCCCCGCCTGCCCCGGCGGGTGAGCAGACAAGCCTCTCGGGCTGGTGAGTGCTGCTCGGCGCCGAGCCTCTGTGCGGGAATCTCTCCGCTTTGCCCTCCGCACCCCTGTGGCTGCGCTCTCCTCCGTGGCTCCGAAGCTTCCCCCCTCTGCCACCTGCAGTCTCCACCCACGAAGGGGCTTCCTAGTGTGTGGAAACCTTTCCTCCTTCACAGCTCCCTCCCACTGGTGCAGGTCCCGTCTCTATTCTTTTGTCTATGTTTTTTCTTTTTTCTTTTGCCCTACCCAGGTACGTGGGGAGTTTCTTGCCTTTTGGGAGGTCTGACGTTTTCTGCCAGCGTCCAGTGGGTGTTCTGTAGGAGTTGTTCCACATGTAGATGTATTTCTGATGTATTTGTGGGGAGGAAGGTGATCTCCGTGCCTTACTCTTCCGCTGTCTTGAAGCTCCTCCCATTTTTTTAAAACAAATCATTATTTTATCAGAAGTGTGTAAGAGTTCCATAGGAGAATTTTGGAGAGTTTGTGACAAGTTTATAGAAAATTTAGCACAGAAAATAATGAGGAGTGTAGAAGAATAAGAATATATAACTAATATAGTGTTAGCATGCATCAAAACAAAACAATAAATAATCAAATGCAACTCAGTCGATAAAAGATATGCGATTATTTACAGAGTTATAAACAGCAAATTTCTAATGCACATAAAAGCCATCAATAGGAATTTAAGAATTTGTTATTAGAGAAATTAAAATACAGCAAGTGTAAGACATAATTTCATACCCGTCAAGAGGGTTAAAATGTAAAAGTCTGATAATGCCAAGTGTTATAAAGGATGCTGACCAATGGAAATAGATATATGCTGGTTGTAGGCATATAAGTTTGTCCAAATATTTGGAGGGCAATTAGGCAATATGCATTAAAGTTGAAGCTGTGCATAGTCTTTAACTCAGGAATTAAGTACTGAGGAAATTCTCACATAGTTGCATGTGGATATATGAGCAAAAGCATTTACTACAGTTGTAAAAATATAACAGTACAGATCTTTGGGATATGCCAATACCTAAGATTTTAAAAGTTTGTTAGGTTTTTCATAGTTTACTTGGCAGCTCTGGCTTGTAGTTCTTCCCCACAGATCTAACAGGTAGTTCTACAGGTAAAGGAAACCACATAGTTACTCTGTGAGGCATTTCCAACCATGTAGGTTTACAGAAAAAGCCCCATCAGGATAGACCTCCACTGTTCTAGGGTGTGATAGCTTAGGAGTGAATATGATTTGAACTTAATACATTTTTAGAGGGTGTCAAATTCAGAACCAGGCAGATCCATCTCCTGACCCTAAACATGGTCCTAAAGTAAATTGCTTGAGGAAATTGGATCGCAAATGTTATAGGCAGCGAATTTTGAAGTGTGTCTGTATTCCATAGGAGATCAAAGAAGCCCAACTGAAAGAATTGTGGACTGACTGACATGACAGCTGTGGATTGAGCAAAACTTCTTTTTGAAAGGGCTATCTTATCTTGAAGATTATGACTTTGGAGGAACTAAGGTGATTGACAATGGAAAGAATCAGAACATGTGAAATACCTTAAAAATTGACAAATAATTTTGCCTATGTTACACATAATAAAAAAAAACCTTTACACTTTGGAAAAAAATATAATGCATTTTTCTGGATACACACAAATTCATTGAAAGTATAAAAACAGATTTGGCATGATAAACACTAAATTCAGGATCAAGGTTAATTGGGAAGAGAGGGAAGGAAATGAAATTGTGTCACTAAATCCATGAATGCTGCTTTGAAGCAAAAGTAGCCTTGTATTGTTTTGTTTTAAACTGGGTAGCTACATGACTGTTTATGATATTATTCTCTATACTTCTAGGTATGCTAGAATTCTTTCTCAGTTTTTAAAAATGGGTAAGTAGATGATGAAGAAATTGATATTTGCATCAAACCAATCTGAAAACTATGGAGATGGAAGGAAAGAGTGGGGTGAGATTGAAATATATTGAAGGGGAAGCATGAACTCATGAAATATCACCCAGATCAGTGAGAAGGCAGGTGGATGTTTCAGACTAACAGGAAGAACACAATGTGGGAATCAACAAGAAATGGCTCCCAGGTCTCAAGTGTTAGAGTGAGACTTAGGAAGATGCAAACTGGTTTCTTCCCAACAATGCCTGTGGTGAGTGGAAAATCAGGGACCTGAGTTCTTCCCCTGGCTTTGCCCTTCTGTAAGGGAGGTTAGTATGAAAGTCGGTGTCTGCTGGGCCACACTTTCCTCATCTGTAAAAGAGTAGGAGAACTAGGTACATTAGTCCTGTCACATTTTCATGAAGAGATTTGTGGCTTCTACATCTAGATTGCATAGAATTACTCTTGGTTTCTAACTGTAATGTTTTATTCTCAAAATTAGAATAGCAAAGTAAAATATCTCCCCTGCACCTAAACTACTACGGCATTTTGCCTTTCATGTATCTTGGATCAGCATCTTTAGACTTGTTCTTTTAAAATGTTCTGGTCTCTATTCATTTTCAAACATTTCCTTTAATTCTTAATTTTTTCACACTAAACAAAATCCATTTCCCTACCCTTTTGCTAAATGTTTTTTCTAGTGCATATCATTCATTAACAAGAGAACAATTTCCAGGGTTGTCTTGGAAACAAATGTAAGAAATGGACTCAAAATATGGTGCTACTAGTTATCAGAGCTGAAATTGACTTAAATTCCCTAATTCATAAGTAAAAGAAAATCCATATGCACTGGTTATATTTATATCATGTATTTCCCATTTCAAATAAAATAAGAATCACAAAAATAAATGCCCTAATAATTTATTTGATTCAAAAGAAAAATCATTTGAACACCAAATAACTTCAACAGCAGCAAAAGAAATATCTTTTACAACAGAAGTGTTGTTCAGGACTAGACCATTTGACTTGGGAGAAACAACTTGGGTAATGTGACAGAGAATCTTGACAGAATTTGTCCCAGTCAGAGTTTCATTTTAATAACTGTTTTAAGTTAAATATCTACCAAATCAACTGTAGTTGATTCCAGTAGTGCTCCTTTACTGTGTATATATATAGTATAAATAAAAGTATTTAAATATATACATATATATTTAATTTAGCTGTGTTAAATGGCAGTATATGTATCTATCAAGCTTTTCTTAGAGTTTCGCTTGGTATTTTCACATCTCCAGTGTTGTGCACTTTGGAAATTGAGAGCAAAGAAGTAAAAAATGAGGAAGTAGGAACTAATTGGGCACCTTCTTTGAAAGGATGAATGAAGTCTTTGAATAGAGGCTAAACCCCAGTGAAATAAGTGAAAATAAGCAAAAAGTACAAAACTCTATATAAACACAGTATTTTTACATTCCTTTGTTTTGGTGATTATGAGGAAAAGATACGAGTTTAATACATATTCCAGTCCTTCAGATTGTATCATCCCAGTGCAACCACTTCCGTCTTCCTCCTCTGTCTCTTTAAATATCTGTCCATTAGAAACAGTAAGCACCTCCCTGTAAAAACTGTGAATCATTAGGTAAATGAAGTAAAGAGAAGCAGAAGTGTAAGTTGGATGCAGAATGAGCAAAGCAGTGAATTGATAAACAAAGAAAAACAGAAATATTCTCTAGTGCTGAATATCAGATCAACTCAGCCTCCAGGAATACTGACCCTTAAGCAACTCTTAGCAGAAACTCAGAAAGACAGTGTGGTCATCCAGAACACTCAGATGACTTCTAGAGTTGTCGGCCTGTTAGGTGGCCTAATACCAGTCTTGGTTATATTCTAGGAGGTCTGATCTTGTAGATGAAACAAAGGACCAGGAATCTCTGGGCAGTGACAACCCTTACCAAGGATTGTATCGGATTTGACCAAAAAGTTCATTAGGGTTTTTCCGTTAACGTCTTACGGAAAATCCGGAGCGAACTTACTGGCCAACCCACTAACAATTGTCATTTGCTTCAGAACAAAACCCACCTACAGCCTGGTAATACAAAGGGAATATTAAAAAAGAATATCAGAGAATCAGCTAAATTATCTACAGCTGCACTGTCCAGTACAGTAGCCACTAGCTACTGGTGAATTTGAATGTTTTAAAACTAAATAAAATTAAAGATGCAGTTCCTCAGTAGCACTCTCCACATTTAAGTACTCAGTGGCTGACGTACTGGACAGCACAGATACAGGACATTTCCATCATTGGGGCAGTGCCAAGCCAGAATATTGTGGTCCGTGAATCAGCAGCATTGGCATCACCCAGTGGTTTTTATTTATTTTTTTAATTTTTATTTTATTTTATTTTTTAAATAAATGTATTTATTTATTTATTTTTGGCTGTGTTGGGTCTTCATTGCTGCGTGCAGGCTTTCTCTAGTTGAGGTGAGCGGGTGCTACTCTTTGTTGCGGTGCGCGGGCTTCTCATAGTGGTGACTTCTCTTGTTGTGGAGCATGGGCTCTAGGCACGTGGACTTCAGTAGTTGTGGCTCACGGGCTCTAGAGCGCAGGCTCAGTAGTTGTGGCACATGGGCTTAGTTGCTCTGAGGCATGTGGGATCTTCCTGCACCAGGGATTGAACCCGTGTCCCCTGCATTGGCAGGTGGATTCTTAACTACTGTGCCACCAGGGAAGTCCCCCAGAGGTTTTTAGAAATGCACAAACTTGGGCCGTAGTACATCTTTATGTGATATGTGTGTACATTAAAGTATTAAAGAGTAATGGTCTAAAGCTCATTCCAGGCCTCCAGTCATTAAAAGATAAATGGAATACAAGTCAGAAAGCTGAGACAGAATAGCTCAGTAGATTGTACAGGAACTGTCTATGTACAAGAACTATCTGTGTTCATCCAAGTAACCTTGGATGCATAACCTCTTTTTGTGAAGCTGAGATGACTAATATTCTATTTTGGTCAAGACTGGGTAGGTAACAAATATACTAGCAAACAAATAACAATAACAGATAACAAATTCCAATACTACTTACTATTTGCTTGACACTCTTTGCTGGGCAAGTTAGGCGTTTTCTAAATTATTCCACATAAGTGACCTTTAAACAATTTTACTGATGATATAATTTAGCCTCAACAAGTATAAAAATCATGCCCATGATCACAGAGCTAAGAAATGGCAGAGCCAAATTTGAAGAAAAGAAAAAAAAGGTTTTTTCCCTTAGTCAACAGAAAATTAAGAAATATGTGCTGTTATTTTTGTTTCAAGGCTTAGAATTTTTAACCATAATTACTACTGTGGCAGAAATTAAATAAACCTTATTTGAGATTCAACTAAGAGAATATGACTAAGAAAGATTTTCTGTCCAGGCTCAGCAGTGGTGAAAAGAAATATTTATAATTTCCTTAAAAGCTTTTAGTCTTTTGGAGAGGCTCTAATCTGCATTAACAGAGGTTGTACCCTTGACGTGACATTCAGTTTTATCCTCTGTGCATTTAGAAACCTGAACTTCAGTTTCTCTCTGCCTCACTTAATGGAGGGCCACTCTTCTGCATGCATTATTAACTTTAACTCCTACTGTTGTCTCCCCAGAATCAGACAGCACTATGATCTCCCATTAGGTATGAGAGCAAACTGCAAAGTTCTTAGTAATGCAGGCAAAATTGAATTATTTTACTGGGGAGCATAGAATTCGGTAGTGCAACCAAGCAACCATATCAAGACAGTAGTTAAGAAAATGTGTTTTGAACAATTTTTATACTGACCACCACAAGCAGCTACTTGTTCACTTGGTTTATTGATAAAGGCTACCCTTACACAAGTTAAAGTAATGAATTCTTTAAATCATAATCAGAATTGCAAAAGCAACAGTCAAAGCTGGTCTTTTACAAGTGAATTTTTCATTTTTAAGCAGATAATGCAAGCAACTGTTTTCTCAGTGGAGATTTTAAGAAACTTAGAAGCCTATAGAGTAAAAAGAAAATTTAGTGAAGATTAGCTAAGAAATTCCCATCAAGTATAGAATAGTTCCTATTTATAGTTCTTTGATATCAACTATTTATTATTTAATTACCAATTTTCCCTATCTTACATTTTTGAACACATATTTCATATATTCTAAGTTGGCTTATGTATTTAAACATATTGCAAGTATCTATTTAATATCTAAATATAAATATATGATTTTTTAACAACAAAATGATTTGATAAGAGATGGTAGCGCACAGTACATTCACATTGTGTGGTGGAAACTAAATTTCAGAAACTATCATTTGTCCACTTAAGTCAATCAGGTTTGGTGATGAGTTTGGAGAAGTGATTGGGAGAATCAAGTATCTTTAGCCTAACTAATAGACGTTTAAATAATTAATGGACTTTCATGTGAAGAAATTTTGTGTAGCATCATAATGCAGATCTAGGGTCAGCAAATGATTAAGCAATGGTGGAGACAAATTCTAAAGCAATAATTTCTAACAATACACTTTAAAAAATTAATCTAAAAATAATAAAAAGAAATAAAAACATTGGGTTGTAGGTCACAGGCTAATCTCTTGGGTGAGCTCATTTCATTCCATCCTCAGGGAGAAGAGTTGTAGGTGGATCAAAGAAAATTTGAAGTTCTGAGAGACTTCAAATCAGTGTGCCAATGGGTGGGGCTTTAGGGGCCATATCAGTGGAGGTCTGAGTGTTCTTTCTTCTTGTAGTTTTTGTTCCTTTCCTCTCCTGCTACAGTGCTGATAAGGTAGCCTGATGATTACTTCTGCCTGTAGGTGTTCTTACGTTTGGAAGGTAAACCAATTGTCATAATATAGAAGCCCAGTGCATTGGAAATTAGTTTAGGCAAGCTTTGCTCCAGGTGTAAAGAAAAAGATGTCCATAGCCATCATGGCTTTCAAGGGAACTGGCATGGAGGACATTCCCCTAGCTAACATCTTTTTTGGGCCTGCAGATGAAGGCAAAGAATAACCATCCGATTTTTTTTTTTATATTGTCTGGCAATATGAAATGTTGACAGGATAGCTTGTCAATAAGTGATAAAGAATTAAATTTTTTTTCCTTTTATATTAGTTCCTTACAAAATCTGAGTTAACTTCTTTTGAAGGCACAATGTCGATATTCAACAAATATCAAAAATAAATTTTATTAACAAATGCTGGAGAGGGTGTGGAGAAAAGGGAACGTTCCTACACTGTCGGTAGGAATATAAGTTGGTGCAGCCACTATGGAAAACAGTATGGCGGTTCCTCAAAAAGCTAAAAATAGAGTTGCCATATGATCCAGCAATCCTGCTCCTGGGTATATATCTGGACAAAATTATAATTCAAAAAGATATATGCACCCCTATGTTCATAGCAGCACTATTCACAATAGCCAAGACATGGAAACAACCTAAATGTCCATTGACAGATGAATAGATAAAGAAGATGTGATACATATATACAGTGGAATACTACTCAGCCATAAAAAGAAGGAAACAATGACATTTGCAGCAACATGGATGGACCTAGAGATTATCATACTAAGTGAAGTAAGTCAGAAAGAGACAAATACCATGTGATATCACTTATATGTGGAATCTAAAATATGACACAAACGAACCTATCTACAAAACAGAAATGAACTCACAGGCATAGAGAACAGACTTGTGGTTGCCAAGGGAGAGGGGTGTGCGGGAGGGATGAAGTGGGAGTTTGGGGTTAGCAGATGCAAACTATTATATATAGAATGGATAACAATAAGATCCTACTGTCTAGCACAGGGAACTATATTCAATATCCTGTGATAAACCATAATGGAAAAGAATATTAAAAAAAGAATGTATATATGTATAACTGAATCACTGTGCTGTACAGCAGAAATTAACATAACGTTGTAAGTCCATATACTTCAATTAAAAAATTAAAAAATTAAATTTATAACTTAACCTTAGACAATATATTTAGCAGCTCAGGACAAAGTATTATGAATGTTATTCCTCATCTCATTGTTTCACATACATATGGCAGTTACAAACATAAAGTTGTTATCATACTGTGTGTTCTACCCATTAATAAGTGATATTACCATTTCAATATATTTGCCTTAGCAAAATGTAGAAATTTACATGAATTTGCTTCTAAAATAAACACCTGAAATTACTAATTGTTGATTAGAGTCTCTGAAGAGTTGATTAATTCATTTATTAAATCAACCTATGATTCATTAAGCCAAGGTTTTGACAGAGAATTAAATAAACTGTGTTAAAAATTTTTTTTAAACATTGCAACCATTTTCTCAGTTGTCTTTCATCTGTATGTCTGTCAAATTTACTTAGACATAGTTGAGTTGGTGATACTTTGATATGTAAAGAAGTTCCTTGTTTTAACAGCAAACCATCCACTAGAACACATCTAAATTCTCATTATATAGTTTGACAGTGAAAAAAAAGAAGGCAATAGAGTGACAGGTGTGAGAAAATAAAAGACATTTACAATAATGTAGAACAATAATAGGACTTATTATTGGGTGCTTACTATGCACCAGGTATGCAACACATTTCACATGTGATGACATATTTAATTCTCATAACAACTAAAGGAACAAACTACCATTAGCATCACCATTTTCAGATGAGACCAAAGTCACATCTCTAGTATATGGCAGTGCTGGACTCAAACTCAAGTCTCTCAACACCAAAGTCCATACTCTCAAAAGAAACCTACTGTTTCTTTTGTAATCAGTAATGTGGTTAATGGTATCATTAACAAATAGGGACACTTTCAAGATGGGCAAATAAATGGGACAAAAATCTATGTAAATATAACCTTAATGTTGCAGAAAGTATTACAAGCTACCCGCTGAATGTATTAATAAATGTTAGAGATTCATGTTTTTGGAAAAGGTTATTTGGATTTCCACTTCCAATTAGGATGTAGGAGTACATAAACGAACTTCACTCCTATGGTAGCAGCAAGACAAAAATATTATTATGCTAAAATGTATAATTTTTATAAAACAATTGAAGAGAACTGGACATTAAGATGCCTTAATGAATTAAATTCCAGAGAGAGAGAGCGAGAGAGAGAGAAGAGCCCTTTATAGGTTATCAAAGTGCCACTTCTACACCTGAGGTCAAGCACCTACTGTGGGAATAGGTAAATGGGAAAGTAAGCCCATCCGCATAGAGAGAGAGCCTTGTAGAGACAATGTAAAATCAGCCAGTTACTAATAGAAGATAGAAAATCAGTAATAAAAAATTTAAATATCTTGGCCTGGCAATCTTCTCACTTCCCTTTGCAGAATATTGTTGAGTAAAGGCAGTGGAGGTGAGAGGGAAAAGCAGTCTTTCAGCAGACTTGTGCAGCTACACGATGCTTAATATTCAAGGGATCAGCTACAGAAGAAACCAAAAATGAACCAAAACTACCTAAAATTGCAATCTGAACCACTTCCAGCTCAAACTCTGACAAGATCAAAGAGATTAGCTGAAGAATAAAAAGAGGGCCTTAATCCAATTTGAAACCACTGCTGAATGCAATCAATTTATGGTAACAGGCCATACAAACTCAACTGAACTCTTCATGGAATCTGAAAAATCATTCCTTTTTACTAGTTGTCCCCTGAGAATGGAATATTACTGAAACTCCCTAGGAAAAATAATAACACAACAGCAACAAAATATTTTATAGTTTAATCTCTATTTAATGTACATGCCCAGCATTAAATCTTTTTAAAAAAAATAAGCAGGGCTTCCCTGGTGGCGCAGTGGTTGAGAATCTGCCTGCCAATGCAGGGGACATGGGTTCGAGCCCTGGTCTGGGAGGATCCCACATGCCGCGGAGCACCTGGGCCTGTGAGCCAGAGTTACTGAGCCTGCACGTCTGGAGCCTGTGCTCTACAACAGGAGAGGCCGCGATAGTGAGAGGCCCGTGCACCGTGATGAAGAGTGGCCCCTGCTTGCCACAACTAGAGAAAGCCCTCGCATGGAAACGAAGACCCAACACAGCCATAAATAAATAAATAAATAAATAAAATTTAAAAAATAAGCAAAGAAGCAGGGAATGTTACCATAATTAAGAGAAAAGATAGTCAATAGAGGAAGAGCAACAGATGACCCAGATAGTGTAATGAGTAGGAAAAGTTTGAAAGGACTATAACTATGTTAAGAATCGCAGAAACAAAAAACGAAAACAGAAAACAAAACAAAAAAATAGTTTGGGACAAGAAATGGAAAATTATGGTATGGAAAAGGAATATATGTAGTATATGAAAGAAAACTTCTAAAACAAATATATGATATTTTAAATGTAAAATTATTTAAAATAAATTTAAAGCAGTATAAATCAATTACCCCCTCCTATCCTTTGTGCTAATTTTGGATACAGTTCAGACACAGCAGAAGAAAGGGTTAGTTATCCTTATACAGATTAATAGAAATTATCCAAATCGAAGCACAGAAACAAAAATAAAACAATGAATAGACAACCAGTGACCTGTAGAAAAACATCCAATTTCTAACCTATTTATAATTGGAGTCAAGAGAAGAGAAGAGAAAGAATATGCTAGAAAAAATTTTTTTATGAAAAAATAGCTTCAAAGGTCCATTCATTGTAAAAATTCAATGTACATTTCCAAGAAACAAAATCTAAGCTCAATAAATACAAAAATAACCACCTTTAGACACATCAAAGCCAAACTACTGAAAACCTAAGATAATTTTAAAATGTTGAATGCAGACAGAAAAAACGACACTGTACTGAAGGAAAAACAGTAAGAATGATAATTGACTTCTCATCAGACATAATAGAAGCCAGTAGACAACAAAATGAGACTTTTAGTGTGCAAAGAGAAAAAAAGCCAAGCCTTCATTCAATATTCAACACAAATATTCTTTTAAAATAAAGGCAAAATTAAGACATATTTAGATAATCAAAAGCTGAGAGAATTCATTGGCTCAAAAACCACTCTAAAAAATCCTAAAGGAAGGTCTTCAGATCAACAAAGGAATCCAAAAGTATCTTTTAAAAAAATTACTGAAAAGGCCAGGAAACATAAGGTCAATTTACAAAATTTAATTACATTTCTACATAATAAGAAAAAATAATTGGAAAATGACAATTCTTTTAAGTATAATACAGTATCAAAAATATAAAACCCTTAGGAGTAAGTTTATTGAAAAATATGCAAGAACTTTACAATGAAATATAAAACACATTTTGAGAGATATTAAAGATGACTTAAATGATAAAAGATACAGCACATTCAAAAAGTGGAATCAATATTGGTAAGATGTTAAATCTCAAATTAAACTAGTGATTCAATGCTATCTAGATCAAAATATCAGCATTTTTTGGTAAAATTGACAAGATGTTTCTGAAATGTACATGGAATTCAAAAGGATCTGGCATAGCCAAAACAATCTAGAAAAAGAAAAACAATTTCAGAGGGCTTTCACTACTTGATTTCAAGGTAACATACTGTATCATAAGGTACAATTACTTCCTATTAGTAAAGCTTACAATAAAGCTACATTAATTTCAGCAACGTGGTATTGACAGAAAGGCAAATAGATCTACAGAATAGAACAGAATAGGGAGTCATAGGAGCCAATGCAATTCAGTGGAGAAACAGTCTTTACAATAAATGGTGTTGAAACAAGTGGAACAATGAACCTTGACCCTACTTCACACTACTAAAAAAATTAATTCCAAATGGATCATAGACCTGAACAAAAAAATTAAACCATAAAGCTACTAAAAGCATACACAGGAAAATATTTTATCAAACTTGGGGTAGACAAATATTTCTTAGACTTGTCATAAGAAGTTCCAACTACAAAAGAAAGAAACAATAAATTGAAATACTGGTTGTCAAAAGACACCAGTCAAGAAAAGGAAAGGAAAAGCCACAGACTGGGAGAAAATATAATACATAGGTCTAACAAAAGGCTTATATCTAAATTACACAAAGAACTCCTACAACTCAATAATACAGAGCAAATGATCTGAATAAAACTGGCAGAACACAACAGAAGATACCTGGATGGCTAATAAGTACATGAGAAGATGCTCAATATCATTACTCATCAAGGAAACTCAAATTAAATACACAATGACTAGCTTCACATCCACTAAAATGAAAACAATAAAAAGCCAGACAATACCCACTATTGTTACGGAGATGAAGCTACAGGAACTCTCAACATATTTCTGGAGGGAGTGTAAAATAGTGCAACCACTTTTGAAAAACTGATAGGCAATTTTACTTAATATATATCATGTCCTCGAAGTTCCTCTTC
Source organism: Balaenoptera physalus (assembly GCF_965194825.1). NCBI lineage: Eukaryota > Metazoa > Chordata > Mammalia > Artiodactyla > Balaenopteridae > Balaenoptera > Balaenoptera physalus. Next base: position 7,721,748 of record NC_138893.1, read on the forward strand.
TAGTATAATAAACACAAGGGATACGAAAGCATGTGATGACAAAAAAGACAAATACAAAAAGGTTCATAGCAGGAAATATCAGGCAGTATAAGAATGGATAATCAACTAAGGAGGATATTCTATTTGGCAATAAAAAGAACAAACTATATACACAGAACATGGGTGGATCTTAAACACATTATGTTGACTAAAACAATGCAGAAATTAAAAATATACACTGCACGACTCTGTTTACATCAAATTCTATAAAAAGCAATATTTAACTATGCTGACAGAAATCAAAGTAGTTTTTGCTCCAGGAGAGATTTGAGCATTGAATGGAAAGAGGCACAAAGTTGATTTCTGGGGTGGTAGGACTATTTTGTTTCTTGATAAGGGTTTTAGTTACATATGTATATACATTTGCTAAAATTCATCAGACTGTATTGTTAAGATCAGCTACTTGGATGAAGGAAAAAATGATAGACATATAGGTCCCCAAAAACAAGAGTGCTTCCTTAAAACATGTCCAGAACTAGTCAAACCTTATTTTTTATTACGTGCATCCCCAGTCCACTTGTTTAAAACTAATTTGGAAAAACAATAAAGAGTAGATTAACAAATTATGGGAAGCCAGTATTTTTAAAGTAGAAATAGAAAGGTTTTCTTGTATTTTGCCTTACAGCAAAATCACCCAAACTATACATTTGAGATCATCAGGCTTTCCCTGAAGGGCCAGGGTCCATTAGAGCTCTTGATTAGTGGAAATTTTATTTTTTGAGGAACTCAGTGTCAACATCATTCAATCTCTGATCCCAATTTGGGCTGGTATTGGTATTCTGCCTATTTGTCTTTGACCAATAGGACCCATCCCCTATCTTGCACCCTCAGTTTCTAAGCATTTACCCAATTTCTAAGTGACTACATTGATCTTCCCTACCTGGTGCTCAAGTTTCATCAAGACTGAAATTCTCTCCACAGTTCATGCAACAACTGTTTATTTTGAGTTTACCATGTGCCAGACACTAAATGATAAGCACAGGATGTATTTCAGAGATTGCCTGGAAAAAACAGCAGTATCACCATTTTCTACTTTTTGGAGGGAATTAGAATTGTGCTTTTGAATGGAGTGAGTGGATGTATATTTGAGTAATTCATCACACTTCCTAGGCATATAAAAAATGCAATGACTCCTAATGTAGAGAAAATTGTAAAATCAAAAGTTAAGCTTAAAAAAAATCTAGGAAAGAGTGGATATATGTATAAGTATAACTGATTCACTTTGCTGTACAGCAGAAACTAACAGAACATTGTAAATCAACTATACTCCAATAAAATTTTTTAAAAAGTTAACCTTTATTTAAATATCTATAGAATGAAATGTTGTTATGATTGTCAATTTGGTATTCACAAGAACTTAATTTTGTCAGGAATTTGTAGTTTAAATTTTTACACTACAAGGGACTTCCCTGGTGGCACAGTGGTGAAGAATCCACCTGCCAATGCAGGGGACACGGGTTCGAGCCCTGGTCTGGGAAGATCCCACATGCCACGGAGCAACTAAGCCTGTGCACCACAACTGCTGAGCCCGCGTGCTGCAACTATTCAAGACCACGCGCCTAGAGCCCGTGCTCCACAACAAGAGAAGCCACCGCAAAGAGAAGCCCACGCACCGCAACGAAGAGTAGCCCCTGATCGCTTCAAATAGAGGAAGACCACAAGCAGCAACAAAGACCCAACACAACCAGAAATAAATAAATTAATTAATTAATTTAAAAGAAAAAATTTTTACACTACAAAAGTTAACAGGTTTATACTATAATTACAGACACATTGCCAGTTGTATATTAAAGGTGTTCTTTTAGACATAGTTTTGAAATCATAATCGTAAATATCTTTTTAAAAGTTCATGGAAACTAATATGGAATCCAGGTGTATTTTAACATGTATGATGTATGAGTTGGGGTAGACTACGCTGGAGTAACAAAGAGACCCAGAAATAGAACGGGGCAACAAAATAGAAGTGTTTAATTCTCACACATTTAACAGACTATGGTGGGTCCATGTCAGTGGAAGGTGGTGCTGGGAGGAGTCTAAGTTCTACTTTATTTCATAGAGCAGAGTGGGAAAAATAAGCTAGGTCATGTCCATGAGTATTCTTTATGGCATGCATTACTTTGACCCACTTTCCACTGACTAGAGCTCAGTCATATGGCCATGTACAGGTGGGGACTTGGAGACTAGCTAGAAGAATAGAAAATAGAGTATGGTGGACCGCTTATCAGTCTCTTGGTCAAGGATGCCTTAGAGATAAAGAAGTGCATAAGATTCACCTACTGTTTGTTACCACTACTTTTTAAATCATGCATTTGCTTATTACTTATTGCCTAAGGGTTAGAAGTTTTCAAAACTTGTCAGAATTGGTTCTAGTAGAATTTTACTTTAACTGAATGACTACAATGACTGCTTGTTTTACAGCATAGATATTTTTTCTAACTCTTCTTTATAACAAAAGTATGTCATTGTTTTTGTTTTCCTTATTGAAAAGCAGGAAACTTAATTTCTTCAAAATAGTTCTTTTGTATTATCACTAAGTGAAAACAATTTAAATATCCTCATAACAATGAACTGAATATATCAACTTAAATTCATATGGGTATGAAATATGACTACATTTTATACTTGCATTTTCTCTTTAGACTCTAGCATGGGACCCTATACCCATAGCAACTGTTCTTATGTGTTTGTTAAACAAGTTAGAGTTACTTTGCCTAATAAAAAGCAAGCTGTGTGGTGTATTCCAGGATTTTATGCAGTAAAATTGCTTTGAAAGATTTGTGGGCCATCTTAAAGAATGATCAAATATTACTTTTCCTACACAGTTCCTTTATTTCTTGTTTTCTGTAATGTGAAAGTCACCATACTTGGTACTATGAGGATTACAGATATTTTCAAGATGCTGGTCCTAGATCTCAAGATGTTCACCCTGGAAACAAGGAAGAGTAGGGTGATTGTGACAGTGAATGAGTATTTGATCAAGCTAATTAGAAATTGGACAATTGCAAAGAATATTTTTAAAGAAGACTATAAACTACCTACCTTTGTTTTTTAGTCATTTGTTTCTCTGGAGGTCCCAAAATAAAACCAGTCAGCTTGTGAATATCTCCTTTAGATCCTTGACTTCAAATATCATAATATGCTGTTTCAATCATACTTTTAAAATGTATTTCCCCAACTGTTCTCTTGGTTATAGTATTTTAATGGTTAAACTTACAAACCCATTCACCTCAATTATTCCATTAACTTTAAACCTATAAGGGCTAGTATATCTAACAAAGTTATCACAGGAGGCTCTATTAATGGAGCAGTAGTTCATAGGAATGCTTTTGAAATTATTTCTCATTTCTTAAAGTGCTCATTGACTTCAGTTAGGGAGGAAGAAAATCAACTCACACGAGTGGCCCTCATTCAATTTATCCTTAGTAGTATTCCATTAGCAGTAAGTAAGATGTGTGTGTGTGTGTGTGTGTGTGTATGTGTGTATTTCTTCTCAATAGCTTAGTCACTTCATGGATCCCCTTAGAAGCCCACTTATGATCTGTTTGTTGACTCTAGGTAGTATTAATTGATACAGTTATCCCTAGTCTAACCATAGATGCAACTAAAACTCATCATATATGTAGATTATAGGTGGCTGCAAATTCTTAGTCATTCTCCCCATCCGTAGGTGGAGTCTAGTTCCCTTCCCCTTGAATATGGACTGGCCCTGTCATTCACTTCCCTGATAAAAAGCGAAAGAACTAAGTAACAGTGTATGATTTCCATGGCTGACTTATATGAGTAACAGAATCTCCTGTTTGGCTCTTTTAGAATGCCTGCTCTTGGAACTCTTCTGAGAACCCAGATGTCATGTATAATTCCAAGCCACAAGGTGAGCCCTTGTGTAGACACTCCAGTCACAGCCACAGCTGAGCTCTGTCTAGAACCAGCATCAAACTCCAGTCATTGGAGTGAGCCGTGTTCCACATGCTTCCGGTCAAGGCTTCAGCTGACTGCAGCTTCATCTATGAAATGGGAGACCCCAGTGAGAACCATCCAGCTAAGGTCAGTACAGTACAGTACTAATTCCTTAGTATTCTCAGGTGACTGGTTTCAGGACCCTCCTCAGATACCAAAATGCAAGGATACTCAAGTGTCTTATATAAAATGGCAAAGTATTTGCATATAACCTATGCATATCCTCCCATGTACTTTAAACCATCTCTATTACTTATAATACCTCATACAATGTCAATGCTATATAAATTGTTGTAAGTACAATGTAAATGCTGCGTAAATAGTTGCGCAGTCTGGCAAATTCAAATTTTGCTTTTTGGAACTTGCTGGATTTTTTTCCAAATATTTTCGACCTGCAGTTGGTTGAATTCAGGGCTCTGGAACTTGTGGATATGGAGGGCTGACTGTAGTCCACAAAACTGGGAGAGATAATAATTGAAGCCACTGAGTTCGGTTGTTATTTATTATAAAACAATAGGTAACCACAAGCCAGTGAATTCAGAAACCAGTGTTTGAGTCTAATTTTGTTCTCTTTTCCAAACCCAGGATAACTATGATAAAAACAAAATAACTCATACTTCAAACAGGTACCTTCCTGTTCTGGGGAACAGTCATCTGTATATAATTTTACATGGCCAGTGATAGAAAGATTCAAATGATATTTGAGTTGCTTCATTTAACTTTGGATTCTGCATTATAAAGTAGGTTTGCATGCAAGTACTTACAAATTTGGAACTACCTTTCATTTTTAAAAATGAAAAACTTTAAACATTTATGAGTAATGGATTAGTTAACTGGTAAAATTGAGAGTTTATTATATTTTCTCTAAATGTACCCTGTATATATAGACAGAGATGCCCCTTTCCCCAAGACCTAGACAAGGTTGATTCAAATCCCCATCTATTGATTAGTCTCCTTCCCCCACATTTCAGTGTGAGGTAATGGCTGAAGAAGGGTAGCTCTTAGTTCTCAAAGCTGCTTCTCATTTTAAGCTCCTACCTCTGCTGAATTTCGTCCAATTCAGCGTCTTATTCATGTAGTCCATATAATTAATATAGTCCTTACATCGATTTCTGTAGACTAGATAAACACAGTCCTGTTCCTTAATTTCCCCCCAGAAATTGTATATAGATTTCATTGAGGGCTTAGGGGAGATACAGACACATATCAAAAATAAACTAAACAATAGGTATTCCTGTTTCTTAAGAGCAATAAAAATTTGGGCATACTAGAAAATGGATGATAGTAAAGTCATGGGACTAGGTGAGGGTTCAGTGTCAGTGTAGATAAGAAGTCTAATGCCTGATCCCTGGGGCATGGTAATAGCGTCAAGAAGATGAGGCCGAATCAACAAAGGAGGGTAAAAAGGGACAGCCAGTGAATTAAAAGAAACCCAGAGAAGTGGCTGTCCTGGAATAAAATGTCTCAAGAAATGGCTATCCTGGAATAAAATGTCTCAAGAAAGACAGTAATGTTTTTTGTGTGCTACTGAGAGACCAAGTAAGATGGAAACTTACAATTGTGTTTTATATTTAGAAATCTGTAACCAAGATGAAAGTAATAGGGATCTCAATGAAATGATATAATGAAAATCTTATAGAGTAATTTATGAAAGATTGGGAAGTGTAAGTACAGTGAAGGCATTTTTTTCTCTAGTTTTATTGAAGTAGAATTGATACAGACCACCATATAAGATTAAGGTATACAGCATAATGACTTGACTTACATATATTTTGAAATGATTATCACAAGTTTAGTTAACATACACCATCTCATATAGATACAAAAAAAGGGAAAAAATATTTTCATCTGATGAGAACTCTTAGGATCTATATTCTTTACAACTTTCAAATAGGCCATACAGCAGTGTCAACTATAGTCATTGTGCTGTATGTTACATAATATTAAATATAAAATAATCAGATTGTTTGCTATTGTTATATGAGTTCTTTATATATTATATATTTAACCACTCATCAGAAATAAGATTTGCAAATTTTTTTCCAGTTTGGTATGTTATATTTGCATTTTGTTGATTGTTTCCTTCGCTATGCAGAAAGTTTTTAGCTTGATGTACTCACACTTGTTTATTTTTTATTTTGTTGTCCATGCTTTAGGTGTCATATCCAAAAATAGTACTTCCAAGACCCATGTCAAGAAGCTTTTTTCTTATGTTTCCTTTTAGGAGTTTTATGGTTTCCAGGCTTACATTTAAGTCTTTAATCCATTTCAAGTTAATTTTTGTGAGTGGTAGATAGGATTCTAGTTTCCTTCTTTTACATGTGAATATCCAAATTTTTCAGCACCATTTATTGAACAGACTGTTTTTCCTCCATTGAGGATTCTTGGCTCCCTTGTCAAATATTAGTTGACCATATATACACAGGTATATTTCTGGGCTCTAGATTCTGTTCCACTGGTCTATGTGTCTATTTTTTATGTCAGTACCACACCATTTTGATTACTCTATCTTTATAATACAGCTTTAAATCAGAAACTGTGGTGCCTCTTGCTTTGTTGTTCTTTCTCAGGATTGCTTTTGTGGGTCCATATAAATTCCAGGATTGTTTATTCTATTTCTGTAAAAATATACCATTGGAATCTTGATAGGGGTTGCATTGAATCTATAAATGGCTTTGGGTAGTATGGACATTTTAATATTAATTCTTCCAATCAATGAACATGGAATATCTTTCCATTTATTTCTGTTTTCAGTTTCCCTCATCAGTCTTACAGTTTTCAGTTTCGGTATCTTTCACCTCTTTGGTTAAATTTATTCCTAAGTATTTTATTGTTTTTCATTATATTGCACATGGTATCATTTTCTTTATTTTTTTTCAAATAACTCATTGTTAATGTATAGAAATTCTACTAATTTTTGTATGTTAATTTTATATCCTACAACTTTACTGAATTCATTGATAAGATCTAAGTTTTTTGGTAGAGTCTAAGAATTTTCTATATATAAAGTATGTTATCTGCAAATAGTGACAGTTTTACTTCTTTTTTTCTAATTTTGATGCTTTTTACTTCTCTTCTTGCCTGATTGCTCTGACTAGGGCTTCCAGTACTATGTTGAATAGGAGTGGTGAGAGTGGGCAACCTTGTTTTATTCCTGATCTTAGAGGAAAAGCTATTAACCTTTCACCATTGAGTATAATGTTAGCTTTGGGCTCCTCATATATGGCCTTTATTATATTGAAATATGTTCCTTCTATTGTTAATTTGTTAAAAGTTTTTAACATAAATGTATGCTGAGTTTTGTCAAATGCTTTTTCTGCATCTATTAAGGTGATCATATTATTTTTTTCTTTCATTCTTTTCATGTGATGTATCACATTTATTGATTTGCTTATGTGAACCATCATTGCATTACAGGGATACATCCCACTTGATCATGGTGAATGATCCTTTCAATGTGCTGCTAAATTCAGTTTACTAGTACTTTATTGAGAATTTTTGCACCTATATTCCTCAGGGATATTGGCCTGTAGTTTTTCTTTTCTTGTAGTGTCCTTTTACGGCTTAAGTGTCAGAGTAATGCTGGCTGCATAAAATGAGTTTAGGAGTGGTCCCTCCTCTTTTATTTTTTGGAAGATTCTGAGAAGAATTGGCATGAATTTTTCTTTAAATATTTGGTAAAACTTTCTAGTGAAGCCTTCTGGTCCTGAAATTTTTTTCCACTGACAGATTTTTGATTACTGATTCAATTTCCTTACTAGTAATTGGTCTGTTCAGGTTTTCTATTTGTTCCTGGTATAATCTTGGTAGTTTGTATGTTTCTAAGAATTTTTCCATTTCTTCTAGGTTGTTTGGTTTGTTGGCATATAGTTGTTCATAGCAGCTTCTTATGATCTTTCGTATTTCTGTGGTATCAGTTGTAATATCTCCTCTTTGATTTATAATTTTGTTGATTAGGGTTCTCTCTCTTTTTTTCCCTTGGTTAGTGTAGCTAAAGGTTTGCCAATTTTGTTTACCTTTTCAAAGAACCAACTCTTAGTTTTGTTAATAGTCAAATCATTTTTAAAGGTCATTTTTTTTTAAAGGGGAAGAGACACTAGATCAGTATGTACAGTGCCAGGAGTTTTGGGTTTAGTTTGGTTTTGTTTTTATTCTAAAGATATCATAGTTGTTCTGAATGTACTCACCACTGGCTCATTTACATTATTAGTGTGAAAGTAAACACACACACACACTCAAAATCAAAATAAAATCATAAATATTTGTGACTGTAAAACTTCTATTGCCTTACCTTGTCCAATCTATTCTACACTTCATTTCTTATCTTACTCATTCTGTGATTAAGCAGGAAATGAGTTTTCCCTTTCCTTTCACTTGTCTCATCCTGTCAATGAGTCAACAAATCAAACACAACTTGTCAGGCTCCCTTGCTGACACAAAAACCAAGAAAAGGAAGTGGTAATTATTTTCATCTACTGAAGTCATCAAGCTCTAGTAGCTGAAACTTACAAAGTCCGTGCTAAAATCTTATTTTACAGCAGAGCACAGGCACCACAGTTAGCAGCATGCAACAAATGTCAGACGAGAGGGAAGGGCTAATAAGACAGATGAGCTCAAGAAGAGAAGACAGCATAGGAAGCAGTGGTTCGTGCATGCTGATTCTCTAGTCATTATTACTAATAATTTCTGGTTTGGCCTTTTTTAGTTCAGCCTCACTACAGGTTATCAACTTTATTAATATTTTCAAAAAATCAACTTTTGGATTTGTTAGTTGTGTTTATTATTTATCTGCTTTCAGTTTCATTGTTTTTGTCTTCGTTTTATTATTTCCTTTATCTACTCTGTTTTACTTTAATTTTCTATTCCTTTTCAAACTTCTTATGGCGGAAGTTTTTCAAACTTCATTAATTGAAATTTTTCTTCATTTTCATACACACATATAAAGCTATAAATTTCTTACAAAACACTGATTATGATGTAGTCCACAAATTTTGATGTATTTTATTTTCATTAACATTCATATTAATATATTTTACAATCACTTGAGATTTTGGTCTTTGTCCATCAGTTTCTAAAATTTATGTTATATAATTTTCCAATATTTGATATTTTCCAGATAGGTTATTGTTATTGATTTCTAATTTAATTTTGTTGTGATGAGAGAACATATTCTCAGAATTCAGCATTTCATGTACTCCTATGTTTTCTCTTAAAGTTTTATAGTTTTATCTCTCACATTTAGTTTTTTATTTATTTTGAGTTAAGTTTTTGTATGTTGTGAGAAAGGGGTCCAACTTCATTCTTTTCATATAGATATCGAGTTTTCCAAGGATCATTTGTTGAAAAGTCAATTTTTCTCATTAAATAGTCTTGGAACTTCTATTAAAAAATGAACTGACCACAAATATGTGTTAATTTCAGTGCTATTATATTAATCTACATTTGTATCCTCATTTCAGTAATGCACTGTCTTGATTACTGATTATTGTAACATTTTAGTAAGTTTTACTATCTGGATGTTTGAATCTTCCAACATTATTCTTCCTTTTTAAGATTATTATGGTTATTCTGAATCTCTTGCATTTTTTGATAAGAACTGTGTTGAATCTATAGGTCAATTAGAGGAGTTATAGCATGATAACAATATTGTTATCCCTATCCATGGATATGGAATGTCTTTCCATTTATTTTGACCATAAATATTTTATTTTACTCCATTTATTTTGAGATATTCCAGCTCTCTTTTGGTTACAGTTTCCTTGGTATATATTTTTTCTTTGATTTTACTCTTAATATATTTGTATCTTTTAAGTATGTCTCTTACAGACAGCACATATATATTGTATCCATTCTTCCAGTCTTGATTTTTATATGAAATGCTTGATTCATTTACTTTTAATGCAATTACTGATAATATAGGATTTATATCTGCCATTTTGCTATTTTGTTTACTATATATCATATATATGATAAAGATTTACTGTATATCATACATGCACATTTACTGTATATCATATATAATAAACAAATATATCATATTTATTGTTCCTCTTCTTCCGTTACTGACTTATTTTGCGTTAACTAAATATTCTCTAGTGTACCATTTTAATTCCGTGTTTCTTTTACTGACTTTTTTGATGTATGTTTTTAGTAATTTACTTGGGGACTATAATTAAAACCTTAATTTACAGTCTGTTTCATATTAATACCAATTATATAAATTTCATATTAATTTCAATTATATAAAAAGATTTCCCAAAAGAGCTTGATCCAATCAATCTCCCATTCTGTGGAGTGGGACTCTTGTACGCTGTGGGTCATACCTTCAGTGCTCTGACAGTTTACACCTCCACCTTAGGCTTCTCTCCCTACTTCTGCATAGCCTGTGGGTCAGCCAGATGTAAGACACTGGGGCCTTCTTAGGGCTTCCCGGGGCATACACACAGACCTGTATACGTGCCTCATGTTGGAGATTTTCAAAACCCTTGTGAATCTTTCACTCCCCAGATATTCCTTTTTGTTTTTTGCCAGCCTCTTTTTTGCTCCTACGGGTATTACTGCCTCAGGCAGCTGCAGTGTTAAACATCGGTGTCTGTTTTTGGTGTGTGTGCTGTATGTCTGTATGTGTTTGGTTGTTGTTGCTGTTGTTTAGCTCCCTGGGAGTAGGGCTTTTCTCACTGAGTGAGTGCTGATTCTGATCAAATAAGAAAAAGCCTTGCAAATGGGTTTTATGTCAGGCAGATCAAATGGTGACAGTTCTCTCAGGATGGGCTTTTCTGTGAGCTCCATACCCAGTTCGACTCCTCCATTGGCTGCAGGGATGCTGGTTTTTACAACTACCATGGAGATGGGGAGAAGAGGCTTGGGATGGGACAAGATAAAATGCCAAAAAAACTCCCTGTTCTCACTGAGATTCAACCAGTTTTCTTGAATAAATGCTCTTTTGATGATTGCTAGTCTTTGGTTAATTTCCTGGGCTCTGAAAAACTTGAATTTGACTACGGTTGACCCTTGAACAACATGGGTTTGAACTTCAGGGGTCCACTTATATGCAGATATTTTTCAACAATAAGTACTATAATGCTACAGGTTGGTTGAATCTGTGGATGAAGAGGAACTACAGATACAGAAGGCCAACTATAAATTATACATGGACTAATCCCTGCCTTGTTCAAGGGTCAACTGTACTTTTTTTGCCAGATTTTTTTACTTTTATTGAGTAGCAGATTCCATTCTAAATGTGCTGCTGCATGATAATTTAATCTTACGTTCACTGTATATAGCTAAACTTTATACTCTCCTATTTTACTTGAATATTTTATATATTTGAATTAATGTCTATCATATTATATTTTTATTTACTCTCTCTTTTATTTTTATTCTCCTTTTCTGCCTTCTGTTAAGTGTTTTTTGTGTCCTGGAGTAAAATTTTAACATGTTTTAATTCTTATAAGTAATTATCTTAAATATTTAATATGTACATTTGACTTTATTAAGTATATTATCAATCATGATCCCCAACTTTCTCCAACAGCAGGATCTCAGAATGCTACATCTCTAATTACCCAACTACAATTTTTCACATTATTCTAGTTTCACACTGTATTTATCCTCTTGGTTATTCATCTTCCAGAATAGTTCATATTATCATTGTTTTCTTGAGTCAATGATAATTTAATTTTATACTTAACAACTAATTTTTTTAACTTTTTATTTTATATTGGAGTATAGTTGATGAACAATGTTGTGTTAGTTTCAGGTGTACAGCAAAGTGATTTGGCTATACATATGCACGTATCTATTCTTTTGCCAATTCTTTTTCTTTTTTCTTTTTTTTTTTTTAATTATTTATTTATTTATTTATTTTTGGCTGTGTTGGGTCTTCGTTTCTGTGAGGGCTTTCTCCAGTTGTGGCAAGCGGGGGCCACTCTTCATCGCGGTGCGCGGGCCTCTCACTGTCGCGGCCTCTCTTGTTGCGGAGCACAGGCTCCAGACGCACAAGCTCAGTAGTTGTGGCTCACGGGCCTAGCCGCTCCGCGGCATGTGGGATCCTCCCAGACCAGGGCTCGAACCCGTGTTCCCTGCATTGGCAGGCAGACTCTCAACCACTGCGCCACCAGGGAAGCCCGCCAATTCTTTTTCTATTTAGGTTGTTCATAATATTGAGCAGAGTTCCCTGTGCTATACAGTAGGTCCTTGTTGGTTATCTGTTTTAAAAATAACAGTGCGTACATGTCAATCCCAAACTCCCTATCTATCCCTCCCCTTCCACCCTTCTCTGGTAACTATAAATTCGTTCTCTAAGTCTGTGAGTCTGTTTATGTTTTGTAAATAAGTTCATTTGTATCAATTTTTTTTTTTAGATTCCACATCTAAGAGATATCATACAATATTTGTCTTTCTCTATCTGACTTACTTCAGTCAGTATGACAATCTCTAGGTCAACTAATTTCTTAATGCACAATTTTTTTTATCCTACTCCAAATTTATGAGATAGATTTCCATCCCTCTTTCTGAAGTACAATACATTTTAGTACTGTTTTTGGTTAGTATCTGGAATTGGTAATATCTTTCATTATTGTGTATAATGTCTTTATTTCCGCCACACACAGTGATCCTTGGATTACAGCTTAGCTAGATATATAAATTGACAGTTTTTTCCTTCAGCACTTTGGAGCTCGTTTTCTGCTACCTTCTGTCTTGTATTATTGTGTGGTGAACCCTAGTTTCAATCTATTATTCCTTTGTAGGGAATGTCTTTTCTTTCTATTTGCCTTATCCTTGTTCTTGGCTTTCTGCAGTTTTCCAGCACTTTGGCTAGAGGTGGATTTAGCTCTATTTTCCCTAATATTTCAGCTTAATCATACATTTAATTAGTCCTTTAAAAATTATTGGCATATTACTTATTACCCATTATCTTTATTTGCTCCTTCTCAAACTATTGTTAGACTACGTATGTTGAATGCTCTCATTCTACTCTTTCTGCCTTTATCTCCACTTAGTGTCTCTCTCTTTATCTCTCTTGACTAAACTGTAGGTAATTTCCTAAAACCTATCCTAATGTTTAACAATTCTCTCCTCATTCATGTATACTTGTTATTTAACACATTCTCTAATATTTTCATGTCAGCTGCTCTATTTGTTTTTGGTTATGGAAGTTCTAGTTCTGTCTCAAACCATGTTATTTTTTGCCAATAGTGTTTATTTTCCTTTCTAGGATTTTTTATTCTTTCTCTTATATCTTTAAACTTTTAAAATTTAATTATTATATAGCTGTGTGTGTTTGTTTCATCCGTGCTGAAGCTCTTAGGATTGAATCCTTCTGTGTGTTGGGTTCACTTGTTCACATTCATATTAGATTTTTTTCTTATATCCTCTGCAATTTTGTTATTACATTATCTACGGCAGGGCTTTTTTCTTCTATGGTAATAGCCCAAGGACTGGTTTTTGAAAAGTCCTTCAACTAGTTCTGTGTTTGCTTCTACCAGATGCACCAAAGTTTTTACTTTGATTTTAGAGAATCCTGACACATGGTTAGCCTAAATTTACTCAGTCTATGTAAAACACATGATTCTGTTCTTCAGAGGATACTTTTTTAACACCCAATAGCCAGACAGCTTGTAAACTTCCTGGACTAAGAGATGGCTTTGTTCTACTGAGGGGACAGCTTTCAAAGTATCCCACATTAATATGTGGTCACAGGTACAATTCCTGCCTAACAAGTACCAAGGCCTTGTCTTCTTTCCTGGCTACTGATCAGATCACCTCCACCTCTTCTCTAGCCCTCTATGACCATGTCAATTCACCTCTGATTGTTCTGGTTTCTGTTTTTCGCCTCATCTTTGTCACATGTATATTTCCTATCCTTATTTTCTTGGCTATCATTTACTAAGTGCTTCTAGATGTCTTAAGTGAGAGTTTTAGCTGAGTCCACCAATTTGCCTTCACCATATATTTTCCTAACATAATTTTTAATTTAATTTTGGCAGCTGTGTGGGGGAATGGATTAGATCAAGGTAAAAAATAAAATTTGGAGAGATAGGCATTATTCCTCAATATGAATGAAAGGTCAAATAATTCTCAAAGTTACATCTTTTCATGCAATTTACATTCAAAGCAATAAGTTTGCTATTTTCCAAGTCCTCTGGTACTTAATAGCGAAAAAAGTAAAGGCATACGTTCCCAGGTTTTAGCCAAATTTCATAACAGCCAATTTAATCATACTTTACCTGTCCTTTTTATTTCCTGGACTTGAAATAATGCACTGCTTTTCTGGCAGCATGACAGATGACAGGATCAGTTGGAGCAGTGTATCCATTATTAAATTAACTCTGCTTGGTAATCAACTTCTTAAAACACTCCTGAGAGAATAAAAGTTGTGACAGTTGACATGTAGTTCAAAAAAGAAAAAAACAAAAAACAAATGTAAAAGGCCCTTTTTAAAAAAAAATTGCTTCTTTGGTCAACAGCAATTTAATAGGATTGTTAGGGTGCTGTCCTCATGTTTCTGGGCTGCTGGTAGACATCAGAGTCATTATTTTTTAAAGCCTTTTTATCTTCTCTCTATGCCTGCTATTTCAGAAATCATATGGTTCATTCTCATGTCCCTGCACTCTTTTTTCCTAGCAGGGAATGTCCTTCAAAGATAATATGAGCTCTACCTCCACAAGCTGGAGAAATAGGATGTATGTTTTTCTTTTTGTAGCACTGGGGAAAAGTTCAGATGAATTCAAACATATGTAGGTGGCAAGCTCTTCATATGTTATCCAGAGGAGGGAATTACAAATAAGTAGTAGTGAGGTTGCAGGAAGTCTACATGGATATTTCGTAGGGTATCCCAATTAAAGGAAAACATTCACTAAAGGAGTTAGACACTACCGTAGAGATTTTCAACAGAGCAATGATTTTCTATCAGTCCTTGTGAGTATGGTTTATGACTGAGGATAATCACATATAACAAAAAGGTCATAGTATGACTCCCATTGATAACAGAGAAAATCTCACCAGGTAAATTTGAAATCGAACCTTGGTTATCTTATATTAGGTATGAGGTTTATGGATTTATACTTAAATTCATTAAAAAACACATCTATTAGCCAGGAATTATTATTAGTTCCTCAAAAGATGATGAAGGTAAGAATGTTCTCCTATAACTATAGTATTTAATAGTACAGTGGTAATAAAAATACATTAATATGCTGCACGTGCAGGCAAAATCCTGCCCAAATTGATGGAGCTGGTACTGTTTATGGACAGGGAAAAAGAGAATTCCATAATTATTAGTTCAGTGGCTTAATCTCAAATAGGTTTCACTAATAACCTTATTATAGACTGAATATTTATGTCCCCTCAAAATTAATATGTTAAGCCTAACTCCCAATGTGATGGTGTTTGGAGGTGGAGCCTTTTGGAGGTGATGAGGTCATGAATGTGAAACTCTCATGTATGGGACTTGTGCCCTTATAAAATAGGCCCCAAAGAGCTTTTTTCCCCATCCCAGAATGTGAGGACATATATAATTAAAGTAGTCAAACAACAAAAATGAATGAAAATTCTGGAATTGGCCAAGATGCTATTGAGAAAACTGGTACTAAATAAGAAATAGGGTTCAACATGGGACAGGAGGGGAGCAGTGATTAGAACAAATAAAACCTTTTCTTGTTTATACCTCATCACATTGAGATCCCTCATTAAACAGAAACTTATGCTACAGGGTGATGGGGGAAAAATCAGAAGTTTTATCATCAACGTGTGATCCTAAGTAGGGATGGACTTCAAGAAAACAGAGAATTTTGTTTTATTTATTTCTTTAACAGGATATTACTACAAGCAAAATATGCTTCACTCTGCTGTAAATGCATCATTTAATTTATTGATATTCTTTCCTACTTCACCAGCCAAAGACATATTTCATAATCCTTTCTCCATTTCCTTTCCAAAATACTTGATATTACTACAATACAATAAGGCATAAAAAAATTCTCAGGTGATTTAAGGAATCAATCTCAGTATTTTATTTTCATTCCTTATTTTTTTCACCTTGGATATAAGTAATGATTCTAATGCATTTTTTTTGACTTATGAATCATAGGAAGGACTTAGCTAGAAGGACTTTAGATTTTACTATAAAATATCCAAAAGCCAGTAAAATGTCAGAGTTGGTCACTTATTTATTTATTCACTGAACAGATATTTATTCACAAACCAAGTATACTCTACTAGACCCTGTGGTACCTTCAGTGAAGGGGAAGGTGATGTCTAACAAATTACCACAAACTTAGCGGCTTAAAACAGCACAAATTTATTACTTCACAGTTGCCATGGGTCATGATGGTGGTTATTAGTTAGATGGTTTCCTGGCTTAGGCTTCCACCAGCTGAAATCAAGGTGTCAGTGGGGACTGTGTTCTCATCTGGGGCTCAGGGTCCTCTTCCCCATTCACTGGTTTTGTCAGGATTCAGTTCCTTGTAATTGTAGGGCTGTATTTTCCATTTTCTTGCTGGCTCTTTCTGGGGTCGCTCTTAGCTCCTAGAAGCTGCCCTTGGGTCCTAACCATGTGACCCCCTCCTCCCACAATAGGACAGCTCATTTTTTCAAGGCCAACAGGAGAAATTCTTTCCTGTGGAATCTATCCCTGCAGTCTGCTAAGACAGTCTATATAACTCAACCTAATAGAGTGACTGCACCATGTTCATAGGCCCCACCCACACTGAATGGGAGGAAATTATACAGAGTGTATACTCCAGGGGCCAGGAATCTTAGAAGTCTGCAACTACACCTGCTCTCAAAGATTTTTTCTAGCAAGGAGAGAGGATTTGTCCCCAAATAGCTATGATACAAAATTCAACCCCTCTATTGATATATCCTTCCTACATTTTCAGTTAGAACGTCTGAATATTAGGATTAAATGTTTTAAATCTTTTACTATATAGTAAATGTACTATAGTAAAGTTGGGGTTGACATATCTAATTAGTATTCCATTTTTTCAAACTGAAAATTTAAAAATTACATGCACATTTTACAGTTTGCAAATATATATGTATTTTGGTGAACTCTTTTTCTCATTTGACCTATTATGAACATTTTCCATTGTACTCTATTGCATTCACTGCTATTATACTTATAATGCCACATAGGAACTTTTTAGATTGATTTGTCATCACATTCACGTTTCCTCACTGTTAAACAAATGGGAAGTTTTTCCCCCAAAAAATGTTACCATCATCGATAGTATGATTGATATTTTGTGTTTAGATACGCTGTATTTGAAATACAGTTTTATCTTATAATTTAAATATTCACTCAGATACATTTTCGTGAGCGGTTTATGGTTATTTATATATACTGATAAATTGCTTCACAAAGTGCAGTACCAATTGAAGCCCTAGTTGCTATTTAAGAGAACTAATAAATTGTTGTTATTTAAGTTTGAAAAAAATACACTGAAACTTAATGGGTTTTTAAAAATTACAAAATGCCTACATGCTAAGCCCCATAGAAGCATTGAGAGATATCTAGGAATTCATCAATTTGTAAATGTTTTAATTGTACAGATGAGGAACCTGAGTTCTCAGGAGGTTTCTTTGGGACTGTTCAAGGTCACACAGCAATACTTGTCAGAAACAGGTAAAGAAAGAAAACCAGCGCTCACATCCAGCTCAATCCCTTTGCACTGCAGACATGCTTCTTAGAATTTGGTGGTCTCCAGATCATTTCCTGGGGGGCTTGTTTAAAAAAAAGCAAGAGGCCCACTCTGGTGGATTCTGAACCAATCTATTTTTATTCTATAAAAGCACTCATTTGATTCTGATACAAACTATTTGGAAGGCCATTGTACTCAGCAATCTGCTAATAAATCTATTATATGTATAAAGAAATTCCAAAAAAAGATACAATAGAAAAAAAAATACTAAGGTTTGGAGCTTGCCCTTCGTTTAAGCTGAGAGTTAACTTCAACTTTTTTTCTTCCTTAAAGAGTCTGAGACACACAGACTCAATATACTTATTTATTATTCTTGTTTTTAAAGGCAATAAAATTTCTAGTTTTATTATATAAAAGTAACACATCAGTTATAAAAAAAATTTCAGCACCATAAAAAGATATAATGTGAAAAAAAAAAAATCCCCTTCCCTACTGCTCCAAGGACACTTCCCAAAGATAACCTCAGGGAATTGTGTATCATTTCTTCTAGGCATCTTTTTCTCAGTGTTTAAGCATAAATCTATGAATGAATTTTTCTTATATGAATGTCAGTATACTATATGAACTGTTTTGCAATTTCCTTTTTCCACTTAATATATCAGGCTTCATCCCAGTATATCTATGTATTTTTTAAATGGTTGCATAGCATCTCATTACACAGTTACATCAAAATGTTTTTAACCAGTGCCCTACAACAACATATTCAAGCATTTGTCCTACTTTTATGCTATTAAAAACAATGCTCTAGTGAACATCACTTTGGATATTTACTGTTTCATCTTCCTACAGCTATTTTTTTAAGGTAGACTATCTAGAGGTCAAAGTGTTTATCATTTAAAATTGCCATTCAAAACAAAAAATCCCTCCACTTTCAGTAGAATTTGAGAGTGTATTTTTCTTTCATTTTTACCAGTACAGAATACTGTCAATCTCTTCAATATTTATCATGATTGTAGACAAAATATAACATCATAGTAATAGATAATATATATGCAGTGCTTACTGTGGCTGAACATCTCACCAGTGCTTAAGAAGGTTAACTTATTTAATCCTGGAAACAACTCTATGAATTGCTACTATCCCCATTTTTCAGATGAGGAAATCGAGACACAGAAAGGTTAAATGATGGGTCTGAGGTCACAAGACCAGCCTGGTTTTAGAGTTGAGATCTGTACATAGATTGTCTGATTGTGTGACTCTACACTCCTCATTTTTAAAAAGAGCACTATAACTATTTTGGTTTTCATAAACTTTAGGGTAATATTTAATATTCTGTAAGTTTTATAAGGTTCAATAAATATGAATTTATTCATCAAATTTTGTATTTAAAATTCTAGGTCATGTCCTTGCCCAGCAAGCTATTGTTATTTATCAGAGTTATTTGTCAAAAAGGAAATTAGAGGGACTTCCCTGGCAGTCCAGTGGTTAGGACCCTGCGCTTCCACTGCAGGAGGCGTGGGTTCGATCCCTGGTCAGGGAACTAAGATCCCACAAGCTGAGCAGCATGGCCCACCCCAAAAAAAAGGAAGTTAAAAAATATGTTCCCATTGTGTTATATCTCTTTTTCAGTTTATTTAAGCTAATTTTCTGCAATACAGTCATTTTAATCTTATTTATCAGTCTTTTTATTTGGGCATCTGGGTATGCTTTTACATTATAAAGACATTCATTTATATATTCTGTTAATATTTTTAGAATAAATTCTAATTTGGTTAGAAGTAAACACTAAAACACATATTTGTGTGTTTTAATTTCTATTAAATTTGTTAGTAATTATTTTAAAATGTGTTATAAAATGTTATTATGGTCAAATATTGGTGGTGTTATGACCAAAAAGAGAAATTGATGTAAAGTAAGTAGTATTCCAATAGCAAATTCAACATAAATTTGATCTAATTTAATTTAACCATGTAAGGTATATCATTGAGAAAAAAATTTTAGAAGAATATACGCAAACATCATCATAACTTTTTAGAGTGGTAGAATTATGGGCTCTTTTTACTTTCTTCTTTTCTCCCACAAACCGTCTCTAATATTTTAAAATTCTCTTGACTTTTCAATTAATTCTGCACTGTAATATAGGTCCAGAAAAAAAAAAGAGATTGTTTTCCTTAGCTTGTAGTAAATGCCATAGAAATATATGTACTTACTCTCTAATACACGAGTCTAAAATAACTAGTTTTTTCTTAAAATGTCTGGATATGAGAAATAGTGTTGTATAATTTTCTTGTTACTTTTCTGTATTCTCTTAAATTAAAAGTCTGGCTATGCATATTTTTAAAAATAAAACATTATTTCCTGAGAAGGAAAACATAGCTAATTAATAAATTGTAATTTAAGGTAATGTAAGAGCTGCATGGCAGAGTGAGGAATGCAGCAGATCTGGCTTCCAAGGTGAGACCCAAGCGATGGTGTATAATGATGGTGTGTCAGCCTTGGTATGAGTTGGCCGACACCACATGCACAAGCAAAGGAGGGAACTTAAAACAACGATGGTGAGACTTCCCTGGTGGCGCAGTGGTTAAGAATCTGCCTGCCAACCCGGGGGACATGGGTTCTAGCCCCGGTCCAGGAAAATCCCACATGCCACAGAACAACTAAGCCCACGTGCCACAACTACTGAGCCCGCGTGCCACAAGTACTGAAGCCCGCAGGCCTGGAACCCGTGCTCTGCAACAAAGAGAAGCCACTGCAATGAGAAGCCTGCGCACCGCAACGAAGAGTAGCCCCCGCTCGCCACAACTAGGGAAAACCCGTGCGCAGCAATGAAGACCCAGTGCAGCCCCAAAATAAATAAATTAATTAATTAAAAAAAAAAAACAATGATGGTAAAGCACAGTGTAGCTTTCCAGCATCACTGAATGCCGTATTCTGTTCAGGAAGACCGTATTTATTATGAAGTACGAAGAGGCCTTCCCATCATCAAAGCAGCAACTCTGTATTCTTAAAGATGCAGGGATCTCCAAACATTAGGTAGGACATCGTCATTTTAAAATATTTTACACATACATTCATATATGTATCTGGATACAATTTTAAGTATAGACATGAATAAAACCCTTGGCTTCCTGTGCCTGCCTTTGTTTTATAACTCCATTTTTGTATATTCAAGGAACTCCTTCCTCATCTATGGAACTCTGTGTGTGTGTATCTACTCTGAATTTTTTAGTATTTTTCCTTATGTGGCCTTATTAATTTTTTCCCTGTGGCTCATTGGCTCTTACTATTAAATAGGTTACCTATATCTGTGCTAAGATGAGAATAAAGATCAGAAAATTTAGTGAAACAAAGCAAAGCAAATGCTAGTGCAATCACTACCATTGTATTTTTCCATTTATGTATTTCCCATCTGACCAGATAGTTAAAAGTTCTTTTACAATCAATATAAATTTCCTCTGTCACTGGAAAGAACCATAAGACTTTGGATTTACCTGTTTTACAAGAAACATACTTGGAATACAGAAACAAAATCTCCTGGCTTTAAACTAATCTATGTCAACATGATAACAAATATTCTAGGACGGCAAAGTAGCAACTGCTTATTTGACGAAGATGGTGAGAAACGTTGCAGATCTCAGATCCCTCACGTATGTCTTCCTTCATTAAAATGTAGGTACTTTGCGTCTTAAGTCCCCTGGTACTGTGTACCTCAGTCATTTAAGTCAACTTGACATCTGCTCGGAATTAGTCACTGTGCTCACTAGGTCTAATGAGATTCACTCATGTGGAAAGTAAGCAGCCCTCTTAGGTAGAGTGAGACCCTACACTCTTCTCCTGCCCAACCTGCAGGGAAGAAATGCCTCCCAGTCGCAGAATATACCATTCCCAAAGGAAATGTGCAAGCCTACAAGTTAGGTTAGTAAAATTGCAATTTTCCCACGGGTGTGTCATATCGTGAAACCATACTCCGTAACAGAAATTTTAAAGATTTTCTTCTCTTACCAAATTCACTGAAAATAGTGAGAAGTGAAAAAAAAAAATCAGAAATAAGCAGAAACCAAATAACAGACAGATGCTCCACAGCCAGACTAACTAAAGCAATCTTGCAGACTAGTTAAATAAACCACAGAGCATTCAGCAGTCGGAAGCCTTTACCTTGATGGAGTTATTCATTCCACTGGATACTATTATAGGCTTTGGCTTAAAAGTTTCTTTGCCTACAGTGATTATCTCAGTTACTGGTCAGCGTTATTGCTTGCTTTCTTTGAAGACTGAACATTATCAATTCCTAAAGATTCTTTACTGAGGAGGCATGGAATGCAAACTTAGATGAAAGCAAACGTCTTTAGGATGGAGCAAAAGTTTTGAAAAGTGGAGGAATCAATGGTAAACTGTACTGACTATGCAAGTTGCCTTGATATGTAGCTTGTATGTGATCCAACCCTCATATCTGGGCGATTGGAATAATTAATAATTAAAATCTTCTCAGTCCAGGTTGCTACATATTTCTATTTACAGTTGCAGTGTGGCTAGTGGGACCAGGAGGTACCCAAAAGGATCAGTTGGGTTCCACAGATATTTCTCTCTGTCCTCATTGTGTAAAAGCAGCCCTACTGCCCTCTGATAAGGGTCAGTTATACATGATGATATGACATTTCCTCTTCACCTACTGGTTCTTGAACACAAGGTGTTCAACATTTCCTGAGGGCAGCCCTAAGATACAGTTCAGTGGGACTCTTGCTGTGTCCCCTGGCAAGAGTGTTCTCCCTTTGGGGGCCAGGGCTTCTAAATCTTCAGAGTTTAGAGTTGCAGGCCTGAGAAAGACAAAATGTGCCAGTAGGTCATTGGGAAGGATGGTGGGATGGTGAGCATAGCCACTCCTGCTTCAACTCCTTGGTTCCTGGACCAACTTATTCTCCTTATTGAAAAAAAAAAAAAAAAAAAAAAGCACCATATACCGCTCTTTAATTAGAAAAGTCACTCTGTCCTAAAGTTTGGTACCCCATGCTTTCAGCATGTTTCCTCCATGCTGGCACTTCATCATTCTAAGAAACTGGCTACCTCTAGATGGTGGATACATGTGATGACCAATGGGTCACATGGTCATAGGCTCAGTCCTACCCCTCCTTCTTTGGTCAAAGCCTATGCTGTGCAGGATTCCATGTCTATAGATCAGTCACTCTGTTAGTCCCTGCGTCCTGGTGATGGCCGATGCTCTGCAGGCAGGAAAGGTGACTCCATACCAGGAATAGGTATCTATTCTTGTGAAGATAAATCACCAGTACTTTTAAGATGCAAAAAGGCCTACTGTATTCAACTTGATACCAAGTTGCTGGTTGGTTTTCTTAAAGAACAGGGCCTTATCAGGGGCCCAGGGTTGGTTTTGTTGCTGACAAATTGGACACTCAGGAGCAGCAGTATCTATATTTTGATAAGTGGGGTTCCATCCTGTTAGGTCCACGCACAGGGTTTTTTTCTGCCACTACTTTCACTCTGTCCATGTGATTATGTTGTCAGTTATGGAGTGGCCAATGATGGAGGTTGGCTAATGTCATTGGCTGAGCCATTTCTTCTCTGGTATTTCAATGTTTTTTTTTTCTGTGAGGGATCCTGGGTTTTGATAACACATGATAGAAAAATCTTTACACTCTCTTGTGTCCATCCACATGCCTCTTCCCCGAGTCTCCTTGTTTCTGATGCACCTGTCCTTTTTTTTGTCCAGGTCACTGACCACATGGCCTTTTATTTCATGTATATGTTAAGCAACACTTTTCCTGGCTGCCCATCTCTTTTGTCCTATGGACACTGTGCTTTATTAATCATTTCCACCACTCCCCCTTTCAAGGTCCCTTAGCTATCCCTTGAAGATGGTTATGGTAATTGAGGCCTCCTAACTTCTGTTGTTTAAATGACTCTATTCCTTTAGGGTTCCATCATCCCCATGGTCATTAATGAGCTTAGATCCATGACTAGGATTATAGCTTCAGGAATTAGAGACACAGTTACTCACTGTAAGTTAAACTTGAAAGGTAATCACCTCAACTTTCTTTCTCTTTCATATACTAAGTCATAGTTTTCCAGTAGTAAAAATAAAATGCATATCCTGTCACACTTTCTGTGAGTAAAATTATAGTCTTATGCCTTGAAGAGTCCTCAGCAGACATATTTTCTCTATTTTTACTTCCAGCGCTCCTGTGCTTCTGAACCTTTTCCATGTAATGGCACACATAGAAAATGCAAATACTCTAAAGAGCGCTGAGTATAGTAGATGGAGAAGGCTGTTCATGGCCTGATGTTACAGAACTACAGCTCTGAATCACAGATCCTGGTCAGCTGCCCTGACAGTGAGGGAATCAGTAAATGGTACATATAATCCGTATGTCATGGCACTGGTGATTGAGGAACTGTGTTAAACAAGACCATACCCATCATTTCACTAATATCAAGTGACACATTTAAAAACTATCCCAACATTATTATTAATTGAATAAATGTTTATTTATTTAGCAGGCACTGTCGTACCGTGAACAGTGACCGTGATGCTGCTGTGGGCCTGTGTCCCGCTACCTGGATCTCCCTGAGGACCACACATTTATTCCTCCAGCCACTGGGGAAGTTAGCGGTTGGCAGCGCGCAGATGAGTCTGTCTTCAGGGACTGCCCTCGGCAGAAGGGGCTGCCTCCCTCACAGTTACGTCACTCCTTCCCTAGAGGCAGCTCAAATCCAGTGCTTGTTCAATAGGGGAGGAGGCTAAGAAGTTCCTGACTTGGGCCAACGCTAAAGAGTCATCCTAGCTCCAGAGCTCTCTGAGGGGTCAGCTGAGGGCTCTCTTACAACTGCGGTGTGGTTCACCTCCCTCTGCCCAGACTCCTTTAGGGAATCTGCTCCAGAGAGTCCTCCCCAACAGGCCTTTTAAGTGGGGATCTCTGTTTCAGTGTCTGTTTCCTGGGGAATAAGCCTAAGATGGAAACAAAGATCAGTAAGGCTCGGAGTGAGCCCCAGGGAGCTTAGAATACAGAGGAGGGAGCAGCATGCAAACAAGTAAATATTATCATCATGAAGGATGCCATAGTGAATGTTTAAGTAGGATATATTGAGGCAAATGACAGAGAGTGAGCAGTCATACCCAAGGTGGACACAGTAGGAAAGGGGGCCCTGAGGACATCTGGGCAGCAGAACACAGCGTTATGCTCTGTGTCATCATTCTCCCTGGCCACGGTATGCCAGTGCAAGCTAAATAAATATTTATTGAATCAGTAATGTTGGCATAGTCTTAAAATTTATCATTTTATTATTTATCATTTAAATCACATCATCAGTTTAAAGGAAAGGTTGACAGTATAGTAGATGTTGGTGGTTGGTACAGAAAGTGTAAAAGGCCATTTCGGTCAGGGAGAATACATTTTCAAAACCCCAGATGGGTATATTTTCAGAGAGGTACAAGTAGTTTGGTATGACTCCGTCAAGGAGGAGATGAAGCTGGTGTAGGAGGTAAGGGTTATATTGGAAATATTGGCCTATGATGTCAATTTACATGCCAAGAGGTGTTTTTTTTTAAACTATTTCCTTCACAAAATTTTGAAAATATATATTAAATGAGTTACTGTATTAGTTAAAGTAATTGTTTGCTGCAGCAACACAGAGTTCTCAGAATAAACTGGCTTAAATGAGATTGAAATGTTTCCTTCTCATTATCAGTTCAAGGTCAGTGGTACAAATTGGCAGGATGCCTGGCCTTCAGAGACACAGCTTCCTTCAGTTTTTTGCTCTGCTTTCCCCTAATTTACATTCTGGAAGCTGGGACACTGCCATATCTGTGATCTATCACAGGAAAGAGGAAATAGAGGAAGAAAACAAATTCAAAAATGTTTTAAGGTTAAACCTGAAATAGGCAGTCATTTCTACTCACATGCCCTGTGACATTGAACCCAGTGGCATGACATGTGTATTTATAGAGAGAATAGGAGTTGGATGACCATGGCCCTAGGTTAGTAAGGTAGGGACAGGGATGTTTTTAAATTTTTTACCTAATGGAAAAAGAGGACAAAAGACACCAGTGCACATTCAGTGGGTTCCATCATAGCTGTCAATGTTTTAAAACTTGTAGATTTCACATCTTAAGCAAGATATCTGGCCTCTATTGAAAAATTGGGCCTGCGTTTTTATCCAGCATAAGTCAGCTAGTTCTGGTAGATGTTACCAACCTCAGGGTACAAAGTTCTTGGATCAACATTGGCATAAGCAAAGAAAAAAGTAGACAAATAAAGAAAACCTTTATCTAATTAAAAAGGCAATGTATATTTTAAAAAATACAACAGAATTTATTTATAAAACATACTGTAATTAAAATTGTGATAAATAAGGAAATTATCTTTAATAAAAATTTATGAATTAAGTAAAGACTCATTCCAAACAAGTGCTTTAAAATGCAGTTATGTAGTAAGTAAAAAATACATGAAGCAAAAAATGAAGTGAAAATACTTTTATTTAATGATGGAGCTTTTACAGTAGTATTTATTTAGTCCCAAAGAAATTATGTATCCTTAGCAGGAATAAGCATTTGTAAATATAAGTTAAATTAGAAATACAGTTGCTCAGAATGTTAAGATATAGTTGAATTTTTACTGGACATGTTGGTAGAACATTTAAACCATCTGTGTCATTTACTCTTGCAAACAGTAATGGTATAGATAATATATATATAGAACTGTCACACCTACTTCACCTAACATGGGAGATAGTTTCAGGTTTGGATTGGTGTTCTCCTTCACGTAACTATGGGGCATAATCGGGCACCATGTTCACTTTAGTTTTGTGCAGGGATATGGGCAGGAATCTCAACATAACTGACAGTTTCAGGAGCGCTGTCTTTAAGAGGAATCCTTATAGGACTTAAGAACACA
Organism: Balaenoptera physalus; assembly: GCF_965194825.1. Taxonomy (NCBI): domain Eukaryota; kingdom Metazoa; phylum Chordata; class Mammalia; order Artiodactyla; family Balaenopteridae; genus Balaenoptera; species Balaenoptera physalus. The sequence continues at coordinate 7,748,290 of NC_138893.1, forward strand.
TTGTTCAGGCCACCCAAGCATCAGTTCTTTTATAAGGTATGAGACCGTGTGTGTTGAGGAAGAAACCACCCTGGATTTGATTAGTCTCACTCAACATTGGACCACTATCTCATAACATCCTTGAGCAAAACTTTCAGGTATCCTAAGGAACAATTTGATTAAAAGCTGTCCACCACGCGCAGGGATCTGAGACCTGTGCCTCAGTAGGTTTTAATAGCTCACTCCCAGCCCTGCAAGCCCAAATGCAGTTAACCAAATATGCAGTTAACCAAAAATTTTTACAGTAAACATCATTTCTTAGTAACAGAGCTTATGTGCCACATTTAACTTAAAGCATTAGGTTTCCAGGGAAACAGTGCTAAGAGAGGTAATTCTGAGGTCATTCTTTCCACAGAAAAAGCATTTAGACTTGCTGTTAACCCTTTACCTCAAACACCCATTTAACTATATATGTATAGTTGTAGTTTTGATGAGACTTTTGATGTTAAAAGTACTTTAGAAATGGGACCTAAGACAGTCTGAGCAACATGAAGCATCTTACGATTCTGATGACAAGAATCTTGAAAATATTAGGACACATTGGTCAGTATTTTGGTTTTGCCTAAATAATATTCCGGTGTTCCTCATTACCTCATACCACTTGTGCAAAATCATCATCACAGACTTTTTTGTTTTATTGTGCTTGGTGAACAATAATCATCATGTTATTTAGGATTAGGATCAGCGCACATAACGATTCTTAACAGTTGACATTAAAGCCAAACCATTTTATTTTATTATTTATTTATTTTATTTATTTTTTGGCTGCATCAGGTGTTAGTTGCAACACGTGGAATCTTCGTTGAGGTATGCGGGATCTTTCGTTGTGGTGCACGGGCTTCTCTTTAGTTGCGGCGTGTGGGTTGTCTATTCTTTAGCTGTGCGCAGGCTTCAGGGCACGTGGGCTCTATAATTGTGGCGCGCAGGTTCCAGAGCGTGTGGCTCTGTAGTTTGCGGCATGTGGGCTCTCTAGTTGAGGCACATGAGCTCAGTAGTTGTGGCATGCCAGGTTAGTTGCCCTGTGGCATGTGGAATCTTAGTTCCCTGACCAGGGATCGAACCTGCATCCCCTGTATTGTAAGGCAGATTCTTTACCACTGGACCACCAGGGAAGTCCCAAGCCAAACCATTTTATTCTCTACTTACTCTCCTTCTCCCATAATTGTATTGCCAGGGTGTGTGTGTGAGTGTGTGCATAGATTTATGTGCTTAGCAAATGAAGGTAACACTTAATCAAATAAAGAAGATTCAGGAGTTCTCAAGTGTAGTTTTAACTCTTCTTAGACTTAGAAGATGATTTCTGGCAAAATGGTATCCTTGCTTTTATGGATTTGGGATCAGTTATCAGGAGAGTTGATTTTGGGACCAAGGTGCTGAGATGAGTGTGAGGTTACTGATGGAGCAAGGAAAACCACCTGGAACGTCCTCCGTGTTATGACATAAATTTAACCTGCATTAACTTCAATACTTTATGTACTGGGAGGGTTATAGAGGCTCATTTCTTGAGCGTGTTTGCAAGCCTGCACAAACATAGACACACACGCTTCCACAGTGTTCTGCCTTCTTTATAACATTATCTGGTCCGTATGGGCAGGTGTTTTATGCTGAGGTCAGTCCCTCCCTTGCAAGACTGCTGGAACAATTTTTTTTCACTGATCTGACATTTGACAATGATAGTAGCTGGCTGTTTCAATTCTTTTTGACTTTTAATATTTCAGGACTCACTACCCCCAAAAAGGATCTGCTGCTAACCTACTTACCACTTTCAGAACACAGCACATGAATGCAGGGAATAAGGTACCCTGTGGTGCTTGTATGTCTGTGAACTCTTTCTTAAAGTGAATCCTAATAAAGGAGAGGATACGCAAGGGGGATGTAATTGGGTAAAGAGGAGAGACTGTGGAATCTAGAAAAATGGTAGAGATGATCTTAGTTGCAAAGCAGAAATAGAGACACAGACGCAGAGAACAAATGTATGGATGCCAAGGGGGAAAGGGGTGGGGTGGGAGGAATTGGGAGACTGGGATTGACACATGTACATTATTGATACTACGTGTAAAATGGACAACTGATGGGAACATGCTGTGTAGCAAAGGGAGCTCACCAAGTGCACTGTGGTAACCTAAATGGGAGGGAGGTCCAAAAGGGAGGGGATATCTGTATGTGTATGGCTGATCCATTTTGTTGTGCAGTGCAGGCTAACATAACACTGTAAAGCAACCACACTCCAATAAAACTTAATTTAAAAAATAATAAATAAACAAACATAAATTTTTTTTAAAAAAGAGGAGAGACTAATATTACAACGGTTTTCCTTCCCCCAGTGCACCCAACCTTTGAGACTTGCTTCACCCTCTCTAGGAGCCTGATATAGAAAGGGAATCTCATTGATCACTTTACTTGATTTCAGAATCAGTCTGGTTACGCTAACTTCTGTCAAATATCAACCACAAAATCAAATGGATTTATTCAGTAGAAGTTTTTTTAAATTAATTTTTGGCTGCGTTTGGTCTTTGTTGCTGCGCACGGGCTTTCTTTGGTTGCATTGAGCCTGGGCTTCTCTCCACTGTGGTGCGTGGGCTTCTCATTGCAGTGGCTTCTCTTGTTGCAGAGCACGGGCTCTAGGCGCACGGGCTTCAGTAGTTGTGGCATGCGGGCTTCATAGTTGTGGCTTGTGGACTCTAGAGCGCAGGCTCAGTAGTTGTGGCGCACGGGCTTAATTGCTCTGTGGCATGTGGGATCTTCCCAGGCCAGGGCTCGAACCCGTGTCCCCTGCATTGACAGGTGGATTCTTAACCACTGCATCACCAGGGAAGCCCTATTCAGTAGAAGTTTATTTCTTATTTGAATAAAGTCTCAACGGTGGTGAGAGAAGGGAAGAGGCTCTACTCCACACAGTCATCCGGGGACCCATTCTAGATGTCAGTGCTCAGAAAAAAGGCCCCAGATAAGGGAGAAGAGAGAGCATGGAAATGTGCAGGAAAGGCTTTCCATGGGGGCTGATTCCCAGAACACATGCCACTGTGTGTCTACAGCGCAGTCACTGTGAACTGCAAGGATGCAGGGAAATGTGCTCTAGGTGGTGCCCAGAAGGAAAATAAGATGTGTTTTGGTGAACACAGAAATCTCTGCTCCAAATTTTTGACGTCGGGCTTTCTTAAAGTTCCTCCTCAGTTAATGCTTACTCCTTCAGAGTATTCTTTGATGGCTGCTTCTTTTGACAGCCTCCTCGAAACACTGATTACCTAGAGGATAGCCTGGACCCTCTGCTCTTTGCTTACAGCTTTTAATTATAGTTTTGAAATTTTTTTCTGAATCACACATCGTGTCTTTCTTTCCTTTCTTCTCTCCCTCCCCTCCCTCCTTCCCTCCCTCCCTTCCTTCATTCCTTCCTTCCTTCCTTCTTTCCTTCCTCCCTCCCTTCCTTCCTTCCTTCCTTCCTCTTTTTCTTCTCTTTTTTTAAAATGTCTGTGTTACATGTAGAAGGCTTGCTCAAATATTTGGAAGGGTAAGTTACTAAAAACCAGTTGGATTCTGTATGTGCATGGACCATTAACTGGGAGCCTGTCTGTAAGGTAGTCTGTCAGAAAACAAACATAACCGTGTATGTTTATGCATGTGCGTCTGTGTGTATGCACACAGTGTATGTATATGTGTGCATTTAGGAAGGGGGGTTTTGTGGGCTTCCATCATACTTGGAAAGAAATGGAACAAATGTGGTAAGAATGGGAGTCTCATCCTCCTATACATAGACATTTTCTAATCCTCCTCTTTCAAGTATGGCTGCTTTCATCTACTATACCTGTAAGGGAAATCACCCTGGCCATTTTAAACGGAGGGAATTTAACACAGCAAGTTTTATGTTTAGAAAAAGACATTGGGAAGATTGGAGAAGTAGTTCCAGGTAGGGTTCTCAAAAATTATCCCCAGAAAAACGCTCTAGAACTGGCCTGTGAAAGGACCCACAATCACTGTCATGCTTAAGAAGGTCAGGAATCAGGGAATTGTAACTGGCTCTGTTGATCCCAGGAATAATCTCTCTTACCAGCATTCCTGGGATCAGGAAACCAGAGCCCAGAGAATATATTGCGATATCAAGAAGCAGGAATCAAGAGGCCACCTCACTGTTGATTCTAGAACAAACCATACCTGCTAGACAAACATGGCAAATTTGTATGATCTGCTGCTTGTCTTTTGACACTCACACAGCTAGTGACTGGACATGGAACCTTGTTAACAGTCTTGGAGAATCCCTACTCCTCCTTGCTGATGTGTGTCATCAGAGGTGAAGAAGCAGTGTAAGTGTGGCCTTTACATTGAACCTCAACTGCAAGGGAGTCTAGCAGAGGTAGTTTCTAGTTTCTCAGCTTCTGAAATGCAAGATAGTATGGTACTAACCAAACCCCTCTTTAACTCTCTGTGATCTACATAGTTTCCTGGTTAAACTTTTCTAGAACAGGCTGAGGAAGGGGATTTGAAGTTCTAATTGCTCTCCTGTCCTGAAGAATTCCACCAATCTTCTTATTTTCAACTCCCTACCTCACCTGTAAATTTTGCAGTAAATAGTTCCTCTGATATTTAAGCCTTCCTAGAGTTTTCCAGAGGAATAAATTGTTCTTATTGGCCTCACCCTTCAGGCACTTGGTGTCCAGTTTCCCAGTCCTCCTACCTCCTTCATGTGCTTTCTAGCTTCCAGAAGTTATTGACTACACTTGTACTTGCTGCTTGCTAGTTTATCTCTTGATAGCATTAGTAGGGAGAGAGAGTTTTAATTATGTGACCCTTATTTAGTGGGGCTTTAAGAGAAAATAGAGATAAATGTGCTCAACAAAACAAGTTTAATCTAAAATATACTCACAGGGCTCCCCTGGTGGCGCAGTGGTTAAGAATCCGCCTGCCAATGTAGGGAACACAGGTTCGAGCCCTGGTCCGGGAAGATCCCACACGCACAACAATGAAGACCCAGTGCAGCCAAAAATAAATAAATAAATAAATAAATAATACACTCACAATTTTCCCTATCTTTACTTTTTCCAAGGTGACTTATTTTTAGTCCCCTGGTCGTAAATATCATACACATGCCAATAACTCCTAAATTCGTATTTTCACCCCTGAGTTCACCACAGAATTTCTGATTCATATATCCCACTGTTTACTTGGCATGCCCTTTTGAATATTTAAGAGATATAATGGATATAAACTGCACCAAAATAGAATTCTTGATTATGTTGTTCTCTTCTTGCCTGTTTTACTTCCTAACATTTAAAAGATGTACAGATAATTAAGGAGGTATAAACTCCAGCTCTTTTTTTTTTTTTTTTTTTAATTTATTTATTTATGGCTGTGTTAGGTCTTCATTTCTGTGCGAGAGCTTTCTCTAGTTGTGGCAAGTGGGGGCCACTCTTCATCGCGGTGCGCGGGCCTCTCACTATCGCGGCCTCTCTTGTTGCGGAGCACAGGCTCCAGACGCGCATGCTCAGTAGTTGTGGCTCACGGGCCCAGCTGCTCCGCGGCACGTGGGATCCTCCCAGACCAGGGCTCAAACCCGTGTCCCCTGCATTGGCAGGCAGACTCTCAACCACTGCGCCACCAGGGAAGCCCCCAGCTCTTTTGATAAGACGAAAACTCACTCATTACTCAGTATGAATCTTCCTATTTCCCAATGGGAACAATATTCATTGTCTTTCAGCTTTAGCTATTGATTTTAAGTGTTTCAAGATTCCTCATATCCACTCTTCAAAACACACACACACACACACACACACACGAACACACACCATAAACATTTTGCTTTTGCTTGTCTTTCTCAAGGTAAAAGAAGTCTTTCACATTTATCAAATAAGTCACAATCCTGTAGATAATTCAGAATCTTTACAAGTTATTATTATACATTTTTAGTTAAAAATCTAATTTATTTATTTGTTTTAAAGATTCATTTTTCATTTATTTAACTGTCGAGGATGGTTTGGGATTGTTTTTTTTAATTTTTGTTGGAGTATAGTTGATTTACAATGTTGTGTTAGTTTCTGCTGCACAGCAAAGTGAATCAGTTATACATATACATATATCCACTCTTTTTTAGATTCTTTTCCCATATAGGTCATTACAGAGTATTGAGTCGGGTTCCCTGTGCTATACAGTAGGTCCATATTAATTATCTATTTTATATATAGTAGTGTGTATATGTCAATCCCAATAAAAACAGTGTCTGATGCCACGAAGTAGGTGGCAATGCCTTAACCATATGCATGTTGTCAGGCCCAAGGGCCTTTCCATCCTTGTCAAGGGGAGTGCTAACCTTCTCTCCTTTCATACAACACTAAAATCTAATTTTAAAACAAGTTTGTTTTTTTTATCTTCTGTTCAATGTTGCAGAATGATCCCTAGATTTATAATGACGACATGTGTTTTATTGCTCTAATTTATTTTGCTTCTGATTTCCTTGGGAATGAGACTTTGGGTTACAAGCCTCAAGTAAATATTGTGTAATTATTTTTTATTACATAAAATCATACCATCAATAAACAGAATTCACATTTTAAAAATATGCTTAGAGTCAGAAAAAAATCCAAAATGATATATTTTAGAGGTTAGGTATACTTGTAATTAAGATATAAATTTAATAATTTAAATATAATGTAGATATATTAAGGAGCATAACATAAATTCATATTTTGGAAAGAATGTTTTAACTAGATGTTAAAATTACCTAGATGTTAAAGATGTTGTATAAGTAAGTTTGGTTAGAATTTCTTCATGTTACTAAAAAACAAAATAAAAAGTACTAAAATATTACAGGAAGAAAATCAAGTCAAATTAATAGTCAAGGTTATAACATGTTTAATATTTTATCTGAAAATGATGGCTATCTAATGCAAATGGTGTGTGTTTAGCAGGGCCACATCAATTTTCTCTAAAATTCTAATTAAAATTCTTCTGCAGACATGGGAGGAGGGAGACAGAATTTTCAAACTATGGAAAATAAAAATTGGCAAAACACCTACTGGTAAAATCTTGGAAGATTTGACAGTAATTATAAGGCAGACAGATAAAGATTGAGAATAATCTTCCAAGACTTGAGCACAAAGTGCGCTTTGAGTCTGCTCTTTGAAACGAAGTGTACCTGAAACAGGTAGGAGAATGTTGAGTACCTCCCTCACCATATATTATCAGGCTTAAATACACAGGGTAAGCACTCTCCTGTGTTTCTCACCTATGGAAATAATTTTAAATCCAGGCAAAGAATAATAGGCCCATTAGATAACTAAGGGAATAGTCAGGTAAACTGGTGGTTTATTCTGGGAGTACAGTCTCTTGAGAAGAGTCAGGCATGTGCCTTCAGGAAAAACTTTGATAGCAATGCATGCTAGGAAATTACAGTTTTTCATTTACTATACCTATCCAGAGGACTGGGGTGTCATGCACTGGGAAATGAGGCTCATTGGAGATAAGACTCTCAGAAGTTCCATTAGAGCAGGATCTTGTTTTCTTCACTGACCCAGTGCCTCAAACAGTGCCTCCTACATAGTAATTATTGACTATATGGATACAGAGAATTGACAGGAAATGTGGTCTTTAGCTTCATGCCACTGTAAATCTTAAAGTAAATCTAAAGGATATGGGACAAAACATACAATCATTATCATAATTATTATAAGCACCATAATGTAGTATAATTATATCTAATATTCATAGAGCTCTGTACTTAGTGCCAGACATTCTGCTAACATTATTTTATGTTCTTCATATGACAACCCTGAGGCTTAGGCAATAGCATTATCCTCATTTGAAACAGACTTGCCAGCGGTTACTAGAAGTAGCAGACCTAGGGCTTGAACTGAGGAATTGGCTCCATAACCCAAGCTCTTGTTTGCACTAAAAACAAGGTCATCTGGTGGCAGATACTGCTCTTTGAATATTTTTCTCTTCCATTATAGTGTAATAGAACCCCCAGCCTTTCTTTTGGCATACAGTTGCCAGAAATAAAGCCAACTTTTGACTGGCTCTGTTAAAGGTGGGTGTAGTCATATGAATATGTTCTATCCGATGTAATGACGTGGAAGTGATATGTACAGTACTAGAAACCTTAAGGGAAGAGATTGCAGAAAATATTCTTCTTTGCTCCTTCCTTCTTTCCAGCGGTAGCTCTGTAGTTGCAGCCTCGGCAGCTGCTATCTTCCCTGGTTAAGAGTTCCTTTCCCCTTAAGCAAGTCTCCCAAGGGAAAGACAAAGTTAGTGTATTGTCTTTCTACCCAAGGCTATTGTTTTGTAAATAAATGATATAACTTCTTTGGGGAAAAAAAAAAAAAAGGGATAAGAAGGGTTTAGGAGCCAGTATGTGTAAGATCAGCTTTTAGGCTTAAAAACTATGTCTAGGCAAAAATACTTAGCTATGGTTTCTTGTATATGGAACCAAGCAAACAAATCAAATGGCTTCTAAAAGGGGCATTGAAGGTAGCAAAAAATTACAAAAATTTGTGAAAATTCATCCTTTAAAATCAACCTGTGGGGCTCCCAAATCTGCACCATCTGTAACTTTGGACACTCTAAGGGCATCTTTAGTTGGGGCCGTGGAGGATAATGGACAGGGGACAACCTCTTAAGGACAGAGACTGGGACTACAGATGACAAAGGAGTTTTTCCCAGAAAGTAGAATCAGGGGCTGCCAGCTGGACAAGCTTACGAACTTACCCTACCACCAGGCTGCTAATTGCTTATTATTTGGAAAATTGTATTGTGATTACCCTTATGATTTTCCACCATTTTATAAATAACTAGGCCATTGGAAGTCATATCACAGCTTGATGGAAAGAAAGGAACATCCCTAGACATCCTGGGCTTGAAGTTGGGTACAGTATTTGGATGCAACTTTGGAATTGCTTGTTTGGGGGTGAAAGTCAGTATGTTCCATATGCAAGGATGGGTGTTCATGGATGTATTGTGTCAGAGACTGATGATTCTTCCCTAGTTTCAATTTATTTTTATTTACTAATAGGATCTTTGAATATAAATTGGGCACATGATTACCTAGCTGGTATTTTCTAGCGTACCTTGAACCTAAATGTTGCAATGTGACAATGTTCTGGTCATGGTCAATGTCATATAAGTAGCGGTAGTATGTATAACTTCTGAAAGGTTGTAACAAAGGTATGTATAACTTCTAAAAAGTCTTAGCAAAAGTCCCAATGTTATCTTTTTCTGTTGGGTTCAGTGCCAATGTGATAGTTGGAATTAGCACAACCATCTTGGACTGTGAAGTAGAAAGCTGGTGCGGAGAATCCTAGGTCCCTGATGATATTGAAGCCAGCATACCTGTCTTAGAATGCCTTTGTTACGTGAGAGAGATAAACTGCTATCTTTTTTAAGCCTGTAAAAACCACTGTTATTTGGAGTTTTTAAAAAAATTTCTATCCAAACTTTATCCTACCAATTCATGTTGACTGACAGTTTAATGAAAGAGACTCATCTTGATAAACCCTGGGAAAATGTGAAGTCAATCATTAGGAAATGTATAAAAAGAAAGATATATGAGTAATTTTGGATGCAAAGAACTAAATTAATTCACTATTTTTAAATACTGTGTACTAAATGATCAGAGGAACTTCTTTTCTGGGAACACACCTAGAAATACTGGTAGAGGCAGAAAAATTCATCTTCCTAAATACATAACTGAGCTGATGTGAAAGAAAAGAAATTCTTCAGAAGTGACACACTTTAAATCCATTGGGGCAAAGAGACTCTTGGGGTTACTGTGACACATTTGCTCATTCCTGTTGGAACCACTGAAAGTCCACATTCACAGTGGGCTGACTAGATTCAAAAAAAAAAAAAAGAAAGAAAGAACTCTACAAAGGGCAATAGTGTGATCTATAATTATGTTGGCCTTGAATAGAGTGGAAAAATATTTCATTTGAAAACCTCTAAAGAAACGCCTACTCTTACTTGGATTTAGGGCAATTCACATTACCTACGTGGCCAGAAAACGTCCAAATTAAAAAATATATCTTAATTGTCCCCATGTTTAAGTGCTTTTAGAGAATTAGCAAAAGAAAACTAAAACTTCTTTAGGGGATGCATTTTAATTGCAGACCTGAAAATTTTTCTAAATAAAGTGGTAAGAAACTTAAACTCACGATCAAAAATCTTTAAATATATCAGGGAAAAAATGATCATAAACAAAACTAACAAAATATACTATCACAGATAAGAAAAATTTTTATGTAATGAATATAATGGTGACTTTTTTGTTGTTAAACTACAAAAAAAAAGAAAATCAAGATTATGCTTAAAAAATAAATATGTATCAATGTGACCAGGCATATTTGATTCAAATCAAACAGAACTTTAAGAAATTAAAAATGTAAGAATTGATTTTAAAAAATCAATCAATGGATGGGGTAAGCCAAAGATAAGTAGGAGAGAGTAAACTGGATGACACATCTGAAAAAAAAGAAAACCCGAAATAGGAGATAGAGAAAAGGCTGGGAAATGTGAAGGAGAGTAAATCTGGAATAGAGAAGAGAGCAAGAAATATTTTGGTATAAAATGCAAAATATACATATAAAAGATATACAAAAGCCAAAAGAAGAGGATAGAAAGGATGGAAGAGCCGGAATTTTGGAAATGTAGAACAGCCGATACTAGTCCAGTATTGTTGAAAGGCACAGGTCCTTAGTTTCAGGAAGCCTGATGAGTCCCAAACAGGAATAACAAATACAGGTCTATACCCAGAGACATAAAAATGAAACTCAGAAGATATTCAAATCAAAGAGAAGATTTTAGAAGTCGCCAGAAAAAAGGGCTAAACTGCCTACAAAGGCAGGGCAATTAGTGTGATAATTTCTTGTTGCTTAGTAATAACAAAGGCAGCCAGAAGACAGTGGGATGCTAACTGTGCATTATGAGAGAAATTGTCCTCCACTTAGAATCTTATACCCTGGCACACTATCTTTCAGAAACAATAAAGACTTTAATGAAAAGTTTATTATTAAAAGATCCTCTCTAAAGGAACTTTTAAAGATTTGCTTAAAACAGAAATTTTTTCTTTTAGGAGAAGTGTTTTAAAGAAGGAAAGTACGGAGTGAAAAAATGGTGAGCTAACAAAATGCTATTCTTGGTGTAAATCTAAAACAAAAGTGATGGTTTCAGTTTTTGATGTAACATTTCCTTAAAATTAGTAGAGCCATACTAATAAAGTTTAAAGAAAAAGATTAACATTCAAGGGTTTAATCACAGTTTTTAAATGTATAAAGTTAAAGAAAGGTGTTTTAATATATAACATATTTTTAACCCTACCAAAAAAAAAATTTAGCAAGTATAGGTAAGAATGAGAAAGCCAGGGTATAAAAAGGTGATCTACGTGTACTTAAATCATTTAAAATAGAGATTGTTATGAGAAGGCAAATGTACAATTTTTCCCTGTAGAAGTTTTCTATAATGCAAAACTATATGGGATAATAAATGTGAATAAAACATTTTAAAAAGAAGTAACAGGTGGGATGAAAGCAATAGGGATTGAGGGAAAACTGGATATTTACCTAATTAGCTGGAATATAAAGCATGTTTTACATTTGACTCTAAATTGTAAAAAAATTCAGATAATAAATACTTCTGAAAATGTAAAATATAATTATTAATAGAAACAAAACACCCTGTAAATACACTCTAGAAACAGGAGAAGTTGAAAGCTAAGAATTATGTCACAGGAAAATTATAAAGCAATAGAAGCAAAATAATAAATAGAACAAAAGAGAATGCAATAAATAAAATCAAATATATCTAATGTATCACTTACAAGGTCTGGCTACCATATAAATAAAGAATTCTTTAATATTGCTGCTCTTTAATTCATTCACCCCATGATGATTTGCTTATTTAAGAATTTTTTCACAAAATTGCTAAGTAAATTAAAAGTGGGAATTATTAAAATATTTATATTTATATATCAATCATAGAATCTGAATGATTAATAAGATTTTTGATATTGGTATTTATAAATATATATATAACTGACACATATATTTATATTGATGTCATTCTGTCCTACATATGCAGACATTGGTTCCAAATATTAAAAAATAATTTAAAATATTTCCATAGAGAAATATCAGTTGATTCCAACAATAAACATTGAGCAAGTCACCAGATATTAACATAACATTAAATCTAGGAATCAGGTACAAACGACAAAAAGATCTCAACAAAATTATAAAATGCATAAGAACATTAAAACAAGAATTGTTCAGAATCTATAGAGAGAATTATCAAGTTTTGCTGAGCAATATAATAATTTAATAAATGAAAGACTATTTAACTTTCCTAGGATTTGATGAAATTTTGATTAAACTAGCAATGTTTTCTTTTTCTTTACAAAATAATTATCATATCTATTTGGACAAATAAATAAAATAGAATAAGAAAAATTTTTTAATTCAAATTGCCTTCCCAGACATCAAGTCCTATTAACAGGAAAAGTAAAATAATTAGGTGCCAAATGTATTTCAAGAAGAGAAAGTGTTACACGGATCTTCAAAATATATAGTTCTAATCTGTAATAAAATAGCATCTCAAATCTATGTGTGAGATTGCATTATTGATTTTATGAAATTGGGAAAATATAGACTAAATTTAATAGTCTAATTCCTCTCATATAATTTACTCAAATAAATATTGGATGAACTAAATACTTATTACATGTAAACAGAGAAACCATAAGCATATAGAGGGAAATATAAATGTGGTGGGGAAGAACTGTGAAGCATGAATTCAAAGGCAGAAAATATTGAAAGTATATATGGAGATTAAACTCCACTAAGTGAAAACCTTCAAAGTTGGCAGGGTTGTGCCACAAATTCAAACACATGTTAAAATTAAGAAAAAATTTTAAACATCTGTGTAATAAAAAGAAATGGATGTACTTGTTGACTATCATTGCAGCACTATTTACAATAGCGAGGACATGGAAGCAACCTAAGTGTCCATCGACAGATGAATGGATAAAGAAGATGTGGCACATATATACAATGGAATATTACTCAGCCATAAAAAGAAACAAAATTGAGTTATTTGTAGTGAGGTGGATGGACCTAGAGTCTGTCATACAAAGTGAAGTAAGTCAGAAAGAGAAAAATACCGTATGCTAACACATATATATGGAATCTAAAAAAAAAAAAAAAAAATTCTGATGAACCTAGGGGCAGGACAGGAATAAAGACACAGACGTAGAGAATGGACTTGAGGACACGGGGAGGGGGAAGGGTAAGCTGGGACGAAGTGAGAGGGTAGCATTGACATATATACACTACCAAATGTAAAATAGCTTGTGGGAAGCAGCTGCATAGCACAGAGAGATCAGCTTGGTGATTTGTGTCCACCTAGAGGGGTGGGATAGGGAGGGTGGGAGGGAGATGCAAGAGGGAAAGGATATGGGGATATATGTATACATATAGCTGACTCACTTTGTTACACAGCAGAAGCTAACACAACATTGTAAAGCAATTATATTCCAATAAAGATACTTTTTAAAAAACCACTTACACATAGTAATAAAGAAAACCACAAATAAAAAATAAGAAAATAAATGATTCATAATTACATGGAGATGTTCCAGTTCAAAAGTAAGCAAAAGATAAATTAAAAATGTAAGTGGGATTTTAGCAGAAATGAAAAAATTTGAAAATTATCTGTATTGATGAGAGAATATATAAAATCCCTTAAACTATATATATGTATGTATATATACATATACAAATATATATTGCTGTAGGAATTATAATGGTATATATTTGAGCAATTTGATAATAAAAGTCAAAACACTTGGGCAGCAAACGTTATTTTACATTTGATTGCCACTCCTCTAATAATGAGTGAACGTAATAATGAGCAATAAAAGATTTTATGAATCTTACCTCTCTTACTGGCTATAACTAGCCACAATTTTATTGTCCATAACATGAGAATAATGATAGTATTTTCCTCTTATGTATTGCATTTACTGATATAGAAAGAAATTACCTTGTTATAAAATCAGAAAATACCTAACTGTATGTATACAGGTTCCTGTTTATGTACCTTAAATATAGAAAATGGGTGGATACAAACAAAATTTATCCCTGATTGGATAATATGAGTTTTTTACTATAATGAACTCATATTAATTGTGTAAGTAAATATAAAATGAAACCAACAATTGTCTCTAGGAATATTGAAGCAGAAAGTGTACTTTCCCACTCAATTGAGTATAATCAAACGATAGTACCTTTTACTGACCAACTTCATAACATGTTCCTTATTGTAATTTCTACTTATTGAGAGATTACTCCAAGTCTATTTTATGGATCTAAGTCAAATCAGATATGATGACATCCTTCTCTTTCTATCTGTATGCTTCTCTACCCTGTGTTATTCTATTGGAATAAATGTTCCTCACAGTTTATTGCTCTTAAGTGTAATGTACACCCTAGTCTATCATCTTTCAGAGAGGGTGTGACTTTCTCTATTCATTAATTCTCCCTTTTCTAGCTTCTTACCATGTTTTCACATTTCCCTGAACTCTTGATTATTCTCTACTCTGATGCTAATAGATTTAGTGGCTGCCTCCTTTTTTCAGCTCATCCATTAACAAACCAAAATATTTAACCAAAACATTAAAGCATTTAGATAACTTCTGCCAGCTGAGTTATCAGGTGATAAAAGTGTTCAGATAGAGAAAAAGAATTTTGGTGATCATGACTTGAGTCTTTTTAGCTGCACCATTTAAAATACCACATCTCCTTGGTGAAAAATAATATATTGCATGTTTGGAGAAGTCGTATGTGTGTGATACTGTATGTTGCAATTCTATCCACATTATACTCAAAGGAAGAAAAGAAGGGTTATAAATTAAGAGTCATGTAAAGTAGCTACAACAGCAGTTACTTGCCATTTATTAAATTTGTTTAATAAACAATGTTTTAATAGACACGAAGTTATACAACTGTAGTGAAACAATACAACATAGAACTAAGGTTTTTATTGTACCTATATATCCTAACATTTGACTTTCAACTGTATAAAAACATCTGTCATATGCTGTCTAATAAAACTCAGCATACTAATACCAAAATTTTAGTCAAGGTCCCTGTGGTTAGATGGTGATATATTTCGTCAAATATTTTTATGCAGGTGGCGTGATATGTGAGATTGTTTTAATAACAATGTATAAATAGCAGTTTAAATACAAAATGTTGTTGCTTAAGAATTGGAATGGCAAGATAGAATCTAGGATTTCTTCAACTAGGGAAGAAAAATATAATAATAAAATCAGAGTACAGCCACAAAAGGAACTCAATTTTTTAACTATGTAAGGCAAATTCTTTTTAATTTCCCACTAGTAAAATAAAAGAGTTGAAGCATGAACTGTTATCAGGATGCTTGCTGAGATTTTTCTTTTTTAATGAACTCTTTTGATTCACATTGCCACAAAGGGTGGGAAAAAAAGAAGTTGGATTAAGCACCATTTCCAGCTTTCTGCTCCTATTTCTTTATAGATGTCTGCTTACCTTCCTGGGTTTGGATCTCAAGAGATGATGCTACATTTACTTCTAAAAGAAAATGTTACCAACAATTCCACGTTTTTGAGCAACACTATCACAGCACATAGACCCCTGACACTTTTGTCAGTGTAGCCATTCAGTGTGCAAGTCAATGGCCTTAAAAAAAACCCGTAAGTCCCTAATTAACTGACTGTGAACTGTAGGTAGTAAATATTTGACAAAAGGCAACCATCAAATTTAAACTCCTAGACCATTGCTTATTAGGTCTTTATGATTTGTTCATTTAATTTTAGTAAAAATATTTTTGAAGATGCAAGTAATTTTATGAAAAAATATGGTTTTGGAGTAATTTAATTTTGAAGACAAAATTACATCTGTCCATTGAATTTCATGTTGAGTTAATTCAGAAACAATTTATGAATTATCCAGCTGTTTTAAAGTTGTTCTAAATAGTTTATTTACTTACCTTGAAACTCTTAGTTATAAACTAAATTTTGTCTCACTAATGGGTATTTTGAATGGAATTGAGACTTAACAATTCATGTTTGCTTCTTTACCTTCAACTAGAGCCTGTCTAAATTAAATGAATGGTAAAAAGATCTTCAAATTGAGACAATAGTATATACTCTAATAGAAATAATAGTTACCTATATTTAATGTCAACCAAATAATATCTGTGCTTATTATTAGATAACAAAATCTGCACATAATACAAAAAGATCTTCCTATTTTTAATATATTTGCATAATTTCTAACTAGTTGGTTCTCAAAGCTCTAAGAGGAAAATCCATATTTTAGGCTCAATATTGTATATAATATTTTAATTCAGAAAATGTGTCAACTTCTTTGTACCACCTACATTCTAGAAGATGAAACACATAAAAGACTCTAGTTTAAAATTTTTTAGGTTTATTATATAAGTTTATTATGTGAAGAAAAAGGATCATTTTTTCTTCTTATTGATATGGTCTGAATTTTCTCTAATTAGTGTAAAATAACATACCTATATATTTCTTTTAATTTGTAGTTTGCTTTGTTTGATTTTGTATTTTTATTCTCAGTGAATTATGCCTGGTCAGATTGGTTAGACGAATTTTTGTGGTTCTTACTTTAAATGTTGCATATTATCACTCAGTGATTTTATGACTGCAGCAGTGCATCAAGGGCACTAACCCAGCCTTTCAAAGACAAACAATCTGACTGCATTGGAATAATAAAAACAATAAGGAGACATCAAGAACAATAATGATATCTAACATTTATTGTGAAAAAATCTCCAAAGTCTTCAATTAGCTAAACAGGAGCTGTATTTTAGTGAGCTGTTTCATTGTGGGTTTACTATGTTCCAGGAACTATGCTAGAAACTTGAACTTTAGTAAATCTTTTAAACCTCATAGCAATGCCGTGAGGAGGATACTATCATTATCAACCTTCCGTCTTTTCTGCTCTGGTTGCCGAAGGATCACTCCATTCAGCAGCCCTTGATAAGGTCAGGAGAGAACAGTTAGTCACCAAGAAAGAGAAGCTCCAGCCGTCTCTCCCCTCTTGTGTCTTCCTTCCTTTCCTCTGTCTTTCTCATTCTTTTCCCTTCCTGTTTATCTTTCTTGCGGGAAAGTGAGTCTGAGCCATTATGCCCTTCAGAAATACAAAAGTAGCAAAATTAATACTAAAGTTGACTTCACTGCTCTCCAAAGTAGGTTTCCTTCTTATCATTTCATGTCAAGGAATACTTTGGCATTTTGGAACAGAGCCTTCGTCTGCCATATCTTCTCTTAGCATTTTTGTCTTTGTCTTTTATGATGAGCAAATTTTGATTCTAGGCCAGATTGTACTGTTAGACGTGGATTATTTTTTTATTTGAATACTGTTTCCACACTACATTCCTTCCCCCACCCCCCACACAGCATGCAGGAATCTTAATTCCCCAAGGAGGGTTCGGAACCACACCCCCAGCCCCTGCAGTGGAAACCCAGAGTCTTAACAACTGGACCACCAGGGAAGTCCCTGATTTGACTTACATTTATGAGCACCTAATACTTTCTAAGCACAGTGTCAGTTCCTGTTCACTGGAGAGGCCATGGTGCAAAGCTAGTAACATTGTTTCCCCCACAAGCCTTAGAGATTCTGTTGAACTCATCCTGTGAACTGAGATAAATTGTGGGAACAAAGGAGCATCTAACAAAACACATTAACCCAGACTAGAGGATTTAGGGGACTCCTTGTTCTTGAGCTGAGATAGAGTGAAGGAATTGAGAAGAGCTTTCCAGACAGCAGGGAAAAAAGATTTTGCATTTTCTATACCTGCAGCCTCTCTTTTAAAGTATATATTTATCTAACCTTTATGATCTCACAGGTTGCAAGCTAGTTCTTTAAAGCTGGCGTGAATATATGTGAAGCATACCATCAGTTCTGTTCACACTCCCCTCTCAAGCTACAACTCTTAAAATTCTAGCTACTCAACTCTGTGGGTTAAACTCAAACATGCATGCATGCACATAGACACACAGATAAAATAATGGAGGTACTTCTCAGGAAGAAGTGAAGGGTTAACTGAATTATTAGGTTATGCTGCAAAACAAGTTATTACTTACTGTGTTCTGAATTTTATTGTTTTATATTAAGAAGTATGGCTGTATTAGGAAGAAATGTTGAATTCCTTAATTGAGAATATAAATCTGCCTCCACAAGAGAAATAGATATGACAGGTTTCTTTATAGCTATCCATTGTTAAATTATAAGATATATTTGTCATTTATCACTTATGCTCGATCTTTGTGTCTTTGCTGATTTAAGTAATCATGGATTTCAGCTTTTTCTCTTACATATTCTCTCTCTCATATTCTATACTTTTAAATCTGAGACATCAAAATCACTCTCAGTTTTTGTCATGACAAAATCATTTTGGGAAAATAGATTCATGAACATATTATCAAAGAGAGGTTATACTTTCCATTGCTTAATCTCTGTTTCATGTTTTGGAAATGCAAAAATGGAATAGGAAATGGACATTGTCTTCCCCCAACCCAAACCAGCACAACCTCTCAGTGAAACAAAGCCTTGTTAATGTCGACAGATGAGTGGGTAAGCAGACTGCATTTATAAAAGTGCTTCTAGTAATCAGTGGGCAAACCAGTTTTAAACTGGGACTGAAGCCAACACACATATCTTTTTTTTTTTTTTTTTTTTTTTGGCTCTTTAAATGTTTGACAAGCGAAGTACTGTAATGTCATGAGAGAGATGGTTCTTGTCATATTTCCAAATTGGCTGGGTAGAAAGCACTTCCAGAAGGTTTTAATTCTATCAAGATCCCACTATAAATTCAAGACCCAGACTACCCAACTTGTCTCTCTGCTTTTCTGTTTTGTTGTCATTGGTTTTTGTTTTTATGATGGCCAAAACATCCCTGTCAGATGTGATAATTTTGGAAAAACATATTTTAAAGTAGCCATACAAAACAGTTTGTGTATTACCTTTGGCATCCATAACAACATTTCATCTTAAAATCTTGCATGCCCTTTAATAGGATTCATATGGGTTTAAGTAAATGAGCTATATGCAGAGATGTAAAAAAAACCAAAATGTGTTATATTTCCTTAAAACAAAAAAAGTTGAGTTTTGAAGGAAAGAAAAAGATAGGTGAATTTTGAAGAGAAGTAGAGAATTTTGGTGTAAAGAATAGGCCCTTGGACAATAGGCAGATCTGTGTTCAAATATTTTTTCTGCCACTTATGAGCTATATGACTTAGAAGCAATTTAGAAATTTTTTTCTTGGGGCTTTAGCCCCTCATGTTTAAACTGAGATCAATAATATCAACTTCTAAATGTTCTGTGATAGAGACGATTAAATGAGCATACAAAAAATACAGCTGTTGAATGCAGTATTTGTTTCAACTGTGTTTTTTCTGCTGCTGCTGCTGTTGTTTTCATTATTTTTCATGAAGCCATCCCAAATTTAAGGTATGGGTGTTACCTCCAAGTTCTAGATAATGACTAACCTGTGATGTCAAACATCTTTCTGTCAAATTGCATTTCCAATTATATGAATGTTAATACATTAGAAGGAATGAAGCACTAAAGAACAGATAATCACAGAACAAAGAACAGATCAAAAACACAATAGATTGCGTTTTTTATTGAAGTGTAGTTGATTTACAATGTTGTATTAGTTTTAGGTGTACAGCAGAGTGATTCAGTTTTATATATATATATTTATATGTATATAAATATATATATATTTCTGTGTATATAAATATATATATATTTATGTATATATAAATATATATATAAATGTATAAGTGATTCATATAATACATTCTTTTTTAGATTCTTTTCCATTATAGGTTATTACAAGATACTGAGTATAGTTCCCTGTGCTATACAGTAGGTCCTTGTTGTTTATGTATTTTATATATAGTATTGTGTATATGTTAATCCCAAACTCCTAATTTATCCCTCCCTCCCTTTTCCCTTTGGTAACCATAAGTTTCTGTTTATGGGTTTATTTCTGTTTTGTAAATAAGTTCATTTGTATCAATTTTTTTAGATTCCACATATAAGTAATATCCTATGATATTTGTCTTTCTCTGTCTGGCTTACTTCACTTAGTATGATAATATCTAGGTCCATCCATGTTGCTGCAAATGACATTATTTCATTCTTTTTATGGCTGAGTAGTATTCCATTATATATATTATATGATATATATATGATATATATATATATATCACATCTTCTTTATCCATTCATCTATCAATGGACATTTAGGTTGCTTCCATGTCTTGCTTATTGTAAATAGTGCTGCAGTGAACACTGGGGTGCATGTATCTTTTCAAATTAGAGTTTTCTCCAGATATATGCCCAGGATTGGGATTGCTGGATCATATGGTAAATAATGTGGTGAGTCATCATGGCCAAATTTTTATTGACTAGAGTCTGCCCTTATCATAAGAAAATATATTACATTCATCCTATGGTCCCTGGACCAAGAAAGGAAATACAACTTGTATTATTTTAACTATCTTTTCCTCAATATAAATTTTACGATTATGGATAAAAGCATTCTAAAATGGCACTTAAAAGAACTCTGAGTTCATTTTGGAAGTATGTTTGACTAATAGAAAAGTAGGAATTAAACTCTTAGTTAAATTGGAAAAAATGAACTCTCTTCATTTCATGCCTGTATCTGTTAGGGTCTGGTAAAGTGACATAAAATAAATAATGTACTGCAGGCTTGAGACCTTACACAATTATGGGAGAAGTAGGGGAAATCAAGCTCTGAGTGGGAGTGGCTGGTGGAGCAGAGAACATCCACCAACGAGGAATGACAGAGGGAGCTGCAGAAGTCTCTGAAGGGCTGTGATCTCTGCTTTTGCTGATGGGCAGCCCTGAATTAAATTCATCAAGGCAGGCCATTTCCAGGTAGCGTAAGGGAGGAAATCAGGAACAAACTGAGACCTGCAAAAATAAATTGTAATCTTCGAGGGAAATCAGGAACCCACAGGCACAATTTGAAACCCCTGTCTGTCTCTCACTGCATCTAACCCCAACCATATAGGTGACTTGAAGAAGAAGCTGCTGCCTTTCAGAGTTGCACACACACCTGGTCCAAAGCTTGGAAAAGTGTAACGAGGAGATCCAATGCGAAGTAGAGGAATGAGGGCATGGCTGTCCCATGTCACCGACGTGAGCCAGCCAATCAGCAACAACGTGTGGGATTTTGCCTGTAGTGTAAGGCCTACTGCTTCACTCCTGCCTTCCAAATCTGCTAATTTCTCTTGTGGGCAACACTTAACCCAGAACCGTATAAGGAAGGGAATCTAGAAAATGTAGCTTCTGTTTAGCAAAATTGACACAGTAAAAAACCACATCAATGCCTTAAAGATAAAACCAGTAAATTCTGTTGATTTTACTCTAACAAATTGAGCAACTCAATCAAGAAAAGACACGTTAATCATAAGAGCTGTACTTGAATATATCTGATACACATTTGAGGTTCCTATTGTTTCTTGCTGGGCATTCTTGTTTCTTCTGCGCTATACTCGTGTCAGAAACTTCCTTAAGACTTTCTGATGGCTCAGTTCCATCAAATATAATCTCTTCTACTCAAGGCTCAGAGTGAACCTCAGAGATACTGTGAAGTTAGAAGCACATGGGGCTGGAATCTCTGAGCTCCACTTTTATGTGTGTAACATTAGGTAAGCTAATTGGTTCCAGTTTCCTAATCTATAAAACAGAAATATAGCATCCCTTGAATCTTTAAAATGTTGTTTGGTTTTTTATTGTAATTCATCACAGCTGAGCAGATTTAATCTCTGTGTTTTGGTCCTGATGTTCCTGTTTTCTTCCTCATCCACGTGCTGGAAACTAGTTCTCCATCCTTCCCATCTCACAAATTTCAGGTCACATCTTTTTATATCTAACCAAACTACAAATTCTTGTGGAAAGAAACATGCTTTTATTATTTTATGTCTGACCTTACATATTACGGAGACAGGCGGAATGTTCTCTTAACAGAAGTTTATGAAACGATGAATGAAACTAGCAGAAGCCTCTGTGGGAATCTTTGTCCTGTACTTTAATAGTAAATACACACATAGCTATGTTCTGCTTTCATTTGTGCTTGCTTGCAACTTTGCAAGTATTTAAAACTCTTTTTCCAAGGTGTCAGCATTTATAAGGATCCTTGGGTTCTTCCAATAGCATCATTACATTCTTGAGCTTTTGAACAGTATCTTCTAATTTTACTTTGTTTTTCCATTTTGATTTCCTTTGATCCCATGTTGATACAGAATTAATGGTTGACACACTCGTCTTTCTCTTTTTATTTACTTCAAATACTAATTGTATGCAACTAAAGGATTGATTTCCTAGGAGGGTATTCCCATGTTTTTAACAATTACCTGCACTTTCTCCATTTTACAATGTTCCTTGGTACTTAATATTGTTATCTCATTCCAATTCTTAGAAATAGATAAAGAAAAATGTTTCTCAGGGTTTGCTTAACCTAGTCATTAGTTTAGTTAAGCTCAGCATTTAGGAAGACTATTAAGGATTTGTTTTCAATTATAGAAAGAATCAAATTTTAAAATATTCTATTATTTTAAATAATCCTTAAATCTTCACAGTTAACAATATTATCCCCTTGGTTATACAATCCTTCGAATGCTAATTTCACTCTTTTGTTGGCTTATGTAACATATTCAGCATTTCAGTGTGTTCTCCAGACTAATCTAAGTTAGAAGAGTTAGAAGGTAAAGCTATGGGATAAACTTGATGAAGTCAAGGAAGTCAATTCATATTGATTTTACACCATTCACTTTTATAAAAAATTAATTTATTTATATATTTATTTTTGGCTGCGTCGGGTCTCGTTGCTGCGCACGGGCTTTCTCTAGTTGCAGTGAGCTGGGGCTACTCTTCATTGCAGTGTGCAGGCTTCTCATTGCGGTGGCTTCTCTTGTTGAGGAGCACAGGCTCTAGGTGCGCGGGCTTCAGTAGTTGTGGCACGTGGGCTCAGTAGTTGTGGCTTGCAGGCTCTAGAGTGCAGGCTCAGTAGTTGCGGCGCACGGGCTTAGTTGCTCCGCGGCATGGGGGATCTTTCCGGACCAGGGATCGAACCCATGTCCCCTGCATTGGCAGGCAGATTCTTAACCACTGCGCCACCAGGGAAGTCCCACACCATTCACTTTTATACCGCCTGTTTCAGTAGCTACAACTCTTTAAAATTAACATTACAGAAATTACTCTTTGATTTTATTTAGTTTTTTTAGCACAACTCCAAAAAAAAGTGCTGTCTTGTTCTTATCGGTAGTAATCTGGCAATATAAAAAAGGAAATATTTGAAACTAAAGTGCAGTGTAAATCACTTGATGATTCATCTAACATATGATATATACTTAAAATAAATTTTTCCGCTGCTGAATAAAATAGGACAAAGAAAGAAGTTTTGCTTAAAATGGGATTTCGAAAGATACAAAATTATGTGGTTCATACCTTTTTAAAGTAACCAAACCTATAGTTGAGAAAATATATCTCTGAAAATAGACTAAAGAATTTCTCTAGAGCACATATGATCAGGGCCACTAAAATGAAATATAGAATCTCAAACATGAGTGATTTTTTTTTCCAGTTTTAATTAAAATGACCTTAACAGTGCCGATATGTCTCTGTCTTTATGTTAAGCAGAATTTAATATGTACATCTCTACAGTAATGACCTCTTACGAATAATACTTAAAACATCTCATCTGCATCCTATGACTTAAATGGCTTTACCTTTAGGGACACATTCTACTTTATTTGATTCATTTTCTCCCCTTTCTCAACACTTATTCACCAAAAATCAAAAGTTTGGAGTCTCAGTGGTTATAGAAAAAATATATATTAATGTAAATGAAATAGCAGAATAAATGAGGCTATCTCTTAAGATCTTTTTCTCACATTTCTCTGCTCACCTTTCATTTACAAACCACATTTATGTTCATGGCTTGAGCCACGATCTCAGTGTAAGTGATTCTGCTTCCACAAAACCAACCTCAAACTGTTGCCTGTGATTGTTGATTTCTCTACTCCTCTTTGTGTCTGAGTGTTCTTGAGCTTTACTACTCTAAGGGAGCAATAAACACTAGTGATCAAATCACAGTGTCTTTTGTTCCCACTACAAAGTCCCTCCCAGTTATCTCTGGGAGTCCCTACAGATTGTCACATGCAGATTCAGACAAGCTTACTTATGGTCATCAATGTCCCGTAGGACTCCCCATCAGACTACCTCACCACCTCTGTTGCCAGTGCCAGCTTCTCCTTGAGAAGCTCAGCCATGTAGGACCAAGCACTACTGCTCTGCCCTCAGGGTGCCCCACTGGCACTGTGGCTCCAGGGGTATGTGGCAGAGTGGTGGGAAAAATGGGGTTCTAGTCAATCTATGTGCTTCTTATGAACCAAAAATCTATGCTGGTTTTTAGATATTTAGACATCCATGGATTCAGCTCCTTTGTTTGTTTGTTTGTTTGTTTTAATTTTTATTTTATGTTGGAATATAGTTGATTTGCAGTGTTGTGTTACTTTCAGGTGTACAGCAAAGTGATTCAGATATGTGTGTGTGTATATATATATATATATATATATATATATATATATGTATATATATATACACACATATGTGTGTGTGTATATATATATATATATATATATATATATATATATATATATATATATATATTCTTTTTCAGATTTTTTTCCCGTATAGGTTGTTACAGAATATTGAGTAGAATTCCCTGTGCTATACAGTAGGTCCTTGTTGATTATCTATTTTATATATAGTAGTGTGTATATGTTAATCCCAAACTCCTAATTTATCCCTCCCACTCCACATTTCCCCTTTGGTAAACGTAAGTTAGTTTTTGAAGTCTGTGAGTCTGTTTCTGTTTTGTAAATAAGTTCTTTTGTAACTTTTTTTTTTTTTAGATTCCACATACAAGTGGTATCGTACGATATTTGTCTTTCTCTGTCTGACTTACTTCGCTTAGTATGATAATCTCTACGTCCATCCATGTTGCTGCAAATGGCATTATTTCATTCATTTTTATGGCTGAGTAATATTCTGTTGTATATATGTATCACATCTTCTTTATCCATTCCTCTGTTGATGGACATTTAGGTTGCTTCCATGTCTTGGCTATTATAAATAGTGTTGCAGTGAACATTGGAGTGCATGTATCTTTTCAAATTATGGTTTTCTATGTATATATGCCCAGGAGTGGCATTGCTGGATCATATGGTAGTTCTGTTTTTAGTTTTTTAAGGAACCTGCATACGGTTCTCCATAATGGTTGTACCAATTTACATTCCTACCAACAGTGTAGGAGGGTTTCCTTTTCTCCACACCCTCTCCAGCATTTATTGTTTGTAGATTTTTTGATGATGGCCATTCTGACTGGTGTGAGGTGATACCTCATTGTAGTTTTTATTTGCGTTTCTCTAATAATTAGCGATGTTGAGCTTCTTTTCATGTGCTTTTTGGCCATCTGTATGTCTTTCTTAGAGAAATGTCTATTTAGACCTCAGCTCCTTTGGTTTTGATATCTTTTCCTTGGCTTCAAAAATCAGCCTATTAAATGAATCAATCAATCTTATAATTAATTAATCTTCTCATACCTCTCGTTCTACACAAATATTAATTTCTTGCATCTAAACAATAATAATAATAAAAAGAAACAAATGACTTAGGAAAATCTGAGCTCACAAGTTTCATCAAGTGGCAAATCTATCTCTCATGGGCTCAGATTTTGTATTCTATTACTTGGTAGTATTAATATCCTTGCATTTTCTCTGCCTTAAATTCTGAGTTCATTGACTCCTTTTCAAATCAACTGACATATACCATCAATCATTTTCAATACAGTGCCTTCTTCTGGCCCTCTCTCTCTTAAAGTTGCCACCCTATATAAGTTTTGCATTCCCCTGACTAATGTGTTAGTTTTCTGCGGTATGTCTTCTGACATTATGATAGTGGTTTAAAAATAGAAGAAGAGGAGGAAGAAGAAGAAGATAAAGATGTTAATAGGTCTAGAGAGGAAGAAATCGGTGGTCAGGCTTAGGAGGCCCATGAAGAATTAAAGAATAGAGCTAGTCTAACATACAATTTCTTACAAACCCAGGTAGGTGAAAACAAAATGATTACAAAATTACCCACTGTTTAAAGAATAATATGGCTAATAGTATAGCTTAGACCACAGGCAAAGTAAGCTTGTAAAATTTTCAGGTAAAGGAAAATATAGAACAGTCAACCAGAAAGAGTGGATTATTTTAATGTAATCAGGTGTTACTATTTTATGCAGACAGTTGGAAATGAGAGATTTTTCTGTTGCTACATTCACATCTGAATAGAATTTTAATATGAAGCTTAAGGTATAATTGTAGAGTAGTGATTTACAAAGTAGGGATCAGAAAGATTGATTGTGGTGTAGAAGCAAACATCAGAACTCCTGTTCGTTTATTTTAATCTAAATAATAAAGAAATTAAGATCTACTAATATTTAAACGAATTTTTAATTAACACATTGACACTGGTCCTCTCTCCTGGTCTGAATGCTGGATGGTTTCATATCATATATGTTAAAAGGTTGATCATATCCCAACCCTGAGATGAGTGCCTCACTCCTTCCTTCATGTTTGACAAATAGGAACATCCTGCACAACACATGCTCAGTTTAGAGTACCTACAGATTATATTTTCTAGTCTCAACTAACTTAATTTTCACACATAAAAATTCAAATATTTTCCTCACAAAAGGAGGTTCCTCACACATAAATACAGTTTGCAAATATTCTTATACTTTACAGAACTTTCAAACTTTTCCGATGAGGAACTACTGTTAGTTAAAAGTTTAGCATATGTATTAAATGATTAATGTGCAGTACTACTATGCCAAATATATTTTGAAAATAAAGCACTAAAGAGGGATTAAAGAAGGAATCCTAAAGAAGGATTTATTTATTTTTATTTTTTAATTTTTTAGCATCTTTTTTGGAGTATAATTGCTTTACAATGGTGTGTTAGTTTCTGCTTTATAACAAAGTGAATCAGTTATACATATACATATGTCCCCATATCTCTTCTCCCTTACGTCTCCCTCCCTCCCACCCTCCCTATCCCACCCCTCTAGGTGGTCACAAAGCACCGAGCTGATCTCCCTGTGCTATGCGGCTGCTTCCCACTAGCTATCTATTTCAGGTTTGGTAGTGTATGTATGTCCGTGCCACTCTCTCACTTTGTCCCAGCTTACCCTTCCGCCTCCCCATATCCTCAAGTCCATTCTCTGGTAGGTCTGCGTCTTTATTCCCGTCTTGCCCCTAGGTTCTTCATGACCCTATTTTTTTTTAGATTCCGTATATATTTGTTAACACACGGTATTTGTTTTTCTCTTTCTGACTTACTTCATTCTGTATGACAGACTCTAGGTCCACCCACCTCACTACAAATAACTCAGTTTAATTTCTTTTTATGGCTCAGTAATATTCCATTGGATATATATGCCACATCTTCCTTATCCATTCATCTGTTGATGGGCACTTAGGTTACTTCCATGTCCTGGCTATTGTAAATAGAGCTGCAATGAACATTTTGGTACATGACTCTTTCTGAATTATGGTTTCCTCAGGGTATATGCCCAGTAGTGGGATTGCTGGGTTACATGGGAGTTCTATTTTTAGTTTTTTAAGGGACCTCCATACTCTTCTCCATAGTGGCTGTATCAATTTACATTACCACCAGCAGTGCAAGAGGGTTCCCTTTTCTCCACACCATCTCCAGCATTTACTGTTTGTAGATTTTTTGATGATGGCCATTCTAACCGGTGTGAGATGATATCTCATTGTAGTTTTGATTTGCATTTCTCTAATGATTGATGATGTTGAGCATTCTTTCATGTGTTTGTTGGCAATCTGTATATCTTCTTTGGAGAAATGTCTATTTAGGTCTTCTGCCCATTTTTGGATTGGCTTGTTTGTTTTTTTGATATTGAGCTGCATGAGCTGCTTGTAAATTTTGGAGATTAATCCTTTGTCAGTTGCTTCATTTGCAAATATTTTCTCCCATTCTGAGGGTTGTCTTTTCGTCTTGTTTATGGTTTCCTTTGCTGTGCAAAAGCTTTTAAGTTTCATTAGGTCCCATTTGTTTATTTTTGTTTTTATTTCCATTTCTCTAGGAGGTGGGTCAAAAAGGATCTTGCTGTGATTTATGTCATAGAGTGTTCTGCCTGTGTTTTCCTCTAAGGGTTTGATGCTGTCTGGCCTTACATTTAGGTCTTTAATCCATTTTGAGTTTATTTTTGTGTATGGTGTTAGGGAGTGTTCTAATTTCATTCTTTTACCTGTAGCTGTCCAGTTTTCCCAGCACCACTTATTAAAGAGGCTGTCCTTTTTCCACTATATATTCTTGCCTCCTTTATCAAAGATAAGGTGACCTTATGTGCGTGGGTTTATCTCTGGGCTTTCTATCCTGTTCCATTGATCTATATTTCTGTTTTTGTGCCAGTACCATACTGTCTTGATTACTGTAACTTTGTAGTATAGTCTGAAGTCAGGGAGCCTGATTCCTCCACCTCTGTTTTTCTTTCTCAAGTTTGCTTTGGCTATTCGGGGTCTTTTGTGTT
Organism: Balaenoptera physalus; assembly: GCF_965194825.1. NCBI lineage: Eukaryota > Metazoa > Chordata > Mammalia > Artiodactyla > Balaenopteridae > Balaenoptera > Balaenoptera physalus. Next base: position 7,777,012 of record NC_138893.1, read on the forward strand.
TCCATACAAATTGTGAAATTTTTTGTTCTAGTTCTGTGAAAAATGCCAGTGGTAGTTTGATAGGGATTGCACTGAATCTGTAGATTGCTTTGGGTAGTATAGTCATTTTCACAATGTTGATTCTTCCAATCCAAGAACATGGTATATCTCTCCATCTATTTGTATCATCTTTAATTTCTTTCATCAGTGTCTTATAATTTTCTGTGTGCAGGTCTTTTGTCTCCTTAGGTAGGTTTATTCCTAGATATTTTATTCTTTTTGTTGCAATGGTAAATGGGAGTGTTTTCTTAATTTCACTTTCAGATTTTTCATCATTAGTGTATAGGAATGCAAGAGATTTCTGTGCATTAATTTTGTATCCTGCTACTTTACCAAATTCATTGATTAGCTCTAGTAGTTTTCTGGTAGCGTCTTTAGGATTCTGTATGTATACTATCATGTCATCTCCAAACAGTGACAGCTTTACTTCTTCTTTTCTGATTTGGATTCCTTTTATTTCTTTTTCTTCTCTGATTGCTGTGGCTAAAACTTCGAAAACAATGTTGAATAATAGTGGTGAGAGTGGGCAACCTTGTCTTGTTCCTGATCTTAGTGGAAGTGGTTTCAGTTTTTCACCATTGAAGACGATGTTGGCTGTGGGTTTGTCATATATGGCCTTTATTATGTTGAGGAAAGTTCCCTCTATGCCTACTTTCTGGAGGGTTTTTATCATAAATGGGTGTTGAATTTTGACAAAAATTCAACGAAAGAAGGATTTATAAAGAATTTGATTAATGCTATCTTAAAATAGCTCGATAATGGCAGTGCCTGATGCTTTTATTAGCTTATATCTTACAAGCAAACTGTTCATCCTTAAAAGTAATGATTGCAAATGAAAATTTCAAATAGTTTGGAAAATGTCCAAATGTTTTATGCTAAGTTATTTTCATATCGTATTAGATCCTCATTGTGTTTTCCTCCTACAAGCACTGGAGCAGTGTCAAGTCTGCCTTTATGTCTTGATCAGGTCTTTGTTGTTGTTACAATGTTCAGTCCATGATACATTTAGAAAAAGTATGTTTAAGGTTCTACTCTGAGGCATAATCTGGCTAATATATGACAGTGTAATCCATGAAGCTCCTGAATCTCACTCTTTAAATATTTGACACTTTGTAACAACTTCTAGATAAAAAACTTTTCAAATTAAAATTCATAGTTTTCTATCAAATTGATAAAGAAGCCCTCAGTCTGGCATCCAAGGCTTCTATAACTCTGGCACTGATGTCACACTTTAATTTAGCCTCTCATTACAATCCTTCAAGCCCTCTGCTATACACTCAGATCTCCTTATCATTCTTTGGATACATTTCTGCTTTAAGACTTTTGTTCAAAGTATTCATGATCCTTCTGAGGCCTTACCCACCCTCAGAATTGTGAGTTTTGAAATCCTATTATCTTTCTAGGCTCCCTCAAATGTGACCTTTTCTATGTGGCCTTCTTTGATCACATCAATAAGGAGTCACCTCTCCCTTCTTTGTATTCCCACAGCACTTAATACATCTTGTATAGTGGTCACGACAGTCTGCTTTGAAGCAAAGTTGTTTATGAAGATTCTCCAACTAAAATGTATAGCTTACTTGTCATGTGCCTTTCCACTCTGCAGAATATTCTCTCAGTAAATGAATGTTGTCAAAATGAATAAATAAAACAAATATCTATGTTACCATTTAAAAAGGATGATTTAAATCAAAATATTCTTATTTACTCTGGATTCTACAACAAAAATACTAATGGCATTTTTTTTGATCCCATGCTCCATATAATATTTTGGACAATGTTAAACTTGTCATGCGTGCTCTCCTCGTCCCCTTGGTGTGATTTTTACCTTTTCTAATTTAGATTTTTTTTTTAATTTCTGTAATTTTAATTTATTTTCATTCTCATCTAACTTTCTGCAGTACTGATTTTCTTTTGAACTAAACTTTAATTTCACTTACTTTTGCTGAGAAGATTTAACCCATGTTTGCAAGTTTACACAGTAGTAAATAAATATCAAGTGTTCAAAGTCAGGCTTCCTTTTTTAAAAAATGAAGGGTTTCACAAGTTTTCAAGTTACCCTTCAGTGGGAATTATGCTAATTTTCTTTGGTCCAGATTTAGTACAATTTTCATTGAAACAAGCAGGCCCTGTGTCATTTTAATGGAAGCTATAAACCCTAGAGCAATGAAGACAAATACAGCATAATGAACTTAACTATAAACATTCAGAACAGTATCTATAGGGCATAACCTCAGTATTGTAAAATTTGTTTTAGAAGTGTCTATAACTAGGAAAAGTAGACATCATTGGAGAGGTATGAGTGTGTGTGTGTATATATATATCCATTTGCATTTATGCTCTTTATAAACTTTATACTAAGCACCATGAGAAGTTGTATGGCTAAGTAGATAACACATCTATGAAACTTCTATGGTGAAACCAATAAAAATTCTTGGCTAATGTTTTAACATTTGTGTGAGTATCTGTGTTTATAAGTCAGTGTTAATCCTTAGCATTTAAGTTGATTTAAAATATTAGTATATTATTATTGCTTGAATCATCAACTTGCTCACAGAAATTTTGTGTTATTATATACATTTATTTAAGAGGTATTCACTTTCATATGTAAACTAAGCCCAAAACATGCGTGTGAGAAGGTTAATTGAAGTTAGGGAGGCAAAAAAGTGATTCTTTACTTGTTGGGAGAAAAAAAGAAACTTTTCTTATGAAATCGTGAGGGAAAAATATTATGACCCTGGAATCTCACACTTTGCCAACCTGCGATTCACGTGCAATGGCAACACAGAGAAGTATTTAGAGATGAAAGCATCCTTGTTGGAAAAGAATTACAAGTAAATCTTATATCTAACATAAATTATTCAAAGTAAAAAGAAAAGGACAGGGACAATGTGATGACAAGATAATGATGTTGAGCAATGATTATAGGAAAATATGCATTGTCTGTGTAAGACTGATTAAACTATACAAGTGCTAGAAACAGGTCCCTTATTAAATACATGATTTGCAAACATTTTCTTCCCTTCTGTGGATTATCTTTTCACTTCCTTGGTTGTGCCTTTTTTAGCACAAAAGTTTTTAATTTTTAAACTTTTTTACAAAAACCAAGGACAGTTATCCACTTTTTCTTTTATTGCTCATGCTTTTGGTAGCATATCTAAGAAACTACTGCCTAATTCAAGGTAATGATGTTTTACACCTATGTTTTCCTTTGTTTATATTCATAAAAGATGGTGGTCTATAGGTGTTTGTTTGTTTTTTTCCTTGTGATGTCTTTGTCTGGCTTTGGTATCAGGGTAATATTGTCCTCATAAAATGAGTTAGGAAGAGTTACATCTTCTTCAACTTTTTGTAAGAGTTTGAGAAAGATTGATGTTAATTCTTCCTTAAACATTTGGTAGAATTCACCATAAAGCCATCTGACTGGGGGCTTTTCTTTGTTGGAAGTTTTTTTGGTCACTACCTCAGTCGCTTTACTTACTGGTATATTCAGATTTCTGCTAACTTTTTGAGTCAGTTTTGATAGTTTATGTGCTTCTGTAAATTTGTCCATTTTATCTAGTCTAATTTTTTGGCATATACTTATTCATAGTATTCTCTTATAATCCCTTATATTTCTGCAAGGTCAGTAATAATGTCCCCTCTTTCATTCTTGATTTTGTTTATTTAAATCCTCTCTCTTTTTTAAAAAAAAATTGGTTAGTATTGCTAAAGGCTTGTCAGTTTTGTTTATTCTATATTTCATTATTTTCCTCTAATCTTTATTATTTATTCCTTTTTTTTGGTATAGTTTGCTCTTTACTTTTTATTTTTTTCTATGTCTTAAGGTAGGAGGTTTTGCTACTGATTAGAGATCTTTCCCCTTTTTATGTAGGTGTTTACACATCTAAATTTCTCTCTAAGCATTGCTTTAGATGAATCCCATACACCCTGGTGTGCACTATCTTCATTTTTATCCATCTCATTATGTTTTCTGTTTCCCCTTGTGATTTCTTCTTTGATTCATTGGTTAATTAGGAGTGTGTTGTTTAATATCAAAGTATTTGTGTGTTTCCCAAATTTCTTTCTGTTATTTATTTCTAATTTCATTTTATTGTGGTATGAGCACATACTTTGTATGATTTTAAACCTTTTAAATGTATTGAAGATTGTTTCATGCCCTAACATATGGTCTATCCTGGAAAATGTTTATGTGCAATTATGAAGAATTGGTATTCTGAGTATTTCATTGAAATCTTTTTGCCCTTCATTGTGAAACCTCTGATACTGATGCTCCGAGGGTGCAGCCTTGGGTATATGCACACAACCACACTGAGATGACTGGTTTTTGCATGACCATCTTTGACTATCTCTTTTCCTGATCTCTCCATGAATCTGTCTGCCTCTGCTGGTATTCCACTCGGTTTCACTAGTTGCAGGCTGATTGTTCTGTTGTTTTTGATGATGCCTTGGGACATAGATTGCTCCATATTCTGATCCTGTTAAATTCAGGCTTCTTTTAAAGTTTAGTCTCTGAGCTTTATACTGACCCTAGAAGGGTTCATCTTAGCTGTCTCATTCTCTGATTCTTTCTGGTAAACTATATGGACTACGGTTTAGCCTGTTGCTCTTACTGTTTACCACTAAAATCTCCATTGTTTACCCCTGAAATCTCCATTGTTTTGGGAGTATCTTATGCTTGAACTTCACCACACTCTTTTTCAAATAAAGGCATTTTCCATGGGAGAGCTTCAGAGTTCTCTTCTATTATGGACTGCCTGGTCCCCTGGGAAAAATTTTTTGAGTCTTTGTCTAGAGCTGTGGGAGGGAACAATAGCCCCCTTCTCTTTGAATGATACCTGTGCTCTAGAGTACAGTGCTGAATCGGGACAGTGGCTGTTAGTCCTCTTTGCTTGTCTCTCCCATAATGGAAACTTACCCCATGATTAAGTGGGATTGATAGTGATCAGAGCCCCAATATTCTCAGCCTGCCATTTCTGGGAATATAACTCTGCCTTATGAGTGGGAGCTAAGTGGAGGAAGGAAGCCCCCATTTTCTTGGCAACACCTACCAAGAACTTAGCCTCTGCAACTGGGAGTTTAGAGGGATGAGAAGTGCTGGTCCCTGATCCTCCTGGGGGAGATGCCACATCCCTTACTCAGAAAATGAGAGGAGAGAGAGCCCCATTTCCTTGGCCACAGCTGCTGCATTGGTGATGGATGAGCAGGAGGGGTCGGGTCATTGCTCAAGTGCCACAGATTCTTGCTGTTCTTAATAAGAGTTAACAGATTTTCTTGAATAAATATTTCTTCTTTTGCTACATGCCCTTAGGACAATTTCCAGAGACCTTAGCCACCTATGGTTGTTTTATGAAGAGAAGGTCCCAGAGCTCCTCATGTTGACATTTTGGCTCAAAGGGTTTTTATTTACCAGAGAGGTTGGATCTAAAACACAGTAATAAGATCAAATCCAACCAATATGGTTTTGTAGATGAATAATTTGGGGGTGAGGTACTTGCTCTTTGTCATATAAAGAATTATTATAAAGTTCTGGGAATTAAAATAGGATAATGAGTGAACATGTAGATGGAATAGAGAGACGTAAAATAGATCCATTAATGTATAACATAATGTGTAAAACACTGGCATCCCTTATTTTTAGGAAAAGGTTAGATTCTCAATATAATGCTATAGGACAACTGATATTACATATAAAAATGATAATTTTTAATATTTTTGAAAAAACATACTAATTCATTAAATCATGCTTTTATTAAATGTATGTTAGTTGTATACAGTGGTCTATGTTCTATGAGTAGTTCCAGAGATACCTTGAGGATGAAGGAAATGAGGGGAGAAGAAGGAGGAAGACTATATAAAGACTGCTCTCATGGAGTTATCTGATAGCGGGAATTCATAAAATTATTTGCTAATTCTTTAAATAAGAATTATAAAATGCCCAGCTTTCACAGTTATTTGGGGCACTTTAACAAATAGCTTGCTTGATCTAGTAGTAAATATGATAGAACCTATGTTCTTCTTCAAGAATCATTTTCTCCTGTTCTTGGGTTTGCAAGTCAACTGTATTTTAGGATCCCTTGCAGGTAGTTGTGGCCATTTGACTCTGTTCTAGTCAGTAGATTATGAGCAGTTTTTTTTTTTTAATATATATAAATCTATTTATTTATTTTTGGCTGCGTTGGGTCTTTGTTGCTGCACGCAGGCTTTCTCTAGTTGTGGCGAGTGGGGGCTACCCTTTGTTGTGGTGCACAGGCTTCTCATTGCAGTGGCTTCTCTTGTCGTGGAGCACAGGCTCCAGGCACGTGGGCTTCAGTAGCTGTGGCATGCGGGCTCAGTAGTTGTGGCACATGGGCTTAGTTGCTTGGCGGCATGTGGGATCTTCCCAGTCCAGGGCTCGAACCCGTGTCCCCTGCACTGGCAGGCAGATTCTTAACCACTGCACCACCAGGGAAGTCCCAATTATGAGCAGTTTTGAGGTGTTCCTCTATCGTTCCTGGTGTATAAAATCTTCTGTGCCCCTTTTCTGTCTCTTCTCTCTTCTGTATGATAGAGGCAGACTGTGATGATCCCTCGAGGATGGATACACAAGAAGAGAGGAGCACAAGTCTTTGAATGATCATGTAGTAGAGCTCTTCTGACCATCTTAACTCTTCCCCAGGACTCGAACAATAACAAGATATACATTTTTATGTTATTAAACCACTGAAATGTTGGTGTCTATTGTTAGCTCAAAAGGTCTAGTCCACAGAGTCCGTATTTTTAAGATTTAAGCGTATTAAAATGGTATCAGAAGAGAGTGTGAACTTGGATATTAGAGGCAAAGGAGACAGACTATAGCTCTATATCCTTCACAAAACAATGTGGATAAGGACAGAATAAAAGGTTGAGAAATGGCCCACAGAGAGGAAAGAGTGTTCATGTTATCCATTGTTGTATAATAAACTATTCTGAAACTTAGCAATAATTTCACTGTATCTGCTTATAGCTTAAGATTTTGAGGGTCTGGATTTTAGGGCAAGCTTAACTGGGCACTTCTTCTGTACCATGTGCCATTGAGAGATTGTTGGTAGATGGGTGGGTCTAGACCATCCAAGATTACTTCCTTCATGCCTTGTGCCTTGGTGGAAATGGCCAGAAGGCTGGGTTTAGCTGGGGTTATGGATCAGAGGCTAGTATGTGATTTATTTCTAGTCTCAGGGTAATCTAACTTCTTACATAGTGCCCCAGGCCTCCCCGAAAGAGTGTTCGAAGAGACTTGGTTGAAATCTGCAAGGCTCCATGTGATCTGGTCTCAGAAGCTCCAGTTCAGTTTTAAGGGCATAAAAATTAGATTTCACTACTCATTGGAAAGTGGTGAATAATTTTCAGTCACCTTTAATCTAAAGCAGAAGATCAACTTTTACTTAATAATCTGGAAGGAAGAATTAATTGATAAAAATGTAAGTTTGCTTTTAGAATCTCTGTAAGGTAAGACAGTGAGATAATACTTTTGAGAGTTTTTGGAGAAGGCATAGGTTATTAGACATGCTGGTTCAAGTCCTCTTGGAAACAAACACCAAGATGGAATTGGATGTGCAAAAGAGTTATTTGAGGAAAAGTCAATGCAGGGGGCAAAGGACAGAAGTAGTAGCAGTAAACAATGAGAGTTTTTAGACCAAATGCAGGTCTGACAACTATTAAAGGAAATAGGAAAAGAAAGATGATTGAATAGGAGAAGTCACAGACTACAGTGCACTTCTGAGAAATTCTCAACCAGTCTGATGGGGCAAAGAGCATACATTTAAAGAGTCCTTTGTCAGACAGAAACAGTGCTCTGTTCTCTCTGCCATGCACAATCATTGGCTGGGAGCAGCCCAGGGAGAAATATATCCATCCTGAATGCTCTGATGTATTCAAAGTTTTGGCAGCTGGAGTCAGTAAACCAACTACATTGCTCCCATTGGGTCTCTCTTAAAGGGAGAGCTGAGCAATACACATCCATGGCTGCTACATTAGGCTTGAGAATAGTTGAGAGAGTGTGAAAAATTGTTGTGGAGAATGAGAGCTCAATAAACATAATAATGGATTCTATAATTGATATAGCTAGGTTTAGTGTTCTTGGATTTTGAACACAATAGACTTCCTGGGAATTTCTGTCAAGGTTCAACACTAAACTCTTATTCCTTTTTTTTCTCCATTCTTTAATGCTCAGTCGTTTGTAAATTATTACACCACCCACACAACTGAACTGATATAGAAACTTGAATGATATTAAAGCACACATTCAGATGATTTTTAAAAAGTACTTTCCAGTTTTATGGACCAATCAGATTAATTCTACTAAAAATGTTCAAGCACATGTCCCTTGAAACAAATGGCCACCAGGTAAAGATATACCTATGAATGAAATTTTCAGGTCAGAAAATGCATATGGTCAAGTTTGTAAGAGCAAGAAAAATATTTTCTAAAATATTGATCTAATTCCCAACCCTAATAGCACAGTCTAAAATTTCCTGTTGCTCCACTTGTTGCTAATACTTGGTGTTGTCTTTTTTTTTTTTTCTTGGCAGTTCTCAGGAATGTAATATGTAGTGGAATTTAACTATGCTTTTTAATATGTATTTTTCTGACTACTACTAATAAAAATAATCTTGGCAGGTTTTTATTGGAGACTTAGGTGTCTTCCATTGTACAGCACTTGTGAATTTCTCATTCATTTTATTACTTGTTTTTCTGTCTTTATCTTACTTAATTCTAGGGATTCTTTATGTATTCTGGATGTGAGGTCTCAGTCAGTTTTATATATTTCAAGTACCTTCTATGGTTTGTGGCTTACATTTTCACATTTTTAATAACTTTTAATAAATTAATAATAATTAATATATATATTTCATATTATAAATAATATTAAAATTGATGGTAAATGGTGATATATTCATTAAACAGAATTCCATATAGCAAAAAAATGAGTAATTAGTAGCTACTTACAAAAATACATGGATTTTAGAAACATACTCTATATACAAGAAATGATCTAATAAAAATAATATATCCTTTATGAGTCCATTTATGACAAGTTCCAAAACAAGAAAGCTAATCTATGGTATTAGAAGTCAGGATTGTGATTGGGCAGAGGTATGCAGGCAGCTTCCCAGAGTCTTCTGTTATTTGATTTGAGTTGTGTTTACATTATCATTTACTTTGTTGACCACTGAGTTGTGCAAGTGTGTTCTCCGTACCTTTAAGGCACAGAATGTATACTATACCTCACCTTTAAGAAAAGGTTAAAAATGGGAAATGTTAATTTTACCAAGAAAATGTGGAAATTACCAAGAAAAGAAGAAGCATTCTTAATGCATGATGGATTTCAAAGGAGTCTCAATGAAGAGGGGTACAAAAAATCACAATATTGGTACATTCAGAGAATTACTGCATCAGTCTTCAAAAGTGTTATCACCTGTGATGTTGCTGTAGAATTGTTTTATATCCAGTAGAATTTTTTCAGTTATTTAATGCTAAGATTCAAATTTGTCTGTACAACAAAGAAACCTATTGTCTCATGAAAGAAGTCCAGGTTAGGGGAGCTCCAGAACATGTTGAACCCATGTGCTATGGACTGTGTGTTTGTGTTCCCCTAAAATTCATATGTTGAAACCCTAATCCCCAATGTAATGGTATTTGGAGATGCAGACTTTTGGAGGTAATTAGGTCAGGAGATTGGAGCCCTCTTGATGGGATTAGTGCCCTTACAGGAAGAGACATGAGAGAGCTTGTATCCATTCTCTCTCTCTGTACCATGGGAGGATACAACAGGAAAACAACTATCTGCAAACCAGGAAGAGGGCCCCCACCATACTTACAGCCTCCAGAACTCTGAGAAATAAATGTTTGTTGTCACCCAGTCTATGGTATTCTGTTATAGCAGCCCAAACTGATGGAGACATCATTGTTCAATAATGGCTTCAGGGACCCAGATTTTCAAATGTTTTTGCTTTGCTAGCTTATGTTATATTATCTTAGGCTGGTTCATCTGTGTCAAAATATCTTTTAGCCCCTATAATCCAGGGTTATAAAAGGGACTCTCCCATAATCAATAAGAGCAAGGACACATTTCCTAGAAGCCATTCAGAAGTTTCTCTTTATTCTCATTAGCCAAAATTGTGACCTGTAGCATCATTAAACCAATCATTGATAAAGAGAATAGAACCATTATGATTGACTTAAATCAATCAAAACCTGTTCCTGGACTTGAGATGGGCATATCTACTGTTCATTGTAAAGGCCAAAGGAGGCAAGAAACAGGATTTCATTAAGAAAAAGACAGAGGCTAAAAAAAAGAAAAGAAAGAGAAAGAGAACAAATAGGTGGATGAAAAGTAGAAGGAAGGAGAATGTAAGGTCGTAAATACAGTGCGTTGTATACACATTGTAAATTTCACATTCCAAGAAGGAGACGTAGACATTTTTAAAAAGAGGAAAATAAAAAAAAAAGAGGAAAATAGGGTAAATATGCCATTTGTATTTTTTATATTATGCTAAATTGGGGCAATAAATGTCATTATCAGACAGATTGTATGTAGATCATTTCAGGGTATAGTATGAAATTGTAGAATACCTTCCAGAGATCTTCATCATGTTTTTTAGTTTGCTTCTGCCTTAGATGTACTGTGTTTTATTTTCCCTTTGAAATATGAGTTTCTTTCCTAGCTACTTATATTTTATTTATAAAATTTAAAATTCAGTTGGAATATATTAAGCCACTACCTTGTTTTCTTTAAAATATTGGCTCTGTTATCAGCCATTACACAGATTTATGGCTGTTTTACTTTTTCAAAGTAAATATTTTCTCATTGTTCATAGCATGACAGGCAAATGTCTTAAAATTTCCATTATTTAGTGTCAGAAAATAAAATTATATAATATTTTATTACAATATGTATAATAGCAATGTCACTCAAATGGATCATAATTTTTAATAATACATTTTATAATAGTTTGCTTGGTTTATGTAAATTTAACTATTTGAAGATAGAAGCCAAAGGAATCATTCTTGAGGATTTGTAAACATAGATCATGTATAATCATGTAATGTAACAATGATTAACAATGTAATAAATAGTGAAAGGAAAGTAGTAAATTTAGAAAAACATCATAAGCATTCATAATAGTAAAAAAAAATTCATGACTCTGAGAATTCTGTTATATATTAATATTTCTTTTAACAGAATTATTATGTATTACTTTTCTAATAGGTATCTAGAATATATGAAGCAAAGAGAATACAAAAATTAAGAGGACATTAGTCCTGTTCTTAAGGAGCCTAATCTAACAGAGAGAGAGCTGACCCCACTGCAATACCCCAAAATGCAGGCATTATTTAAGAGGAACAAGGGGAGCACACAAAGAGGAAGCAAATAATTCTGATTTGAGGCTTAGGAAAAAGGTTTGACAGGGTTCATGGCCATTGGGCTTCATGGTACAAGAAAGATTTTATAGGTATATATAATAAATAGTGTAAGTATCTTAAAGATGTAAAAGTTTATGGTTTCCTATTACAACTACTCTTTTATTATTTAAAATAATCCGTATTATTGATACATTGCAAAAGTACTTGCAATTCCTTCTACTTAGTACACATGCACATGTATATTTTGATATCAGAAGTTTGCAGTTTTTAAAAATTATTTCCAAATTTTCCTGACATTTGCCAAAGCAAAGATCCATGATTTGATTACTTACTTACGTAAAATATGTTCTACATAACCTATTTTATGATTGAATAAAGTTAGGCAGTAAAAGACGTATACTGTTATGAAATAACATAACCAGTAAGTTGAACTAGCATTACTCATAGATGAAATTACAAAGCAACTTAGTTTTGTCTTCCATGTTTCTTTAAGACACATTCAGTAGAATTTTTTCCATTGCCTTGCATGAAAACTCAGGTGGTGTCAGGATTTTTGTAATCACATATCATGTTTTTACATTATAAATTAAGACATCATCTCATTTCATAAATTAAATTGTCTGGCACCATTATATAATGAAAGCTTTGAAATTAATTTTAAGTATATCTGCCATTCCCAGATAGGTACTGCAGGAAGGGATTATTTGATCAGCAAAGGTCTCCTCTTTGACTTCTGGCTTCTTCTTTCTTTACTTGTTTTTCCTCTCCAGTGTGTTAACTGTAGTTTCTGAGAAAGGAGAAGGAAGGGAGAAATAAAGAGGGAACAGGAAAGTTCTCACTTGCACTGATGTATTGCTACTGTGAACTTTATTTTAATTTACTTGCTTTTTAAAGGCATTCTGAAGCTACTGACATTCTCATATTTATTTTACAGCAGACAACCTTACTAAAAATTCTTACACATCTATTCAATACCAATGTGACCGATAATTCTCTTGGTTTTTCCAAATTGGCCATAACATTAGTGTAAATATATCTATTATGTCTCTTCCATTTTATTTACACCTCTTTCTTTTTAATGTCTCAGAGCGTTATGTAAGAACTGCAGGCAAACATTGAATATTACAGATGATATTGAACATCCATGTTTTGTTCTTGACTTTCCTATAAATGTTTTTAACATTTTATTATTTGGTATAATGATTAGTATTATTTGGTATAAAGTTTGCTATAGATTTTTGAAGATATCTCTTCATCTCTTCTCAGGTTATATAAAAATATAAACATAATAGATATGTAATTTTTGAAATATTGTAAGTTCTGATTTGTTTTATCTTATTAGTATGAGAGCTTATCAGGGAAAATGGAATCAAGGAGGAAGAAGAGGAAGTCAAGGGTGGTCCCAGTAAAACTGGAAGGGGAGTAAAGCTTGTCCCTCTGTTCCCAAGAGATGGGGAGTGAGTGTAGAAGGGAGACAACAGTAGGACAGTGATTAATATGCCAGGTTTTGGTTTCCTCTATCCACTCCTTCACACTGATCATTGATGAGGAAGTGTTGCTTTAAAAACTGAATACCGGGGGGAAGGATAGATTGGGAGATTGGGATTGACATATACACACTACTATGTATAAAATAAATAACTAATAAGGATCTACTGTATAGCCCAGGGAACTCTACTCAAAACTCTAGTGGCCTATATGGGAAAAGAATCTAAAAAAAAAAAAAAGTGGATATATGTATACATATAACTGGTTCACTTTGCTGTACACCTGAAACTAACACAACATTGTAAATCAACTATACTCCAGTAAAAATTTTTAAAAAATAAAAACTCCTGAATAAATGTTGAAGAATATTGCAGAGTCCAATGGCAAGCTCCTGGGCTCATGCACTCTGCCTCTGGTGTGAGGCAATTCACTGCTGACCTGAATGAAAAAAAAGCATAAGTTCTGAAAGGGTCTGTGGACACCTAGAAGACTAATCAGAGAGCAGAAAGCATGTGAAAATGGGCAAGGCATTCACTCAGATACTGTATCCCAATATAATTCAAAATACCCAGTGGAACCTATCAATATCACACTTGAGAGTTGCCAACCCAGATAACAGTCCAGATGGAAACTGTAGCAGAAAGTGAATTTTTAAGACACCATATGGATCCAAGCACAGATCTTCTGTGCTTTCATAAAGCTGGAGTGGACATCCTCAATCCCCAGATGCTCTTTGAAGAGAAGAAAGAAGTGGCATTCTGAAAGCATTTAATTCAGGGGAGAGAATCTCTAAAAAGACTTTTAAATTCAGCAACAAATAGGAATCTAAACCTTGGCTACTACATACATTGACTATTTAAATGAAAAAAAAAAGACCATTAAACTTGAAAAGACCAAATTATTATTGATTTGAAAGTGTAAATTTTCAGATTATTCAGTCAGGTAGAAACTTTTCTTTCTACATCTGAATATAGTTTGAATAAATCTGTGATGAAGATTATTAAGAATAATTCCTGCTTATTTCTTTATCAGAAAATATGTTTAATTTTATAAGATGCATTTTCTGTATCTTTTGAGAAGTTTAATTTCTCAATTTTAATCTGTTAATGTACAATAATGATTCCCAAATTTTTTAACTCATGACTCCTTTATATTTTTAAAAGTTATTGAGCATCTCAAAGAGACTTTGTATGGGTTATTTCTACTAATATTTACCACATTACAAATTAAAACTGAGAAAAATCTTAAGTATTTATTAATTCACTTAAAGTAGCAGTAATACATCCATTATATGTTAACATATTTTTGTTTAAAATAACTGTATTTTGAGATGGCTAAGAGACATATGAAAAGATGCTCAACATCACTAATCATCAGAGAAATGCAAATCAAAACCACAATGAAATATCATCTCACACCTGTCAGAATGGCTATTTTCAGGAAGACAACAAATGACAAGTGTCAGACAGGATGTGGAGAAAAGGGAACCCTCATGCACTGTTAATGGGAATGTAAATTGGTGCAGCCACTGTGGAAAACAGTATGGAAATTCCTAAAAAATTAAAAATAGAACTACTATACAATCCAGCAATTCCACTCCTGGATATTTATCTGAAGAAAATGGAAACGCTAATTCAGAAAGATATCTGCACGCCTGTCTATGTTCATTGCAGCATTATTTACAATAGCCAAGATAGGGAAGCAACCTATGTGCCCACCAATAGATAAATGGATAAATAAGAAGTGGTATACTGACGGAATCAAGATGGCGTACTAGGAGGACGCGGAATTCCCAACTCCTCACAACTAGGGCACCTGCCAGACACCCGTGGGGGACATGGGCACCTAAGGGGACGGGAGGAACCCCCGGCGATGGGGTAGGACATGGGGCGTGGGGGGAGTGAAGGGGAAGGAGAAGTGGAGGCCGGATGGGACTGGCGTTCCTGAGGGGTGGCTGGGGGAGGGGAAGGGATACCACGCCCGAAGGGGGGAATTGGGGAACCATTGGGAGGGCAGAGGATCAAGAGAGAGCATGGCCAGGTTTCCCCTGCCCACTTGGGCCCCCAGGAACCTGCTGAGATCCCAGGCCTGATCCTCTGCCCACCCAGGCCTCCTCCGGCCGCGCAGGTCCTGAGGGAGAGGGAGGGAAGGAAGGGGGAGCAAAAGTAAATGCCGGACCTCCGGGACCAGCACTCCTGAGGGGTGGCTAGGGGAGGGAAGGAGTTCCTACACACAGCAGGACCCACCCACAGTTAGGGGTCCAGGAGCGACAGGGGAGACCCTGAGGGAGACAGTGGGGAAGGAGCACGAAGGAACGGAAGGGAACGGGGGCAGTACTTTCCCTGTCCACTTAGGCATGGGGGAGCCTGTTGGGCTCCAGGGCCTAATTCTCTGCCCTTGGAGCCTCCCTCCTTCTGCGCAGAACCCAAGCCCCACCCCTACACTCCCACCCAGGGCCCCACCTCTACACTCGGAGACCCCCTCTGAGACCCCCTCCAATGAGCTGGGAGTAAACCCCACCCACACACCCTCACCCAGGGCTCTACCTCCAAACTCCATAACTCCACACTCCAGAGGCCCTCCTTTCGACATGCTGCCTCTACCCTTCTGTGCAGGTCCTAAGCAGAGGGCCCGCCCCACACTTGAACGTCACCTCCCAAACCTGCCTAGGTCCTGCCCCACACAAAAACCCGCCCCTCCCTAAGTTCCACACCCATCTGAACTCTGCCTCCAGAGCCAAGGCTTTTGTTTTTTCCTCTTTTAGATTGGGGTTCTGTGTTACATTGTTGATTCATTGTTGTTGATTCTTTTATTTTTATTTTTCCTAATCTTTTCTTTTTCTAGTTATATTTTATTCTTTATACTTTGTGATTGTTCTCTCCTTTTGGCCTTCCCCCCCACCCTTTTTTTTCTTTTTTCTATGGTGCTTTTATTTTACCTTCTTGCAGTTGTTTCAGTTATAGTTATACTTTTCCTAAAATATTTTTATCTTTCTAATTTTATGTTGTTTTTTATTCTTTGATATTGTACTGCTCCTTTCATTCTTTCTTCCTTTTTTTTTTTTTTAACCGTTCCATGAAGCTTGCGGGATCTTGGTTCCCAGCGCAGAGGTCAGGCCTGAGCTCCTGTGGTGGGAGCTAGGAGTCCAAACCACTGGACTAACAGAGAACCTCATACCCCAGGGAATATCAGTTGGAGTGAGGCTTCCCAGAGGTCCTCATCTCAGCACCAAAACCCAGCTCTATCCAACTGCCTGCAAACTCCAGTGCTGGACGTCTCAGGCCAAACAACCAGTAAGACAGGAATACAGCACCACCCATCAAAAAAAAAAAAAAAAAGAAACGACAAAAAAATATGTTACAGACGAAGAAGCAAGGTAAAAACGTACAAGACCAAATAAATGAAGATGAAATAGGCAGTCTACCTGAAAAAGAATCCAGAGTAATGACAGTAAAGATGATCCAAAATCTTGGAAACAGAATGGAGAAAATACAAGAAACATTTAACAAGGATCTAGAAGAACTAAGAGCAAACAAACAGTGATGAACAACACAATTACTGAAATTAAAAATACTCTATCAATAGCAGAATAACTGAGGCAGAAGAACGGATAAGTGATCTAGAAGATAAAATGGTGGAAATAACTGCCAGGGAGTAGAATAAAGAAAAAAGAATGAAAAGAATTGAGGACAGTTTCAGATACCTCTGGGACAACATTAAAAGAATCAACATTCAAATTATAGGGATCCCAGAAGAAGGAAAGAAAAAGAAAGGGTCTGAGAAAATATTTGAAGACATTATAGTTGAAAAATTCCCTAACATGGGAAAGGAAATGGTCAATTAAGTCCAGGAAGCACAGAGAGTACCATACAGGATAAACCCAAAGAGAAACACACCGAGACATGTACTAATCAAACTATCAAAAATTAAATACAAAGAAAAACTATGAAAGCAGCAAGGGAAAAGCAACAAATAACACACAAGGGAATACCCATAAGGTTAACAGCTGATCTTTCAGCAGAAACTCTGCAAGCCAGAAGGGAGTGGCAGGACATATTTAAAGTGATTAAAGGGAAAAACCTACAACCAGGATTGCTCTACCCAGCAAGGGTCCCATTGAGATTCGACAGAGAAATTAAAACCTTTACAGATAAGCAAAAGTTAAGAGAATTCACCACCAAACGAGCTTCACCACAAATGCTAAAGGAACTTCTCTAGGCAGGAAACACTAGAGAAGGAAAAGACCTACAGAAACAAACCCAAAACAATTAAGAAAATGGTAATAGGAACATACATATTGATAATTACCTTAAATGTAAGCGAATTAAATGCTCCAACCAAAAGACATAGACTGGCTGAAAGGATACAGAAACAAGACCCTTACATATGCTATCTACAAGAGACCCACTTCAGATCTAGGGACACAAACACACTGTAAGTGAGGGGATGGAAAAAGATATTCCATTCAAATGGAAATCAAAAGAAAGCTGGAGCAGCAATTCTCATATCAGACAAAATAGACTTTAAAGTAAAGACTATTACAAGAGACAAAGTAGGACACTACATAATGATCAAGGGATCAATCCAAGAAGAAGAAATAACAATTGTAAATATTTATGCACCCAACATAGGAGCACCTTAATACATAAGGCAAATGCTAACAGCCATAAAAGGGGAAATTGACAGTAACACAATCATAGTAGGAGCCTTTAACACCCTACTTTCACCAATGGACAGATCAACCAAAATGAAAATAAATAAGGAAACACAAGCTTTAAATGATACATTAAACAGAATGGACTTAATTGACATAGTACATTCCATCCAAAAACAACAGAATACACTTTCTTTTCAAGTGCTCATGGATCATTCTCCAGGATAGACCGTATCATGGGTCACAAATCAAGCCTTGGTAAATTTAAGAAAATTGAAATCATATCAATTATCTATTCCGAACACAACGCTACGAGACTAGATATAAATTACAGGAAAAAAACTGTAAAAAATACAAACATATGGAGGATGAACAATACGCTACTAAATAAGCAGGATATCTCTGAAGATATCAAAGAAGAAATCAAAAATACCTAGAAACAAATGACAATGAAAACACTATGACCCAAAACCTATGGGATGCAGCAAAAGCAGTTATAAGAGGGAAGTTTATAACAATACGGTCCAACCTCAAGAAACAAGAAAAATCTCAAATAAACAACTGAACCTTACACCTAAAGCAATTAGAGAAAGAATAACAAAAAAAACCCCTAAAGTTAACAGAAGGAAAGAAATCATAAACATTAGATCAGAAATAAATGTAAATGAAATGAAGGAAACAATAGCAAAGATCAATAAAACTAAAAGCTGGTTCTTTGAGAAGATAAACAAAATTGATACACCATTAGCCAGACTCATCAAGAAAAAAATAGAGAAGCATCAAATCAAAAGAATTAGAACTGAAAAAGGAGAAGTAACAACTGACACTGCAGAAATACAAAGCATCATGAGAGATTACTACAGGCAACTCTATGCCAATAAAATGGACAACCTGGAAGAAACGGACAAACTCTTAGAAAAGCACAACCTTCTGAGACTGAACCAGGAAGAAATAAAAAATATAAACAGACCAATCACAAGCACTGAAATTGAAACTGTGGTTAAAAATCTTCCAACAAACAAAAGCCCAGGACCAGATGGCTTCACAGGCGAATTCTATCAATTACAGAAGAGCTCACGCCTATCCTTCTCAAAGTCTTCCAAAATATAGCAGAGGGAGGAACACTCCTAAACTCATTCTATGAGGCCACTGTCTCCCTGATACCAAAACCAGACAAAGGTGTCACAAAAAAAGAAAACTCCAGGCCAATATCTCTGATGAACATAGATGCAAAAATCCTCAACAAAATACTAGCAAACAGAATCCAACAACACATTAAAAGGACCATACACCATGATCAAGTAGGGTTGATCCCAGGAATCCAAGGATTCTTTAATATACGCAGATCAATCAATGTTATACACCATATTAACAAACTGAAGGATATGAAAATCTCAATAGATGCACAAAAAGCTTTTGACAAAATTCAACACCCATTTATAATAAAAACTCTCCAAAAAGTAGGCATAGAGGGAAGCTACCTCAACATAGTGAAGGCCGTATGTGAGAAACCCACAGCCAACATCATTCCCAATGGTGAAAAACTGAAACCATTTCCTCTAAGATCAGAAACAAGACAAGGTTGACCACTCTCACCACTATTATACAACATAGTTTTAGAAGTTTTAGCCACAGCAATCAGAGAAGAAAAAGAAATAAAAGGAATCCAAATTAGAAAGGAAGAAGTAAAATTGTCACTGTTTGCAGATGACACGATATTATACATAGAGTATCCTAAAGATGCTACCAGAAAACTACTAGAACTAATCAATGAATTTGGTAAAGTAGCAGGATACAAAATTAATGCACAGAAATCTCTTGCATTCCTATTCACTAAAATGAAAAATCTGAAAGAGAAGTTAAGGAAACACTCCTATTTACCACTGCAACAAAAAGAATAAAATACTTAGGAATAAACCTACCTAAGGAAACAAAAGACTTGTATGCAGAAAACTGTAAGACACTGATGAAAGAAATTAAAGATGATACAAATAGATGGAGAGATATACCATGTTCCTGGAATGGAAGAATCAACATTGTGAAAATGACTCTACTACCCAAAGCAATCTACAGATTCAATGCAATCCCTATCAAACTACCAATGGCATTTTTCACAGAACTAGAAGAAAAAAATGGCACAATTTGTATGGAAACAAAAAAGACCCTGAAGAGCCAAAGCAATCATAAGAAAGAAAAACAGAGCTGGAGAAATCAGGCTCCTGGACTTCAGACTATACTACAAAGCTACAGTCATCAAGACAGTATGGTACTCGCACAAAATAGATCAATGGAACAGGATAGAAAGCCCAGAGATAAACCAATGTACATATGGTCACCTTATCTTTGATAAAGGAGGCAAGCATATACAATGGAGAAAAGACAGCCTCTTCAATAAGTGGTGCTGGGAAAACTGGACAGCTACATGTAAAAGAATGAAATTAGAACACTTCCTAACACCATACACAAAAATAAACTCCAAGTGGATTAAAGACCTAAATGTAAGGCCAGACACTATAAAACTCTTAGAGGAAAACATAGGCAGAACACTCTGTGACATAAATCACAGCAAGATCCTTTTTGACCCACCTCCTAGAGAAATGGAAATAAAACAAAAATAAACAAATGGGACCTAATGAAACTTAAAAGCTTTTGCACAGCAAAGGAAACGATAAACAAGACGAAAAGACAGCCCTCAGAATGGGAGAAAATATTTGCAAATGAAGCAGCTGACAAAGATTTAATCTCCAAAATATACAAGCAGCTCATGCAGCTCAATATCAAAGAACCAAGCAACCCAATCGAAAAATGGGCAGAAGACCTAAATAGACATTTCTCCAGAGAAGATATACAGATTGCCAACAAACACATGAAAGGATGCTCAACATCACTAATCATTAAAGAAATGCAAATCAAAACTACAATGAGGTATCACCTCACACCAGTCAGAATGGCCATCATCAAAAAATCTACAAACAATAAATGCTGGAGAGGGTGTGGAGAAAAGGGAACCCTCTTGCACTGTTGGTGAGAATGTAAATTGATACAGCCACTATGGAGAAGAGTATGGAGGTTCCCTAAAAAACTAAAAATAGAACTACCATATGACCTAACATTCCCACTACTGGGCATATACCCTGAGAAAACCATAATTTAAGAAGAGTCATGTACCACAATGTTCACTGCAGCACTATTTACAATAGCCAGGACATGGAAGCAGCCCAAGTGTCCATCGAAATGTGAATGAATAATTTACAGACAGTTCTGGGTGAACTCTGATGCTTTTGCAAATATATTCCTATAAAAGGGTTTCGTCTTCAAAGAATTGATGGAAAACACTCTCACAAGTACAGGTTTCTGGTAACTGACTATACTGCTGAACTGAATGAATAAGCATTTTCAGAACTCTAATGGAAAACTGATGAATTCATAAAAGTGCTAACAAAAAATCAAGATGAAAAAAAAATTACATGGGACTGAGTGAAGTGATGAGGATGATGTTAATTTTTGTGACTTTCTGTTGGAATAAAAAAAAAAATTCCCATAAGGACTCAGAGGCAAAAAATATACAAATCAATTTACACTGCAAAGTAAAGGAGCTGTTACAGTGAAAAAAAAAAAAAAAAAAGGAAAGATGAATGGATAAAGAAGATGTGGCACATATATACAATGGAATATTACTCAGCCATAAAAAGAAACAAAATTTAGTTATTTGTAGTGAGGTGGATGGACCTAGAGTTGCCGTACAGATTGAAGTAAGTCAGAAAGAGAAAAACAAATTCCGTATGCTAAGACATATATATGGAATCTAAAAAAAAAATGGTTCTGGAGAACCTAGGGGCAGGACAGGAATAAAGATGCAGACATAGAGATTGGACTTGAGGACACAGGGAGGGGGAAGGGTAAGCTGGGACGAAGAGAGAGAGTAGCACTGACATATATACACTACCAAATGTAAAATAGATAGCTAGTGGGAAGCAGCTACATAGCACAGGGAGATCAACTCGGTGCTTTGTGACCACCTAGAGGGGTGGGATAGGGAGGATGGGAGGGAGACGCAAGAGGGAGGGGATATGGCAATATACGTATGCATATAGCTGATTCACTTTGTTATATAGCAGAAACTAACATAACACTGTAAAGCAATTATACTCCAATAAAGATGTTAAAAAAAAGTGGTATATATTTCCAAAGAATGTTACTCAGCCATAAAAAAGAATGAAATCTTGCTATTTGCAACAATATGGATGGACCAGAGGGTATTATGCTAAGTGAAATAAGTCAGACAGAGAAAGATGAATACTGTATATGTTAAGTCTAAAAAACCAAACAAATGAAGCATAAAGAAACAGAAAGAGTCATAGATACAGAGAACAAACAGGTGGTTGCCTGAGGGGAGGAAGAATTGGGAGGAGAAAAATAGGTGAGGGAAATTAAGAGGTGCAAACTTTCAGTTACAAAATAAATGTCACAGGTATAAAATGTCCAGTATAGGAGTATTGTCAATCATTATGTAATATCCTTGTATGGTGACAGATGGTAACTAGACTTACCACGGTGATCATTTTGAAATGTATAGAAATATCGAATCACTGTGTTGTATAACAGAAACTAACATAGTGTGGTAGGTCAAATTAAACTTCAAAAACAAGCAGACAAACTCATAGAAAAAGAAGTCAGATTTGTGCTTACCAGAGGCGGGGGTTAGGGGGAGGGGGAGGTGGAGGAAGGTGGTCGAATGGTACAAACTTCCAGATATAAGATAAATAAGCACTAGGGATGTAATGCACAAGATGATAAATATAATTAGCACTGCTGTATGTTATATATAAAAGTTGTTTAGAAAGTAAATCCTATGAGTTCTCATCACAAGGAAAAATATTTTTCTTTTTATTTTGCATCTATATGAAATGATACATATTCACTAAACTTATTATGGTAAACTTGTCATGATGTATGTAAATCAAATCATTATGCTGTACACTTTAAACTTATACAGTACAGTGCTGTATATCTAGTTTATCTCAATAAAACTGGAAGAAAAAAGTAAATATTAAAACGATTAAAAATAAATAAATAACTATATTTTGGAAAACAAGAAAAACATTGTGAGAAGAATGAAACTGTTTTACATTGCTGCAAATGTCTTTAATATCTGGCTATATTTTTATATTTGCTCCTGAATTAATTTATCACACTTTATGTATTTCATTTATTTATTTATCACCTTTTATACTTCATACAGCCTCTGAAAACTCCACTCCACACTCATAAAAAAATGGCCGTGAAAAAAATACAAAATCTTGGTATTATTATGAAAATAGTTTTGATGTCTCTGAGCCACTGAAATGGTCTCAAATTATTATATATGATCAGGGTTTATGGCTTTACTGTAGAGATTCGTTTAATATCAAAAACATCTTTAAGATTTGGCGTATATCCACTGTCCTGAATCTCTTGGTATTCACCCCATTTTCTAGACCAAACTCTTGTCTCTGGACTCCCGTTATTCACAGGTGATACACCACCTAAGGGGCATCTCCTAGCCACCACTCTTTAGGACTCCACCCCTGCGCAAGCTGGTGCCCTTCTGAGTTCTTGGCACCATGAGACTCAGCTGGCTCCCTGCATATCCCACCGCTTGTGTAGCAGTGGCTGCTTGCCTCCAATCCTACTATAATTTGGGCTATTTTACATTATGGGAATTTTCAGAAACTCAACCCATTATTTACTAATAAACACATATCTGGGGTTCAAATTTTTGAAATTAGTGGGCTGAGCATTAACTGTTTTATGATGCTGACATAGACATAAGAGGAAATAAAACCATCAGTTTTATTTTCAAAAATGGTTCAGTTTTTCTAAGACTATCGGTCTTTTTCTGTTGAAGGGTTGTATGTTCAGACTATACTAAGTTTGGGGGTAAATTTGTGAAATGAGTGCTCCCAAAGCAAATCTGGCTCTTGCGATAAAAAATAACTGTTTCACGTGCTAAAGTCTGCAGTGGCAGGGCGGGGGAGTTGTTTGTTTTTATGTTTATAGACCCTAGGGATGTTTTGCTCTGTATTACTTTATGTGTCTGAAGTTAAAGATGTCTGAGAATACCAAAAAGGAAGTTTCCTTTGGATAAAACTTGATGATTGCCATCATATGAAATTAATTTAACTAAGTTTTGAGAACTTAGACCTAACAACTACTCTTTTTTAAAAAATTTTATTTATTTATTTTTGGCTGTGTTGGGTCTTCGTTTCTGTGCAAGGGCTTTCTCTAGTTGCGGCAAGCGGGGGCCACTCTTCATCGCGGTGCGCAGGCCTCTCACTATCGCGACCTCTCTTGTTGTGGAGCACAGGCTCCAGACGCGCAGGCTCAGCAATTGTGGCTCACGGGCCCAGCCACTCCGTGGCATGTGGGATCTTCCCAGACCAGGGCTCGAACCCATGTCCCCTGCATTGGCAGGCAGATTCTCAACCACTGCGCCACCAGGGAAGCCTCCTTTTAACATTTCTTGAAGGGTAGTGCTCCTAGATATACCTTGTCTTAATTTATTTGTTTCTAAAACTATTTATATATCCTGCAATTTGAAGGATAATTTCACTGGATACAGGATTCTCGGTTGGTAAAATTTTCTTTCAACACTTTAAATATGTCACTCTATTGCCTTTTGTTTGCATAGTTTCTGACTAGATGTCCTCTGTAATTCTTACCCTTGTTCCACTACAGGTAACATACTTTTCCCCTCTGTATTTTTTCATTATTTTGTATTTGTCTTCAGTTTCTGCATTTGAAATATAATATGTCTAGATGTGGCATTTTTGCTATTTGTCCTGCTTTGAATTCTCTGAGCTTCCTGTATTTGTGATTTTGTGTCTGTCATTAATCTTGAAATATTCTTGGCCATTTTTATTTCGAATGTTTTCTGTACCATCTTACTTTCTTCTTCTTCTAATATCCAATTGAGTGTTCTAACACCTTTTGAAATAGTGACTTTGTTTTGGAATGCTTTGCTCTGTTTTCATTCAGTTTGAGATGTATCTGTTTGCCTCAGTCAAGCTCAACAATTCTTTCATTGGTCTTGTTGAGCCTATTGTTGAGTCAATAGAAGATATTCTTTGTTTCTGTTACCATTTATTGATATCTTGGATTTCCATTTGATTTGTTTTCTTAGATTTTACATTTCTCATCTTACATTACCCAACTTCTCTTTCATATTCCTACTCTTTTCCATTAGAAACATTTACACATTAATCTTAGTTATTTTATGTTCTCTCCTGATAATTACAGTCTGTGTCATATCTGAGTCTGGTTTAGTTGCTTTTTTTGTCTCTTCAGACTACGATTATTCTTACCTTTCACAAACCTTGCAATTTTTTCTGTTGAAAGTCTACTGTGATGTGTTGAGAAATAGGAAATGTGCAAAATAGGTTTTTATTGTGAGATTTGATATAAATTTGGATAGACATTGGGTTGTGTTTAATATTTTCTCTAACTATAATTTTCGGAGGCTTCATATTCCTCTAATGCCCTTGTTTTTCTTCCCCTGTTATCTTTAAAATTCCCTGTGGTCTCCTCATTAAATAGAGCTTTTGCCTCATGCTCCTTCAGCTGTAATCCACAGTTATTATGCTGTAGTCTTGTTGCTGTGATGTTAAGGTGTGAAGGAGGTGTGAAGCAGCCTGTCATCTTATGATTGATCTTGGTATTTATTGAAGAATAGGCTTCTGTTTTAAGAAATGTTCTGGTTCATGTTCTGGTTCAAATGGTTAATTTTCTCCTCCCTCTGCCAGAGCTATGAGGTGATCCTTTTTGGATCTTCACTTTGAGAACATGATGGTTTCCTTGAGGCAAAATCCACAACATCATGGGGAACCCCTAAGACTGTGGTTCCCAGAACTTTCTCTCTTGAACTTGTTCCCACTCAGCCTCTAGCAATCTCCAAAATTACCATTTAAGTGTTCCCACCTGCTTATTGCTCCTGTGGCTTCTACTCCAAGTAAGCAAATCACAGCTGTGACTCTCTCGATTTACTTACATCTCCAGATTTGGGGATGCAGATTTCCCTGTGTCCTCAGTTATCTGATGCGTTCAAGAAAATTTACTGAAATTTAGTTTGTTCAGCTTTTTCTTACTAGAGTGATGAGAAGGATGAAATTCAAATGCTTTGCATGTCAGAGCTGAAACCATAACTCCCTAACTCTCTCTCAATAACATTTTTGTGGCAAATCACATAAGAATTCTCTTATTCTCATGCATTACTGCTTCCCATTACCCTCTTACGTGTACACGCATTCAGTCACATGCATGCACATGTCTCAGGATGTTTGTGTGTTAATTTTAATGCTTCAAAGGTGTATTGGAAAGGTACTTATGGGTGTGAGGGGCATATATGTAAGAGGTTGAGAATGCCTACATATAGTGATTTTCTAAGGCCTTGGGAGTTTTAATACTACTCCAATAGATGTAAACTGTTCTTTTAACAAGCTTTAACTGTTCTTTTAACAAGTTTTAATATTCTGAACATTATTTTGAAATACTCACACTGAGATACTTTCTGTTTTATACTGAACCGGACAAACATTCAGTTTGCATAGGAGTCTGTCTGGTCTTCTGAAACAGAAGCGTATAATCTTAATATATTTTAACATTTGGCTCAGGTATGCATGTATCCATTTTTACACACACTACCTTATCTAGGAATGGGTTAATTTCTACATTTCAGACATAATACATGAATCTTTACCAATACTCTGCAGAGCTATAAATTTCTGTGCCTCAAACTCATTATTATTCATAGGTTATCCTCATACTCCAAAACTTACTTTGAAAAACAGAGAATAACTACTGCTTAGCTACAGATCCTTATAATGGAGGTAAAGAATAAAATATGCATAGAATTTAAAATAAAATTTATTTTTATTTACATGTTTAGCTTTAAGGTTATTAACGACACAAGATATACGCTCCTCATTTGGGAGAGAACATCCCACATCAGTGTGGCACAGGCAATTTGATCTTGAAAGAAATTGAAGCTCCTATACATCTCAGGAATTTCAATTCCATCCCTGTAATCATTATGTTGTTAAAAGCATTCAGCAACCACATTTTGAGAATGTAGTCTCACTGTTGATGAGATAAAATGTCATGAGTAGACCAAGTTAAAATAAAATTCAAAGGCATATATATATTCAATGGTTTCTACTAAAATCATTCTTTAAACAAGCATATTCTTGAAAATTGCCAAGAAATTTAGGAATTTCAGCTGCTTCATAATCACTATACCATGGTCAGCTTTACCAAGCATCTTTTTTGTGATTGACTAAAATTTTGCTGATTACCTAGCCCGTTTTAAAAAAGGAATATTTAAAATATTGGAGGCATTGGGCATACTAACCAAGGCTTTCTCTCTGTCTCTTTTTTTTTTTTTTTTAACATTAAGGATTTAATTACAGACAGACTTTATGAAAGAGGAACTACTGAATAAGAGAAACCGTTACTGTCTGGTATAACTGATGCAAAGATGAAAAATAACTAATAAGATAATGCATTATTATTTTCTCTCTTCTTAGGTAAACAATTATAATTTGATATATAGTGTTCCAGGAGATAAAGGAATAAACAGAAGCACTTCCGTGTGTGTGTGTGTGTGTGTGTGTGTGTGTGTGTGTGTGTGTGTGTTTCTGTACCATCTGGTATAGGGAAAGAGACATTAACAATTTTACCTCTGGTCTCAAAAGCAAAACTTAATGGCAAGAACTAATAGAAAGTCAAACTGTTTTCTTGGAAAGATGTATCTTGTATAACCAAACACATTTGTTCATTGAGAGATACATGACAGTATACTTTTCACCCTTTGAAGATAAGAAAAAAAGCTGCATATTTCAGAGCTTTCTCTAAAGAACATTTAAAAATTTATGCCATTTTCCCCCACCCTATTCTCATTATAGAGAGAGCATTTTTAAATTGAAAGGAACTCTATGTTCAGATTACCTCAATATTTTAGATTCAGAGAAGGTTTGGAATACTGAACAATTCTGGCAAAAGGAAATGACTTGATAAACATGTGTTTTAACTTACATTAATTATGTTAAATTTGCTGAGAAAGTCTATCTAAATTACATAGAAAGCATTTGCAAGGTCTGTAATTCAAATAAATGTATAATTTCAGAATAGTATGCATAAAATTCTACTTTTAATATTTATATCAATCAATACATTTTCTCCATATGTACACTGCTTTGTGAAAATAAATGCTATAAGTTGCCATTAGAAACATAAATTTTTTTTCACATTGTAGAATTAGAGGCATTTATGCTATACATTAATAATTTGGACTAAACATTTCATAGTAGATGGGCTTTGAGGGATCTCCTCAAAAACTATGACAAGCTTACATTGGATGGATGGCCAATCAGAATGATCTGATGTTACATTAGACTTTTTTTTTTTTAGTTATTTCTGAGATATACATTTTAAAGTAATAACTAGTTATGACTTATAACATTATACCAGAACATATAAGATTTTTAGAAATTTCATGTAATGTCTGAAACATTTATATTAACATATTTCCATACAAATAACCCAAAGAAAGCTTAGTATTAGTTGTTTTTGTTCTTTGTTTTTTTATACTGCAGGTTCTTACTAGTCACCAATTTTATACACATCAGTATATACATGTCAATCCCAATCGCCCAATTCAGCACACCACCATCCCCACCCCACAGCGGTTTCTCCCCCTTGGTGTCCATATGTTTGTTCTCAACATCTGTGTCTCAACTTCTGCCCTGCAAACCGGTTCATCTGTACCATTTTTTAAGGTTCCACATACATACGTTAATATACGATATTTGTTTTTCTCTTTCTGACTTACTTCACTCTGTATGACAGTCTCTAGATCCATCCAGGTCTCAACAAATGACTCGGTTTCATTCCTTTTTATGGCTGGGTAATATTCCATTGTATATATGTACCACTTCTTCTTTATCCATTCGTCTGTCGATGGGCATTTAGGTTGCTTCCATGACCTGGCTATTGTAAATAGTGCTGCAGTGAACATTGAAGTGCATGTGTCTTTTAGAATTATGGTTTTCTCTGGGTATATGCCCAGTAGTGGGATTGCTGGATCATATGGTAATTCTATTTTTAGTTTTTTAAGGAACCTCCATACTGTTCTCCATAGTGGCTGTATCAATTTACATTCCCACCAACAGTGCAAGAGGGTTCCCTTTTCTCCTCACCCTCTCTAGCATTTGTTGTTTGTAGACTTTCTGATGATGCCCATTCTAACTGGTGTGAGCTGATACCTCATTGTAGTTTTGATTTGCATTTCTCTAATAATTAGTGATGTTGAGCAGCTTTTCATGTGCTTCTTGGCCATCTGTAGGTCTTCTTTGGAGAAATGTCTATTTAGGACTTCTGCCCATTTTTGGATTGGGTTGCTTGTTTCTTTAATATTGAGCTGCATGAGCTGTTTATATATTTTGGAGATTAATCCTTTGTCCATTGATTTGTTTGCAAATATTTTCTCCCATGTTGAGGGTTGTCTTTTCGTCTTGTTTATGGTTTCCTTTGCTGTGCAAAAGCTTTGAAGTTTCATTAGGTCCCATTTCTTTATTTTTGTTTTTATTTCCATTACTCTAGGAGGTGGATCAAAAAAGATCTTGCTGTGATTTATGTCAAAGAGTGTTCGTCCTGTGTTTTCCTCTAAGAGTTTTATAGTGTCCGGTCTTACATTTAGGTCTCAAATCCATTTTGAGTTTATTTTTGTGTATGGTGTTAGGGAGTGTTCTAATTTCATTCTTTTACATGTAGCTGTCCAGTTTTCCCAGCACCACTTATTGAAGAGACTGTCTTTTCTCCATGTATATCTTTGCCTCCTTTGTCATAGATCAGTTGACCATAGGTGCGTGGGTTTATCTCTGGGCTTTCTATCTTGTTTCATTGATCTATGTTTCTGTTTTTGTGCCAGTACCATATTGTCTTGATTACTGTAGCTTTGTAGTATAGTCTGAAGTCAGGGAGTCTGGTTCCTCCAGCTGTTTTTTTCCCTCAAGACTGCTCTGGCTATTCGGGGTCTTTTGTGTCTCCATACAAATTTTAAGATGATTTGTTCTAGCTCCGTAAAAAATGCCATTGGTAATTTGATAGGGATTGCATTGAATCTGTAGATTGCTTTGGGTAGTATAGTCATTTTCACAATATTGATTCTTCCAATCCAAGAACATGGTATATCTCTCCATCTGCTGGTATCATCTTTAATTTCTTTTGTCAGTGTCTTATAGTTTTCTGCATACAGGTCTTTTGTCTCCTTAGGGAGGTTTATTCCTAGGTATTTTATTCTTTCTGTTGCAATGGTAAATGGGAGTGTTTCCATAATTTCTTTTTCAGAATTTTCATCATTAGTGTATAGGAATGCAAGAGATTTCTGTGCATTAATTTTGTATCCTGCAACTTTACCAAATTCATTGATTAGCTCTAGGAGTTTTCTGGTGGCATTTTTAGGATTCTGTATGTATAGTATCATGTCATCTGCAAACAGTGACAGTTTTACTTCTTCTTTTCCAATTTGTATTCCTTTCATTTCTTCTTCTTCTCTGATTGCCATGGCTAGGACTTCCAAAACTATGTTGAATAATAGTGGTGAGAGTGGACATCCTTGTCTCATTCCTGATCTTAGAGGAAATGCTTTCAATTTTTCACCATTGAGAATGATGTTTGCTGTGGGTTTGTCGTATACGGCCTTTATTATGTTGAGGGAGTTCCCTCTATGCCCACTTTCTGGAGAGTTTTTATCATAAATGGGTGTTGAAATTTGTCAAAAGCTTTTTCTGCATTTATTGAGATGATCATATGGTTTTTATTCTTCAATTTGTTAATATGGTGTATCACATTGATTGATTTGCATATATTGAAGAATCCTTGCATCCCTGGGATAAATCCCACTTGATCGTGGTGTATGATCCTTTTAATGTATTGTTGGATTCTGTTTGCTAGTATTCTGTTGAGGATTTTTGCATCTATATTCATCAGTGATATTGGTCTGTAATTTTCTTTTTTGTAGTATCTTTCTCTGGTTTTGGTATCAGGGTGATGGTGGCCTCATAGAATGAGTTTGGGAGTGTTCCTTCCTCTGTAATTTTTTGGAAGAGTTTGAGAAGGATGGGTGTTAGCTCTTTTCTAAATGTTTGATAGAATTCACCTGTGAAGCCATCTGGTCCTGGACTTTTGTTTGTTGGAAAATTTTTAATCACAGTTTCAATTCATTACTTGTGATTGGTCTGTTCATATTTTCTATTTCTTCCTGATTCAGTCTTGGAAGGTTATACCTTTCTAAGAATTTGTCCATTTCTTCCAGGTTGTCCATTTTATTGGCATAGAGTTGCTTGTAGTAGTCTCTTAGGATGCTTTGTGTTTCTGTGATGTCTGTTGTAACTTCTCCTTTTTCATTTCTAATTTTATTGATTTCAGTCCTCTCCCTCTTTTTCTTGATGAGTCAGGCTAATGGTTTATCAGTTTTGTTTATCTTCTCAAAGAACCAGCTTTTAATTTTATTGACCTTTGCTGTTGTTTTCTTTGTTTCTATTTCATTTATTTCTGCTCTGATCTTTATGATTTCTTTCCTTCTGCTAACTTTGGGTTTTGTTTGTTCTTCCTTCTCTATTTCCTTTAGGTGTAAGGTTAGATTGTTTACTTGAGATTTTTCTTGTTTCTTGAGGTAGGCTTGTGTAGCTATAAACTTCCCTCTTAGAACTGCTTTTGCATCCCTTAGGTTTTGGATCGTTGTGTTTTCATTGTCATTTGTCTGTAGGTATGTTTTGATTTCCTCTTTGATTTCTTCAATGATCTCTTGGTTATTTAGTAACGTATTGTTTAGCCTCCATGTCTTTGTGTTTTTTACGTTTTTTTCCCCTGTAATTCATTTCTGATCTCATAGTGTTGTGGTCAGAAAAGATGCTTGATATGATTTCAGTTGTCATAAATTTACTGAGGCTTGATTTGTGACCCAAGATGTGATCTATCCTGGAGAATGTTCCATGCGCACTTGAGAAGAAAGTGTAATCTGCTCTTTTGGGATGGAATGTCCTATATATATCAATTAAATCTATCTTGTCTACTGTGTCATTTAAAGCTTCTGTTTCCTTATTTATTTTCATTTTGAATGATCTGTCCATTGGTGTAAGTGAGGTGTTAAAGTCCCCCACTATTATTGTGTTACTGACGGTTTCCTCTTATAGCTGTTAGCCGTTGCCTTATGTATTGAGGTGCTCCTATGTTGGGTGCATATATATTTAAAATTGTTATATCTTCTTCTTGGATTGATCCCTTGATCATTACATAGTGTCCTTCCTTGTCTCTTGTAACATTCTTTATTTTAAAATCTATTTTATCTGATGTGAGTATTGCTACTCCAGCTTTCTTTTGATTTCCGTTTGCATGGAATATCTTTTTCCATTCCCTCACTTTCAGTCTGTATGTGTCCCTAGGTCTGAAGTGGGTCTCTTGTAGACAGCATATATATGGGTCTTGTTTGTGTATCCATTCAGCAAGCCTGTGTCTTTTGGTTGGAGCATTTAATCTATTCACGTTTAGGGTAATTATTGATATGTATGTTCCCATGACCATTTTCTTAATTGTTTTGTGTTTGTTTTTGTAGGTCCTTTTCTTTTGTGTTTCCCACTTAGAGAAGTACCTTTAGCATTTGTTGTAGAGCTGGTTTGGTGGTGCTGAATTCTCTTAGCTTTTGCTTGTCTCTGAAGCTTTTGATTTCTCCATCGAATCTGAATGAGATACTTGCCGGGTAGAGTAATCTTGGTTGTAGGTTCTTCCCTTTCATCACTTTAAGTATATCATACCACTCCCTTCTGGCTTGTAGAGTTTCTGCTGAGAAATCAGCTGTTAACCTTATGGGAGTTCCCTTGTATGTTATTTGTCGTTTTTCCCTTGCTGCTTTCAATAATTTTTCTTTGTCTTAATTTTTGCCGATTTGATTACTGTGTGTCTCAGTGTGTTTCTCCTTGGGTTTATCCCGTATGGAACTCGCTGCGCTTCCTAGACTTGGGTGGCTATTTCCTTTCCCATGTTAGGGAAGTTTTCGACTATAATCTCTTCAAATATTTTCTCTGGTCCTTTCTCTCTCTCTTCTCCTTCTGGGACCCCTATAATGTGAATGTTGTTGCGTTTAATGTTGTCCGTTTAATGTTGTCCCAGAGGTCTCTTAGGCTGTCTTCATTTCTTTTCATTCTTTTTTCTTTATTCTGTTCCGCAGCAGTGAATTCCACCATTTTGTCTTCCAGGTCACTTATCCGTTCTTCTGCCTCAGTTATTCTGCTATTGATTCCTTCTAGTGTAGTTTTCATTTCAGTTATTGTATTGTTCATCTCTGTTTGTTTGTTCTTTAATGCTTCTAGGTCTTTGTTAAACATTTCTTGTATCTTCTCGATCTTTGCATCCAGTGTTTTTCCGAGGTCCTGGATCATCTTCACTATCATTATTCTGAATTCTTTTTCTGGAAGGTTGCCTACCTCCACTTCATTTAGTTGTTTTTCTGGGGTTTTGTCTTGTTCCTTCATCTGGTATATAGCCCTCTGCCTTTTCATCTTGTCTATCTTTCTGTGAATGTGGTTTTTGTTCCACAGGCTGCAGGATTATAGTTCTTCTGGCTTCTGTTGTCTGCCCTGTGGTGGATGAGGCTATCTAAGACTACATTAGACCTTTTGCAGCCCTTAGATAAAGGGTTCATTTGGAAGATGTTATATGTTAGAAAATATTCTTTACATATACTAATTTATGTAGTAAATATAAAAAAGTAATTTTCAATCACACATGGCTTCACTGGTGCATTATATACAATATTTTTTGAAAATTTAAATCTTATCAACAATCTTTTTCGCAAAATACAGAAACAGGAGTTCTTTACAATTAGTTTCATGAAGGAGCATAATCCTAAAAGCAAAACCAGACAAAGGCATTAATAAAAATGAAAAATAATCAGTACTACTAAAATGATAGCAAAATACTAGTGACTCAAATCCATCCCTATGTAAAAACAATTGTACACTATGACCCAGTGGAATTTATTCCAAAAATGAAATATCAGTTCACCATTCAAATATCATTAATGTATTTCACCATGTTATAAAACAAATGGAAAACACTTTATAATCATGTCAATAGGAGACTAAAAATGATTTGACAGAAGTCAATATTTTTTCACGATACAAATTCTCAAGAAACTAAGAATTAAAGGTAATTCTTTCTTCCTGATAAAAGGCATCTACAAAAAAAAAAAACTAACAAAAATATTATATGTCCTATAAAAATTTTAGCACTTTCCTCTTAAGTTTGAGAACAAAGTGAGGATGCCCAGTATCACATTTCTATGCAAATTCACACTGATTGTCTTAGTCAGTGCAAAAAATAAGTAGATGACATGGTTTTCTACATAGAAAATCCTAAGAAATTGATAAAACAACTACTAAAACTATTAGATCAATCTAATAAGCTTGTAGGACACAAATTTAGGGTATAACAAGTAAGTGTAATTAATGTGTTCAATAAATGATGCCTACTATATATATTTTTTCTGTTCTAAACTGAGAAAATAAAAATAATAACTTCCCAGACTGCCTCATAGTTTGTTGAAGGAACAAAATGATGTAATAAATATAAAATGGCTTTTTATATTATAAAGGGCTAGTTAAACAAATAATATTATTTGTCAATAATTTCCAAATAACATTCAGTTACTAATAACCATAATTGAAGTTACTCAGAAATGATCAAATTATTTAATACTTCTCAAAAATCAATTACAATTTTTGGTTCTGCCAGGACAAAAATATAACGTGAAATTAAAAGAATATATCTTACAGTAGTGCCAAAAATCATGGAATACTTAGGGATAAGTAATATGTAAGACCCCTTCATTAAAACCACTGAAAATTGCTGGGAGATATAAAGAAGACCTAAATAAAGGAGATTTGTTGTGCTTATGAACTGGAAGAGTTAGTATTTTCAAGATGTCATTTAATTCCAAATGGATCTATAAATTCCAAACAATTAAAACAATAATTGCAGCAAGACTCTTTTAGAAATTGTTAGGTTTATTGTAAAATTTATATAGAAATATAGTGATACATAAAAGTCAAAAAAATTTTAAAACGATGAACAAAGTTGGAGAAAAATCCCAGTTGATTTTAACAGTTAAAGTAAATTCCAGTGCTAGCCAGATAAGTAACAGGAAGGGATTTACCCTCCAGCCTTAAAAACCAATTAAAAAAAAAAAAAGGAAAAGGAAGGAAGGAAGAAAGGAAGGAAGGAAAAAAGGGAGGAAGGAAGGAAGGAAGGAAAAAAGAAAAATGTATGTGGCTTCAAATTTTCATTACATCTAATTAAATGTTTTACAATGGTTCATGTACTATCTTCCAAACTAGACTATACAGACCTTGCGAGACAGAAACATCTAATACTCTTCTTACATATACACTTCAGCCCTCCATATCTGTGGCTTCCACATCTGTAGATTCAACCAAGCATGGTTAGAAAATATTTAGGAAAAAATTCCAGAAAGTTCCAGAAAACAAAAGTTGAATTTGCTGTGCACTGGCTACTATTTGCATAGCATTTACATCGTATTAGGTATCGTAAGTAATCTAGAGATGATTTAAAGTATATGGGAGCATTGCATAGGTTACCTGTAAATATTATACCATTTTACATAAGGGAATGGAGAATCCATTGATTTTGGTATGGGAAAAGGTCCTGGAACTGATCCCCCTTGGATACCAAGAGCTGACTGTACTCTGACATTCATAGAACCTATAAACCACCAAGCTAAAATAGAGCTTTAGATCAAGCTGAAAGTGCACTAAAATGCTGTTATATAACTGTATGAAGTAAAGAAACTCTTATGAAAGAACATGTTTTGAAGTTATTCAGACTTGGGTTTGAATTCAGCTCTGCCACTAACTAACTGGTTCTCCTTGGGCAAGTCTGTAATTCTTAGTTTTCTTACTAAAAAAAGCTAAAAGAATGCCTGCGTTATTGATTTGTTGTGAGGATTCAATGGATTATATAAGTAAATTATTTTGCATAGTGATGGAAACACACTACCTGCCCATTATAGGTAAGTTCTCTGATTTCCTCTTCCTAGCACCTCCATATTTTATCTAGAGAAAACCATTTTACAAAAAGTGTTCAGAGTTTTCTGTATACTATTGCTTCTGCATAGGAATTTCAAAGGCTGAAAGTAGATGAAAAGTCCTAAGGGGCCCGTGAACACACATACTCATTTTATCTGATATGCAGTCACCTGTGGTTCTTAGACTCAAGCTCTGTAGTTGCTGCCTTTGAACTCCCCATGGACAGGGTTGATTTAGGACAAAACCCAGGA
Organism: Balaenoptera physalus; assembly: GCF_965194825.1. Lineage (NCBI taxonomy): Eukaryota > Metazoa > Chordata > Mammalia > Artiodactyla > Balaenopteridae > Balaenoptera > Balaenoptera physalus. Next base: position 7,812,960 of record NC_138893.1, read on the forward strand.
GAGAATAAAAAAGAAAGAGGCAATCAAAACAAAGTAATTTCCCTCAAGGGAAAAGAAAGAGGACACCCTAGGAATCTGCAGATATCATTCCAAATCCCAAGAAAGATAAATGACTTTTAGGGAACAGATGGTTGCAATCAAATAAATGATCACAAGTCTTTACACTGAGCCAGATACCATATTATTGGAGATAGGATAAAATATAAGCTTTAGTGAGTTGAGAATCAACCAAGGACTCACACAGAATATATTAACAAACTTTTCCAATAAAGAAGATTCACTTTGAACTTACTGCTGCCTTTACATTTTTACTACATATAGTGTTGTCAATTTTTTTTCCATAAAATGAAGACATATGATGCTAGGTATATAGGACAAGGTATAGTAGATATATGGGATTTTTAAATAGTTACTGATTTTAAGAATTTCTTCTTGTTTTTCTTTTTTTTCCCCACATATACTTGTTTCGTATATTTTATAGCTGCAGCCATCTTTATTTTTTTCTTGAAACATTGTTAGAAATAAATGCATACATTTCACATACAACGGATACTTTATTTTTGAATTTATATAGTAAGTTTAGTAAATTTGAAATAATATATCATGTATTAATTGACTATTTCTTAAATGCTTATTGAGATTACTAGGTAACAGTCCATTCAGGCTGCTATAACAAAATACCACAGACTTGGTGGCTTATAAAGAACAGAAATTTATTTATCACAGTTCTGGAAACTAGAATTCGAAGATCAGGGTGCCAGCGTGCTCGCATTCTGATGAAGGCCTTCTCCTGAGTTGTAGATTGCTGACTTATTGCTGTGTCCCCACATGGCGGTAGGGGCTAGGGAGCTCTGTGGGGTATCTTTTACAAGACCGCTAACGTCACTTATGAGGGCTCTATCCTCATGATCTAAGCATCTCCCAAAGGCCCCATCTCCTTAATACTAACACACTGGGCATTAGGATGTCAACATATGTATTCTGGGGGACACAAACACTTAGACCATAGCACTAGGCTAGGCTCTGAGACTAATATAGTACATATTCAAGATACTGCCAGTTTAAAGAAGGAATAACTGATTATCTTACTCTATCAGAACATAGAGAAGAGACTTAAACTCGTTGTAGCAAGGTCTTTGTAAGGGATTGGTCAGACATATGTATATGTATAACTGATTTACTTTGTTATAAAGCAGAAACTAACACATCATTGTAAAGCAATTATACTCCAATAAAGATGTTAAAAAAAAAAAAAAAAAGAATGAAACCACCAAAACGTTTTAAGCAGAGGACTGACTTGCTAGAGTTGTGCTTCAGAAATTCTATTCAGACCGCATCGTTGAATTTGATTTCAAAAATTTCAAGACTGGAGTCATGGATATTATCTAAGGGAATTTCCGTTCATTCATCTAACCTAAAAATAGCTTGGGGCTATGTTGTGGTTCCATGTTGATCCAGTATGGCATTCAAAGATGTACCAGAATGGCATCCAAAAATGATTGCTAAGCAATTTAACGTCTTTCCAATAGTTTCTAAGAACATGCCAACAGGTTTAAGACAGAGTTAAATTTATAATAAAGAGCATAACTCAAATCCCTTCTCCCTCTCTCTCCATCAATATCTTACTGTTTCTCAGTTATTCCCAATGTCTTCTTTCAACTGCAGACCCAAGCCTCTGAAACGTGGTTCATAAACTCTGCCTAGAATGGCTCTTTAGCCCTTTCCTCTCTTTTAAAACCTTATCTCTTAAAAATAGCTATCTTTTAGCCATTTCTAATATAAATTAAGCTAGACTTTAAGTCCTAGGGAACCGCTAGTCCTAGCTTGATCATAATCTTGATCTGTAAAATAAAGCCTACTATTAGATTAGGTAAAACAGAATTTATTCTATTATGCATTCATTCAACAAAAAATCACTAGGCACAGCTCCATACTGGATGCTGTGAAAATGTATATGTATAACTGATTCACTTTGTTATAAAGCAGAAACTAACACACCATTGTAAAGCAATTACACTCCAATAAAGATGTTTAAAAAAAAAATCCAGTATAGCCATTGTAATACAGAGAGAGATAATTAAAGTATGAATTCAGGAAATAAGCTTCTCGTTTATCCATTCATCTTCCAATGGGCATTTAGGCTGCTTCGATATCTTGGCTATTGTAATCAATGCCACAATGAACATAGGAGTGCGTATATCTTTTTGAATTAGTGTTTTTGTTTTCTTTGGGTAAATATTCAGGAGTGGATTTACTGGATCTTATGGTAGTTCTATTTTTAATTTTTGAAGTACCTCCATAATGTTTTCCACAGTCACTATACCAATTTGCATTCCAACCAGCTTGCAAGAGGGTTCCCTTTCTCCACATCCTTCCCAGCACTTGTTATTTGTTGTCTTTTTGATGATAACTATTCTGATAGATGTGAGGTGATATCTCTTTGTGGTTTTGATTTGCACTTCCCTGGTAATTAGTGGTGTCAAGGATCTTTTGATGTGCCTGTTGGCCATCTGCATGCCCTCTTTGGAAAAATGGCTATTCAGGTTCTCTGCCCGTTTTTTAATTGCATTGTTTGGGTTTTTTTGTTTGTTTTTGTTACTGAGCTGTATGACTTCTTTATATCATTTGGATTTTAACCCATTATCAAATATTTCATTTGCAAATATCCTCTCCCTTTAAAAGGTTGCCATTTCTTTTGATGATTGTTTCCTTCACTGTGCAAAAGCTTTTTAGTTTGAAGTAGTTCCATTTGTTTATTTTTGTTTGTGTTGCCCTTGCCTGAAAAGACAGATCCAAAACAGTATTGCTCAGACAATGTCAAAGAGCATACTGCCTATGTTTTTTTCCAGGAGTTTTATTGTTTTAGGTATTATATTTAATTCTTGAATCCATTTTGAATTTATTTATGTACATGGTGTAAGAAAATGGTTCAATTTGATTCTTTTGCATTTAGCTGTCCAGTTTTTCCAACACCATTTATTGAAGAGGCTTTTTCCGCATTGTATATTCTTGCCTCCTTTGTCGAAGATTAGTTGTCCACACATACAAGGGCTTATTTCTGGGCTCTCTATTCTGTTCCATTAATCTATGTGTCGGTTTTTTGTGCCAGTACTATACTATTTTGATTATTATAGCTTTGAAGTATAGTTTGAAATCAGAGAACATAATGCCTCCAGCTTGTTCTTCTTTCTCAAGATTGCTTTGGCTGTTTGGGGTCTTTGTGATTTCACACAAATTTTAGGATTATTTGTTCCAGTTCTGTGAAATATGCCATGGGTATTTTGATAGGGATTGCATTGAATCTTTAGATTGCCTCAGGTAAGATGGACATTTTAATAATATTAATTATTCCAATTCATGAACTTGGTATATCTTTCCATTTATTTGTTTTATCATCAATTGTTTTCCTCGATGTCTTAGTAGTTTTCAGAGTACAAGTCTTTTACCTCCTAAGTAAAATTTATTCCCCAATATTTTATAATTTTTGATGCAATTGTAAATGGAATGGTTTTCTTCTTTTTCTGATAGTTAATTGTTAGTTATAGAATTGCTACAGATTTTTGTCTATTAATTTTGTATGGTACAACTTTACTGAATTCATTTATTTGTTCTAATAGTTTTTTGGTGTAATCTGTAGGGTTTTCTATATACTATAATATCATGTCATCTGCAAGCAGTGACAGTTTTACTTCATCCTTTCCAATTTGGATGCTTTCATTTCTTTTTCTACTCTGATTGCTGTGGCTAGGACTTCAGTACTATGTTGAATAAAATTGGTGAAAGTGGGCATACTTGTTTTTTATTCCTGTAAACTTCTCTCTTAGAACTTCCTTTGTTGCATCCCATAGATTTTGGAGCATTATGTTTCCATTTTCATTTGTTTACAGGTATTTTTTAAATTTTCTCTTTGATTTTTTTCAGTGACCCATTGTTTATTTAGTAGCATGTTTTTTTGACTTCACTTCATGTTTGCATTTTTTTTCTCCTTTTTTTTTTTTCCTGGTAGTTGATATCCAACTTCATACCATTATCATGAAAAAAGGTAAGATGTCAATCTTCTTAACTTTATTAAAACTTGCTTTGTGACCTAACATGTGATCTATACTGGAGAGTGTTCCATTCTTGAACAGAATGTGTATTCTGCTGTTTTTGGGTGGAATATCTTGCATATATTTATTAAGTATATCTGGTCTAAATGTGTCCTTTAAGGCCAGAGTTTCCTTAATGTTTTTCTGACTGGATGATCTATCCATTCATGTAAATGGGGTGTTAAAAGTCCCCTAGTATTATTGTGGGGCCCAGTAATGCAGTCCTCTGGTCGCCAGAGCCAGGTGCTCCAGGAGTGTCCTCTGTGTGGGATGTATGTGTCCTCCTGTTGTGGATGGGCTGTGCTTGCTCTGGGCACACAGGTACGCAGGGATGGCCCCTGGTACAGCTGGCTGTAAGGCCTGGTTTCAGCTGTTGTGGGCACTCTGTTATATGCGGCCAGACCCCAGGGAGCAGCCAATTTGGGGGTATACTGGTGCTGGCCAAGGGCACTAACTGGGACTGAGAGAATAGGGGGCCCACTCTGGAGGAGCTCTGACTGTGTCTCTTCTGCAGGTGAACCTGCAACAAGGTGAGCAAATAGGGTAGTTGTGCACCTGCCAGCCCTGGTAAAAGATGAGACACAAACAAAAATAACAACAAAAAAGTGGTGCATACCAGTTTCTCCATACCTAAATAAAGTCCCCCAAATTCTTAAAATTAGTCAAAGAATCTCCTTCATGTATGACCCAGGCACTTTTTAGACTGCTACCTCTGTGCTGGGACTCAAAGAGATTGAGTTTTGTGTGCATTCTTTAAGAGTTGATTCTCAGTTTCCTACAGCCCTCTGGCTCTCCTGGATATAAGCCCTGATGGTTTTCAAGGCCAGAGGTTATGTCATCATCTTCCTGGAGCAGGTCCCCCTGTCTGGGGAGTCTAATATGGGGCTCGGAGCCCTTGATCCTCAGGGAAAACCTCCGAAATTGTGATATCTCTCCCGCCTATGGGTCACAGCGCTGGTGGTATGAGTCCCAGGCAGACTGCATCTCTGCCCGTCATACCTGTCTCAATGCAACTTTTCCTTTTTACCTTTAGTTGTGGAAAATCTTTTCTGCTTCTGAATCTTCAGTTCATTCTCAGAGATAGTTTCTCTATATGTAATTGTAACTTTGGTGTCTCCATGGGAGGAGGTGAGCCCGGGATCTCTCTACTATACCATCTTATCCCATTTCCCCATATGGTCTATTCTTAGCATAGCAACTATAGTCATTTTTTCTTTTAATTAAGCCAGTATCACACAAACCAAAGACACTGTAAACAGCTCTTACTGGGGAAAACTCATTAAGCCAATAACAAATCACAAATGTATGGGCCCCTTGCTGTCCATTGCACTATAAGAAAGTGCATAGAACACTAATATGGATGGATATAAGATACAGGGAGAGTGATGTTGGCCCTGAGGCTTGTAATGGAAGTGCCCTCTGTGGCTTGATCAGGGACTGAGATCCAATAGTAAGATGGCGTGTCAAATCCTTGGCTCTAGCCCTATTCTGCCAGCTCACAGTTGCAGGAGCATAACTTCCATTGTAGTGACAAGAGACTTGTGATGCACCCTTATAGTTGCAACCATATGATGAGATAAGCCAACAGTATGGTTTGCCCCTCAGCACTTATGGTTGGAGAGGAGGGTCCTTTGATGTCTTATAGTTGACCAAGATTAATATTTTAATTAGTAGGCTGTAACTGATGTCCATTGAAATTTGTTAGAAGCCAGCTCCTTTTCTGGGAGGCCAGCTTGCAGGAGATCATTCTTGAACAAATTAACCTTTACCTCTCGCAGGTAGTGTCACTCTCCTACTCAACAATTTCCAGTGGCGACTCACCTCACTCAGAATAAACTTCAAAATTCTTACCATGGCACTTACAGTCCTACATGATCCAGCCTCCTTACTTAGTACCCTGATTTTATATTCTACCATTCTCCCCTATATCACTGCACTCTGACCACACTGGTCTCCCTTATCTTCTTTATACACAGCTTTGCATGGGCATTTTCAGTTTATTGCAATTCTCTTGTCATCACAAATTTGGAGATTGTTGTTTTCCAAAATCGTGGCACGTTTGCAGCCATGATACCTTCCATCGGTCTGTGTGTGATTTTGCTTCTCTAGTTTGTTGATATAGTGGATTGCACTCATTTTTTTCAATTGTTGAAAACAATATTCTTTTAAATTTTGACATTCTAGTGGATATGTAGTGGTATCTCATTTTCATTTTAATGTTCATATCCCTGTAAATAATAATGCAATAATGTTAAGGATATTTTCATGTACTTGCCACCTGAATATTTTAATTTTCAAAGTGTCATTCAAATCTTTTATCAGTTTAAAAATTGGTTTGTCTTATACTTGAGTTGTGTAAGGTTTATACATACACATATATATGCATATACATATATATACATTCTATATTCTGGATATAAGTCATTGGTCTGATTTATGTTTTACAATATGTTCTCCCTGTTTGTGGATTCACTTGTCTCATTTGTAACTGTACTCTAAAGAGTCCATTTTTTTTTCATTTTGAAGAATTCTAGTTTATGAAGTTTCTTCTTTTATAAAATGTGATTTTTGCAGCCTATGTAATAAATCTCGGCCAAACCCTAAATTCCCTAAGATTTTCTCCCATATTTTCTTCTAGAAGTTTTGTAGACTTAACAACTACATTCAGGACTTTCGGCAGTAATTTTTGTATATGGCTAAAGGTAAGACCCAAGGATTATTTTTATTTTTTGTGGCATATGAATAGCCAATAGCAATGACACTATGTGTTGAAAACATTATTTTTTCACCATTTAATTCTCTGAGATCTCTGTCAAAAATCAAGTAATTGAGGTGGTTCTTTCTCTATATTCAATACCATTTTTCTATGTATTCATTTGTATGCAAATTCCACACTTGCTTGATTATAGTAACTTTAAAATAATCTTGAATTCAGGTAATAATGGTGTTCTACATTTTTTTTTTTTCAAATTTGTCTTTGGCTATTTTAGCTCTTTTGAATTTCCATGCTAATTTTTAAATGAGCCTATTTATTTCTACCAAAAGCAATTTGAGATTTTGACTGTCATTGCGTTAAATCTGTAGTTCAATTAGGGCAAGAAGAGACATCTGAACAATATTGACTTTCCAAATTCATGAATAGGGTATATCTATCTCTCCACTTACTTTTTCATTCTTTAATCTCTCTCTGCAATGTTTAAAGTTTTCAGTGTATAGATCTTTTGCATCTCTTGACAAACATATTTTTTATTTTATATTTTTTGATGCTATTCTAAATGTTTCAGATTTAAAATTTACATTTTTATTTTCTAGTACATAGTAATCCAACTGACTTTTGTATATTGACCTTACATTCTGCAAACTTTCAAAACTGAAGTATTAATTTTAGTAGGTTTTTTTTTTGTAGATTATTTCAGATTTTCTACAGAGAGTATCATACCATCTGTGAATAAAGATAGTTTTAATTTTTCCTTTCCAATCTCTATAGACTTGACTATTGTGAGTAGCATATTTGTATTGACCTGGCTGAAATTATTGGTGCATAAATGTATATGTATCTTTAACTTATGCCTGTAGTATTTTTTACAAAATTTTATTATCACATACAGAGCAGGAAAACTCTCACTTCTGGAGCCTGTAAGGATATATATTTCTACATGTCCTGTGTTCATATGTCCATGTGCATGGAGAAATTTAGAGAATAGATCTGAGAGTTGAAGACATAGCATTCCAATAGCATTTGAGTTTCTGGATCCAACTAGTTCCACCCTCTGGCTACTCAAGACAATGTATTCCTCCTCCCTTTTAGTTTTTGCTCAACTTGGTTTAATTTGGTTTTGCATCATTTGCAAGTGAAATAAAATTGAATAATACAATAACAATGAATTGTGAGGAATATAACACTTGTACAAGCAATAGGAATGCCAAAAATAGCTGGGAGAGGGGAAATGGAAGTTTACTGATTGACAGCCCCAAAGGTAACTGCATATTTAGAGGTGGGCAACAGCCACCCATTATAAGAGGTTTTGTTCTGGGTCAAGCTAAATATAAACACAAATATATTCCATGTAGGTCTAGTTATTAAGAAATTAGAAAACAAATACAAATGTAAAAATCAAAACCATGTAGTTCAATAAAAGAATAATATAGCAGAAACTGTCAAGACATATCAAAAATAATAAACGTGTGCACAAATACACTCTTAAGAATCATAACAGGATAGATTCTGCTCTGTAAGGCAATTCTATAACAAAACATTTTTCTTAATCGTGATGAAATAATAATTTTTCCAGGCAAAAGGAATTTATTATAAAGAAATCAAATTCTGGTTTCCAGTTCCACATGTAAGGAACTAGGAAGTTGACACTCTGTCCTAACAAAAGTAAAAAGTGGAACAGACTTGGATGCATGAGAGAGGTAGGTGCATAGGGCAAACCATGGCAGCCAAGGTTGGAGAAACAAACAGGTGAATACAGGGAGTCGTAGCTTACTGCAACAGAGACTTATGAGTGGAAACCACCACAGGAACCAGTGCCAGAATGGGAAAATCTAAACCATAGTTGATGAATTTGTGGGGGCTCAGTGTGGACACATCTGAGAGTTAAAAACTCCAGGGGTACCTAGTCCTAGTAGAGATCATACAATATTATGAGATTTACCTCCAGGAGCCCAACCAGGTTCTCATAGTAAATATTAGACAAAAATCCACTCATAATTTCAGTAAGGCAGGGGAGGGAAAGAAAACTTTGAAATACACCACGGCACTTTGTTCTTATAAAGACCCGCCTTCTGATAAACTAGTTAACTAGAGTCTAAACTGCAAAAGGTATTATCAGAGCATAACTGACATAGGAGAAGGGAAATATTCAACTCTAGCTCTTGGTAGCCATTCTGTCTCACCCAAGGGAGGAGAAAAACCTGAGAAATACTTGTGAAGCTTACCATCCAGAGGTGTAAGCTCACTAAAAGACAGACCTAATCATAGGACACTAGAGCACTTCCCTTCCCCTACACCTTACTACCATATTACTGAAGTTCCATTTACTGCAATTCTTTTTAACTCATCATGTCTGGCTATAAGAAAAAATTACAAGCCATACTAAAAGGCAAAAAACACACTTTGAAGTGATGGAGCAAGCATCAGAACCAGATATTGAAGGGATGTTGGACTTATCAGAGAGGGAATTTAAAACAACTGTGATTGATATACTAAATGTTGTAAGGGTTAAAGTAGACGGCATGCAAAAACAAACAGATCATGTAAACAGAGAGATTGAAATCCTAAAAAAGAACCAAAAAGAAATGCTAGAGATTAAAATGACTGTAATAGAAATGAAGAATGAAGTTAATGGGCTTATAAGCAGACTGGACACAGCTGAGGAAAGAATATCTGGACTTGAGGATATATCAATAGAATCTTTGAACACCAAAAAGTACAGAGAACAAAGACTTGAGAAAACCATACCTATAGAATGTATAACACCAAGAATGAACCCTGAGATAAACTAAGTACTTTACGTGATTATGATGTGCCAGTGTAGGTTCATCAGTTATAAGAAATGTACCACTGTGGTGAGAGAGGCTATGTCTATGTGGGAGGAGGGGGCATATGGGAAATCTCTGTGTCTTTCTCCCAATTTTGCTGTGAACCTAAATTTGCCCTCCCTTAATAAAGTCTATAAAAACATAATTGAAAGTAGAATATCTGGATAGTCTAATAAATATATGCCAAATAGCTGTTAATGAATTACAGCCCAAGTATACCAGGTACAGATAATTTTAGAAAATAATACAATTAACTTTCAAATAACATGCAACATAGTAGCATAATAACTGTCCAGGCACTAGAAGGATTTGCATATTAATTTTCTCAATTTATTTGAAAAAGATAACAGAACTCTGATAGTTCCACACAGAGAGAGCCCATTTACAGAACATAAAAATTTTTTCCCAAAGCCTTGCTCCTCTCTGAGTGAGCAACTTTCTATATTTGGTTCCATTTGCACTGCATCTGATAGAATTCCTTACAAGTTATCATATTTTGACTATTTCGACTGCTCCATGCCTTAGTTTTCAGTATTCATAGTTGCTTTTCCATGTTTTTATATTTCTTAGCTTATTTTAGAATTCGGTAAGAAAGTATGCCATTAAGCTTCCATTATTTATTTCTAAACACTCTGGCTTGTCAAAATACAGAATTAGGGAAAACTCATAGATCGTTGAGATTATAAAGAAGGTAGGAAGTAATAATTAATTTATTTCCCCGGCATCTGCTTTGTTCTCATTTCAACAGCTGGCTTATTGCATTTGTCCTGATTTAACTTCAAATTTTCTATTGAGAGGAACTTACTGACACTTTAGATGATCCATTTTATTTTAAAGTAGCTCCAATCATAAGAAAGAAAGGAAAGAGAAAATGTATGTTGAGAAGTGAACCTTTTTATTTGTACGCTTATATAATTTATTTTTGGGGTGTGTGTGTGTGTTTGGGATGTTGGGGTTTGGATCTGAGTTCACAATATTAAAAAGCATATATTGCTACTGAACTATGTTTTTTTCATGATGTGCCTTTTGCATATATGAATTTGAAGGCAGGGCTCTGTGCCGTAAGTGTCCCATCAAAGCAGGTCTGAAGAAATCTAAGGAAAAGGCAAGGGAATGAATATGTCCCTTGCCTTTTCCTTAGATTTCTTTAGAGCCAACACATCTGTTGGCTCTAAAGAACCACTGTTAAAATTTTTTATTCTTTTAATATCTAAGTAATTATATCGATGTGGCAAAACTCTTATTTCTGACTTTGATTCAATTGATAATATAGAGGTGATCTTGGAAGCATTATTCTTAATTCTCACTGTAATGTGAGAATATTAACCTTATTTGTGACAGTATTAGTAAAGAATATTAACATTGTTAATGTTCTGTATGTTGTTAAATTGTAAGAAAGTTCTATTTAAAATGAAAAATTAAAGAGAAATTATTCATTATGCAAATTAACAGTAACAATAGTACTTCATATATATTCATGAATAGTAACCACTCAATTGTGGTTCAGTTTTCCTCTCAGCCAGCTTTTCATCCTGACATTTTGTTTTAAAATGGAGCAACATGCTTTTCTTTTCATTTTTTCTTGCATGAACAAGTTCAAAGCAGCCAGTCTATAATTATCTATTCATAAACAATAGCTAATTGATTTTTGTAATTTTCTACTCTATCATCTACCTGCAGAGAAAATTAAGCACACATCAAGAAATTATGTGCTCACTTTTGGTGTAGTGTAGGCTCCATTTTACCTTTGGAAATGTTGATTAGAATTTTGGTTTGAGAGTTGGAATCTAAGAGTTTGTTTGCATTCGGCTAAGGCTTATAAAGGAGGGATAATTTAATGCAACACAGCCCCAGATCTTGAAGTAAAGCAAAATAGGCTTGGCACAGTAAATATAAAATGTTAAAAGATATACTTGTTAAAAGACAAAATATTAAGAATTGATTTTTGTAGAGCATCTTTGGCAATTCTTTTTTTAAAAAAATTATTTATTTATTTATTTATTTATTTATTTATTTTGGCATTGGGTCTTCGTTGCTGCACGTGGGCTTTCTCTAGTTGCGGCGAGCGGGGGCTACTCTTGGTTGTGGTGTGGTGGCTTCTCTTGTTGTGGAGCACAGGCTCTAGGTGCACGGGCTTCAGTAGTTGTGGCACATGGGCTCAGTAGTTGTGGTTCACAGCTCTAGAGCACAGGCTCAGTAGTTGTGGCCCACGGGCTTAGTTGCTCCGCGGCATGTGGGATCTTCCCCGACCAGGGCTCGAACCCACGTCGCCCGCATTGGCAGGCAGATTCGTAACCACTGCACCACCGGGGAAGCCCTGTCAATTCTTATTTTATACCATTTGAAAATAAAAAGGTTGAGTAAGCATTTCCCTGGGATAACTGACAAAGCTACAAAAAAGTACTATTGAGGCTAGAGGGGAATTGGAGAAATTTATTCTTGGCAATTGTAATATTATAGGGTAGTTTTTGTGCTTTCAGGTGTACTAGGCTTTCCAGTACAGTAGCCCATAGCCACATGTGGTTATACGGTTATTTAAACTATAATTAAAATAAAGTAAAATAAAATAGAATAAATTCAGTTGCTCAGTTTCTGTATCCACATTGTAAACGTTCACTAGCCATCTGAGGCTATGCCAGCAGTGAACACAGAAAACATTTCCATGGTCTTAGAAGTTCAGTTGGGCAATCCAAAGGTAGACCTACAATTGGAGATGTCCAATGTTTGGTAATCTGGCTTTGAAAATGAGGGAAGGGGTGGGATTTTATATAGAATTATTGATTTTATGGTCAGCCATGGAAAAGTGAGAGTTGGAGCGAAGAAATGGATAAGATTGCTAAGAAAGCTAAGGCACAACACTTTTAGAACGTCTACCGCTAAGCGCAGAAGCAGGAAGATTGGACAATAAAAGAGAATGTTTAGTTAGAGGGGAATATTCAAACTTGCCAATGTCATCAAGGTCTTGAGTAATTGGAGAAGTAGTTTCAGGATCATCCTGGCAAGATGCATTTTCAAAAATTTGTACAATGTGCCCTCTCACACAAGAGAGCAGAGACATTCCTCACAGCAGCCAGATCTTAAAAATACTCTCCTTTCAGGGACTATCACTGCCTACAGTTTTGGAAAGTTTGCGTCTCTTTTTTGCCTTTAGGGTCTGCAATAAGTTGGGGTTCCATGCATGCCAGATTCTCTTTCTTTCTATGTAAATGAAAGACTTGTGGCAAATCCTTCTTTTGGACAATTCTGAGGAAGTTTTTTTTGTTTTTTTTTTTTTTAGTCTCGGAGAGATTTTTAATTATAAATGCAAATTAGTATTTTTAAATGAAATCTATTTCATAGTATCATTTGCTAGTCCAAAGGCCCTAGAACTGAGTTAGCATATGTATCAGTGGATCATTCTGTTTTGAAATTAGTCTTAAGATATTTATGTCTTTCTTTCCTCTCCCCCAGATTGTAGGACAGTCACATATTCAGCATTGCTCAAGAATGACACATTAGAAGTTTCTTTTCATAGTCTCAGTGGTTCTTGATATTGTAAGGCTTTTAAAATTTTGTATATCTTATTGGTGTGGAATGGGATCTTATTTTAATTTGCATTTCAATGAATATTAGAAAGTTTGAACATCTTTTCACGTATTAGTCATTCAGTTTTTTCTTCCGTGAATTGCCCTTTCCTCTAGTGAGTTAACTTTCTTTTCCTCATTTTCATTAAGAATACATCTATTTATTTATTTCAATTCTTAATATACTTCCTTGATTATTTATTCATGTTTTAAAAATCATTTCTCTTTCAGTGGCTTGTCTTTTAACTTTTTTAAGGTGTCATTCTATGAACAGAAGTTTTACATTTTAATGTAGTCAAATTTATTAACCTTTACTTTCATGGCTTGTACGTTTTGTACCTATGTAAGTCCTACCCTACCCAAGGCTAATGACATGTTCTCTGACATTTTTTCCTAAATGATGTAAAAAAATGGCTTTTATTTATATATCTATGCTAAATTGAGTTGATATTTGTTTTCGCAAGAGGTAATTTTTTTAAAAAAAACGAACAACCACTTACCAATTACTGAAGAGTTTATCATGTTATTATGCTGTAGAGCCCCTTGTGTTATATATCAAGTTTCCATATATGCGTGGTTCCAAATGGGCCTTCTTGCTCTGTTTCATTGGTCTTTTTGTCCCTGTGTCAATACCACAGTGTCTTAATTACTGTTCTTGATATTAGATCTTCATATTTGATGAGCAAAATACTCCTGTTCCATCTTCAAAATATCACTTTTGTTGCTGGCTCAGGAAACTGGTTGGCTTATTTCTGAACCCAACAATCTGTTTTATTTATTATCACTTTCAACATCTTATCTATCTTTATGGCTGGTAGTATGCATCAAATCCTGAATTTACTATGCAGTCTCAACTTTGGGAAGAACTTGAGTGTCTCTGTGTTGGTCTTGTTCCTATGTTTGGTCCATTCAACGGTGTTCATGAGGTGGTTATTATAGAACACATATGTGCTCCCACTGTATGCTTGGAAATGGAAGCTTGCAGAAGGTTAGTAATTCTCAGAAAGGAATGAATCACTAAAAGCTGTGCAGACAACCCAAATGTGTCTTCAGCACATCTTTATTACTTCTGGTATCATTGCAACTATAGTTCCAATAGTTTCCTCTTGACACTTAAAGTCAATCATTCCAACCAACAACATGACCCATTATCCAGAATCAGGTGGCACTATCAGATTTCGGTACTTTAAAAACATTATTATGTTCCCTGATTTAAGTTTCCTGTCCCTAAGAAGTCATATCCTAAACTGCCATATTTCAGAATCACAGGGATCAGAAACAACTATTTTAAAAGTCCATTATTTGTTGCAACTATAAGCACCACCTATGGTTTCCACCTCTTGATTTGTAGGCTCATTTTAATGTGTTAGTAAAAGGAGGAACAGCCCTTAATCATAGACCATCTTGTATCTTTTAAGCCAGCTTCTAGCTGCCAATTTGGTATTCCTCAGTTTGTATAGTAGGCATTCTGTTATTATGGAAGGTCTTTGATACCAGTTGATAGAGTGCATGTCAGTTATCAGTAAGTGAGTCCTATGGCTCCTCCTCCCCCAAGTCTGTTTTTAATCTAATGTGTGTTCCTGTGTTGGGAATAATGATGTGAGGACTACTCTGATGTGATATAAGACATTTCACTAGGACATTGTAATAGACTGAATGTTGGTGTCCCAACCAAACTTATATGTTGAAACCTAATTGCCAGCGTGATGGTATTTGGAGGTGGGGGCTTTGGGAGGTGATTAGGTCAGGAGAGTAGAGCTCTCAAATATAGGATTAGGGCCCTTATAAAAGAGACCCCAGAGAGATCTCTCACCCCTCTGCCACCTGAGGACACAGCAAGAAGATGGACATCTATGAAACAGGAAGCAGACCCTTACAACCCTTACTGGACATTGACTTTGCCAACACCTTGATCTTGACCTTTCTAGCCTCCAGAACTGTGAGAAATAAATTTTAAGCCATTCAGTCTATGGTACTTTGTTACAGCAGCCTGGACTGACTAAGACAGAAATGGGTAACACAATTGAGTCATAAGAATAGAAAATTCAAAATTGATAATATAAATCTACCCTGGGGAGAATAACTCACTATCTCTATGTTCAGCCCCTCCATGACTAGCTGACCTGAAAGAAATATAGAATTTCAGTAACTTTTGGTTGCATTTATTACTAAATAGAACATTTGGTTGATGTGATAACCAAGTTGCATTTGGCTGTAATATTGTATCCATGTATAGAGCCTCTCTTCATGCTCCTTTGCTTATTTCACAAATAAATGGTAGACTTTCTGAGGATAGAAGAAAAATAAATTTTACACTGACTAATTATAGAGGAAAACATCTGCTTTCTTTTCTTATTTTATGTAAACAAACTACTCTCCACCTCTCTTTATCAGCCACTTAGTTGTTATCTTTTTCCCAATTTACATTTTAAATATCAGGGTTCTTCAAGACTTGGTTAGAGCCCATCTTCTTTTTTTCAATTTCTTTGTGACTTATTCTCTCCCTCCAGCAAATTCTTAAATTCTTATTCATTCAGTTTGGTGCTTCCACTCAGCTTCAGTTACATATCCATATCCTGATTTGACTAGGAAAGGTCTAGCCTCTCCAATTTAGCATTTGTTTTGTTTTATTTTTGGTGGTAGCTTGTTTGTAACAATTCATTATTAATTATAGTGCCATTAAAGTAAGCTACATTTATTTCAAAGACTGTATTTTCAGTTCTGACATAGTCTCATCTAGGAGTGTGAGATACTCGAGAAAAAGAGTTTGCTTTTTCTTTTCTTTTCTTTCCTTCCTTCCTCCCTTCCTCCCTCCCTCCCTCTTTCTTTCTTCCTTCCTTCCTTCCTTTCTTTCTTTTTCTTTCTTTCTTTCCTTTTTTCTTTCTTTCTCTCTTTCTTTTTTCTTTCTTTTCTTTCTTTCTCTTTCTCTCTCTCTTTCTTTCTTTCTTTCTGTCTTTCTCTCTTTCTTTCTTTCTCTCTTTCTTTTCTTTCTTTCTTTCTTTCTCTCCCTCTCTCTTTCTCTCTCTTTCTTTCCTTGGGAACATAGAAATAATGGCCAGCTGATGGAAACGTGACATAATAAATGTTAATATAAGAGAGAGAACAAAGATCCACTAAGGGATGCCCTTGAATAGATGAGAGGGAATGAAGTGGAGTAGACAATTGGGAAGAGTGGTTTATGGCTTTAGGTCAAGAAATTTTAATCTCGTGTGTGTGTGTGTGTGTGTGTGTGTGTGTATTTCATGAATCCCATTGAAGTTCTGTGGTTGCCTATGGGCTTCTTATTATGAATAAGTCCTAAATGTATAAAATGAATTCCCATAGGATTATACAAAATTATAATTAAATACTGTCATCAAAATATTTTACAATTATAATGTATAATATATGCTTATTATTATTTCAGTTAGATAAAACAATATAATACAGATAAACTTAAACTTATTATTTTAAAGGCATATAAATGTGAAGATTACTTTTCCTTAGATGGAATGATGGCTGAAGAACTTCACTTGATAGTGATAGATGTAAAAGACATTATAATTATCTCAGTCCCTTTGGGCTGCTATAACAAAATACCATAGACTAGGTGGTTTATAAACAAAAGAAATATATTTCTTACAGTCCTGGAGGCTGGAAAGTCCAAGATACCTGCACCATTTATAATACGATATGAAAATATTGGAGATAAAGCCATAGTATCTTGTACTGTGAAGCCTGAGTGTTGTTGATTTGGGGTTTTCTTTGTTTTGTTGTTGTTTTTGTTTTGTTTGCAGTGCAAGTACATGACTTAATCTTTGATTAAGAGGCATCCACATCAAGAGAGCTATCCTGAATAAACAATTTGCCAGCCACAGGAAGGACTAGATAAAGAGCCAGGCCACCTTCCCCTGAAGCTCTTTTGTTTTAGAGATCTTGGTTGATTTCAATAACTGACCATTTGGGCCACTTATTTGTTCTCTTCTCTTGGTTTAAATGCTCCCTCTAATGCTTTAAATTTGTCAGTAAAGAGTGAGTCAGCCCCCTAAATCCAAGGTCCCCACCTTCAACCCCAATAAAATCCTGTGCACTCTCTCTCTCTCTACCCAAAACCTTGCTGTGTAGCCCCGAGTGTGCTGTGTAACTTCCAGGTCTTGTAAGTAAAAAACCTTTATTTTTTCAAAGTTTCCTGATGGTTATTGCTAAAGGGTGTCTTGGAATCTTAATAACCACAAGGGCCAGTCCAACACTGGTTATTAATAGGCTGAGACCAGCAGAAAACAAATCTGCTAATACAACCATGGTTTTTCATCTACATTTATAATCAAAATTTATAATTTTTGTTAGTGAAAATAAAGATATAATTTCATTTGTTTCCCCCCCCCACCCAGGTTTATTAACTGTATGAATCCTATCCACAGATATCAGGTTTCCAGGTTAAAATTATTTTGGATAGTAGTGTCGATTGAAAAAAAATGCACAGCATGAGAGTTGTGAGTTAAGTTTTATTTGGGGCAAAATGAGGGCTATAGCCTGGGAGACAGCATTTCAGAAAGGTCTGAGAAACTGCTCCAAAGAGGTAGGAGGGGAAGGTCAGTATATATATGTGTGTGATTTTGGTGAAGGGGGAGTACATGCAATCAAGCACGTATTTTTTCCAGAATGTTGCTGCTAGTCTCATGAAGGTTACCGCTAGTCACGAGGAGTAGACATCACCACGAAGGATTTTAGTGTTTTTCTAGTTATGGGGAGATGCAACAATAGGGCTCATAAAATCTTCTTCCAAAAATATTTAACTATCTGAAGACCTGATCTGCCAGTTTTTTCAAGAGCACAAAGTGCTTCATTTCTCATCTTCACTCTGAACTCCTTTCAGGGGGTGTTGAAGTTCAGCAGCTGCAGCGGCTCATAATTTGATCCTTGTAGAGGTAGATGTCAAGTGCCAATTTGTAGGTGACAGTAGAATGGATTCTTAGTTCATGTCAGGAAGGGAGTCTGAATAGGTGGTGTGGATACCCATGTTTGTAGGTGCACAGATAGAAATCTTCATACTATTGTTTTAATTTTCTCAATTGAAAAGAAAGCAAAGTCCTCAAGTTTGAAGACGTGGAGGAGGTGTTGGAAATAGGAAGATATAAGAAAAACTGTGGAATAGATATTTCAGGTCTTCAAGAGTGAATAAACTAGGGAAGCAGGATTAAGTACCCAATTCACATTAGTTGTTATGAATTCAAAGTGGATTCGGTCAGCATATTTACGTATTTATCTACAGCCATGTTTAGGACATCATTGTATATGCCCAAGGCAGGTGGAAATTCAAATTTAATCAGTGTTATGATTCTGCTAAAGGAATACAATGCAAATGAGTGCAAATGAGTGATGTCTATCAGGAATGATTAGATATACATATAATTATTAGAAGGACATATAAATTTCATAATAATATATAAGTATAGGATTATATAAAACACAATGGTACATGATATTGTCTTAGTTCACTTGGGTGGCTATAATAAAATATTATAGACTAAGTGGTTTATAAACAACAGAAATTTATTTCTCATGGTTCTAGAAGCTAAGAAGTACAACATGAAGGTATCAAGGAGCTGGCAGATTTGGTGTTTGGTGAGAATCCTCTTCCAGATTTATAGATGGCAGTCTTTTCTCTGTAATCTCACAGGGAGGGAGAGGTGAGGGATCCCTGTGGGATCTATTTTTTAAGGGCATTCATGAGATTGAATGCCATTCATGAGGGCTTTGCTTTTATGACCTCATCACCTCCCAAAGGCCCCATCTCCAAGTAACATTATACTGGGGATTAGGTTTCAGTATATGCGTTTAGGGGGAACCCAGACATTCAGTCCGTAGTAGACAGATAATGGTGATGTACAATTTTAATGGCATATAATACATTATACAATACATAAAATGATAATGTATAATCATGGTGTAATGATTATAAGGATGATAAATATAGTATGATGCTCTGGACACAATCAGCCAGTGTGCTGTTGACCAGCTGATTTTTTTCCTTTGCCCTCTGCCCCTTTATAGTGATGAAGTCACATAGTGGGCTGTGAGGTTTTGTTGCTTTTCCACTTGACTGAAGCAAAGATGCTGATAACCTTCTAAGCTGCACCTTCTAAATATGGTACCAGACTGCTCCTTTGTCATAATTTTACAGTCCTTTTAATGAACTTTACTGATATATGGAGCCATAGACACGCTGAATTTTATTTAAGAAAGCATATCCCACAATGTAGAAAAAATATTTTCTATATTTCAGCTTCGCTTTTCCCCATTGTATTTGATGTTTGTCAAAAATACAAAATTTAGAAATTTTTTTTCCAAAATTTCCTATCTCCTTCTTCTCCCCTGCATACAAATTACTTTAACCTCCAAATTCAACATAGCCAGGGAGATGTACCTGATGATTTTGTAATTCCTGATTATCTGTATGTATATTACAAAGTTATTTTTTTATTGAGCAAAATCATCATATTGTTTTCAAGTTTGTTGTTAGCCAAAGTTTTAAAATAAAATTTGGAGAGCTAAAATCTAGTTTAAAATATATGCTAACCAATTGAATACATATACAAATAATCATATGACTCTGCAGTTGAACTACACATTTTATAGCATAATGAAGTCTCTTAATAATCCCATGCTTATTTAGTAAATATATGGAAACTGGTGGGTTTAGAAAGATTTAAAAATCACTCTTGTAGTATGTTACACTAATATGAAAATGACATTTTCTGGCATCATACAGTTAGATTATAATTATCTTATTTTGTCTCCAGTGTGTGCAGGTTTGTGCTATAATGCTAAATGTTAGGAAATGACATAAAAGAAAAACTATGAACAGTTTTTGAAGAAAATCATAGTGGTTGAAATTCTTTTCTTTCAAATTTTTTTTTAGTTTTTATTTTCACAACTACAGTGACAAAAAGTTTAAAAAGTGGTTAGGTATGTGGGGCAAATTTCAAAGTAACTCATATAAATCCCACATGGATCAATTAATGGTATGCTTCTATTTATACATTTAGATTAAATATTGAATTTATACACAGAGGTCAGCCATTTTTTTTAAGTCAGAGCAACTGTACTTCACTGAACAGAACAGGCCACTTTTAGAGCAAAATCTATTTAATTCTGATGGTTTTAGCATATTTTAAGGAAATACATCAAGTATAATAATATTTTAAAACAGAGAATCACTATGTAAAATAACTTTATAAGTCTGAAATTATTCAGTATTGCACACATGTTCTAGGTAATTTCATTACCCTCCTAATTAACATCTAGTCTTAATTTAATTGGTGTGTTTTCTTCTTGTTACAGTTCATTTGTTATTTTTTAAAAAATATATTTACTGACAACACATAATATGTCAGACTGTATTAAGCACTCATGGAAATTATAATTCAGTAAGGGAGTAAAAAATAATAAAGTAAGCAAGAAATGAATACATAATAGCCAACTGTGAACAGTCCTAGAAGACAAAAGCAAAAACAGTCTCTGAAAACAGTGGAGAACTTATCCTGCTTACAAAACTTAAAGAGAACAGGTTAAATTTGAGGAAGGTGGAAGACAGAGAGATTTGGGACCCTTGGGCCATGGCAGGTTTTTTAATTTTATCCTGAGTGGCTTGAAGTCATTAAAAAATGTCTGAAGGTTGAGGCAGTATCGCATTGGTGAAATTTAAAGTCACTGAATATGAGGAAAGCAACAACTAATCCCAAATCCAGCTCAACTACTTATGAGATTGATTCAATCCACAGTAATTTTGTACTGACACAGGGAAGAGATGTGATCATTTCAGGGAAAGAAAACGATCTTGGTCTCTACTGTCCAGAAATCATTCAAAAAAAATTATGAGACACACAAAGAAGCAGTAAAACCAACTGATTGATAAAGGAAGAAATAGTCACCTGAGGCAAACCCAGATATGGGACTGTAAAATAACTGAGTAATATCTTCAAGTTTCTGGAGGAAAAGGTAGACAATTTGCAAAAATAAAATAAAGAGATTTAACTCAGAAGCAAGTAGTGGAGATAAAATGAAATAAAAGAAATAGTCTAAATAGTTGGAAGGAAGGGAAATAAAGAAGAAAAATCAAACAAAGAATACATGGGAGAAATAGAAAATAGCAAGATGTTTATACACAACCATATTCATCATTGCACTAAACTTGAGTTGTCTAAATACTCCAGTTAAAAAGTAGCAAGTGGTAGATTGAATTGAAAAATCAGACTAAATTGGATGCTGTCTATAAGAAACTCACATTAAATGCGAAAACACAGATAAGTTAAAGGCAAAGAGACAAACACTTAAAAAAACTGGAGCTGCTCTATTAATTTCAGATAAAGGAGACTTTAGAGATAGGAGACAATTCAGCAGGAAGACGTGATAATTCTAAATGAGTATGCATTTAACAACAGAGCTTCAAGGTTCATGGAGAAAAACCTGATTGAACTAAAGTGAGAAATGAAACAAAAAATCCCAAACTATAGTTGGGACCTCTACACTCTTCTCTCAGTAACTGATGGACCAAGTGGAGAAAAAATTAGCACGATTATAGAAGACCGAAACAACAGTAGCTGTTGTTGTTGTTGTTTGAAAATCAATCAATGCAATTCATTATATCTACACGAAAGCTTATTTTTAAATGTAATAATACTGAAAAAGAACTAATTATATAAATAATGTATACTTAATGTACTTAATTACATGCTTAATGTAAAGCTGTAATAGTCAAAATAATGTGGTTTGGGAGCGAGGGTAGCTACACAGGTAAATGAAACAGAATGAATAGTCAAGATGTAGACCCCACATATACATGGGCCATTCATTGTTACAAAGGGAAGGATGAATCAATTGAGTAAGAATAAGTCTTTTCAACAATTGGTGGTGGACTAACTGACAGTCCGTAAGTCAATAATAATAATAAGATAAATTATTACTATTTTGACTGTTAATACATACCATGTAAATGTTACCTTAAAATGGATAATAAACATAAGTGTAAGAGTTAAAACTACAACTCTTATGGAAGAAAACATAGAAGAGGGCTTCCCTGGTGGCACAGTGGTTAAAGAATCTGCCTGCCAATGCAGGGGACACTGGTTCGAGCCCTAGTCCGGGAAGATCCCACATGGTGCAGAGCAACTAAGCCCATGTGCCACAACTGCTGAGCCTGCGCTTTGGAGCCCCTGAGCCACAACTACTGAGCCTGCATGCCTAGAGCCCATGCTCTGCAACAAGGGAAGCCACTGCAATGAGAAGCCCTCGCACTGCAACAAAGAGTAGCCCCCACTCACTACAACTAGAGAAAGCCTGCATGCAGCAATGAAGACCCAATGCAGCCAAAAATAAAAAATAAATTAAATAAATAAATTTATTTTAAAGAAAAAGAAAACGAGAATATTTCTGTGATCCTGGAATAAGCAAATATGTGTTAAGACATACAAAAAAACAAATCATAAAAAAATGATAAATTGGGCTTCATCAAAATTAAAATCTTCTGTTTTTGAAAGATGCTGTTAAGAAAATGAATAGGCAGACTGCATACTGGGGGAAAATATTTTCAAAACGTATATTTTATAACGTACTTGTATCAGAAATATATAAAGAACCCTTACAACTCAGTGAGACAAAGAACACACTTTAAAAAATGAAGGAAAGATTTGACCAGACATTTCATTAAAGCAGAAGTATAAATAGCCAATAAGTATAGGAAAAGATTCTTAGCATTATTAGTCAGCAGGCAAATGCAAATTAGAACCACAATATTGGGCTTCCCTGGTGGCGCAGTGGTTGAGAATCTGCCTGCCAATGCAGGGGACACGGGTTCGAGCCCTGGTCTGGGAAGATCCCACATGCCGTGGAGCAACTGGGCCCGTGAGCCACAACTACTGAGCCTGCGCGTCTGGAGCCTGTGCTCTGCAACAAGAGAGGCCGCAGCAGTGAGAGGCCTGCACACCGCGATGAAGAATGGCCCCCATTTGCAACAACTAGAGAAAGCCCTCGCACAGAAACGAAGACCCAACACACCCAAAAATAAATAAATTAATTAATTAATTAAAAAAAAAAAAGAACCACAATATTAAGATTATACATACTCAGCAGAATGACAAAAATTAAAAGACTAATAAGACCATATCCTGGCAAAAATGTGGAGCAACATGGTATGTCATCTATTGCTAGTGGGAATGCAAAATTTTACAACCACTTTGTAAATTCTTTAGCAATTTCTTAGAAAGTTAGATATTCACTTACCACACTGTCTAACAATCACATTCCTAGGTGTAAAATGGGATGCTACTTGAAATAAACAGAATGAACTACTGACAAATGCAAAAACATGAATGATTCTGATTCTCAAATGACTAATGCTAAATGAAAGAAGCCAGAAGCAAAATGCTACATTATGTATGAGTCCATTTATATGACTTCCTGGAACAGGCAAAATCAAAGCTACAGAAAACAAACTAGTGGTTTTTGGAAGAGGAGATTGATTGCCAAATGCTATGAGAGAATTTAAGGAGCTTAAGAGATAATCTGTATCTTGATTATTTTGGCAGTAACATGGCTGTATCTATTTATGCAAATTCATAGAACTGTGTGCTTTAAAACAGTGAATTTCATTGTGTATAAATTGAACTTCAATATAACTCACTTAAAAATCTACCTTTTATTCCACTGTCTGGTCTACATGCAACAGTAGCCACCGGAAGTGCAAGCCACTGTGATTACTGGAACCTTGAATTTCTTTGGTGATGGCTTTGTGGGTATGAAGGTAGGGGTCGAGGGTCAGTAGCGTGGGAAAAACAGTGTGATCTGTGTTGAATAATTGTTGCTTTAGGAGCTTTAAAGTTATAGGTTTTGAGAGCTTTTAATTAAAATTACAGGCCAAGAATCTCTGTACCTAACTAGATTGTAATGCTCATTAAGAGAAGAACTCGTTTTTGTTTGCTTGTTTTTAGACTTTTTTTGGTCCTTTGTAAAATATTCCTGTGAACTAAAAGAGTAGTAGGTGCTTAATAAGTGTTTATTAAATGAATGAAGGAGTGTGAATGAATGCATTTAAGAATTATAATCACAGATGAATAAAGACTGTTAGAAATGAATTTTTCAAAAGACTGGTATGGCCTACAAGAGAAAGTTTATTTGGATACTTTAGTGACTGCATTTCAGTAGTTATCAGTTGCTGGGATAGAGGGAGATGGCAATTCCATACTTCACTGCAGGTGTCTTGCAAATGTCTGAGGACATTTTAGGTTGTAACAATGATTAAGGAGTGCCACTGACATTCAGTGGCTGTGGGCCAGGTATGATGTTTTCCTGCAGGGCTCGTGACAGTTTTGGCCATTAAATATCACCCTGTGTGTTACTTGACTTTAGAATGTCATGCAGGTGAAATACCTCTTTATAATTATTTAAGCTTAGAAATAACCTCATTTTCTACATAAACAGAAACACTTTGTGCATAGTTTTAGGCACCATAAACTTTCCAAGAATACAGACACCATGTAAATTGAGATAAAAGTGTAATTTGTTTCATTAGAACTTTCTTGAGAAGTATTCACCACTTACAAAAATATTTTAATGCCTTGAACGTTGAGTTGCTGTTAAAATGTGTCTATATAAAAATGCATTTATGGTTATTGCATTTACAGTGATACATTCTGTAAGTGTGAGCGTCTGTGATCTTCATCATAATTTCTTGTGTAGTCTTGTCCAGCAGGTACATATTAAAAATACAATCCTTTTATAAATTAGTTTTCTTTTTTTCTCCTTTATACTACAATTTGGGCATTATATTGATTTTCTTAAAATTACATATATAGACAAGTTTTATTCTGTATATATTTTCTTTTGGACTAATGAGCATTAAATCTGATGGAGCTGAGAGCAACTTATAGGTGATCACTGAGTTGTTTAATATTTCTCTTCCATGTATACATATAGCACAAGTCCAATCATCCCACATTTTATTCTCTTATTTTAGTTTTATTATGCTTTTAAAATATTTTTCCAGTTGTATTGAGGTATAATTGATAAATACAATTGTAAGGTATTTAAACTGTACAACATGATGTTTTGATATATGTATACATTGTGAAAAGAATCCCCCCTATCGAGTTAATTAACACATCCATCACCTCACGTATTTCCTTTTTTGTTTTTTCTGTGAGGACATTTAAGTTCTCTCTTAGCAAATTTCAATCATACAATACAGTATTAACAATGGTAGTCTTCCTGTTACACATTAGATCCCCTGACTTTAACCATATTGTAACTGAAAGTTTGTGCTCTTTTATCTCCTATTTTAGTTTTTAGTTTGAAATAGTCTCCATCCACATCAAATACTTTGTTGTGTTTAACTATAAAAATGGTAAATAGCAAGAAGAGTACAACCTTTTCAAAGGAATTAAGCCACACGTTTCAAATAATTATCACATAATTCACATGACCTTAAATATATTAGAATATTTTATGTCAAATTCAGCAGTAGAAAAGTCATTTGAGTCATGTAATAAAAGAAAAAATAATAATGACCAAGGAAAAATACCAAAAAAAAAAATAGATTTGGTGTAGAAGAATCAAGTAGATTAGTAATTGATCTAGTAGACATAGTGTTAATAGAACATAGTGAATAATAGAAGAATACCTAAGGTAAATTTCAAACTTTCTACTATGCAATGGAAGTCGTTCTTTATTTGATTTTTCTTTACCTTTCTAATCTTTTTTGCTACCTGTTATGAACTGAGTTTTGTCTCCCAAGAATTCGTATATTGAAATCCTAACCTCTAATGTGACTGTATTTGGGGATAGAGCCTTTAGGAAGTAATTAAGGTTAAATGATTTTATAAGGATGGGGTCCTTATCCCACAGGACTGCTGAAGATGCAGAGACTCCAAATCTCTTTCTCTCTCTCTGTCTCTCTCGCTCTCTGCACACACAGAGAAAAGACCATGTGAGATCACAGCAGGAAAGCAACTATTGGCAAGCCAGGAGGAGAGTCCTTACGGGAAAACAAACTCTCCAGCACCTTGGTCTTGGACTTCTAGCCTGCAGAAATCTGAGAAAATAAATTTCTGTTGCTTACACCACCCAGTCAGTGGCATTGTGTTATGGCAGCCCTAGCAGACTGATACACTACCTATTGTCCCCACTAACCGTTTTTTACTTTGTCATATAGTCCCAGATATATTCTGTATATTGGATATTGTTTCAGTTACTAGGAATATAGCAGTGTACTAAACCTATAAAAGTTCCAACCTCATAGAACTTATATCCTAGTAGGAAAGAGAAAGGAAAATAGATCAATAATTTTGCAAGTATATGATCAATTAAATGTTAAGACAATGATGATAAATAATAAGAAGGAAATAGTGGTAGGGGTTGTTACTGTAAAGAATCAGAGAGTCCTTCCTGAGAAGATAGTTAGACAGAAACGTGAATGAAAGGAGCGAGGGGGTCATGTGACTGTGGAGTGTCAGAGGATACATAGCAAGTGCAAAGCCTTGGGGCAGTAATATGCTTGGTATCAGAAGAATCACCCAAAGGCTGAAGTCTTGAATTCTGTGAGCAAGTGAGAGCCTAAGATCGACAATTAAGAGTGTATCAGGCTTTGGTAAGAACTTTGGAGAGAGTGTTGGAAGAGGTGTGACCATGATCTGATAGAGTATTAAAGGACTATTTGGGCAACAGTATGAATAATTGGATTTAAGGAGGGGCAAAAGGGGAATGAAGGAAAAGAACCAGGGTATTATTAATAAGAAACACTCATACTTTATTTTCTCATTCTTAATTATTCAACAGTGGCTAATGGGGGCTAGCCCCTCAAAAGTTGCAGTTGAAGAATAAGAAGAAATAAGAAAAAAACTGATACAGCATGAATTAATTCTCTGAAGTGAATTGTCCCATAAACAAATTTACTTCAGTCCCTCAAAGATTTAGGGAGGCCAGCATCAATAGTGTGATAAAATTAAATCCTTATTCTACTAAGAAACTGTGATTCTGAAATCAGTAGTTGCACGTATGCATTTTAAAAATACAGCTGCGTGTTTTAATAGCCTTTGGTTGTTCATTAAAAAAGCCATATGTAAGGTTATTAGCAATTTTTACAGTCATATGAAGTACAATCAACTGAGTTATGCCTAACATCAAATAAGAAATTCCATCTTGAAAAAAAATGAAATAGCATCCTGTTTTTCAAACAACTAGGAAGAAATAGTATCTTTGATACATCACACAGTAAACATTAAGTTTTTATGTGTTTGTGTTGTGTGCGTGTCTGAGTTTAAAGGAATTTCTTTCATATACTGAAATGTTTGCATTCATGTAGCCTAGAATATACACTTCTGAAATAACTGTTAGGCAATGAAATATCATGAATCATAGTCAATTTTATGGCTATATTGTATTAAATGATTAAACAATTGTCTAAATGACCCAATAATGCCACTATTTCCAAAATTGGTTTCATTGCCTTTCCTCAAAAAACTTATTCATTAATTGTCCTTGATAGCTCACATTTTGCCAGGCCAAAAATTATGAGAGATACAGTATTTTATTAATAATAATAGTCAATATTCTTTCTGGCTTCACCTGAATCTACAAAATTTCCTGAATTATTTTCAATATCTAAGCACTGTTCACATATACTACCATACGTAATTGTACTTCTTTCCTCTTCCTATCAGCAATGATCACATGGATCACTCTTGTTTCTGATGCAAAACTCTTCCCTCATTATCCAATAGGTTTTGACAGTGTCTGTAGTGGAAAGTACTGCCCATCAAAACCTTATGAGACTTTAGTTCACAGTCTGTCTGTGTTGTCAATGCCCAATCAGAATCTTAAAGACACTGGTGTTTGGTCCCTTTTCTTCCAGAGGCTTCCTCTGTTTGGAGAAAACTGGGCTAGTGGAGTCTCCAAATAATATGCACTCTGTTGTATCCAAATGTAAACTAATCCCTCTTTATGTTTAAACATGATGT
This sequence comes from Balaenoptera physalus, assembly GCF_965194825.1. Classification (NCBI taxonomy): domain Eukaryota; kingdom Metazoa; phylum Chordata; class Mammalia; order Artiodactyla; family Balaenopteridae; genus Balaenoptera; species Balaenoptera physalus. The sequence continues at coordinate 7,841,145 of NC_138893.1, forward strand.
GCCTGCACATCAATTCTGTTAGAATGAATTTCTTTTTTTTTTTAATTGGGGTAGAGCTGTTTTACAATGTTGTGTTAGTTTCTACTATACAGTTAAGTGGAGTCCCTATGCTATACAGCAGGTTTTCATTAGTTCTCTATTTTATACATATTAGTGCATATACGTCAATCCCAGTCTCCCAATTCATCCCACACACACCCCTCCCGCCTTGGTGTCCATACGTTTGTTCTCTACATCTGTGTCTCTATTTCTGCCTTGCAGACCTGTTCATCTGTACCATTTTTCTAGATTCCACATATGTGTTAATATACGATATTTGGTTTTCACTTTCTGACTTACTTCACTATGTATGACAGTCTCTAGGTCCATCCACATCTCTACAAATGACACAATTTCGTTCCTTTTTATGGCTGAGTAATATTCCGTTGTATATATGTACCACATCTTCTTTATCCATTCGTCTGTCGATGGACATCTAGGTTGCTTCCATGACCTGGCTACTGTAAATAGTGCTGCAGTGAACATTGGGGTGCATGTGTCTTTTTGAATTATGGTTTTCTCTGGGTATATGCCCAGTAGTGGGATTGCTGGGTCATATGGTAATTCTATTTTTAGTTTTTTGCGGAACCTCCATACTGTTCTCCATAGTGGATTAAAGACCTAAATGTAAGACTGGACACTATAAAATTCTTAGAGGAAAACATAGGAAGAACACTCTGACATAAATCACAGAGAGATCTTTTTTGACTCACCTCCTAGAGTAATGGAAATAAAAACAAAAATAAACAAAGGGAACCTAATGAAACTTAAAAGCTTTTGCACAGCAAAGGAAACCATAAACAAGACGAAGACAACCCTCAGAATGGGAGAAAATATTTGCAAACAAATTAAGCGACAAAGGATTAGTCTCCAAAATATATAAACAACTCATGGAGCTCAATATCAAAAAAACAAACAACCCAGTCAAAAAATGGGTGAAAGACCTAAATAGACATTTTTCCAAAGAATACATATAGATGGCCAAGAGGCACATGAAAAGATGCTCAACATCACTAATTATTAGAGAAATGCAAATCAAAACTACAGTGAGTTATCACCTCACACTGGTCAGGATGGCCATATCAAAAAATCTACAAACAATAAATGCTGGAGAGGGTGTGGAGAAAAGGGTACCCTCTTTCACTGTTGTTGGGAATGTAAATTGATAGAATGAATTTCTTACCATGAAAATCCTTAGCCCTCACATCTCTTAATGAGCAAAAAGAATGAAATATAACTTGGAATGAGTCAAAATGGCTGAATTTCAAACATCTATATCATCCCCAATTATACATCTAAGAATCCAGGTCACCTAGGTAAACCCTGGCCCCATAAGTGAGTGGATTAGGGATGGTGACAGGACAAAATCTTGACCAATAAGACATAAAGTCAATCTAAGGAGGAGATTCTGGAAAAATGTACTTATTTCTAAAATGAAACAGTATAACAAATAGTTCCTCTTACCTGGATTTATCATACATCAGTATAATTCCTGGAACTGCTACAGCTATCTGTGACCACAAGAGGACCCTCTCCCTCATCCCTGAAGATGGCAGCAGGGAGAAATGGAAAGTACCTGGGGCACTAAAAAGCAAGCTGGGTATTGAGGCTCAGAGCTAGTATTACTCTTAGCTCTCCCAGTGTTACCATGAAATGGGAATATATAATTAATAAGACAAGCAGGTGTTTATACCAAAGAAGCTATTTTTATTTATTAATATTTACTGAAGAATCATTAATTGAGCATAAATTGCACAGTATAATAGCTAGTCTCAATGAGCTTTGGGTATGGTAGAATGAGTTAATATGTATCTTAAAGAAACTCAACAGCTAAGAAACCAAGGATTTTGACAATTCTAGTGAAGGGTGCCTGTTTAAAGACATATCTAATCAGGATTGAAGAATATCATAATATAAATATATTTTCCTCCGCAGATGGAAAGAGTCTAATATTTGCATGTAATTTATTTAGCTCTCTGTCTTCCATATTGGTTTCTAAAAATTCCCAGAGTTGCAATCTGTTTTATTATTCTTTGTATTCCTAATAGTCCCCCAATAATTGATCAGTAGTAGGCATTAATAAATATCTGATGGATGAGGAGTGAATAAAAATCTTGAACCTGAATTAGTAAAAAGAAAACAAAACATAACTACTAAAACTTAATTCAATACTTTAATTGGAGAAAAAATAGATTATTTCTATTTACTTATTAATAATGAGCTTATGAGATCAGGATGAAGTATAAATTATATTGTTTTCAGCTTTTTTAAAAAAGCCATATTTTAATTTCATTATCAAAAAAAAATTTTTTTAGAAATTCATCTAAAAATGAAGTAGTAGCTTTCTTGTTTGCAACAAAGTCATTATTTCATATCTATTCTTATATTGTCCTAGTTTTATGCTTATTTAAACCCACATTTGGTTGGTAAAATTAGTCATCCTATGTTTTTATTTCCTAAAACGAGCTTACTAAAATTTAGTGGTACCTTCATTAATATCAACAATTTTTTTTTTCGCAAATCAATATATGGTTGAGATTTTTAAAAATTTTGCAGATGATGGTGATTTGCAAATTTCAGTTAGTAAGCTCAGAGTCAGATGTCCTTCTATAGTTAAATCCGATTTCAGTGGTAATAGTCTACCTGGCATCTATGCAGAGATTCTTGGCATTGATGTAAAATTTGCCATGGCAATCTAGACATTCTTCCTTTGTTTTCTCTGCGAATTGGCTCTGTTCTTATTTTCTGCCATCATCCCAGTGAGACATTCAGAGAAATTGCCAGATGGCTCATCCTGTGAAGAACTCTATGTAATCAGGAAGAATTTTGAAATAAAGCGAGCCTTGGCAGAAACCAGGTAACAGAACTCATCATTATTGCTGTTGTTTGAAGATCTGTTGTCCTGTTCTGAAGGCGAAAATGCAGTAGCTGAAAGCCCAGATTTCCACAGAGTTAGATACCATAAGTTTATTTTATTTTATGGGAAACTTTACTAATTATCCTATATAAAACAAGGTTAGTCCTTAGCACATACCTAGTAGAAATGTCCAATTCAAACCAAAAAAGAAAGCTTTCAAATTATCTCTATGTTCAATACTTTATTTATGAAGGAAATCAATCATCAGAAAATCTGGTAATTGAATACAATTTGTGTATCATTTTGTATCATTGTATGATTCTGTATGTAAGCACCTAATTTTGCCTATTTATTTACCAAATCAAATACAAACTCTGAAACTTGAGCTATTTCTTATTTTATATTCATCCTTGTTTCAACTGCTAACACACCCCTATGTCTACTATCAATTCACTATAGCTTTTTTATTCCCATCATCATGCTATTTCCTTTTCCTGTGATGCCAAAAACTCAGCCTCTGTGCACCAGTGCCAAATCGAATCTCAGAGACAGAATTTTGGGTGAAGTAGAAAAAAATAGCTTTATTGCTTTGCCAGGAAAAGGGGGACACAGCAGGCTCATGCCCTCAAAACTGTGTGTCCCAACCTGGGGGGATTTGGTGAAGCATTTTATAGCAATGGTTCAAGAACAGAGTTGCTGATAAGGATCAGGGTGTGTGCAGGGCCTGCATTCTTTAATCTGGCCTCAGGTGGTCTCCTGATGAGCTTCTGTGGTTCTCAAGGTTATCAAACTGTGACTTTATCTCTGGAATAAAGAATGCTTCATAAAGTCATTAACATCTTCCATTTTGGGAGGTATTAGTTCTGCAGAAGAGCTCAAAGATATTGTTATGTGTATCCCTTGAGGTGGAACAAGGACCCTGCCCCAAGTCTGCACTATTGTTTCTTGACTGCTCCTCCTTTGTCTCTGCACCCCCTCCCTTCCCTGATTAGCAACTGTTTTAAACTGCCCCCTTTGGCACCTAGGGAGGGTCATGGAGGCTGAAGCCTATTCCCTACAAACAAGAAACAGGGGACACAGAAAGGCTTCTGTGCCCAGGAGCCCCACAGGGTCCCACTCGGTTTCACCTGGAGTATACTTTCTCCTTAATGCCCAAATCCTATGCTTGCTTCGTAATTAATTTTTCCATTAAGTCTGTCAAATCCACAGCCACTAAAAATGACGATATTTTTACTCTGAATTCCTTACGTAATTGTGTATATGCTGCACAACATTTGTAAATATTCTACTTTAAAACAATCCTTAACAATTCTTAAACAGAGCAGAAGACTCACAGGCTTCCATACTACCGGTCTTCCCCATGTTTTCATTTATTCTCTCAGCCAAACATCACATTACTAACAATCCAGAAGCAGCTGAGGTTTGTGACTCTTTCTTGCTCTAAAGCAGAACCTCACTCTTCAATGTCTATAGAAAAAATACCACAGTTCTGAGTTTAGGATTTCTAGGTCTGCTTTTTAAAATAATTACTCATTTGTATACTGTAGGGAAACAAAGTTTGTCACCCCAGAATGTCTCTTTGGCATATGGATTATTTCAAACTGAAAACAGTCAAGGTCATACAGACTCAGGAAGAAAGTTTGAGCTTCCCCCTAACTGACTAAAGAATGTAGATGGAGGACCTGTTCCAGGAAGGGGGCTATCACCATAGATAACTATAGTGTGAACTAGGTATAGAGACAGGGAGGAACCTAGCAAAGTCTGTTAAAATTCCTCTCTGTGTCCATTGTCTCAGCCTGGGCCAAGCAAACATTTGTTTTCCAAACATTTGCTTTTCATCTTTATGTGAATTGCCTTCCTCCCCTTTGAAGTCCCAAACCACTACCCCCAACATCCTCTTTTGTCTTTAGCTGAAGATGGTATTTAAGGTGAGGGTTTCAGCCATTTGGGTGAGTTACCCTTTTCTCCTGGGTCTTTCCCACACATACATGTTATTAAGCTTTTGTTTGATTTTATCTTGTTAATCTGTCTCATGTCAATTTAATTCTTAGACCAACCAAAAGAACCTAGTGTTACTGAGCCAGGTCCATTTGCCCCATGTGCAGTAAGCCAAATGCCAGGATCTGAGGTTTACAACCAAGGTAGAGTTTATTCACAAGGCAGCCAAGCGAGGAGACGGGAGAACAGTTCTCAGATCTGCCTCTCCAAAGGCAAGGGGGTTGGGATATTATGGGATAAGCAAGGTAGTCTTAAGTGCTGGGAAAAGTGATTGGAGGTAAGGAAAAAGTGAGGTAATCGGTGTTCTGCACAGGTGCACCTCAGATTCATGCTTCTGCATATTCAAAATGGAGCCTGTTAGCATGATCTGAGGGTGGAGTTTTCCAGCCTCTGAAGTCAAAAGACCATTCATTGACGTCTGTGCAGGCCCAGTTTTAGGGTTGGAGGTCCCAACCAGCCCCTAGCCAGCTTGCACTGGGCAGGGGCTGACTCCAAGTTCCTGTAAAACAACTGGGCTGTGTGAAGCTGGGAAGGTTTGCAATTAAAGAGAGAAAAAAAAGAAAGGGGGGGAAAAAAAAAACCTAATGTGAAATTAATCCATGAAGGCAGTTTACAAGCAAAGGGGTTTTAGCTGATCCCTTACCTCTTATTCTGTAACACAAGTTGGAGAATTTCTATTAGTTATCAGCTTCTGTTAACTCCAGGGGGCACAGTTCTTCACTAGAAGAGTAGAGGAAAATTTCTTTCTCTCTGACACCTGCTAAAAATGTGACTTTGAAGCAAATAAAAGATTTTGCTTTTTGTTACTTGGTTTTATTTCTGTTCCTGGAAAAATTTTAAGTCCTTGAACTAATTAATTTCAATGTCAGAGATTAGACAATTACAAGAGAAAATTTTTTTAAAAAATCCCACATAATGATATGAAAAAAGATTAAAAAATATAAAGACTTCTTTGGGAAGTTATTAATTTGGAAATTATACTCATTTTTTACCAAAAAAAAAAAAAAAAGGCATACAGCTTTGCCAGGTATAAAACTATATAGTAGCAATGTTCAACATTTCTTTATTTTCAAATATGTGAACCACTTATTTAATGTGTTAGATCTCTGTCATTCTTTTGAAGTAAATTCCTTGCCGTATCAGAGGTCTTTAGCAAGGTCATCTACAAAACCATTATTAATAGAAATAACTACATGCATAATTTTTGAAGTGAAATTAATGGAAATAACTACATGCATAATTTTTGAAATTCAGAAAAAAATGTACTCAGCATTGTAAGCTAAAGTTTTATTTTTAACGTTTTATTTGATCTCACCTAGACAGCTTCAATGCAGTTTCTTCTGTGATAATTAACTTTATCTTCTCAAAGATTTTGTGAATATTTTGTTTGTGTGAAGCTAAGCATTTTATATATGTTTTTATCTATTTTGCATAAAACAACTTACAGTGAATATAACCTATCAATGTGATATTTGTATTTTCTTTACTGTAAATATATATGCTTTTGAACAATGTGTTCTGATAAAAAACAAATCAGGCACATTTTTATTTTTAATTGCTGGTTTTTACTTCATCATTTAGCAGAAAGAAAAAAGAATTCTTTGCAGCACAAATCACATAAATGTATAAACATCATGTTAAAACAGGATTGAACATATTTTTATCGTATTGTTTTGAATCATTTGAAAATATCTGAGTGGCAAATCTAGAATTTGCATCACATCTGAGTTTTGAACAAAATTAGTGCCAGCATGTTTAATTTAATATTCTTTAGATGAGATGTCCCTTAGAGTTAGTTTTCTCATTCTTTTCCAAAATGGATACACATTTGCTGAATTGCCACAGTGTGGGAGGTAAAAGTTACATTGTGTTGGAATATATTACAACAGGTTATTAGGTATTATTATTATATTAGAGGTCTAAAATATAGACTGTGTCTTCAAATTATTATCCACAGTTTATACATTTATTAACTAAGTGAATATGTGTTAACAACTTTGTGTGGGCATAAGATTCCATACTGTGCCTTCAAGTAATTTATGCTGTATTTGAAGTAAATAAAACTTGTATCAATAACATGATACTGTCTGTAATTCTGATGGTTCTTATTTGATATACAAACCCAAATGAAATAGTGACCAAACCTAAGCCATGGCAACTAAGCGTGAGTAATATACTGAGGATTGTAAGGGTTCTAAGAATCCAAAGAATAGATTTGTCATTGAAACTTGTTGTATCAATAGTTAATGGCTCCATTTTCATGTCAGCAGGAATGAGCTGAGCTTTAAAGGGTAAAAATCTTTCCAGAAAACATACTCTTTCTGCAGTCCCCATTCTTTCCTCAGTGACTCCTGCCCGCCATTTCTCTTCCTTTTCTTAAGCTCCCTCACCTGATAAATTCAACCCATCCAGATTCATCTGAAAACTGTCCTTCGGCTCAATCAGAAACCTTAGTAGGATTTTATTCATTTTGTTGTATCATCAGTAATCATGAATGTTTAATTGTATAAGTTGTGATTGTCTTTAATAGTTTCCACAAGTTAAACACTCCATAATTCTAGCTGAAGATATTGCCTATCTTAAGCCACATCCTTTGCTGGGCTCATCTGTAAATTCATCCATAGTCACGTTAGCTACTGATTATGCATTTCCAGCCTTCCCCAAGCTATACACTGTAGCCTTTATGTTGTCCACCATAACTGTCCTTGAAATGGCGAAGTGTTACCAAACGCAAGTTCACGTGCCCCACCCACAGTGAGGTCAAAGTAACTGAAATGTCAGAGTTTGGAGCAAAGAAAGGTTTATTGCAGGGCCATGCAACTCATGCTCAGAAAAACCCTGAACTCCCCAAAGGGTTTTAGCCAGCATTTTTAAAGGCCAGGTGAGGGAGTGGTGTCCCAGGGTATGTGATCAGCTCATGCACAGTTCTGATTGGTTGATGTTGAGGTAACAGGCCAGGACCAGGAATGTAATTTTATCAATCCTTAGGCACCAGAAGGTCTGGGGCTACATGCTCATGATCATCAAGTAGTTAATTTCTTCCATTTGGTGGTGGGTTTTAGCAGCTGAAAAAGTCAGGAAATATGCGAGAGATACCATTATCTGAATACTTCAGAGAGGAGCTACAGCAGAGGATATGGGGGGGGGGGAGGGGTCTGCCCCAGGAAGGCCCCATAGGGTCCTGCTTGGTTACACAACCACCCAACTTCTCTTTTATATTTTGGCAGAGATTGGTAGCTTTTCATCAAAACCCATCTCCATTCTTCCTGCACACATAGCTGAACCACGTTTCCCAATCTCCTTTGCAGTTAGGTGTGGCCATATCAGTGATATCTAAACAATGCCTTTGTGAGCAAAACTGAACCCTGCTACTCCTAAATTTGTTCCATAAATCTCTACAACACATGATTCTTCATCTCTTTCTCTTTTCAGTCAGATTGAAGTGGAAACAACACAGGAGTGACCACGGCACACACACGGAAAATAGAATTCCTATCAATCTGGAACTATACTGAGCTGTTATAAAGAAAAGAACCTACTCTTATATTGAGCTATTGTTTGTAGACCAACATGTTTAGAGTAGAGGGGAGCAGAATTTGCCACCCCAAAATATGTCTCTTTGGCATATTAATTATTTTAAACTGGTTATTTTCTAAGAAACAGCAGGCAGGGGAAAAACTCTTAAAACCAAGTAGGAGTTACCCTTTCATAGTAAACATTTACATTTGTAAGGGAACTTTCCATTAGTAAGGGTGCATTCCTTGTGTACTAAGAAGATGACCAAATCTCTACAAACTGTTATCAGTGAAGAAGTCAATGACTGAAATCTGTTTACAACCTTACCCTTGTTTATTGTGCTTTTCTTGGTAACCTTCTATAACTGACTCTCCCCACCCCTAACATCCTCTTTGTCTTTCACTGAGGATGGTACTTAAGGTGAGGGTTTCTACCATTTTGGTGAGTTACTCAATTTTCCTGGGTCTCTCCTATGTATACGTGTTATTAAACTTTCATTTGGTTTTCTCCTGTTAATTTTCTCCTGTTAAATTTCTCATGTCAATTTAATTCTTAGTCCAGTCAGAAGACCCTAGAAGGGTAGAGGAAAATGTCTTCCTCCCTAACAAGATTTATACCAGAACTAAAGTCCACCTAGACCTTAACATTTGTTGCTAATTTAGCTTTCTGTGTCTGTTACCTAATCTAAACTTCCATTGTTTGCAACAACTACGTATCTTAGTTTATGTGTTAATGCAGTCTGCAGCTAACCTAACAAATATACAAATGGACCCTAAAATTGTTGCAAACTTAACTTTTGCAACAATTGAGATCTTTGGTGATGCCCCCAGGGTCTTTGAATTGCTTCACTAAACAGTGAGTTCAAGCACTTTTCTAGGCTTTCTTATTCAATTCCAAATTCTCAAAGCTAAAGCCTGCAATTAGGATTTCTGATGATGCTCTTGTGGCCAGGGTCCCTGATTTGTTTTGGGATGCACAAACCCAAGTCTATAATTTGAAACTGAACTACATAGAAGGAGGGCACAGCATGCAGCCTCCATTTTCTTTTGTCATGGATCATGGCCAAGGCAGAATTTTTTAGGTTTTGCCGGTGGTTTCCTAAGTCAGTGCCTTCCTGATCATAGCAGAGGTGGAGCAGTTGTGCAGTTGCAGCTTTTTATCTACAGCCTCCTGGGTGAGGTAGAAAAATCAGCTTCTTTGAAATCCCTGTTGTATGGTGGATTTTATCAATCATTCCCTGAGGTTTAGCTTAGAATCTGTTTTCAGTCCTCTCTCTTTTTATGTTCTGACTTGATCTCTTTCTGCCCAGTACAGTGTAATCCCTGTCTACAAATAAGAGCTCTCACCAACGCAGTGACCTATATTTCCTAGACCCCACTATTCAGCTCCCTCTCTTCCATAGTGTCCAGCACCACCATCTGTACCTTCTCTGCTGAATCCTTCCCAAGGTACTGTCATTGAAAATCACAGAGTTGGCTGAGAGGGGAATGGCCAGTGCAGATGTTGATATCAGTAATTGAACCAGTGTTTACTGAATCCATATTTTATTCTGTTTTGTCCAGAATGTAATAGTACTTCAACACTTTGCATCTATGCACTAGCTTTTCTTTATGGAGGTCATAATCATTTAGAACCAAATATGCTCTGGGTCTTAATTTATTTTAATGTAACAGAGCCATTTGTTTTCGTAAGACAGAAATAGTTCAAAATTAGAGAAAATACACAAGTATTACCAAAAAAAAGGAAAATAACTTTACCTGGATATTTTAATTTACGTTTTGATTTTTAAAAAATTAATAAACTTTACTGAGATAATTTACAATAAAAAAGCAACGCTTTTAAGTGCATACTTTTTTTTTTGAATTTTTACCATGAATTTGCCCACATAACTACCATTACAATCAAGATATAGAACATTAAATTAATTTTTATTGGAGTATAGTTGCTTTATAATGTTGTGTTAGTTTCTACTGTACAGCAAAGTGAATCAGCTATACATATACATATATCCCCTCTTTTTTGAATTTCCTTTCCATTTAGGTCACCACAGAGCATTGAGTAGAGTTTCTTGTACTATACAGTAGGTTCTCATTAGTTATGTATTTTATACATAATATTAACAGTGTATATATATCAATACCAATCTCTCAATTCATCCCACCCCGCTTACCCCCTTGGTATCCATACGTTTGTTCTCTATGTCTGTATTTCTGTTTCTGCTTTGTAAATATTGATAAGATCGTCTATACCAATGTTTTCAGATTCCACATATATGAGTTAATATATGATATTTGTTTTTCTCTTTCTGACTTACTTCACTCTGTATGACAGTCTCAAGGTCCATCCATGTCTCTACAAATGACCCAATTTCGTCCCTTTTTATGGCTGAGTAATATTCCATTGTATATATGTACAACATCTTCTTTATCCATTCCTCTGTTGGTGGACGTTTAGGTTGCGTCCATGTCCTGGCTATTGTAAATAGTGCTGCAATGAACATTGGAGTGCATGTATCTTTTTGAATTATGTTTTTCTCCAGGTATATGTCCAGGTCATACAAATTAAATCATTCATTTTCCCTATTGTTTTTCTATTTCTTTGAGTTCCTCTCTGGTCTCTATTTTTTTCCTTTCTTACACTTATTTTCATTTAACTTTCCCTCCTATTTCCAGTTTCCTAAAGTGAAAACTTAGATCATTGATTTGAGACTTTTTTTCTCTTCTAGTATAAGAATGTGATGCCACGAATTTCCCTCTAAGCACTTTTTTGGTTGCATCCCACAAATTTTAATATGTTTTGTTTTCATTACCTTTCAGTTCTTGTATTTTCCAATATCCTTGTGATTTCTTCTGTGACACATGGGCTATTTAGAAATGAGTTTTTACATTTCCAGTTATCCATGAATTTTTTCTAGAAATCTTTCTGCTAATGATTTCCAGTTTAATTCTCTTGGGATCAGAGAGCTATGCCAAATGATTTCCATTTTTTTAAGGTTATTGAGTATATTTTAATGGCATAACATATGGTCTATCTTGATAAATTTTCCATATGTATGTGAAAAGAATGTAGCACATTCTGTGCATTTTGTGGTTGTTGTGTTAAGTGTTCTAATATGGCAGTTAGAAAAGTTGGTTGATAGTATTTTTTGAGTTTTTTATATACTTCATTGATTTTCAGTAATTGTTCCACCAATTACTGAGAAATAAATGGTGATATATCCAAACATATCTATCAGTTGACCTATTTTTCTTAGTAGGTTGGTCAGTTTTTCCTCTATATTTTTTGAAGTCCAATTGTTAGGGGTATTCACATTTAGAATTTTTATGTCTTCTCAATGAATTTACCCTGCATCATTAGGAAATGTCCTTCTTTATTCTAATACTATTACTTCTTCTGACATTTACATTGACTGATACGTGTACAGCCACTCCAACTTTGTTATGTTTAGCATTTGCTTGTCTTCTTTCATCTTATATATTTTAATTTACACATAAAGTGGGAAAGTAAGTTGGTTGTAAATAGTATACAGTTGGGTCTTTCTTGTTCAGTCTAACTATGTCTAATTTTTACTTCACTTTTTAGATCATTTTCATTAATGTAATAATCAATTTGGTTTAAATCTATTATCTTGCTATTTTTTTCTCTTTTTTTCTGCCTCTGTTCTGTGCTCCTTATTTCCTTTTGTTTTGCATTCATTTGAATTAAATAAAATTTTTATGATTTGTCCTATATGCTATAATTTTTGTTTTATTATTTTTTAGCAGTTTCTCTAGGGTTTATAATACACACCTTTAGTTTATCACACTCTCTCTTTAGATTATATTATACCAGTTCACACCAAATATGAAAACCTTAAACTCTATTTTTTGATTTTCTTCTTCCTGCCCCTTGTGCTATTATTGCCATACATTTTGGTCCTATATGTTATAAAACCCACTGCACTATTGTTTTTTACTTTGTCAATTCTCTTTTAAATACATTTTTTAAATGCAGAAAATATCTTATACATTTACCCACATATTTGCCAGTTCTAGTGCTTTTCTTTATGTAGATCCATGTGACGACCTATTTTAAACATTTCTTATAATGCAAGTTTCCTGGCAACAGATTCTTTCACTTTGCTTGTCTGAAAAAAAGTTATTATTTTTATTTCATTTCTGAATGACTTTTTTATTGGATATAGAATTCTAATTTCAGAGGATTTTTTTCCTGGAAATTTGTTATGATGTATTGTGATCTTGTTGACTGAAAAAAAAAAAAAACAACGTAATGTGAGAGTTGTGAGTTAAGTTTTATTGGGGAGCAAAATGAGGACTATAGCCTGGGAGACAGCACTTAAGATAGCTCTGAGAAACTGCTCAAAAGAGGTAGAGGGGAAGGTCAGTATATATGTGATCTGGTGAAGGGGGACTACATGCAATCAAGCACACATTTTTACAGAAGGTTGCTGCTAGTCTCATGAAGGCTACTGCTAGTCACAAGGAGCAGATGTCACCATGAAGGATTTAGGAGATGCAAGAGTTGGGCTTATAAAATCTTCTCCTAAAAATATCTAACTATCTGAAGACCTGTTCTTCCAGTTATTTTGAGAGCACAGAGTGCCTCATTCCTGATCCGCACCTTGAACTCCTTTCAGGGGGTATTGAAGGTCAGAAGCTGCAGCAGCTCATGAGTTAATCCTTGTAGAGGTAGATGGCAAGTGCCAGTTTGTAGTTGGCAGTCTGATTTATTTTTGTTTGTGTTTTTATCTTACTTGGAGTTTGTTGAGCTTCTTAAATACGTTGGTTTATTGTTTTCATAAGATTACTAGTCATTATTTCTTTAAGTATTTTCCATCCCACACTTTTCTCCTAATATTAGAATTACTTGCATATTTTACCACTTAATATTGTCTCACATATTACTGAAGTGCTGTGCCTTTGTTTGCAGTTTTCTCTCTATTTCAGCTCAGAAGAGTACTATTTGTAAGACTTCAAGTCATCATTTTTACTGCATTGTCTAATATGTTATTAATTTAACTAATTTTAAAATTTCTATTGTATTATTCTACTATAGAAATTTTATTTAAAAAATATCTTCCATTTCTTTTCTCATCCGTCATCTTTGACATTCCTGAATCTATTTCTATTGACTCATTTTTCTTTTGATTTAAGTCACATTTTTATGCTTCTGTTTCTCCTACATGTTCAATAATGAGTCTCCTCTCTGGCTGATACAAACTTAAATGTTGTCCAGTACTATTTTACAGAACTTTGGTAATTAATTTTTCCCTGCTTGGTCTCATGGAGGTTTATTCTATGCTTGTGGAGTCCAGTATGCACAGAAACAGAAAATAGCATTGCTGTGAAGATTTTGAGATGTCTCTGTCAGTGGATTTTTTTTTCTTTGCTTTACCCTGCCCTGTACAGCTGCCTTAAGCTTCCTGAATGGCATCTCTGCCTCTTCACCTCATTAACATCAGGACTTGTTGTACCCACCCCACCCCCACCCCCACCTCCCAACCCCTGTCACATTCAGGAATTTGCTTCCATATAGAAAGCCACCGTGATCATAGGATCATGGAATTTACTTACCTTCTCTTGGGGGGTCACAGTTGTCTACTTCCTGTTGTCTAATGTGTTTTCTAGTTGTTTATCATGGAAAGGAAATTATGGAGCCTGAAACTCCCTCATAGCTGACACTTTTGTCCAATTTTAATTTACTTTGATATTTTGCATTAGAAAAATTATGAAGAGAAAAACAAATAATAATTTATGAAAAAGATTATGGGATTAGGTAACTTATTCATTTTATATTTGCAACATAGAGATTACTAGGCTGAAAAAACATGTAAATAGAACTGTATCGTGTTACATTTTATGTGCATCTAATCAGTCTCCTAGAGCTAGTCCGCTTCTGTGACAGGATAACATGACTGCTATTTGTTTACTAATTTATAAAATGTCTCTAAAATAAATACAATATGGGTCATACATGAAGTTATTAATTTTATATAAATGAATTTTTATATAATTCACATAATGATGTTATTCTGCATGTAATTTATAGTTACAAGTTATATATCTAGGACATCATTGAGCACTTGCATAATTCCTTATACAGCAAAATAGCAAAGTAATTATACTACCACCTAACCTCTCCTCCTCAAATACTTTTTATTATTTTTGGAAAATGTCAATTTAAGGTACTTTTATTCTTATGACAGTAATGCTTACTTCTCAAGAATTTTGGAAGTTGCCTAGAATTAAAAGACTAGAATGAATTTTTGTTATCAGCCACTCAAAGTCTCTCCTATTGTGGTAGATAGATAGATAGATAGATAGATAGATAGATGTTAAAATAGCTGCTCATTATGACATAAATACCAGTACTCAGTTACAAAATTCAAGGCACATTAAATTGCTTTTAAGTGAATAAGTGAGTAGTTTTCAGTTAATTTAAGACAGAAATGGTTTTGATGATTTCCTCATAAGAGGAATGCTCCATTCTGTGGCAATAGAAAATCAGTTTGCCACAGAGCAGTCTGATTACATAGACAAGCCTTATGAAATGCCCCATGTGATTTTAAGTGCAGTGTAGAACTACTGTGGTAAACAGCCAGTAAACATTTTAAATTAAATTAAGAAGCAATCTGTCAGAAAATGTACTTTTCAGATCCACTGTTCAACACAATAAGTGTGTCATCTCAATTCACTAGGGATATGAATCACTCCTATTAACTGTTGCCCATATGTTCAACTGCTATGTATTAAATTATCGCAAACTTAATGGCTTAAAGTAAAAATGTTATTATTTTGGTAATGAATCTACAATTTGAGTAAACTCATCATGGAAAGATGTTCTCTTAACTACACAGCATTACCTACAGACAAACTGGAGGTTAAAACGACATGACAGCTGAGGGCTGGAATCTGTTGAAAAATTATCACTTCACATATCTGATGACAATGGCTGGCTATCAGAGGGGACCTCTCTGAGGCCGTCTGACAAAGTACCTTCAAAATGTCTTTCTATTTGGCTATTTGGCTTTCTCACAACATGTTGGCTGGGTTATAAGAGCGAAGATCCCAAGAAAAGGTGGAGTGCATGGCATTTTTATGACCTGGTTTAAATGTTTAAAGTCATATAACATCACATCTACTGTACTCTATTGATCAAAATAGGCATAAAAGTGAACTCTGTTTCAAGATGAAGTAACTTACATACCATGACTTAAGAAGTAGTGTCAATGTCACATTTTAAGAAGTATGTGTATATGTATGTATAGTATGTTGTAATGAACAATTTTGGAAAATAAAGAGTTTGCTCTCTAGCCACAATTCACATCCCTCTCACATGCAAAACAAAATAAAACAAAACAAAAAGTTCTCAAAGCTCCCAGTTTCATCCTATCATTTATGGCATTATGTAAAATTTCAGGTTCTCATCATCTGCATCAGATCCATGTGCAAATAAGGTTCATTGCATGTGGTTCATCAGACACAGACCTTTGAGTACAAGTTCTCTTTATTTACATTTTGTGAACTAAATGTAGAAGTTATCCAACATAAAATGGTGGGACAGGCATAGAGAAACTACTAGAGACTTCTATTTAAAAGTAGTGTGGGAGAGGGAGTGGGGAGCAAACAGCAATTACTGGTCCATAACAATTCTGAAATCTTGCCAGACACTCTTTTCTTGATTAGGGCTTATGCCTGGGAGTGGTTCTTCAGGGCTCTGAACTCTGGCATCCCGGCTCTTAGTCTAGCCTCCTGAGTCATTCTTTCTTTTCCATAAGAAGCAGCATGTGTTTGCAGGGAGTACTTTGAAGTTCCAAAGTCATCTTTCCTTTTGTATAGACACTGTTTCTTTAGTCCGAGCTGACATAATTAATTTAAAAACATTAAGAGCATTATGGAAATCAATGGAAATTTACTCTGGTAAACAAAAAGCATGTGGGATAATAGTTTTAGGATTATATGAAGCCCCACTGCTTAGCAGAGAAGATCTAGAGAGCTCACCTTTCAGATTTTTAGAAGGCCTTTGTCTCAAAAGGTACAGTCCTTGCATATATTTTATTAAATTTATTCTTAAATATTTTATTTTTGATACAATTATAGGTGTTATTGTTTTATTAATTTAATTTTTCAGTTCATTTGTAGCATCTAGAAATATAACTGATTTTTGTCTAATCACCTTATACATGCAACCTTGCTCAATTCACATATTACTTACAGTAGCTGTTTTTAGTCATTAGGACATAATCATGTCTTCTGCAACTACAAGTGATATGTGTAGTCATATATTTTTTGAAAGTATTCTTAGAGATAGTTTTCAATATTTCATCATAAAATATGGTATTAGTTGTAGTGTTTTGTAGGAGACTTTTATAAGCCTAAAGAAATGTTTTTATATTCGTAATTTTCTCATAGTTTTCATCTGAAATGAACTTTGAATTTGTTAAATTTTTTTCCTCCACGTATCTGTTGATTTTGATTTTCTCCCTTATTTTGTCAATATGGTGAATGCCAGTGATTCTGGATGTCCAATGTTAAACTTTCATTTCTGGGAATAAGCCAACTTGATCTCAATAGAATATCATCTGGATATATGTTGAATTAAATTTGCTAAAATATTTTAAGGAGGTGTCTCTATTCATGGCTGCCATTGATCTGTAATTATAATGTCTTTATTTTTTTATTTTTTATTTTTTTTGATGTTTAGGAATTTCATGTAATGTCTGAAACATTTATATTAACATATTTCCATACAAATAACCCAATGAAAGTTTAGTATTAGTTGTTTTGTTTGTTTTTTTATACTGCAGGTTCTTATTAGGCATCAATTTTATACATATCAGTGTATACATGTCAATCCCAATCTGAATTGGGCGATTGGGATGTCTTTATTTTTGATAGCAGGTTAATGTTTACCTCATAAAATTATTTGCAAACCATTTCCTCTTCCTCTGCTTTCTAAAAGAATTTGTTTATATTTGGTACTATGTGTTATGTAAATAGTTAAAAGAATTCACCAGTGAAACCATGTGGTCCTTGTGTTTACTCTGGGGAAGGATTTAATTATTAATTAAATGTCTTGAATTTATATAAAGCTATTTATATTCTTTATTTCTATTTCACCTTAAATCAGTTTTCGTAATTTCTGTCTTCCGATAAATTAGTTCATTTTACCTAATTTATCAAAATTAATTACCTTAAAATGTTTACAATACTTTCTTAATATACATTTAATATCTGTAACATCTACAGACATATCCCTTCTTTCATTCCTGATATTGGGAGGTTTGTGACTTCTTTCTTTGTTCATGATCAGGAGTTTATCAATCTTACAAATCTTTAGGAAAGAAAAATCTTTTGGATTCATTGAGTTTCTCTATGTCCATTTCCTATTCGATTACATTCTACTCTTATTTCTATCATTTTCTTCCTTCTACTTATTTTGCATTTGATATACACTATTTTTTTCCATACACTTCCTTGTGGTGGAAACAAATTATTGATTTTTAGACCTTTTTACTCAAGTCAAATACAAACATTTAAAGTTGCAAAATTTCCTCTAAGCTCTGCTTTAGCTGTATCTCATGATTTTGATAACGTTGTGTTATTGTTTCCAATTTTCAAATTATTTTCTAATTATGCTTGTATCTTGTTTTTTGACAACGGACTATTTAGAGTGCATTCTTTTTTTTTTTTCCAGTTTTACTGAAATATAATTGACATGGAGCACTGTATAAGTTTAAGATGTGCAGCGTAATGATTTGACTTACATACATCACGAAATGATTACAACAGTGAGTTTAGTGAACATCCATCATCTCATATAAATACAAAAGAAAAGAAAGAGAAAAAAAATTTTTTCTTGTGATGAGAACTCTGTGATTTCCTGTCTTAACAACACAGAGCAGTGTTATTTGCATTAATCACATTGTACATTACATCCCTATTATCGTACAACTGGAAAATTGTGCATTCTTTAATCTCCAAATATGTCAGGATTTTTCAGATTCTTTTATCTTACTGATTTTTATTTACTTATGAATTGGAAAGCATACTGTTTGTGATTTAAATCTTCTCGTATTTATGAAGATGTGTTATTGCCCAGAGTGCGGTCTTTTTTGTGTGTGAATGTTTTATATACATCTGAAAAGGATATTCTGATGTTATTGGGTGGAGTGCCCTATAAATGTCAATTATTAGTAGTATTGTTCAAATCTTCTATAAGCTTGATAAGTTTCACTTTAGTTATACTATCAAATACTAGGAAGAGTATTAAAATATTCACATCTAATTTTGGATTTTTCAATTTTTCCTTCAGTTCTTGTTGTTTCAAATATTTTAAAGTTTAGTTATGATGTCCATACATACATATTTAGAATAGTTTTGTGTTCAAGATGAACTGAGCCTTTATTATTAGGAAATATCCATTTATAGCCCTGGCAATACTACTTGTTTAAAGACCATTTTGTCTAAAGTTAATATAGGACCTGGAATTTTTTTTTCATGGAACTGCATATTCCATCATTTTACTTTTAACATCTCTGTATCTTTATATTTAAAGTGAGCTCCTTGTAGACAACGTATGATTGGGTCTCATGTCTTTATCTAGGCTATATTCGCTACTTTGTTTTTTTGAGTGTTTAGGACATTTACATGTAAAAATTATCAACCGTTATAGGCTTTAAATCTTGCTATTTGTTTGTTAAAGCATGGAAGAAAACCTCTAAAACCTGCTATTTGTTATTGTTTTTTTGTCTCTAATCTCTTTTTCTTCTTTGTTGAATTTTTAGTTGAATTGAGTTCATAATCAATTATTATTTATCTCTCCTATTGGCTAATTGTTTATAACCTTTTTTTGAAATTTTTAGTCATTACTCTACAGCAGGGGTTGGTAACTATGGCCTTGAGATGGCAGTGTGGTTTGCAGATTAAGTTTTAAAGGAACAGAGCCAAACACATTAGTTTACATATTGTCTCTGTAGTTGTCTAAGGATGCTTTTGTGCTACTCTGCCAGAGTTGAGTGGATAAGACAGAGAATGATTGGCCTGCAAGCCTAAAGCACTTACTATCTAGCCCTTTGAGGGAAAGTTTGCAGACTCCTATCTAAAGGTTTTCAACATGCATCTTTAATTTATTTGGGCTGGCCAAAAACTTCGTTCGGGTTTTTCTATGTTACTTCCTTGTAACATCATGTCAGTTCAAGTATAATGTAACAAGCTTTCACCTGTACATACCCCACCCGATTCTTTGTGCTGTTTTGTCAAATATCTTCTTTCTACATGTGTTAAAACTTCAGAGTGTACTTTCACTGAAATTAATTTTCTTTAAACAGTAAATACTTCTTTATGGAATTTTAGAAAATAAGAAAAAATCCTTTTAATTTATCCAAATATTTATTATTTCCAGCATTCTTCATTTATTTTTGCAGATCCAAATTTCCACTTGGTATTATTTTCTATTCCCTTAAAGAAATTCCTGTTTAATTTCTTGTAGTTCAGATCTACTACTAACTCTTTCTCTAAACTTTTGTTTGAATACAAATGTCTTTATTTCACCTTTAGTTTTGAAGGATATATTCTATCAATATAGGATGTTGAAGTAACAAGCCTTTTTTTCAGCACTTTAAAAATATTGTTCCATAATATTTTGACCTGCTTTGCTTCTTGTAAGAAGATTGTGATATTCTTATATTTCTTTCTCTATGTATTATTTCTTTATTCTCTGGCTATTTTTTCAGTTGTTTTTACACAATTTGATTATGATATACCTTGGTCTGTTTTTCTTTGTTTTAATCTGTTTTGTGGTCAATGAATTGTGGTCTTCTGTTTTCAGAAAATTTGGTAAAAATTGTTAATATTTCTTTATATATATTTTTTCTAACACTCCACTCTGACTCAAATTGCACATACATTTAATTACCTGATATGGGATTCTTGATAACGTGTTTTTTTTTTTCAGTCATTTTACTCTTCGTAATTCAATATGGATATTTTCCACTTATACATTGTCAAGCTCAACTATCTTCTTTTCTTATGCAATGTCTAATCTGCCATTAGCTTCATCAAGTACATTTTTCATCTGAGAGATTGTATTTTTCATTTGTAATAGGATTTTAAAAAGTGTTCTATGTGCCTTTTCAATACAGTTGACCCTGGAACAACACAGGTTTGAACTTGCACAGGTCCACTTATACTGAGAGTTTTTTCAATTGTAAATACTACACGATCTGTTGTTGGTTGAATGTACAGATGTGGAACCACAGATGCAGAACCACAGATGCAGAGGAACTGCATATACTGATGCCTGACTATAAGTTAGTTATATGTGGCTTTTCAACTGCTCTAGAGTGTCGGTGCTCCTAATCCCCAAGTTGTTCAAGGGTCAACTGTATATTGAGTTTTTCTCCAAATCCTGGTGCATGTTTATACTAGTTCTTTTAGAGTTGTTGTTTGCCAGTCCATCAACTCTATCCTCTGTGCATCTGCTTCTGTTGGCTGATTTTTCTTCGTTCTGGGTCACATGTTCCTGCTTTCTTTCATGCCTAGTAATTTTGATTAAATGCTGAACATTGCGATTATAACTTTGAGTGCTTGGATCTTATTGTGTTCTTTTAAGGAATATTGGATATGTTTTTGCAAGAAGCTAATTAACTTATGGATCAATTCAGTAATTTTAACCATTGCTTTTTAAGCTTTGTTAAGGTAGGTTTAAAGTAGCCTTTTTACTCTAGCCCTCCTACTCAGGAGTGAGCTATCTGGAACCCCTATTGTATAGCCTGGATATATCATGATGTCTCTCCTCTATAGTTTATTGAAACTCAGTAGTCTTTCAGGCCTGGAAAACTCTTGGAATTGTTCAGTTTACTTCTCCTCAGAAATACTTTTCCTGGTCTGCTGCATTTCATCCAACATATGTGCAGATAATTCTTTAGTAACAGATTCAAAGGGATTCTTATGCAGAGATGTGGAGGTGTTTCTCAGGGTAAGTCCCTCCTCACCCATATTCTTCCCTATAAATTCCAGCTGACTCATGGTCTGTAAAGTTGAATCTGTTTTATTCAATTGTGCAATACCAAAATGCTCTACTTGGTCTCATCTCCCCATTCTACTGTCTAGAATTTACTTCCAGAAAAGAAAATCCAAGTGTATCATAAATATCACCTCATTTGATTCGATTTTATTTTGGAATTATAGTCTTATGCTGCATGGAATCTAATGCCTGAAAACTGCTGTTTCATATATAGTGTCCAGTTTTCCAGTTCTTTATGATGAAAAGGCAGTAACATGGACAGCAGTAGAAATTATACTTCACTGATTTCTATTCATTCCTTTATTATTTTCTTCTTTCCAGACTAAAAATAATGCTCTTATTTTTCTAACCTCTTGAGTAAAAACTAGTTTGATTTTAAACTTGCTTTTTTTCTAATTATTGTATTTATAGGAAATTTCCCTTTCATTAATTCTTTTTTTTTTTTTTAAAGCAGCAGTTGCAGACCTGACTCTTTTTTTTTTTTAAAGGGAATGCTATTTATTTATTTATTTATTTATTTTATTATTTATGGCTGTGTTGGGTCTTCGTTTCTGTGTGAGGGCTTTCTCTAGTTGCGGCAAGCAGGGGCCATTCCTCATCGCGGTGTGCGGGCCTCTCACTATCGTGGCCTCTCGTTGTGGAGCACAGGCCCCAGACGCACAGGTTCAGTAATTGTGGCTCATGGGCCCAGTCGCTACGCGGCATGTGGGATCTTCCCAGACCAGAGCTCGAACCCGTGTCCCCTGCATTGGCAGGCAGACTCTCAACTGCTGCGCTACCAGGGAAGCCCCCTTTCATTAATTATTTTAGCTTAATCTCAAAATTCTATTATTTCATTATCATATTAATTCAAAATATTTTAAAATTTCTCTTTTACTTCTTAGACTCAACTTATTTTATGTTTGTTGTTGAATTTCCACATATTTGGGCATTTTTCTAGTTAACTTTTCATTATTGAATTTGACTTTAAATCCTGTGAACTTAGAGGAAATATTTGAATGAATTCAATCTTTTCTAATTATTTATACTTGCTTTGGAGCCCAATATGTGGTCTATTTTTGTGAATGCTCCACATACACTTGAAAAAAATATGTATTCTACAGTGTTTGATGTGCATTCTAAAAATGTCAATTATGTCATTTGTTAAGATTCACTGCAAATCTCCCATATTCTGATTATTTTTGTTATCTTCTCATTATCTCAGTAACTAAAACAGTTGTTTTAAAAGCTTTAAACATGACTGTAGATTTGTCTATTTCTCCTTTCATTCTGTCAATTATTCAAGTATTTTTAAAGTATATCATTGAGCATAAACAATTTAGAATTATTATTTTACTATATTGGTTTGTTTTTTAAAATTTTGTATTGTACTTCTTTTTTAATTGAAGTATAGTTGATTTACAATGTTGTATTAATTACTCTTGTACAACAAAGTGATTCAGTTATACATTTTTAAAAATATTCTTTTCTACTATGGTTTATCATAGGATATTGAATATAGTTCTCTGTGCTAGACCTTGACCTACAACAGTAGGGCCTTGTTGTTTATCCATTCTATATATAATAGTTTGCATCTGCTAACCCCAACCTCCCACTCCATCCCTCCCCCAACACCCTCCCCCTTGGCAACCACAGGTCTGTTCTCTATGTCTGTGAGTCTGTTTCTGTTTCATACATAGGTTCATTTGTGTAATATTTTAGATTCCACATATAAGTGATATCATGTGGCATTTGTCTTTCTCTTTCTGATTTACTTCACTTAGTATGATAATCCATTGTCCATCCATGTTTAGTATGATAATCCATTGTCCATCCATGTTGCTGCAAATAGCATTATTTCATTTTTTTTTTATGGCTGAGTAGTATCCCATCGTATATATGTACCACATCTTCTTTATACATTCCTCTGTCAGTGGACATTTAGGTTGTTTCCACGTCTTGGCTATTGTCAGTAGTGCTGCTGTAAACATAGAGATACATGTATCTTTTTGAATTAGAGTTTTGTCTGGATATATGCCCAGGAGTGGGATTGCTGGATCATATGGCAAGTCTATTTAGTTTTCTGAGAAACCACCATACTGTTTTCCATAGTGGCTGCACCAGCTTACATTCATACCAACAGTGAAGGAAGGTTCCCTTTTCTCCACACCCTCTCCAGCATTTGTTATTTGTAGACTTTTTAATAATGGTCATTCTGACCAGTGTGAGGTGGTACACCATTGTAGTTGTGATTCGTGTTTCTCTAATAATTAGCTATGTTGAGCATATTTTCTTGTGCCTATTGGCCATCTGTAGTATTTTGTCTTTTTATATACACAAAATTATAGTGAGTGAAAAAAGCTAATGCCAAATGTTATTCATTTACATACTTGAAATGACAAGATTTTAGAAATGGAGGACAGACTAGTGGTTGCTAGGGAAAGTGTGGGGAGGGATGGAAGTAGGTGTGACTATAAAAGTGCAACATGAGGGACCCTGGTTGAGATATTGTAATATAGTTTTGCAAGATGTTACTAATGGGGGAACTGAGTAAAGCATATCTGAGATCTCTCTGTATTATTTCTTACAATTGCATGTGAACTTATAATTATCTCAAAATAAAAACTTTAATTAAAAACTTCCTCCTAACATTTTAAAATGATAACAGTGACCTCTATATTTTAAAAAATTCTAAATTTTTATATTTTATTTGCTTTTTCTTTCATCAAGAATTTTTTGAAAATTACATAATTGTTTTTATACTTAAGTTGATTTTTTTGAAGATAGCAATTCGCAGTGCTTCCTTTTTGTGACTTTTTTATATTTAAGAATAGGAATTGTTCTCCCCCAGAATAGGAATTATTCTTCTACTCCCTAATTCTTAATTCTGTTGCTGGATTAGAATTTAACCTGTTGTGAATTAAAAGTAATACATATGATTACTAGAGATTGGCAGTTGGTCATAGGGAACACAGCAATTTATTGATGTTTAACTACCAGTTGTGTAGCGAATAACTTGTGATCTTGAAGTGAAAATTGGTGTTTATAATATAAAATATAGCTTTATGTTACTTTCTATAGTCTCTCTAATGCAAAAACTAATTAGGTGGTATTTATGCCCTAGGGGAAGAAAAGCAAACAATTGCTTTGATATGTCTCTGTCTTGAGATTTTGCACATTTTATATATAGTAGTAGTGTACACTGCTAAGTGTTCATGGAAATCCTTTTCCTCTAATTCTGGGCTCATAATTAGATTACATTTCCAGGATCCCTTGTAGTTAGTTCTTGTCATGTTGTCAAGTCTGCTGAATGGAATGAGGGTCGACAAAAGTCAACTTTATCATTTCAAGGTCTGCCCCAGTTTCTCCTCCCCTGGCATGGTGCAAAAGATCAGTGGAGGACACAAAGGCTCTAGTCATTGGCAGGTCCATGGGATGGAAAGAAGCCAAGTTCCTGAGTGACCAGAAGGAAGACTGCCTACAAAGTACAAACATCAGCATTAATCACTGAATGAGCTGAAAATTACTTTGTTTTATGCTGCTCATATTTTTAGAGGTTTTTTTTTTTTAAGCAGTCAGTTTTACACTACTACAATTACATTATATTTTTGTTTAACTTTGTAAGAAACTGATTTTTTTCTCCCAAAGTGGCCAAGTCCTTTGCTTTTATACCAACAATGTGTGCTGTCTTCAGTTGTTCCATATCCTTGTCAATACTTAGCATTGTCAGTCTTTTCAGTTTTTGCAGTTCTAATGGGTGTGTGGTTGCATGTCATTATTCCTTTTAACTTTATATTGCTTTATTAAGTAATTATTTTATATTATATATTTTTCATGTGCTGCTTTGCCATCCATATACCTTCTTTTTTGAAGTGTCTATTCATATTTTTTCTCCTATTTTATTAGGTTGCTTGAAGTACTACTGAGATGTAAGAGTATGACTAGTGTATTTTGAACACAAATACATTAGTAGATACATATTTTACAATTTTTTCAGGTGTGTGACTTGCATCTTCATCTCTTAGAAGTGTTTTTATTAGAAAAGTTCCTAATTTTGATGAGACCCTTATGAATATTTCTTTTATAATTCCAGTATTTGTATCCTATCAAGGACGTCTTTGCCTAACCTAAAATCACTAAGATTTTTCTCCTATGTTGCCTTTAAAGGTTTTACAGTTTTAACACGTAAATTCAGGTATATGATCTATATGAATTAGTTTTTGTATGTGGTAAGAGGTTGTTTGTTTGTTGTTTCTTTGCATAGGGAAATCCAAGTGTCCCACCTACACTATGGAAAAGATTCTTTCTTGCTCATTGAATTGACATGTGCATCTACTTATAAGTGAGATATTTCTGGACTTTGTATCCAGTTCCATTTATCTATATATTTCTTGCTTATCCTTTTGCCAATATTGCACTGTGCTGATTACTGTAGTTTTATAATATGTTTGAAATTGGGTGATGTAAGTACTCAGCTTTATCTTCCTTTTCAAAATTGCTTTGGTTATTTTATATGTATATAAATATAAATATATATATATATATATATGACAATTAAGTTATCATTTTCCACTTTAAGAACACCTGTTGTGAATTTAATTTAACTGGAACTTCATTGAATCTGTAGAACATTTTGGGGAGAAATTACATTTTAAACATATCAAATCTTCTGAGTAATGAGCATGAGATATGTCTCCATTAATTTAGATCTTTTAAATTTCTCTGAGCAATATTTTATGATTTTCATTGCATTGGTCTTTGGTGTTGGTTTAAATGGTATTGTAAATGGTATTTACTTGAAATTGAATTTCATTTCTATTTTCTTAATTGATAGTTATATAAAAATAATGGGTTTTATATATTAAAATTGTATCTTGTGTCCTTGGGTAACTCATATTATTTCCAGTCGCTGTTTTGAGGATTCCTTATCATTTTCTACAGAATTGATAATTTCTTCTATAAATAAAGGTAGTTTCTCTCTTCTTCTATCTATATAATTTCATTCTGTACTGAAATAGTTAGAACTCTTAGCACAATATTAAATGGAAGTAATGAGAGGGAACATCCTTGCCTTTTTCCTAATTCTGAGAGAAATGTATTTAGTTTCTTTTCCCATTTTAGACTGTTAAAATTCGAAGTCCAGTAGAGTATTAGGTGTAGGTTCTCCATAAATTGCCTTTACCAGTTTTTTATTCTTAGTTTTCTATGAGGATTTTATTCAACATAATGAATTCATGTTGAATTTTGTTTCTTTCTTTTCAATCTGTTAATAAGATGAATTAGATTAATTATTATTTTTCTGGGGGAGGATGGAAACTCACTGGTCATAATGTATTTATCCTTTATATACAATTTAACAATATAATTTCATTCAAATAATTTCATGTTTTTAATTATTTTTTATGAAAATGTTTAAAAATTTTTTAAACTTAATAATATTAACATTTAACTTTTGCATGCCTAAAGCATTTTAACAACATATAGAATCAGTAAAAAGAGCAAAACATGGCCAAGAAAAGAGAAGCATACAAAATGTTAAGGATGTGACTACACCTAGATTGGAAATCAAATTTTAAAACATTAACAATAATTTCAACAACAATAACAGTAATAAGGATAATAAACCTTCAAGAAAACACTTAGTCCTTCCCTACAAAGGACACAATGAGAATGAGAGGCACCTTTAGTTCTTCTGAAATAAAAAGTTTTATGTACTTATATTACTGCATTTTTTTCAATTCCATTGCCAGTGCCAGAGAAGTTTGATTTGTAGTTCATGAGGCAGAACAGTGGGCATAAACTTGGGCCCAATCTATGTAATTACAGGATCTGATTAAAGAATTTGTCTAATCTAGATTTATAGGTGTGGTTTTATAATAATTAAAGCAAATAGCATCTTTTGTTTCTCTTAAAAGATATTTTCCCACATGTAATATCCAGTGTTGGCTTCTGCAAAACCCTCTAAACTGCTATGAAAAATGTTTACCTTTTTTTTCTAGTAAGGAAATGAAAGCATGAGTTACAGCACAGTGCCTTTTGGCATATCTTTAGAATTGCATTTACTACATGGTACCTACAAATCCCTAAATTTGTATGACATCCTTATGTGATTGCAAACTCGTTGAGGACAGGGAACATGCTTTTTTTTTTTTTTAATTTTACTTATTTATTTATTTATTTATTTTTGGCTGTGTTGGGTCTTCGTTTCTGTGCGAGGGCTTTCTCTAGTTGTGGCAAGCGGGGGCCACTCTTCATCGCGGTGCGCGGGCCTCTCACTATCGCAGCCTCTCTTGTTGCAGAGCACAGGCTCCAGTCGCGCAGACTCAGTAGTTGTGGCTCATGGGCCTAGTTGCTCCGTGGCATGTGGGATCTTCCCAGACCAGGGCTCGAACCCGTGTCCCCTGCATTGGCAGGCAGATTCTCAACCACTGCGCCACCAGGGAAACCCCCATGCTTTTTATTTGTCTTCGTATTTCTAGCACCTAGCACATTGATTGAAAAATATTTTATATTAACAAAGTATGTGAAATGAACTTATTCAAGCTGACTGCTTAAGGCCAACAGTAGAGTTTTTATGCAGGGAGATTATTTCTATATATCCTATGCCAAGTCAACTAACCTTTTAAATGAAAGGAAAACCCTTTCATTATGCTCTTCAGATATTAAGTTATCCTTTAAGATAATTTAATGAATTTTTAGAAGAGGAGATTTTAATTTCATATGAGACAATGTATCTCTGCCTTAAATTTATTTTGTAACTGAAGCATTAGTTATTTAAATGATTATAAGAGTGTATTTGCAGTTCTTTGCTTGAATGTTTTAATCTGCTGAAATTAATAGGAAATGCACTTTGTGTAATATATATATACATATACATACGAATATTTTTCCAGAATATTCAGAATGCCCACACCACAAGCAGGTAGCTCTCTGGAGACAGGACAGTGCTTTGAAACTGATTAAAATTTTGAGTATTTAATAAAGTGCATAAACATCTAACATTTGTAATGGTCAGCGTAATTAATGTTTCTCTTTTTGTACAGATGTAAGTTTAATGTCTAAGCTAGTTTCTCACCTCAGTTGCTCATAGGTAAAGATTTTCATCATTTGAAAAGAAATCTCACTTGGGGACTGTGCAGTAAATATCATCTATTTTGGTACTCAGCTTTTATTTCAAAATGTTACATTTTCTATTTTGATCTTAGAGACCATAGAAAATATCTCATAATGTTTTAGAGCCTAGGAATAAGAAATATCTATCTTTTGTAACAATGGGAATCCATGGAAAGTGTTTCATAGACTGTTCATTTGTTTGTTGTTAAAGATTGTCAATAAAAGACTCAAAGTGCTTCTTAAGGAATACAGGGGTACAATTGCTTAGAGGTTAGACCATCCAAGTTTGGCTGGAAGTGTTTTCACTTTAGGAAGTAAAATCTTTTCCTACCTTGGAGGCCATCAATGGGAGTGAGATAAATTAGGAAGTGAGCTAACACCAGCTTGAACATCACAGCAGTTTGCTAAGAGACCTGGATGTCTTTGCTCATTTTTATATGTGGCCATGGCTGGATTCACAGCTTAACTGGTGTGCAGCACCACTAAACAGAGCACTCAACAATCCAACCAAAGAAGATAATGTCAGGAAAGGAAGAGTGAAAGACATTGGGAACCCATAAAAATCAGTGAGAGTTATGCAATTTTAAACTATGCTCTGGATTGTTTTCTAATTGGTATTGCTTCCAGGTTAAAAATGAAAACCTTAAAGTAACCAGGGAGCCAATTAGTGGCAAATAAGTTAGTCTGAATTTTATATAAGGTAGTTAGTTGTCATTATGTGCAGCCCAGAAGTTGTATAGTATTCTAAATTATATTTCCCAGTGTCCTTAGTTCCTATTTCATGAGATTCTCTGTATTAAAACTCATTTATTTCATCTACAAAAGCAGAAATCTGTACAAAGTCATGTAGAAAACCGAAACATATTTTCATCTTAAGTATTTTGGACTCATTATCACTTCCTAGAGTCACAGAACTTAATGTAAACATCATTTATTTTGTACTCAGTAAGCTCTTGTTTCAAATGTTACATTTTTCTATTTTGATCTCAGAGACCATAGAAAATGTCTCATAGCATTTTAGAGGCTAGGGATTGACAAATAAGAAATTTATATCTTTTGTAGAAATGGAAATCCATGGAAAATATTTTACTGACTTAATTTCACAACTTGATAATATCTTCTATAACAACTTCATTATATTACAAATGAGAAAAAAAAGACACAAATGTTACAGATAAGCCAGGTTTTCTTTCCTTCAGTTGAGCATTTTTCCTCCCTTCTAATTTTTCTCCTTTTCTTCTTATTCAATATTTATTTTATAGGCAGGTTTTTAACTATTATTTATCACAATAATCTTATTTTTTCTTAAATAGTATCTTAGATTATTGATTTTTCTCTCTGCGTTTTGTGTGTGTCTGTTCAGGAAATAACCATTCCTTAGTTTTCCTAAGAATGTCTTTTGGGGACAGCAGCCCAGTGAGAGATGACTATAGCATGTCAACCAATGGAAATTATTATGGTTTATCAATGCAAAACTGCTTTTATAATTTCATTCAGATCGAAATGTTGTTATTTATATCTGCATAATTCTCTAATTTTCCACACAGATCTAATTGCAACCCCAGATACATTTTGATCAAATACCAATTTATATTTAGCCTGAGGAAACAAAACACTCAAACTCTATAAATCACAGGAGTGGTAGTATACCATATGTTTTAGGAATGGTATTGGCAAATGACAATTATAAATTCAAATCTCCATTAATAAACTTCAATATCAGTCTATGAATAATGCAAAATCACATTTCCATTCTAAGCAAACAAATGCTCTTCCCTTCTAGAAACATTCATTTATTTAAAGATTTTTATCATATCCCAATTTTAGATTTTTTTCCCTGAGAGTCATACCATAAATTTTTAAAACTTCAGTGGAATAGACAGTTGTCTAGAAAAAATATGGGGAGAGAGAAATATAATATCACTTACTCATTAAATAAATTAAATCAATATTTAAAATTACTCAACAATATAATTCAAAATATTAACTTGTCCCCAGATATTTTATGGGTTAAGTCTGCCAAACCTTAAAGGGATAGAAATAGATGAGAGAGGATCAATAAAATATTTACTTCATGAAATTATTATCTTGACATCAAAATTAGGCAAGAAAAGTGCTAAAGAATATATTTAGGGCATCCCTGGTGGCGCAGTGGTTAAGAATCCGCTTGCCAATGTAGGGGACATGGGTTCGAGCCCTGGCCCGGGAAGATCCCACATGCCGTGGAGCAGCTAAGGCCGTGCGCCCCAACTACTGAGCCTGTGCTCTAGAGCCCATGAGGCTCAACTACTGAAGTCTGCGTGCCACAACTACTGAAGCCCGCGCACCTAGAGCCAGTGCTCCACAACAAGAGAAGCCACCACAATGAGAAGCCTGCGAACCACAACGAAGAGTAGCCCCCGCTCGCCACAACTACAAAAAGCCCGCAAGCAGCAACGAAGACCCAACGCAGCCTAAATAAATAAATAAATAAATTTTATTTATTTATTTTTTAAAAAAAGAATATATT
This sequence comes from Balaenoptera physalus, assembly GCF_965194825.1. Lineage (NCBI taxonomy): Eukaryota > Metazoa > Chordata > Mammalia > Artiodactyla > Balaenopteridae > Balaenoptera > Balaenoptera physalus. The sequence goes on from NC_138893.1 coordinate 7,872,182, forward strand.
TAAAGGGCAGTCTCCCTCATGAATGTAGGTGCAGATATCTAAACAAAATGTCAGTAAACCAAATTATAGGAAAAAAAAACTTAGAACACTTGGAACACACACATACACACACACATACACACATCTAATACACTGATAGTGTAGTGTGTGGTAAAACCACTTTGGAAAAATATGTCTAAGAAAATGTATAGCAACTATATTAAAAATTACCAAAACTTTAAACAAAATATGAATTAATAGTAATATGAATAATAATTGTAATATATTCAAACATAAAGACTATATGACAATGGGAAAATAATGAACTTACTCTATGAGTAAACGTGTGAATGTCAAAGAAAAAGAGTGAAACAAATGACACAAAAAAGTGCATGCCAGGCACTTCTCTGGAGGTCCAGTGGTTAAGACTTCGCCTTCCAGACACTTCCCTCGTGGTCCAGTGGGTAAGACTCCGCTCTCCCAATGCAGGGGGCCCAGGTGGATCCCTGGTCAGGGAACTGGATCCTGCACACATGCCGCAACTAAAAAAAAAAAAAAAAACAGATCCTACGTGCCACAGCTAAGACCCGGTGCAGCCTAAATTAATTAATTAATTAAAAAAAAAAAAAAAGACTTCAGCTTCCAGTGCAGGGTGTGCATGTTCAATCCCTGGGCGGGGAATTAAGATCTCACATGCCTCATGGCCAAAAAACCAAAACATTAAAAAAAAGAAGCAATATTGTAACAATTTCAATGAAGACTTTTTAAAAAATGACAAATTCTGACTAATTAGAAAAAATGAGTGCATGCTGTATAACTTACTTTATAAAATGTTCAAAAACAGGTAAAACTAAACTATGCTTCAAAAAGAATAGTGGTTACTTTGTGGAGGTGATGACTAGGATGGGCCACTCAAGAGGCATCTGGAGTGCTAGCTTGTTTCTGTATCTTGATCTGTGAGTTGGTCACACAGATGGGCAAAGTTTCATGGAGCAGTACACTTAAGATATGCACACCTCACAATTAGTATGTAGTATGTTGCACTTCAATAAAAACCTTTAAAGAAAAGAGAAAGAAAATTGAAGAAGAAAATATAAATAAGTATATAAAACAAATGTCAGGCTGAGAGAAAATGTAGTATATTCATGTATCCAGATTATATTATTGTAAAAAAAAATATGCAAACTAGCACACAATAAAAGCTCTCTCACATTGAATGGAAAATGGACAGTTTATATAAAAAGGGATCACACAGACAAAAGTTAATGATTTGTGGATAAAAGTTGCTTAACCACTAGAATCAGAAAAGTGCAAATTTAAAAGGGACACATCCATTAGATTATTAAAATTAAGCCCAAGCTAAGTCTGGCAATAGCACATGACCAGAGTGTAAATTGGTATTGCTTTGAAGAAAATTTAGCAGTATCTTATAAAATTGCAAATGTACATGCCCCGTGGCCCAGCAATTCCATTTCTATATCTAGAGGCATACTCAGAATAATATTCAAGAGAATATTTATAAGGATATTTGCTGCAGCATTATTCATATTGGAAAAAAATCAGGGACATATTAAGTATCAATTTTTTAAATGTATAAATAAGACATTTTTTCCCAAGTGCAATGTTATACAACAATAAAAGAATTTTACTATATCCATGTGTATAATTTTGGGTACATTTCCAAAATTAATTGTGAATGAATAAGATAAAAGCCAAATGAGATTCATAACACACTTCTGTAATTTTTTACATATTAATATAAATTTAAACACACATAAAACCATACAGAATGAAATTATATATTTTCATAGATATCCATCAATATGAAAATATATTTGCAGAATATTTGAACAACATACATTGAAGGTATGGCAAGCTGCATGTTGATGCATGTGCATGTCAATGGAAGGCTAGAGAATAGGGGGTATTAGATGCAGGCAGAAAACTGAAAATAATGTAGAATTAGACAGTAAAACAATGGCATTGGAAACTTCCAGTCTGTCAGGGTTGAAGGAGCCCCATTCCTCCCAGGTCCTCCCTTTTCTTACTAAAAAAACCTTTAGTTTTTACAGTGTAAACAGCACAGCAAGCATAAGAATACTCTGACAGGTATAAGGAAGAAAGTGGACCACCTAGGCAATCTTGAGACTTCGTGTTGAATTACTGATAGGACCTTACTGGATTTTTTTAATGGCTCCCATGTATCCCAGACAGGGTTTTGCAATAGTCTCCAACATTAAACCATCAAAGAGGCATAGACAAAGATAATTCCAAGAAAAATCTGTCTTCCCCTGCCAACCACCCTAACAACATAAAATCTTTTTGGCAACACCCCCCTAATTCCAGCCAACACCAATGGAAAAACTGTATCACCTCCCCTGAGGTTTCAGTGAACCAAGTGGGGAGTTGATCTTCCAACCAAGTGATGTTCCAATTTTCCTGACTGGTGGACTCTGTAGGAGCCAGTGGGTAGCTGATCTTGCATCCCTCACCCTGTCAGAAGCAGGCAGTGCTGTGATCCTCCACTCCTACCCAGTAATGGCGAAACTTAACAAGGCAGTGTCCACAAAGTTTCACCTCCCCCTACACACACACACACACACACACACACACACACACACACGGTATCAGTGGAGCTTGGGGAGCTGAGCCTTTTTACTCACATAACGTCAAAGAATCTGAACAAGGTGGTGCAGGTCAGAGGTATTAAGCACATCACTTTCCCCTCTCCATAGTGTCAGAAAGGCTTATTATGAGGCTGAACCTCCACACCCACCTGGCAGGAACAAGACTGAACAAGGCAGTGTGAAGTATGGTTCTACCCTCCCCTGGTTTCAGTGAGACCTTTCCACCTGCACCTGGCATCAGTGAGACAGGGCGAGTGGGCCTTCCTCTTCCCCACTCCCTTCCCCTGGTGTCATGGTGGGGTGTGGTGGGGGACAGCAGGGAGGCAGGGAGCTGAATTCCTATTCCACGCAGCAACATCAAAGCAGAATTTGTCAGCCTTCCATTTTCCCACCCTTTTGTTGCAGGACAGCCCAACAGGGAGCAATAAGTCAGTGACAGCTGGTACATACTTTAACCAGGAAGGTGTCAGTGGGGGCAAGGGGCAGCTAAACTTCCACCTCACCTGTCTGCAATGAGGCAGCATAAGTCAGTGCCCCGCTTTTGCTGGGGTGGTCCAGCGGGAAGCTAAACATACACACCTGCAAGGCCCTCACCTACACGTAACCATAAAAGAAGATTAAATAGGATCCTGGGTCTCCTAATAGAATATCCAAAATGTCTAGGATAGAATAAAACAAATCACTTTTCATATCATCAACCAAAAAAAAAATCTCAATAAGAATAAGAAAAGACAATGTCAAAATCCACATTAAGCAGATGTTAGAATTAACTGACAAGGATTTTAAAGTAGTCATCACAAAAATGCTTCAACAAGCAATTATGGATTTTTTTGAAAAAAATAGAAACTTTTAAGAGTGAAACAGAAATTTAAAAAACTCAATGAGAATTATGGAATTGAAAAATACAATAAAAAAATAAAAATCTGTTTGATTAATAGCTCAGTGGAGATGGCATATGATAGGACCAGTGAAATTGACAACAGCTCAATGGAACTTAACCAATTTGAAGAGAAGAAAATGAAATTAAAAAAAAAAGTTTTAGGGGCCTCTGAGGTAATAATAAAAGAGCTAATATTTGTGTCATCAGAGTCTCAGAAGGAGAGGAGAGGGAAAGTGAGATTAAAACTTATTTGAAGAAATGATGGTTAAAAACTTCCCAAACTTGGTCAAAACCAAATTTAATCTAAACTCATACTTTACACAAAAATTAACTTAAAATGGATCATAGATTTATGTAGAAACTATAAAACTAACCATTTTTTACAAAGATATGATAAAAAAAAGAGTCAGGATATAGGCTTAACCAAAAGGTCTTACATTTGGCACCAAAAACTATCCCTTAAGAGAAAAACTGTTGTTTGACCTTATTAAGTTAAAAACTAGTCTGTGAAAGCCCATGTGAAAAGAAGGAAAAGTCAAGTAACAGACTGAGAGAAAGTATTCACAAACCAAATATCCAACAAAGCACTTATATATAGAATATATAAAGAACTTCAAATTCTGTAGCAAAAAAAAAAAATCAATTAGAAAATAGTCAAGAGACATGAGGAGGCATTTCACACACACACACACACACACACACACTCACACACCCCACACACAAAAGAGTGACCACACCAAATCCTGGCAAGGTTGATGAGAAACTGGATCACACAGTCATTGATGTTGAGATGGAAAAATGGTACAGTCACTATGGAAAACTGTTCAGCAGTTTCTTGAAAAACCAAACTAACCATATGACCTAGCAATTGTACTCTTGAGCATTTATCCCAGAAGAAACATTTATGCTTACATAGAAACCTGTACACAAATGTTCACAGCAGTTTTTTTAAAAATTGAAGTACAGTTGATTTACAGTGTTGTATTAGTTTCAGGTGTACAGCAAAGTGATCCAGTTATATATATATATATATATATATATATATACACACACACACACACACACATATATATATACACATATATACATATATATATACACACATATATATGATCTCTCTTCTTTTTCGGATTCTTTTCCCTTATAGGTTATTACAAAATACTGAGTATAGTTCTTTTTGCTATAGAGTAGGTCCTCGTTGGTTATCTATTTTATATATAGTAGTGTATACATGTTAATCCCAAACTCCTAATTTCATAACAGCCCCAAACCGGAAACAACCTTCAATGGATAAGTGGTTAAATAAATGTGGTGCACCCATTCCATGCAACACTACTAATACATTCCAAGGAGGTGGGTGTGGCTATAAAAGAGCAAGATGAGGGATGCTTTTAGTGATGGAATTGTTCTGTTCCTTGACTGTATTAATGACGATATCCTAGCTGTGATATGGTGCTGTCGTTTTACAAGATACTACCTTCGGGGAAGCTGGATAAAAAGTACATGTGCTCTATGAGTATTATTTCTTAAAAGTCCATGTGAATCTACAATTTTCTCAAAAACAAAATTCAATTAAAATATATAGCTTTGTGTTCACAAGTATGATAGCCTGCCATGAACTGAGGTTTAAGGTCAATTAAATTCTATTCATTTAATTTTAAAAGAGGAATAAATGGATAGGGACAGGACTCCTTTTCTATTTGAACTAGCTCCAGTTCCAATATATATGTGTGTGTGTGTGTGTATATATATATTTATATATGTATATATATGTTTTATATATATGTGTATATGTGTATATGTGTGTGTATATACAAATATATATGTGTATATACATATATATGTTTATATTAGAAACATAAAATAATCATCCAGTCTTTTCCATTTCAGAACCTAAGGTCAGCATCTTTTTCCCATTGGAAACAAAAAGCGAAAACAAACAAGGATGCAAAACAAACAGTAACAACAACAAAAAAGAATAAGGGCTGCATGAGTCTGCACACCAAAATCTGATTTTCCTATAAACAGTTAGGATTTGTTTCCCATACTTGGATACATTCCTTTTCATCCTAAGGCTAATCACTACCTCACCTAGCACCAGGCTCACCAGATGATCCCAGTTGATTGTGTGTGTCTGTTAACAAATTGGTCATATGGACCCCAACTTGGGCCCTAGCTTAGCCAATGCCCCCTGCCTCAGTGTGGAAGATTCTTTTCCTGTTTGGATTCACACAGCTAATAACAAAACAAATGCAGAGACTGAAACAGCACAAACTTTATTCAATGGCCAGACAATGCAGAGGCAGGAACTTAGTTCGCAAATCAACTTCTTGTTGGGGGGCAATCAAGGCAAGATTTTAAAGGCAAGGTTAATGAGGGGGAGGCATATGTATAGGTTTTCTGGGAAAAGGCAGTGTTCTTCCTGGAACTGGGGTGCCACCTCTTTTCTGCCCTTGTATGGTCCTTTGGCATCTGGGTTCAAAGCAGGTCAAACCATCATGGCGTGGATGGGCAGAGAGCTTACTATTATAATGCGATGATAATGAGCTGTAGAGCAACCTTTGTTCCACTTTTGGAGCTAAACCAGCTTGTACCAGTTTTCTTGTGGTTAGACTCCCTTGTTCCTGTGATGTAAACACAGCTAGAGGATTGGTTAGTTTCAGTTTACCTGGAGGGAGGGGCAGATGTATGATTCTGGGCTATCAGCCATGGTAATACTTCTTTAGGTTAAGGACACCGGTTTCTTCTTCTTTGTATTTCCACTTCAACTCAAACTCAAACTGAAACTCAAGTTCCAACTGAAACGCAAATAAAAATATATTGAAAATGAAACAAAGATTATAGGAATTAATTTACTATAAATTATTATTGTAACATCCACAAAATGCATAATATGCAACAGCCATTAGATTTCATTTTGCAGAAAAATCTACATGGAACTTACATCAGAATGATAATAAATGTGTTTATTTAAAATGAAAAATAATAACTGTGGTGTCTTAAATATATAAGAAAATCAGATTTTCTTTCAGAAGATTATAGGCTTTTAAGCTGTAGTTCATACACAGACTTCAATGACCCTCTAATCTTCTGAAAAATATTTTGTGAATGTGTACATAATTGTATATATTTCTGGGAGATGTTAGTTTTGGTTATGTAATACAGGTCTTCATGCTGCCCCAAAAGTTGAGAATTACTGTAGAGACAGACTTATACAAAAACCAATAATATTTCAGTGTTTTCTATGAGTGTGGAAATGGAGCAAGAATTAGGTATAAGTACACTGTAATACAGTTGCACAGTATAATAATAGTCCAAGGTTTCGAGAGTTTGCTATTTCAGTGCTGAGGCAAGCATTAATTAATATGAGTGTTCCCAGAATTTCTCTCTATCTGCTTTCCCTTTGAGCTGTTTTCTCCTCCCTTTCTTAAATTTCCTGTGCTTGGTACACTTGCTGTGTCAGATTCCCTGGTGGCTATTGGAATGAGAATTGGAAAGAAACAGAGATAGGAGAAATCAAATGGGGATTTAGAGTTGAGGCCAGAAGGTTATTCTTCAGTGCATTTTTAAAAAGAGCAAAAGGTCACATGATCCCATGCACAGTTTGTTTTACTGATTTCTCATTTGGGGAGGTGGAAACTAATTCACTGTCATTTCCAAAACAGGAATAAAAAGCTAACAGGTTTGTTCACATTTTAACTTTAATCACTGATCACTAATAAGTACAGATAAGTGCCTCATTATAATGAGCCTTATAGCAGCAACACAGTAAACGGTGAAATATTTTAAAAATTTCTAAGCAGTTACCTCTTTTATCAAAGATTTTACATCGTGATAAATAGGATACCATATACACACATATTCAATAACATATGTGCTTGATACATAGTATGTATGGAATATATATTTGATAAGTTCATGAATATTTTACATGCTATAATTACATACTGTATAGTATATTTCAAAATATTTTTATATTTAAAAACATATATTTAAAAAAATATACCATAGAGTATATAATTATAGCATGTAATTTAAAAATAAAATTATATATATTATTTATTATATACTAATTATATATAAAAATATAATAGATTTTTAAATAAACCATAGCAGCAGTAAAGAATTAAAAGAATTTGTAAGTTGGAACTTCCTCCCCATTTTTCTACTTGGAGTCACAATGTCTTTTTATGCTGAGGTCTACAAGAAGTCCTCAAAAAAATATTACTGTTCTTTCTACCATTCAAAGATTTCATTTTCTTTTCTGTTTTGTTTTTGTTTTTGTTTTTGATATGGTGTTGGTATGGAACGGAGGAATAGGAACAGGACTTTTAGGAAGATGCTGCAAACAGACATTTCAACTACCACCTGTGGGATGGTCTGGGAGCAGCTAACTATGCCTTATCGTATGAACCCTGTTACTTAATTCAATGTAGTGAATCAGAGTTGCCAAATTAAGTATCCTATGATTTGCTCTTCCAGGCAATCCCCTGATGACTCATCTTGTTTTCAAAGTTGTAGTTACAGTTTCCGACAGATTAATGGCAGCCATGCCTTTGCCACCTTGGCTGCTCTTTGAAACCCTTTATTTCCATTGACTTGTTCAAAACATTTTCTTGCCTACATCTCTCATGCTTCAAAAAAAATTAAGTAAGCAAAATTTTTAATAATTTAAGGCTTTTAAAAGCTCTTATTTTAGAATATGTGCAAATAATAAGAGAGGAAAAATTACTACTTCCCTCCATTTATATCTTATATCGAAGTACAAGCCACTTTTATGAGAGAAGGAAAAGAATTGAGCTACTCAAATCATTTTATCAAAGCCAAATTTGGTAACAAAAACAAAAAGGAACACTTACTATTGTTATTAATTATACATTTAATGTTTGCTTATGATAAAATAATAAATAATACAAAAGAACAAAATATGCAGTTAATAAGTACTTTTTTCTTCAAATATCCAGGAACCTTCAGTAAGCTACATGGAATTTTATAAGCACATACGTAAAAATAGATATTTAATATAAATATGGTGTTTATGTTTTGAATATTGTAATATAACCTGCCTAATCTCTGTGCAATATATCTTTATAAAATTTCACGATATTTGTTTACATTTTATCCTAATTTGAAAAAAATTTCAGTATTAAGATATATGTAGGTAGTTTCCAGTATTTTTATTACTGAAGGCATGGTCAAAATGAACATATTGGTATAATAACAAATGGCTTTTAATATGTGTATTAACCAAATCAAAGAGAATTTATATTTAAGATCTGCTATAAAATTTGTATTTGAGAATTAATGTAGAAACTTATTATTTAATATATTTTATTATTAGAAAAATAATTCAAGCTTAGCTTATATTAACAATGCCAAACAAAACTAAAAAAACAAATGTATTCTGGAAAAAACAATCTCTCTAGTGCTGATGTCTACCAGTCCCTCTCTTTTAATAGAAACAAAATTTAACAGTAATTTCTACATTCTACCAAAAATTTCCATTAATTCACTACATTAAAATTTTTGGATCAATTATGGTCACATTTACATATTTACAATATTTAGACTTCTTATTTATTATCAAGATTTTTTCTTCTCATAGGAACTCTTGTTACTTTTGTTGTTGTTTTGTGATGCTTGTAAACAGAATAATTAATTTCACTGTATTTAAAAATTGATCACATGTAGCTATCCATTTTTCCCAGCACTACTTTTTGAAGAGACTGTCTTTTCTCCACTGTATATTCTTGCCTCCTTTGCTGTAGATTAATTGGCCGTAAGTGCATGGATTCATTTCTGGACTTTCTCTCCTGTTCCATTGATCTATGTTTCTGTTTTTGTGCCCATACCATACTTTTTTTGATTACTGTAGCTTTGTAGTACAGTCTGAAGTCAGGGAGTATGATTCCTCCAGCTCCATTCTTCTTTCTCAAGATTGTTTTAGCTCTTTGGGGTCTTTTTTGTTTCCATACAAATTTAAATATTTTTTGTTCCAGTTCTGTGAAAAATGCCATTGGTAATTTACTAGGGATTGCATTGAATCTGTAGATTGTCTTGGGTAGTATGGTCATTTTAACAATATTGATTCTTCCAATCCAAGAACACATTATAACTTTCCATCTGTTTGTATTGTCTTCAATTTCTTTCATTAGAATCTTAACAGTTTTCAGAGTACAGGCCTTTTGCCTCCTTAGGTAGGTTTATTCCTACGAATTTTATTCTTTTTGATGCAATGGTGAATGAGATTGTTTCCTTAATTTCTCTTTTTGATATTTTGTTGTTAGTATATAGAAATGCAACAGATTTCTGTATATTAATTTTGTATTCTGCAGCTGTACTGAATTCCTTGATGAGCGCTAGTAGTTTTCTGCAGTTTCTTTGGGATTTTCATTGTATAGTATCATGTCATCTGCAGACAGTGACAGTGTTACTTCTTCCTTTCCAATTTGGATTCCTTTTATTTCTTTTTCTTCTCTGATTCCTGTGCCTAGGACTTCCAAACTATGTTGAATAAAGGTGGCGAGAGTAGGCATTCTCTAACATCATACACAAAAATAAACTAAAAATGAATTAAAGACTTAAATGTAAGACTGGATACTATAAAATTACTAGAGGAGAACATAAACAGAACACTGTTTGACATAAATTTCAGCAATATTTTTTTGGATCTGTCTCCTAGACTAAAGGAAGCAAAAGCAAAAATAAACAAATGGGACCTACGTAAACTTAAATGCTTTTGCACAGCAAAGGAAACTATAAACATAATGAAAACACAAACTATGGGAGAAAAATCTTTGCAATGATGCAACTGACAAAGGATCAATTTCCAAAATATACAAACAGCTTATACAGCTCAACATGAAAAACAAACAAACAAACAACCCAATCAAAAAATGGGCAGAAGACCTAAATAGACATTTCTCCAAAGGAGACATACAGATGGCCAACAGGCACATGAAAAGATGCTCAGCATTGCTAATTATTGGAGAGATGAAAATCAAAACTACAATGAGGTATCACCTCACACTGGTCAGAATGGCCATCATCAAAAATTCTACAAATATTAAATGCTGGAGAGGGTGTGGAGAAAAGGAAACCCTCCCACAGTGTTGGTGGGAATAAAAATTGGTGCAGCCACTATGGAGAACACTATGGAGGTTCCTTAAAAAACTAAAATTAGAGTTGCCATATGATCCAGCAATCCCAAACCTGGGCATATATCCAGAAAAGACAAAAATTCTTATTCAAAAAGAAACATGCACCCCAATGTTCATAGCAGCACTATTTACAATAGCCATGACATGGAAGCAATCTAAGTGTCCATTGACAGATGAAAGGTTAAAGAAGATGTGGTATATATACACAATGGAATATTACTCAGCCATAAAAAGAATGAAATAGTGCCATTTGCAGCAATATGGATGGACCTAGAGATTATCATACTAAGTGAAGTAAGTCAGACAGAGAAAAACAAATATCGTATGATATCACTTATATCTGGAATCTAAAAAATGATACAAATGAACTTATTTACGAAACAGGAATAGACTCACAGACATATTGTAGAAAACAAACTTTTGGTTACAAAAGGGGAAAGGGGGAGGAGGTATAAACTGGGAATTTGGGATTAACAGATACACACTACTATATATAAAACAGATAAATAATAAGGACCTACTGTATAGCACAGGGAACTGTATTCAATATCTTGTAATAACCTATAATGGAAAAGAATATGAAAAAGATCCTGATTCAGATATATAGATATATCACTTTGAATCACTTTGAATGTACACCTGAAACATTTTAAATCAACTACTCTTCAGTTTTTAAAAATTGAAAACCTAAACTGACCAAGGTGTCTTTCATTGTTTGTTTTTTGCTTGCTTTTAATGTTGTTTTATCTAGCTCCTTGCAGTTATTAAACATTATTCTACAGTTACGAACATGGGTGGTAGGTAAATTTTCACTTTTAGGTGGGCGTATGAGTTTTGGTCACTTTCTAGAATTGATGTGGGTCTTCATGGTGTCTTACAGGGAGCTGAGAAATGTTGCATCAGGGATGTTTGGCCTGATATTATAAAGAACTAAAACACAGTACTTCTTTCAAAGTAGCATGTATATCAACTAATTCTTATTAAATTAATCACCATTTAATTGTTAAAATAAATTAATTCTTATTAAAATAATTCTTATAAAGAATATAATTATATCAGATATTTGGTATATTTTCTATAGATTAGACAAGTACCACTTAACTGAATTGTTAATTCATTTATTCTATTATATCATTGTTATCAATAATTAAGTTCCTTGCAATTTAAAGGTATCATGTTAAGATTGTTTTATTATATTATCTTGCTTTTTCAATGTGCATCCTTAACTTGGTTATTCCTCACTGTGTTTCTAATTTCTTTTCATCTCTTATTAGTTTGTTGAGTTCCCTAATGTTTGCAAACTTTTGCATCTGGGTATAATTGGCTATCATAATTAACATGTTGTTTACTCTCTTTGCAGCAAGTTCTGTAGATCTAGGTCTACAGAGTATTTTGTTGATTCTCAGAGCAAAATTTTAAACTTCATCGTTCAAAAAAATAGCTACTGAGTTATTTACATAAAAAAGCATTTGTTTATTTCTAATGGAAATGTGTTTTTGATTTACACTTTTCTGAGTGTTACAAAGCATGATGGATACTTAAGATACTGCTTTAACTGATGTTCATATTTTTATCTCCCTATTGTTTGACTATATAACTGAACTGTACAGGTGACTATGAAGAGCTTTCCTACTCTGGGGTATGGTATGTTGGCACACAGCTTTCAAACCGTCCCCTACTGTACATGTTTTTGTATTGCAGAATACATTTCTCAGACTTTTGCTCAACATGATGTTTGTGAAATCCATCTTTGTGTTCAGCAGTAGTTTGCTTACTTTCATTGCTCTATAGTATCCCATCATCCACTTAAATTATTTATCTTTCCTATTGTAGGTAGACAGTTGAGCTTTTTCTAGATTTTGCCAATTACAAATAATGTTACTATATACATCCTTGTTCATGTATGTTAGATCAAATATGTGTGCATATCCATTGGATACATGCCTAAGATAAAATTTTTAAATATTTTACTATTCACATAACTAAATTAAATAGAAATGTAAAGCATTTTCCCAAAATGTATTACTTTGCACTTCTACTCATGTGAAAAATTTCCAATTGTTCCACCTCCACCCCAACGTGTGACATGGTAGGTAATTTTAATGTCTGCCTATTTTGGAAATGTGTATTAGAATCTCCTTGAATCATTTTCATTTGTCTGATAACTCATGAGATTGAGAAAACAGATATATTTTACAGAGCGGCTGTTAAGGCCTTTATCCATTTTTATATTGAGTAGCCTGTGCTTTTCTTATAGATTTGTCATCAAACTCAACTTAAGGGCCAGATCTGGCCAGATGCCTAGCTTTGTGTGTGTGTGTGTATGTGTGTGTGTGTGTCCCATGAGCTAAAAACGGTTTTTACATTTTTAAATGGTTACATTTTAAATGGCTTTATAAGAGCCTGTATAATACCCACAGATGGAAATGGTCTCAAAGCATAAAATATTTGCTATCTTGCCCTGTAAAATAATTTGCCAGTCTTGAATCTGGAAGATGGTATTATCCCAAAGTTAAGTTTTATTTTTTTCCACATAGTTACCCAAATGACCCAGCAATATTTATTGAAAGGACTATCATTTCCCTACTGCTTTTCACTGTCATGCTGTCAAAAATAAAATCTAGTGTCTATATATGCACAGCTGTGTTTCTGAATTCTCTATTAAGTTCCATAGTTTGATTTGTCTATATTTGTACCAATATTGCACTATACTAATTAATGCCTTTATAATAAATTAAAACATCTGGTAAAATAGGTCTTCAGCTTTTAAAATTTTCTTCAATATTGTTGAGGCTGAATTTGGTCCTTTGAATTTTAATAGCAAAAATTATAATAAGTTTATAAATTTTTATAAATTCTGCTAGAATTTTGATTAGGATCATACTGAATCCATAAATCAATTTGAGGAGAATTGATATTTCTACAATACTGAAACATTCAATTTAGATACATGAGACATTATTTATTTAGAATGACTTTAGTTTTTCTCACTGCTTTTTATTTTATTTTTTTAATGTTTCTTCCCACATAGTTCATGTTTGATGCCTCTGTAAATGATATATATTTTTTAAGTGTTCTTTTTCTATTTGTTTTCTAATGGAGAATAGAAGTATATTAATTTTTGGATATAGATCTTAGTTTCAGTAAACTTGCTAAATCCACTTGTTACACTTAATAGTTTATATGTAGATTATTTTGACATTTCTGCATATATAATTATTGTCTGTGAAAATAATATTAAAGCTTTCTTTTCATTCTTGATATTTTTCATCCTTTCATTGCACTGGTGAATACCTAACGTAAAATACTGAATAGAAACGGTAGTGTCCTTTCTTATCTGAATACCAAACTTGGACGTGAATTCTTCAGTATTAAATGTACCATTTACGTTATTTTTTGTAGATGACCCCTGCTAAACTTAGGGTATTTCCTTCATCAATTCTCACACAGATTGAATAATCAGTAAAAGTTGGGTTTAGATTTATCTCAAATCCATGGGGAACTCTAGATTTCACTCATCACCAAGATTATGTAAATTTTAGAAATGGAAAGGAGAGACAGCACAGATGTGTTGTAATAACACAGCAGAGGATTCTTGAGTCTCATGTGCAGCTTCTGATGTCCCCAAATTATATCACACACTTAGGGATCACATTGTCAACAGAGATGGCACTGAGTGGGTATCCACCATCTCAGCCCAGGAAATACATTAGATCTGCAGTTTCTTCAGCTTTTATTCATAACTAAATACGTAGCCCCACATAGCGTATTACTTATTTCTGTTTTCTCTTCAGCTGCTCCTAATCAACAACAGATGACTTAATAAACAATCTGAGTCAGTACGTAGCAAATTCATCAAGACCCTCATTTAATTTTGACCCAACATATTTTTTCTGTTTTTTAATTGAAGTATGGTTGATTTACAATATTGTGTTAGTTTCAGGTGTACAGAAAAGTGATTCAGTTTTATATATATATATATTTATAATTTTATTCAGATTATTTTCCATTGTAGGTTATTACAAGATATTGAATATAGTTCCCTGTGTTATACAGTAAATCCTTGTTGCTTATCTATTATATGTATAGTAGTTTGTATCTGTTAATCCCATACTCCTAATTTATCCCTCAGCCCCTCGGTTTCCCCCTTGGTAACCATAATGTTATTTTCTATGTCTGTGAGTCTGTTTCTGTTTTGTATATAGATTCATTTGTATTATTTTTTAGATTCTACGTATAAGTGATATCATATAATATTTGTCTTTCTCTGCCTGACTCACTTCACTTAGTGTGATAATCTCTAGGCCCATCCATTTGGCTGCAAATGGCAATATTTCATTATGTTTTATGGCAGAGTAATAATCCATTATAATTAATCCATTATATCCATTATATCCATATATATATATATATGTATGCCACATCTTCTTAAGCCAATCATCTGTTGATGGGCACTTGGATTGTTTCCATGTCTTGTCTATTATAAATAGCGCTGCTGTGAGCATTGTGGTGCATATATATTTTTGAATTTGAGTTTTTATCTTTTCTGAACATATGTCCAGGATGGCTCACCTAATTTTTAAATGCAATCCATATTGAATCTGTTAGGTATATTTTTTCCTCGGAATTTGTTGATTTCACCTAATTTTTGAGATTTACTGGGCAAAAATTATTTCCTATTTTTAATTATTTTAATTCAGCTGTGGCTATAATTTTGCAACTTTTTATTCCCAAGTGTGTTTATTATTTCATGTCCCATATGCAGCGCGTTGTATTTTTACTTTGAAATCAATGCTTTGAACCTCAATTTGCTGTCTTTAGCATTTGAAAGAGCACACCTGTCTACTCACTTCATCACCATCAAACATAGAAAAGCCTTAATAAATTATGTTTGATTATTATGTCACTAAGGAGAATGTCTTTCTGTATGTGAGACAGGCTATTGATTGTGTACTTTTTAAATATTTATTTATTTATTTATTTATTAACATCTTTATTGGAGTATAAATGCTTTACAATGGTGTGTTAATTTCTGCTTTATAACAAAGTGAATCAGCTATACATATGCATATATCCCCATATCTCCTTCATCTTGCATCTCCCTCCCACCCTCCCTATCCCACCCCTCTAGGTGGACACAAAGCACCGAGCTGATCTCCCTGTGCTATGTGGCTGCTTCCCACTAGCCCTCTATCTTACATTTGGTAGTGTATATATGTCAGTGCTACTCTCTCACTTCATCCCAGCTTACCCTTCCCCCTCCCTGTGTCCTCAAGTCCATTCTCTACATCTACGTCTTTATTCCTGTCCTGCCCCTAGGTTCTTTAGAACCATTTTTTTTTTTAGATGAAAAACAAATTCATACAGTATTTGTTTTTCTCTTTCTGACATACTTCACTCTGTATGAGAGACTCTAGGTCCATCCACCTCACTGCAAATAACTCAATTTCGATTCTTTTCATGGCTGATTAATATTCCATTGTATATATGTGCCACATCTTCTTTATCCATTCATCCGATGATGGACACTTAGGTTGCTTCCATGTCCTGGTTACTGTAAATAGAGCTGCAATGAACATTGTGGTACATGACTCTTTTTGAATTATGGTTTTCTCAGGGTATATGCCTGGTAGTGGGATTGCTAGGTCATATGGTAGTTCTATTTTTAGTTTTTTAAGGAACCTCCATGCTATTCTTCATAGTGGCTGTATCAATTTACATTCTCACCAACAATGCAAGAGGGTTCCCTTTTCTCCACACCCTCTCCAGCATTTACTGTTTGTAGATTTTTTGATGATGGCCACTCTGACAGGTGTGAGGTGATACCTCCTTGTAGTTTTGATTTGCATTTCTGTAATGATTAGTGATGTTGAGCATTCTTTCATGTATTTGTTGGCAATCTGTATATCTTCTCTGGAGAAATGTCTATTTAGGTCTTCTGCCCATTTTTGGATTGGGTTGTTTGTTTTTTTGATATTGAGCTGCATGAGCTGCTTGTATATTTTGGAGATTAATCCTTTGTCAGTTGCTTCGTTTCCAAATATTTTCTCCCATACTGAGGGTTATCTTTTCGTCTTGTTTATGGTTTCCTTTGCTGTACAAAAGCTTTTAAGTTTCATTAGGTCCCATTTGTTTATTTTTGTTTTTATTTCCATTTCTCTAGGAGGTGGGCCAAAAAGGATCTTGCTGTGATTTATGTCATAGAGTGTTCTGCCTATGTTTTCCTCTAAGAGTTTGATAATGTCTGGCCTTATATTTAGGTCTTTAATCCATTTTGAGTTTATTTTTGTGTATGGTGTTAGGAGTGTTCTAATTTCATTCTTTTACATGTACCTGTCCAGTTTTCCCAGCACCACTTATTGAAGAGGCTGTCTTTTCTCCATTGTATATTTTTGCTTCCTTTATCAAAATAAGGTGACCATATGTGTGTGGGTTTATCTCTGGGATTTCTGTCCTGTCCATTGATCTATATTTCTGTTTTTGTGCCAGTACCATACTGTCTTGATTACTGTAGCTTTGTAGTCAGTCAGACTGTACTTCAGCCAGTCTGAAATCCAGGAGCCTGATTCCTCCAGATCCATTTTCCTTTCTCAAGATTGCTTTGGCTGTTTGGGGTCTTTTGTGTTTCCATACAAATTGTGAAATTTTTTGTTCTAGTTCTGTGAAAAATGCCATTGGTAGTTTGATAGGGATTGCATTGAACCTGTAGATTGCTTTGGGTAGTATAGTCATTTTCACAAAGTTGATTCTTCCAATCCAAGAACATGGTATACCTCTCCATCTGTTTGTATCATCTTTAATTTCTTTCATCACTGTCTTATAGTTTTCTGCATACAGGTCTTTTGTCTCCTTAGGTAGGTTTACTCCTAGGTATTTTATTCTTTTTGTTGCAATGGTAAATGGGAGTGTTTCCTTAGTTTCTCTTACAGATTGTTCATCATTAGTGTATAGGAATGCAAGAGATTTCTGTGCATTAATTTTGTATCCTGCTACCTTACCAAATTCATTGATTAGCTCTAGTAGTTTTCTGGTGGCATTTTTAGGATTCTCTATGCATAGTATCATGTCATCTGCAAACAGTGACAGTTTTAGTTCTTCTTTTCCAATTTGGATTCCTTTTATTTCTTTTTTTTCTCTGATTGCTGTGGCTAAAACTTCGAAAACTATGTTGAATAATAGTGGTGAGAGTGGGCAACCTTGTCTTGTTCCTGATCTTAGTGGAAGTGGTTTCAGTTTTTCACCATTGAGAACGATGTTGGCAGTGAGTTTGTCATATATGGCCTTTATTATGTTGAGGTAAGTTCACTCTCTGCCTACTTTCTGTAGGGTTTTTATCATAAATGGGTGTTGAATTTTGTCGAAAGCTTTTTCTGCATCTCTTGAGATGATCATATGGTTTTTCTCCTTTAATTTGTTCATATGGCATATCACATTGATTGAGTTGCATATGTTGAAGAATCCTTGCATTCCTGGGATAAACCCCACTTGATCATGGTGTATGATCCTTTTAATGTGCTGTTGGATTCTGTTTGCTAGTATTTTGTTGAGGATTTTTGCATCTGTGTTTATCAGTGATATTGGCCTGTAGTTTTCTTTTTTTGTGACATCCTTGTCTGGTTTTGGTATCAGGGTGATGGTGGCATCGTAGAATGAGTTTGGGAGTGTTCCTCCCTGTGTTATATTTTGGAACAGTTTGAGAAGGATAGGTGTGAGCTCTTCTGTAATTGCTTGATAGAAGTCGCCTGTGAAGCCATCTGGTCCTGGGCTTTTGTTTGTTGGAAGATTTTTTTTTAAAGGGAATGCTATTTATTTATTTATTTATTTTGGCTGTGTTGGGTCTTCGTTTCTATGCGAGGGCTTTCTCTAGTTGCGGTGAGCGGGGGCCACTCTTCGTCGCGGTGCGTGGGCCTCTCACTGCCGCGGCGTCTCTTGTTGCAGAGCACAAGCTCCAGATGCGCAGGCTCAGTAGTTGTGGCTCACGGGCCTAGTTGCTCCGCGGCATGTGGGATCTTCCCAGACCAGGGCTCGGACCCGTGTCCCCTGCATTGGCAGGCAGATTCTCAACCACTCCGCCACCAGGGAAGCCCTTTTGGAAGATTTTTAATCACAGTTTCAATTTCAGTGCTTGTGATTGGTCTGTTTACATTTTCTATTTCTTCCTGATTCAGTCTTGGAAGGTTGTGCTTTTCTAAGAATTTGTCTATTTCTTCCAGGTTGTCCATTTTATTGGCATAGAGTGCTTGTAGTAATCTCTCTTGATTCTTTGTATTTCTGCAGTGTCAGTTCTTAGTTCTCCTTTTTCATTTCTAATTCTGTTGATTTGAGTCTTCTCTCTTTTTTTCTTGATGAGTCTGGCTAATGGTTTATCAATTTTGTTTATCTTCTCAAAGAACCAGCTCTTAGTTTTATTGATCTTTGCTGTCATTTCCTCATTTCTTTTTCATTTATTTCTGATCTGATCTTTATGATTTCTTTCCCTCTGCTAACTTTGGGGGTTTTTGTTGTTCTTCTTTCTCTGATTGCTTTAGGTGTGATGTTAGGTTGTTTATTTGAGTTGTTTTTTGTTTCTTGAGGTAGGATTATATTGCTATAAACTTCCCTCTTAGAACTGCTTTTGCTGCATACCATAGGTTTTGGGTCGTTGTGTTTTCATTGTCATTTGTTTCTAGGTATTTTTTGGTTTCCTCTTTGATTTCTTCAGTGATCTCTTGGTTATTTAGTAGTGTATTGTTTAGCCTCCATGTGTTTGTATTTTTTACAGTTTTTTTCCTGTAATTGATATCTAGTCTTATAGCGTGGTTGGAAAAGATACTTGATACGATTTCAATTTTCTTAAATTTACCAAGGCTTGATTTGTGACCCAAAATGTGGTCTACCCTGGAGAATGTTCCATAAGCATTTGAAAAGAAAGCATATTATGTTATTTTTGGATGGAATGTCCTATAAATATCAATTAAGTCCATCCTGTTTAATGTATCATTTAAAGCTGTGTTTCCTTACTTATTTTCATGTTGGATGATCTGTCCATTGGTGAAAGTGGGGTGTCAAAGTCCACTACTATTATTGTGTTACTGTCTATTTCCCCTTGTATGGCTGTTAGCATTTGCCTTATGTATTAGGGTCCTCCTATGTTGGTTCCATAAATGTTTACAATTGTTATATCTTCTTCCTGGATTGATCCCTTGATCATTATGTAGTGTCCTTCTTTGTTTCTTGTAATAGTCTTTGTTTTAAAGTCTATTTTGTCTGGTATGAGAATTGCTACTCTAGCTTTCTTTTGATTTCCATTTGCATGGAATATCTTTTTCCATCCCCTCACTTTCAGTCTGTATGTGTCCCTAGAACTGAAGTGGGTCTCCTGTAGACAGCATATATACGGTTCTTGTTTTTGTACCTATTCAGCCAGTCTGTGTCTTTTGGTTGGAGCATTTAATCCATTTACATTTAAGGTAGCTATTGATATGTGTGTTCCTATTTCCATTTTCTTAATTGTTTGGGTTGATTATTGTAGGTCTTTTCCTTCTCTTGTGTTTCCTGCCTAGAGAAGTTCCTTTAGCATTTGTTGTAAAGCTGGTTTGGTGGTGCTGAATTCTCTTAGCTTTTGCTTGTCTGTGAAGGTTTTAATTTCTCCGTCGAACCTGAATGAGATCCTTGCTGCGTAGAGTAATCTTGGTAGTAGGTTTTTCCCTTTCGTCACTTTAAATTTGTCCTGCCACTTCTTTCTGGCTTGCAGAGTTTCTGCTGAAAGATCCGCTGTTAACCTTATGGAGATTCCCTTGTAAGTTATTTGTTGCTTTTCCCTTGCTGCTTTTAATATATTTTCTTTGTATTTAATTTTTGATAGTTTGGTTAATATGTATCTTGGCCTGTTTCTCCTTGGATTTATCCTGTATGGGACTCTCTGCTCTTCCTGGACTTGATTAACTATTTCCTTTCCCATATTAGGGAAGTTTTCAACTATAATCTCTTCAAATATTTTCTCAGGCCCCTTTGTTTTCTTCTCTTCTTCCAGGACCCCTATAATTTGAATGTTGGTGCGTTTAATATTGTCCCAGAGGTCTCTGAGACTGTCCTCAATTCTTTTCATTCTTTTTTCTTTATTCTGCTCTGCAGTAGTTATTTCCACTATTTTATCTTCCAGGTCACTTATCCGTTCTTCTGCCTCACTTATTCTGCTATTGATTCCTTCCAGAGAATTTTTAATTTCATTTATTGTGTTGTTCATCATTGTTTGTTTGCTCTTTAGTTCTTCCAGATCCTTGTTAAATGTTTCTTGTATTTTCTCCATTCTATTTCCAATATTTTGAATCATCTATACTCTGAATTCTGTTTCAGGTAGACTGCCTATTTCCTCTTCATTTGTTTGGTCTGGTGGATTTTTACCTTGCTCCTTCATCTGCTGTGTGTTTCTCTGTCTTCTCATTTTGCTTAACTTACTGTGTTTTGGGTCTCCTTTTCGCAGGCGGCAGGTTCGTAGTTCCCGTTGTTTTTGGTGTCTGCCCCCAGTGGGTAAGCTTGGTTCAGTGGTTTGTGTAGGCTTCCTGGTGGAGGGGACTGTTGTCTGTGTTCTGGTGGATGGGTCTGGGTCTTGTTTTTCGGGTGGGCAGGACCACGTTTGGTGTTTTGTGGTGTCTGTGACCTTATTATGATTTTAGGCAGCCTCTCTGCTAATGGGTGGGGTTGTGTTCCTGTCTTGCTACTTGTTTGGCATAGGGTGTCCAGCACTGTAGCTTGCTGGTCGTTGAGTGGAGCTGGGTCTTAGTGTTGAGATGGAGATCTCTGGGAGAGCTTTTGCCATTTGGTATTACATGGAGCCGGGAGGTCTCTGGTTGTCGTCCAATGTCCTGAACTCTGCTCTCCCCACTCAGAGGCTCAGGCCTGACACCTGGCTGGAGCACCAAGACTCTGTCAGCTACATGGCTCAGAAGAAAAGTGAGGAAAAAAAAAAAGGAAAGAAAGAAACAAAATAAAATAAAATAAATAAAGTTATTAAAATAAAAATAAAAAAATATTATTAAAATTAAAAAAATAATAAGGTAATTAAAAAAAAAAAAGAAAGAAGAGAGCAACCAAACCAAAGAACCAATCCACCAATGATAACAAGTGCTACAAACTATACTAAAAAGAACCCCAAAATACGGACAGACAGAGCTCTAGGACAAATGGTAAAAGCAAAGCTATATAGACAAAATTACACAACGAAGCATACACATACACACTGACTATAAGAGAAAAAGGAAAAAGAAATATATATACATATATATTAAAAAAAGGAAGAGAGCAATAAACAAATCTACCAATGACAGTAAGCTCTAAATATTAAACTAAGATAAATATAAAACCAGAAACAAATTAGATGCAGAAAGCAATCCCCAAGTCTACAGTTGCTCCCAAAGTCCACCGCCTCAGTTTTTGGATGATTCATTGTCTATTCAGGTATACCAGAGATACAGGGTACATCAGGTTGATTGTGGAGATTTAATCTGCTGCTCCTGAGGCTGCACAGAGAAATTCCCTTTCTCTTCTTTGTTTGCACAGCTCCTGGGGTTCAGCTTTGGATTGGCCTCACCTCTGCATGTAGGTCGCCTCAGGGCATCTGTTCTTTGCTCAGACAGGATGGGGTTAAAGAAGCAGCTGCTTCGGGGGCTCTGGCTCACTCAGGCAGGGGGAGGGAGGGGTACGGAATGTGGGTTGAGCCTGCGGTGGCAGAGGCCAGTGTGACATTGCACCAGCCTGAGGTGCGCTGTGTGTTCTCCTGGGGAAGTTGTCCCTGGATCACGGGACCCTGGCAGTGGCGGGCTGCACAGGCTCCCAGGCGGGGAGGTGTGGAGAGTGACCTGTGCTTGCACACAGGTTTCTTGGTGGCTGCAGCAGCAGCCTTAGTGTTTCATGCCCATCTCTGGTGTCTACGCTGATAGCCACAGCTTGCGCCCATCTCTGGAGCTTGTTTAGGTCGTGTTCTGAATCCCTCTCCTCGCTCACCCCAATACAATGGTATCTTGCCTCTTAGGCAGTTCCAGACTTTTTCCCAGATTCCCTCCTGGCTAGCCGTGGCACACTAGCCCCCTTCAGGCTGTGTTCACACAACCAACCCCAGTCCTCTCCCTGGGGTCTGACCTCCGAAGCCAGAGCCTCAGCTCCCAGCCCCTGCCCTCTCTAGTGGATCAGCAGACAAGCCTCTCAGGCTGGTGAGTGCTGGTCGGCACCTATCCTCTGTGCAGGAATCTCTCCACTTTGCCCTCTGAACCCCTGTTGTTGCGCTCTCCTCCGTGGCTCCAAAGCTTCCCCCCTGCCCACCCACCGTCTCCACCAGTGAAGGGGCTTCCTAGTGTGTGGAAACCTGTCCTCCTTCACAGCTCCCTCCCAGAGGTGCAGGTCCTGCCCCTATTCTTTTGTCTCTGTTTTTTTCTTTTTTCTTTTGCCCTACCCAGGTACGTGGGGAGTTTCTTGCCTTTTGGGAAGTCTGAGGTCTTCTGCCAGCGTTCAGTAGGTGTTCTGTAGGAGTTGTTCCACATGTAGGTGTATTTTTGATGTATTTGTGGGGAAAAGGTGATCTCCATGTCTTACTTGTCCGCCATCTTGAAGGTCCCCCCAGTTGTGTACTTTTGAATATAAATTTCTTTGTCCAGTCAGCACAATTTCAGAAATATCGATCACCAAGTCAGAAGTGAATTTACAAAGCCCTTTGACATATTTGATAGGAATAGTCAAGTTATTCACAAAGCATCATTTTTAATGTTATTATTTTTGACTAGTTCAGTACTTTCAGAAATATTAATTAGACATAAGGAATCAAATAAAATATTGTTTACAAGTTTTTTTCCTCTAAGAAAATCACTGATCACAGCACTATTTTACTTTTGGTTCAGGTGAAAGTATGCTGAGCATTCTTACTTTTCCTAAAACGTTTGAAGTCTGGGAGTTTATTTAGAAAATGATAGTATCTTGATCATTTCTGGGAAATACAGGGTTACTCTCAACAGATTATAATATATCATAAATATTACATCCAATTCTAAAATTTTTTAAGATACACGTTGTTCAATTGTAGTGTTACCAAAACAAATAAATATTTGACACAATTGTGTATGTTTACTCTGAGGACAGGAGGAATTTTTGGAGGGTTAATGAGTGAGTATAATAGGAAAGAGCTTGTCTTTGTTGCTTTCACAATTTTTGAAAGCCAATATAGAACCAGTTTATCATAGTTACAGATCATCTTCAACAAAAAGGATTATCTAGTAGTGTTTTCTAACAGTGATATAGGCCATCTCAGATATCATATTCAATATCTTTGCATGTATGTGTGTGTGTTTATTTAATGAGGTATTTCATAGCTGTATGCCAGAATATTGCTTACTAAGTAGAGTCACAAACTCAAAACAGCATGGTTTTCAAACCGTATTTCTTCAGTTGGTAGTAATGTACCCCAAGACCAACCTGGGTATTAAAAGGAGAGTTCCTGGCTTCATAGTCTCATTGCAACCAGATCAGCGTTACATATTAGGATTCCATACAATATTTAATATGAACAAAAGGGATTTTGTAATTGTAATTGCTTTACATATTAGGATTCCACATAATATTTAGTATGAACAAAGGAATTCTGATGCTTTATTTTTTTGAAATTCAGTTTGGATTGTCTTCTGGTTGGTAACCAGTTGGAAGTTTCCTTCTTGTTTTTACTTTCAGATGTTTTGAGCGGACTCGATTCATATAGGTTGCCCCAGCTGGATTGCAGAGTGCATGCTTAACAAGCATGCTTTTGGAGACTGACTCAATGGCTGGAAGGCACTGAGATGCCAGAGTGGGAAACATCCATTTATTCACTAAATAGTTTGTCAGTACCTTCCAGGCATCAGGAACTGTTCTAGGTGCTAAATGCATTAGCCAATAAAAGAGCCAAAGCCCTGGCCTTCATGAAACTTACATTCCAGTTTGTGTGCCCTGGAAAAAATTGGTAGAACAGGCTTCAGACAGTTAGATATTTTCAGGAGAAAATTTTATGAACACAATTTCTTGCATCTTATCATACCTAGAAAAGCACTAAAATCATTACCAGAGACATCTGCTCCTTGTAATTAGCAGCGACCTTCTCCTGAGATGTGTGCTTCATTGCACACACCCCCTTTGCCAAAATCACATATACACTGACCTCCCCCTTACCTCTTTGGAGCAGTTCCTCAGGGCTATCTGAGAAGCTATAGTCCTCAATAAGCCCCCAAATAAAAATGAAACTCAGCTCTCACATTGTGCTTTTTTGTTTCTTAGCTGAAACTGCAAAATACAACACATATAATATAGCAGCATTCTTTTTTTTGATTGTAGTAAAGTTGACTTACAATGTAGTATTAATTTCTGTTGTACAACAAAGTGATTCAGTTATACATATATATACATTCTTTTTTTTATATTCTTTTCCACTGTGGTTTATCATAGGATATTGAATATAGTTCTCTGTGCTATACAGTAGGACCTTGTTGTTTATCCATTCTATATATAAAAGCTTACATCCACTAACCCCAACCTCCCACTCTATCCCTCCCCGAACCCCCTCCCCCTTGGCAACCACAAGTCTGTTCTCTATGTCCATGAGTCTGTTTCTGTTTCATACATAGGTTCATTTGTGTCATATTTTAGATTCCACATATAAGTGATATCATATGGTATTTGTCTTTTTCTTTCTGACTTACTTCACTTAGCCTGATAATCTCTAGGTCCATCCATGTTGCTGCAGATGGCATTATCTTGGTCTTTTTTTATGTCTGAGTAGTATTCCATTATATATATGTACTACATCTTCATTATCCATTCATCTGTCAATGGACATTTAGGTTGTTTCCATGTCGTGGCTATTGTGAATAGTGCTGCTATGAACATAGGGATGCATTTATCTTTTTGGATTAGAGTTTTGTCTGGATACATGCCCAGGTGTGGGATTGCTGGATCATATGGTAATTCTATTTTTAATTTTCTGAGGAACCTCCACACTGTTTTCCACTGTGGCTCCACCAACTTACATTCCCACCAACAGTGTAAGGGGGTTCCCGTTCTCCACATCCTCTCCAGCATTTGTCATTTGTAGAGTTTTTAAATGATGGCCATTCTGACTGATGTGAGGCAGTACGTCATTGTAGTTTTGATACGCATTTCTCTAGTAATTAGCGATGTTGAGCATCTTTTCATGTGCCTATTGGCTATTTGTAATTCTTCTTTGGAAAAATGTCTATTTAGATCTTCTGCCCATTTTTCGATTGGGTTGTTTGTTTTTTTGTTGTTGAATTGTATGAGTTGTTTGTATTTTTTGGAAATTAATCCCTTGTCAGTCTCATTGTTTGCAAATATTTTCTCCCATTTTGTAAGTCGTCTTTTCATTTCTTTTATGGTTTCCTTTGCTGTGCAGAAGCTATAACAACAGCATTCTTAATTCATCTGGATAAATGCTGGTAAACTTTGACTTTTCAGTGGATTATAATTAATCTCCATAAAGTAGAAACTGCCATCATAAATTTAATATGTCTGAAATTTTACGTATACTGTAATATTTCAAATAAATATATTTGAAATATATTTCAAATAAACATTATAAGTCTTATAAATTTGTTGGTGTTCAAATTATTTTTTATCAGGAACACTAAAAAATAATACTCAATACAATAAACAATGAAGATTTTATGTACACACTACCTAAACAACAGGTCAGCACACACACACAAATCAGTTAATGCAATCAAACTGATCAATCAAAACAAATTCTGGCAATCTTTTGTATTAGTTTTACAAAACTAATCAAGTAAGACATGGTCTATTTAATTACAATAATTGATCAATTACATAGGTAAAACAAATTTCTTCTTATAAGAATATTATATAAATATGCACTTTAGTAGTATCTGAAATAAAAAGAAGATGCAATTCAATGTTAATAGTTTAAAAAATAATTTTTGGAAATGTCTATTGTTGGGGAAAAAGAAAATTTCCTCTACCCTTCTAGGTTTCTTCTGGCTGGTCTAAGAATTAAATTGACATGAGATAGATTAACAGGAGAAAATCAAAGTTTAATAACATGTATACATGAGAAACTGAGTAACTCACCAAAACAGCTGAAACCCTCACTATAAATACCATCTTCAGCTAAAGACAAAAGAGGATGTTGGGGGTAGTGGTTTGGGAATTCAAAGAGGAGAAGGGCAATTCACATGGAGATGGAAAAGCAAATGTTTGGTAAACAAACATTTGCTGGTTCATACAGAGACAAAGGGACACAGAGAGGAATTTTGAGAAACACATTGCTCGGTCTGTCCCCCACTCCCCCACCCCCTCACAGGCCCAGTTTACACTGTAGTTATCTATGATGATACCTGCGTTACTGGAACAGGTACTCTATCTACATTCTTTTAGGCAGTTAGGGGGAAGGTCAAAGGTTCTTCCTGAGTCTTTTGGGACTTAAAATAATCAGCCTAAATTAATCATGCCAAAGAGACACATTTTGGAATAGCAAATTTTTCTCCCCAATACTATTTACTTGTAGTCTTTCTATTTTAATCAAAATATTTGGAGAGGCAGAGCAAACCATACTTTTAAAAAAATCAAATACATTTACGTAACTTACTCTGTGACAGGGACCTTTCTGAGTATTTTATATTTATTATATCATTTTAACCCATGTAACAATCTTTTGATTATAGTCTTATTGTTGTCAATATTGTATCCCTGGATCCAGTGAGGAAAACAGAAACCACATAAGTGTTTCAGTAAACATGTAAGATTTAATACAAATAATTTGTTAAACAGATATTGGAGAGGTGAAAAAGCAGCTCTGCAAAACAGAAATAGGAAGTATAAGAAGCAGCTGTTATTTCTAAATCTGGGAGAACCAAGAAAATTTTCTCCAGAACCCTTTTAGCAGAATCTAGAAGCTTGGAGGAGAAGCCCTGTGGAGTTGGGGAAATTCTAAAATTGCAAAATTAGAAATCTCATATTAGCTAATTTACATAGTTTATGGCATATTGATCCAAAGTCATTTGCATCCCTAAGCTTTAAATATACCACAAAGCTTAGAGAGTAACACATAGAATAATTCCCTCTCTTAAATTCTAAAATTGGGGATAGATAATATTCAGATATAATTTTTCTCAAGAAAAAAATTAATATGTAAGTAAAGTTCAGTGAATAATCCTTCCTAAGATTTTTCTTTCTTCTCAGAAGTAATGACATAGTAAATTGGTGTTTATCATTTCTATGAAGAATTTTATTATTTGGTATAAAAACCATATGTTATATAAACAATATATAGTTTTTACATAGGAATATATACTACATACATATATATACAGATATATTCAGGATTGCCTGATTGTTTTATACATATACATATTAGAAATATCTCTCAACAATATCCCCACATTTTGAACTTGACTTAATCACATCCTTATTATGGACTTTAACATGTTTCTTTTCCCCTAGTGCTTCCTGTAACATGGTATTTGGATGAACTCTTGATTAAATTCAGGTTTAAGTGGTCTGGAAAATACTGCATAAATGATACAGTATACTCTCTATTACTCGTCACTGTGAAGCAACATGTGGCTATCTTATTTTTAATGATGTTACAGTTTATGAATGGGTTGAGGTGTTGCCAGCTTTCTCTGACCATTATAATGTTCTCCATCAAGCTATCAAGCAGTGCTCTTTTGCAGCCAGTGTTGATTGTTGTCTAAGTTCATTTATCCCATTATCTTAGTAGTCTTGGTAGCCTCCTGCTCTCTGGCTGGCTCATTTTTATATTTCCTGATCCAGATTTGTAACCAGCCACTTTTTCCTCAAGGAGTCTCCATTCCTTTTAGTGGGAAATGTTATTTAAAGATCACAGCCTTGGTGCTGGTGTTGCTTATTGTGACTAAATAATTAATTGCTTCTCATGTTTTTCAGTGACAGGAATAGGTAAAACAAATGATGTTTGTCAGAAAAATGCATCAGGAGTTCATACTGACATTTCCTATTTAGATTTAAGACTTCATGACTTGTTATATAATCTTTTAAAATTATTTTTCTTATACACACCCACAGTATATGAACACACATAATACATGGTAGTTTTAAAATAATGACATCAAAATTATTGCTAAGAACACAACTACTCAATACACTTTAAGGTTTTTGTCATTTTTTTTCTTAGGATATATCCTACTTAGCATTTACAATCAAAATACTCTTTTAACATCATCAAAATAATTGTGAGTGGTTATGCCACAGTGAGAGATAGAATTGCTTTGTTTTCCTTTTGGATATAATTGTGTCTTTTTTTAACTGTGTAAAACTAGCATGGTTTAGAATAAAACCTATACAAGTAGTTACATTGAAAAAAATCCTCTTATCTCTTTTTCATCCCTGCTCCTATATGTATGCAGTTGGTTTATGCATTTCATTTTGGTTTTTGTGTTCATTGTTCTTTTCAGACAACATAAATTTATATACATATATTTATGTATAACTTATTTTTTACAGTAGAGTTCACACAGGCAGTCTTCTGAATATATTGTTTTGCTTTTTTGGGCAGTATATCCTGGAAATAATATATAGCCATATTTAGTGAACTGTTTTTCTTTTAGTAGCTATAAAATAATATATTGCATGGATACATCATATCTATTCAATTGTTTCCCTATGGGTGTGTGGGTATTTTTCAAGACTTTTACTATTGCCAGTTGAGTTGCAGAGAATGTTTTTGTTCATTAGTCATTTCATATTTGTGCCACAGTAATTTCGGAATAGATTGTTAGAAGTGGGATTCCTTGATTAAAGGGTAAATTCTTAGATACTCTGGTAGAAAATGCCAAACTGCTCTCCAAAGAGGTTGTTACATTTTGCATTTTTACCGGAAATGCATAAGGATATTATTGATTCACAGCCTACTATATAGTATATATTTTCAAAATTTCAGATTTTTAACATTCTGCTAAATAAGGAATCTCAGCTAATGGTAATATTAGTTGCACTGCCTTACTATAAATGGCATTTTTGTATTTGTTTAAGTATCATTTGTGTTTCTTTTTCTAGGACTTGTTTCTTCATATCTTTCTCTGTAGCTCTGTTGGGTTTGTTTCTTCATATCTTTCTCTGTAGCTCTGTTGGGTTGTTGCTCTTCTCAATTTTTAGAAAATGTATCAGTCAAGGCACAGTCAGAAAAATATAAACTACACCAGATGTGCCACAGAGGGAATTAGGTATAAGGAGACAGCTTGTTGATCTAATACAGCAAAAAGTCTATACTGAGGTAATACAGTGGGAAAAGTTTAGGATTATCAGAATAGCGATGGTTAGGGGAAAGCCAATGCAGAGCAGAAACTCAGATCTCTGCTGATAATTCAGGAGCTCAGAAGTGGAAACCTGTGGGTCTATTGATAGGGTGTTGCCCATCTTCTGGTACTTCTGAGACTGGTTCCGGAAGTGCTCGGTGTAAGAATCTAACTGGAACCAATGTCTCCTACTGGGACAAGCTGGCAAATACGGAGGAACAAGTCCTTTCTTCCCTCTCCTGTTTTCTAGTCTCCCACTGGTGCTCTACTGGCACTACCTATGAGAAACACACCTGGCAAAGGTAGAAATATAGTTTGCAGATTGTGACTCCCAGACTACAGAGCACAGTCAAAAGGGAATCAGGTAAATAGGCCTCCAATGTGAGGCAGATTTATATTAATCTGGCTAGATGTTTGGCTGTGTTTAATGTTATCATAGCTATAGGTGCCAGAGATTTCAATTTTTTCTAAGGTCCTTGTTTTTGTCTCTCCGGTTGGTTTTATGGATTCCACTTTTACTGCTCTGCAAAGGAAGTCTGTACCGTGTATATCATTCATCTTTAGTTCACTATTTCTGTGCTGGAGGTTTGCTGGTGGGCTGGCAGTTTGTGGGGGCTGTAGGTGGGAGTGTCCTATATCCTAATTAAGTCAGTCTTTAGTGGGACTGTGTCTCTGGGGTGTGGCCTTCACAAGTGTTTTTTTCCCTTCTCCTAGAGTATAGCTTTTTCCTGATTTCTACACCCTTCATTAATACACTACACTCTAGATACTTTCATCAGAGCCCCTGTAACACTTTGAGTTATTTTCATATTGTTCGTACCTGTCTGTCACTTCAAGTCTCAACTATGTCTAATTCATCCTTATACCCCCTTGAGTTTTACAATAGCAGTCAATAACATGTGCTCACTAAATATTTTTGAGTTGGGAAGTTAAAGAGTGTATTATTTTAAATGTGTTGCATTACTTGACTTTTAAATTATTCAGTCACACTTACCTGAGATTTACTGAATTAATGTTTTCATTTTACTTGTTTTACATTCTGAATTTAATAAACATGCTGTAAAAATATCATCAATGAGAGAAAAACATATATTTCACCACTGTGGGGAAGAGAGATGTGACATTTCTTTAAGAAATTTCTTGCTCAGCAGCTAAAAATAAAAGGGACATTTGTATGGTTATAGGAAAATAACAAAAGAAAGAAAAGCATGCTTGTCTGCAGTAATGATTTGTTGTTGCTAGAAGATTACATTTATTGATGTTTCTAAAAATAACTTTCAATATTTGGATCATTCTATCAAAAATATGATAACAGTGAGTTTTACTCTTTTCAGATATTTTCATTTGAATAGAGGTCATAATGTGCTAGAAGAAAAACTCTTTTTATTCTTAACCTTGAAGCAGCATGTTTGTAAAATTTTCACTACAACTATTTTATTAGCAAGGCATTTACCTAAACTAGAATTTTAGGCAACCTCTTGAGGTATCACAATGGTTAGAATAGTAAAGTCAGATTCAGCTACAGATTTGATTGTCTCCAAGGCTTATCATGCTTCCAGAACAAATTCATGCATCTTTAAAAGAGGATAAGGGAAAAAGAATCAAACAAAAAAAAAAAAAAAGAAGAAGAAGAAGAAAAAAGGATAGAAACAAAGTTGTGATATTAACCTTTCTGCAGAGATAATTAAATTCAAATATTCCTTTACCTTTGATAGATCCAAAAGGCAATCCTTTCAGATGAAAAGAAAGGACATTTGATCTCCTTCTCTAAGATATTAACTAAATAGTCCTTAAATAAATTTCTGTCACAGTTTTGGGATAAAGTGTTTTGTCAGGAGAACATATTAATAGAAGAAATAGATGATCTCTTAGTCATGTTGCAATGAATTAAAGAATAATCTGACTTCTTTTTTTTTAAATAAATTTATTTATTTATTTATACTTTATTTTTTGGCTGTGTTGGGTCTTAGTTTCTGTGCGAGGGCTTTCTCCAGTTGCAGCGAGCGGGAGCCACTCTTCATCGCAGTGTGCAGGCCTCTCACCATCGCGGCCTCTCCCGTTGCGGAGCACAGGCTCCAGACGCGCAGGCTCAGTAGTTGTGGCTCACGGGCCTAGTTGCTCCACGGCATGTGGGATCTTCCCAGACCAGGGCTCGAAGCTGTGTCCCCTGCATTGGCAGGCAGATTCTTAACCACTGCGCCACCAGGGAAGCCCCCTGACTGTTCTTAATTTAGAAGAAAAAACAAGGTTAAGAACAGGTGATCAGCAGTCACTCTCTCCTTTCTCTGTTGCTCTTTCCTTGTTGTCTTTCTTATCTCCCTTGCCTTGGAAATCCAGAGGTGCTTTATATGCAACAGGTCACGTAGGGAAACGCCATGTTAGATTCATTTATTACCAGCAGAAATATTCTCCTTCCACAGAAATATATATTTAAAAAAACCTTGGGCTTCCCTGGTGGCACAGTGGTTAAGAATCCACCTGCCAATGCAGAGGACACGGGTTCGAGCCCTGGTCTGGGAAGATCCAACATGCCGTGGAGCAACTAAGCCCGTGCACCACAGCTACTGAGCCTGCGCTCTAGAGCCCCCGAACCACAACTACTGAGCCCACACGCCTGATGCCCGTGCTCTGCAACAAGAGAAGCCACCACAATGAGAAGCCTGTGCACCACAATGAAGAGTAGCCCCCGCTTGCTGCAACTAGAGAAAGCCCGCGATCAGCAATGAAGACCCAACACAGCCAAAAATAAATAAATAAAATAATTTTTAAAAAACCAAAAAACCCTAAGACAATGTTTTTTTTAAAAAAACCCTTATATGCTTACTGAAAATTTTCGGGAGGGGGGTGGAAAGATCTGCAAAGAAGGCAGTTTTACAGAGCTATGGTTGATTTTACTTGGCCACTAAAATGCAAAAGTAGTGAGTTTCTCAAATGAGTAGTATTGCATATATAGGCAGAAGATAAAAATGGAAGAATATAAATTAGTTTCTTTTCCCCAATATGAGAGAGAGAAATATCCATAGAGGTGATGGTACTTAATGGTAATATATAGGAAAGTCATATTTAATGTCAGCCTGCCAATATTTCGTAATAGAGAGTGACAAAAAATATTGATGGTCACCACCATGTTTCAAAAGATTAATAATGCATTTCATGAAATATATAAAAGTTATTTCTTGTGCATTAAAATGCATCAGTAATGTATAGTTGCATAATCCATATTAATAAAAAAAATTGACATTCTTATGCCTTGAGCTATGCAGGCAAACTCTATCTTCTCCAAAGTTGTATGGACTGAAATTACACTATGTTTAATTATCATTAGTAACAGGAATAGTAAAAACAATATCTAATTTCCTGAGTTGTTACACAGTTGACAAAGACAAAACCAAAACTGAATCTCATTCCAAAGCCTAGTCTTGTATTTATGTGGCATAATGATAATTAACATTTGCTATGATGAACTTAAGCAATTTCAAGGCATTTAATGGCTTTAGAAATCTAAAGGGTATCCAGCAATCCCACTACTGGGCATATACCCTGAGAAAACCATAATTCAAAAAGAGTCATGTACCAAAATGTTCATTGCAGCTCTATTTACAATAGCCAGGACATGTAGGCAACCTAAATGTCCATCATCAGATGAATGGATAAAGAAGATGTGGCACATATATACAATGGAATATTACTCAGCCATAAAAAGAAACGAAATGGAGTTATTTGTAGTGAGGTGGATGGACCTAGAGTCTGTCATACAGAGTGAAGTAAGTCAGAAAGAGAAAAACAAATACAGTATGCTAACACATATATATGGAATCTAAGGGAAGGAAAAAAAAAAGGTCATGAAGAACCTAGTGGCAAGACGGGAATAAAGACACAGACCTACTAGAGAATGGACTTGAGGATATGGGGAGGGGGAAGGGTAAGATGTGACAAAGTGAGAGAGTGGCATGGACATATATACACTACCAAACGTAAAATAGATAGCTAGTGGGAAGCAACCACATAGCACAGGGAGATCAGCTCTGTGCTTTGTGACCACCTAGCAGGGTGGGATAGGGAGGGTGGGAGGGAGGGAGATGCAAGAGGGAAGTGATATGGGAACATATGTATATGTATAACTGATTCACTTTGTTATAAAGCAGAAACTAACACACCATTGTAAAGCAATTATACTCCAATAAAGATGTTTAAAAAAAAAAAGAAGAAAAAAATCTAAAGGGTATCAAATTACGCATTGTAGGGTTTTAGTGTTAACTGAATTGTTCTTTATTTCATGTATTGTTAAATACTGATTATCTTTTCCATGCTTAATCACCTTTCATTTGTGGTAGAATTTTTAATTTTTACTACTTTTAAATGAATCATTCTGTATTGTATTGTTATTATTTGGATACATTTTTCTCATCTTAGCCTGTAATGGCAAAGACCTTAAGAGTCATTATTTTATTCTGCATATTGCCAAACATAGTGCCTTACAAAAACAAATCCTCAATATTTATTTTAAAACAGTGAATGAAGAATGGACTATTGGAGTAGGAAGTTCCTGGTTAAGTTTGTAGCTTAGTAGTTTCAATGTACCTCTGGTTTTAAATAATTATTTGAATTATCAGTGTTTGTGAAAATTAAAAGAATTTGTTGTTTTCTTGTGAGTACCTTTATAATGATAAAATAAAAACAATAAGAAAGCATGATTTGTTTAAAAATTGGATGATGTTTAATTGGTTTAAAGATATTCTTAATGGCAAATTTAAAAAGAATATTAAAAACATATAATTATGGTTACTATTTATAGCCATTCATTATGTACATTTTTTCTACCTAGGAATATTTAGATTTAATAAGATTAGACACACAAATAAATAAAAATTGTTTGTATTGATTGATTTTGGCATACTTGAAAATAATTGTCTGATAAGCCTTACATTTTAACATGAAAATAGGTATTAAAAGGAAAGCATAACATGTATGTAAAAAAGCAAAAAATTTAATGATGCTGAAGAAGTAATGCAGTTTTTAAAAAGGTGCTTATAGAGACCACTGAGAGAATATTTCCTGTTATTAATAATCAGTCCCATTATAACAATTCCAATGTGCATAAGATAGTAAACATACATATTTAATTAGTTTCTCAATGTAATAGGCATTTCTTCTAAAACCCTACCTATGTCTTGGGATCTTCTGGGTTTTTTAAATTGAAGTATAGTTGATTTACAATATTATATTAGTTTCAGGTGTACGACATTGTGGTTCAATATTTTTATAGATTGTACTATACTCCATTTAAAGTTATTACAAAATAACGGCTATATTTCCCTGTGCTGTACAGTATATTCTTGTTGCTTATCCATTTTATACATAGTGGTTTGTATTTCTTAATCCCATACCCCTATCTTGCCCTGCCCTCCTTCCCTCTCCCCACTGGTATCTGTGAGTCTGTTTCTGTCTTGTTATATACATTCATTTGTTTTATTTTTTAGATTCTACATGTAAGTAATGATACATGGTATTTGTCTTTCTTTGTCTGACTTGTTTCATTAAGCTTAATACTTTCTAGGTCCATGCAATTTTTTGCACATGGCAGAATTTCATTCTTTTTATAGCTGAGTAATATCCCATTATATGTTGGTATACATATACTATGTATACATATATATACCACATCTTCTTTATCCATTCATCTGTTGATGGATACTTGGATTGCTTACATTATTGGCTATTGTAAATAACAATAGACCATGCCTTGCAGCATGCGGGATTTTAGTTCCCTGACCAGGGATCAAACCTGTGCCCCCTGCATTGGGAGCACAGAGTCTTAACTACAGGAATGCCAGGTAAGTCCCAGGATCTTCTTATTTTTAGTTCTGAAGCAGCTACCAAAACTGCATCTTATTTTATATTTAACTCCATAAATATGGATTCATCTAAAAGTATAGAAAATGCATCACTTTATTTTAAAAGCTGATTATTTCCTCTTGATTCTAAACTTAACTCAGATGAATCTGTTTTGGTCTATCCTGTTTTTTTCTCATTTTTCCATAAAATTTTATGTACTTTGCTTTTTACAGTCCTATCCTCAATTCGTTAACTTGCTTTCTGAGCACTTCTAAATTATCCAAAGACCATTTTACATTTAAATTTAATGTTGAAATGGAGTTTATAACAATTAACATTGAATTATAAATTTCTCATTCTTTCATGAAGAATTCAAATGTATAAACATTCTCTTGTCATATTAATTGATTCTCAACTCTTCTCAAAAGGTAGTCAATGAGACACTATTATAATCAGTGCATATTTGTGTTTATAAATGTATATATCCCATGCTACATGTTATATTCCCTTTTTTCACTTAATAAAGTATCTCAGAGATGGAGACCTTGTACTGTTAATGCATACACATCTTTTACCATAGGACCAAAAAGGACCAACATAGGAGATGAATTAATTAATTTATTTTGAATTGCTGTAACCATTTCAAATAATCTTTTCCCCATGATTTAATTCCACAACCTTAAACAGTGTTTTAGATCAGCTTGATAAATGGTTGCTGACAACCTATGTAAATCTTGAATAAAGTAAGAGATATTAGGAGACAAGTTGACAGGTGTCCAGAATTTCAAAATTAAGAAAATTTTGAAATTTTCTTACAACTGAAAATTGTTACTGCAATTCATAAGAAATATAATGAATTATTAGAAGTTTTATTCATGTATCTAGTTAAGTGAAGGTCCAAGGGTGCAGGATGTGTTCCTTAAGAATAAATACTCCAAAACATATTCAATTTTTAGGTATTGGACTTGGAAATCATGCCTCCATTTTTAATATAATGAATGCTGAATTTAGCTAGAGCATTTGTTAAATTCCTCATTGGAAAAAATTCAAAGTATTGTTTCTCTTACAATGTGCTTAGCTAATTTAATAGACAGTTCCTATGAATAGGTTCTGTTCCTATGAATGTCTTTAGGATATTAATGAATAGATTGATATCAACATGAAGACATCTAATAAGAACTTTGTCTTTGACCTCATTCTATTCAATGGCTTTTAATAAATTATTGATTAGACAGTAAGGGTAGGAAACATAGCAGTAAGTGGAATATGTCTCAGGAAAGAAAAGAGCAATGTAAAGGAGAAGAAATGTGCATGAAGGAGATCGCATCAGACCCTGATCCACATAGCTTAGTATCCTTTAACCTTTTCAATTTCAGCATTTTTTTTTTAACATCTTTATTGGAGTATAATTGCTTTACAGTGGTGTGTTAGTTTCTGCTTTATAACAAGGTGAATCAGCTATACATATACATATATCCCCATGTCTCCTCCCTCTTGCGTCTCCCTCCCACCCTCCCTATCCCACCCCTCTAGGTGGTCACAAAGCACCGAGCTGATCTCCCTGTGCTATGCAGCTGTTTCCCACTAGCTATCTATTTTACATTTGGTAGTATTTGTAAGTCCATGCCACTCTCTCACTTTGTCCCAGCATGTTTTGAAGAAATTATTTTGTGGCTCTTTTCTTACTTTGATAGCAGATTATCATGTCAGTTAAGTATTATTCACAAGAAACCTTTCTATCATAAAAGAGTTCCCATTTTCTTAAAAGTGTAGAGTGATGGCTTATAATGTTGTGTCATTCCTTTGGGCATTTTTCCCCTAAATTTTATATACATTATTATACTTATTTTGAAATACAGAAATAGCAAAACTGAAGCACTCTTGGTTTAACCGTCAGCAGCTGATAATGGATAACACGCCGTATGAAAGCTCAAAACCAATATTCACTGAACACTGGCTTTGCCAGAGGCCTAGCAATTAACACATTACACTTCTAGATTTATATCAAGTAGGAAGCCTTGCAAAGTGTACCAAGATATACAGAACCACTCTGCATAAGTGCAAAAAACTTGAAAACTGTTCTCATAACTGCAAAATATAACGAAAACAGCAAGATGTTGTGTATTCATATGATTTAATATTATACAGCAAGGAAAATGTAATAACTAAAATTACATTTAGAAGAACCTTAGAGATGTATAATTCATGAAAGTAAAGTGCCAGAATATTTCACATAGTTAGATGGTTTTGTATAAAGTTAAAGCAAAAGTAAACAATATTTTTGGCACATACATGTGTAAGTGATGAAACTATAAGCCATGGCATACAAATTACAAAAAATAAGTAAAAAAAAAGTAATTCTATTAGGCCTATAAGAAAGAATAGTCAGGACAATTGTTTCAGTATTTGCAGATATATACGTAGAAGTGAGTTTCTCTTTTAACTCTAGAGGGCAGAACTAACATCAATGATTAGGGATTATAGGAACTTAAATTTTGACTCAGTACAGTAGAATCTTATAAACTGTAGAGGTTTCTGAAGAAGTAATGTACTGCCCATTTAAGCCTTGATATTTCTGTCTCTGAATATGTTTAGGTAGAATTTGGATTGCCACTTGTCTGAGACAATATATAATTTTCACACCATGTTTGAGACTGAATTAGATACTTTCTAAGCATCAGCTGATACCTTTTCAAAAAATGAAATTTCAAGAACTTGATTATTTTTTAATTAAAAAACACTTCAGTTGTCAAAATACACTGCAATCTCAAAGTTTTCCTTGTAACATATAAAAATGATGTGAACTATTTACTTAAATTTACCTGAACCTGGAAAATAGTAAAATATGGCTAAACATTACACTTCTTTAGAAAAAAATTAAATGACCTTGAAATAAGAATTTTCTAAAATATTAGAAATAGAAATAGAATTCTCAAAGACATTGAATAAGACTACTGATGGCAGCAGATGCATTAGGTAAAAGTGGCAGGAGCCTGGCTGCAGTAAAGTTTCTAATCCTTTTCACTGCGGTAGTTTTCTCTGCTGTGTTCTCGAGTAATCCTTGTTAACAATTAGATTGACAGAAATGAGTACCAAGGTTCTAAATGCTAATCTGTCTCTCTCTCTTTCCAGGGCTCCACTTATCTCAGCACCCGGTATCCCTGCTCAGCCAGCCCCTGCCAGCCTTCTCCAGATTTTAATCAGGTATTGGCACTTGGCCCTTAGTGATTTGGCTTCAGAGGAACTTTCCTTGCAATGCTGAAGAGTTCATTTAACCTTGATCACAGTTTATCGTAATGTTTTGTTGTTCGCTTAGTTTATCCCTCGGGAAAGAGTTGTTACTGATAACTCTGTTCACAATCATCAATAGATTATACCAAACAAAAAATACATGTGAAGTGACACTAGCCATCCTCTGCAATACCTAACCAAGTTCAGTGAAAACTCAGAAAAGACTGCACAACCTACCCTTTCATTTGTTCATAGCAATATCTGCAAACAAAAATAGGCTTTCTTGATGTCATAGATTATTAATATTAAAGGTTTTGATCCATATTTTCTTTCCATATTTAGATATATAGTTTGCACTGGGACAATTCCCTCATAAGAGTCTTATTTCAAAAAGAAAAAAAATATATCTTAAACATGTAGTTTAAGATAAAAAAATAATATTTCAGATTTTAAATGTTAGTGTGCTTTTTTCTTTCATTCTTTTCAAAAAAATGTTTAAAGGAGGATGGTTGAGGTATATGTTAACAATTTAATCCTAATTAGTATATTTAGTTTGGAAGATCTTGGTTTCCATATAGAGCTAAGAATTATCCTGACTTTTAGTGACCTTTCTCAAGGCTACAAAATCCATTTGAGAAATACGATATGAAGGAGCTTTAAAATATGGTAACTGTATAAACCTCACATATTTCAAACTGAAATAATAAACTAGTACTGAAAAGCACATCCAAATTAGCAGCAGTAGATCTGTAATGTATCCATAATGTCAGGTTAACTA
The DNA here is from genome assembly GCF_965194825.1 of Balaenoptera physalus. NCBI lineage: Eukaryota > Metazoa > Chordata > Mammalia > Artiodactyla > Balaenopteridae > Balaenoptera > Balaenoptera physalus. Next base: position 7,911,970 of record NC_138893.1, read on the forward strand.
ATATCAGAATGAGCATTAGGTTTCATTTTTATTTTCTGTGTCCCAGGACTTTACACAATTCCTGAAAGACTATTTTAATAATGAAGTAAATAAATTATAATTTATTCTGACTAAGAAATAGAAAATACTAGAAATATTTAACAAATCAAACTAAGAAATAATTACTAACTCATGTATAGTAGTAAATGTGTTGATTAATAAAGTGTCCTGTGTGTATATATATGTGTGCATGTGTGTGTATAAACGATATATATGATTGCATATATACATACATATTCTTTAATTTTATTACAAATTCAATAGTACTATGAGAAATTATAAATATTATGGTTTATATAAACATTTCTTAATAATAAAAATAGATTTTATTTATTTCAGTGCTTAAAATTAATTTAAATATTCTATAATACATTATTAAATATGCCCCATATTTTACAAAACTGTGAATATATGATAATTTTAAGAATTAAATACTTTTTAAATGAAGATATAATTTTATTATTTACAGTGATAGACTGATATTTTTAAAATGTATTGTTCTCCTAAGATTTGAAAAACTAAGTAAATAAAACATTATCAAATCACATTACCTATAATTTTAGACAATAATACATTTTTATTTAAGCCAAAAAGCAAAATTCATTGGGATTGACATATATACACTAATATGTATAAAATGGATAACTAGTAAGAACTTGCTGTGTAAAAAAATAAATAAAATTAAATTTAAAAAAAAAGCAAAATTCAGGGCAGAGCTAATTCCTTCCGTAATGAGGTAAGCTCAGTTTTAAAGGATTTTTATCCAACATTTAAGAATAATAAAATTTTGATTAAAATTTATTAAAGTTTTTGCTACGACTCAAAAAGACACATTCAGACTTCTAAAACTTACTTAAAAGAAAAATCTGACTTTCTTAATGCTTTAGAGTGTACTAGGAGAAAAGTAGTTATTTATTTTATAAAATTATGAAATAACAAAAATATTTCTGATTGATTATTATTTCCTTACTTTTGAAAGGCATGTATACACATTAGGTAGTTGATTATTACTCATACAACCAGGACAGCATAAGCACATGATCAGTTTTTTTAAAGAGCAGGTACTGTTTTGAAATCTGGAGAACAATGGAAGTAACTAGATGAAAAACAGAGGTAGAGGTTGACTTTGAAAATAAGGAGTACAGCCAATTCGCCAAGATTAAAAAGAAAGAAGGGGAATGTCTGTGGTTAACTTATACAGGAAATAAGGAGAACAGTGGGGTTCATATTTTATACCTTTCATTTTTTTAATAAACTTGGCAACTATATTTCCAAAAGAGCATAATACATTTTTGTAATCCACCAGGCCTAATCAGGAACATTTCCTTACTGCTCCTATCCATAGCCATTTATGGATAAATAGTATGTGTATCATATAAGGGATAAGGCAAGTGGTGGACAGGGAGGGGGGTAAATTAAAAGCTCACAAATAGCCCTCCACTTAAAAACAAACAAACAAACAAAAAAACGGAGCAAAATGCAGGATGTAACCTGCATTATAGACATTTCCATAACAGAAAAGATCCTCTCAATCACTTCCATTTCTTACCAGAATCAGAAAAATAAAATAAAATTTTACTTAGCTTTGATTTCCACAAACAAGAGATGAAAAAGAAAAAATGTGTTTTCTGATTTAAAAGTCTACATGGTAGGTGACATCATAGAAAATAGCAGACTTGGTAGCTCCATGGGCCTATCCTTCACAGAACTAGAACAAAAAATTTCACAATTTGTATGGAGACACAAAAGACCCCGAATAGCCAAAGCAATCTTGAGAACAAAAAATGGAGCTGGAGGAATCAGGCTCCCTGACTTCAGACTATATTACAAAGCTACAGTAATCAAGACAGTTTGGTACTGGCACAAAAACAGAAATATAGATCAATGGAACAGGGTAGAAAGCCCAGAGATAAACCCACGCACATATGGTCACCTTATCTTTGATAAAAGAGGCAAGCATATCCAGTGGAGAAAAGACAGCCTCTTTAATAAGTGGTGCTGGGAAAATTGGACAGGTACATGTAAAAGTATGAAATTAGAACACTCCCTGACACCATACACAAAAATAAACTCAAAATGGATTAAAGACCTAAGTGTAAAGCCAGACACTATCAAACTCTTAGAGGAAAACATAGGCAGAACACTCTATGACATACATCACAGCAAGATCCTTTTTGACCCAGCTCCTAGAGAAATGGAAATAAAAACACAAATAAACAAATGGGACCTAATGAAACTTCAAAGCTTTTGCACAGCAGAGGAAACCATAAACAAGACCAAAAGACAACCCTCAGAATGGGAGAAAATATTTGCAAATGAAGCAACTGACAAAGGATTAATCTCCAAGATTTACAAGCAGCTCATGCAGCTCAATAACAAAAAAACAAACAATCCAAAAATGGGCAGAAGACCTAAATAGACATTTCTCCAAAGAAGATATACAGATGGCCAACAGACACATGAAAGAATGCTCAACATCATTAATCATTAGAGAAATGCAAATCAAAACTACAATGAGGTATCATCTCACACCGGTCAGAATGGCCATCATCAAAAAATCTAGAAACAATAAATGCTGGAGAGGGTGTGGAGAAAAGGGAACCCTCTTGCACTGTTGGTGGGAATGTAAATTGATACAGCCACTATGGAGAACGGTATGGAGGTTCCTTAAAGAACTACAAATAGAACTACCATACGACCCAGCAATCCCACTACTGGGCATATACCCTGAGAAAACCATAATTCAAAAAGAGTCATGTACCAAAATGTTCATTGCAGCTCTATTTACAATAGCCAGGACATGGAAGCAACCTAAGTGTCCATCATCGGATGAATGGATAAAGAAGATGTGGCACATATATACAATGGAATATTACTCAGCCATAAAAAGAAATGAAATGGAGGTATTTGTAATGAGGTGGATGGAGTTAGAGTCTGTCATACAGAGTGAAGTAAGTCAGAAAGAGAAAAACAAATACAGTATGCTAACACATATATATGGAATCTAAGGGAAAAAAAAAAAAGGCCATGAAGAACCTAGTGGCAAGATGGGAATAAAGACACAGACCTACTAAAGAATGGACTTGAGGATATAGGGAGGAGGAGGGGTGAGATGTGACAGGGTGAGAGAGTGTCATGGACATATATACACTACCAAATGTAAAATAGATAGCTTGTGGGAAGCAGCCACATAGCACAGGGAGATCAGCTCGGTGCTATGTGACCGCCTGGGGGGGTGGGATCGGGAGGGTGGGAGGGAGGGAGATGCGGGAGGGAGGCGATATGGGAACGTGTGTATATGTGTAGCTGATTCACTTTGTTGTAAAGCAGAAACTAACACACCATTGTGAAGCAATTATACTTCAATAAAGATGTTTAAAAAAAAAAAAAAAGTCTACATGGTAGGTGACATCATAGAAAATAGCAGACTTGGTAGCTCCATGGGCCTATCCTTCCATAAGAAGATAAAAAAATCCAGGAAACATTCTATGAATAAACTTTGTCAGAACTCTGGAAAGCAGTCAGAGGTTTACAGGAACCAAGATAGTGCTGAATCAACACTGAAGGCAACTTCAGATAGTAGGGAAGCTTTGTGACCTTTGTGCTTGCTTCTACCCCAACCCCACCACTGGCTCAGTGGTGATCTTGAGGATGGAGGCTTGTGTTCCTAGTATGGGATGCTGGTCACTGGTTCTGAAGGGAGAAGAGCCAACTTTACGTTCAATGAATCGGTTCTACTGAGTCTGGGGACTCCTTAAAAAGGTGATACAAGGAGCTTGTCTTTGTTTCAGCTAACTCAGAACCCATGAAAGTTGAAAAAGTGGTGAGAATTCCTTGAGAACAAAATAATACGAAAAAACAATATGCAGCCACCTGAGGCAAGATATTGCAGTTGAGGAAAATAAGAGCACTGAAAACCTGGGGGGAAAGTTGGGGAGAAAGTGTCTGGGAAATTAAGGCACTCAAAAGCACTTGTGTATGCAGGGGAATTTAAAAAGCCACATGCATGCCCAAAGTAGTACACATGTTCAGAAAAGGCCAGAAAGACACTAAGTTTTCACCCATGGCTGACTGATCTATGGACTCAGTGAAAGTAAGAATTGAAAGCTAAGGCAGATTTGTAAATAGGAAATAGACTGGCTGAGTGTTGAAGTGGCCCAGCACAGAGCCAATTTTCAGGGACTATAGAGGTTTCTTTTTTCTTTTCCATATATCTATCTTCATCTTTTTTTGGCTCCTGGCATTGATGAAAATCTTTGTCAAAACCCTAGCTGACAAGCTAAGGAACCAAGAATTCAGAGGCCACACATGACACAGAATATAGACTTTACAAGAATAGTTTAGAAACAAACAGCCACAGAGCAAAGCAAGACACAAAACAAACCCTGAGGAGGGGAAATAATCTGACTTTTAGAGTTACTGCATTATAATATCCAAAAGGTCAAGTTTTCAACAAAACATTAGAAAGCATAAAAAGAAACAAAAAATAAGGGCTATCAGAGAAAAAATAACTTAAATGTCCCTGTGGAAATAAACATTGGACTTAAATCAACTATCTTATATATGTTCAAAGACTAACAGAAACCACGGACAAAGAGTTAAAGGAAACCAGGAGAATGATGTGTGAACAAATAGGGAATTTCAATAAAGAGATATAAAATATAAAAAGAAACTAAATAAAAAGTCTGGAGCTGAAAAAGTACAATAATTGAAGCAAAAAACTCACTAGAGGGTATCAGAGCAGGTGTGCATAGGTAGAAGAAAAAATCCGTGAATTTGAAGATAGGTAAGTTGAAATTATTTACTCTGAAGAGCAGTAAGAAAAAAGAATGAAGTAAAATGAACCGAGCCTAAGAGACCTCTGTGACACCATCTAGCATAACAACATACACATAAAACGAATCTCAGAAGTAAAGGAGAGGGAGAAAAGCGCACAAAGAACATTTGAGAAATAATGGCAGAAAACTTCTCAAGTTTGATAAAAGACACAAATGTCTACATTCAAGCAGCTTACAATTTTCAAGAATAATAAATGCAAAGAGAACCATGCTGAGACATATTATAATCAAATTATCAAAAGACAGAGCCCCTCAAAAAATCTTGAAAGCAGCAAGAGAGAAGCAATTCATCAGTGTAAGGGACCCTCAAAAGATTAAAGTCTGATTTCTGAACAGAAACTATAAGGGCCAGAAGGGAGTGTGATGATGTGCTTCAAGTGCTAAAGAAGAAAAAAAAAATACAACTGTCAACCAAGAATTCTACATCTGGCTATACTATCCTTTACAATGAGTGATAAATTAAGACATTCTCAGATAAACCAAGCTGAGGGAGTTTGTGACTAGCAGACCTGCCCAACAAGAAATGCTGCAGGGATTCCTTTGGTATGAAATAAAAGGACAAGAGACAGTAATTTGAAGCCAGAAGAAGAAATAAAGAATTCTGGTACAGTTAACAACAAAAGGCAAAGATAAAGCCAGTATTATTGTGTTTGGGACTTGTAAATTCTCTTTTTATTTCCTATATATCTCTGGAAGACGAAGAATGAATAAGTGGTAATTGTATGATCACTAGAAGGCAGGATCCTTTATGGGAAGAACTACTTCTAAGTTCAGATTACTGGACCTTGATTCATGAGACTGCTTCACCTGATTTTGAGTGGAGCCTAAGAATTTGAAAACCTTTCGTTTTTGAAAGCTTATACGATTCTTTTGTGCAGATAGTTTCTCTTAGAGACACCTTCATCAAGAATTAATTTTGATGGGAAGGTCTGGGCTTGGCTTTGTTTATGCCTTGCTCAGAAGTTTAAAAAATGTCAATTCTGTATATTCTAGTTATTGAAATAAAAACTAATTGAGTGATTTTCATCCCAACATTCCACATTATTATGAGTGATAATGAGGTTTAGATAAAATTCTTTGAGCAAGCCAGAGGGATCTAATTCATAAATGAGAAAACAATTTTAATAAATAAAAATCAAAGGACAGAGATTTTCCTGCCCCCTTTATAGTGAAAAAAACAAAAATGAAGATCTGTGTATCCATATAATTTCACAGCTTGATTTTATATTTTAGAAACCCACAAAAATGTATTGGAAGAAAAAAGAATTACAGGCATTATTATTTAACACAGCAGGAGTGACTTGTTCGGAGTTCTTCTGAGATCAAGGAGTTGCTTACCTCAAAGTACATTTTACTGTGCCTGCATTGTAAAATCTATTGAGCCAAACAAAAGCAAAGTGGTATGAATCATGCTATCAAAATGAGGCAACTGTCAAAGCTGATAGGTTGAGTGGTTCTAGTAAACACTGTTTGGACGTAATGGATCTAGTTAACTTTTTCTTTTCTATTATAAGCATAATAAAGGAAAAATTAGTGTCCCATATTTGTATCTGTTTTTTATGTTAGATTTCAATTTGCCCATGAAGGTGATCCTTAAGGATATACTATATGAAAGTCATTGTAAGAAATAGTTTCTGTTTAGCAAGCCTGCATACATGGAAATTATTTGAAAGGCCAGTGTATACATGGTACAGTTTTGGCTGACTAGAACTCATGTTACCTGGAAGAGACAAAGAAATTGTATTCACATAAGGAAAAGCTGATCCTTTGAATATTATTTTTTGGTTGACTTAGTCTCTTATCTACTGCAGAACTCACTAACTTAACCAAATTATTGGTCAAGAACCAGCTTCCAACATATAGTTATTTAACTAAAGGTAAAAAGTAGCAATTCATAAATGATACTGATTGACTGGAAAAGTAGATATTTTATATAGAAAGAAGTTGTAGAAAATTTTAAAATAAGTTTAAAAAGTAGCACGAACATATAAGGTAAATCCTGAATTGACTGATTTTTATTTCTAGATTGATTTCCATATTTACATATATAGCATTCAGAACTTTTATATGCAGGTTGCAAGAACCACCACAAATTTGTATTAGAACACTTTTGTCATTAATATACACAGTCCCATAACTTGGGTTTTTTTTTTTTTTTCTTTTTAACATCTTTATTGAAGTATAATTGCTTTACAATGGTGTGTTAGTTTCTGCTTTATAACAAAGTGAATCAGTTATACATATACATATGTTCCCATATCTCTTCCCTCTTGCATCTCCCTCCCTCCCACCCTCCCTATTCCACCCCTCTAGGTGGTCACAAAGCACCGAGCTGATCTCCCTGTGCTATGCGGCTGCTTCCCACTAGCTTTCTATTTTACATTTTGGTAGTGTATATATGTCCATGACACTCTCTCACCCTGTCACATCTCACCCCTCCCCCTCCCCATATCCTCAAGTCCATTCTTTAGTAGGTCTGTGTCTTTATTCCCATCTTGCCACTAGGTTCTTCATGACCTTTTTTTTTTTTTTTCCTTAGATTCCATATATGTGTGTTAGCATACTGTATTTGTTTTTCTCTTTCTGACTTACTTCACTCTGTATGACAGACTCTAACTCCATCCACCTCATTACAAATACCTCCATTTCATTTCTTTTTATGGCTGAGTAATATTCCATTGTATATATGTGCCACATCTTCTTTATCCATTCATCCGATGATGGACACTTAGGTTGCTTCCATGTCCTGGCTATTGTAAATAGAGCTGCAATGAACATTTTGGTACATGACTCTTTTTGAATTATGGTTTTCTCAGGGTATATGCCCAGTAGTGGGATTGCTGGGTCATATGGTAGTTCTATTTGTAGTTCTTTAAGGAACCTCCATACCGTTCTCCATAGTGGCTGTATCAATTTACATTCCCACCAACAGTGCAAGAGGGTTCCCTTTTCTCCACACCCTCTCCAGCATTTATTGTTTCTAGATTTTTTGATGATGGCCATTCTGACCGGTGTGAGATGATACCTCATTGTAGTTTTGATTTGCATTTCTCTAATGATTAATGATGTTGAGCATTCTTTCATGTGTCTGTTGGCCATCTGTATATCTTCTTTGGAGAAATGTCTATTTAGGTCTTCTGCCCATTTTTGGATTGGGTTGTTTGTTTTTTTGTTATTGAGCTGCATGAGCTGCTTGTAAATCTTGGAGATTAATCCTTTGTCAGTTGCTTCATTTGCAAATATTTTCTCCCATTCTGAGGGTTGTCTTTTGGTCTTGTTTATGGTTTCCTCTGCTGTGCAAAAGCTTTGAAGTTTCATTAGGTCCCATTTGTTTATTTGTGTTTTTATTTCCATTTCTCTAGGAGCTGGGTCAAAAAGGATCTTGCTGTGATGTATGTCATAGAGTGTTCTGTCTATGTTTTCCTCTAAGAGTTTGATAGTGTCTGGCTTTACACTTAGGTCTTTAATCCATTTTGAGTTTATTTTTGTGTATGGTGTCAGGGAGTGTTCTAATTTCATACTTTTACATGTACCTGTCCAATTTTCCCAGCACCACTTATTAAAGAGGCTGTCTTTTCTCCACTGGATATGCTTGCCTCTTTTATCAAAGATAAGGTGACCATATGTGCGTGGGTTTATCTCTGGGCTTTCTACCCTGTTCCATTGATCTATATTTCTGTTTTTGTGCCAGTACCAAACTGTCTTGATTACTGTAGCTTTGTAATATAGTCTGAAGTCAGGGAGCCTGATTCCTCCAGCTCCATTTTTTGTTCTCAAGATTGCTTTGGCTATTCGGGGTCTTTTGTGTCTCCATACAAATTGTGAAATTTTTTGTTCTAGTTCTGTGAAAAATGCCAGTGGTAGTTTGATAGGGATTGCATTCAATCTGTAGATTGCTTTGGGTAGTATAGTCATTTTCACAATGTTGATTCCTCCAATCCAAGAACATGGTATATCTCTCCATCTATTTGTATCATCTTTAATTTCTTTCATCAGTGTCCTATAATTTTCTGCATACAGGTCTTTTGTCTCCTTAGGTAGGTTTATTCCTAGATATTTTATTCTTTTTGTTGCAATGGTAAATGGGAGTGTTTTCTTAATTTCACTTTCAGATTTTTCATTATTAGTATATAGGAATGCAAGAGATTTCTGTGCATTAATTTTGTATCCTGCTACTTTACCAAGTTCATTGATTAGCTCTAGTAGTTTTCTGGTGGCAGTTTTAGGATTCTCTATGTATAGTATCATGTCATCTGCAAACAGTGACGGTTTTACTTCTTCTTTTCCGATTTGGATAACTTGGGTTTTAATGAGAAACATTTAAAATTACTTTGACGGTAATATGAAGATTCAGTGGCAAAATGAGCTCAGTTTTCTAGGGGCAGTGTTGTCCTTATAATTTTATCACTTTTTATTCCCATGTTCAATGAAAACATGTAGCATTGGAAGATAAGGCATTCTCACTACCACTCAGTACCGTGTGCTCTGGATCTATCTATAGAAAGGAGAAACTTACTCTAAAAATACTTTCTGAAGATTAAAATAAGTTTCCCTCTGTTTTCCTGTTCCAGTAGGGTTCGTGGATCACAATGATTCATGAATGGCTTTAAAGATTTCTAAAAACTTCCTGAAATTACATGTAGAAATGTTGTCTGAAAACGCTCTTCTGTTTGAGAGCTCCTGTTATCACATTTTCAAAGAGGTTGTGACTACTAAATACTGACAAAAACAACTGGCAAAAAATAGAAATCTGATCTAGATATTAGAACAATACTATTCAATATCTCTCTGTAGTAGATATTTAGAAACAGGCATAACTGAATTCATCACTCATACCACACACAAAAGAATCACTCCAAATGTATCAGAAATCTAAATCTAGGGGCTTCCCTGGTGGCGCAGTGGTTGAGAATCTGCCTGCCAATGCAGGGAACACGGGTTCAAGCCCTGCTCTGGGAGAATCCCACATGCCACGGAGCAACTGGGCCCGTGAGCCACAACTACTGAGCCTGCGCGTCTGGAGCCTGTTCTCCACAACAAGAGAGGCCGTGATAATGAGAGGCCCGTGCACCGCGATGAAGAGTGGCCCCCGCTCACCGCAACTAGAGAAAGCCCTCGCACAGAAACGAAGACGGAACACAGCCAAAAATTAATTAATTAATTAATTAATTAATTTTTAAAAAACTATTAATTAAAAATAAAAAAAGAAATCTAAATCTAAGTACTAAAACCCTGCAAGTCTTCGAAGAAAATAAATGTAAAAATAATGTTGATTCTCTTATAACATAGCTATGATGGCAAGTATTTTAACTATGACTTAAAAATCTAGATGCAATAAAAAATTAAGTTCAACCACTTAGAAAGGAGGAAAATTTTTAGAATAGAAAGAAAAAATACTCTAAGCAAAACCAAAAATCAAATGACAAATAGGAGAAACTATTTGCAGGTTTTATCATAAAAAGTATTAATATCTGGAAATACTAAGAATCTAAAAACAGGATATAAAGGAACAGAAATCCAGTAAAAGCAAAAATGGGAAAATATTAAGAAACAATTTACAAAAATATATAAATATAACACTTAAACCCAGGAAACTATTCTCACCTTGATCCCTAATAAATAAAGCAAACAATACTACTATGTTATTATTTTTCACCTATTATTTTATCAAAAATTCAAAATGTGGTAAAATATTCTGGAGGTGTAGGGAAACATACATTAACATATGCATAAATGCATATAAACATAATACAGAAGTTAAAAAATAAGAAGGTATTGTTGACAATGCATGCAAATGGAATAATAAAATTTAAAAATCCCCATTTTGCAATCATCCTAATAATAACCAACTCGAGCAAGAATCATGAATGGCTGCTAAAGTTAAAGGGCAATTGTTTATAGCATCTACTCTCAGATTACTCATTTATCATAAAAGGAATAAAACTATTTTAACAGTGGAGAAATTGAATAGTCAACACCTTACTTAGCTATGTGATCAGAGTTAATATCACTGATACAGAACCAAGCTGACATCATGCCCCGGATAAGATGCAGTGAAATAAATACAAAATTATTCATACAGTATTCTTGATAAAAATGCATAAACTGGATCTAATCATGAGGAAACAATTATGCAAACCTAAGATGAGGAACATTTTTCAAAAATACTAACTTATTCATTTAAATAATAGCAATGAGGGGACTTCCCTGGTAGTGCAGTGGTTAAGACTCCTTGCTCCCAATGCAGGGGGCCCCGGGTTCGATCCCTGGTCAGGGAACTAGATCCCATATGTATGCTGCAACTAAGAGTTCACACGCCACAACTAACGAGCCCACGTGGTGCAACAACTAAGAAGCTGGTGAGCCACAACTAAGGAGCCCGCCTGCCACAACTAAGACTGGTGCAACCAAATAAATAAATAAATAAAAAATAGCAATGATAGAAACGCAAAGAAAGACTGAGAACTGGTTGGTTCACAATTAACAGAGACCATAGGGATGTGATAAATGTGGTATATTTCCATGGATTTGATTCTAATTAAAAAAAGAGAATCACTATAAATGATGTTATTGAAACAGTTCACAAAATTTGAGTATAATCTTTATATTAGATAGTAGTATTATTCATTATATTGCTTCCTAATTTTAGTTGTACTTTGGTTATGTAAGAGAATTTTCCTGAAATGCTGACAGGAAGTATTTAACTCTATACTATAATTAAAACATAAAGTTTAGAGAATTTATCATTCACCCACATGATATGTCCTTGTTCAGAGAACAATAAATAATAAAAGTATTTCGTTAGCTCAACCCCCAAAATGCTATTTTTGTACCATACCGTAATAAATAATAACAGAAGAAATAATACTAATGCTATTATCAGAGCATAAGCCATCTCAATCCTCAAGTTTATATTGCAAAGAAAATGTTCTAGTCTTCATTTTCTAAATAAAGTTCAGGGACAAATAAATAAAAAAACAAATAATCATCCCATTTCTGAAAACAGTTCATGCAAGTTTACTAATTTGTGCAGTATTTCTCATCTAGAACTGGTGAGGCTGGGATTGGGCTAAAGTGAGTGTAATTCCAAGGTTTATCATGTAATACCCAAACCTTTCTATCTGCATGAGCTGGGCTATGGACTTGGATGAAACTGAAGTTAAAAAAAAAAGTCTTACTTCAAGTATAAATAAATTAGATAATAGACAAGCAAACATTTTGTTTACTGTATTCTCAGTAACACGGCAGGTGATGATATATAGAGTCAAAAGTTTAAGGGATGTCCCTGGTGGTCCGGTGGTTAAGACTTTGCCTTCCAGTGCAGGGGTTGTGGGTTCAGTCCCTGGTCAGGGAGCTAAGATCCCACATGCTTCGTGACCAGAAAAACCAAAAAGCATAAAACAGAAGCAATATAGTAACAAATTCAATAAAGACTTTAAAAATGGTCCACATCAAAAATTTAAAAATCTTTAAAAAAAAAGTTTAAGAGTTTATGGACTAGTTGGAAAATAAAACAACTATGTAAGGGACAATGGAGGCAATTTGAGCAACTAGTAGAAAACTGATTATTTTTGTGTCCTCCTCTTCTCCTTTACCTAATGTTTAAAGATTTACCTTAAAGTTCTCCTAATCCAGGATATCAGGATTCTTTTCTATGTGTTATAATTTTATGGTTTGTAAACACCCCATACCAATTCCTCTTCCCATGAAAGAAGTGTCTTGAGCATATTATGTTAGTGTTTTCAGTGATTTTCAAAAACAATAACAAAACACTCTTATTTTCAGGAACAAAGTTTTGAGAATTGTGGAATCAATCCTTTTAACTGCATTGTGATCTCGTTATTTCAATAGTATAAAAGCCGTCAGTATTTCAGACAGTGCTTCCTGTAATGAACTTTTACATGGCTTGGAGGGAGATCTTCATCATTAGAATGTAAAGTCAATGAGATCCATGATTTAGATTGGGGTAAGCATTAGGAATTTGAGAAATATGGGACTAAAAATATTGATTAGGCTTAAAGGCAAAAAGACATGGGCTGTGAAGGTGAAAATGGACAGCATGAAAGTTAAATTCAATGAAGCCAACCTTTAGGACAGGTTTGAGCAAATGTAATTATATATCAGAGAAGATTAGCAGGATGTGTTCCTAGAATTCATGAGGGAATGATTAATTTAGAGTCTATGTCTTCCACCTCTTTATTTGGGAATATTACCATCTTTTACAAATCCTTGTTGAATATTTCCTTGCATAAAATATTTAATATTTATATTGTTTTAAAAGAAGGTATATCTATTTTTAAGTTAGAATTGTTATATAGACAAAATTCAAAACAAGGAACTGAAAAGGAAATTGATATAGTGCTCAACAAATCCATAGAAATTTGACTCCGCTTATTTTTAAATAACTTCTCTTTTATATTTGGCTGACTTTTACATGCTAGGTGCCAGACTTTCATCTTCTAGATAACCTTCTGGTCATTTCATACTTAATAAGCAATGCTGTTAGGGAACTTAAAAAAAAAATCATCATTATCCAGCAGATTAAATGAAATACAATAGATTAATTTGGACATCTGCAAAACAGAGATACTTTTCACCTATAGTGAGGTAGGGATTCATATAAACAAAGGTCTACATAGGCATAGTTGAAATTGCAGAGTCTGGGTAGTATACTGATTTAATAGAATGATTAAGCATAGCCAGTTCAATGTAAGGAAGCCCATTATATGTTCTTACCATCAACATATACTTGTGCTTGTCTTGATGAAGAACTTACAGATAAGAATAACCAAACAAAAAGAAAACCTTTCAAACTAGAAATATAAAAACTCACAGATGTGCTTGCAGAAAAAACATTTTTTTTTAAAAAAAGACTTTGCATAGGGGAACCACTGCCAAAGAACCAACAGATACTTCCCTTTGAATAACATGTTTTCCTATGAACCAAATGCGTTATTACTATCAAAAAGTTCCTGAGCAATACATCATTCTTTATGAAAATTATTTCAATGGACTTCCTTTAAAACAAAATTAAAGGCAGTTAGATTTTTTAAATTAAGTTTAAGCTTGTGGTATTATTATTTGGAATTAGTTTTAGTCAGTGATGCATTTAATTTAATCTAGAGCACCCACTGTGGAGATTTGCCATTCTTTTTGACTACGTAGCATCTGAATCACATTTTCTGCTTTGGGAATTCCCCACTTTATGAAGGGGGGAGCCTGCCTGCCACTGTAAAGTTTGAAGGAGCCAAGTACTTTCCCAGCACGCCTATATCATGTGACAAGCTTTGTCTATCACATGTTTTTCTCTCCAGAATTTGAATTTCTACAATGCAGCAGCTACTTCTTGATATCTTTCTTACCTGATGTCTGCATCTACTCAGATTCTTATGGATGGAAGTGACAGAAATTCTGGCAGCAGCTCACCTTAGTTGTGGGAGCTCTGTCCTCTGTGGCATCTCTGCCCAAAAGTGATGCAAGTGATATTTTCACAGGACAAACTCTACAGAATAAAACAGAGCTTATTCATTTATTTGTCTTTGGATACACGTCTATGAACTGCTGTTCTCAGTTTTCCTGGCTATTATGGAGCAATCGTGAGGAACTAAGAACCCTGGCTAATAATGAGCATCTTCAAGAAGCTTGCTTCTAATTAGTAATTGTAAAAGGATAGGCAAGGTTTAGATGGAGATACTTCTGCTTATACAACTAAAGAGCAGTTGACATTAAATTAAAAACGATACTACTCTTCATATCCCTCCCCTATCATTGCTAAAGCAAAAACTTCTTTTTTTTTTTAACAAGACTTTAAATAATTATTTGGTGTTAACTTTCTCTTGCATCACTGTTCATCACATTAATTTTCACCTTATTCCTCATTAACAAAAAATTGAAAAAAGAATTTAGCTCAGAGATTCCACTCTGAATTCTGAGGTTGGGGAGCTTATCAGAATATATATTTTAATAACCAATAGTGTATATTTATGTAGTTGAAGAGAGTATCACTGCAAATATTCAGTTATTTAATCCATATTAAGGAACTGTAATGTAAGAAGAAAAAATCTAGGTGATTACCTAGACTGAGACAAAAAAGTTAAGATGTTCAAGTACTTTGTATTATATAATATATTCTTCTGAATTATCAATTACTTCTGCATCAGTCGAGCCATATAAAATCAGCATGTTGTTTAGAAAATTAGAATAGGAAAGTAAATGTTTTTACACTAAGCACCATGGTACAGAAGATGATTTTCAATAATTTTTGAAAAAACAGCAGTTTTCTTTTGTCTTTTTGGATTACCTCCCTCACCATCTTCTAGAAGCTGTTTATAATGACCTTACAGATTTACTTTGCTTCACAAATCACCCATCCTTCAGCAAAACAGTCTGATAAGAGGAAAATTATTTATAATTCAGAAAATAGCAAATGTTTGATATTTAAAGGAAATGATAAATTGCATTATATATATATTTATGTTCTCAAGATCTAGGACCATATGTTTACTGTTTTCTTTAAGCATCATAGTAATTGAAAATAGTGTTTAGCATTGATATTATATATTTATGTAATTGAAATTGTGTCCGTCATTAAATTGTGCTTAAAGTGAGAGCAATTTAATTATATCTGTGTTACTCTAGAAAGGACAACACAGCTTTAAAAAAGGAGATAATGGGACTTCCCTGGCGGTCCTGTGGTTGGTACTCTGCCTTCCCACTGCAGGGGTCACGGGTTCGCTCCTTGGTTGGGGAACTAGGATCCTGCATGCTGCATGGCCAAATAAATTAATTAATTAATTTTTAAAAAGGAGATAGTATTCTACTTCTCTAATGGCAAAGGAACTTATTTAAGAGACAATACAAAATTAGGGAAAAATATGAAAAATAACTCCTTGAAGACATTAAAGAGTGAGTAAAAGGTAAGAACTGGAGGTAATGCCATCCTAGAAAGAAGAGAATCACTCTAGGTAAAATAAAACCTACATTTAATTGGCTGGCTCACTGAATGCACTTCCAAATTTGGGCCCACAGAGAGAGAACACTCACATAAAAATCAGACATCTTATTTGCCTGAGAAGTTAGAGTTTGGGGCTGCCTTAGAGCTTGGTTACTAAAAGGGAAAATCCTGGAAAGAAGAAAGTCCATGTGTGGTAAAGCAAAATCAGATTACAAATTTCACCACATTCTTAGATGACTACAAAATGCACATGAACAATCCAACCCCAAAGTACCGAAGTAAAGTAATAAGTAAGTAATAGGTAGAGAAAGTCTAGAATACTCTCTGTTTCTCTCAATTTTGGTTTCCAGTTCCCCCGTTGGTGTGCTGTCTCACCCTTTGAGGTAGCTGCTTTTATATAAGAACTGCCGACCTGAGCTCCCACACCCTAGACACCAGGCTTTGTCTTCTGTGTCCCAGGTTAGCGTTTGGATTATGGTTTGTACTCCACCTTTGGCAGGTAACCTCGGAACGTTAATGGGCTCTATGCCAATTTACCTTTCTGAATTCACACTTTTTTCTCCTTCCTTTCATCCTTCCTTCTTTCTTTCCTTCCCCCCTTCCTTTTTCTTTCTTTTACCTCTAAGAATATTTCCTATTTTTCTCCCTGCTAAATCATCCATGAAAAAAGTTAAATACATTTTTATACCCAATTATAGTTGCTCAATATGAGAAAGGCTTCTCTGAGTAGTACCTTGAGAAAGAGAAGCTCATTGCATAGTTTTAGCAAAGTATTAAGAAGTGCATTTTGTTGACTGGAGATCAAGTTTATTCTGCCGTATGATTCAATCAGAGGTTCCATGATTCAATAGTTAAGGTTTTGTTTTGTTTTGTTTTTTACTGTCTCAGAGAAATACTCATCAAAGGATTTTCACTGAAGACAATTGACTGACTGATCATGTTATTTAACTATTATATTAGAATAAGTCATCTCAGTTGTTTCCCATTTGTTCATAGAAAGCTTCACAAAGATCAATAAATCACTCACTGATTTTAACAGACTGTAACATTTTTACAATAGCACTGATATTTTCCACATGTGGAAACCTAAAGTAAATGCCTGGAAGTAAACTGTTTACACAACTCATGTAGAGGCAGCTGGTACCTTTGTCTGCAAATGCTGTTGAAATGTACTATACCTCTTGTACTAGGCCCATCTGCAGACACATCCACATATTATTTTTAAAGTGATTTTAAATTATATAGTTTGAAAGTGTGTTCATCATTGATTTTATAATGGAGCACTGTATATAAAATATATCTTCATTAAACATTTATTAAATGTCTGATCACTAATGCTTTCATAAACTTTGATGTAAAAAATGTTATCCTTCATTTAATAATCAATAATTTAAATGTGTCTTATGTCTTAGGAGTATATTAAAAAGCATTTTGATAGCATTATGCACTCATATTCAATGGAACCACATCTATAGCCCCAGGTTTCACCAGCTATTCTTTTATTGTGGTAACATTATCTGCCATGATGCTTTTATAATTCATCTGGAAGGAAATAGCAAACAAATATTCTTCTTTTATGCTTGTTGTAATAGTAGTAGTCAAAATTTTCATGCTTCATAAACAATTTTTGATGTTGAGTAACATATTCAAATGGATAAAAAAGGATTAAACAGAACTAAGGGGTATAAAGTTATAAATAAAAATGTCTGACCTGTATCATTCTCAATTCTATCCTCTTAAAATTAACCACTTTTAAAAGTTATTGTTTTAATCTCTTGGTGGAATTTATGTAGCATGCATATATGTCCATATCTTAATTTTGGATATTTGCTAACTGGAATAATAAGAAATTTAATAACAGGAATTTACTCATAGAAACTATTTCCATTTCTTCATTCACTGCTCTCAAATTTTATGTGTTCTGACATTATTTTTATTTATATGGTATATTTTAGAATTATTTCTTAATCGGTCAACTTTAGAAATTATATTTCAGTGTTTTCTTAAGCATGACAATGGAATGTATATGCCTGCAGTTTCCTTTCCCTCTGCAATGGCTTCTTCACTTACCAGCTGTTACAATATTATTTCAACAACATTGAACATGTTATTTATAACATTTATATTCTGATCAGTAACTGTAATTCAATCTTTGTTTTTCCTATAGGTTCATTCTAAGGGGAAAATGAGTGAATGGTATTTACACTATTATGTGATATAAACATTAATTTATGGATAAAATATGACATTAAAACAGCAGAAAAGGGGATTTAGCCAAAATCACCTAAATCTGTTACTCTAAGTGAATGACCAAGGGAAAAAATTTAAGTGCATTCTGTCTTGCATTCTTCAAATTGTTCAAAATTGTATCATAGTTTACTTTGATTTATAATTGAAACATTATTTGACATCGAATTAATTTTTCTGGATTTTTCAATTGCCTTTCTAACTTTCTTATTGACTTGGGAATTTATTACTTCATCTGATCACTAATAGTATCTAGTTTCTTCCTCATAACTTTTATTACACAAATTTATTTTTTTGCCTAGGCATCCCATGACCTGCTTTTTAAATTTCAATTGACTGCATGCATGGGGACCTTGCTACTCAGCTGTAACCCTAAGATTTATTTTTCTTCCACTTTGGGAAATCTATGGGCTCTTACATTTAGTATATCTATCACTTTACATTCCTTTACTATTTGAGGGAATATATCCCTGAGTATTTTTTGAGGAAAATTTGGAAAGGAAGTTAACTTCTGACTTTGTATATGGCAATGTCTATTTTGCCTGATTTGATTTGTTTTGCATTCATGTGTTCATAATTACATGCCCTGAGCAATCAATATATAGATCCTTTTGCATTCAGTTTTGTTACTGTGATGTTTGATTCTAATAAGATTCCAACATATTGTTAGTATCCTATTCTTAGTCTTTTGAAGCCTTTACTATCCTCTTGTTTTCATTACCTCTCACACTGAAGTTTTAATTCAGTAATCTTTTCCTGTGAATTCAGAATAGTCACCACTCTGTTTTGTAGTGGGTAAGTGAAATTTCCAGCTTGAAGTAGTATATGGTAAAATGACAATTGTGGAAGTCATTCTTTACTATTACCATAAATATACTTGCTTAGTCCTTCTTTGCACCAGAAGCCAAAAAGTGCTAAATAGTTATATTTGAAGAACTATGTATTCAGGTTGTCAGACTTCAGGGTTTTTAGTATAAGTGGAATCAGAGTTCATTCTTACTTCAATACATATTTTATGTAAGCATTTGAGTATGTTTTACACCAAATGTCTCGGTATAATTGATTAATGCTTTTTTAAAAAAATAAATTTATTTATTTATTTATGGCTGTGTTGGGCCTTCGTTGCTGTGCACGGGCTTTCTCTAGTTGGAGCGAGCAGGGGCTACTCTTCGTTGTGGTGCATGGACTTCTAATTGTGGTGACTTCTCTTGTTGTGGAGCACAGGCTCTAGGTGCGTGGGCTTCAGTAGTTGTGGCTCTCGGGCTCTAGAGCACAGGCTCAGTAGTTGTGGCACACGGGCTTAGTTGCTCCGCGGCATGTGGGATCTTCCCGGACCAGGGCTCAAACCCGTGTCCCCTACATTGGCAGGCAGATTCTTAACCACTGCACCACCAGGGAAGCCCTTGATTAATGCTTTTATATTCCTCGTTGAAATTTTTGGAAGTTACATCAGGAACTAGTCCATGTCTGTCCTAAACTTTATTATTCTGTATCTTCTTTATATTCTAAATTATCTTGTGTGTTTTTTCTGGCTTTAAGCTTATGCTTTAAATTTATGCTTTTAAGATGTTTGTGGAACAAAATAAACTACAAACCAAAAGTAGTGAATTATCAAACTGAAGACATGAAGAATTTTGATTAATTTATTTATGTCCATGTGTGACAAAGTGTTTTGAGAGCACAAAAATTCAAAATGCTTTTTCTAAATATTTGAGTGAAATTAATTTTCCAGGGAAAATATCCATATTCAATATTTATTCTCTGGTTTTCTGTACATGGATATAGTTCCAGGACCCTTCTTTTGAGAAGCAAGGAAGCGTATGAATCAGGGAGTGCATGACTCAAAAGCAATCCAGTTACCATGCACACCTTTTTCTGATATGGGGATCAGAGAGACATTTCTCTGGGGGATCGGTCACAGAAAAAGTGGTATGTAACATCAAAGCAACAACTAACTTAGGGATGTTTCTTTTACTATCCCTCACTGTATGATGATGGCATTTCACCAAAAGGCAATTCTGTAAATGCTGTTGTACTAGGAGGTGGTAAAATTATGTGGTCTAAGCTGCTAGTGCACTTATACTATAGAATAATTTATGGGTAGCTGTTAGAGCATTTAGAGATATGAGTCTACTGCTTACCATTCAGAAATTTTCCCATAAATATTGTGTTCTCTCAACTGTGCTTTTCATAAATATTGAGCAATAGCAGATTTGAGGTTATATTCCCTGACAAGTAATTGGATTGCAACCATTCCATATTGATGATTCAGTACAGAGCGGCATTCATTGACAGTCAGCTAACCTGGGAAAAGGATGAAAATGACTTGTGAAAGCCAAGGTACGAGAGGGGGAAACATGCCATGATAAAAAAAACAAACAAACAAAAAAACCTCCCTAATACTGTCCAGAGGTTGCCTAAGCAAATACAAAAGGGCAGGTATAAATTTCTTCCAAAAACAATTACAAAAGAAAGAGATCTATTTTCAGGATTTTAATGATTATACCAAGGTCACAATGAGCATAAAACATTTGCCCCTGTATAAAACATATTTCATAATTTTTGTGCTGACATACTGTTTGGGGGGATAAACAGACTCTTTCACAAAAAAAAAAAAATCTAAGATTTATAACTTCTTTAATGTATTAGAAAATACGGCTATACTGGATTCAAAATCTTTCATGACAGCATTTGGCTGGATCTGCGCACAGTATGTCGAACCTACATGGTACATGTTATTTCACCAGCCTTTAGAGATATTTGCTTTCATTGCCCCTATGAAAAACATGGCTGAGTGAATACAGACCAGGAAAACTTTGTAATATTTTATTTGATGTATAACATACATATAATAAATTGCACATATCATAAATCTACAGCCCAGTAATTTTTTACAAGGTAAACAAAGCCTTACAACCATATAAAATATTTTCAATACCCAGAGGCTACTCTAATGCTCATCACAGTTAACTTGTCTGCAAACGTAAACAATATTCTGAACACTAAAGTCATAAATAGTTATACTTGTTGGACTTTATATAAATTGGATTATAAAGCACATACTAAATATTATCATGCAGTAGACAAAGTATTACCTCATTCCTTTTCATTGATGTTTAGCATTTGCTTTAATGAGTATACTAAAATGTATTTATCCATTTTACTGTTGATATACACTTTAATTGATTCCCGGTTTTGTCTCTAAACAATGAAGCCACTATAAACATTAATGTAAATGTCTGTTGATGAGTTATGGCCTCATTTATGTTTGGTAGAGTCATAGAAGTGAATTTGTTGTTGTATATGTCAGGATTTATTTCTGAACTGTATTCTATTCCATTAGTCTAAATGTCTGTCTTGATGCCAGTACCACACTCTTTGGATTACTGTAGTTTTGTAGTAAGTTTTGAAATCAGTAAGTGTGAGTCCTCCAGCTCTGTTCTTCTTTTTCAGGATTGTTTAGGCCACTCAGGGTTCTGTAAGATTCCATATGAGTTTTATGATGAGTTTTCCTATATCTGCAAAAATATCATTGGGATTTTGATAGGGATTGAATTGAATCTATATATTGTTTTGGGTAGTATTGACATCTTAACAATATTAAGACTTCTAATCCCTGAACACTGGTTGTGTTTCTATTTATTTATGTCTTCTTCTATTTCTTTTAGCAAGGTTTGTAGTTTTCAATTGTGCAAATCATTTACCTTGTAAGTTAATTCCTTAGTATATTTTTTCTTGTTGATGAAATTGTAAATGGAATTGTTTTCTTAATTTACTTTTTGGTGTTCTCTCTCTTCAGTTTTTTGGAAAAGTTTGGGAAAGATTGATATTACTTCTTCTTGAAATGTTAGTAGAATTTACCATCAGGTCCAAGACTTATTTTGTTGGGAAGTTTTTGATTATTGATTCAATCACCTAACTAGTAATAGGTCTGTGCAGATTTTCTATTTCTTCACACATTCATATTGGTTGGTTTTGTGTTTTTAGGAGTTTGTCTATTTCATCTGGGTTTTCCAGTTTGTTGGATTACAATGCTCACAGTACTCTTTTATAATCCTTTTATTTCTGTAGAATCAGTAGCAAAATCCACAACTTGATTTCTGATTTTAGTAATTTGAATATTTTCTCCTTTTTTTTAGTCCATTTAGCTAAAGGTCTGTTACTTTTGTTGATTTTTTCAGAGAACCAACTTTTGGTTTTCTTGATTTTTCTCTATGATTTTTCGATTCTCTATTTTGTTTATACTTATGCTAATCTTTATTATTTCCTTCTTTCTAAGGACTTTGGGTATAGTTTGTTATTCTTTTTTAATTCTTTAAGCTACAAAGTTAGGTTGTTGATTTGAGGTTTTAGTTTTTTTTAATGTAATTGTTTAAACCTATAATTTCCCCCTTAGCACTGCTTACTCTCTGTCTGTAAGTTTTGGTATGTTATATTTTGATTTTCATTCATCTCTAAGTATTTTCTAATTTCCCTTGTGATTTCTTCATTGATTCATTTGTTATTTAAAAGTTTTTGTGTTGCTTAACTTATAAATCTGTGAAGTTTTGTTTTTCTTTTGTTATTGATTTTTTATTTCATCTTGTGGTTGGAGAAGATACTTCGAATAATATCTATCTTTTAAAATCTCTTGGGACTTAATTTGTGGCCTAACACATGGTACATACTAGAAAATGTTCCATGTGCACTTGAAAAGAATGTGTATTCTGTTGTTGTTTGAGTAGAGTGTTCTGTATATGTCTTTTAGAACTAGTTATTTATCATGCTACTCAAGTTCTCTATTTCCTCACTTACCTTCCATCAGGTTTTTCTATGTATTATTGTGAGTAGTCGACTGAAGTCTCCAACTATTATTGTAGAACCATGTATTTCTTCCTTTACTTCTGTCAAATTTGCTTTAATTATTTTAATGATATGTTATTATGTGCATAAAAGTTTATAATTGTTTAATCTTCTAGCTGTATTGAACTTGTATTATACAAAATGTCCTTCTTTGTGTCTTGTAATTTTTTTTTCATTTAAAGTCTCTTTTACCTGATATTGACATATCTATCCCTGCTTTCTTTTGGTTACTATTTACACATCATATCCTTTTCCATCCTTTTACTTTCAAACTATTTGTGTCTTTGGATCTAAAGTGAGACTCTTATAGACAGTATATAGATGGAACAATTTTTTAAAATATACTTTGTAAATCTCTGACTTTTGGAGTGTTTAATCTATTCATATTTAAGTTGATTGCTGATGAGGGACTTGTTGTGTACTCTTTGTTTTCCATGTCTTACAGCTTTTTTTCCCCCTCATTTCCTGCACTACTGCCTTCTTTTGTGTTCAGTTGATTTTTTTGGTAATAAAACATTTAAATTTCTTTCTAATTTACTTTTGTGTATACAGTAACTCCCTTACATACAAATGAGTTCCATTCCAAGGGCACATTTGTAAGTCCAATTTGTTCATAAGTCCAACAAAGTTAGCCTAGGTACCCAACTAACACAATTGGCTATATAGTACTGTACTGTATAGGTTTATAACACTTTTCACAGAAATAATAAAACAAACACAAAAAACAAACACAAAAAATAAGGGCAACATTTTTACTCTTGCAGTACAGTACCTTGAGAAGTACAGTAGTACCAGCTATATCACCGCTGCTTTTACGCTTGCTTCTGGACATCCTGGGCTTGAAATAAAGATACTGTACTACTGTACTCTGTACAGTATAGTACACAAAAGCACAACCACTTGTAGAGGATGCATGCGCATGACAGTGTGTGCCAGACACATGAACTAACTTATGTGATTGGACATGCGAACACACGTTCACAACTTTGAAAGTTTGCAACCTGAAGGTATGTAGGGGACTTACTGTATTATTTAGCTATTTTCTTTGTGGATACCATGGGGATTGGATTTAGTATCATAAAGTTATAACAGTCTAATTTGCATTTATACCAACTTAACTTCAATAACATATGAAAGCTCTGCTCCTTTAATAGCTCCATCCCCACCCCTTTCAGTTCTTGATGTCACAAAATTACATGTTTACAACTTGTTTCTCAAAAATATAAACTAATAATTTTAATGCATCCATCTCTTATATTGTGTAGAAAATAAAATGAGAAGTTACAAACCAAAGTTATGAAAATACTAACTTTTAGACTAGTATATCTTTTACTTTTTAATGTATTAGTCTCTCAATTCATGTAAAAAACAAAAAGTAGAGTTACACATCATTGTTACAATAATACTAGCTTTTATAATTTCCAATTTATTTACCTTTACTGAAATCTTTATTTCTTCATATGGCTTCAAGTTACTGTCTGGTGTCCTTTCATCCTGAAGGAGCTCCCTTAGCATTCTTGCAGGGCAGATCTAATGGTAGTGATCTCCCTCAGCTCTTGTTTACCTGGGAGTACCCTCACTTTTGAAGGACAGTTTTGCTGGATATAGGATTCATGGTTAATAGTTCTTTTTTTTTCTTTTAGCATTTTGAATATATATAATTCCACTTCCTGCTGGTCTACAAAGATTTTAATGAGAACCTATTGATAATCTTACTGATAATCTTACTGATTGTATGGGATAATTCACTTCTCTCTTGCTCCTTCCAAAATTCTTTTTGTCCTTGTCTTTCAGCAGTTTCATTACCATGTGTCATTGTGGGTCTCTTTGAGTTCATCCTACTTGGAGTTCATTAAGCTTCTTGGATGCTTATATTCACATCTTTCTTCAAATATGGGAAGATTTCAGCCATTATTTTTTAAAATATTCTGTTTTTTCTCTCTACATCCCACGCTGGGACTCCCACAACACATATGTTGGTCCACTTGATGGAGTCCTACAGGTCCCTTAGGCTCTATTCACTTTTGTTCAGTCTTTTTGTTTGCTGTTCCTCAGACCTGATAATTTTCATCATCTTGTCTTCAAGTTCACTGATTCCTTTTTCTGCCTGCTCAAATCTGACTTTGAATCCCTCTAGTGAATTTTTTTATATCAGTCATTGCACTTTTCAGTTCCAAATTTCTTTTTGGTTCATTATGTTTTCTGTCTCTTTATTGATATTTCTGTCTGTTCATACATCATTTTCTTGACTTTCTCCATGTTGTCCTTTAGTTCTTCAGATGTCTTTAAGGTAGTTGTTTTAACATCTTTGTCTAGAAGATTCATGGTCAGGTATTTTTCAGGGACAGTTTTTGTTGGTTTATTTTTTTTTTTCCTTTGAATGAACCATATTTTCCTGTTTCTTTGTATGCTTTGAATTTTTTTGTTTAAAACTGAATATCTGAATTGAATAATGTGGTAAATCTGGAAATCAGATTCACCCCTTTCCTCAGAGTTTGTTGTCGGGTATTTTGTTTGTTTGCTTGTTTGTCTTATTGTTGTAGACTGTCTTGGTGCTGAAGATTGGCCTTAAGTGTAAACTTAAGGTCTTCTCAGGTCTTTTCTGAGTCTGTGCTTTCCCATAGTCATGCACAGTGTCTGTCTAATTTCCTCTACTAATGCAGTCAACTTTAAATGTCTTGGTCTTTAATGTCTGGCTCCCAAAAGGGAAAAAGAGAAAAATGAAGATAGAAGAAATGTGCTGGCCCTTAAATCCCCTAGAAGTCACTTCAGCCAGAGGGGAAAGGGCTTGCAACAATGGGCGCAGGTGCAAAAACAATGGCTGTCCCCTCTTTGTCTGAATCTCGTGATCAGAAACAACAATCAGTCATCAGAGAGTCCTAGTATTTAAAGAACAGAGTCCTTTTTGCCCACCCTGGTTCCTACAAGGTGTGTGCAGGCTGCTCCAGGAACATGTACACATTTGCCTGGTGTAGGAATTAAATAGCTGCTACTGTGTTAAGTGTTAAAATTGACCAAATTTAACTGTGACTTACTGTCCAAGCCTTCCCCTGGAAACTTCAATAACATCCAGAGTTCTAAAATAGTTGCACCAGGCAGATTCTGTCAGTGCAATTGTTGTCTAGGTGGGAAGACAGATTTCTGATGCTTCCTACTCCATCTTCCTAGATTCCCTCAAATGATTTTTGTTTAATTTCTTTTTTTCTCCTCTCAGTTACTGAAAAAAATATGCTAAAATCTCCTATCTTAAGTTCACATTTATCTACTTCACTTTTTAGTGTTGTCAGTTTCACCCTTCTTTCCTAGGCAGATAGAATGAGGAACTGATTGCCTTAATTCAGTCATGTATTGACTAAACTGTGAGTAAGCTTGCATGCCTGTTAGGGCTCTGTTTACTTCTAAGTAATTCCCCTACTTGAGCTTAGTCAACTGAGAATGTCATCCAACTTGGAGACTGGGTATCCAGTAACACCAGTAATATCCAATAATACCCTATCAGCAGGGTGTTACCTGCTGGTTTCAGGTCCAACAAGTAAAGACCTTAGAAGTCATCATACATATCCCTAGAACAAGTAAAAGTTGAACAAATTAATTATCAATGATTTTTCTTGAAATTAACAGAGAATTAAAGTAGCAAAGTAAACTACCACCTAAAATTCTGGAGAGTCAGGCAAATACATAGAACATAGACAATATCATCTAATCTTGATCAGAAGCCA
Organism: Balaenoptera physalus; assembly: GCF_965194825.1. Taxonomy (NCBI): domain Eukaryota; kingdom Metazoa; phylum Chordata; class Mammalia; order Artiodactyla; family Balaenopteridae; genus Balaenoptera; species Balaenoptera physalus. Next base: position 7,938,609 of record NC_138893.1, read on the forward strand.
CTGGAGCAATAAACAGTTAAGAACACTTACATGATCATTTTGACAAATTCCTGTTGACCTTGCATAAAGGAAACTCTCGTAGTCTTAGGAGGCCTCCACACTTCTGTGGGTTTTACCTCCAGGTAAAACATAATTTCTCACTGTGAAGAGCAGAGAGAAAAAATCCCCTACTGGCTCTGGCAGGAGGAGGGAAAAGTGGAGTGTAATCATGAAGAAAAGCCTACTCTCCATGGAGAAAACTTTACCAGAGCCTTGTCTCACATGGCGGAAAGGGCATTTACCCATCTCCAGTCCCCTTCAGGCTTCCTGATTCACACTTGTGAAGGTTATAACCTAGGGACATAGGACTTCAAAAGACTAAGACCCATATAGAAGATTATAGAATGCTTCACCTCCCACATACTTTAGCATCACAATCACAGATTTCTACCATAACAATACTGGATTACAGACAGAAGGAAGATTATGCCAGATGGAAATATTCATCTATACAAAGGATTGAAGAACATCAGAAATGATAACTACATACAAGATTTTTTTCTTTTCATTTAAATTGACTCTTTGTTTAAAAATAATAACCATGGAGTGTACAATGAATAACATATATAAAAAATAAAACAAAAGGCAATAATAGTACAAATATCTGGATGGGAGAAAAAAAGTACTATTTAGGAAAATATTTTTAATGACTGGTTTAAAGGCTTTCACTCTCAATTCCAACATCTGTGCCAATTCTGACTCTGTTAAACTGATTATTTTTTCTCTTTATTCTTGATCTTATTTTCCTTTTTTCTTGCAGGCCTGGTAATCTTTTGCTGGATACCAGATATTGTAAATTTTACCTTGTCAGTGTCCTGGATGTTTTGTATTTCTAAAAATATTGAGCTTTTTTCTGGGATATAGTTAAGTTACTTGGAAACAGCTTGATTCTGATATTGGTTTTATGATTTGTTAGGTGAAACTAAAGCAGTGTCAGTCTAAGGGTAACTATTCTTGCCTACTGAGGTAAGACTCTTCTGTACAATCGTCCCCAATGTCTTGTGCAGCAAGAAGTTTTCCAGTCTGGCTAACGGAAGCAGGCACTGTTCCTGGTCCTGTCTTAGGATCAGGCACTGTCACCTCTTATTCTTTCAGGTCATTCTTTCCCAAGACATTTACTAGCTAGATAAACTTTATTTCACCTACCTGGCTATTAGATTCTTAATCCTTACTCTTTGGATAATAATGTTAATGTTTTAGAATAGTTTTAATTAAATGATATAATACATAACAAGAAACTAACGTAAAACCTGCCACAGGGAAAACTAATAGATGGATATTTTTATTGTAACGTTAGCCTAAATCATGTGACAGCTGATTTTTACAACAACAAAAAAAGTACTATTAGGAGCCAAAAAGAAAAGGATTATTTGAAGGCTGAGAAAGTCACATAAAGTTTGTAGAACTGGAAAATATACTGAAGATAAAAGAAATAGTAAATCTAAAGGGTAACCCTAAAAGAAAAGTCCAGAGATGAAGAGAAGGGAAGCAGCCTAAACAAGAAGGGGTTTAGTGATTTGAAGGAGTATATATTACATAGATCTTGATTCCTGAAAACACCATCCTCACTTAAGCAATGACTATTTCTCTCTCATTATTCTGATTGGGGTTAGAGAAGTAATGAATGATGTTCTGCTATTTAAGCTATACACACACACACACACAAACACACATACACACAAAGCCTTGCTAATATTACACATATAATTCCACTGGCTGCTAAGGAAAAAAATGTCTAACTGAAAGCTGCTCCATAAGTAGTAAGATATAACTATGCTAATGGCTATGTGACAGGGCATAAATCTACGGCTAATACCTATTCAGAGATGTTTACCTAAGGTTTGCTCGCTCTGGCTACTGTTCCTTTTGCTTATCAACAAGAGGAAATATTTTCTCAGACAGTAGGGAAAATTCAGAGGCACAGTACAAATAAAACATCATAGGGATATAAACGTTTTGGTAGACAAGTGTTGTTGAGGATACGGAGAAAAGGAAGCCATTGTCCACTGTTAGTGGGAATATAAATTGGTGCAGCCACCATAGAAAACAGTATGGAGGTTCCTCAAAAAATTGAAAATAGAGCTACCTTATGATCCAGCAATTCCACTTATGGGTATTTATCTGAAGAAAACATTAATTTGAAAAGATATATGCACCTCTATGTTCATTATAGCATTATTTATAATAGCCAAGATATGGAAACAACCTAAGTGTCAATGGATGGACGAATGGATAAAGAAGTGACACACACACACACATATATATATGTGTGTATATATATATGTGTATATATACACACACACACACACACACACACACACACACACAAAATGGAACACTATTCAGCTCTAAAAAGACTGAAATCTTGCCATTTGTGACAACATGGATGAGCCTTGAGTGTTATGCTAAATGGAATAATCAGACTGAGAAGACAAATACCATATGATTCCATTCGTATGTCAAATCTAAAAAACAAATGAACAAATAAAACTTATAGATACAGAGAACAGATTGGTGGTTGCCAAAAAGGTGGGTGGTTGAGGGGTGGGCAAAATGGGTGAAGAGGATTAAGAGGTATAAATTTCCAGACAAAAAATAAATAAGTCATGTAAAGAAAGTGAGAAATAATTTTTTTCTGTAATGTTTTACAACAGTACTTTTGCCATTTTTATCAAAAAAGCAATTGATCATATTCCAATAGTGCCAGAAGACTAACATAATTATTCTGAATTCTTCATACTGTATAGAAAAAGGAACTGTGTTTTTTTTGTTTTTTTACTTTATTTTTGGCTGCATTGGGTCTTTGTTGCTGCGTGTGGGCTTTCTCTAGTTGTGGCGAATGGGGGCTACTCTTCGTTGTGTTGCGCAAGCTTCTCATTGCGGTGGCTTCTCTTGTTGCGGAGCACAGGCTCTAGGCGCACGGGCTTCAGTAGCTGTGGCACGTGGGCTCAGTAGTTGTGGCTCACGGGCTCTAGAGCTCAGGCTCAGTAGTTGTGGCACACGGGCTTAGTTGCTCTGAGGCATGTGGGATCTTCCTGGACCAGGGCTCGAACCCGTGTCCCCTGCATTGGCAGGCGGATTCTTAACCACTGCACCACCAGGGAAGTCCAGGACTGCGTTTTTTACACATTTTGGTGGATATGACAGACTTCATAGACTAAAAAGATGCAAAGTGCTCAGTGCTTATTTAGGGGATTTGTTAGGACAATGTTTATCTAAGTTATGAACTTTACCTTTGAAATGCTTGCTGCAAGAAAGTTTGCCTCCAGAGACCATACCTTAACTTTTTCTGCATATTGGCAAAGACAGCAGTAACACTTGCAATAAAATATGTAGGTCATTTTAAGGAGGGTTATATCTAGAGAGTGAGTGGAGAAATATGAAAGAGGTTATAGAATATTGATATAAACAACAATCTCAAATGTCTTGAAAGAGCAATTCTGTAAAATCAGAGCTGTCAAATTAAATGAATTGTTCAACAAATGAAAAACAGTTGCATATGAAACATGAACTAGCAAATAAATTTCACCAATACATTTGACAGTTTTAATAGAGCTATCAATTTACATTTGTGACATAATATTATACAAAGTAAATAAAACAGATATGACCATATATTTGATGTACAATATGAGAGAGAAAATTCTCTTTTCTATATAATTTCTCTGGGTATAATATTTATGTTTTCACGTTTATTCTGGCATCATCAGAGTATATAGGATATTTTATTCATCTGAGGTTTCAAATATGTTTCTAATACATTTTGATTTGCAGATAGGTATTGATGGTTGGCATTTTTATAAGCAAGTCCCATTCATCTTTGCAAAGTATATCATTCTACTTTAAGAACTTTCTCAAGCACGTTTTTCCTTAGGATGGCAGAATGATAAAACTGAGTCAAAACTGACGTGTTAGGAGAGTGGCCTAAAACTTTTAATATACAAAATTAAATTAAAAGTCATAATTTGATTTGGCCCAACCCTAAAAATAAATTTATATATAACCCCAGTTTCTCCTCTCATAATACATATATTTTGCTTTTTCGTAAGTGTACCTGCTCTTTCTGAACAACTTTAAACTATGTAGAATCATACCATCAAATCCTGCACTTAGAAATTTTGTTACCAATTATTCACTAAATGGATATTTAATTAAATATGCTATTTTTCAATGAGATTACAGTTTGGCTCCTATTAAATGCAAAACCCTATAGTAAAAGAACGTGGAAAGCTAGTAAAGACACAGAAGGCAATGATAGGAGTATCATTACTTTGTAAAGACAAATCGAATTGTCAGAACTTTTTTGGTTTTTTATAATTTCTAACGACTAGTCCTAGTTCCCTGTGTTAGAGCCATGTGTTAGTCAAAAAAATTTCAGGTTATCCTCTATATCAGCGGTCCCCAACATTTTTGGCATCAGGGACTGATTTCGTGGAAGACAATTTTTCCACAGATGGGGGATGGGGGATGGTTTCGGGATGATTGAAGTGCATTACTTTTATTGTGCACTTTATTTCTATTAGTATTACATTGTAATATATAATGAAATAACTATACAACTCATCATAATGCTGACAGGAGGTGGAGCTCAGGCAGTAATGCGAGCGATGGGGAGTGGCTGTAAATGCAGATGAAGCTTCACTCACTCACCCGCCACTCACCTCCTGCCGTGTGGCCCGGTTCCTAACAGGCCACAGACCAGTATCGGTCCGTGGCCCAGGGGTTGGGGACCCCTGCTCTATATGATATCAAACAAAAAAAAACCCTGCCTTTACTAAAATAAGTTGACTTGTGTCAACAAGAGACAATTAGCTAAAGATCCCAAATGACAAAGAAATACAGAAGCAAAATTACAAGGTAAGGTGAGGGATAACAATCAGTGCTTTCAATCTAACTTTGATAGCTCACTCTATAACTTCCTTCGTGCATTTCTACCACCTTTTCTCATTGCCTATGCTAATGGTACAAACAATAGGGGAAACATATTTCCTATCTTTGCTACTTTTGGCTTCTGTGATTCCTTCTTGATTTCTGACTGATCCAAGAGTGCAGCTACATCTCCCAAAAGACCTTTCAATCCTGATGTTTTAAATATTTCTGATCATTAATAAACTTCTAAATCCCATCCTTCACACACAGACACGCACACACAAAACTGGGCCTTGCAAAGAAACTGTGGACTTGCTGGGTTAGGATACTGTTTGGTTTGGCACCTCACTGGGATTAACTTTGTATAGGAAATACCTAATTTCTGCAAGAGAGAAATCAAAGGGAGGCAAAACAAAGCAAAGCTATTAACCTGGAGCCAACTTTCCAGCTTAATAAGTGGTGTTATATACTTTTAGTTCAATCTAATAGTAAAGGTCTAAATACATAAATACATACACATGTGTATATATACGTGCATGTACACATATATACATACTTTAATAAAAGGAATTTAGGTTTTCTACCCTTTATCTCCCTGATTGAGAATGTGAGCTATCCCTCATAGCCTAAAGCAGAGTGGGAATAAATCAGTCACCAGACCATAAACTTAATCTCTTGGCAGCCAAACAGGAGCTAAGGGAATGAAGTGCGTCCTTGCATAGAAATGTCTTCAAATGAGCAATGGACCAAAGCAATTCACACAGAGTGAATATAAATTTTCTTTTCCATTAGCATGAGAAGCTGTTTTTCCCACCACCCATACAAACCACAAATCTCGATTGATGTCTCACAATTGCCCATATGACATATAATCCAGTTTTCTTACTACTGGGCAATTTGTCTAAAGACCTACATAGTAATAGTCATAAATTTCAGAACTCATTGTGGATTTTAAATTTAGCTTTGATATAAACTGCATAACATTAGAAGACCAACCTTCTTCTCTATTTCTCCTCTACTCTGAATACTAGACTTCTATTGATAAAATATGCATAGGTTAACCTTTTGTCAGGTAAGTCAGCTTTGTTTGACTCATTGATTTACTTGACTAAATCATAGCTACCCTTTGCACATGTTGGTAGATGAATTCCTTCTATGATTCAATAGTTTGTTTGTTGAGCCTAAGTGCAAAAATGTATTTGTATCCCCTCAAAATCTCATGGTCATATTTAGCCCTTTCCTGTAAATTACTGGGATTTTTAAAAAATGAAGTATAGTCTAAATAAATAGAAAATTAAAAAAAAACACCAAATACAGGAGAGGCAGCAACTCAAAAGAGAAGAAAGTCATCAATATAGGTAGTAACTGAGATATTTTTTAGGAATAAGGAAAGGACATATTCTTCATTAAATGAATAAAATAGTTGACTACTCATTGAGAAAGAAATACAGCAATAGTCTTAGCTCAAAATGTACCATATACATTTCAGAAAGATTAAATGTGTAAACACTAGGAAAATTTAAAAGCTCATTTTTATAATCTTACAATAGTGAAATAATTAACTTTTTGAGCCTTTGTGAGTACTTACTTATGAGTTACTGAGAGAACGCTTGGCGTGGGGCTCGGGCGCCGTGAGGACATGTCTCAATCTTATCTGGCCTTAATTTCCTCCTCTGTAAAGTGAGGTGTAGACTAATAATCCACAGGCCCCCTTCCAGGAGAGCACCTGGCATAATTTATATAGACTTTTCTAACCTGGCCTGGCAAGTCTCACGGTCATTCCACTACATTCTAAATATTTGTTCAAGGGAAATTAGTAATGCTAGACCATATTAAAGAGGACTGGATTAGATACCACCTCTGTCCAGTTTTTAATTGGATTGTTTAGGGGTTTTTTTGTTTTGTTTTGTTTTGTTTTGTTTGCTGTTGAACTGTATGAATTCTTTATATATTTCGGATATTAACCCCTTACCAGATATAGGATTTGCAAATATTTTTCACACTCAGTAGGTTATTTTTAAATTTTTTGGTGATCTCCTTTGCTCTACACAAACTTTGTAGTTTGATGTAGCCCTACTTGTTTATTTTTGCTTTTGTTGCCTTTGCTTTTGGAGTCAGATCCAAAAAATCATTGACAAGACCTATGTCAAGGAGCTCACTGCCTAGCCTTTCTTCTAGGCATTTTATGTTTTAAATATATTCAAGTATTTAATCCATTTTGAGTTAATTTTTTTATATGGTATAAGATAGTAGGTCTAGTTTCAATCTTTTGCATGTGTATATGGCGTATGTATAGTTTCTGGGGGAAAGAGTTTATAATACCCAACAGATTCTCAAATTTTTATTGCAAGAAGAGATAAATAGTCACAGCTTTAGAATTTTGAGGACATTTTGAAGTTCTGAATTGTATGGTATAACTACAGGCTGTGACATTGGAAGAGTAAGGTGGCAACACATTTTGCACAAATCTATGGCTTAATTTGTGGCACTTGGAGGCTGTTCTCTTAGTCAAAATCAGCAAAACCAAATGTCGCTTCTATTATGCTTAATTTTATGTGTCATTTTGACTGGCTAAGGGATACCCTGATGGCTAGTAAAACATTTCTGCTGTGTCTATGAGGGTATTTCTGGAAAAGATTAACATTTGAATCAGTAGACTAAGTAAAGAAGATTGCCCTCACCCATGCTTGTGGGCATCATCCAAACTGTTGAGAGTCCAAATAGAGCAAAAAGGTGAGGAAGTACGAATTTTCTTTTTGGCATGAGCTGGGATATCTATCTCTTGTCTTGGATATTGGTGCTCCTTGTTTTTGAACCTTTAGACCCAGACCAGGACTTACATCATTGGCTCCCAGATTCTCAAGTCTTTGGACTCAAATTTATACCATTGGCTTCATTGGTTCTCAGCCTTCAGACTTGGACTAAATTATACCATTGGCTTTCCAGGTTCTCTTGCTTCCAAACAGCAGATTGTGTATACTGCTGCTTTTGGATGACAATTTTATATCTGTTAAGTTTACCTGGTCTAATGTATAATTTAATAATTTCCTTATTGATTTTCTGTCTGATGTGTCCATTGATGTAACTGGGGTGTTAAAGTCCCCTACAATTATCATTATCTCCATTTATGTTTGTTTACATTTTCTTTATGTGTTGAGGTGGTCCTGTGGTGGGTGCATATATATTTACAACTGTTATGTCTTCTTTTTGGATTGATCTCTCTATCATTATGTATTGTCCTTCTTTGTCTCTTCTTAGAGTCATTGTTTTAAAGTATATTTTATTTGATACAAGTATTGTTACCCAGCTTTCTTTTTGTTTCCATATGCATGGAATACTTTTTCCACCCCCTCACCTGAAGTGAGTTTCTTGTAGGCAGCATATATAAGGGTCCTGTTTTTGTATTCATTCAGCCACTCTATTTCTTTTGATTGGAGCATGTAGTCCATTTACATTTAAAGTAATTATTGATAGATATGTACTTATTGCCATTTTGTATTTTGTTTTCTGGTTGTTTTTGCAGTTCTTTTTTTTTCCTTTTTTCTTCTTTTGCTCCCTTCCCTTGTGATTTGATGACTATCTTTAGTGTTATGTTTGGATTCCTTTCTCTTTTGTGTGTGTGTGTATCTATATAGATTTTTGATTTTTGGTTACTATGAGGTAGGTTTATATATAGCATTCTATATACGTACATGATTATTTTAAGTTGATGACTTCTTAAGTTCAAACACATTTTAAAAACCCTGTGTTTTTATTCCCCCATCCACACTTTTAATGTTTTTGAGATCATACTTTACATCTTTCTGTTTGTGTATTCCTTAACTACTTATTGTAGATATAGATGGTTTTACTACTTTTGTCAGTTAATCATTCTATTGATACTAGCTTTATAAGTGGTTGATGCACTACCTTTACTTTATATTTGCCTTTACCAATGAGATTATTTTTCTTTCATAATTATCATATTTCTAATTGTGGTCCTTTCTTTCCCCCTTAAAGAAGTCCCTTTAATACTTCTTGTAAAGCTGGTTCATTGGTACTGAACTCTTTTAGCCTTTGCTTGTCTGTAAAACTCTTTATCTCTCCTTCAAATCTGAATGATAACCTTGCCAGATAGAATTTTATTGGTTTTTGGTTCATTTCTTTCATTACTTTAGAGATATCATGCCACTCCCTTCTGGCCTATAGAGTTTCTGCTGAAGAGTCAGCTGATAGCCTCATATGTAGCTAGGTACCTTTCCCTTACTGCTTTTAATATTCTCTCTTTATCTTTAATTTTTGCCATTTTAATTACAACGTGTCTTGGTTTGAGCCACTTTGGGTTGATCTTGTTTGGGACTCTTTGTGCTTTCCGGACTTGGATGTCTGTTTCCTTTCCCAGCTTAAGGACGTTTTCAGCTCTTATGTCTTGAAATATGTTATCTGCCCCTTCCCCTCTCTCCTTTCATTTGGATCCCTATAGTGCAAAGGTTAGTACATTTGATGGTGTCCCATAAGTCTCTTAAACTGTCCTCATTTTTTTAAATTCTTTTTTCTGTTCAGGTCGAGTGATTTCCATGACTTTGTCTTCCAGTTTTCTGATCCCATTCCTCTGTATCATCTAATCTACTTTTGATTTCTTCTGGTGTGTTTTTTATATCAGTTATTGTGTTCTGTAACTGATTCTTTTTTGTATTTTCTAACTCTTTGTTAAACTTCTCACTGTGTTCATACATTCTTATCTTGAGTTTGTTGAGCATCTTTATGATCATTACCTTGAACTCTTTATTGGGTAGATTGCTTATCTCCATTTTGCTTAGCTCTCCTGGGTTCTTATCTTGTTCCTTCATTTAAAAAATATTTCTTTGTCACCTCATTTTGCCTGATTCTCTGTTTTTATTTCTATGTATTAGGTAAGTCAGTTACATTTCCTGACCTTGGAGAAGTGGCCTTATGTAGGAGATGACCTATGGGGTCCAGCCAGCCGCACACTCCCCTCTGTTCACCAGATCTATATGCTTTAGGGGTGCCCCCTATGTGGGCTGTGTGGGCCCTTCTTTTATGGTGGGGCATGACTACTCTGGGTGTGCTGGTAGGCATGGCTGGCCCCAGGACAGGTTGGTTGCCAAGTTCCGCCTAGTGCCGAGGCTGCCAGTGGCTGGGGCCAGGTTCTGACATGGCTGGCTGCCTCAGCAGGGGAGTCCCAGCCTTGGAGCCAACAACATTATCTGTGTTTTATTTTATGGTCACATATTTTAAATGGAATACATCTTACTTTAAGGAATAGACTTTACACTTTTATCTGCTTCTAGCCCTAGGATAGTTCATACACATAGTACATTTTCAGTAAATAGCTGTTTGGTTGCTTAATTGATATCTTATCAAAAGTTGTAGTTTTTCTCATTAATCCTGATGAGCTTTCAAATTGATATTGATGAGCAACAATACATCAGATTATTTAATTTTTTTGTCCTACCAAAAAAGATCAATCAACTTGGAAAATTGAAGATTCAATTGTTCAAACATGAAATTATGAAATATTTCAAGAAGTGTTTGGAAATAGTTCAAAATTGAAAGGAACATTGTTAATATATTACTGGCCTCAAATCACTGAATAGTTTCAATGCTATTATCTCCAGATTTGACCTAAAAGTTCCAATTTTATCTTGGTGCTTAATTGATTGTTTGAATATTCAGATTACTAGCATAAACATATTTCAGAATCATTTGAACTTCAGATTACCAGCATAAACAAATTGCTTCTAGAGTGATATCATTAAAGTAATAATGCAAACGTGACTACTATCTGGTTAGCTCTACTTTTGTGACTGAAGGTGGTAATTAGTCATCAACGGGTATGGGACTTAAAAGGACTCATGGCCAGGTGGTGTCTATCTCAGTAATTATTTTAAATCACTATTCTGTCTGCCACTAATTTTTCTTCTCTTACTCTCCTAATGTTATTCCTTTTCCTGTCATCTTAGATACCAGCCACAGCAGAAGAAATGAATTATAAGTGCACAATTCCTTTTGAAATAGAATAATGTTGTATCTAAATCAACTTGAGCTCTATTTCTGAGTAATGAAAGATACTTTATTCCTGAGGAGATAAACACCATTCACATATACTAGGAAAAAACAAACTGAAAATAAAAATGATTTACAAGGATATGAAGTCCTTGGATACTATAGTTCCTTTACTGTACTAGACTTTATATATCAATTCTGGCACATTTTAAAATTATAAAATGAGTCAAATATTAATTTGATCCAATCTAGGAACAGATATATTTCTTTAAATTCTTCTTTATAAATCAACTAATATAACACTAAGAACAGTGAAGGTCATTACTCTGTCCTGTGTTCCTTTTGCCTTCCAAAACAGATTCTGAGGCCCTCCAGGGGAAAATGTTACCATAATAACATTTCCTGAAAGAGAAAGCTGAACTTGGTTGAATTCTGTTCTTTCAAAACAATAAATTTTGGTCTAATGTTAGGTGCTAAGACAAAATAAATATACTGTAGCTGTAAATAATTTTTACTCTAGTAGCTTGCTTATAGGATTAATGTATACAGTTGTATCCAATGGTTTGTCACAGTAACTGTATAAAGCTCTTCTAATTTATAAATCAACAAAAGCTTTAGAGCATACCTAGATAAGTGCAAGTTAAAGGACAAAAGTTCTAGTGTCAGAGGACTCAGATTAGATCACCAAAACTGCTTCATGACCACATTTATCCTGCATTACTACCCCTAGCCTATTATTGATACTTCTTCTATAAAATAAGTATAGTTATTAGTAAAGAATAAATGAGATCATATATATAATGCATTCAATATGGTTTTGATACCTACAAAGTAGTAAATCAATATTAACTATTACTTCTCCAGAAGGCATCATTATTGTTTTATTCATTCTGCAAATATTTATTGAATGCCTGCAGTGAACAACTCACTGCTCCAGCAGCTGAGGTTTCAGCAGGCTAGAAGATAAATAACAGCCATTGCTTTCATGGAGCTTGCATTTTCCAGTATGGGAAATAGCAACAAAGAAAACAGTAATAAATAGTGTAGGCCAGAAAGTGAATAGAATTAAACACACACACACACACACACACACACACAAAAAGCAAAGAAGAAGAATAGAAAGTGTGTATGTATGGGTGGGTGTGAAGACTTTTGGTAAGACAGAAAAAAAGTCCACATTGGATAAATGTCTGGAAGATGTGAGTGAGTGAGTCATACAGACACAGAAGAACATTTAGGGTAGAGGGAACAAGTCCAAAACCGTGATGCAGCCATCTATTTTGTGTGTCCAGGAAAGAGTGAAGGCCCCCAGGACTGGAGTGGAATAAGAGGGGAGCAAAGGAAGAATTGAACTGAGGTCATTTTCAGGACTCCTGATCTTGAGAGGCTTTAGTAAGAGGAAGGATTTTGACTTGATGGTGAGCCATTGGAGCAATGTGCAGTGTGTGGTCTGACTTGAGCTTTTGTGTATTCCCCTGGGCTGCTATGTAGAGAATAGACTGACAGCAATTAAGGTCTGAAGATGGGTCAGCAATTAGGAGGCAATTGCTGTATACTCCCAGTGAATACCAGGTCTAAAAGCCCATGACGGTAGTATCAGTGTGCTTTATCATGGTCATAACCTGGATGCATTTTGAAGATAAAGCTGATGGGATTTACTGACAGAAGAGATGTGAGGTGTGAGAGATGAGAGATATTAAGGTGATGCCACAGTTTCGTCCTGAGCAACAAAAAGATGTGTTAGCATATGTTTTAGGCATATTAAGTTTGAGGTACTTATTATACACCAGAGTGAAGATGCATATGTTGTGTCTGCAGCTTCTTTTTTTTTTAATATTTATTTATTTATTTACTTACTTAGGCTGCTCCGGGTCTTAGTTGTGGCACGCGGGATCTTTTAGTTGCAGCATGCGGACTTCTTAGTTGCGGCACGCAGACTCTTAGTTGCTGCATGCGAACTCTTAGTTCCCGACCAGGGATCAAACCCGGGCCCCCTGCATTGGGAGTGTGGAGTCTTATCCACTGGACCACCAGGGAAGTCCCTGATGTGTCTGCAACTTCTAAGAGCAACCCAAACATTCTGATTGATCACATGCAACTTGTTTTCTGGTATCGTTTACCCAACTAGTGACTATAGTGACTTATTTTAGGTCTTGTCATATTTTGCTATTTACACATAAATCTAAAGCTGTTATTTTGAATAAATCTGGAAATTTTAATAATACAGGAATATATACATACATATATATGTGGGTGTAAACATGAATGCATGTGTATATGTGTGTGTACTCACACATACACATGTGTATTTCTTTGTCCTCTGAGTTTTAGCAGATTCCTGAGACTTAATTGCATCTATAGCCAGCACATCTCTGATACTAATGAAAGACAGTGATTAGTAATATTGGTGTTAAATTCAGAAAACTGGTTTGAAACCTTGTGTCTGATGCACACTGATTATTTGTGTGGTCTTACATAATTATGAGTTTCAGTTTGATCATTTGTAGAAAAGGTAAATATCGTTTGTTATAGGTGTTTTATTAGGATTACATAGGATAGGTTAAGAAAAGTGCCTATTATACAGCAACTGGCACATAGTAGTTAAATTGTAGTCATTACAATATCATTATTATTGTCACTAATATTATTTTCACGTCTTTATTTTGAACCTGTAGTACACCTTTTTAAGCTGTACTGCCTGTGTTTCTCTTCATAACTGAACATTTTATCTTGGCTAACATACTTTTATCATCCTTTCTATAGATAGGTCTCAAATGATGCAGTCAAAATAATATTTTCAATTTATTTCAAATGTCTTTGAAATGCTTCATTTTATTTGCATGGATTTTCTGAATCAGTACCCCTCTCCCCATCCCACCCCCACTTCTATTCACAAAGTCTTCAGTGGAACCTTTATTCCTTGCCTTTACTGTTCTTCCACACACTCTCTTCTTTTTTTTTTTTTAAACATCTTTATTGAAGTATAATTGCTTCACAATGGTGTGTTAGTTTCTGCTTTATAACAAAGTGAATCAGCTACACATATACACACGTTCCCCACACACTCTCTTCTTATTACATTCCCCACCAGGGAATCTTTTAGCTCTCTTCACTTGTCTTTTGCTCCTTTGGAAGTTCCATCCGGCCAGAACCGTAGTTTAAAAATCAGAGTTCCCGAATAGAGCACGTTTAAGGGCAAAAGAAAACAAACTGAATCTCCATGTCTGGCTCTCTTCCCGACTGCCTCTTTGCTCTTTATCACTCACTGTCTGTCATCACAAATACATGAGCCATCGTATTAAACCTCCAGTTAACCTATAAGAGAATTCTTAGTGTAATACATAGGAGAGAAGGACTTAAAATTTTTGTATTTTATACTACATACCAATTATTCTTCAAACCTCTATTGCTAAAATGAAAAATACCAATTATTCTTCAAACCTATATTGCTAAAATGAAAAATGTAAACATTTAAGCAGAATAGAAACACAGATTCTGAACTTAGAAAGAATGGCATCTCTGGTAGCTGCATTGCTATTTTCAGTCCTCACATTTTGATGAATTAAGGCCTTTCGGAAAGAATGTATGCTCCATAAATTTATTTTTTAATAAAAATGATTCTTTATACTTTAAATGAGTTAAATAAACCATCATATCATGCAACCACGGCCCACATTTGAATATTGTTTTTCTTAAATTCTGGTTTCTAATGTTTTCCGGAAGTGTCCTTTTAGTGACAGCTATTGAAAGCTGCTTGAATGTTCTAGTCGTAAGTTAATAGACCAATGAAATTTAAACTGATAAAGAAAGATATGTAGCTATTTTGTTGACAGTTCAAAAATCCAATGACTTGAAGAGGCATAAATAAATAAAATATATATTTAAATGGGATTTTTATTTGATATGCACTTCACGTAGCATGGACTAGAGTTTGGAAAGTGAGACTGCTCTAACATGGATTGTTTTGCAATCATGGTTTTGGAAGAGGCATTTGCATTGTTAGAAATGTCCCCTATCCACACTTAAGGATGTCTTGAGCCTCACAGGGAGGCCTGACTGTAGTCACAGAAGCCGTGTGGCTGCTGTCACTATTGCTCTGTCTCTCCCCGGTGGTTAAGGGGACTCTGCCATCTGTATGCAATAGCAGCATGAAATGAGAACATGAGCGGAAAATGGTAGCACTGGACATGGAAGGATAGGGAAATGTCTGTTACTCTCACTAATTCATTGTTGAGACAGTTAGGTCTCCAAAACTTGGGATTATATTTTATCATTTTATATCATAGAATGTTGTTCTTTACTCTGATGATAAAATCCTATGAACAATTGAGGAAAGCGACTGCCTTCTTTTTTCCAACTACTTCCTGACCCTCCAAACCCCCTCACCCCAGTCCTCTCCAAAAAAAAAAAAAAATCTTGATCTATATAGCATATTACACACAAATGATTAAGGGCAGAATACATCAATGTTAGAAAACTGTTCTTAATTTCAAGGTTACAAGTAAACAGTAGTTCCCCAGTCTTTCAGAGATTCCTGTATGGCAAACATTGATCTGGGTGGTTAGGCTGGTCAGGAAATTCTTGGAAGTTGAAGAACACTCAGGTCTAAGGAACCTTTATTATATACAGGGAACTCCAGAAACCATCTGCTGGAGCAGTGACTGCATATTAATATTACCTGATATAATGGTTTCCTATCCTGATGTAACAAATTATCAGAGGCAGAGTGTCTTGAAATTTATCATCTTAGCATGAAATCTGATAGGTGTCTCACATGGATAAAATGAGGGTGTCGGCAGAGCTGAATCCTTTTCTGGAGACTCCAGGAGAGAATCCACTTCCTTGTCTTTTCCAGCTTCTAGAGGCTGTCTTCATTCCTTGGCTCATGGCCCCATCCATCCATTTTCAAAGCCTGCAAGGATGGGTGGGGAGAGTCCTTTTCACGTGCACCTCTGTCTCCCTTCTTCTGTCATCAAATCTCTCTGACACAGCTGGGAAGCATTCTCTGCTTTTACACGCTCTTGTGACTACCTTGGACCCACCTAGATAATTCAGGATAAACTCCCCATTTCAAGACCATTTTGACATTAATCACATCTGCAAAGTCACTGTTACCATATAAGATAATCACAGGTTATAAGGATTAGGACATGAACATCTTTGAGAGGCCATTATTTGGGGAACTTTTTGAAAATATGTGGTCACTTGGGTTATGCCCCACAATTACTAATTTATTGGTTCCAGACTAAGACCAAATAATCAGATTTTATTCAAACTTTCTAGGTGATTATAAAGTACAGCCAGAGTTGTGAATCACTGTAGATCATTGCAATCAGTGGTTCTCAAACTTTTACATGTGCCTAAGAATCACCCACGCATCTTGTTAAAAATACAGATTTAGGGCTTCCCTGGTGGCGCAGTGGTTGAGAGTCTGCCTGCCAATGCAGGGGACACGGGTTCGAGCCCTGGTCTGGGAAGATACCACGTGCCACGGAGCAGCTGGGCCCGTGAGCCGCAATTACTGAGCCTGCGCGTCTGGAGCCTGTGCTCCTCAACAAGAGAGGCCGCGATAGTGAGAGGCCCGCGCACCGCGATGAGGAGTGGTCCGCGCTTGCCACAACTGGAGAAAGCCCTCACACAGAAACGAAGACCCAACACAGTCATAAATAAATAAATAAACAAATACTTAAAAAAAAAAAATACAGATTTAGATTCCAGGGGTCTGCGTGGAGCTGCTTTACTATTCAAAGTGCGGGCAATGGACCAGCATGACCTAGGAGCTTGTTAGAAACACAGAAATTCAGACCTACTAAGTCAGAATCTGCATTTTTACAAATTCCCCAGGCGATGTGTAGGAACACTGACATTTGAGAAGCATTGCCTTATGTGTGAGGTTCAGGTAACAGTAATAACAGGAAATAGCTAAGTATGATCATCTTAACAAGAACCATTCATCTTAAAGGCACCTTGTTCTTACATTTTTCTGATATAGTAATTTACAAGCAATGTTTTTTTCAGGGAATACTATAAGTTTCGTTATGCAATATGTTCTTTCCAATTAGAAGTACTCCCCACCGTGATGACAGAATTATAAAACACCTTGCTCTTAATAATTAAGGGCAATATTACCTACCCCCACCCCCCACACAAATACCTCTAACACAAGACTAGATGAGAAGGAGCATGTGATGAACAAGCCCAAGATGTTCCTATTCTCAGAGCTCTAGAATTTCCCACACTGCCATTCAGCCCTCCTGCTGCAGTGACCACCACAGTCTACCCACACCCTAGTGATGAACTCACAAGTGGAAATGCTCAGAACTGGTTTGGGAGAGCTTATGATTATGAATATCATTTCCTTAACCCCTCTTTCCCATGAAGCCCTGTGCATAATTTTGTTAGAAGGAAACTCTCCTGAGATGGAAATCTCTGGTAAAACAATCATAAAATTATCTAGCCACTTCCATAACGTTGATATTCTTCCTCCAGGAGAAATGATTTCAAATTACTTTGAGGGCAGAGGTTTTCAAAAGTTAGTGGGCATCAGGGAAACCAAGAAGGCTTGTTAATGCACAGATTGCTCAGCAGTACCCGCAGAATTTCTTTTTTAGTAGGCAGAACTTTAAACATTAGGGGTTAACTTCCCACTTACATTTCTGTGTATGGATTATTATCTAATCTTTATCTAAAAGCACTTACTCTTTATTATTTCAAATCACAGTAATGTCGTTGATATAAAGGAAAAGAAGACCTTATAGGTTCTAGCTAGATCTTAGCACACTATATAGTAATAAGTGCTGGACTTTTTCTTGGCCTGTAGTGATACAATTAACTGTACATTTTGCAGTGAGGCAGATTAGGGTATGCATTGGTCAAATCGGATAGAAAATAAATTATTGATCAAACAAGTCCCTCAACACATTTATATATCTAAAACATTATTATGTTAACGTGTAACTAATACAATGTTATTAATGACATATTTTACATACTTTTATCCTACTAAATTTTTGGATTCAAGTGCATTTTACTCTGAGAGCACATCTCAGTTCAGACCAGCCACATTTCAAGTGCTCAGTAGGGACAGTGGCTAATAGCTCCATAGTGGGCAGTGCAGGTTTATAAGATACTTGCAGGCACCACTTGTCATTAGTGTTCTTAACAGGCCCTGCAGGAGCACTAAATATCAAGTTAGTGAAACACAGTTCATTTTTAAGTAAATATTGATGGGACAAAAAAATGTATCTGCTCCTCCTACTTTTCAATACTGTTTCAAATTTATGCTGTCTTCTGCTTCTGGTACTTTTATTAACCATTCTCCACATCCCTGGATGACACACAGAATTGTAAGTCTGACAGAGACAGATCCTTGCCCCCAGTATTATGAATGATCAATTAAAATCCTGTTATTTAATTATTTTTACTAGCCCATAAAGTCTTCCCTAATGAAACCTAGCTTGTAAGTCTGCATATAGGAGGTATTGGTTGTTTCCCATTGATATCAGCCATTTCCACAAATAAGGGATGTGGGTACCTAGGTACACCCTCAGTTATGTCTTATTGATGTTATGTGAAAGTGGCTCTTCTCTAGACCTCTCTAGAAACTGACTAGACTTTGT
Source organism: Balaenoptera physalus (assembly GCF_965194825.1). NCBI lineage: Eukaryota > Metazoa > Chordata > Mammalia > Artiodactyla > Balaenopteridae > Balaenoptera > Balaenoptera physalus. The sequence continues at coordinate 7,957,142 of NC_138893.1, forward strand.
AACTAGACCTGTGACTCTGTCTTTCCTCATGCACTTTCACCTTACTGGGCATTGTTTACTAATTGCCTTACAAATCAAATATATTCCAGGAATGAAAATGCAGCATAAATCGAGGTGTAAGCAGGCAATCTGATAACTACTATATTTGATTATATGCACGTCAGTTCAGACTCCTGTGGTCCAAATTCTTCCTGCTGAACATCATCACACTTCGTAGTGAATTCATATGTGCCCAATAATGTTGATCTTTGAGCATACTATTCTCTGATCTATTCGTTTAACAACTCATTTTATTTCAAACCCTTCTGAAAAGTACAGAAGTAAAAAATATTTTAGAGTTCAAATTAAGATAGACATGGCATTGTTTACTAAGTTTCATTTCTAATATGAAATGCTCAAGTACAAGGAATATCTCTCTTTCCTGTCATTGGGAGAATCTAGTTAACAGTTTTTTTAATTCATCAGTTACTGGATTCCGGGGGAATATATCTGTCCAGAGGCCTTCAATATCCCTAATAATTACCATACCTTTTCTTTAAAAACTATCAATTTATTCAAGAATACAACTGCTACCTTTTGAGAGAGATGATGGTTCATTATTTGTCATGCAAATGAATAAACTTACTAACTAGTATGTCAACATTAGCAAACTAACAGGTTATTTATATTAGGAATATAGATATAGAAATGAAGTATTTTGCAGCTCTCTTGAGCTCCCACAGTGCCTTGGTAATCTACTACTCCACCAGTACTCTCCAATAGAGAGAGTTATTTCTTCCTGAGATAAAGAAAACATTCTGTACCTGCACTGCCCAGTATGGAAGCCACTAGTCACATGTGGCTCTTGAGCACTTAAAATGTACCTAGCTGGGTTGAGGAATGGGATTTTTATTTCGTTAATTGTAATTAATATGAATTTTAATTTGAATAGCCACACATGACTGGTGGCCATCATAGTACTAGACTGTGCACTAAGATCTGAACCACATTAGCTAATTCCAAAGTCTACAATCAATGGGAGCATGTGGAGCGCTCAGCAGAGCTGAGAAAACCCAGGAATCAGTCATCAACTTCCTCCTATATTCAGTGAGACATATGGTACCTATCAATTAACAAAACTAGGACATTCCTGGACACATTTAGCTTAATCCAAGAAACTTCATTTATAGAAATTATGTTTTACACTTAGATAATTCCTGGAGTTAAGGGGTTTAGAATCTGAGCATCAACTCCACATGAATCGTTTCTATTCCAGACTGCACATGTGTTGATAAGAACACTTTTTTTTCTTCACCTTATTCTGAACATAATCTCCTCGCCATCAAACTCTTAGTGTTTTCCTACAAAGTATGTTCAACCTTGCTGAGGCTCATCTGTGTCCTGGAAGCTGTCAATCTCATCCTGTCTTCAATTTTATTGACTTAGAGTCAATGATTCATCTCTTGAACTTACCAATACACTTATTACCACCCCCAGGATTTTTGGTCTTCTCTTGTATAATTTGAAAAAAAGAAAAGAAAAAACGTGGCTCAGTCTGCTTCGGTGCTCCCACACCTAACAAATTGAGTACAGCTGAAGAAAATTGCTTTCATTCATTTGTTCATCCACTCATAGAGATTTTTTTTTTTAGTATTGATTATCTACTAGATCTAGGCACTGCACTGGTGTTAAGGAAATGGTACTGAACAAAACAAAGACCCTTCTTTAATGGAGCCTATATTCTAGTAGAAATGGATGGCAGTTCACAAAGAAACGCCTAAATAAATAAATTTGTCAGTCCAAAATAACTGATAAAAAGAAAAAGAAAATAGAATAAAAGGCAAAGAATGTCAGTGGTGTGTGTACCATTTGATATATTGTGATAAAGGAGAGCCAAGTGGTATTTGAGTGGACAGCTGAATACAGTGATGGATTGAGCCATAAGGATACCTGAAGTAGGGCATTCCTGGCAAGTGGACAGCTTCTGTGGCAGGAGTATACTTGGTGTGTTTGAAGAAGAGAAAAGGGCAGAGTGAATGAGGTGGATTTAGAATAGTAAAGGCTAAAGCCAGAGGGGAGAGATTTGTAGGCCAGGGGAGGGATGTTTTATTTTATGCTGAGAGAGATGGGAGTTATTGGAGGCCTTGAGTGGATGAGTGATGTGATATGACTTCCATCTGTGTGAAGAATATGGAAGGAGAGCAAGAGTGAAAGTCTATTACAATAACATACAGGGGAGTCATTATAAACTTGAACTCATCTGGTGGCTGTGGAAATGATAAAACCTAGTCAAATTGTAAACATATTTTACATTGACACCAATAAAATTTGCTGATGGATTCTGAAATGTGACAAGAGTCCAGGATAACTCCAAGGTTTTGAATGTAAGAATTATAAAATCTTGAAGATCGTTTTGTATATTAGCATGTATTCACAGTCTCCACTCTTAACCAGGCAGAAATTCTTCATAGCTCAAGTCCATTATCTTTCCTATTTTCTAACCATGACTGTTTCAAAATTCTCTGGCTCTGCCAAAACTTCCTTATATTGAGAAGACAAGCTTTGCTACTTCAGAATATTTCTAAGCTACAGTATCCTCATCGGAGAAATGCATTTAATAACAACAACAGTAATAGCGCACTGAATGTTACGCTCAGAATGTAATCGACATGGTCAGAAGTCTATCTGTTTCTGTTTGTTTAAAAATGTAACTTAAGTGCTTAGAAGAGTATGTGACACATATTAGGTACTCTATGATTATTTATTTTGTTTTAATGAGGTTTTATTTTGTAACAATTGACTAACTGTATATAATTCATTTAACCTTCATTACAAATTTATGAGTAGGCTGAAGATTTACAGATGAGAAAACTGAGGTAAAAAGGGATTAAACAATAGCCCAAGGTCACATAATCAGTAAGTAGTAAAGCTAGGATTGGACCCAGGTAATTTGGTTCCTGAACTCATGGTTTTTCTGTGTAGTACTGCCTTTCATGTGCTGTATAAAGTTTGAATGCAGTGATGCAATTATATTGCTTATTAGCACAGTGCTTGGCAAATAGTAAGCACCAGCACATGTTAGCGATTTATTGTTATTATTACTAATAATACAAATAATTGCTCCCTTACCCCATCCACACATCTCATCTGTCTTAGATGTGTGCCTTCTTCTTTAGCTTCACTAGTTGTATAAGTTGGGACCACTTTCAGATCCCCTACAAAACAACCCATCACACTTTCACTGATCTATGTTTGCTGTCTCCAAATAAGCAGCGTCCCACAATTCATGTTTTAAACATCATGTCTCTACCTCAGTTTCCAGGGGTATGAAGATGATGGGTTATGGCTCATGAATAAATTGGGTGGAGTCAGGGATGGCTTGAGAAGGGAGGGTCAGGAAACTGGAAAACTGTTAAGTACAGAATAAAGCTCATGGATAGGGTTGGCATCAGAGTTGAGATATGAATCCTGGATTGGATGGGGATAAAAATTGTAAGTATTATTTGATAACAATGAAGGTGAAACATTTAATTGTGTGTGTGTGTGTGTGTGTGTGTGTGTGTGTGTGTGTTTATATGGGTATGCACACATATACCATACAGTCTCTCTAGCCTCAAAACAATTATGTTTTATCCCAGAAAGGGATATCTTTATAATTTAAATTAATGATGAAAATTCTCTCTATATATTAAAATAGCTATTTGCTTGGTGGTATTAGCAATAGTGGCAGCGAAAATAGAAAACTCTAAATTTTAACTTTAAAAAAAAGTGTCCTCTTACACAGCAGCATTTTGGTCAATTTCCATAAGAATACTTATTTTAGAATTAATGAATGTTAACTAAACATATCATGATGATCATTCCACAATACATACAAATATCAAATCATTATACTGCATACATGAAACTAATATAATGGAGTATGCCAATTATATCTCAATTAAAAAATAATAAAAAAGAATTAATTTAATTGACGATTGTATGAGCATATTTCTACTGGTTAATATATCATCTTACTACAAAAATTATTAATATAAGTTATTTTTCACCTAAATACTCTCCCAACTTAAGTTTTACCATTTTAGATCTATGAGAATTTTGTCATAGTTCAAATATACAAGTGGAATACCTTTTTAATTAATTAATTAATTAGTTTAAAAAATTTTTTTATTTTTGGCTGCACTGAGTCTTTGTTGTTGCACATGGGCTTTCTCTAGTTGTGGCGAGCAGGGGCTACTCTTCATTGCGGTGTGCAGGCTTCGCATTGCAGTGGCTTCTCTTGTTGCAGAGCGCGGGCTCTAGGCACGCGGGCTTCAGTAGTTGTGGCGTACAGGCTTAATTGCTCCGAGGCATGTGGGATCTTCCCAGGCCAGGGCTGTGTGGGATCTTCTCGGACCAGGGCTCGAACCCATGTCCCCTGCATTGGCAGGCAGATTCTTAACCACTGCACCACCAGGGAAGCCCCCAAGTGGAATACCTTTAATTCTGATTCAAAACAGTCTGAGATGAGCACACTCTCAGTGTATGGTAATAGAAAAGTGACTTGCAATTTAACATAACATCATCAGTATGCAAATATGCATCAACAACAGCTTTGTGTATTAAAAGTCAATCAATATTGGGTCATTTCAGTATCAGGATGTCAGAAAGATTGCTATTTCAGTAGAATAACACTTCATCTGGTCTTATGCAGATATATATGTAAATATTGCATTAAAATGTAATTTGGGACTTAAAAGCTTTTGCACAGCAAAGGAAACCATAAACAAGACAAAAAGACAACCCTCAGAATGGGAGAAAATACTTGCAAGTGAAACAATGGACAAAGGATTAATCTCCAAAGTATACAAACAGCTCATGGAGCTCAATATCAAAAAAACAATCCAGTTAAAAAATGGGCAGAAGACCTAAATAGACATTTCACCAAGGAAGACATATAGACGGCCAAGAGGCACATGAAAAGATGCTCAACATCACTAAGTATTAGAGAAATGCAAATCATAACTACAGTGATGTATCACCTCACGCCGGTCAGAATGGCCATTATAAAAAAATCTAGAAACAATAAATGCTGGAAAGGGTGTGGTGAAAAGGGAACCCTCCCACACTGTTGGTGGGAATGTAAATTGATACAACCACTATGGAGAATAGTATGGAAGTTCCTTAAAAAAGAAAAAATAGAACTACCATATGACCCAGCAACCCCGCTGCTGGGCATATATCCTGAGAAAACCATAATTCAAACAGAGACATGCACCACAATGTTCACTGCAGCATTATTTACAATAGGCAGGACATGGAACCAACCTAGATGTCCATCGACAGATGAATGGATGAAGAAAATGTGGCACATATATACAATGGAATATTACTCAGCCATAAAAGGAAATGAAACTGAGCTATTTGTAGTGAGGTGGATGGACCTAGAGTCTGTCATACAGAGTGAAGTAAGTCAGAAAGAGAAAAACAAATACCGTATGCTAACACAAATATATGGAATTTTAAAAAAATGGTACTGATGAACCTAGTTGCAGGGCAGGAATAAAGAGGTAGACATAGAGAATGGACTTGAGGACATGGGGTGGGAGGGTGAAGCTGGGGCTAAGTGAGAGTAGCATCGACATACATACACTACCGAATGTAAAATAATTGGCTGGTGGGAAACAGCATAGCACAGGGAGATCGGCTCGGTGCTTTGCGATGACCTAGAGGGATGGGATAGGGAGGATGGGAAGGAGGCTCGAGAGGGAGGGGATATGGGGACATGTGTATGCATATGGCTGATTTGCTTTGCTGTGCAACAGAAACTAACACAGTATTGTGAAGCAATTAGACTCCAATAAAGATCTATTAAAAAAATGTAATTAGATTTCTTCCCCCTCTAGTAGGAGACAAACAACAACAAATATATCTGATTAAAATTAATGATGATATATTGAATAAGTAAAGTTTACATAATTACAACTCTAGTTTAAACAACGTCTAAGCTACATAGTCAAATATTTAATGCCTCTTCCTTAAAAGACAAATGCTATTGAATTGCTGCTTTACCCACTCTGCTGTCTCAGTGATAGTCATTTTTAAAGTTCAACAAATTGAGAGAGGGCTTTTGTTCTGACAAATAAAAATGAAGTGAAGTTAAACCGTTCAGACCATTTGAATCATGATATGTCATAGAGAATCAATTTATTTCCATCTCTGTCCCTCTCCTAGCTTGGACCACAATTAATTTGTAGATTTATAAAAGTAATTCATAAACTTTCTCACACGACTTTTCCTTATAGTGGAAGAATATAAGTTGGAGTAGTAGGTGAAGGACAGAGACTAAGGGAAAAAAATCACAGACTTCTCAGGTTCTCATTCTAAGCCTTAAAAGAGTGTAATTTGCATAAATAGAAGGAAGCTAGCACTTTTTCTGGGAGAGTATCAGTGGAGGTCTGCATTTGGGATATTATTATAATTCGAAGATGAGTTTGCTTTTATTTGTGCACTCAGAATGGAAAAACAATGGAGGATAAATTGCTATTAAATGATGAGTCAGTGTTTTATTTAATTTATTTACACTAAGTTATAACTGCCAAGGAGCAGTGAAGCAAGCTAGTCAGCCTAATCACCATCTAATAGAAAAATCTACTTGGGAGACCAAATTACTGTGAGAAAAACCCTTAGTTAATATAAAATATGAATAACGAGACTTGGATGTTCTTAAGGAATGGTGTTAAAAATTATAGTAGTTTGATCCATATCTGGCAGAAAGACTTAAGTGCCAAACATGCACAACTTGTGCTGTTAACAATCATAGTTTCAACTCCCTTTGGTCCTTAGAAACACAATTAGCTGACTTTGCTAATCGTATGTAAAAATGTATATAAAAATATTGATGACGATTTTTAACTTATTAGTAATCAAAAGTTTTTGTTCTCATAATGTTACTTCACATTGCCCATGTTAAAATTAAAGTGATTCCAACATTTAAAAATAATATTATGCATTTATCTTTCTAAATACTAAATCTAAAAAAATTATCTTCAGGTACATTTATGACTCACCACTTTACTTTGTTATCTGATTGGAAGCAATCTGCAAAGAGTTATATTTCTTACATTTCTATTTACTTTATTCAATTTCAGAACATGGCATTTCTGGCCTATCTCTAAATTTGGGGGTTTCACCCTTGTGGGGCACTGCTCTTTTCAAAGCATTGCTTTTCCTTATCTGACAATATGACAACCAAGAAATTCGGAGAGAACTTAACCCAGAGATAGGTAACAATCTGAGTTAAAAGTACCTTCTAAGTTTGGGCCATTTTTCCCATCGAGGCAAACAAAAAGGGTCTTTATTGAATTAGCACATAGAATAGATATAACAACATTAAGTTCTTGAATATTTTTCAAAAAATATTCAAGTTAGCTTGTAAGTTTACTTCACTAAGTCATCGTAGATAAGTCTAGTAAATTGTAGATAAGAAATCAGAATTTTAGGGCAGGAAGTTACTTCAGAAACCTAAATGCCACGGGGATCTAATAAGTTGGACAAAGTCCTGAAGCTAGTGGTGTAGGCAAGACTATGATTTTTCTATCCTGATTCCAAGACAATTGCTTTTGCATTGTGGATTTTTTCTGACTATTCTTTGGTTATATTTTTAAAACATCTCTAGCTAACTCAGAGTATGAGTAATTATAATGGCAAAATAAAACTCCAAATAGTTTGACAGATCACTCTATATGCTGTTAGTGAACTTCAGTTATTATCTTTTGGCAATATGACAAACAGTGATTCACTGACAGTGGAGGCAGCACTTTGTAAAGGAAAGAAGAGGTGATGTGGAGTCATTCAAACCTAGGCCCTGAGGCCTATTTCCCCACTTACTAGCTGCATGTTCTGTGCAAAGTATTTACTTTTTTGAGCCTCAGTTCCCTGATCCCACAACAGTTGTCTTACAGCACTTAACTTTAAACTTTTTATGTCTTGCACAGTACTTGACACACAGTAGGTCTGCAAATAATAGGATTTTCTTCTCCCCAAGATCATGGCTCAGGATAAGAGTGAGGACCACATGTCCTCATATTTTTACAATGAATAATTACAGATATTTAGCAATACTGCGAACTCTGTGAAACATTTCATCTCTGTTAATTTAGAGATAAAAGAAGCACAATGAAGAATACCAAGGGTTTTAAAAATTATTTAATGAGGGTAGTAAGTAATTAAATTTGAGATGTATTGATATTACATTGCACACTTTATTAACAATATGACCCCTTTACAACATGGGAAATAGAATTAGAAAATAAGAAATTTTAAGTTTTTATTTCTTTGGTGGTGAAAGATCGAAGAGGTAACTATTAAGAAGTCTCATACCATTTCTTAATTATTAGCACGAGCCATAGGGATAGTTAGCCCTAATATTTAGACCTCTCCAGGCTGAAATCATGTCCTCTACTATGAGATTCCAAACTACGTAAAAGCATGACAACATTAAGATATCCTACAAGTACATCACTGCCATGTTTTCCTTAAATATGTCAAGTAAAGAAATGCACTATTTAATGGGCTTTAGTTTGTGTGTCTCTTCATAGGTTACTAATTGTATTGGATTTGTCCATCTATTCCATTTATTACCCCCAATTTAATTATTTTCCTATGCTTTCTCTTCACCCCATTCTACCTTTAAAACAACAATGATGTGGAGCATGTGAAATATTAAAACTGTCCTTATTTTATGGCTATAAATAAGCTCCCAGATGAGTAGTATAGATCCATTTAATGTCAAACACATTTTTACAAATGGGAAAATTAGATAATATGCCTGAACAAAGATTAAAACAAGGTGTACAGAAATCAAGACCAATAATATAAAACCCATCCATTATATAGACCTACTAAAGGAAGGCACCATTTTTCCCACTATCTTCCCATTGAATAGCCCAATGTTGCCAATGATCAAGCCTAACAAAAATGAATGGTACCTAACAGTGGATTATCATACCCTTAATACCATGGTTTCCCCAATTAAAGCTCTCATATCCACTATTATTGAAATTACTGGTTCCATACAGTCATCAACTGGAAAATATACTTTGCTGTTATAGCTATGACTAGCATGTTTCACTCAGTCCTTATTTCAATAGCTTCTCAGTAGCAGTTTGCATTTACCTTCAAAGTGACACAATACGCCTTTACCTGGCCACCCAGGTGGTATCTCAACAACACTTTCATCTCACACAATCTTCGCAGGCAAGATTTTAATCACATGCAGCTTTCTCCAGGATCATGGGAATGACATTACACTGATGACATCCTTCTCTGAGGAGTTTTATTTGACACACTCAAGACATACAAATATTCACAAAGCAGCTCACAAAAGGGAGGGACCATCACCCTCCTATGCGTAATACAAGGCCCTACCATCTCAGTTAAATCCTGGGCATCATTTGGTCAGTCAAGTATGGCTTCATCCCTGATACTGTCAAGAAATAACTATTACCCTGGCAAAATCCACAATATTAAAATAAGCCCAATGTCTTTTAGGCCTTTTGGCTTCTAGAGGCAACGTATTCCTTATTTCTAAATTTTACTTAAGTGAATTTATACTGTTACTCTCAAATTGGCCCACTTTAAATGGGATCTCCAAATAACAAAAGATCTAGAATCTTTACAAAATGAGCAATTAAAAAAAAAAAAAGAACTCCCATTAACACTTCTTAGACACTCCTTCACTGTAGAGGATTCGGTGACTTTCTCTCATGCATCCTGGGGTCTCTGGATTACTCATGATGACCATAAGTTGCTCGTAGGCTTCTGGAGCAAAACACCCTCTTCTTTGGCCCCAGATATACTTCATTAGCCCAAACAGTGCAGGTTGCATATTGGACTTTTGAGGAGACTGAAGCTAACTGGTCCTGACTAATGAGCTGTAGGACCCAAGGGCCTATTATGCTTTGGGACGTATGGAGGCAGAACCCCACAGATTAAGCACAGTCACAAAAGCCTTCTTATTGAAATGAAAATGGTACTTACAGGAAAAAGTCTCTGGCATATCTTACTTACAGAAAGAAGTGGCTTCCTTTGTCCTCAGTCTCTTGTTAGATGCAATGGTGTTGGAGGAGTTGGAGGAGGTCACCTCTCTCCTGGACTAACTGGCTACCTGGAGAGCCCCTTGGGATCCACTGAGCTACCAGGAAAAGTGATTTGTATCCTTTACTGAATAGCATCTCCATTGCATGTGATGGAGTCACAAGAGGTTTGCTCTTGTCCATCCCTAAAAGGATGTCGCTGACCAAGGAAAATACCCCATGATCAACACAGTTAGCCAAATTTCAAGCAGTCATCTTAGCACTAGAAAAGCCCTGGCCAAAAATCGGTCCCATCTGCACATTTTTCAGACTCCTGAGCCATTGCCTATGGTCTGGCTGTCTGGTCCAACCAATCACAACAATTCCTTATCCAAAGTCACCCTATTTAGGATAAAAAGTTCTGAGAATACTCTCACAGATACCAAAAATAAAAATCAAAGTCACATATATCTCTGCAGGTACCAAAGCTACAATTCAAGTCTTCACCAGATACTTCTTAATGTTTTTGAAGTTCTGGACATTACTGATAGTGACCAAGGAACTCATTTTACTTCTCAAAATACTCAAGGCACAATATCGAATTTAGAACGAGGCATTGAATAGAATTTTCACTTTCCTTATCAGCTTTAGACACTGGGCTTCTTAGAGTACCATAATGGCTTACTTAAATGAGTTCAAATACAATTAAATTAAACATCACACATTGTACTCATCACTCAAATATCAGGGGTGAATTTTAGTAGATTCTGACTCTATATTTGATGTTTGACCTCTCAAAGCTTTCAGACTCCAACCTTCCTTCCTCTTTTTTGCCCCACATCTGGGGAAGCCAATAAGAAAGTCCATGTGCTCCTTCTCTGGACACTGGGACAGTTGAAACTATGAAAAACCAGTCCCCTGTGGCGGGGGGAACCTTCACACCAACTGCACCCCTTAACTGAAATCAAAACTAGTCACTCTTCTCCCTTCACTCAGACCATTTTCTACCAGCTTGGGTGCTTTCCCTGCTCTAACTAGAAAGTCTCAAGCATGTGAGTAATCTTTTCTGTCTCTTGGTATGGGTATAGGGTCATCAGCTTTAACATTGGAACCAATTTTGGGCTGGGGATTATTAATCCTCCCTTCTGTGGGGCAACTGTAAGACAATTTATTATTTGGAATATAATTAGAATTTATTATTTGGAACATAATTAGAATATAAGCCCTTAAGATTAGAGGTTTGGGGCATTTTATGCAATCCTGTATCTTTGGGACATAGAGCAGTGCTAAGTTAAAACATTCAAAAAATATTTGTTGAATGAATTAATGAATCCACTTCAAAGCCTCCTGACCCTTAGCATAGTCATTCTTCCTTCCAAATCGGAAAACCACCAGTGATTGAGTGATAAATTGTTAGCTAAAATTAGGCAAGAGATTTATGAACTAAGCTAGAGATGATTTTTTTTCATTCATCAGAAGAAAATAAATTGGTTTCTTTCTACCCATTTCTACCAGTAGTTGTAAGGGGAATATGTTGAACTTGTCAAAAAAGAAGTGAGAGAAAAAGCAGTGATAATTTTGTTTAATAGTTTAAAATATTTTCAGAGGTTTTGTAATGCCTCTAGGTATTCAAATTTATTTCTTAATAAGTCATGCAAAAAATCCTACACAAAGCTACCTGAGCTCACAAACCATATACCAGTATTCTTAGCTTGGTTGTATTGAAATACTGCCAAATTATTACTGGTTTAGTCTCATCATACTTCTACAACATACAGAATGATATAAGATGAAAATTAGCTGTGAAAGGGTGTTCTAAGATGAGTATTTCTTTATTTTAAAATATTTATTTATTTGGTTGCACTGGGTCTTAGTTGCGGCAGGCAGGCTCCTTAGTTGTGGCATGCGAACTCTTAGTTGCAGCATGCATGTGGGATCTAGTTCTCCGACCAGGGATCAAACCCGGGCCCCATGCATTGGGAGCACAGAGCCTTATCCACTGCACCACCAGGGAAGTCCCAAAGATGATTATTTCTTGAAATTTAACATTTCATAAGCAGATGTGGTTTACTATCTATGCAAAATCAATTTGCACATTCCAGTATCAAATTAAATTTGAAGTATGAAACAGAAATCAGTAAGAATCCATGGTGTGATTCTACAAAATTAAAGTGTTTAAGTGGGAGAAAAAGAGGGTTTAAAAATCATTTATTCGGGCTTCCCTGGTGGCACAGTGGTTAAGAATCCGCCTGCCAATGCAGGGGACACGGGTTCAATCCCTGCTCCGGGAAGATCCCACATGCCGTGGAGCAACTAAGCCCATGTGCCACAACTACTGAGCCTGCGTGCCACAACTACTGAACCTGTGTGCCACAACTACTGAAGCCCGTGCTCCTAGAGCCCATGCTCCGCAACAAGAGAAGCCACTGCAACGAGAAGCCCCGGAACTGCAATGAGAAGCCCAGGCACCGCAAAGAAGAGTAGCCCCCGCTCGCCACCGCTAAAGAAAGCCTGCACAGCAACAAAGTCCCAATGCAGCCAAATAAATACATTAATTAATTAAAATAAAGTTCCCTTAAAAAAAAGTCGTTTATTCATTTAGAGATAAAAAGGCTCTTAGCTAAAGTGTCACAGTGAGAGATACACAGGATTTGTGCTCCATGGATTCTTAGATTAGTATCCCTTATAACTCATTACCTGATCCTGAATTATCCCTGAGTTTATTAGGCTGCGTATGACTCAGGCTTTTTGTCTTATTGCTACTTATACTATATCTTCTCTTTCCCAACATATGTGCCTCAAATCTCTATCCTGTTATGCACCAGAAAAGGAAATGAGCTGTATAGTCAGACTATCCAGCTAGAGCAATTGATGTGAAAGATAGAAATTTAAGTTAGAAAACTGTGTGTCTACATAAGTTATCTGTTTAGGTGCAACAAACCACTCTAAAATTTACTGACTTTAAGTAACACTCATTTATTTGCTGACGATTCTGAAGATTTAGAGTTGGGCTTAGCGAGGCAATTCTTTAATTCTTCTCATCTAGACTTATACTCACAGCTGGGGCTGGCTTTTGTTCCTGACTATGGGACCGAGCACCTCAGTTCTCCTTGTAATCTCTTATATTCCAGTAGGTTAGATTGGGCTTCTTTAAATAGTTGTCTTATGGCAGTATTTTAAGAGGTTAAGACCAGTGCATAAACCCTGATCGAGTTTCTACTTGTGTCATAACTGATCATTTGCCATTTGTTCAAAGGTGGTCCCACTGGAAAGCCCAAAGTCAATGGAGATATGGACTACACTTGGGCTTGGAAAATAATTCACTTTGACTAAGTCATGCTTCTCAAAAGATCATAAAACCTTGATGAATCCAATAAATGCATTAAGAAATGTATCCTAAGTTGAAATACACAGAACAAGGCTTTGTTTGTTTATGATTGTTTGTTTTTGAAATAAGAAGTCATATTACCTTTATATACAAGGAGTCTATGTGTATACCACATATAATTCAGGAATTATAACCAAAGACTAAGATAAAGGTGAAAAACTTTCAATACTTGTAGGAATTGAACGCACTTGATGCTTATGAGAGATGTGTCCTAGCATTCTAACCGAGTCAAAAATGAACTTTTTTTTGTCTAACTGAAATTTAAACATCATCAAAAAATAATTCAATTCATGATATTCTCCCCTTAGAGACCTTTGTGCATATAGGACAATAATCTTTCTTTAATCTGAATTCAAATCAAGGCACTTTAACATTCCTCAATTCTCATTTGATATCCCAATTGTTTATTTTTGCTTTTGTTGCTTGTAATTTTGGTGTCAAATCCAAAAAAATTCTTTGCAAGGCCAATGTCAAGGACCTTTTCACCTATGTTTTTTCCTAGGGTTTTTATGTTTTCATATCTCATGTTAAATTATTTAATTCATTTTGAGTTGATTTTTCTGTATATATAAGATAAAGGTCCAATTTCATTCCTTTGCATGTGGACATCCAGTTTTCCCAGTACCATTTATTGAAGGGACTATGTTTTCTTCTCAAAAGAGTATTTTCTTATACCACAAGACATCTCTTTACTTTGTTTTATTATGCCTAAATTCTAATATCTAGGAGATCATAAAAACATATAATATTTTAAAGTTAATTATTGAAATAATAAAAGGTTCCAGTCATGTGTATAGTACTGAATTAATTACAGCATATTCTTTTTTCTCCTGATTGAGATGAACTGCACTGAACAGCTGATATTGGAACTTAAAGCATATTGGAATATTGAACAATTCAAATCTGGGTTCTTAGTAGGACATGAGGATAATTAGGATTTTGGTAATTGAGAAGAAACATTATGGAAATTATACATCCACAAATATATACACATCCCCTTATGTGTGTGTGTGTGTGTGTGTGTGTGTGTGTGTGTGTGTGTATATAGAGTTACAAAATGTGCCTAGAGTTAACTGTGCCCAGAAGAAAGCACAATTTCTTTCTTCTTTATTCTTGACTCTCTTTAAATTTTCAGGGCCTCAATTCCTAGGTGGGTATTATTATGCAAATTATATTTATACTTGGGGGTCATGTAATATGCAAAATGCTAATGGAAGAAATTAACTTCCTCCCAAAAAAATTTTACAAAATCATACTCTAATCAATAAGAATGTTTTTTTTCTATAAATAGTTGCCATATGGGATTTTAGATATGTATTTTTTAATCTTTACCAAGTTGATAGAAATTATCTGTGTTTATGTTCAATTTGCTGCTGGAGAGGTTCATCCTTTTCTTATTTATTTGAAAGGGCATTTATATAATATGTTTATTAATAATCAATTTTTGTTATACTTATTTTAGGATGTGCTTAACAAACTGAAATTTTCAATGTTTATAAAATCTATCTTTTATCTTGTTATCTATATTTGAGCCATACTTCAAAAACCATCATCTACTGAAACATTATCAGCATGATCATCTATATCTTCTTGTATTAATTATTATTGATCCAGTTCTGGATACACACACACACACACACACACACACACACACACACACACACACACAGTTTGTGAAGTACTTTCCGGAGATAATTTTCATAATAATTCAAAGGGGTTTAAAAAAAAAAGACATTTGAAGTAAATTTTAGTGCATTTAAATTTATATTGTCTCTAAAATTTTTAAATACCAAGATTTGAAAACAATCTCTAATGCAAAATAATTCCAAAATGTAAGCTATATTTTTGTTTCATGCTCTTTGTAATGTAGATATATCTTATATATAAATTTCATGAAATAACAAGTAATAGTACTTTAAGTCTGCTATATGTCAAAATATACAATACAAAAGGAAAAAAGATACAAACAACCACGCAAACCAAAAATACCTAAATATCTAGTTTATACTATGTCAAACATTTACATATATTTTTGTCAATATACTCATATTTTCTGCATGGTACATTTTCATAAAAGCAAAACAAACAGTAAAGCCTCTGGTATAATCTATTTACCCTCTGCTTTATTTCATTTCATTCATTAATCACACATTTATTAATATATTAATCATTAGATTATTTGCAAACCGCTGGGGTAACTTTGAGCCTATAAAGACCATACAAGCCTAGATATCAGGCAATTCACAACTTATCATTATGCTTTGAGTTAAACTCTTTTTCAGGCATTTAATCTCTGTGTGATTCCTTTTTCCATTCCAAGAAAGTACCAAGTTGCTTTATGCTCCCTCCTTCCACTCAGAGGAAGTTTGCTACGCAAAGCTAAAATCAGACTCTGATTGCAGACAACAAATCTTCATATCTTGATTTTTCAAATTTATCTTGAGCTATTTGACTAGATTATAGTGTAGGGAGGGAAGGGAGGCTCATTTCTTTGAAGTCAGCAATGAAGAAATTTTCCATTGTCTAGAAAGGGAATAGAGGATGCACAGAGGGAGTTTGGATTCTGAGTCTGACTGCTTCCAGCCCTGGCAAAGAATTCTGTGCCTCACGTAGAATAGAGACAACAGAATCCCCAACTGTAAAGTGACTTCCAGCTTTGGACAAAGGGTATTTCAGGAAACCAGTATACTCAGATGATCAGATACCATGTTGCTATACAAGATCTCTAAGAGCATTGTATGACTTTTCCAGGTGGGGGGTACAGAGTCTAAATAATGACTGTGATTGAATTTCCTGCTGACTCACTAGGATAGGGTCATGGAATCAGATTCAACTTGATTTACAAGAAATGATAGCATGTGTTATTTTTATGGAACCAAGTTAGTGAAGGAATAATCACAATCACCACAGGTAGATTCTGCATATCAATGACAGATGAGTTTGACTGCAGTCCAGGGCATGGTTCTAAATAGACTTTGTGAGTGGCAAGGGCATTCACAAAAAAAGAAAATCATGCCAGACTATCCTCATGTCCTAATGAAATCTGGAATATGAATATTTATAAATTCTCTCATGAGAGCCTTGAAAATCAGATAGAAAAACATGCTGGGCTTCCCTGGTGGCGCAGTGGTTAAGAATCCGCCTGCCAATGCAGGGGACACGGGTTCGAGCCCTGGTCTGGGAAGATTCCCACATGCCGCGGAGCAACTAAGCCCGTGAGCCACAACTACTGAGCCTGCGCGTCTGGAGCCTGTGCTCCGCAACGGGAGAGGCCGCGACAGTGATAGGCCCGCGCACCGCGATGAAGAGTGGCCCCTGCTCGCGGCAACTGGAGAAAGCCCTCACACAGAAACGAAGACCCAACACAGCCAAAAATAAATAAATATATTTTAAAAAAAAGAAAAACATGCTAAAGAGACTTCCCTGTGGTGCAGTGGTTAAGAATCCACCTGCCAATGCAGGGGACACAGTTTCGAGCCCTGGTCCGGGAAGGTCCCTCATGCCACGGAACAACTAAGCCTGTGTGCCACAACTACTGAGCCTGCGCTCTAGAGCCCGCATGCCACAACTGCTGAAACCCACGTGCCTAGAGCCCATGCTCCGCAACAAGAGAAGCCACTGCAATGAGAAGCCCGCACACCGCAATGAAGAGTAGCCCCCACTAGCTGCAACTGGAGAAAGCCCGCGTGCAGCAACGAAGACCCAACACAACCAAAAAATAAATAAATAAAATAAAAATTAAAAAAAGAAAAACATGCTAGAATCTAGCAGCTGGATGATAAACCAATAGCTGGTTGAATCACCAGACCAAAGATGATGGTTAGGGTTAGGGTTCATCTGTCATAGCATCCGTAATGACACTCTTCACGGTTTTAATAACATTGCTGAACATGCTGATGGTACTTTATTCATTCACTCAGTCATTCATTCAATAATATTCTTTAGTTCTTTCAACATGTCAAACACTCTCTGTAGGTCAGATCAAATCCTTGTTCTTATTATCATCAAGACTTCAAAATACTTGAGGAAATAGATAACTAGATCAATAACACTGAACAGTGAGATCAGTAACATATGCTAAAGTGAGGTATATCAGATGGAATCATAGCAGGAAACAAATAGCATACTCAAAAGATTTAATTAAAATGATTTAGTAAAGGTGCCATGTAAAGTGATGTGAGCAGATTTAAGGGAACAATTAAGGGATGGTGACATTCCCAGGAATTGGCAGCAGACAATTGTTAGGGACACTCAGTCTGAAATATCAAGGAGAGCCCACTGTGAGCTTGAGCTATCAAAGAAGAACCACTCAACAAAAACTACAGCCAGGAAGGGATGCAGGCGTAACCCAGAAAATGGTGTGAGCCTAACTGTGATCTAAAGAGCAGTATAGTTAATCAAGGTAAATCAAATCTGCCTCATAGAGCAAACATCAGGGCAACCAATGGCAAAAATGGTTCGGGAGACAAAGAGAGAACAACCGACACAGCTTAGCAATTGTTTCAATGCTTGCCCTATTTGATTCCATCTATTCTTGCTCTTAATTGATTTCAGCTAAAAGAAGTTGTGTACCGAATATAGAAGAAATAAAGTTTCTTCATATGACTGGAAAGTGATGTCAATTTAGTCTTGCTCACACTTCAAATCTGAATTTAATGTTAACCACCGTCAAACTTGTTCTTATGAAACAAAGCCAGTCAGAGAGAGATGAAGAATGGATCTGAAGGGTGAAAGAAGAATAACCAGCACAAATGGCATGGTCAAAATAGCAAGGAGGATGCTATCAAATTAGATGGCCAGGGGGCTGGAGGGGTCATAGGGAGCGAGTCAAGAAAGAGTTCACAGAACGGGAAATCCTTAATCAAAACCAGGAAAATGAGCTGTAGTCCACAAAGCAAATGAAGAAAGTTCACGCAGAATCAAAAAGCTCTGAAATGGCATGGTGTTTAGGACTGTCATAGCATAGGAGGGATTGGGAATATGTTATAAAAGAGTAAAAGTTAGCTCAGACTGAGGAAGTAAAGGTCTGCTCAGTCATTCACTAGATGGGAATACCTATCGAAGATAAAGCCAGTAGCAAAGTGGATAGGAAACATATTGCTCCCAAATACATGCCACATTTATAAAGTGCCATGATAATCCCTTTTGTGACTAATCATTGCTTTCTTACTGTATAACTTTGTTCTCTAAAGTCATGGGCCACTAGAAACTTTGGCATGACTAGGAGATCTAAGTCTGTTTGACACAGACAGGTGGTTCTATCTCCAGCCCAGATGCATAGCTTCAGATGATGGGGTTTCTGCACACACAATTCCATACCTATCTTAATTTTGTAGTTTCCAAGGAAACAGGAACCTGACTTCACTTTGCAGTCCAGATCTGGTGTTGATATCTTTACAATGCCTAACTTTATTCTGAGTCTTTCAAAATCAATGTTTTATTTTTTTAAAAAAAGAGAAAACTGATTTAGTTAAATGTTACCACTTCCCCAAATCCTACAAAACTTCTGTCTGTTCCTTTGCTTAGTTCCTCTGGTGTGCTTACAATGGATCAATTAACCAGATTTTGCTGGGCTGCAGGTTTCTGCCTAGTGGTCATGGGCTGATTGGACCAGGGAAGTTGTTTAAGAAGGTCAAAAACAAACCAAATTTTATGCTTCAATTAAGTACATTTCTAACTACTATGTGTAGAGCCTGTTTGAGCTTGAAGTCTCTTCAAAATTCCTCTCCTTTATCCTCAAACTGTGAATTGCTCTTTCCACTGTTTCCTCAATGGAATCTGCTTGAAAATCTACTAGAATATTTATCACATGGTTTCTCCTTTCCTTATATTTGTACACCACATGAAATTGTATTCCCTCATTTTAATATAAATCCTTGTCAGTCTGGAATTTTTTCTTATATAGCTTACCTATCTCAGCGATAAGAATAAAGTGCTATTCATCAATATGCACAGAATGAGTGCATTCTGGCAAGAAAAATGTGGTCAAATCAATAAGATGCATTTAATCATTTCAGTAGATCCATAATGCCAACAATACAAATATACAATAGACACCAGTGCTTAACAGCAAAATGATTCAGTTTTCTTTGCCTGAAAAACCAAAAATGAGTAAATTAATGTGATATAGCTACCAGGAAAATAAAAGAACTATTAGGACAATTTCAAAAAAAGCAAATAAATTTTTAAATACCTGTCTTAGACTGTCTTAACTGAAGTATAAATTCCAGATTAAATGATACAATAAACACAACTTTCTTTTTCTGATCAAGTATTTTCAGTAAGACATGCTTTAAGAGGAATATGAAAAACTGAAGTTCATACCAAGTGACTAATTACATGCAGAATCTTAAGGTTATAATGTGAAGAGATGAAAAAGATACTCATGTGTGCTTAGAAGCAAAAATCAACATGGACAAATTTATAAGGGAACATTTAAAAAGCCATTACAAGCTTCCCTGGTAGCGCAGTGGTTGAGAATCTGCCTGCCAATGCAGGGGACACGGGTTCGAGCCCTGGTCTGGGAAGATCCCACATGCCACAGAGCAACTGGGCCCGTGAGCCACAATTACTGAGCCTGCGCGTCTGGAGCCTGTGCTCCGCAACAAGAGAGGCCACGATGGTGATAGGCCTGCGCACCGCGATGAAGAGTGGTCCCCATTTGCTGCAACTAGAGAAAGCCCTCGCACAGAAATGAAGACTCAACACAGTCATAAATAAATAAATAAATAAAAGAACGTGAATTTCTTAAAAAAAAAAAAAAAAAGCCATTACACCGGGGCTTCCCTGGTGGCGCAGTGGTTAAGAATCTGCCTGCCAATGCAGGGGACATGGGTTCGAGCCCTGGTCCAGGAAGATCCCACACAGCCCTGGTCTGGGAAGATCCTACATGCCATGGAGCAACTAAGCCCATGCGCCACAACTACTGAGCCTGCACTCTAGAGCCCGCGAGCCACAACTACTGAGCCCGCGTGCCACAACTACTGAAGCCCGCACGCCTAGATCCAGCCAGTGCTCCGCAATGAGAAGCCACTGCAGCGAGAAGCCCATGCACTGCAATGAAGAGTAGCCCCCACTCGCCGCATTTAGAGAAAGCCCGCACGCAGCAATGAAGACCCAACACAGCCAAAAATAATAAATAAAATAAATTTTTTTAAAAAATCAAATAAAGACTACATTTGTTTTGTGTTGTTTTGGGGTTTAAAACGATCTGGTGTGTAGAGGCTAAAGGGAGGAAGACTGGAACTCAACACAAGGAATAACTTGGTAATGATTAGAGTCACTTGCAAATGGAAGAGATGACCTTAATGGTTGTGAAGATTTCATGAGTAGGCATATTAAAAACGTTCAGAGAAGAAGGTCAAACACTGGAGTGAAAAATGAGCTTGATGACCACCTCAATTCTTTGTAGCATTTGAGGGTATTGGGGGAGGTTGTTGGTTTTATAATTGTTATTGTTAATTCTCCGGTTGTCTTTATTTGGATCAGGGGACAACCCCAGGGGATGTGAAATATTCCACATCTTTGCTTTTTACAAAAATGTTGAAATATGGGTACTCACACAATTACTGGAGTAAGTTTGAGAATATTTCTGCAGTAAAGATTGATCTATACAATCAACTCACTTCTCATATGCCCAATCCTCCAATGTCCTACAATCAGATTAGTATTGCTCTGAGGGCCAAAGAATAAGTGGGACCCTGAATTAAATTAGATGAATGCCACTGATTAGTAAAACATACCAGATAGGAATTTGATTAAATTGAACCTATTTTCATAAATCTTTCAAGTTCATAAAACTTTAACACCTAGATTCTATCTGTGAGTACAGTCACTCAAATTCACTATTCAGAAAACCATCTTGGATGTTTGTTAAAATTCACCTCTGAGTTTCAGCCCCAGGAGTTCTAATATTGTAGGATGGGATAACTGAGATAGGGTCCAGGAATCTGTACAATCAACAAGCATCTCAGATTAATCTGGTCCATGCTGTTCTTTAAGAAACAATGATCCAGAAATACAACACCAAGCAACAAGGAGAAGGAAACAAAGCCAGAAAACCCAAGCTAGGTGTAAACTACAAGTTGAAATATGTGCTAATGGCAAATTTCTGAGTTTTTCCAACACATTAATGAAAGAACATCATACTGCTACTAACATAAGACAACACTCATTATTTATCTATTCCATATATAGAGTTGAAAGCATATAGTGACAAAAAGAGCTATTTATAAGTAGAATATCATTACTTAAAAACTGCACATTCTTATTCATGTCTCTCTTTTTTTTTTTTTTTTTATTTTTATTTTTATTTTTATTTATTTATTTATTTTTGGCTGTGCTGGGTCTTCGGTTCGTGCGAGGGCTTTCTCTAGTTGCGGCAAGTGGGGGCCACTCTTCATCGCGGTGCGGGGACCGCTCTTCATCGCGGTGCGCGGGCCTTTCACTATCGCGGCCCCTCCCGTTGCGGGGCACAGGCTCCAGACGCGCAGGCTCAGTAGTTGTGGCTCACGGGCCCAGCTGCTCCGTGGCATGTGGGATCTTCCCAGACCAGGGCTCGAACCCGTGTCCCCTGCATTAGCAGGCAGATTCTCAACCACTGCGCCACCAGGGAAGCCCCATGTCTCTCTTTTAAAAGTATTAGTTGTTAAAACCAGCTCCCTACAGAATCTATTTCAGATATCTTTTAGTGTTAAGAAAAAAATAGTTTCATTCCCAGCTTATATTCCAAAAAGAGTTGTTATTTCAATTCAAATCTGAAAAAAAAATATAACTTCCTGAAAATATCATCTCTCTGATGTCTTATTTTATTTCACTTGAAAATGTTTGTGTTCATTTAGATAATTCCTGGTGTTGCTTAAAAGAAAATTGGATTTGTGCATTAAAAGGAAACTATGATGGGGTGTATTACAAAAGGGATTAACTGAAGGAAATAACAGCAGTGTATTGGGAGCTGGCATTATCAACTGGAATTGAAAACCAATCTTTTGAACATTGCTAAAAAAGCCCCTTCATCTTGATAATACTTCAAACTTACTTGTTAAGAGTGAGAAAGAAACAAAGTAATGAGGACATAGGAAAAGAAGGTCACAGGCATTTCAGCACCTATTCATTTGCTTTACAGATTCAGAATGAAATAGGCCATTTTTAATTAAAGGATTACCTTGATTCTGGAATCAGCACTTCTCTCATTGTTCAAGAAGATGTCTTGGACATCAGCATGCGTGTGCATGCACACAAGTATAACACATCTATCGTCTTTTTCTCCATGAAACTTAATTACTTTAAATTTATTAATTGAATCAGTTAAATTATATATTTACATTTATATTTATTAGCTGTCAGCTTCAACCAAGTGAAAAGCTGAAATTAAATCAAGGAAGATTTTTTGAGATCCTCCTTCCATTAATATCAGATTGTCTTCTAAAAAATTATATTTCCAGATCACTGTTTTTTCCTTGATGCATGTGCCTGATGCACTCATATATAATTCTCCTTCTTCCAAATAAAAGGAGGACTTCTTGCTTGAGGGTGGAAGACTGGTATACATACCCAAATATCCATCATGTAGGGCATCTACTATATTGTCTTCAGACCCCTTTTGTCCTTTTCTGTAGACCGTGTCATCACTTTCTGGGATCCTGTCTCCTACCCACATCCCAGTATTTCAGTAGAAGTAGTCATACCATGTATGCTGAACCTACTAACTGGGCACAAGTGATGGATCCAGGGATGGGCACCTAAATCAAATACTCCCCAAACTTGAGATTAAACTATGATATGCTAGTCTGGGTCTGTCTGCTCTCTTCAACAAAGTTGTCAACATCAGAGTTGTGTGATAAAGCCACCTTCTACTATATGGACTGAGAAACATACAAATCAAGTTTGCTCCTCATAGCGTTAAATTTATTATTTAAACACTTTTTATTTTGTTATTTTTTTAGTTGTCTTCTAGACAAGTAATGTCCATTCAGAAATGTACAAGATATAAATACCAGTATAAATGTCAATTGGAATTAGTCTTCTTCAGTGAGCAGTTCTGCATTGCCCTACTGGATTTTGTAGAATAAACGAAAGAGGTTATATTCTAATATTGACCACTTGGCATGGCTCTGACATTGATGGGTCCCAAAGAACACTGACTGTAAAGATCCAGTGCCCTCACACCTATACATGCCAGCTCAACATCAGCCCCCATGAGCTGCATATTTTACCGCCTTTACTGAAAAGAGAACAAAAGAGTGAGCAGCATTAATCGGGCTCAGAGGCTCTGCTTAGAGGATTTACAAGTTATTCAGTGTGAGGTGGTGGGTTTTGTTTCTTTATTTTTAGTTTCACTCCTTTTAAAAGGTTGGTTCAATGTGGCATTTAGTGTGTAAAGCAGTGATCAAGATACTGAAGGAATTTTTAAAAATGAGAGAGATATGCTCTTATCCTCAAGGAGTTTACACCTTAATGAGGGAAATAAATAACTAATTCAATCATAAATCAGAACAGAATAAATGCTAAGGCTATACAAATGAACCTCACACATTTGGTAATGGCGATTTGGTTATATTAAATAATTTAAATTAATTATGCCATTTTCTATCACACTGATGAAATTAACCAACCATGCTTGATTTGTTGAACTGTGCAAGAGGTAAAATGTAGACTATATGATAAGGCAAACTGTAGCTTTCTGATTTCTGCCTTTGTGAATCATGCATACTTTATGAAGATAAACCTTCTAGACCATCAAAGTACACTGTTGAAAGAGTTCAATAAGATAAGAGTATATTAGACTACTCGAAATTTAGTCTGTTTTGTTAGGAAACTCTAAACATTTACTGCAAAGAATCAGCCACCTAGGAAGCCTGCTGCAATGAAATTTAGGTCTGTGCGCAGGAAGCCTAATTAGAGTTAATGAGGCTTGATTTCCGTTCTTCGAGAATCTACAATTTTGAACTTTCTAGTTCTGCAAGCTTGGCACATTTTGTCCCTGCTTTGTTTTGTTTTTTTAACACATAATACATTTTAGAATTTGAGAGTAATAGACAAGGCCATTTTTTATAGTTAATGTCATTATGTCAAAGTTATGCAGAAAACTGAATTTGTCTACAAATTAATGTTTGTTCTTATAACCAATGTATTATTTTTAATCAGTGGAAGATGTGCATTCAGTTTTTTCCACAAATTAATAGCAGTTGCTATTCGCTTATAAGGATATAAGACTGAATTTATCCTATTTCCTATTAGGGAATCTGGAGAATGAGAAATTCTAGGAAAATGTTCAAGAATAATGAAACCTCTACAACATCCTGAAATGTAAGTTTCTGAACAAACAGAAGTAGTGCTTTTCATTCCTCTTTCGAAGGCCAATATTCTTTTTATTTTTCTGGCCCTGTATGTTAGTTAGAAATAGTTTTGGCTAGAAATGACTGAAATTTTCAAAGAGTATGTCTTATGTGAGATACAAACATAGTTATCACTCTTATAAAAGTCTGGTTGGACAAAATAAGGCTGGTTTGGATGTTGGTGATTTCAAAGGCACAGGGTCTTTTTATTTTTGTCTTTAGTTTTCATAAGTTTAATTATGATGTATCTTGGTAAGATTTCTTTGAGTTAATCTTAATTGGGTGGAGAGCACTTAGTTTTTTGTATGTGTAGGTGTGTTTCTTTCATAAAGTTGAAAAACTTTCAGCCATTATTTCTTCAAATACTTTTTCAGCTCCATTTTCTTTCTTCCCTCCTTCTGGAATGCTAATGTTAACAATATTGGATATTTTGTTACTGTCCAAGAGGTGCCTGAAGCTCTATTTTTTTAAGTCTCTTTTTTCTCGTTTTTATTCTTGAAGTTTTGATACAACGTTTTTGTTTTGTTTTGTTTTGTTACTTGTATGGAATAATCTGAGGGATTTGAAGAGCCTGACATTTTAATTCCTATTAGTCTCTGAAAAATACTGTCAGTAAATTAGGCTTTGAATTTTTCTTCCCAGTGATTGTTAATGGTTATATGAAACAACATTATAACTAAATGGCCACATATGTTAAAATTCTAAATCACATTCAAGAGGTAATTCCTTAACTAAAGAAGTAACTCCAATGTTATTATGTTTGGTTTTTTCTAATGTTATTATGTTTGGTCAGAGCATGAAATACAGTTTCTAATATATAAAACACCAAGTATCTTGCTTAACTTATGTTTTTGAAAAATAAATCAGATTTCAGACATTTCAGTTTGTAAGAAATGCTCATTCTCAAGACAGTAGTGCCACTTCCTCTGAGGTTTATTTCATGACTGGGATGTCTTCCATAAAATCATTTGTAATCAGTCTTGTTTATTGGGGATGATTAAATCAACTACCAAGAGATTGGAAACTTTATGCCTTACAGTAAGAAAAATATAAGTTATATCTCACTAATTCAACAACTACTAACAACTATTAATTTTTCCTGAATCACTTAATATATATGTATATATTTTTGTTCCACTTAACTTTTTAACAAACTTATTTTATTTTGAAATAATTTTAGCTTTATACAAAAGTGCCAAAGATAGTTCACATAGTTCTCACCCACTTCTGGTCATCCATCTAGTTTCCCTTAATTGTTTATACCTCACATATCCTTGTTATGCTTGTCAAACTAAGAACTTAATATTGGTATATTAGCTAAACTACAGACTTTATTTGGATTTTGTCAGCTTTTCTACTAACGCCTTTTTTTCTATTCTAGACCCAGTAAGGATACCACATTCCATTTAATTGCTATGCTTTCTGTGGTCTATGATAGTTTCCCAGTCTTTTCTTATTTTTCATGACCTTGAAAGTACTGGTCAGGTGTTTTGAAGAAATTCATTTAATATGAATTTTTCTAATACTGTCTCATGATTAGACTGAGAGTTTTGAAAAACATTAACAGAGAGGCTGTTATGTTATAATCATAATCATATGAAAGGTATGTAATGTCAACATGACATCACTTTTGATGTTGACTTTGATACTTGGTTAAAGCAGTGCTTGTCAAGTTTCTCCACTTTAAAGTTACTATTTTTTTCCCTTTCTATATTTTATTGTTTAGAAGTAAGCAGCTGAATTCAGCATGCACTTGAAGGGTGTGAGGGAGTAGATTAAGCTCTACCTCTCAGAGGGAGGTATCTGCATATATTATCTGGAATTCTACTTTAAGGAAAATTTGTTCCTTCTCTCTCATGTATTTATTTATTTAGTCATTTATATCAGTATGGACTCATGTATATTTTACATTTTGAGTTATAGCATTTTGTTACTCAAATTGTTCTAGCTTTGATTATTGGAACCTCTTTTAGTTTGGCTTCTGTGGCCTTTCCAAGATTTCTTTTATTGGACAATGGTATTTAGAAACCAAGACCTGGATGCGAGTTGTGCTTATTATTGAGGTGTAACTGCTTCTAGACATTCTCAGTGGAAGATTTCTGACACTATTTCTTTAAATATTTCTTCTGCCCTAGTCTCTTTTTTTCTCATTCTGGGATTCCAATTATGTCCCTGTTAGAATGTTTAATATCACCCACAGGTCTTAGATACTCTGGTCTGTTTCCTTACCCCCCACCCCACCTTTTCTCTCTTTGTAATGTCTATTGACCTATCTTCAAGTTCATTCATTCTTTTTTTTAAACAGATCTTTATTGGAGTATAACTGCTTCACAACACTGTGTTAGTTTATTGGAGTATAACTGCTTCACAACACTGTGTCAGTATAACTGCTTCACAACACTGTGTTTTTTTTTAAACAGATCTTTATTGGAGTATAACTGCTTCACAACACTGTGGAGTATAACTGCTTCACAACACTGTGTTACCCCCCACCCCACCTTTTCTCTCTCTGTAATTTCTATTGACCTATCTTCAAGTTCATTCATTCTTTTTTTTAAACAGATCTTTATTGGAGTATAACTGCTTCACAACACTGTGTTAGTTTCTGTTGTATACCAAAGTTAATCAGCCATATGCATACGTATGCCCCCATATCTCCTCTCTCTTGAACCTCCCTCCCATCCTCCCTATCCCACCCCTCTAGGTCATCACAAAGCACCGAGCTGAACTCCCTATGCTATGCTGCTGCTTCCCACTAGCTAACTATTTAACATTCGGGAGTGTACATATGTCAGTGGTACTCTCACTTCACCCCAGCTTCCCCCTCCCACCCTGTGTCCTCAAGTCCGTTCTCTGTGTCTATGTCTTTATTCCTGCCCTGCAACTAGGTTCATCAGTACCATTTTTTTTTCTTTTTTAGATTCCATATGGTATTTGTTTTTCTCTTTCTGACTTACATCACTCTGTATGACACACTCTAGGTCCATCCACCTCACTGCAACGAACTCAATTTTGTTTCTTTTTATGGCTGAGTAACATTCCATTGTATATATATGTACCCCATCTTCTTTATCCATTCACCTGTCAATGGACATTTAGGTTGGTTCCATGTCCTGGCTATTGTAAATAGTGCTGCAATGAAAATTGTTGTACATGTCTCTTTTTGAATTATGGTTTTCTCAGGGTATATGCCCAGTAGTGGGATTGCTTGGTCATATAGTAGTTCTATTTTTAGTTTTTTAAGGAACCTCCATACTGTTTTCCATAGTGGTTGTATCAATTTACATTCCCACCAACAGTGCAGGAGGGTTCCCTTTTCACCACACCCTTTCCAGCATTTATTGTTTCTAGATTTTTTTATAATGGCCATTCAGACCGGTGTGAGGTGATATCTCACTGTAGTTTTCATTTGCATTTCTCTAATAATTAGTGAGGTTGAGCATCTTTTCATGTGCCTCTTGGCCATCTGTATGTCTTCCTTGGTGAAATGTCTATTTAGGTCTTCCACCCATTTTTTAATTGGATTGTTTGTTTTTTTTGATATTGAGCTCTATGAGCTGTTTGTATATTTTGGAGATTAATCCTTTGTCCATTGTTTCATTTGCAAATATTTTCTCCCATTCTGAGGGTTGTCTTTTTCTCTTGTTTATGGTTTCTTTTGCTGTGCAAAGGCTTTTAAGTTTAATTAAGTCCCATTTGTTTATTTTTGTTTTTATTTCCATTTCTCTAGGAGGTGGGTCAAAAAAGATCTTGCTGTGGTTTACGTCAAAGTGTGTTTTTCCTATGTTTTCCTCTAAGAGTTTTATAGTGTCTGGCTTTACATTTAGGTCTTTAACCCATTTGGAGTTTATTTTTGTGTATGGTGTTAGGTAGTGTTTTAATTTCATTCTTTTACAAGTAGCTGTCCAGTTTTCCCAGCACCACTTATTGAAGAGGCTGTCTTTTCTCCATTGTATGTTCTTGCCTCCTTTGTTGTAAATTAGGTGACCATATGTGCATGGGTTTATCTCTAGGCATTCTATCCTGTACCATTGATCTATATTTCTGTTTTTGTGCCAGTACCATAATGTCTTGATTACTGTAGCTTTGTGGTACAGTTTGAAGTCGGGGAGCCTGATTCCGCCAGCTCTGTTTTTCTTTCTCAAGATTCCTTTGGCTATTTGGGGTCTTTTGTGTTTCCATACGAATTGTAAAATTTTTTGTTCTAATTCTATTAAGAATGCCATTGGTAGTTTGATAGGGATTGCAGTGAATCTGTAGATTGCTTTGGGTAATATAGTCATTTTCACAATATTGATTCTTCCAATCCAAGAACATGGTGTATTTCTCTACCTGTTTATGTCATTTTTGATTTCTGTCATCAGTGTTTTATAATTCTCTGAGTATAAGTCTTTCGCCTCCTTAGGCAGTTTATGCCGAGGTATTTTATTCTTTTTGTTGCAATGGTATATGGGATTGTTTCCTTAATTTCTCTTTCTGATTTTTCGTTGTGGATGTATAGGAATGCCAGAGATTTCTGTGCATTAATTTTGTATCCTGTAATCTTACCAATTTCATTGATTAGTTCTAGTGGTTTTCTGGTGACATCTTTAGGATTTCCTATGTATAGTATCATGTCACCTGTAAACAGTGACAGTTTTACTTCTTTTTTTCCAATTTGTATTCCTTTTATTTCTTTTTCTTCTCTGATTGCCGTGGCTAAGACTTCCAAAACTATGTTGAATAAGAGTGGCGAGAGTGGACATCCTTGTCTTGTTCCTGATCTTAGTGGAAATGCTTTCAGTTTTTCACCATTGAGTATGATGTTTGCTGTGGGTTTGTCGTATATGGCCTTTATTATGTTGAGGTAGGTTCCCTCTATGCCCATTTTCTGGAGAGTTTTTATCGTAAATGGGTGTCAAATTTTGTCAAAAGCTTTTTCTGTTTCTATTGAGATGATCATATGGTTTTCCTTAATTTGTTAATGTGGTGTATCACATTGATTGATTTGCGTGTATTGAAGAATCCTTGCATCCCTGGGATAAATCCCACTTGATCATGGTGTATGATCCTTTTAATGTGTTGTTGGATTCTGTTTGCTAGTATTTTGTTCAGGATTTTTGCATCTATGTTCATCATGATATTGGTCTATAATTTTCTTTTTTTGTGATATCTTTTTCTGGTTTTGGTATCAGGGTGATGGTGGCTTCGTAGAATGAATTTGGGAGTGTTTCTCCCTCTGCAATTTTTTGGAAGAGTTTAAGAAGGATGGATGTTAGCTCTTCTCTAAATATTTGATAGAATTCACCTGTGAAGCCGTCTGTTCCTGGACTTATGTTTGTTGGAAGATTTTAAATTATGGTTTCAATTTCATTACTTGTGATAGGTTTGTTTATATTTTCTAATTCTTTCTGGTCCAGTCTTGGAAAATTGTCCCATTCCAAGAATTTGTCCATTTCTTCGTGGTTGTCCATTTTATTGGCATATAGTTGTTTGTAGTAGTCTTTTATAATCCTTTGTGTTTCTGCTGTGTCAGTTGTGATTTCTCCTTTTCATTTCTAATTTTATTGATTTGCATCCTCTCCCTTTTTTTCTTGATGAGTCTGGCTAAGGGTTTATCAATTTTATTTATGAGATTCTGGATCATCTTTACTGTCATTACTCTGAATTCTTTTTCAGGTAGATTGCCTATTTCCTCTTCATTTATTTGGTCTTGTAGGTTTTACCTTGCTCCTTCATCTGTGACTATATTTTTGCCGTCTCATTTATTTATTTATTTTTTAATAAGTGGGATTGTGTTCCTGTCTTACTGTTTGTTTGGCCTGAGGCTTCCAACACTGGCATTTGTAGGCTGTTGGGTAGAGCTGGGTCTTGGTGCTGAGATGAGGACCTCCGTGAGACCTCACTGATGAATATTCCCTGGGGTCTGAAGTTCTCTGTTAGTCCAGTGGTTCACACTCGGACCTCCCACCTCAGGAGCTTTGGCCTGACCCCCGGCTCATGAACCAAGATCCTGCAAGCCACGTGGGGCGGCCAAAAAAAAAAAAAGAGAACAATAACAAAGTAAAAAATAAAATTAGACTAGGAAACTAACAGATATGTTAGAAAGAATATAAAAGTAAAATATAGAGGAAAGGACAACCAGAAGGTACAATAGTACCACAATAGTCCATTCATTCTTTCCTTGGCAGTATCTACTGATGAGCTTGTCAAGGGCATTCTTCATTTTTTGTTACTGTGTTTTAATTTCAATATTTCTCTTTGACTCTTTCTTACAATTTCTAACTTTCTACTAAATTTACCTATCTAATATTGCATGCTATCTACCTTTTCTGTTAAATTCTTTAGCATATTAATCATAATTATAAATTACTTATTTAAAAGTGTCAAGTCATTATCTGTGTTATATCTGAGTGTAGTTCCAGTGATTGTTTATTTCTTTTAGCTACACCGTATCTTGTTTTTTACTATGCTATGCTTGGATTTTTCTTGTCGAAATTCGTATATAATATTTATGACAGTGGATATTGAGGTAAATGTATTTTAGTTTTGAAGATGAGTGCCCTTCCTTCTAGTAGGGCTTTAGTATGCAGTTTGTGTTAATCTAGCCGGGATTTTGGATGGGTTTGACTTCTGTTGTTGCTATGGTTACCAGAGATAGAGTTCATTGCTAAGAGCACCAGAGACTTCAAACCCCTATAGTGATACTTCATGTTTGTCTCCTTGCTTGATTTGGGTCTTTCCTTTGTGCCACCTCTCGGTCTTTCTTTGCCTGTGTTCAACTGTATTCCTTTGTCATTTGTGGGGAGGCTTGTTAGCATGATGTTGAAGGTGAGGGGAGGATAACCATTCCCTGATATTCTGATTAACTTCAATTACAGACACATAATGTGGACTTATATCTCAGGGGTGTGGCCTTCACAAGTGTTCCTGTCCCTCCTCCAGGGCTGAAGCTTCTATATTTTCCCCTTGCTCCCCTCCCCTTGTTGCAGTGGGTATCCACCAGTATCCTTAGGCTACAGTTTTGATGCCCTTCTTCCTGCAGATTAAGCTGCTTTTTGTTTGTGTGTGTATTTGTTTTTACTTAGGAAAAGTGGAGATTATGGCCTCTGTTTCCCACCCCCACATGCAATGGAATTGTATCCTGAAGGTTAAGTCTACTTTCTGTAGTAGAGATGAGGGGAGAGGGAGGGAGGGGACAGTTTGATTATATTGTGACAGTGGCTGCTGTTTCCCTCCACCATGGGAGAAGCTTTCTCTAGATTCTCTCCAAACATCCCCACAAAAGTCTAGTGGGTTTCCTGGGAGAAAGCACTGAACAAGGGTGAGAAACCGTCTATGTCTGCATTTCCCAGGGGGTTCACACTCTCATGAAAACCCACACTCTACCTTTCCAGTTTAATCTTTCAACTGACTTATATAGCATTCAAGGCATCTTTCCTGTCTGTTTCTCCTTTCTGATGCCTGACTTTCTTGGGATGTCTGATTAATGGTCTGCCCTGTAACCTCAGATCTTCTATGGGTTTACTAAAAGGCCTTTATTTGAAGTTTGTGCACATTTTCTTTTATTGTGTTATTGGACCAAAGCTCTTTCCAGCTCTCTACATCTTAGTGCTGATACCAAGAGCCCTCAAAACTTCCCAGCCTAGTAAAACTAGTAAAACTATTCATATACATATATCATTAAAATATAAATATTAGGGACTTCCCTGGTGGTCCAGTGGTTGGGACTTCACCTTCCAATTCCGGGGGTGCAGGTTTGACCCCTGGTCAGGGAGCTAGGATCCCACATGCTTTGTGGCCAAAAAACCAAAACATAAAACAGAAACAATATTGTAACAAAGAAAATTCAATAAAGACTTTAAAAATGGTCCACATCAAAAAAAATTATGAAAAAATAAAAACAAAATACAAATATTAATATTAATAGAGCGTCACATAAATGTTCTGAAAGTTCTGAGAGAATCAGGATTATTTCTAATTGGACCAAATTAGGATATAGCTTCATATGAAATTTAAGTACTTGATAAATGCTGAAGATAAATGTTTTGCATAAACAAATATTTATCATAATTTTAGTTAATTATTTTCTCTCAGCATGTTGTAGCTGTTTATGATCTTCTCTTCTAGTTACACCTACCTTATTGTCTATTTTTCTATTGTCCTAAAATCATTATTTAATAAACCAATATAAACAATGATGGGAGGAATAAAATAGAGGGTGTGTTTTGTAATTGTAATGCAATCAATAAAAGACTCATTTTTTTTATTGAAGTAGTTGATTTACAATGTTGTGTCAATTTCTGCTGTACAGCAAGGGGATTCAGATATACATATATGTACAGTCTTTTTCATATTCTTTTTCATTATGGTTTATCACAGGATACTGAATATAGTTTCCTGTGCTAAATAGTAGGACCTTGTTGTTTATCCATCCTATATATATAATACTTTGCATCTACTAAGCCCAAGCTCCCAATCCATCCCTCCCACCCCCACCCCACCACTTGGCAACCACAAGTCTGTTCTCTATGTCTGTGAGCCTGTTTCTGTTTCGTAAATAAGTTCATTTGTGTCATATTTTTCATTCCACATATAAATGATATCATATGGTATTTTTCTTTCTCTGTCTGACTTCACTTAGTATGATAATCTCTAGTTGCATCCCTGTTGCTGCAAATGGCATTATTTCTTTCTTTTTTATGGCTGAGTAATATTCCATCATATATATGTACCACATCTTCTTTATCCATTCATCTGTCAATGGACATTTAGGATGTTTCCGTGTCTTGCCTATGTGAACAGTGCCGCTATGAACATAGGGGTGCATGTATCTTTTTGAATTATAGTTTTGTCTGGATATATGCCCAGGGGTGGTATTGCTGGATCACATGGTAACTCTATATTTAGTTTTCTGATGAACCTCCATACTGTTTTCCATAGTGGCGACACCAACTTACATTCCCACCAACAGTGTAGGAGGGTTCCCTTTTCTCCACACCCTTTCCAGCATTTGTTATTTGTTGACTTTTTAATAATGGCCATTCTGACCGGTGTGAAGTGGTATCTCATTGTAGTTTTGATTTGCATTTCTCTAATAATTCGTGATGCAGAGCATCTTTTCATGTGCCTATTGGCCATATGTATGAAAATACTCATTCTTAAAATTTATTTAATTTACATCTGAACCAAGAGTTGATGGACATTTCAATGAAAGATAATGATCAAATCGAATTTTCAGTTAAATCAAAGTTCACCCCAACATACACACACACACACACACACACACACACACACACACACACTCACAGTCATGCTATGACTTGCAAAATGAAAATAAATGCCTAAAAGTTGTCCTTTTATTTGAAAAAAAGTTTTATTTTTTAAGTTTACAATTTATTACAGTAATAGCCTTGGAATGGCCAACCCGTCACACATTCTATTGGACTAACTATTCCTTTTCATTGCTGAACATGCCCAATTTGGTTTCAAGATAAATTTTTCCCAGAGAAAATAATGTCTGCATAATTTTATTAAAATATTTTTATTATAAAATACATACTTTTGAAAATTCTTCAGGAAATGAGGAAATGTCAAGCAAATAATAAAAATTACCTACAATCCTACAACTCAGTGGCATACATGTGGAGAACTATCCGATTTCCTGCTCTTCTAAATTTACACTGACACCCTTGCTTCCTGTTTTTAAGGAATAGCCCTCTCCCTCCAAATTTCTCCTTTGAATCAATAATTCTGAAAACAGAACATAAGTGACTGAAATGGGTAAAATCACAAAGAAAAAGTTCTTTGCGATACCTCTCTGACCTGCCAACCAAATTTACTGTTGATAATATGTACTTTTATTTCTTTCTCCTATAAGTCCCCTTTAATGCCTCATATTTGATTGTCCGCCCTATTACAGCTACCTGAATAAAATATCTATTCTCTTGCACTTTTAATCTTGGAAAATTTTTGAAAGTTCAGCACAACAATAATACATAATAATATGTTGTTTTCTAGTCTTCATTATATGTGCATATATACTGACAGGTATATAGATATACTCTATATATTTATTTGTGTATATATTTATATATGTAAATGTTATATAAATATAATATACTTTAAACAATAGTGTAATATAGAGTTTTGTAATCTATTCTTTTGTATTAACCCTACAGACTGAACATCTGTGTGTGTGCGTGTGTGTGTGTGTGTGTGTATTCGTATATGTCCATGTCACAAATTTTAAAGCAAACTATTTGCATATCATTTATATGTACCATAACTTTTAAAGTTAAAATTTATTTTTATATTCATCAACGTTTGGATTGTTTTCTTCATGACAGAAGATGGAAAGGTGGAAGAAGCTAATTATAAACCACTTACTAATGAGCATGCTGAAATTTGCTTGATTATTTTCTTAGAATGTATTTTAAGAAATCCCATTATTAAGGTAATACATATGCTCTCTTTTGGAGTATTTGTTATGTATTGCCAATATGTCCTCAAAATTTATTATACTTATTAAGAATCAAATTAAAAGATGAGGGGGAAAAGAGGAGCTAGTAGAAAAAGAACAAACATTTTCTAATATTAGCTAATTTCTAGTAATTTACTAAATGGGTGATTGGAAGCATAGATACTAGGAGTGAATATGGGAGAAAAGAAGGAAGGCAAGTTTCTGTGAGCCATTTTTTAAGTAGAATACAAAACGAAAGAAAGATTATAACAGTGTTTGCTGAACCGTTTTGTCTGCTGTTATTCCACCACAATTTTGGATTCTTTCTTGAAAAGCATTTTTTACTTTGGCGGTTTTATTTTTGTGAGCAGCAATTTACTAAACTGCGAATGAGGGAACACTCACTGTGCAGCCAAGAAGCGTAAGTGGCAAAGGGAAGTACTGAGCAAAAAGACAGAGTTATAAGATATTTCATTCCACAGGAGGACAATGTTTCCAGTAAAAATCAACAAGAAACTATTGCATTGCAGCAAAAAGCAATATTGATTCCAGAAAAATGCTAAAGGCACAAATGTTATGATTACTAAAACAGAATTTGAAAGGTGGGGAATAATGTTACAAACACAGGTGAGTTGTTTTACAAAAATACAGGAAACATTTGTGAGGATATGAATATATTATTCTGAGACAGAATTATTTGTAGATATAACATATTTCTCTATAAAGCCCATGCTGGGTATCTTTTGAAAAAGCAAATGCTAGGCTTCCTGTACCCATAGGACTAGTCAATTCACTTCCTTGGATCACTATTATTAATCATTTTGTTTTCTTTATCTAAATAGCTAGGATGAAGTTTTCATGAATGTGGACATAACATGATTAAACAATAAATTTCTGATAAGTGCTGTTAGTAATGTTCACAGGAATAGCATAGAATTCAGTAGGAGAGCTGAATTTGAGTTACAAACCAAGAACTGCTTCCTCCTTCCCAAGGTTAGAGTGAAGAATAATTTTATTTCACTTGGAGCACAGAGTGTGCTAGAAAAACAGAATTCTGCATGGCTGTCCTGCACAAACACAAAGATGCTCATCCTGTAGGCACAAATAACTGCAAATAACACCAAGGAAAAGCAGCCTTTTTCTAAGCAGATTTAGTGGTGTTACAATAAAAGTGTGATAGTTGGAAAATTGTAGAAGGAACATTGTGATGCATTTGCATTTACTCACTAAATGATTCTGAACAGGACTCTGTGGTACAGGCAAGGTCCTTAATTATAGCAGGATGATAAAACAAGAAAAAAGATATGGTACAATCCTGAATATAAATATTTTCCTTACACCATTTTGGAAAGCTAATGAGGAGTATTTATATGGTTTCATATTAATTTTACTAATTTACTAGTTATTATTTAATTATATGATAACCATATAGACCATATACAGTTACATTAATTAGTGTGTAAGTTTTTCTACTACTTCCGTTTTATTTTTAAATTCCTACCACAGATATCTCATAATATTATAAGTAGAAGTAGCACCGTGTTCACACATAGGTTTGTCAGACTTGATAGCTGCAACTTCAGCCTTTCAGTTGAAACTGCTTAGGTGGCATTTTGGGAGGCTCTGAGGAATTCCGGTTCTTTATGTCTCAGCACAGAAAGAATTCAGCAAGAGGCAACGTGATAGATAAGAAGTGATTTATTAGAATAGGACGCTTATGAGGCTTATAAGCAGGCGGGCAAGAGGCTGCTGCCCTGAGAACTTAGTGGGCTACAGTTTTATAATCAAAGGAAAAGTGGGGAGGGGGAGAAGACCACCTTCTTCCTCATTCTTGAGTACATGTTACCCTTCCATCATTGGTTCCTCCTCCACGTCGGGTGGGGGAGTTTTCTTGTCCCTACATGGTCCAGCTCGGACTGTCATGGCACAATGGAAATGAGCAAAAGCTGGTAACATATACTAAAAATGGTAAATCATCTCAGGTTTCAGTATAATGTCACCTTTTCTTTATATTTTTGTTTTTAGTGTGCACAGAGGAGCATGTGCTAGGAATCATGAACTTACTGAGCTCACTGGGCAGAATATGGGTCTCATGCCACCATTGTTTTGTTGTTTTGGGGCATGTCTCATGCTTCTGTTGCTTGTTTTTGTTTCTAAGCAAGCCTGCTTGGTTTTGTGGTTAAGCAAATCTGCTTTCTTGAGTGATCATTAACTTACAGGGCTTTCCCATACTTTCTTCTTTACTTACAATCCCCTAGTGGGATTAATTATTTAATTACCTGCTTTGTCCCTTTACTCTGTCCTTATCACAGTTACTCTGGAGGGTCAAAACTTTGTAGTCACCTTGACTCCTCTCCCTCACACACCACATCCAATCTCAGGAAAACTCTTCCTCCAAAATATATACTGATTATTAGGAAGAGGAGGAAGGAAATTTTCCTCTACACGGCTAGGTTCTTCTGGCTGGTCTAAGAATTAAATTGACATAAGACAGATTAACAGGAGAAAAATCAAACAAAAGTTTAATAACATGTGTACATGGGAGAGACCCAGGAGAAATGAGTAACTCACCGAAAAGGCTGAAACCCTCACCTTAAATATTATCTTCAGCAAAAGTCAAAGGAGGAGGTTGGGAATAGTAGTTTCGGGCTTCACAGAGGTGGAAGGTAATTTACATGGAGATGGAAGGGAAGTGTTTGGTAAACAAATGTTTGCTGTGTTATGCAGAGACTGGAACACAGAGTGGATTGTCATCTCTAGGCCCTGCAGAGTTTCTCTCACCACACCTAGCCTAAATTCTATACAGATATCTCTGGTGATAGCTCTATTCTGGGAACATGCCCTCTATCCAAATTCTTTTAGGTGTTTAGAGGAAAGGTCAAAGTTTCTTCCTGAGTCTTTTGAGCCTTGATTGTTTTGAGCTCGAAATAATCCACATGCCAAAGAGACATTCTCCCCTACATGACCCTTGCTCATCACTGCCCCTGCTTCCACCCTCTTGCAAACCACCAACAGATCTCCTTCAGATCATTATATCACCCCAGCTGCTCTCTTTGCTTCCTCTCTGGTCCTCTACAGTCTTTCTCAAAATCACAACCAGAATGGGAAAGAAATTCCAGATGACAACATTCCTCTGCTTGAAATCTTCTAAGACTCCTCATTCTCTTCAGAGTAAAAAACAAAGTCCCCACGATGCCCTGTTCTTCCCAGTGTGATTTGGCTCCTCCATCACCTCTTGGATATCATGGCCAACAACTTCTCCCATTGTTTACTCAGTTCTACCCCTACCAACCTGCTGTGCATCATATGTGCCAAATAGTCATCCCTGGGGTTTGCACTGTGTGGTTCCCCTCTCAGGGAAATATTCCCCAAAGATTGCTTCTGAACTACTCCCTCAAATCTTCAATGAAATGGTACCTCCTCAGTGACACCTATGCAAAATTGCAAACAGCATCACCTTCCCATTCTGAAGCTCCTTTTCCCCTTGTCTAGTTTTCCACACTGCACCATCTGATATGTTGTGATATTTATTGAGATGATTTTTAATTGTCTCTTCCTGCATTGGAGTTTAAGTTTGTGAGGGCACTGATATTTGTCTGCATTATTTCCTGATGTATACCTGTTGAGCTTAAAACATTGCCTGGAACATAGCAGAGACTCAATAAATATTTCTTGTATCAATGTAGTTTTAAAGATCACTTATAAATCAAAGACAAAATTACAAATAACCTGAAAAATGGGCAAAATTAGTTAGCTGGTATGTTACAAAATGACAGTTTATCACATGAATCTATAGGCAATTTCATTAGGAATTAAGGAAGCACAATGTAAAAATCACAATGAAATAACACTTCATACCCACCAGATTGGCAGAAATGAAAAACGTGACAATATCAAGTATCAGTCTGTGAGTAAAGTAGACATACATATTTTATAGACTGTCATTTGTATTGATTATATTTCACAAATTATTATTTTGGGTCTGAAAAAAATGGGCTTCAATTGTTCATGAAATTTGATGAAATACTTTAATGTTTTTCTGGAATTTTGCTACTTACGGTGTTACCATCAAATTAACTTTAATTGTATCAAGACTCCATGTGAGAATTACTATGGACAAAGGGAAATGAGTAAAATTAATTTGGTATAGTAAAATAAATGCTAACAAATTCTCGATAGTTAAAATACTTACTAAATATGAACAGGTTAATTATGCAAACTCACAACAGAAATAAATCTATCAAAACTTTTAACCAATGAGGATAGCTAATTCATTCACTATTGGGCTATTTTTTTTTTATAACGAATACTTTTTAATTAATTTATTTTTTTTTAATATTTATTTTTGGCTGTGTTGGGTCTTCATTTCTGTGTGAGGGCTTTCTCTAGTTGCAGCAAGTGGGGGCCACTCCTCATCGCGGTGCGCAGGTCTCTCACTGTCACGGCCTCTCTTGTTGTGGAGCACAGGCTCCAGACGTGCAGGCTCAGTAGTTGTGGCTCATGGGCCTAGTTGCTCCGCGGCATGTGGGATCTTCCCAGACCAGGGCTCGAACCTGCGTCCCCTGCATTAGCAGGCAGATTCTCAACCACTGCGCCACCAGGGAAACCCCACTAATGGGCTTTTATAAAGTGAAAACATTATAAAAGAGATGGATCAGTTCATTGTTTTTTGCCTCTTTGATGGGTAAAGATGTAACATAAAGTACTAACTTCCATTATTTGACGTAATCCGCATAAATATGTTATTATTTTTATGAATAGTCATGTTTTTCATTTTTAATCCTGTATATATTTATTTCTGATTTCTGTTTTTGTTTTGGCACCAATTGGGGTCACTTGCATGCTTAATATAAAAACAATTAAGGTTAAATTTATGAGTTTAGTTAGCCTAGAATAGCTGAGGAAGAAATCCTAAATCAAGTAAATGTTGCTTATTCACCACTCCTCCCACATTAGTTTTGAAATATTATCTTCACATGTACATTTGAATAATATTTGAATTAGCTTCACATGTACATTTGAAAATAGTTTTCAGACTAGTTTGGCTAGGACCCCATTCCACATCGACTGCCTCAGCCCCATGACTGAGCTTCTTCCCCAAGGCCTGGGATTTGATTCTAGTTTATCTCCTTCAATTACAACTGTATTGCACACATTTGTGCTTCTGTTCTCCCTTCTACTTTTCTCTCCCAACTCTAAATTTACCCCTTCTGCACCACAAAGGAAACCATCAACAAAAGACAACCTACTGAATGGGAGAAGATACTTACAAATCATGTATTTCATAAGGGGTTAATATAAAAGACAACTAAAGAATTCATACAACTCAACAACAAAAAAACATACAACCTGAGTAAAAAATGGGCAGAGGACCCATTTTACCTGAGTAAAAAATGGGCAGAGGAGTTGAATAGACATACAGATGGCCGAAAGGCATGTGAAAAGATGCTCAGCATTACTAATCATCAGAGAAATGCAAATCAAAACCACAATGACGTGTCATCTCATGCCTGTTAGAATGGCTGTTATCAAAAAGACAACAAATAACAAGTGTTGGCGAGGATGTGGAGAAGAGGGAAACCTCATGCACTGTCAGGGGGAATGTACATTGATGTAGTCACTATGGAAAAAAATTTGGAGATTCCTCAAAAAATTAAGAATAAAACTACCATATGATCCAGCTATTCCACTTCTGGGTATTTATTTGAAGAGGGCTCTTCAATTTTAATAAACAATTAGGAAAATGTTTATTTCATTATTTTTATTTCCTACCCAATTTAATGACCCCAAAGCTATAAAACATCAGGGGAGATACACATCATTCCTAACTGCAATTTACATGAAATGAAAAATTCTGTTTCACCTCACATGCATTTTTTAGTATGACAACTCAACTCCCCTGATGAGAAGTGGCTACCCAGAGGAAGAGAGTCCCTTAGTGATTCTGCTAGATAGTACTTCCTTTCCCAGTCAAATACAAAAGCCCAACCTCAAAACAAATCAGTTTCTTAATAGAAAAATTGTTTAGTTGAAAATCCCTTTCAGATGATAATCCTTGAAGAATTTCAGAAAAAGTATATTTTTTCTGACTTAATGCAGAATATAAATGTATTTTTATATCAATTAATATAATTTTTCTCTATGTTAAATGAGGTCAGCTGATTCATAAAATATTTTTTTTGCAAGTGTCAGCTGAGACCTTGAAGTAAGCATACCAAACAAATATTATACCAGGGTGGAAAAATATTGGGTAGTATTAAAAAGAACAGATCGCAAATACTTGTTTCTGCCAACAGACTTGCTTTGTTACTTGGAGAACTCATATACATTCCCCATCTTTTGGTTATCCCAAGAATAAGAAAAAGCATCTCCAAATTTTGTACCTTATGCTAAAGCTAGGTTCTATTTTTTTAAAATAAGAGTAATTGGCACAACTATGGAGACAGCAGAAAGATCAGTAGTTTCCAAGAGTTAAGAGGAATAGAGGGTTGAATAGGCAGAGCACAGAGGATTTTTAGGGCAATGGAAATACTCTGAATTGTACTATATTGGTGAATACATGCCATTATATGTTTGTTTGAACCCAGAGAATATACAAAACCAAGGGGGCCCCCTAATGTAAACTATGATTTTGGGTGATAACGATGTGTCAATATAGGTTCATCAGTAGTAACAAATGTACCACTCTGGAGGGGATGTTGCATGTGCAGAGGCAAGGGGTGTATGGAAAAGCTTCTTACCTTCCTCTCAAGTTTGCTGTGAATCCAAAGCTGTTCTATAAAAAATTGTCTGAAAAAAGGTTTAAAAAAAAACTTTAAAAATTTAAGATTAATTGAATAATTATTTTTCAGTATATTTATATTTGCTATTGATGCCATTTTTGAAATGCTTTCCCTGTTTAAGACAAAAATATAATTTGGAAATTTATAATATAATCCATTTCAAGAAAGTCTCTCTATATAAAAATGAAATTTCTATAAGCACAAAATGTAATCACAGGATTCATTATTATCAGAATAAAAGTTAAAGTCATATATCTGTTTAGGTAGCAGTCTTACATTTAATTAAGCAGTTTGAATTGTTCTCAGTATTGTCAGATTATTGTGTTAGATTAGTTATTAATATTATCTGCATACCCTCAGTTATTCTTATTATAATGTAATGGGTAGATAATTTACAGGAAGAAAATAGTTTGAGATCATAGACTGTCAAATATGAAATCTATTAGTATGAAAAATATCGTAAAACATATTAGTAAGTATGTCTATATGGCAAATCCATAATAATGATGGCAAATAATGGCAAAAACATAAGTATTAATTCCCAACTGCTGTCTCATAAACATGACTAACTTGGTTTTGTCTAACATTATCACTCATTATCAGAGTGGTTGAAAATCAATGGCAAAAGCACGAAGTGGTGGGCACCTGACTCTTCTGCATCTTTTTAGAGGAAAATTGTCTGAAATTATTCTATTAAAGTACACAGCTGCTTTCTGTTTTAGTATGTAATAATGTGACCCATCTGCAAAAATTGGCATTTGTCCTGATCTTTTTTGAGGACAGTGAAGCTTCTTGAAACTCAAAAATATCAGTTCTTTACCCAGGGAAATCAGCATGCTCAATACAATTTTCATTCTGAGCTACAGCAGTGAGATTCAGTAATAGGTGGTCCTTGCTTCATTTTTTTTTTTTTTTTTTTTTGCAAACTGTCAAGTGTCATTGACTTACTATGAAAACTTGACTGAGATCTTGTGACAATACCAAACCACAAACAAACAAACAAACAAAATCAACCTTGTAAATGTCAGGGTTGGAAATGATTTTGTAAGATTTTGTAAAGTATCAGTCATTCACTTAAGAATTTTGTAGGTATAGACTCTCATACCTGGAAGACCACTTAGATATTAATCCAGTAAGGGAACAAGCCCCAGGGGACAGTACTTGCCCAAGGCTGCTTACTTGGTGTCAGATCAGGGTCACCATCCAGTCTAGTGCTTGTTTCAAAAGACCTCATCATCCATCATTTCTTGGAAATCCAACAGTGCATGTGAATATCTCACTATCTGTTAAAACACTTAACCAATAGTCCAAGTTGACTGAAGAATTGAATTTTTATTTGGATCACAAGGAAATATTATGCTTCTTGGTTGTGTTTTGACAAGACTTAATGGATGTTTAATTTACTTGGGACCATTTGTCCAGTATACACTTATGAAGGGAATAGTGAAAATATAATCATACAAAATATGATTGTACCATGTGGATATTTTCTGTTTCTTAGTATGCTTTTTCACTTTTCAAATTAAATAATGTATATAATGCTTAGAGCTTAGAAAATGGTCTGGCACATAAAAAACACTCTATTTTAGCTGCTTCTGTTTCTTTTTCTTCTTCTTTTCAAGCCATGCTTATCTGCTAAACCATTATTGTAATGATTGTGCTTACCATTATTGATTGCTATTTATTTATTTATTTTTATTAAAAAATTTTTTTAATTAAAGTCCAGTTGATTTACAATGTCATGTTAGTTTCAGGCATACAGCACAGTGATTCAGTTTACATGTATATATATTCTTTTTCAGAATCTTTTCCCACACAACATCGAGTATAGTTCCCTGTGCTATACAGTAGGTCATTGCACAACATCGAGTATAGGTTATTACACAACATCAAGTATAGTTCCCTGTGCTATACAGTAGGTCATTGTTGGCCGTATGTTTTATATATATATATATATACACACACACACAAACACACATATATATATATATATATATGGGACTGTGTATATGCCAATCCCAACCTCCCAATTTATCCCTCCACTCCTTTTCCCCTTGGTAACCATAAGTTTGTTTTTTCTATCTGTGAGTCTCTTTCTGTATTGTAAATAAGTTCATTTGTATCTTTGTTTTTTTTTTTTTTTTAGATTTCACATATAAGTGCTATCATATGATATTTGTCTTTCTCTGTGTGACTTACTTCACTTAGCATGATAATCTCTAGGTCCATCCGTGCTGCTGCAAATGGTACTAGTTCATTCTTTTTTATGGCTGAGTAATATTCCATTGTGTGTGTATATATGTGTGTGTGTGTGTGTGTGTGTGTGTGTGTGTGTGTGTATAAATAAATAAATAAATAAATAAATATATATATATATATATATATATATATATATATGTATATATGTATATATACCACATCTTCCTAATCCATTCCTCTGTCTATGAACATTTAGGTTGCTTCTGTATCTTGGCTATTGTGCTTAGTGCTGCTATAAACATTGGGGTGCATGTACATTTTTGAATTATAGTTTTTTCCAGATATATGCTCAGGAGTGGGATTGCAGAATCATATGGTAACTCTATTTTTAGTTTTTTAAGGAGCCTCCATACTGTTCTCCATAGTGGCTGCACCAATTTACATTGCCAGCAACAGTGTAGGAGGGTTCCCTTTTCTCCACACCCTCTCCACCATTTGTAGACTTGCTCTCTTCCCAGGAGTCCACACATCCCACCACAGTTGCTCAACATCCTCACATGTTTCAGAAACATTTAAAAATAAAAATGTTGACTATTTCCCTACCAAAGACAAATTTGCATACTACAAATTAAAA
The DNA here is from genome assembly GCF_965194825.1 of Balaenoptera physalus. Lineage (NCBI taxonomy): Eukaryota > Metazoa > Chordata > Mammalia > Artiodactyla > Balaenopteridae > Balaenoptera > Balaenoptera physalus. The sequence goes on from NC_138893.1 coordinate 8,001,956, forward strand.
ATTATTGATCTAAAATATAATGACCTGGTCAAAAATCATTATAATTTTTTCCACAATTTTAAGCACATGTTTTCTGTGACTCTGTGCATTTGTATGTCTTATCTATTTATGAAAGCCTCACTTTTACTTCTCAATGATAGTCTGTTATTTTGAAAGCAATACAAGACCAATTATATTAAATCATTCCCTAATTCAATAGTTTTTTATTATTTCAGGCTGGCTTAATGTCACTTTGCTCAAGAGAGCAGCAAAAAATTAGTACGTCATTATTAAAATTACACATTTACCTCATAATAAAAGCATAAAATATAAAAGAATAAATTTAAGTAGTACCACGTTACTTATGTATTTTGAATATGGAATGAATCTGTTATTGAGGTTCTAGAATGCAAGACAGTTGTTTTTCAGTAAGTTGTTCTCACTCGGATTTTATCTTAATTTGAATTTAGAATAGGTCCATTTAAAGAATATAATTACTATTATTTCCATAAAAACTTGCCATTATCAGCTAATTGAAAATTTTAAATAAACTGGATCAGCCTTCAGGAGTTGTTACAAAAATAGACATACCCATATAAACAATTAATATGCATGAAATAATACATTTTTAGAAAAGGGTAATGTGACACTGTGATTTATAATAAGAAATATACATTCAGTCTTCATCCTCTTCTGGCATAGAACTCTAAAAACCCTTGAAATTTCCTAAGTGATAAGAGCCATAAAGTTCTCTTTTGTTATTCATAACAAGCCCCTTGCAACTACACCTGAATTTATGTTAATGAGGTGACTTTTGGAAATTCCCTAAGGATGGGGGCTAGGTGCCAGGGGAACCAACTGTATTAGAGGGTTGGAACTTCCAGCCCCACCTCCTGACCTCTAGGGAGGAGAGAGGCACTAGAGATTGAGTCACTCACCAATGACCAAAGATTAAATCAATCATGCCTATGTAATGAAGCCTCCATACAACCCCACAAGGATGGTGTTCAGAGAACCTTTGAGTTTGTGGACACTTGGAGGTGCTGGGAGAGTGGAGAACTCAGAAAGGGTATAGAAGCTCTCTGCCCCTTCCCACATATCTTGCCCTATACATCTCTTCCATCAGCAGTTTTGTGAGCTACTCTAACAAAAGATCCATGATTGGAGGCAGGTGTGGGAGCCTTCAATTTATAGTCGGTGGATCAGAAATATAGGTAGCAAACTGGATTTGGCTACTGGCCACTGGCTAAAACAATGAACACCCAGTTCATTATTTTGTGGTTTTATTTTATTTTACTTTGTACTTGTGTTTGCTTAAACGAAGTGACTGTTTGGTTTATAAACACATTGAATGTGCTTTATTGCCCATGGAATATGTGGTGTATATCCTTCAGAAGAATTTTTAAAAGGGGGTGGTGGAGGGGAGAGGGATTGGGTGAGTGTTGAGGGGGTAGTAGTCTGTAGGACTAAGCCTTTTACCTATGGGATCTGATATTATTTCCAGGTAGATCGAGTCAGAACTGAATTGAATTGTAGGACACCCAGCTGGTATTGCAGAATTGCTTGGGTGATCAGAAGTGAATTAGAGTATTGGGAGTAGAGGAAACACACAGAAGGAGAGTTTTTCCTTTACAGATATTAAACAATTATATATTTTTTAACATCTTTATTGGAGTATGTTTACAATGTTGTGTTAGTTTCTACTGTATAATAAAGTGAATCAGTTGTATGTATACATATATCCCCGTATCCCCTCCCTCTTGCATCTCCCTCCCACCCTCCCTACCCCACCCCTCTAGGTGGTCACAAAACAATTATATTTTTGAAGAGTCTATTTGAGCAAACATCAATTTGACTCGAGCAGAGCCAGTTCAAAAGTGGTTGGGATGCTCCATGGGCAGGAGCTAAGGGAAGACTTTTTTCATAAAGCAGACTGGAAAGCAAAGCAAGGAAATTATTTGATTGGCTCTAGCTTAAACAATTGCCTTATTTGGGAAAGTGTAGTTGGCTCTTTATGATTAGTTCTTCTTAAGTTTTGATTTCTTAACCTTGAGGCATGTAGAAAAATTGACTCTGGCTTAGGTTTCATTTAGCTTAAGTAGCCTCCTTGTTTAATTATTTTAATGCAGATAAATAAATGTATATAATATTGCTGAAAATTTGTTCATGTTCCAGAAACATCTAAAAACAAAGTGATGTTTTGTCTTATTTTTTCAGCATCATATACCATTTTATAAAGACAATATATGAAGGTATACAAATAGAGGTATATGGATTCATGCCATGATTTGTGTATTAATGTTTAATGACATGTTTTTATGAAATTACAAAAAAATATTCCACATGCCTTTGGCATTCTAGCTTTTTCTGGAATCTGTCCAAATTTTGTATATGTTGAATACATACACAAATACATAAACTATATGCTTGGACTTGGATATTAGGAATTAATTTTTATATAGTTAAAGATGGCAGATTTGCCAAAGACAAACAACCTGGGCCATTTGGATGGTTTTTCCCAAGCAGTAGGTCTTAGGAGATTTAATTTGTCCCTTCTAGTGTAAAAGCATATCATCTACTCTTGTTAACACACTGTAGATGATCTCTTTTTGGGAAGATGCCCAATCATGCTGCAGCAGAATTACCTTAAACAGTGACCTAGTGAGGTAAATAAAAGGGGGTTTCTGAGCACACTGCCAGACTGGCATCAGATATTCAAGAGTCACTGCTTGCTCATGCCAGGGTACCCAACAGGCCATGTACATGGCTGATTCTCATGAGAGCATCCATGAAGGTCCCTTAGAGCAAACGACCTCCTGACTTTCCCAGGGGACCCGACAGACCATGTACATGGATGATGTGTAGGAAGCTGTGGCCAGGTCATTGACAAATGAGACTTTACCCACGTTTGATCACTGTGGATCTGATCTGAGCCCTGGTGAGAGATCTTATATTGTCCTGACCTGTAAATTTGAATCGGGAGAAAGGGATCAGTGTCAAGTGTACCCTACAGTTATTGTGCAGGCAAGCTATACACAGGCAACAATAACAACTACAGCAACAACACAACTACAACTTTTCCAGTCAAAATTGTTCTTTTGTTCCTATAGAAATTTAAAAATTGCTTTTGCAGTGGGCACTTATCAGCCAAATCAAGAAAGATGTTTAGCTACTACCATACATATCAGTGTATGGTGTGCAGGTGGGCTAGCACTTATGTCCCCTATTTGCTTAATTATGGTGGCTCATATTTCTCCTTATACGTTTCTCTGTATACTATTTCTGATAGCACAAGCATCTAGCAGGAGAAGCTTCCTTTGCTGAGCAAAGTTGGACCAGGGGAAGGTAAGAATAGAGGTGGAGTATCACCTGAGAGTTGAGCGCATGGTCACACTACATTACACGGTCCATTTATCTCACCCACTAGGGAAATACTTAACAAAACTTAAAATTCCATGCCCTAGTGAACAATTCATGTAAACTTACGTCTTTTAAGGGGATTCTCTGTTTGTTGACTCTCCAAAATGAAAGTGCCCTGTCATTCATCTATCTTCTTCATTGTTCACATCCTATTCATCACCAAATTCTGTTATTCTGCCTTTTGAATATTTATTACTCAATCTCCTACTGGCCATTTTCACTGCCACTGCCTTAGCTGAGACAGTTGTTTCTAATGTGGATTACTACAATGTTCCAGGCATTGTACAAAACCCTGGAGATGAACACAAATGGTTAAAGCTATTGTTCTCTGCCCTCAAGAAGATCACCATAGAATTCATATTTTAGGGTCTCCACCTTGCCTAAGAGCCTTTACTCTTAAAATTAGTCTCTCATGTGAAGAGGGGTAAGTGTATAGCCATATTTGTACTATGTATAACCCTCCTGCTCTGGGCAAGGAAGAGGGCTCAGGGCTGAATCCTAACCTCACTGGGAACCAAATCCTCAGTCCCAGGAACCCAGATTTAGGACAAAGTGATTTCATTTAATGTCTGTTGGAACATGGACCAAGGCAACTATTTTATACCATGTATGAACATAGAGTATCTGATACATCAGTTTGCAGAAAATATCATAATACAACATAGGCAAGCAAAGAGAAGCAAGCCTATGGGCCTAGAGGTAGATTTGTCTTGGTTCATGGACTCCCAGCCCTGGTCCCAGTGCCTCAAGAGGCCCAGAGGCACTCTCAGTTTCTATTTTCAATTTTGAAAAACAGAAGGCCATTCCACTAAATTTTCCTTTTGTTTATACAAGTTTGAGACTGTTTTTCTTTTTTGTTACTTAGAACCTACTGGACCTTATAACCAAGGAAATAACAATCTTTTGGAGAAGGAAAGATAAAAGTTGAAGGGAAGACAAATATGTAAAATAATAAACTGTAGTTTATAGGGTACCTGCTATAGAATAAATATAAATAAGGTGTAAAAAAGACTATTTTACACATAATAGTAAATATGAAAAGGTAATTCCAAAGCAAAAAATAACATCTCTTCAGTTAATAAATAACAATTATTATATGTTTAGGGATTTTAACTAAAGGGAGAATTTCATTTAAATGTAGTTCATTGTGAGGGCCTAGATCTAAGGGGTTATTTGTGCAGACAAGACTACACACATATGATATTTTGTGGTTGAATTGCCTGAATGGATTCTCATACTATGCACTGAGTTTTTAAGCTCCGTAGAAATGTAGAGAAGGTAGATTTACCTATTAACTTGTCATAGGATTTGAAAATATTTTCTTCCTTCCCCTTATCTTTTGACCAGTTGATTTCATCATATACAAGGTGGTTAGAAGCTCTTTCTTCCCTTGGCACCCTGTGCAAGTCTGTATTTTGGACCTTATCACTCTCTTCTTTATCTATTATTTAATCTTTCCTGTGAATTTCATACCAAAATGTAATCAATTTAAAATTTGAAATGTTTCACATATTTTCATCTCCCTAGGATCTATTTCCTACTCTGGCATATAATAGGTGCTCAATAGATGTTTGTTGAATGAATACATGCAAAATGGAATAAATACTCTATGTCAGGGGTCAGCAAAACATGGAATGCAGGTCAAATTCAGCTTACCATCTGTTTGTGTAATAAAGTTTTGTTGTTACACAGTTTTGGTCATTGATGTGTGTATTGTCTATGGCTCCTTTAGTGCTACGACAGCAGAGTTGAGTAATTGAGACAGAGACCATGTGTCTTGCAAAGCCTGAAATTTTTACTATCTGGCCTTTTACAGAAAAAGTGTGCCAACCTCTGCTCTAAGTTATCCTCTTCATATAAATATTCCAACTTTGGTAGTTGAAAGATTTCCTAGGTTCACATGCAGTCTATAAACTAAGATGATGGCCTTGTCACATGAATTGGTTCATGGATGACATTAGCTAAAATCCTTTTGTATTAGAAGGAAACATTAAGTGACAATGGCAGAATTAGATTGGAAATGATAAAAATAATAAAGAATAAAATGCAGTTGGAATATTACCATTTCTTAATGACTGTTCTTTATATAATGTTTAATGACTATGATAATAATTAACATATTTACACTGCTGGTTGACTTCTTATCTCAAATATACTTTGCCTAAAAATTATTTGACACTTTCTGAAGCAATTTATTTATCAGTCTTTCAATGAATGCCAATTTTCAGCTTCAAAAATAATATTCAAATTTCAAAATAGTGGCTATATCAACTTAGTTTAGTGTAAATCAATATCCTTTATCTCTATATCTTTACTAGTTTTTACCAGGAACATTTAAAATGCCTAGGAAACTTCTTCCCATATTTGGCTACTCAAAACGTATTCATCAATTATGGTAAGAATACAGGACTACTATTTTTAACTAGCGCTCAATATGTTTCCTTGAGCAATTCTGTCTCTTGTTGTCTTAGTAGTAAAGGCAAGAACATCTGCAAAGAAGTTCAAAGGGAAAAAATTAAACTCTTATTCTCTATGGAAGTCTGGACGTCATAGAAAATAAAAGCAGTACAAGTGTAAAGTATTTTGCAATATTAAGTAAAAGAATTCTGGAACTAAAATATTTCTGGTTCATTTTTGAATGTTTGTATATGTATATTTTTAATTATTATCACTTTAATCTTCTTGGATGATCTATGGCAAACGCTTTCAAACAGTGACCTCTGGAGCCCGAGGGTTCCTCAGGGGAGCCTCAGGGTGTGATGTCATGTTACAAATGTGAAGGCCGTCTGGCACGGTTTCCACCACTTTCTCCAACTTAAACCAGAGTGCTCTGCATTCAGGTCCCAGATATTGAGAGTTTGTATGGGATTTTCTTTGGAAAAATGTTTTACATGCTAAAAAATATTGTCATTTAAAGTTATGGGATTTGTGAACTATGTATTCCTCAGGGCTGTATAAGATTTATGATAGTGATAAGCCAGTTAGCCAGACAGTTACAAACTCAGACAAATGTCAACTTGATCCCTTCTAGAACCACTTACATAAAGGTATGTTTGATATAATATTTTCAATTTGTTGTCTCCATGTAAGTACCCCAATTTTTTTTTAATTAAAAGTAGATTTTCTAGGTATAGTATGTAAACTAAGTTTATGTTGTCTCTCACCCCATCCAAATAATAATAAATTAAACAAACACACACACACAACACACACAACACTCCTAAACAAGCTGGGGAATAAGAACATAAGCATGAGGAATGAGAAATTTTGAGATATGCCTGGAAAATTGAAATCAGAAGAGATTAATTTAAGGAATGGAGCCCTAACCTATTTTCCCATAGGAAAATATTGGTGGAAAACAGGGAATAGCAGCAAGAGAGCTTTATGTATGTGCTTCACGTACCCAGAAGTACCAGAGAGGAAGGAAAGAGGGAAGAATGGAAGCAAAGGGCAGATGATTAGCTGAGGGGCAAGAGATGATGCAAAAAAGTCGTCACACTATCTACATAGCTCACACCATACTCCTGGATCCAACGTGTACTTGCAGGGCATTCTATCTCCAGGCAGGTACAGGGGGTGAGGATGTGAGCTTTAGTCAGAGAAACAGGGCAGTTCTCCTTATATTTGGTAACACCCAGGAGAAAGAGATAGAGGCCTAGCAACCAAGGTACCCAACCAGCTGTTAAGCAAAAACTTTCAGATAAATGCTCATTCTCATTAAAATAGGATGGAATAGAAGCATCAGAGATGTATATGGCACCTTCCCTAAATGGTTGTACAGTTCTCCAAATTACTTTGTAAGAAGAATAAGAACATAAGAAAAGACACCCGAGTAAACGAGTAGATGACACTACATCCTAGGAAAATATTAACAGGGTAAGCAGGACAGGACTTTAAAATAAGTTTTAGACTCATCAAACAGTATCAGTATGATTTCATGAAAATTAAAGTTATGGTCATTGGATTAAAAAGATCTCAATACATGGACTGATTTTCCAAATGTACAAAAAGAAATACAAATTAGCATTAGGAAGACTGGGTGGAGGAATTCTTCCTGAATAGAAAACAATAAAATATAAATAAGAATAGCAAAAATAAACTTTAAAATTTGGAGGTTAGACCCCAAATCTTAGCCAGATTTCTTTTAGGTATTCTAGAAGAAATGAGTGAATAGAGGATAGACATACATTCATGAAAACTCAGTAAATTAGATTGATTATCTACCAAGTAATTAGCAAAATTTTTAATAAAAATGATCTGTATGTCTAGATGTATTATAGTAATATTTAGGGACATTAAGGATAAAAAGTCATTCTGAGAGCTTCTAAGAACAAAAAAACAGATTCAATAAAACAGTGATTTTAAAAATGAGTACCTAGTTAGAATTGTCAGTATATCATAAATGACTATAAGGAGAAATCCAGTAGATGATGCTGCTAAGAACTTTTTTCCTGAAACAATCATGTAAAACAGTTAAATTTTCATTACTGCTATGGGCTGAATTGTGCCCCTCCAAATTCATAAGTTAAAGTCCTAACGCCCAGTAAGTCACACTGTGACTTATATTTGGAGATAGGGTTTTTAAAGAGACAATTAAGGTTAAATAAGGGCATTAGGGTGGGTCCTAATCCAGTATGACTGATGTCCTTATAAGACAGAAGCACACATAGAGGGAAGACCTTTGTGTAGGAAAATAGTGAGATGTGGCCATTGCAAGGAAGAAGAGAAGCCTCAGAAAACAACAAACCTGCCCACATCTTGATCTTAATTTTCTAGCCTTCAGAATATGAGCAAATATATTTTTGTTGTTTAAGCCACCCAGTCTGTGGTCTTTTGTTATGGCAGCCCTAGCAAACTAACACAGTACCTAATTTAAAAATTAAATTAAAATAATTTTCAAATAAAAATCCATATTTGCTAAAAAAGACAACTTTAATAATAATAAAATCTAAAGGAATATGCAGCTAAATTAATTATATAAAAATTAAAAATCCTGTGTCAGGAAAGAAAAATATAAATGAGTGCTGGAACAAATCACTGAACTTTATACTACATTTAAGCAAAAAAGTATCTGTAGTCTATGCATGACTAAGAATTTTCATTTTTCCCCTCTAAAATGCCAAATCAGCATTTAAAACTTTTCCTCTTGGGCAGTGGGGCCTAGGTAGGGTGAAGTTCAAGCGTGGGGCGGAGCCTCTACTTAGGACCGGGTGCAGAAGGGGGATGGCAGCACGTGTGTAAAGGAGGGCCTCTGGAGTGTGGAGTTCCGGAGTTTGGAGGATCATATGTTCCAACAGACTATGCTTCCTTTAGAATTGCTGAACAGATTTTTACAAGAATAAGTACTGATGATGACATTGAAACAAATTCATCAACATTTATGAAGGAAATGAAGGAGCCGTCATCTATTAGATGAGAAAATGAGTCACCATAATAATGATGAATGAAAATACTGCTTGTTATAAAGTCAAGGAAGCTACCCTGTGATACTGGGCTATCATTCGGCAGTGTTGTTGAGTTTTCCCTTCTAAATTCAGCCTGAACCAAGATGGCGGAGTAGAAGGACGTGCTCTCACTCCCTCTTGTGAGAACACCAGAATCACAACTAACTGCTGAACAGTCATCGACAGGAAGACACTGGAACTCACCAAAAAAGATACCCCACATCCAGAGACAAAGGAGAAGCCACAATGAGATGGTAGGAGGGGCACAATCACAATAAAATCAAATCCCATAACTGCTGGGTGGGTGACTCACAAACTGGAGAACACTTATACCACAGAAATCCACCCACTGGAGTGAAGGTTCTGAGCCCCACGTCAGGCTTCCGAACCTGGGGGTCCGGCAACGGGAGGAGGAATTCCTAGAGAATCAGACTTTGAAGGCTAGTGGGATTTGATTGCAGGACTCTGACAGGACTGGGGGAAACAGAGACTCCACTCTTGGAGGGCACACACAAAGTAGTGTGCGCATTGGGACCCAGGGGAAGGAGCAGTGACCCCAAGGGAGACTGAACCAGACCTACCTGCTAGTGTTAGAGGGTCTCCTGCAGAGGCGGTGGGTGGCTGTGGCTCACCATGAGGACAAGGACACTGGCAGCAGAAGTTCTGGGAAGTACTCCTTGGCATGAGCCCTCCCAGAGTCCGCCATTAGCCCCACCAAAGAGCCTGCAGGCTCCAGTGTTGGGTCGCCTCAGGCGAAACAACCAATAGGGAGGGAACCCAGCCCCACCCATCAGCAGTAAAACCGATTAAAGTTTTACTGAACTCTGCCCACCAGAGCAACAGCCAGCTCTACCCACCACCAGTCCCTCCCATCAGGAAACTTCCACAAGCCTCTTAGATAGCCTCATCCACCAGAGGGCAGACAGCAGAAGCAAGGAGAACTACAGCCCTACAGCCTGTGGAAGAAAAACCACATTCACAGAAAGATAGACAAGATGAAAAGGCAGAGGGCTATGTACCAGATGAAGGAACAAGACAAAACCCCAGAAAAACAACTAAATGAAGTGGAGATAGGCAACCTTCCAGAAAAAAAATTCAGAATAATGATAGTGAAGCTGATCCAGTACCTCGGAAAAAGAATAGAGGCAAAGATCGAGAAGATGCAATAAATGTTTAACAAAGACCTAGAAGAATTAAGGAACAAACAAACAGAGATGAACAATACAATAACTGAAATGAAAAATACACTAGAAGAAATCAATAGCAGAATAACTGAGGCAGAAGAACGGATAAGTGACCTGCAAGACAGAATGGTGGAATTCACTGCTGCTGAACAGAATAAAGAAAAAAGAATGGAAAGAAATGAAGACTGCCTTAGAGACTTCTGGGACAACATTAAATGCGAGAACATTCGCATTAAAGGGGTCCCAGAAGGAGAAGAGAGAAAGGACCCAAGAAAATATTTGAAGAGATTATAGTGGAAAACTTCCCAAACATGGGAAAGGAAATAGCCACCCAAGTCCAGGAAGCACAGAGAGTCCCATACAGGATAAACCCAAGGAAAAACATGCCGAGACACATAATAATCAAATTGGCAAAAATTAAAGACAAATTATTGAAAGCAGCAAGGGAAAAACGACAAATAACATACAAGGGAACTCCCATAAGGTTAACAGCTGATTTCTCAGCAGAAACCCTACAAGCCAGAAGGGAGTGGCATGATATGCTTAAAGTGATGAAAGGGAAGAACCTGCAACCAAGATTACTCTACCCAGCAAGGATCTCATTCAGATTCGGTGGAGAAATCAAAAGCTTTACAGACAAGCAAAAGCTAAGAGAATTCAACACCACCAAACCAGCTCTACAACAAATGCTAAAGGAACTTCTCTAAGTGGGAAACACAAGAGAAGAGAAGGACCTACAAAAACAAACCCAAAACAATTAAGAAAATGGTCATAGGAACATACATATCGATAATTACCTTAAACGTGAATGGATTAAACGCTCCAACCAAAAGACACAAGCTTGCTGAATGGATACAAAAAGAAAACCCATATATATGCTGTCTACAAGAGACCCACTTCAGACATAGGGACACATACAGACCGAAAGTGAGGGGATGGAAAAAGATACTCCATGCAAATGGAAATCAAAAGAAAGCTGGAGTAGCAATACTCATATCAGATAAAATAGACTTTAAAATAAAGAATGTTACAAGAGACAAGGAAGGACACTACATAATGATCAAGGGATCAATCCAAGAAGAAGATATAACAATTATAAATATATATGCACCCAACATAGGAGCACCTCAATACATAAGGCAACTGCTAACAGCTATAAAAGAGGAAATCGACAGTAACACAATAATAGTGGGGGACTTTAACACCTCACTTACACCAATGGACAGATCATCCAAAATGAAAATAAATAAGGAAACAGAAGCTTTAAATGATACAGTAGACCAGATAGATTTAATTGATATATATAGGACATTCCATCCAAAAACAGCAGATTACACTTTCTTCTCAAGTGTGCATGGAACATTCTCCAGGATAGATCACATCTTGGGTCACAAATCAAGCCTCAGTAAATTTAAGAAAATTGAAATCATATCAAGCATCTTTTCTGACCACAACGCTATGAGATTAGAAATGAATTACAGGGAAAAAAATGTAAAAAACACAAAGACATGGAGGCTAAACAATACGTTACTAAATAACCAAGAGATCACTGAAGAAATCAAACAGGAAATCAAAGAATACCTAGAGACAAATGACAATGAAAACACGACGATCCAAAACCTATGGATGCAGCAAAAGCAGTTCTAAGAGGGAAGTTTATAGCTATACAGTCCTACCTCAAAAACAAGAAAAATCTCATGTAAACAATCTAATGTTACACCTAAAGGAACTAGAGAAAGAACAAACAAAACCCAAAGTTAGCAGAAGGAAAGAAATCATAAAAATCAGAGCAGAAATAAATGAAATAGAAACAAAGAAAACAATAGCAAAGATCAATAAAACTAAAAGCTGGTTCTTTGAGAAGATAAACAAAATTGATAAACCATTAACCAGACTCATCAAGAAAAAGAGGGAGAGGACTCAAATCAATAAAATTAAAAATGAAAAAGGAGAAGTTACAACAGACACCGCAGAAATACAAAGTATCCTAAGAGACTACTACAGGGAACTCTGTGCCAATAAAATGGACAACCTGGAAGAAATGGACAAATTCTTAGAAAGGTATAACCTTCCAAGACTGAACCATGAAGAAATAGAAAATATGAACAGACCAATCACAAGTAATGAAATTGAAACTGTGATTAAAAATCTTCCAACAAACAAAAGTCCAGGACCAGATGGCTTCACAGGTGAATTCTATCAAACATTTAGAGAAGAGCTAACACCCATCCTTCTCAAACTCTTCCAAAAAATTGCAGAGGAAGGAACACTCCCAAACTCATTCTGTGAGGCCATCATCCCCCTGATACCAAAACCAGGCAAAGATGTCACAAAAAAGGAAAACTACAGACCAGTATCACTGATGAACATAGATGCAAATATCCCCAACAAAATATTCGCAAACAGAATCCCACAGCACATTAAAAGGATCATACACCATAGTCAAGTGGGATTTATCCCAGGGATGCAAGGATTCTTCAATATATGCAAATCAATCAATGTGATACACCATATTAACAAATTGAAGACAAAAAACCATATGGTCATCTCAATAGATGCAGAAAAAGCTTTTGACAAAATTCAACACCCATTTATGATAAAAACTCTCCAGAAAGTGGGCATAGAGGGAACCTACCTCAACATAATAAAGGCCATATACGACAAACCCACAGCAAACATCATTCTCAATGGTGATAAACTGAAAGCATTTCCTCTAAGATCAGGAACAAGACAAGGATGTCCACTCTCACCACTATTATTCAACATAGTTTTGGAAGTCCTAGCCACAGCAATCAGAGAAGAAAAAGAAATAAAAGGAATCCAAATTGGAAAAGAAGAAGTAAAACTGTCAACTGTTTGCAGATGACATGATACTATACATAGAGAATCCTAAAGATGCTACCAGAAAACTACTAAAGCTAATCAATGAATTTGGTAAAGTAGCAGGATACAAAATTAATGCACAGAAATCTCTTGCATTCCTATACACTAATGATGAAAAATCTGAAAGAGAAATTAAGGAAACACTCCCATTTACCATTGCAACAAAAACAATAAAATACCTAGGAATAAACCTACCTAGGGAGACAAAAGACCTGTATGCAGAAAACTATAAGACACTGATGAACGAAATTAAAGATGATACCAACAGAAGGAGAGATATACCATGTTCTTGGATTGGAAGAATCAATATTGTGAAAATGACTCTACTCCCCAAAGCAATCTACAGATTCAATGCAATCCCTATCAAATTACCAGTGGCATCTTTTACAGAACTAGAACAAAAAACCTTAAAATTTGTATGGAGACACAAAAGACCCCAAATAGCCAAAGCAATCTTGAGGGGAAATAAGCGGAGCTGGAGGAATCAGACTCCCTGACTTCAGACTATACTACAAAGCTACAGTAATCAAGACAATACGTTACTGACACAAAAACAGACATATAGATCAATGGAACAAGATAGAAAGCCCAGAGATAAACCCACACACCTATGGTCAGCTAATCTATGACAAAGGAGGCAAGGATAAACAATGGAGAAAAGACAGTCTCTTCAATAAGTGGTGCTGGGAAAACTGGACAGCTACATGTAGAAGAATGAAGTTAGAACAGTCCCTAACACCATAAACAAAAATAAACTCAAAATGGATTAGAGACTTAAATGTAAGACTGGATACTATAAAACTCTTAGAGGAAAACATAGGAAGAACACTCTTTGACATAAATCACAGCAAGATATTTTTTGATCCACTTTCTAGAGTAATGGAAATAAAAACAAAAATAAACAAATGGGACCTAATGAAACTTAAAAGCTTTTTCACAGCAAAGGAAACCATAAACAAGATGAAAAGACAACCCTCAGAATGGGAGAAAATATTTGCAAACAAATCAATGGACAAAGGATTAATCTCCAAAATATATAAACAGCTCATGCAGCTCAATATTAAAAAAACAACCCAATCCAAAAATGGGCAGAAGACCTAAATAGACATTTCTTCTCTAAGAAGACTTACAGATGGCCAAGAAACACATGAAAAGCTGCTCAACATCACTAATTATTAGAGAAATGCAAATCAAAACTACAATGAGGTATCACCTCACACCAGTTAGCATGGGCATCATCAGAAAATCTACAAACAATAAATGCTGGAGAGGGTGTGGAAAAAAGGGAACCCTCTTGCACTGTTGGTGGGAATGTAAATTGATACAGCCACTATGGAGAACAGTATGGAGGTTCCTTATAAAACTAAAAATAGAATTACCATATGATCCAGCAATCTCACTACTGGGCATATACCCAGAGAAAACCATAATTCAAAAAGACACATGCACCCCAATGTTCACTGCAGCACTATTTACAATAGCCAGGTCATGGAAGCAACTTAAATGCCCATCGACAGAGGAATGGATAAAGAAGATGTTGTACATATATACAATGGAATATTACTCAGCCATAAAAAGGAACGAAATTGGGTCACTGTTGAGACGTGGATGGATCTAGAGACTGTCATACAGAGTGAAGTAAGTCAGAAAGAGAAAAACAAATATCGTGTATTAACGCATATATGTGGAACCTAGAAAAATGGTACAGAAGAACCGGTTTACAGGGCAGAAATTGAGACACAGTTGTAGAGAACAAACGTATGGACACCAAGGGGGGAAAGCCGCTGTGGGTGGGGGTGGTGGTGTGATGAATTGGGTGATTGGGATTGACATGTATACACTGATGTGTATAAAATTGATGACTAATAAGAACCTGCTGTGTAAAAAAAAAATAAAATAAAATTCAAAGAAAGAAAAACTTTTCCTCTTTATCATGTATGCCAATGGTAATTAGTGAAATATAATAAAAATTACATATTTATTGTATAACATAATAAATATAAATTTATAACAAGTATATATTATATTATATTATATTATATAAGTATAATAATGTCTATTTCAAATGATATTTTATAGTGAAAAATAATATAGTTCTATATAATAATTACTAAAAGTAATCTCAGATGCAGGTTATTTTCTGTATAATATATCCCTATTATTTATATTTTATATTTTATATTTATTTATTTATATTTTATTTACTTAAGGATGAATTAAACACCACCCAGAGAGAATCATTAAATTTAAAATTCTTTTTATTTAATTAATCAATTAATTAATTTGTTTATTAATTTTTGGCTGCGTTAGGTCTTCGTTTCTGCGCAGGGACTTTCTCTAGTTGTGGCGAGTGGGCTACTCTGAGTGGGGGCTACTCTTCATTGTGGAGTGCAGGCCTCTCACTGTGGTGGCTTCTCCTGTTACGGAGCACTGGCTCTAGGCGCGCGGGCTCTAGAGCTCAGGCTCAGTAGTTGTGGCACACGGGCCCAGTTGCTCCATGGCATGTGGGATCTTCCCGGACCAGGGATCGAACCTGTGTCCCCTGCATTGGCAGGTGGATTCTTAACCACTGTGCCACCAGGGAAGTCCCAAATTCAAAATTCTTTACAGACTTATTTTACTTTGGAATATTTTCAGATCTCAAGTTGGCATAAGCAGAAGCATATACTTAGAAAGTCCAGATTCCAAATTTTCAACCATATGTAAGGTTAAAACAAAATAACAAAAGAAAACACCAAACAAGGGAGCAAAACGAAAACACATAAACCCAGAGATGGTCAAATTACTTATCTCTGTATAAAGAGACTCCAACTCATCCCAAAAAAGGGTTTAGTTTTATAAATTTAGGTCTAAACAGAAACATCTTAAACTTGCTTCCAAATATCTCATTGCTTCCACTATTGCGATTGAGTTATCTTTTGTATTATGTGTTTAAATTAAATAGAGCATTTGATTCAGTATATTTAACAAGAAACAAATTGTTCTTAAGTAGATAAATATATTATGTATATAAAATTGATTTTTTCTTAATACTATTTTCTTTAAATTTCTCTCTCCATGTCACAGAAAAGCAACCCTTGTCATCATTTTCTAGGGCATATGATAAGGCTGTAATGTTGTGTTTGTGTTTATGCATGTGTGTAGAAAAAAATAGCATTAGCTACATACCTTTGTATACACAGCAGTTTATAATAGTGAACGTGTTAAATTATAAGATACTTATTATGCAAATTATTTTTCCTTCTTTCCTTTTTGTTTCATATACTAATTTAGCAAGGATTCAGATAGCAACAGGAAAATGCCTTATATATAATATTATATGTATTAAATAGGTATTTTTATATGTATCATATTGCACATATTTTTATATATGAAATATGTGCAATATGATAAAAATATATGGTACAAATGATGTGCAGATTGTATATCATATAATATCAATGGGAATGAAAATATTTGATACTTGGAGACATTATTATTATTAAGACTAAATGGACCTTTAGCTGGTCAACTAGACTGAGAAGGAGTTTGGAGAATTTACGATCAAAAATTTTAAATGACTCTATGCCTTCAGCTTTTGCAATTGTTTACTTATGCCATTACAAGATCATGACTAGAGTAGGAGATGCAGGTTGGAGAGAAGCCGGCCATGCTGCTGCTACACTCAAAATTGGGTAATTGCTTGACTCCCTGGGAACAAGCCATAATGTAAAAAAAATTCTCCCTGAGATTCTTTAGAAGCTGCTCCTTGCTATGCACGCATGCACGTGTGCACACATGCTTACTCACTCACACCTCAGTTCACAAAATAAAAAGAAACATTCCATAGTGGGGGGGAAGAAAGAAACCAAGAATTAAAAGCATAGTAACAACTGAGTGTGCCCTTAGGAAGATTAAATTTATTTTTTTCCCAAAAGGATAAGTATTTTCTATCTTGGGGGAGGTTGAGACTACCACAAGGAAGATAATAATTGAAATAATTATTTGATAGGTTTCTTCCCTCCCCTTTATCTCCTAGCATCCAAAATCTTTAAATTCTGCATTAAGTCTATTTGTATTTATGGTTTTCCATAAAAATGTAATATTTTAAGTCAACTATATGACAATAAATAAATATATATGCAGTATAAAATTATATCTGTCAGATCCTAAGATTTAAAGTGACTTCTAAAGTATATATGTCATGTCCTACAGTTGTTTACAGAAATGCCCATTCTCCTCTCACAAGGAGAACAGACAAACCTTCCCAGTAAAAACTTTAATAGAGTAAATGGGTTTACTTTCTCCAAAAGTCATTTAAAGTTTGAAAAAAGAATGCTTCCTAATTAGCGTTTCGATGGTTCTGTTTGAGCAGTTCATAGCAACTTTCATATTGAAAGCTTTAGGAATTCCTAATTTATATACAGACAGCTGAGACAAGTTTGTCATACCAGAGCAATCTCAGTGGAGTTTGTGAGTCATAGGGCTGTCACTTCTGCTTTACTAAATTTCAAAGTGGTATACCAGGTTACAGGAAAACTGTCATGTGCAAGAGATATGCTGTCTGAGCCAGGGGAAAGAATAAAATAATCCCTCTACTCTCAGTCCAAAACACTTCTTTTTCTCTAGCTCATCTGTAAATAACCAACACTTAGCACCTGAAACCGATAAGAGATAAATAAATGAAAATTGAATTGCACGTGATTGGACTGAGTTGACTTATCTGGAAGACATGAAAAACCTATAGTTCCACTGGCACACAGAGACTGTAGAACTTTTTGCTGCACACAGTTTAAGTTGCTAAGGGGAAGTTACATTTAGCAACCTTTATAAGGCAGTATGGCCCTGGAGTAAGAGTGACCTGGTTTTGAATCCCATCTCCACCACTCTTGTGACCTTTGGTAAATAATTTAAACTTTCTGAGCCTCACTTTTCCCACTGATGTGGGATGAGGAAAAGAAGTTGATTTTCCAGTGGTTTCATTCGGGGATGAGATCTTATTCCTAGACTCTTTGCTTATTGAAGTCATTCTTCTTGCCAAACCTTTGGAGAAATGAGGGGACTTGATTGACACTTAGCCTCA
The DNA here is from genome assembly GCF_965194825.1 of Balaenoptera physalus. Taxonomy (NCBI): domain Eukaryota; kingdom Metazoa; phylum Chordata; class Mammalia; order Artiodactyla; family Balaenopteridae; genus Balaenoptera; species Balaenoptera physalus. The sequence goes on from NC_138893.1 coordinate 8,019,928, forward strand.
GAATTGTTAAAACATAATAACTATGGTAGAGGCTGCAAAATCTGTCACTTTGAAAATGCAAAGTTGCCTTTGAATTATCACTTTAGGACAGAGTATCACTGTCACTGTGTTTTTTTTGAGCAATTGTTCCCAAGTTCAGAAACCAAGACCTGGAAAACTACAGGAAGAATATGCAAATATTCATCTTGACCTAATAATGGACAAAAAGTTATAAAAATGAAATTTAAAAATGAATATATATTTCTAAATAAGCTTGAAATTTGGAAAATCTACCAATATTAGTTTGTTTCCTACAGGATTACCCGATAGGGTTACATTGTGAGAGCTTGTAAGAGATGAAGTTTAACCCTAGAATAGAAGATGAGGACTGTGAAGGGATTCATGAGAGTGGGGGCGGCAGGATTATACTCACAGCAGAATGAGGGTCTTCCTGAATTGCACGCGCACACACACACACACACACACACTCACACACACATATGTGGTTAAAGTGCTCCTACATGGAGGAAGGATTATTAAAAGACTTCAAAGAAGTAAATTATGGCTGAGCACTGTGGGCTTTAAGATCAAATATTTATCTAGTTCTAAATTTATCTGGGCTCTAATGCAATTCACAGGCCATCAGATACTAAAGAGGAGAGAGCATCAAAATAATGTGTATTAGGTATTTCCTTGTCTCGCTAAAACTTCTTGTACGAATTTCATACCACAAATAAGCATCAAGTTATGCTTGCCGACATTCATGGATTCCTTCCTGTAATTCCAAGGTAACTGTTTTTGCCGATGCAGGGTGTCTCTTTCTTCAAATGCAGAATGAGGATGCCCAGTCAGAGAAGCAGTATTTCTTAGCTTTCCATTCTGGAGTCTCTTAGAATTCTACTCAAGGGAAGTGCCCTGGTGGCCTAGTGGTTAGGATTCCAGGCTTGTGCTGCCGTGGCCTGGGTTTGATCCCTGGGCAGGGAACTGAGATCCTGCAAGCCATGCAGTGCAGCCAAAGAAAAAAACAGTGAATTGATTAAACTTTCAATAAAAAAAAGACAATTAAAAAAAAGGATTCTACTGGAAGTAAAACAGACATCGTTTAACAAAACTATTAACTGCTCATCCTCCCCAAAATTAAAACTTTAAATATTTTATAAAAAACTAACGAAAATTTTTTAAAAAATAGGTAAGGTTTTCGTCATGTCTGCACTATAACTCATGTGGTACTCACAGAAACTCTTCTGGAATGCAGTGTGTTAGTATCTCAAAATTTTAGAATTCTTTTATCCAGGTTCTCATACCTCATATATTGTGTAGGTAGATTTTGAACCAAAGTTTGTTGGAATCCTTTCAATCTTGTATGTTATAAGTATTCATTCATCAATTATTTTTGAGTATTTATGTTCTATTACATTTGGTAAAAATTGGGAAAGTGTATGGACACATTGAATGACTTCACTTTTAGCAGAACAACTACAGGATAGCTTAAGATAGTTGAGAGTAGTTGATCCATATAGTATTTGTCTTTCTCTGTCTGACTTACTTCACTTAGTATGACAATCTCTAGATCCATCCATGTTGCTACAGATGACATTATTTCATTCTCTTTTATGTCTGAGTATTCCATTATATATATATACACACACCACATCTTTATCCATTCATCTGTCAATGTATATTTAGGTTGCTTCCATGTCTTGGCTATTGTAAACAGTGCTGCAATGACAATTGGGATGCATGTATCCTTTTGAACCATGTTTTTCTCTGGATATATGCCCAGGAGTGGGATTGCTGGATAATATGGTAGCTCTATTTTTAGTTTTTTAAGAACCTCCATACTGTTCTCCATAGTGGCTGTACCAATTTACATACCAACCAACAGTGTAGGGAGGGTTCTGATTCAAGATAGTTCTCAAACTTTGGGAGAGAATTAGTAGTCCTATTTTGTGTAAATACATCTTTGAAATCTGAAAATGAAATTTAATGTTGCATTTATGTGGAAGTTTTAAAATAATTCCATTAGAAATATATGAAGGAAATAATATGCACACACATTTTTGTTACTAATGAAAATAAAATATCTAATTAGAAAACTTGAAAAAAAAGAAACAAATTATGAATACCTCATGGTTTGCAGATGGGAATGTAAAATAATATAATCCCTTTGGAAAAAAATTAATTAATTTAAACGTATACATACACTTACCCTATGTCCTAGTAATTCTACTTATAGGTATTTACTCCGTATGTATGCATCAAGATGTAAATGCAATTGTTCATAGCAGTTTTATTCATAGTAACAAAAAATTAGAAACAATTCAGACTTCCATTGGAAGACAAATGGATAAAGTAAATTATGGTGTTGCAGTATTATTCAGCAATGAAAATGAATAAACTACTTATACCAACAACAACATGAATCTTGAAAAAAATTATGCTGAGTGAAAGATTTCAGACATAAAATAGAACCTACCATAGATACTTTGTATGAAATTCTAGAGGAGGCAAAAGTTATAATGGCAGAAAGCAAATTTTTGGTTGCCTACACCTAGGAAGTTAGGGGAATTGACTTCAAGGGGGCCAGAAAAAACTTTTTGAAGTGATGGAAATATTCTGTATCTTTTTTTTTTAATGGTGGTTATATGAATGTATATATTTGTGTATACACTGAAAATGGGTACATTTTATTGTACATAAATTATTACCTAAAAATACATACAATTATCTGATTTTCAAAGAAATACCTGGCATTTTTGTTTGAAATTTTTGTAGCATTTTTCAGTCATCATCTCTAATAAAGAAATAAAAGAATCAGAAAACCAAGCTTATGAATTCAACTTGAAGGAGAACCCATTTGTAATTGGAAAAAAACAACATTCTTAGGTGTCACTAATTTAGGATAACTTTAAACTTGTATGAAAATATCATCTATAGGTTAACATGATTTGGTTTATAACGTGTTCGAACTTGACATCAGAAATCAAGATGTCATTTTAACCTTAATTTTGTTTGTTTACTGTCCTTCATTTTGGTACCATGAGTAAATATAGCCAGTGATACAAAATATAATGGCAATAACAATCAATCACTTCAAAACTTGAACTCTTCCCCTACAGAGAGAAGCAATTAAAACTTCTTATTACAAAATTCTTATATAGGTGGACCTGGATTTCTCTTTTATTATTCATTTTTTTCAAGTTATATATAATTTAAAATATTTAAAATGCACATACCTCTAAATAATCCCTAAGACTAGCCATTGCTTTTGATCTCCCCTAAGCTGTGTGAGTAGAGCTACATACCCAACAGGGAATCTGTGAGGTTATGTATGATCGATAACTAGTACAAAGGACCCTAATCTGTTCAATAAGGTCAAATCCAATATAATTTTTTAAAATACTGGAGGTATCTCAACTCACTGAATGTTCCATAGGGTCATATTGTTATTTCCACCTTTTGAACTTTGAACAAAATATACACATACATTTTGAAGCATGTAAACTGAGTTTTGAAGATTTTACTTCCAGCTTGGGTCATTGAAATAATTTAGAGACCAATCATTCACATAACTAGGAGTTATGTCATAACTAGATTTGGTTGCTTAAAGAAAAATTGGTCATAGCAATCACTCAATAACTATTTTGGAGTGAACAGATAAATTCAAAATGATGGCCTAACTTCACAGAATAAACTTGTAGCCCTCTCTTTATTATTATCATATAAGTAAACTAAATATTTGCAGGAAAACACTTGAAAAAACACATACATACATATATATCCACCACATTTGTTCATTTGTTCATTCATTCTTCAAATATTTTTCATCTCCTAATGTGCCGAACACAGATCTGGCTGCTGGGACTAGAGTAGTGATCAAAATAGACGATGTTGTCTGAATCATGAAATCGTGGCTCTGCTGGCATACCTGACACCATGCATGTAGTTGTACTTTTACTACCAGAAAAAATGATAAAAGATAAAACCCTGCCTAATATGATAGATTACAGAACAAAATAATATTTTTTTAAAAAATCAGGTAATCAAACACAAAGCAACTTACAGGCTAGACTCCTTACTACTGTTAGTTATAAAGCTTACCTGCTGCTTTATTTCTGAGTACTGATAAACAGTTGAAAGAATAAGTGATGGATTATATTTTATGTAATCTGCATATAAATTTTTCATTTGATGTAAAAAATGTTTTCCATCTTAATTAAACTCAAATGTAATTGTACTAAGGAATGGGGAATAAGGATGTAAGTATGTGTGTGTGGATCAATTATTTAATTAATACTGTCTTGTTGGCAAGATAAAAAGAAAAAGTTTTAATCATGGTGAACTAACAGGGAATCAAGTTTTGATAACACTTGTACTTCCAAAGGAAATTCATTTTTAATTAATATGCTATTGTTAGCAAGTGTTACCCCAAAAGAATAAAGTGCATCATTTCTCTTGCAAAGTTAATTAAATAATTCTAGTGTTTTAAAAGCCCCAGTTTTCTATTTGATTTTAAGAGCCAGATATAGTCCTAATTATTTCTTAACTATAGAGTTATAAGATGCTGTTTTCTTAAACTATTATTCTATTAAAATGTTAAACTATTAAAACCATCATGATGATGTTTTCTTTCAAAAGACAAGTTATCTCCCTATGGTTAGCAGAAAATGATTCTGATTTTGAGCATGTAAGAACTACTTGGTAGACATATTTCAAAGTTTTTGCTTTTTCAGAGAAGTTGTCTGATTTCATTAACAAAATCCAACATAAGCTGAAAAGATCAATGATTTTTATCTTCACTATTAATAATTCTATTTGCTTAGTAAAATATGATGTAAAGTTAATAGCTCATAACTTTTCTCAAACGTTTTGTGTGTAATTTATCAGCACTTCATTTCCAGTCCCTGGTGACTTGGTTTTCGTCAAGATGATAGGGTTTCATAAGTTTTAATGGACTGTGGCACTTATCTTTACAATCCTGAAACTAATTGCAACCCCAATTTTGCATAAAATCATGAAAAACCAGGAGTTTCTCAAATGTGTTCAACATTTTAATTACTGCTACATAAAATAAACTGCTCATTTTATATAGGGCAAATGCACATTAAAAAGTACTGAGTTGAAGAGCCACTCATGTATGAATACAAAAGAAGTTCTGTTAAAAAAAATAGTTTTCACGAGGTGAAAATGCTGTTTGGAAGACTGGATCAGAAAATTTTAACTCTTATGAACCCTTTTTGTAATTTAACATACATTTTGGTTTTTAGCTTTCAGATAAGTATACATACATTCAAGCAGCCATTCCCATATACATGCATAAAACCCAATTACATTACCTTATAATTGAACATAGCTATAGAGTAGGGAAACATTTTGTGGCACTTGATAAGCTCTAGAATACTTTTGAATGTAAAGGTCATTCCTTAAAAGAGGAAAAATTCAGGAAAAGTTCATGTAAGTATTTATGATTTTTATTCTTCATGCAGCAGGTTTGACACACTATAGTGATTTTGGTAATTCTTGCACTGTCACTTTGAATTTCAAGTCTTCTATATTTTGATGTCATTGAGGGGGGAGTAGTTGAAAATAAGGATCTAGATGGGAAAATCATAGCATAGGTAAATTACCCAGATGTGAAACAGCATTATTTGCATACAATCTAAAATGGAGGTTGTTTTTTTCAAATTATAAAGGGTATGTTGTTCCTAAGTGTGTATCTTGGGTAAATTCTCCAAGAAGACACTGAGATGAAGAACTGATTACAATGGTTTATTTGGTAAGTGATCCCAGGAAGGGAAGGGCAGTACCAGGTACTACTCTGAGCAACTGGAGCTCAATAGCACTGAGAATTCTGGGAAAGAGAAACCTCATGCCTTGGAGTGATCCTTACTGAGTGATGAAGAAACTGGAGTTTTAATCTACCAGCTCACCATCTTTTTTAGTTGAGACCCATTTCCAGGATTAAATCTCTGGCACTTACAGTTTACCCTGTGCTCAAGCACAGCTTGTTCCTGAAAGCCAGAAAAAAACGTCTTCAGTCAGAGTTGCATGAAGCTGTTTTCAGTCAAGCCTTCAGCTTTGAAGATGTGTGCTGAGGGGCCAGAGGCCAAGCACCTGTAGCATTTGCTACAGCCCACACTTTGTACTGCTCCGATCCATTCATGACCCATGCTAAGTCCACTCACTTTCTCTCCAAAAGTCTTCCTAATAATGGCTGCTTATAGTTCCTGAAAAATGGCTTGTAATAAGAAGGATAGTAGATTCTAAAAATGTAATTGATAGCCATGATCTCCATGTTCTACCAGCCATTCTAAGTTTCTTTTCCAGCTCTCAGCACTTATGTTCCTTAGCCTGCTTGCCATCCATGGACTCCAACTCTGCCCCCATAGTTACACCGTTTATGGGCACAATACCCAAGCATGGAGGTGGCTGAAGACAGGGCCTGGATGACCTTCCATGCTCAAGTCATTCTATCCACGTGGCTGTTCAGTGGCTCCACTGTGGAGGACACTTTCTGGTGGACATCGATGGGGAGCATGAAGATCCGCACAATTTGCGCCCACTCCCATGGCTCCTACGTACATGTCTCTCCCCCCAATCTTCTTTGTCTCCAATCTTACAGTCTTGCTCTTTGAGACCCTGGTCAATTGAGCCAAAGCAATTTGCCCTTGCCCAAGAGTCTGTATATTTATTTCTTTTCCTCAAGCCATTTCTCCCTTTACACCATGTAAAGACCATGTGTCCATTTCAAATCTCTGCCCACTATAGGGGCATTTCTCTTTACTTCCTTCTCTAAGGGACACCTCTGAGTTGGGCTCTTTTATAGTAACAACCATGTTCTGTTCACACCAATCTATAGAATTTATCTTTCTGCAAACTAGGTTTACTCCTTCATCATCATCTGGTTGTAATCCTGCGAAAGGACTTAGATGTGACCTAGGGAAGAGATGTCTGTGCAATGGGATAGGTGACAGAGGGGCAACGGCTGCCTGTTTGTTCTCATTAGTGCCTTTAAAACCTATTGGAACCAATTCCAAATCTACTATTTCCATCATATGGTGGATTGTTGCTGTGCCTACCCAAAGTCGCAAATTTGTGGATCTGATTCTACCATGCTCAAGATGAGCAGTTCTAGTTGCGTAATCATTTAAAGGTCCATGTTCAGAAATTGCTGTGTTTGATGCCACCAAAGCTTGGAGTTGCTTCTTAAGGAGCTGTGCTGTAGATGACATGGCCTTGATTCAGACCCCTAGGTCCACACTGTGGCTCTCCTACAGAGGCTTACTAGAGAGTCCACACAGCATCCTTACCTATCCCTGATAGCTCTAGCGCCATAGAATCTGCCCATTCACACGGTCCTAGTGGCAGGGATGGTTTTCTTTAAGCTGAACCTGCTGAAGAGCATTCTTTGGCCAAAGCTTACTAAGGCAGTATTCCTAAGCGTTACATGTAATGCTCCAAAATCCAAAGAGGTGTAGTAAGCCTGTACCTCAGGAGCCCTTGGTTTCCATCCTGGTCTTGTTTCTGAGTACAGTAAACGTACCTACTCTTCTTCTGTTATTTGCCGCTATTCTGGAATTCTCTCGTTCCCATTGACCTTTGGAAGCCCAATTTCATCAAAAAATCACCTATCAGCAGCCCCAGCCTATCGAGTGTAGCTGTCTCTGAGATTCTCGATATGACTGTGCCCTCCCGCTAAGGTGTTCCTTAATGCTTTACGGAGTGAGCATCATCCGGGCCTCTGGGGAAAATAAGTAACTACAGGGTCGGTTCTCTGACCCTGTAGTTACATAATCTCACATAATCAATCTATTCTCACATGCCTCAATCTGTGAGCATTTCCACCTCTTCCTCAGTACTCTGCTATGGCACTTCCAGAAATGCCATCTCACTTACTGTAGACTATCTTCTTCCCAAGCTTTAAGAAACCATTCTAGCAGTGTGTCACTAACAACTCCAGATTGCCTTGTTTAGGAGTTAATTTCTGTGTCATGAAAGACCACCCCATTTTTGTGTCATGAAAGACCACCCCATTTCAATAAATACCCTTATCAAGTGTTATATTTCATCTCTAACCCTGAACCAGCACACACCAGATTTATTCCTAGGATCTCAGTTCCCTACTTATCAGCTAAATCCTGCAGTTATTTTGGTGGATATTTTTTTCTTTTGTAACAGGAATAGTACTTCTGCTATTGGATCATGCTGAGATCTGACTTTGGTTATTGGTCTAGATGAAATGAAGGGAGATGGTGGCATTTCTTGAGGAGGGCCTTTACCTTAGATCAAACTTTTGCATGGTCTTCAGGCCAGTGGAGTTACCACTAGAAAGAGAAAGGAACACAGGAATTATCAAATAATCTGGGCATTAAATACTATCAAGCATATCTACCCTGTTGTCTCCATCTCAGGTACCAAGGTATTAACCTCTGCTCTGCAAAATTTTGTGTTAAATACTCCTAAGGCATCCTTGTCATACATAAAATAGGTGGTATAGCACACTTCTGCAATTTCCAAAGTTAATATAGCTAACAATCAAAGAATCAGGATAATATTAATTCTAATTTGCCAGTAATTGATTACTAGTATTTGCTCATTTGAAACTATCACATGATAAATAGAACATATAAAAATGCTACAGGCATCAAACTTATATTTGATAACCCCACAAAAAGGGAGCTTTTCAAGTTTGTAGACAAATTGTACTATGAATAAGTATTTATTTAATCATTATCAATATAATGCTCTTCATATCCAGGAACTGCATATTAAAGATACTAGAATTTTTCGGCTATTATTTTACCAGAGTCAAATAATAAGACTGTAGAAAACAAATAGTAACAAATAGTTACAAATAGTACAAATAGTAAGTAAACAAATAGTAAGTAAACAAATAGTAAGACTGCAGAAAACAAAACCGCAAAAGGTTTAGTTATCCTTGAGTTCTTCTCTTCCATAAGAATTAGCTCTCTATAAAACCCTAAGACTACTTCCTTTGATAAAGAAAGATTCTAGAAAAGACTCAAAATAGCCAATATGATATTGAAGGAAAAGAACAAAATTGGAGGACTGACACTCCCTGACTTCAAGGCTTACTATAAAGCTACAGTAATCAAGATAGTGTGGTATTGGCAAAAGAATAGACAAATAGGTCAAAAGAATAGAATAGAGAATAGAGAGCCCAGAAATAGATCCCCATAAATATAGTCAATTGATCTTTGGCAAAGGAGCAAAGGCAGTACAATGGTGAAAAGATAGTCTTTTCAACAAATGGTGTAAAATAATCATGCAAAATAATGAATCTGGACACTTTATCTTTCACAAAAACTAACTCAAAATGGATCACAGATGTAAAAATGCAAAATTATAAAACTTCTAAATTATAACATAGGAGAAAACCTAGATGACTTTGGGTGTGGTAATGAATTTTAGGTATAACAACAAAGGCACAATTCCTGAAGGAAAAAATTGATAAGCTGGACTTCATTCAATTTAAAATGTCTGCTTTGTGAAAGACAGCATCAAGAGAATGAGAAGATAAGCCACAGAATGGGAGAAAATATTTGTGACAGATACATCTGGTAAAGAACCATTTGGATTGTCATTCAAAATATACAAAGAAGTCTGAAAACTCACAATAAGAAAACAACTCAATTAAAAAATAAGCCAAAGATCCTAACAGACACATCACCAAAGTAGATATATGATGGCAAATAAGGATATGAAAAGATGCTTCATATCAGGGAAATGCAAATTAAAACAACAATAGGATACCTCTAGATACCTATTAGAATGGCCAAAATCTGCAACACTGACAACAACAAATGCTGACAAGGATGCAGAGCAACAGGAACTCTCACACATTGCTGGTGGGGATGCAAAATGGTACAGCCACATTGGAAGACAGTTTGGAAGTTTCTTACAAAATATTTCCTTACCATATGACATAGCAATCACACTCCTTGGTATTTACCCAAAGGAGTTGAAAACTTATGCCCTCATAAAGTCTACAATTGTATGTTTATAGCAGCTTTATTCATAATTTATAAAACTTGGAATCAATCAGATGTCCTTCAGTAAGGTGAATAGATAAATAAGCTGTGGAACACTCAGACAATGTCAGACAATATCTTTCAGCACTAAAAAGAGATGCGCTATCAAGCCATGAGAAGACATGGAGGAATCTCCAGTGCATATTAAAAAGTGAAAGAACCCAATCTGAAAAGGCTACATACTGTATGATTCCAACTATATGACATTCTGGAAATGGCAGAACTATGAAGACAATAAGAAGATAAGTGCTTGAAGGGGGCAGAAGGAGATTAATAGACAGAACACAGAGGATTTTTAGGTCTGGCAATACTCTCTCTGTTATTATAATGATGGATATATGTCATTATACTTTTGTCCAAGTCCATAGAAGGTAAAGCATCAAGAGGAACCTTAAGGGACACTATAGACTTTGAGTGATTATGATGTGTCCGTGTAAGTTCATTCTTGTTAAAAGAATGGCTATAATTTGTTCAAGGAGAGAGTCTTTCTCAGTATGTTTCAATAAAGTTATACAGGTTCACTATATATTTTTTATATTTATATTATAGTTAGTCTCTCTTCAGGATTAAATGCCTTTTAAAATATTTTTAATGGTTTCTAAGACTTCTCTCAAAATCTATAGATTGTCTTTGGTGTTCTGTTATTTCACCCAAGATGTTTCTACATGCAGATTTCTTTATACTTGTCTTGTTTTGGATTTTATTTGTTTGTTTCTTTACTTTTTTTTGTTTTGTTTTTTTCCCCTTTTTAAATCAATTGGAAAATTCTTAGTCATTTTCTGTAAAATATTTCCTTTTCCCTATCATCTCCTTCTCATCTGATTATATATACATCCATTTAGTAAGTTTATAACTTCAATTATGTCATTAAAACAAACAGTATCTCAAAATTCCAATAAGTGAAGTGCTTTGGTATCTTCTGTTGTTTCTGCTGATTCTTGCTTAGAGTGTCTTTGGTGTTTTGAATCTCTGATTTTCATAAATTTCATTAGCTAGAAGGCTATTACATTTTTTTCAGAATGGTAAATTTTCCTTCAGAGATGTTGATGGATGCCTGTAAGTAAAAGTGTAAAGATTTCTACAAATATAAAATCCATGAATACATGATATATACATGTGAATATGTGTATGTCTGTGTGTGTGTGTGTGTATAACAGAGCAGAGTGTAATCTGTGCATTACAGAGCTGCTTCCAAAAATAAAAGTACAACTTTGTCATTTAACTTCATTTGCATTATAAAAGTCAAGAACTCAAGAGAAAGCTCTTTTGCTTGGGAGTTGTATGACTTGCAAACTCCTCTACTCTGCTATTTCATTAGATTTTTAAAATATTTATCACCATATTGTTGATGATAAGATTAAGGCTTATGGAAGTATAGTGTTTATCCATGCATAGTAATATGAAGCATCAGTCCTATTGCTTCTTAGTAAACCAGCTCGTCTATAAAAGAGAACTGTGTTGGTTGTATTAATGTAGCAATGATCGCCTAATTATTTCAGAGAGGCCTTCTCACCCTCTGTGATATTTGTAATTCTTTACAGCATTTTCAAAGATACAAGAAATTTTATTATTCCAAACCAGTCTTCTGTATGTTGCTTAAACTGTGGTTTCTAACAAGTCCTGTGTGCTTGTAATGGGGATCACTTCCACAAAGCTTCTCCCTCAACTGCACTGCTTTGCTCTGATCTTCTTTCAATGCATCATCTCAAGTTGCTCTGTCTCCTTGGAATTGCACCTGTCATTTTCCCCACATAGTTTCTCACTGTAATTGTTTTCTAGCATTGTAATTGTCAGGAGTCATTGCAAGTGTCAGGGGAAGCACACGGAATGATAAATGTGTGAATTCTCCACTCTGTCACCCTGTCACCTGCAGCAGGATTATTACAAGTGAGATATGCAGGCAGGTCAAATCCATTCACACAAGCAGAAACACATAGGTTAGTCAAACAGAGGCTAAAGAGCAAGTAATTCTGGTCATGAATAAGTGAGAGATGTTGTTTTTATAAAAATATTAGTAATACCCTTGAGATGTAGTTTTTATTGTGGGCAGGATTTTAATAAGTCAGAGACTCAATTTTTTAAACTCATATTTGTTCACAGTAAAATATGTCATACTGTCCTTGAATTTATAGCTTATTCACCATTTCTTAGAACATTTTCTAAAAAGGGCTTACAATTATGAATCCTTCCTTTGTCTCTTTGAGTTGTATCTCCTGCAACTCAAGAGTGTCTTACTCTAGGACGTGAAAGCCATTTCTTTGGAATATAATAATTAGGAAGGATGAAACCTCTATTTCTCAGTCTCTGTGGGAGAGTAGAATCCTAACTTTGGGATTTTCCAGCTGGTAAACCCAGCTGGCCTAATAGGCATTTACACTGACCAACCTCCTTGAACAATTAATTATAAGATATCTTTTTTTAAAAAAAGATTTATTTATTTATTATTTATTTATTTAATTTATTTTTGGCTGCATTGGGTCTTAGTTGAGGCACACAGGATCTTTGTTGAGGCATGCGGGATATTTCGTTGCAGCGCACAGGCTTCTTTCTAGTTGTGGCATGCAGGTTTTCTCTTCTCTAGTTGTGGCGCGTGGGCTCCAAGGCATGTGGGCTCTGTTGTTGTGGTGTGAAGGTTCCAGAGCGCGTGGGCTCTGTGGTTTGCCGCACGCAGGGTCTCTAGTTGAGGTGCGCAGGCTTAGCTGCCCAGCGGCATGTGGGATCTTAGTTCCCTGACCAGGGATCGAACCCGCGTCCCCTGCATTCTAAGGTGGATTCTTTACCGCTGACCACCAGGGAAGTCCTTAGGATATCTTTAAGACCAAAGATGAATTATCTGTATTCTTCCAGACAGGATTTACATTTGTTTCTGACAGATATCTAAGGCCATGGAAGATCTAGGTGATATGAAGTCACATAAGGGCTCACTGGTTGGATTTTATTTCTGTGGCCTGTCCGATGCCAAAGTAACTTTCTCTTTAGTTGCCTGGAGGAGGTGAGTGGGGAAGATTTACTTAGGCTCTCTTTTTACCCTAAAGGTGTAGCTCTCAGATTAATAGGTGGGGAGACAAGGGTCTCCTGACACACTCTCCATCATGTGCAAGCACTGGGATTTGTCTCTAGTGGCACTTGCCTCCAGTGAGACAAGAAACTCCCACTGTCAGATTGGCAAATTCAGTGCAATGACTTTGGCCTTCTGGGATCTAGCCTTTACCTACAGTGAGGAATGATGATTTCTTATCTAAACAAGTCTGTTTGTTGATGCTTTTAACAACATTTAGAAATACTTATTTACCAGTTTTAGTTGTTTTCAGTGAGAGAACTGGTGAATAATTTGATTTACCATATTACTATTGGAAGTGAATTTCCTGGAAACCTATTAAATATTAAAGAAATCGTACAGCCAAAAAAACTCCACAAGCCTATAATTTTTCTCCCCCTGAAGCCAGCCTCTGAGGCCCTTCAGCAAGATTGCCTGGGGCTCTTACACCCTTAAAACTCCCAAAGAGGAGGTTTGTATTCAGAACCAAAAAATATTTTAAAGTTACAATCGATATAATTGTGTAACAATTTCAAAAGACAGGAAAGGTTTTGCCCCAGTGTTCACATATAACAAGAGATGTATTCTGAAGGCCCCAGGATTCATACACTCTCTGCAAAAGCCATGACTGAATTTTTAAAATTTACCTTAACTGTCATTTTATTTTATTTATTTATTTATTGTTTTTTTGATGTCTTTTCATTTATTTGATCCTGAAATTAGGCCAGCTGACATTTGCAAAGCTCTGTAGATTTTTTTTTTTAACATCTTTTTTGGAGTATAATTGCTTTACAATGGTGTGTGGGTTTCTGCTTTATAACAAAGTGAATCAGTTATACATGTACATATGTCCCCATAACTCTTCCCTCTTGCGTCTCCCTCCCTCCCACCCTCCCTATCCCACCCCGCTAGGTGGTCACAAAGCACTGAGCTGATCTCCCTGTGCTATGCGGCTGCTTCCCACTAGCTATCTATTTTACGTTTGGTAGTGTATATATGTCCATGCCACTCTCTTACTTTGTCCCAGCTTACCCTTCCCCCTCCCCATGTCCTCAAGTCCATTCTCTAGTAGGTCTGTGTCTTTATTCCCATCTTGCCCCTAGGTTCTTCATGACCATTTTTTTTTTCTTTTTTTCTTAGATTCCATATATGTGTTAGCATACTGTATTTGTTTTTCTCTTTCTGACTAACTTCACTCTGTATGACAGACTCTGGGTCCATCCACCTCACTACAAATAACTCAATTTCGTTTCTTTTTAAGGCTGAGTAATATTCCATTGTATATATGTGCCACATCTTCTTTATCCATTCATCTGTCGATGGACACTTAGGTTGCTTCCGTGTCCTGGCTATTGTAAATAGAGCTGCGATGAACATTTTGGTACACGACTCTTTTTGAATTATGGTTTTCTCAGGGTATATGCCCAGTAGTGGGATTGCTGGGTCATACGGTAGTTCTATTTTTAGTTTTTTAAGGGACCTCCATACTGTTCTCCATAGTGGCTGTCTCAATTTACATTCCCACCAACAGTGCAAGAGGGTTCCCTTTTCTCCACACCCTCTCCAGCATTTATTGTTTGTAGATGTTTTGATGATGGCCATGCTGACCGGTGTGAGATGATATCTCATTGTAGTTTTGATTTGCATTTCTCTAATGATTAATGATGTTGAGCATTCTTTCATGTGTTTGTTTGCAATCTGTATACCTTCTTTGGAGAAATGTCTATTTAGATCTTCTGCCCATTTTTGGATTGGGTTGTTTGTTTTTTTGATATTGAGCTGCATGAGCTACTTGTACATTTTGGAGATTAATCCTTTGTCAGTTGCTTCATTTGCAAATATTTTCTCCCATTCTGAGGGTTGTCCTTTGGTCTTGTTTATGGTTTCCTTTGCTTTGCAAAAGCTTTGAAGTTTCATTAGGTCCCATTTGTTTATTTTTGTTCTTATTTCCATTTCTCTAGGAGATGGGTCAAAAACATTCTATGACATAAATTAACTGGCATTTTAAATCAGACTATTTTCCATCAGAAATACAAGCCCTATGGCATTTAGGGCATAATACTCCTATTATTGTGACTGGTAAATATTCACGTACATGTTGGCAATAATACATATACAATACCCAAAGAACAACATCCTGAATTTATTGAGTAAACTAAAGGGAAAATAGAATTTCCCAGGGTATTTTTCATACCACCTGGGAATTGAGTGGGGGGCATGTCAAGCACAAGGACCCAGGGTAAAATAAATATGCATATCTCAATCGTTCAGGGTCTGAACGATTTTCGCACAAACTTTAAAGTACATGCCTCTTCAACCAAAAATATACTGCATAGAAATGTAATAATTAGGTATATAATATCTTGAACTAGATTAGGGGGGAAAAAACTGCCTTGTGAAATAGCATCTGATTAGCTATTCAAAAGCCATCCAAAGTTTATTTCCTATCATGTCACAGACTGCCTGACTTCTTAAAAGTTGAACTCACAAGGAATGACTGTCTTAGAGTAATTATGTTGGCTTAGTGTTTAATTGTAAAGTCATGAACACACTCAAAAAAATGTTTCTGAAATGTAAATCAAAACTACAACGAGGTACCACCTCACACCTGTCAGAATGGACATCATTAAAAAGTCTACAAAGAACAAATGTTAGAGAGGGTGTGGAGAAAAGGGAATCCTCCTACACTGTTGGTGGGAATGTAAGTTGGTGCAACCACTATGGAAAACAATATGAAAGTTCCTCAAAAAGCTAAAAATAGAGTTGTCATATGATTCTGCATCCCACTCCTGGGCATATATCCAGACAAAACTATAATTCAAAAAGATACATGCACCCCTATGTTCATAGCAGCACTATTCACAATAGCCAAGACATGTAAACAACCTAAATGCCCATTGACCGATGAATGGATAAAGATGTAGTATATGTATAAAATGGAGTATTACTCAGCCATATAAAAGAACAAAATAATGCCATTTGCAGCAACATGGATGGACCTAGAGATTATCATACTAAGTGAAGTAAGGCAGAAAGAGAAAGACAAATACCATATATCACTTGTATGTGGAATCTAAAATATGACACAAATGAAGTTATCTACAAAACAGAAACAGACTCACAGACATAGAGAACAGATTTGTGGTTGCCAAGAGGGAGGGAGGGTGGGGTAGGAATGGATTGGGTGTTTGGGATTAGCAGATGCAAAGTATTATACATACTTGGATAAAAAATAAGGTCCTACTGTATAGCACAGGGAACTATACTCAATATCCTGTGATAAACCATAATGGAAAAGAATATAAAAAATAATATATATATATATATACACACATATATATATAACTGAATCACTTTGCTGTACAGCAGAAATTAACACAGCATTGTTAATCAACTATACTTCAATAAAATAAATTTTAAAAAATGTTTCTGTAAATATATTGCAAACACTGGTGCTTTGGAAAATAATAAAACATTTGGGACTATTTTAATTAGAAAAAAATCTAATTTTGAAAAAAAATGGTCAAAAGGTACATACTTCCAAGTATAAGATAAATAAGTCCTGGGGATGTAATGTACAGCATGGTGACTATAGTTAACCACAGTTATAGATGCTAAGGGAGTAGATCTTAAAAGTTCTTACCACAAGAAAAAAATTGTAACTATGTGAGGTAATGGATGTTAAGTAAACTTGGTCTCATGATCATTTTGCATTATATATATGTATTAAATCATTAGGTTGTACACCTAAAACTAATACAGTGTTATATGTTAATTATATCTCAATTAAGAAAAGAATTTTAAAAAAGGTGATTTAAGGTTTTTTGTTGTTGCTTCTGTTGTTAAGCAATGATCTGTCAATAGTAAATGTCTTTAGAGTATTTAGCTAGTTCACGATTTCAAACTCTATTTTCCTCCTATGTAGCCATCTGTTCATACCAGAACACACCCAAAACTGATTTAGCGACCCCTCTAGCACTGACAGTTAACGAATTAGAATCACTGACTTACTCATTTGTTCCATCTCTGTCGTCATTTATGCCACATTAAAAGTCCAGGGAAGAGTGACACAGTACCTAACAAATAACAAAAAATGTTATGTTTAAGCCATCTGTTCAGATATAGACACTTTTCAATCAAAACTATACAAGGTATTTATACTTAACAATAATTAATATTTATTTTGTGGGTGAATACAACTGAAGAAGATATTACTGAGGCATTGCCAAATTTAAAACAAAGTTTTAAAATAGCACATATTACTTATTTGATATTAATATTCAATATTAATTAATATTAATTGCTGTTAATATTCATTTTGTCATAGTATAGACCTAGTGCATTTTACACTATTTCTATACTAAATTCATAGTAACTGAGTGTGTTTTCAATGCTTAATATTCTGGGGGACAATCATAGGGTTATTAAAAAATATTGTTTCATATTCTAATAAAAAAGTCAAGTAAAAATTGGATTTTTTTGGTTGCTGTCTATTCACACACAGGAGTTTGAAGGAACTAATGCACTAATGTGTGTTGAGAACTTCCAATAGAGGGATATACAAGTCCAGTACATACACTACATTTTGAGAAACAAAATAGTTTGCATCCTCATTAAGTAATTACTTTGAATACAAGAAGCCCTCTTCTTTGACTTCTGGAATAATTTATCCTGATCTAAGTGATCATATTTTATCTTTTATCAATTCTATTATTAAACCAATAAATTTTATTGAGAAAATATATGTTCTACATTACAATTGTGTATTCTTATTGCTTAGCAATAAGAAATTAAATATATATCATAACTATTAAATATTATTTTTAATAACAGCATGCTATTCCATCCATGGGTAAATTTGTAAATATTCCTTAAGTTTGACCATTTGGATTGCCCTCAGTTACGAGTTATACATTTTCTTTCGACAGTTTTTGAACATGAGTCTCTTTCAACATCTCTGATTATTGCCTTAGAATAGATCCCTATGAACAGCATTGAGTCAAAGAATTCTTAAGTATCTTCATATATAGGCAAAATGTAACCCCCCCATCATCTTTCTATGAGAATGTCATTCTCATTACACTTTTCAGAAATTTTTTCAAAATTTAAAAAATCATGTAGATTAAAAAAAAGTCTCATAAATTTTCAATGATTGGTATCCAAATAAACTTTTATAGTAAAATTTCTATAATTATCTCCCTGGAAATAAACATTTTATTTTATTTATTTATTTTTTTTTAATTTTTCATTGTGTGGCATGTGGGATCTTAGTTTCCTGACAATGGATCCAACGCAGCATGCCCCCTGCAGTGGAAGCACGTAGTGTTAACCACTGGACCACCAGGGAAGTCCCGGAAATAAACATTTTAGGTGTTACCAAGTTTTTTTTTTTTCTATAAAGTTTCACCTCTATAGATCTTTGTGAGCTTCTGAAATCCTGACTGCCAATCTTTTACTTTCTGTTCACCATCCCTTATCCTGACACATCCCACGCTGTCAGTCAGCCTTTCTTCACTGAGACATCCAGGGCAGTAACCCTAGTAGCATGTCCTCGTCTATCACACCCCACTACCCTCACTTTCCTACTTGCCCAACATGGATTCATGTGCAAACATTCCAAGTCTTCATTTCCATTGTACTTGCACAACAACCGAACCCTGAAGAACGCCTCCATGTAAACAGAGCAGCTGAAGAGAAAAAAGAAAACAACAACAGCAGCAACAAAAAAAAACATTGAGTGACAAGCCTCACTCAAAATTCGTGACCAAGGTTCTCAACTGCATACTCAACAGTGTATGCATACTCACAGTGTGGCATATTGACTGAGGTAACAGATTGTGCGTTTACTTAAGAGTTACCTGAACAACTTTTATACCATATTTTCATCTCAAAATAGGGATGATGAGAATAGAATTTTCCACAAAGACTTGTGAAGGTTAAATAAGCTAAACGGTGGAAAGCATTTATAAGTGATCTTCCCACGTCCATCTACCACAATCACCATAGACCAGTTATTATAAACAGAAGTAGAATCTCTAGATGGAGAGAAGGGAGATTCTAACTAACACGAGTACAAAGAACACCAAAGGAAAACCAGTTCCAAGAACAGGAGGCAAAAAACTCCCTATATACATACCCCATCAACAAAACAATTAAAAGTTACTTAGAGATTTTCGAGTGAGAAGCTGAACTATCAAACCAAAACATTCTCTCAGAATACATCATTATATTTAAAAGAGATAGCTTATATTTTAAGAAAATATTTTAAGAAACATTCTGAATAGATTCAGATGTTTAAATATCCGTGTCAGAATGGTTTTAGAGCAGAAGAAAAAGAGACTAGAACAAAAGAAAAAAATAAAATTAATAATAATAACTTTTTAAAGAGATGAAAGACTGTCACTAACTTCTGATTGAACGGGTGGTAGAAAAGATTAGTGAGAACAATATCCTGAAATTTCAATCCATTTCTTCTTTATCAGAGAACATTCTGGACTTCTCACAGTGCCTCTACTTTCATGCGAAATACCTACAGGGTTTCAAGTGAAATATTTACAGAATACCTTCTTTTGTTTTGGTCACCATTCTATCATGCTGTACATTGCATCCCTAGAACTTAGGTATCTTAGAATACCTTTAATGTATAGGTTTCATTTTAGATGCCAGCAATCAGAAGTTGAATTATGACAAATTACCTAACCTTGGGAATTTGTTAATTGCCATGTCTATAATATCCTGCTAGTGAGTCTGTAAACCTTAAATGTAGACTCCTCTCATGAATTGCTGTCAGTTCTACTTTCTAGGTGTTACAGCAGTGCATTACTATTTACGTCCACCTGCATTATATCTCACCTGGATTGCTAAGACATCCCTGCCCACTCTCCCCAGGTGTACTTGCTACTTCCTGTCTTGTCATTCTCTTGGTGCAAGCAGGATGATCTTTCTAAAATGAAAATTGGATCATGTCCATTCTGTTTAAAACTTCATTCAATAACTGCCCCGTTTCTCTTAGGAATAGCCCCAATTTATTGAATATGGTTTGTAAGAACTTGGATAATCTGGCCCTGCTTATGCCTCTAGTTTTAACACCGACATCTAATCCCCTCCCTCAATGATCCAGTCACAACCAATATCTTTACAGTTTCTAAATGCACTGTTCTTTCTTATCTTATGTAAATCAATGCATTGATACTGGCCTGTAATTTTCTTTTTGTGTGTGATATCTTTATCTGGTTTTGGTATCAGAGTGATGCTGGCCATGCAGAATGAATTTGGAAGGGTTCCTTCCTCTGCGATTTTTTTTTTTTTTGAATAGTCTGAGAAAAATAGGTGTTAACTCTTCTCTAATGTTTGGTAGAATTCACCTGTGAAGCTGTCTGGTGTTTGAATTTTTTTGGTTGGGGGTATTTTTTTATTACTAATTCAATTTCATTACAGGTAATTGGTCTGTTTATATTTTCTATTTTTTCCTAGTTCAGTCTTGAGAGAGTGTGCATTTCTAGTAATTTGTTCATTTCTTCTAGGTTGTCCATTTTAATGGCGTATAATTGTTCGTAGTAATCACTCATGATACTCTGTATTTCCATGATGTCAGTTATAACTTCTCCTTTTTCATTTCTGATTTTATTGTTTTGGGCCCTCTGTCTTTTTTTCTTGATAGTCTGACTAAAGATTTAGCAATTTTGTTTATCTTTTCAAAGAACCTACTCTTACCTTCATTGATCTTTTCTATTGCTTTTTTAAAATTTAGTGCATTTTTTTATTGAAGTATAGCTGATTTATAATGTTCTGCTCAATTGCTTTTATAGTCTCTATTTCATTGATTTCTCCTCTGACTCTTTATGACTTATTTCCTTCAACTAACTTTGGGTTTTGTTTGTTCTTCTTTTTCAAATTCCTTTAGGTATAAGATTAGGCTATTTATTTGAGATTTTTCCTGTTTCTTGAGGTACAAAGGTATTATAAACTTCCCTCTTAGAACTGCTTTTGCTGTGTCCCATAGATTTTGAATCATTGTGTTTTTGTTTTCATTTGTCTCTAGGTATTGTTTGCTTTCCTCTTTGACTTCTTCAGTGACCCACTGATTGTTTAGTAGCATATTCTTTATCCTTCACATGTTTGTGAGGGGTTTTTTCAAGTTTTTTTCTTGTAGTTGATCTGGTCTCATACATTATAGTCAGAAAAGATGCTTGATATTATTTCAATCTTCTTAAATTCACTGACACAATATTTTATGACCTAGCATGTGATATATCCTGGAGGATGGTCCATGTTCATTTAAAAAGAATGTATATTCTGTTGCTTTTGGATGGAATGTTCTATTTTTAAATATTATTTATTTTTAAAATTTGACACATAAAGAGATTTCAAGAACCTTTGTTTAAAAATTAAGAAGTCATTATCTCTCATTGAGAAACTGTTCTTAGATTATGTAGTATTGGGTTAAAGAGTGAAAGAAGCTATTTATTTTATGCATTTTAGTTACTCAACTTTTTAAGTTTTTTTTTTTAAACAACATTAAAGAGTAATTTCCTCACATTATTTATTAATTATACCCAATTGCATGGAGTAAACAGGGGAAAGAAGAGTTTTAGTAACAAACTGTATACTCAAATAAAGAATCACATTAATAATTAAGACAAAAGAGATAATAGGGAAAGTCATATTGCATGTGCTTTACTGTTATTCAATTTTATGTTAAGTGAAAAACAGTATACTGAATTCTGGTAGTAATTCATCCCTCAAAACTCATTTTATGTAAACTCTTTTCAAGCATGCTTCAAAAGAGAAAAGAAATGAAATTCTGGAGCTTCTATTTCTATATATGTTTTTGGCATTGTTTTAATTTTTATATTTTTTTACTAAAAAGTTACATTAAAATGATTTTAATGCATTACAAGGTTTTTATAGCAATGGGGGGAAAAAACAGAAAAAGAAAGCAAATACCAGTGATTACATTTCAAGGAATAAGAGAGTCTGAGAGACCAGAACAATAAACAAGTTTTTAAAAGTGAAACATTTTCTTTAAACTGTTATTGCTATAGATTAAAACTTTCCTTATGTTGAGAACTAGAATAAAAGAGTTTGTAATGTAACCTTTTTTTTTTAAGAAAAAGGAAATTAACAAGGAATCATGTTAATTAAAAAGTAAATAGCAAAAGTTAAGTTAGAGAAAAACCACATCACTTAGAAATTTATTAGCTCTTAATTTCATATTTAGAAGTTGTCATACTTGCAAATAATTTAGGGTTTTGCATTGAGTCTAACTTATCTCACTATTAATTTAGTAGGTGATTTTTCTTTTAACTGAGGATGGTTTTGCTCTGACTGGAAAAGGATTTGATTTACTTTTCTAGTTCATGTGATTTAATCATCACTGAATTTAAGCTTCCATAGGGAGAGTTGCTCGGCTTATTTTCTGTGAAATAAGTGGAGGGAATAAATAAGATTGCAGTGACTTCTGAGTATTTCAATTCATAATGTGTCATCCCCCTTTTCACAGCATTAGTTTGTTCCCCCAGGATATAATTTTGCATTGAGAACAGCGTTCAGGGTGTACATTTCTTTTTTTTTTTTTTTAATCAGTCTTTTTGTTTGTTTTCTTTCCATTTTTTTTTAACATCTTTATTGGAGTATAATTGCTTTGCAATGGTGTGTTAGTTTCTGCTTTATAACAGGGTGTACATTTCAATTTAGTGGAGAAGAGTAGAGTGAACTTCTGATTTTCGGAAGTCATATTCTATCCCCTTCCACTGAACGAAACACTCTAAGAGTCAATATTACTACCATTCTTTTGACTGCAGCTATTTTCATTCCAGCTCAAGATAAGACAATAACTATTGTCTACCTACAAATTTGGTATCATTCTTATATTCGTTGTCACAAATGGATTCATTGAGAACAAAGACATCCCACATAACATAGTTTGACATAGAAGTAGACGTAATTTGGACCTTTGTCCCAGAATATCTCCAAAGGACTTTCTCTATATTAGTCACTTGTGTGCAGTTACATTTCTGTCAGTAGTCTTCTGTTTCCTGCATGTAGCCTAATACCAAAAGCAAATATATTATTTAACTTTCCACAAACTTTGCTCTGATTATAGTTGTTTGGATTTAAAAAACAATTTTGTTCTTTCATTCTGTAGCATACATTGGTTTAATACACCAAACAGATCTGAATCACCACTGCACATCCTATTTTCAACTTATCCAGTGCCCCTTTGTCCTAGTTAAGAGTCACTCCTTTCTTAAATTTTTTTCTTTTTCTTGACTACTGTCCCAATATCATTTCAGAAGAATTAATGCTTACAAGATAATGAAGGAAAATGGTGACAATCCTAAACTGAGAATGCTGGATATCTATCTGGATTTTTCTTAAGTCACTCTCTAAGTGTCTCAATCCAATGCCCAGTCACTTTGGTTTAAATCTTGACTCAGGAACATTACAAGTTACTATGGTCATTGACCTTCTGGATTACTCACAAATAATAAAAACAACAAATTTTCAACTTACATAAGTTCATATAGCACATATATACCAGGGTAAAAAATACACCTAAAACCATAGTTGGGCTGGATGAAGCATGATTATGACATCACCTGCATGTACTTATTGGTTCCTTTTCTTGTAACCATATCCGTTTTCTCACTGACTCTTGATACCAGGGGCTTCTGTTTGCCCAGAGCCTTCCAGGTTTTGGCCAGTTTACCTGAGGGGCACATCTAAATCCAGAATTTTGATGACAAACTACAACTCACCACTGAAAGTTTTTTCTCCACTGTTCTTTGTGGTTCTGGGATTTATAACGAATGGACTTATTTTATAACATTTATTATATCTTACGGAGATAATGATTTGCATATTCCCCACAAGAAAACATATGTTCCTTTATTTATTAAATTTATACATTTGTTTGTTTATTTTGAGCCTTCTCTTCCTTAAAAAGCCATGGAAAACAGCAAAATGAAAAATAGAGCAAATGAAAACAGCAAAGGAAAAATAGAGGCTAATTCCATCTTCAATGAAACAAAGCTGAAGACACAACTTGAAACCATCAACTATGAAGCATTTCCCCCAAAAGCTGTCATCTCTGAACCAAAATGAAGCAAGAGGCTGAGATTCACCATAGACCTCAGACTCCAGGCAAAAGCAGATTTGCCTAAGAAGAAAGAGATAATTCTTAAAACCCTGTCAGCATCCCTTTGATTATTAAAAGAGGAACACCCACAGGCTCTGGAAGATGTGAGGTACAGTCTGTTCAACACTAAAGTCTAAGGGCATTTAGTAATCATACTGCAACATTAAAAAAAAATAATCTACAATCTAAAGAGACAGATTAAAGGATGGATAATAAAGCAAAAATTGCCATACTTAGGGGATTCTGGGAACTACCCTGGAAGTTCAAATGTGAAAGAAAATAGGACTGGCACTCAAAGAACATCAGCTAAGAGAGAGATTTCAGCAAGGGTGGGGATGGGTAATTGGATTCAGGGCTGGAGCCTGCCTCAGGTTACTCCCCGCCTACTCCTCAGTCCAAAATTTAGAAAGACCTATCCTGTTCCAAGATTAATGTTACTAAGAAAGGAACCAGTGGAGAAACTATACATAATTCAGTCAAAGTGGAGGGAATGGTCTCAACAAATAGTTCTCCATAATTTCAAAACTTGTGCAAACAACAAACTGAATCTTTTTAAAAACAGAAAGAAAAAAGGTTGAAGGAAGAAATATAAGGCTTTAGAGAAGAAATTATAAAGCAATCCAAGGAGATTTTTTAAATCTTGGGAAAGCTCAGGATAACACTGAAAGACAAAATAAAAACATTGCAGAGATCAAACATATTTAAAGCAACAAAATAGAAAGAACACTGTTAATCTGGCAATGGTAGACAGGCTTCAGGAAGCTACACAGACACAATGGAAAAAAAAAGATTAAAAAGTAATTAGAAGAAAATATACAAGACAAAGGAGGTCAAATACATACATAGTATATTAATGGAGAAGAGAGTAGAACAAATAGATTAGAAAAGTATTAAAATGTAAGTGATCAATATTATGGTTTAAAGAAAAATCTTTATAAATTAGTTTGGCAAAAATTTTAATGTCTGCTAACCTCAAGTGTTTCAAGATTGTCAGGAAGAAGCTTCACAGAGTTTTGTATTTGGGTAGTAAAACAGTAAAACTAAGTTCAGGCAATTTGACAATATGTAGTACAAGTTAAAATGTGTAGTTCCTGTGATTCAGCAGTACTATATTAACTTATCATAAAGAAGGGCTCACAGAGAAGCTTAAGTTATACATTGAACTATGTTTATTATAACATTGTTTATAATAGAGAAACAGAATAAACAGCCCAGATAACCATTACAGGTACGGAACCAGTGCTATATGGTTCAACATGTATGATATATATGGCATCAGTCATAGACTGAGCTCAAAACACAAGTTAATGATTAAAAAAAAATCATTAGAGGGATAGGTATAGTGTGATCACATGCATGTAAAGTTTAAAAAGACACACAAACATAATCAGAAACCAATACTATGTATATAATTCTATAAACTTAAAGAATATACACAATAGTATAAAAGTGAAGTATATGTAATAAATGTTTCATACAGGCTGATTATAAATAAAGGAAGAGGTGATAATGGTTATATTTAATGTTCAAAAGGAGACATCAAAAATCTCTCTAATGTTTTAATTGTTTAAAGGAATATTGCATTCATACAGTACATGAGATATATTGTAAAAGTTATTTAGTTTTAAATTAAAAGACAAATTACTGGCATTTTAAAGAATATAATTTGGAAAATATCATACAGATAAGAACAAACTCAAAGAAGAAAACACTTCTAAACAGTGAAATGCCATCCAAAAAGCAATAACAGCAAGTAAAAAAACTCAGAAGTGGAGAATGCTCATTTGTGGTAAACATAGAATCAATTTAAATATAGGAAGGGTAAGCTGGGACGAAGTGAGAGAGTGGCATGGACTTATAAATACTACCAAATGTAAAATAGATAGCTAGTGGGAAGCAGCCGCATAGCACAGGGAGATCAGCTCGGTGCTTTGTGACCAGCTAGAGGGGTCGGGTAGGGAGAGTGGGAGGGAGCCGCAAGAGGGAAGAGATACAGGAACATATGTATATGTATAGCTGAAATTAACACACCATTGTAAAGCAATTATACTCCAATAAAGATGTTAAAAAAATTTAATATAAACTTTAAAAGTGATAAAATTATATTACAAAACAAAGAATACATATTGTAAACCCTAAAAATTTTAAACCAACTACGTATGTAATAACATAGAGATATGGGCGAATGAGAAAACAGGAATTAATAGATGTTGTTTAAAGTTGCAGTTAAAAACACCTAAGGAGTTCATATTCTTAGTGATTTCATAATTTCCTCATTAATAGTTCCAAAAATATAGTTGTTAGAAAATAATCTCTTTTTTTTTTTTTTAAACTGTTCTTAAATTTATTTATTTATTTATTTATTTTTGGCTGTGTTGGGTCTTCGTTTCTGTGCGAGGGCTTTCTTTGGTTGTGGCGAGCGGGGGCCACTCTTCATCGCAGTCGCGGGCCTGTCACTGTCGCGGCCTCTCTTGTTGTGGAGCACAGGCTCCAGACGCGCAGGCTCACTAGTTGTGGCTCACGGGCCCAGCTGCTCCGCGGCATGTGGGATCTTCCCAGACCAGGGCTCGAACCCGTGTCCCCTGCATTGGCAGGCGGATTCTCAACCACTGCGCCACCAGGGAAGCCCGAAAATAATCTCTTTTGACAATTTTTTTCTGAAATTTAAAAACTCCCAGATTTTTGCTATAGGTCATTTTTTTTTGTTAAAATTGAGTAAAAGGTATCCATACATTACTAAAATTGTGTTGTGGTAGTATGGTCCTACTATCTATCATAATAGATGGATAGATGATAGATAGATAGCGCTCTCTCTATATATATGTGTATATATATATTTAGAAATATATTAATAATTATGTCAAATAAAAGCTTAAAATGTTTCTGCAAGGAGAATTTTTTTTACATTTTATTTTATTTTATTTTTTAAATTAATTTTTATTGGAGTATAGTTGCTTTATTGATACTATGTATCAAATAGACGACTAATGAGAACATACTGTATAGCACAGGGAACTCTACTTAATGCACTGTGGTGACCTAAATGGGAGGGAAATCCAAAAAGGAGGGGATGTATGTATGTGTGTGACTGATTCATTTTGCTGTACAGTAGAAACTAATGCAAGGAGAATTTTGAGGATTGGGGAGGAGGGGTTTGCTTTCTTCTTTGCACCTTCTTATATAGCTTAATTTTAAAAATATATAGTGAATACTTGTTATTTTTATAACAATGATAATGATAATTTTACCTTTAAAAGGTAAATTGGAATATATATATATATAAAATAAACATTCATGTGTAAAATGTGTAGTGCCTAATTTATTGGCAGTAAGGATAAAGACAAAATACTAGGTACTGGAGATATTTTTTGAAGAGAAATTAAGTAGTTCGCAAGTATTTGGGTATTTGGGAGGATGAGAAGAATAAAAATGAGGAGCTGAAAGGACTGAGAAGGACGCGTAGGATGACTGAACAGTGATATTCTTTGGAGGAGGAAAATTATTCGTGGGGTTGTTAAAGTTTAGGTGTTCAGGAAGCAGCTGGATATGATATTTTAATGGAGGCCAGGAAAAAATCTAGGAGTTTGGGAGTCAGTAGGGAATGATTTCCTGAATCCTTTAGCTATAATACACTTAGTGGTGGCAGTATAATTTATTTCATTTCAAAGGTGCATATAAGTTACTATGTAGGTTTGAGACTACTTTGTGTTTTTTTAATACTTTTTATTATGAACTACTTTTGATAATCACAAAATCCATAGAATAAGATGATGTTCATCAGTGACCTAAACCCAGAATTAAAATATGATAGTAACATTTTGTTTCATTTGCTTCAGATGTCATTTAAGAGGTAAAACATTTCAAACAGTTAAAGCCAGTTTTGCTCATACCCACCCAGCCCTTCATTCTCTCTAAGGTAATCAATATCCCGACATTAGTATAGATCCTTTCTAACCATGCTTTCGTACAAGACTGCGTATGTATGCCTCCATGAAATCTTAGAACAGGTGTGCCTACTTTTACCCTTAATATTAATGTCATTCTACAGTTTGAATCACTCAGCAATTTTTTTTTATCATTTCAGTTGTTCCAGAGGTTTATTCCTGTTTATACACATACATCTAGTTCATTCATATTAATTATCACATAGTCTCTTGTATCATTATGTCACATTTTATCTATCTCCTATTAAAGTATTTTCAGACTTTTTTCAAATATTGCTATTACAAATAGTTTTATTTTGAACATTCTTAAGCATATCTCCTTGGTTGTGCATAGAAATGGAGTTCCTGAATCAAAGGAAGGTATTATAAAATTGAGTCCAAGAAGTTTTACCAATTTATCTTTCTACCAGCGAGTTACAGTAGCTCTTTTCAACATTCTGGCCGAAGCTTGTTATCGTCAGACTTTTAAATACTGGCTAATCTGATAAAATATAAATTATTTTTATTATTCTTTCATCTTTTAATTATTTCTTTCATTTAATCTATTTATGTACCAAATAATATTGATATAATGCCTGATGTAACTTTTGCACACTTGGAATTCATCTTGCATGGTTATACACATATTTTATATACATTGTGTTTTCAGCAGATAATATGTCATTAGGACTTTTGCATTTATGTTCAAAGTGAAATTTGTCTAGTGATTTCTTATACTGTTATTTTCCAGGTTTGTTATATATGTTAAACTATATACTTAAAAGATGAGTTAGCAGAATTCCCTATTTTCCTGTTTCTTAAAAAATTATATCAGGGGACTTCCCTGGCAGTCCAGTGGTTAAGACTCAGCACTTCCAATGTAGGGGGCGCAGGTTCAGTCCCTGGTTGGGGAGCTAAGATCCCACATGCTACGTGGCACAGCAAAAAAAAGAAAAAAAAAGTCAAATTAGGGCTAACTGTTCCTTAAAGGTCTGGTAAAATTCAGCTATCTCTATAGCTATCCTTATAGGCCTGGTACTTTTGGTGAAGGGTGAATTTTTAGACTACTCATTTACTTAAACAGATAGTGATATATACAATTATCCTTCTCCTTCCGACTTAGGATGCACAATTCACCCTAGTTTTCCCCTTAACTTTCCCAGTTTTAGCACTGAAGTTTCTATATCCTTGGAAATCCATCAGTCTCATTCAAACCAGATAGTTGGTGGGGTGGAGTGGTATGAGTGGAGTCAATATTGGCCATTTATGTTGTTACATATAAATGTAAGCAATTTAAGTAAATTGTAAAATTTACTGGAATGATGTGTTTCCAATCTTGTCTTACATCAGCATCTTCTGTACTGTAGTTAGATCCCCATTTGTTCATAGAACATGTTAATTGCATCCGCTCACTTATGCTTAAATTCAGACATGCTTGGAGTTTCACCTTTTTGTTATTCTTTATAAGGAATCAGCCTTGGGTTTATTGATTATTTCTGTTGTCTTCTTATTCTTGACTTCATTTATCTCTGCCCTACTATTTCCATTTCATTTCATCAACTTCTTCTGGATTCTTGTTCTGGATATTATTCATATGGATAGCTCTATTCACTTATCACCTAGCTGGAAGCCAGAACATAAAAGTAGAGGACACATGTTAATTGTAATTAAAAGGACAATAAAAATTAGAAAAGTCTTGCAAAATCAGACAGAAAGGCACTGAATGGTTGAAAAAGAAAGAATGATAAATTAAAAAATAATTTACCTAATTTAACTACTCTTAACCTTTCTCTTATGAAACAGTTTATATTTTTGCTTAGGATACTCAGGTATGTATCCCCAAATATTTTGCCAATTAACTGTCCTCAATATTAAAACTGTTGGCACACTAGTCTTTGGTCAACAAAAGCTATTCAAAGACATTTAATGAACACAGTCCTTAGTCGCTGGACCTCAAGTCTTACTTTGAACTATCTCCATTCTTCACTTTTATGATAAATTATCTTTTTCTTAGTGTGTAGATCTCTCTTCAGTTGGAGCATAAGCAGTAGATTGATGAATGACGTGTCTTTAGAGGTAGAAATACATGGCAACTTGTTGACAAATATTTATCATCTCACACTGAGGAAGAGTAAAATTAAAGGCAGCTAATGTAATAGAAATGTTAAAAGAAGGTTTGGACATTCATTCATTTTTGGTCACTCTTCAGATGTTCTGGCTTTCCACTGATTGCTTATATATTTGGTACTGTATCTCAGAGCGAGGTTTAGACATGTGTTGCTGTGATTTTTTTGGAAAGCTTTCCTCACCCTCACACCCCGACAAATAAAGAAATGTGAGGGTTTGTGTGTGTGTGTGTGTGTGTGTGTGTGTGTGTGTGTGGTTTTTGTTTTTTTTGTTTTTGTTTGTTCATTTGTTGTTTTTGTTTTTTTGCTGATTTTAAGCAAGGGCAAACAGATAAGGAAGGAAAAAGATTTTATTAATACATTTGTTAGAATATTTGCTATATTTGCTATCTATTATACATTGTACCTTATTCTGATAATAACACACATGTTTTTCTTTGATTAAACCTTCCTTCCCACGCTTTGTCCCATGGCATATGAGTTTAATATTTCTACCCATAGATTCAGAGCTGGACATTCATTAAAATTTCTAATCCCTTGGTCAAACTAATTGGTTCAGAGATGTACATTATCCAAAGTGGTTCATTTATCTGTCAGGAAAATATCTTTCTGCTGAACTAGAACCCCCATGGAGTTTGATAATACAATTTTTCAATTTTAAGATTTCCATAAAATTGTTACACCAGACTGTCTTGAATCAATGCAGTTAACTTTATGGTTGCACAAAATTAATATCTTTGTGTTCAACATAGAGTTGTTAAAATTCAAGTTTTGTGGTTTATTAAATATAGCAAATTTGCTTATAATTGAAGAATAGTAAATAGTATGCTTATTTCCAGAAACAGGGAGGCGGAAAAAGGAAAAAAGACACACTGAAATTAATGATTTACTTTACTTTTTTTAAAATTACTGATTTAACTCTTAAAAATCAGGTTTTTAAATAAAATTTTCTAACTTTTGTAAAACAAGTTTTAGTCTTTTTATATTTCAACATATTTGATTTTTTTCTGGGCTGAGGAAAAGTTATGTCACCAATGCATAAGCAACTATTTAAAATGAAAAGATAATTTCCAGGGAGACAGTTTCAGACTTTCAAGGAAGTCAGTCTTTCATATTTTCTTTATCCCTGGGTAAACAAATGTATAAAAAGAAAGTGACAAGATGTTCTTTTTCTCTTTTCCAAATCCTATTTGCTTACATGCACATGTACAATACACATGTGCATGCACATAATGGCCCACAATATTTGCAGATATAATTCTGCAAGTTATTTCTTGGTGACAAGTTAATGGAATTAGAATATACTGGCTGCTGGCTGAATATTAGAAATGATCTCAGGTGAATAATGACATAAAACTTCAAAACTAGATTTTATTTTTAACCTAATGTAATTTGTTTTTTAAAAAAATGAAATATTTTTGCCAATATTAGGCTATTTCATCAAAGTTTTTTAGTGTACTTAACAGTAACCATATTTATTTATTTTTTAAAAATTTTATTGAAATATAGTTGATTTACCATGTTATGTTAGTTTCAGGTGTACAGCAGTGTGATTCAGTTTACATACATATATATATATATATATATATATATATATATATATATATACTTTTTAGATTCTTTGATTCTTTTCCATTATAGGCTATTATAAGATATGGAGTATAAGGTATAGTTCCCTGTGCTATACAGTAGGTCCTTGTTGGTTATCTATTTTATCCCTCCCCCCGCTTCCCCTTCGGTAACCATAAGTCTGTTTTCTATGTCTGTGGGTCTGTTTCTGTTTTGTAAATAAGTTCATTTGTATCATTTTTTAGATTCCACATATAAGTGATACAATATATGTCTTTCTCTGTCTGATTTACTTCACTTAGCATGATAATCTCTAGGTCCATCCATGTTGCTGCAAATGGCATTATTTCATCCTTTTTTATGGCTGAGTAGTATTCCATTGTGTATATGTACCACATCTTCTTTATCCATTCGTCTGTCAATGGACCCTTAGGGTGCTTCCATGTCTTGGCTATTGTAAATAGTGCTGCTATGTACATTGGGGTACATGTATCTTTCTGAATTATAGTTTTCTTCAATTATATGCCCAGGAGTCAGATTGCTGGGTCATATGGTAACTCTATTTTTCCATTTCTAAGGAAACAGTCACCATATTTAAACACAGAGCCCCTGAGACTAACTTCTTATCATCTTAGCATCTGATTAATTATCAGCAGGGCTTTCTTGACAGCTAAGAAAAAGCAAGGATATGTAGGGTTTTTCCCATCCTACTCCAGGCTTCATCTGAAGAGGATGTTAATCTGATTCTAAGTGATGGGCAGTGAGCTAAAGGCCATGAGAATGACTGTTGACTAACATCTTTTCTGCTTCATCTCTTCAAGCAGCTCCAACACTAGTTACTCTCTCTATTGCTCTTTCTTATCGTTCTGTCTTTGTCTCTGCTTCTGTCTCTCTCTGTGGCTCTCTCTTTCTCTCTTCCTTTCCCCTCCTCTTTCTTCCTTCCTCTGTTTCTTATCTTTACCTATGTACCACGACAGTCTTCACTTGGATCTCTTCCAACCATGGTCATAGATCTGGGTCTTTGGAGGTTAGGCATACCAGACAACAAATTGGGAAGGGAATTTCTCTTTGCTATTGCTGCTTGCTCACAAATCTC
The DNA here is from genome assembly GCF_965194825.1 of Balaenoptera physalus. NCBI lineage: Eukaryota > Metazoa > Chordata > Mammalia > Artiodactyla > Balaenopteridae > Balaenoptera > Balaenoptera physalus. The sequence continues at coordinate 8,052,850 of NC_138893.1, forward strand.
TTTTGAAACATCAAAGAAATGATAGTCATGGTTCACATTGGTTTTCTTTTTAATAAATTTATTTATTTATTTACTTATTTATCTTGGTTGCATTGGGTCTTTGTTGCTGTGCATGGGCTTTCTCTAGTTGCGGCGAGTGGGAGCTACTCTTCGTTGCGGTGCGCTGGCTTCTCATTGCGGTGGTTTCTCTTGTTGCAGAGCACGGGCTCTAGGCGCGTGGGCTTCAGTAGTTGTGGCATGTGGGCTCAGTAGTTGTGGCTCACGGGCTCTAGAGCACAGGCTCAGTAGTTGTGGTGCACAGGCTTAGTTGCTGTGCGGCATGTGGAATCTTCCCGCACCAGGGATCGAACCCATGTCCCCTGCACTGGCAGGCAGATTCTTAACCACTGTGCCACCAGGGAAGTCCCTACATCAAGTTTTTATATTCTTAGATTTTCTGTGCATTGAACTCCACACAACTCCACAAAGATTACTAACTGAGGGTACCTGAAGGATGACAGAATAACACTTGAGGAATGAATAGGAGACTTAGGAGGAGAAAGTTCATTTGCTTCCCAATCTTGGGTAAAATTAGCCCCAGATAAAATTCTAATCGCAGAACCATTATCCCCAAAATACCAGCCTACACCTAGAAATGCATATCTGCTGTGACCTAAAAGGAATAAATACTCCAGAAATATTTCTAATACAATATTAGAAAGGCGCTTAATACCGCTGTCAGCTAGAGAATCTCAAAAAAGATACCTAACGAAGCCCTCAGTCAATGCAGGAACCATAGGTTTCATAAGTGATATTTCAGCAAACACAGGGTATGCATCAACTTGTGATGTGTATTTCAAGGTTCAGGGCTAGTATTGAAAGACATTTAAAATTATATTCTTCATATTCTCTCCTGATTCTATTTTTATCAGTATCAATATTTGAGAGTATTTCCACAGATTAAATTAATTCCCCAAAGTAATTACAGGGAGAATAAATCATGCACGGTCTACCTCACAGAAATTCAAACTTTGGAAGGTATTTGCAAAGTAGGGAAGTTATGCAATGCTTGATGTGAAAACAACTCAGCATGAAATTGACTTATGAGGTCTCTTGGTCTTGGTAACTGTGCATTTGTTCACAGAATTCTTCCTAAAACTCCAAATCATCCACTCCCTCTACACCCCATCCTGAGATAAAGAGAAATGAACACTAAACACAGTTTAGAAATGAACACAGCCAGCCACACAGTTTAACAATATTTTATCCAAGCAATTTTGTTTATCCAGTTATAATTGACCATTTCACACTTCAATATGTTTCATCCAGAGCTGAAAGTATTCAACAATAAAATACAGTAACAGCCCTGTAGAAAATGGTTTTAGAACTAAATCTAGTGACAGGGTGGACATTGCATGGGCATTAATGCAGTTTCTCCTTGCATGCTGGTACAGTCAGTAACATTCTATTGCAGACACTTAAATCATTAAGGATTACACATTTTCCCCACTCCTACAGTGCCAGACTGAAGAAATTGGTTTCCCAGTGTCTCTTCTGCATTACTCTTCTGCCCTATACACCACAGCAAATGTCTGGTCAGGGTGAATAGGAAAACCTTAAAGAGGAATCTACCTCCTTAGGAAGAGATCTGAACTTGTAGCCTTCCACAGCATCTAAGTCCAAGCCTAAGGGAGAGTATCTCAGCCTTCAGATCATGGTCATAAATCAATTTCCAGGGCTTGAAATCAAATCTGGAGAAGGTTGTGATGGTTTGCTGTGGGGGGAAACAAGATGGATATCTGGACAAGAGAAGAGGAAGAGCTTCTGGAAAATGCGAGGGCAAGCGAGGAGGAGGGAATTATAATCAATTCCTGATTAACACCACCCTCCACCAAAAAAAAAAAAAAAGAACTGCGCTCTGCACCTGAAGGAACTGTTAATGGGCTCTTTTAGTTAAAAAGTTATATCTATTTATTATGAAATAATTAAGGTACAAAAATGTTTGAAGACTTGTTTCAAACAAGGAAACCTGAGGGAAAGGAAGGTTTATCTTCATTAACCCGTGGATAGAGAAGAGAGGCTCTAAAAGAAACTGCTTTGAAACAATTAAGCAGGGGAGGATTTTTATAGGCTTTGGGGAGATGGGCACACTCTGAGGACAAGTAACAGAGGTTCTGGGGATGGAAACATGTTTCAAGAACTCATGACTGTTCAGCAAAACAGGATGTTGGTTGGCGTGAAGGTGAACACAGTGACACTTCCACTGTTCCCTTGAGAAAGACACAGTCATGTATATGACCTTTTCATCCTTGCGTTGGGTCTCTACCTGAAAAAGGGACCCAACGCAAGGGTCTCTTTTGGGATCCAGTACCCTTTTTGATATAATCATATGGAAAAAAGCATACCCACCACATCAGCTAGAGCTAAATATTTCCTCCTGAATGTCTATCTCCCTTCCTTTCTCTGTCTCTCTCTGTCTCTGTCTCTGCCTCTCTCTCTTTCTCTCTCTCTCTCTCACACACACACACCCACGCACACACACTATCAACCTGGAAATCTCTTAAGAGACTCTTTCTTGTTCATTCCTCCTCTCACACAGGAAGGAGAGGAGTTTGGATCTAGAATGCAGACCTTTATAAAAAATTAGTCCTAACTCCTCCCTTTCCCCTAGTTTACAAATGAGAGTTAGAAGAAGTCTCTTTAACTTGCTTTGGGAAAACAACTTATGATTTCAAATTTACATTCAAGATGAGATCAGAACCCAATTAGAGTCAATCGATATTGTTTTCTATTTGTAATTTTTCACCTCCAATTCAGAAATTTAATGGAAGTTCAAACAAAATTTTAATGGTGGTGGGAGTAGGGAAAAAATGACCAATTTAGAATAGAAATTCATTTTAAATTTCTTGAGAAACAAAAAGTTATAAATATCTCAGGAAATTTTTTAAAAAGTAATCACAATTTTTAATACTAGATATTAACTATTTTATTAAGCAACTACTATCCATACTGCAGAGCTGCAGCACAGATAGTGAAATGGAATAAGAAAAAAATCCCAGGAACAAACACAAGTATATAATAAGAGAAGATTTTATAATAGTGAGGGTCAACGTCTTATAAATAGTGCTGTAATAGCAACTTGATTAATGATTATATTATAATGATTTGGGGACAGTGTTCTCTAGCTAACATCAGTAAAATTATTTCCAAAGAATTAGTAGCATTATGAAAACTGAATCAATGATATAACTCAAAGAAAGTTATTATGTTTATAAGCTATTTGGGTTGGAATGATTTTAAAGAATAAATTCAATGGAAGTATAAAATGATATGTTTAAATATATAAAAATTGAAAATGTGGTATACAAAAAAAACCATGAATCAATTAAACAGCAACTGAAGAAGCAGACAAATATTTGCAAAATTTTTCAAAGCAATATGTTTTATGTAGTGTATATCATATAAAATTAATAATACTCATAAACTATGAAATATATACTGTAAATCTACCAATATATACATAATATACTATATATTTAATATTACATTAAAATATAATCCTATAAGCTATATAACATAAAATATAATATATCCATAACTATTACATAAATATATTGCTTTATGATATATAAATGCATTAAATTAAATTATATGAATTTATGTGTAAACATGCAGTTTTATTATAAAATGCACTAATTTTAAGGGATACAATATTATATATTTTATTTTATTTACAATTTTACAATTTTAATTTTATTCTTAAATATTAGGTGTTTCTGCAAATTAGTACAAAAATGGTGAAGCATCTTTAGGGAACATTTAGGAAAGTCCATGAGTGAAATAATCATCTGCACTCTATAAACAGATGATTAAAAATATATATTTAAAAATATATATATATGTATATTTAAAATATTTTACCATACTCTTAATCGAGTAAATGGAAAATAGTTTATTAATACTGTTCAGATATTTTCCAAAAATATACAATTTTAAAATGACCATAGTGAAATGGCACTCCCATATTCTTGTGGTGGTGTAAATTTATATGAACATTCTATAATATTTAATTAAAACCCATTCACTGTATATATTTCATAGAGGAATTTATTAAACAAAAAAAATCAGATGTCCCTAAAGACATATGATCAAAAATCTTCATTCAAGTGTTATATCAAAATGTTCCATAAACAAGTTATATTGGAAACCAACTAAATTTTGACAGAGAAAATGGTGGTAGATGAAAGACTATCCGTACGTTGTAACACCATGAAATGAAAATTTGATGTGTTAGAAAATGCTTATGATATAATAGTAAGTAAAAAGCAAATTTACACACACACACAAATTTTAGAGGGCATATATTACCAGTTATCCCCAGATGTAGAACTGTGAATTCTTTATCAGTTTTTATTTTTCAGTATTTTCTGTGATTTCCAAAATTGTTATGTCTGTATAGTTATTTTACAGCAAGAAAAAATTGGAAACTTCAAACTTGTAAGGAGTAAGAGATAGTTTAGCATTGGAAAGAAAAAGGTTAGCAGAAGGCCTACAGTCTATTTCATCTTTTTTTTTTTAAATACATTTATTTTATTTTATTTTATTTTATTTATTTATTGGCTACTTTGGGTCTTTGTTGCTGTAAGGCGAGCGGGGGCTACTCTTCATTGTGGTGCGTGGGCTTCTCTTGTTGCGGTGGTGGCTTCTCTTGTTGCGGAGCACGCGTTCTAGGCGCGTGGGCTTCAGTAGTTGTGGATCGCAGGCTCTAGAGCGCAGACTCAGTAGTTGTGGCACTCAGGCTTAGTTGCTCTGCGGCATGTGGGATCTTCCCGGACCAGGGCTTGAACCCATGTCCCCTGCATTGGCAGGTGGATTCTTAACCACTGTGCCACCAGGGAAGCCCTATTTCATCTTTATAAGGGATGCCTGGGAAAGAAAGAAAGAGATGAGGTGGTCAATCACTTGCAAAGATGTGCATGACAGCCCACTAATGGTATGTGGTCGTGAGACAGTCCTTATCTATGGAATGCTTTTAGCAGAATGTACCTAGTCAATCTAGGTTAATGGAATATTAGAAGGAGATGATCCAACCAAAGGGGTTCACTTTGTGCAAGCGATGCCCTGATAAATCTATTAGGCTCTCACATGTTAATTTTTAAATAAAGCAAGTGGTAATGGGAGAAGGAAGAAAACCAGCACTGTTAGACTCAGATTTCATGTTTCTGTTTCTTACAGTTGCGTGTATCCTTTGTACTAATACTAAAATTTTAAGCGGTTAGATGTACGATTCCTATAAGTTTGATTTGATTTGACAAGTTGTGTTGTCTATAAAGTTTTTAAAGCAGGCAAAGGCATGAACTAGAGTTATTTTGTACACTGATGATTTGGAAACACTAGATAATGCTTTCCACCCTTACTGAATGGAGGATATTATGTGTGAAAATTGTAAACAGACTAGATGCTCCTGCCCAGTAAAACTTCACCACGTTGACCCCAAAAGGCCCCACTGTCAAGATTTGTGTGGGAGATGCAAAGGCAAATGTCTGTCCTGTGATAGCACTTTCAGCTTCAAACATATTATTTAAATGAATGTGGGGGGAAAATCACCATCCGTCTGAAAGTGTGCTGGTGGAACAGACAAGAGAACCTTTTTCCACACCCCTTCTCCTTTCTGCCTCTTCCTCCTAAAAATACTTCATGAATGGCTGTATTTGATAAAGGCTTTTTTAAAAAGTATTGCAGAACAATTGAAAACAGTCTACATTGATAGAATCAATACATATTTGTGTTGATTTGCTACAGCTCTTATGGTTCCCACATTACTCACTTCAATTTTGTATTGTTTCTCACAGAATCTCTTTCTATATTTTTTATTCCTTTTTTTCCATGCTTAATTCTACTTTATATAAAATTAAAGAGGAGTGAATCATCCAATCCTGAAAACATGGCAGGGAGAGAGATTTGGTTTAATCCAGGCGAGAGGGATGTGTGAAGGAGGCACCTTTTGTTCTCCATCTGGGGTCCATTTATATCTTAGTAAAGATCAATGAAGAAGAGATGTACATGTATAATGTGCAACATGCTATGTGACCCTTGAAGTGGTTTCATAGCATTTAAGACATTTTAGAGAATTATTTATCCCTTAATCAGTGTAAGATATTTATTCAGAGCAATTTAGCCCAGCTAGCAGTTCTTCTAAGTCCTGGAAAAAGAAGCAATCATAACCTCACAGCCAAAGAATAAATAATGATTTTTTTCCCCTCTAATAAGTTGAGTAGTATATTTTAGCAAGGCAGCAACTGGGAATTTACAGTAAGAATTTGTTGAAGAAATAAGTACTAAATAAAAGTCCCTGGGAAGCCATCCCTATTACTTAGTATAATACATGTATATAAACTTTTAATTATTCTTATCAGATAATTATATGTACAATTAGATAATTGTCTTTTATACACACACACACACACACACACACACACACACATACACACACACACACACACACACATACACTCACTTAACAGAGAAAGTGATTTTTTTTCCTGGCCCACAAAAGATGTTTGTTTGATGTAACAAAACAATACAGTTAGCATTAGATACAACCAACCACAAGGAGTATAATGAATGAAAAATTTGTACAATGCACGTAGAAAAACAGGATGTTTACTGTGACAACTATTATTTCTAAAACAATGCTTCTAAAATTACTGAATTATTGAAATCTATATAAAAACAGAAGGATCTTAATAGCAACAAAGTGCATAAAACCAAACATCAAATTTTGAGCAAATTAACATACTAAGCAATTTTGCTAACAAAACATGATTTTTTTTTCTCTTGTTCATAATATGCTTAAAATATCTTCACACCAACAGGGTGGGCAGAACATTTAGGTTTCATATCAACTACACATATGCGCATAAAGTTACATAACTACAGGTAGGGTATTGTTTTCTTTTGAGCTGACAAAGCGACTGCTAGTTTCAGATAGTTGTCTGAGATGCTTTACCAATTGGACCTTTTAACCAAGATGCCCACAAACCATGCATCTCTGTACATAGTATTTACCTAATTGCCATCTCTCCCGTCGTTGCCTTCCTTCTAGGAGATCATTTCACTTTTAATAAGCACTCTCTGAGCACATACCATGAGTAGGTACCTATCACATCATAGCAGGTACTGAGATAGGCATCTGGAATGAGTATGTTTATTCAGAAATTGTATTTATTCATGTTGTACTTATAACTAACATTGAATTTTAAACTATTCTAAGGAAACCAGAGTTTTCTTCACCTCTAGCTTGAGATCATTAAATGCTTCACATATGTAACTAAATGAAAACATTGTAGGGCTCCACTTTTTGTTCATGGTTTAAAATAGGTTCTCAAAAATTGTAGGATCAACACTTACTACTAAGTATATACTTCATTGTGTTGAAATGCCAAGAGGTGATGCATCTAGTCGTGAATTAAATACCTCAAGTAAGTTTTACTTCTGGAATTATTTTCTGAAAAACATAGAAAATAGAATTTACGAAAATTTCTTCACATGAAAAGAAATTGTTCAGTTACTATTAAATGATAAAAATCAATACTTGTTTCAATTTGAGATTGAAAGAGTCTTGGTAGGGATACTGATATTATAATTCTTGTCATTTTCCCCTATAAATTATTGAACAAATAAATAGGGAAGACATTTCACAATTGGTGTAATAGAGAATGATTGGAAAAAATTTATTTCAACAAATATATTTTGAACGTTTACTTTCCTTTGAGAACAATGATACCAGAATATTTTTTATGTATTTTAATGGAAGCAAATTTAAACTTCATAGTTCAGTATTTTGAACACTTAGCATATTAAATTTACATCTGATTTCTTTATTGATTTTTTTGCCTATCTGGCAGATTCTGGTTTTTGCCTCCATCTCTGTGGACCTGAAATTAATCTGATTCCTTTGTCTGGGCACTCAGCGCTGTGGTGGTGTGGTTTAATCTCTGTCCCCAGGAGCACAACCCAATTCATCTCCACTAAAATCTTGACTCCTTTGTGACTTGGCTTTGCATCTGTGTTTCCATCTGCCAGGCATTTCACTGGGTTCTCTTTATTCTTTTCTGGGAGGCTGTTTGAAAATAATAAGAAAAAAATCATAGTGGACCCAGAGGTGCTCAGCTGCTACAGTCATAATGAGGCATCTCAAGATTGCAGTGATTCCCACCCATGAGATAAATAAAAAATGGAACTCAAGAAACATTATAAGTTAATCAATGAATTGATCTGTAGTGAATATTTTTGAAGGGTGTTTTTTTTTTTTTTCTCCACTAAATAGACAAAGCTTAAATTTTAAGCTTGACACATTCTTTTAATTCTCACGTGTCTGAAATCATCTAATTAAGGATCTAATAACAAAACTTTCTTACTTCTCTCAAAACTTTGATATTAAGGTACTGCAGGCCTCTAGGCTTCTCACAATCAATGCAAGGACTTTTTATATCACTCAAGAGAGCAATGTGGTGATATATTCCTGATACTTAACGTTCTTATACCATTGTTAATTTCTTTATAATAATAATAAGAGGAATAATAAGAATCTAATAGGAATTAGAATATTGCTGTTGCTGTTTATACTTTGAACCCAACAGGGAGATACCAAATTCAGTGTTATGTTCACAGCGATGCCCAAATGTTACATTTGATTTAATATTCAGTTTATGTGATGCCAAAATTATCTATTAATTATGCAAAAATAAATCAATTTGTTGTTTATGCCATAAATTTGAAAAACTAGGCAGGTCATCCCTTATTTTTTCTCTGGGTAATAACTTGAGAGGAGATTTTAATTTAATCATTGCAAAAGTGAACAGCTATATTTTTGTCTATATAAAAGTGTCTATATAAAGAGTGTCTATATAAAAGCTATAAGTGAACAGCTATATTTTGTCTATTTTGTCTATATTTTGCTATTGTATATCAGCATTTTTTTATTTGCTAGTTTTATTGTGGGTAACATTTCTGCATTAATTTCTACAGGCGTCAGAAAATATACAAAGGAAATTCAAGGGAAATTAACAAAGATAAAAGGACATAGTCTCTCATAAGTGAAGCAGAAATAGGAAGCATTCATATCTGCCAGGCTCTTTGGAAGAGTGTAAGTACCATCTCACTATCTCATAGCAGCTATTAACTAGCCCTCTCTCCCTCTCTCTATGTCTCTCTATCTCCACTGTTTAAAATGCTATTGATTTCTTGGATGAGAAAACATTTCGGCTATGGCTTTACGTCTAAAGATTTGATTTCTATGCGTATATTAGCAAACTGGCAGATGTAGAATTATTACCTGGATTACAAGCAGAGCTAAAACCCTCATATCACCCCTAGCTGGTGCTCATTTCTATAGCTTGTCTGGGAGGAGACTTTTTCACTGTCTGTGGGGTGATCCGACAGCATGTATGTACATGCTAGAAAGGAACACAATTGACAGTATAAAAAATCTCCCCAAATAAATTTTTCTCTGCAAAATCCGTATTAGTGGATTTTGAGCTCTGAACTACTGTATTCATACAAAAGAACTCTAGTATTTCACACAGTGTTAATCCTTTGCACCTTCTAACTTAGAAATCTGCTTTGAAAGATCAGTTCAGTAGTTTTGCTTCTAACTTTTTCGTTAAAAATTAGCGGAATGCTTTCAGTTAGCCCTTGTTTATCCTCTGATGTGTGATGTGTTTTCTGGGTTCTTCCTTGCAAAATCTGATCCTCTTCTTTCAGTCAGCTACAAAGTGTTAGAATGTTAAATGGCAGTGTTTGCCAATATCACACCGTACTCTAGAAATACAGACTGCTAAGAGTTACAGAAGATGGCATGTTATCAAGTTTCTAGCAACTTCAAAAGCATAAAAATGTTGGCACATCAAAGATTCTGATTCACTTTTAAAGTAACACAGAGCACGTTTTCAAACTTAATAATAAATTGGCAACTTGAAATAGGTAAACTATGGAATGCCGATCTGCTTTGAGCCTGCAGTAATGATTACAGGAAAATGCCCTATTCTGAGGAATGAGTAGAAACCAGCAAATAAAAAAGCCTGACATGCACTCTCCCTCAAGTTTGCTTGCTAGCACAACTCCTCTGCATTAAAACCCTAAACTCATTAAACAATTAAATACAAAGCAGTGTATTCCACAGTTGATCGTGCTGCTTTAGGCATATTAAATTAACTGTTCAGTAAGGCATGATTTTCTCTAAGTTCATAGCCTCAGAAAATAGTACCTGGGAATTGGGAGTATCATATGGATTGAAAATCGATCAGAAAGGAAATGGAGATGGACTTTAGAAAATAAAAGTCACTCCATTTTCTAGTTAGAAGATATAAAACCCCCAACATTAGCTTGATATCTTGTTAGGCTTAGGTTATATTATTTCATTGGTATATCATGCAATCAGAGAGTACATTGAATGACCATTATGCCATGCGCACTATACAATAATGACCATTGTACAATGTGCAAAGCTTTGCAATGCATTTGGAAACACAGAATACAGAAACAAGTAAAAAATAATAAAACATTTCCAAAGTTGCAGCCCATACAGATAGTACCTAGGAAAAGAGATGTGAGAATGGGGAGAGGATAAATAGAGAAATCTGATTTGAAGTATATTTTGAAGTGAGGAAATGAAAACAATTGGTATAGAAAAGAGAAATAAATTCAACATAACTCACGCTTATCTAGTACACAGTTTGTGCCAGGCATCGAGCTAGTTACTAGGGATGCCAATCTAAGCTGTACTTCATACCTCTAATAACAGATGTAAAGGAAAGAGAGAAAACTTGTCATTAGGATACTGCAAGCATTTTTGCTTGGATGATGAATCAACATTGGGTGGTACGCAGAAATAAGACAGATAAGATAGGAAGCTTCAACTAGACCATATACTTGACATTTTAAACAGCCATGTGATTATAGATGAGGAGACAAAATTGATTGGCCTGGAAATACATTTGAACATTGTGTCATTAGAATGACACTCAGGGACTTCCCTGGTGGCCCAGTGGTTAAGAATCTGCCTGCCAATGCAGGGGACATGGGTTTGAACCCTGGTCCGGGAAGATCCCGCATGCCTCAGAGCAACTAAGCCCCTGAGCCACAACTACTGAGCCTGCGCTCTAGAGCCCGTGAGCCACAACTACTGAGCCCGTGTGCCACAACTACTGAAGCCCGTGTGCCTAGAGCCCATGCTCTGCAACAAGAGAAGCCACCACAATGAGAAGCCAGTGCACTGCAACGAAGAGTAGCCCCTGCCCGACGCAACTAGAGAAAGCCCGCGCACAGCAACGAAGACCCAACGCAACCAAAAATAAATAAAATAAATAAATTAAAAAAAAAAAAAAGAATGACACTCAATTGGCAGTGGCATGGTAGATTCTGTAGTCAAGGCCCCATCAATATTCAATGATCACTCAGTCTGTCACAGTGACCATATGGCAATTCAAATCAAGCCTTAAGGAAGCCAGGGTAACACATGTTTCTAATGAGATGTTGTATTCCAGCATGGCCTGGTGCACTTCACTTCATGAAATGGGGCTGCCAGCTCTGATTCTATATACCAGAAACCAATGTGAAGAGTCCAAAATTAAAAGCAAAACATTTCTTCTCCCTATTACTACTACAAAGTGCTTGAATCACTGGCATGCAATCAAGTTATGCGAGTCAGTAGCAGGGAATCAGATAATAAATGTACACTTCATAACCGAGTAAAAGAATGCTTTTCACAGATGACTGAGCACTGCAGGGGTATGAATTGTCATAAGGCTAAGCTAACTCCTTCCCCTTATGTAGGAGGAATTTGCTTCAATTCTGTACCTCAGTCCTTCTCCAGCAATACTGGGTAACAGAATCAAGACTAATGCCATTTGCAAGTTAAATGCTGCCACATCAAGCTCCCAGGACAAGTTCCCCGCACTAAAGAAGCAGCTTTGAATGAGACAAGGCAAATCCATACCCTGAGGGAATCACACCAGTGGCCTGGCATCTGAGCTACGCTGATGTATTTAGGGAGCAATATTTAGACTTTTTGAAATACGTTACACAAGTATATACTTCGAAAAAATTTAAAATAAAGCAAACATCATCATGCCAAAGCATCATTACCCTAAAAAATGGGTTAATTTATTTGATGAATAGAACCGAAAATGCATTTAACACTAAGTGGACCTAGAATATTATAGTGCATTTCTCAAAAGACGTTGTTTGTACCTATCAATATTTTATTTAACTTATTAATGAATGAGCCAGCAGGTAGATTAAGGAGCTTCCCCCCCGCCGCCTCTCGCACGCTGTACAGCTTGTGGGATCTTAGTTCCCTGACCAGGGATTGAACCCGGGCCTTTGGCACTGAAAGTGCACAGCGTCCTAACCACTGGACTGCCAGGGAATTCTGAGGAGCTATTTTAAAAAGCACTTGAGGAATGGAGATTTACATAGTTTTGAAAGGGATGCCTAAATAAGTTTGCTGAATTAGTTAGAAGCCTGGCCCACTTCTTACAGGTCATGAAGTTACAGCATCTTATCAATTTTTGCAGATTAAATTCTAACTTTAGGAGGATGTATTGGCTGAGGATTGTTGGCCAAATTGACTGGGATGAAATTTCATTTTATCAGGAAAATCTCCTTGATTGTATACATTTTCTTCTTTCTACCATACATGTTCCTGATAATGCAGAGACGGCCTCAGGCTCAGAAAAGTTTACACGCTAAACTCCAAAAATCAGAGCAACCGTAGAAGAAACCTTGTCATCCCCTTCATTCTTTTCATGTGAAAGTTTATGGCAAGAGGGGCTTAACATGTTACCTTGATGCACAGCCTTTCAGAAGCAGGAATGGAACTGAACTTGAGGGTTCCTGACTTGCCTTTAGGGCTCTACCCAACGTACCCTGCTGTTCATTTGTATAAAAATTATAAAACTTTTGATGCATTTCATGTAGGATTAAGGAGGAAAAACACCTTTACAGTAGAGTTCTAGTATGCTATATGATTCTCATGGTGCTTTCTTTCTGTACCTCTTAGGTACATTATAACTAAATTTTTGAAGCTGAAATAAAAGGGATAAACAGGTAAAGCGCTAATTGCTACCACACATAGCTAGTATGTAAACCATAGACAGTAGTGCCCTATGAGGATTTACTACTCAGAATTCCTATTTTGGACCCTAATAACTCTTTATTCCAAGCAGAATATAACTAAAAACAAACAGTGGGAGTCATAAAACTCCTAGTACGATTAAAGACATGTAATTCTGGGGAGGAAAATTGAAAACCAGTGGCCACAGCAGTGAGTCATCTGTTAGCATATCCACACTCTAAACCATTGCCTTTAGGAAGAAAAACAAACATCCTAATTTTCCAATCTTAAATTTCAAAGGTAAAATGTTTCTGGCCCTGCATTGTAAAATCTATTTTCTCAGAAAAAAATTAAATGGATTATTTCCTCAAGTTGTATCATGAGGTAGAGCGTCAAAGCCTTATATTTAATCAGCTCTAAACTAAACAAATGTCTGTTTTCTTATGGAGTAATAGTTCATACACATTGAACAAGTAGTAATGAGGGTTCCAGACAATAAATACAAAAGCATTTTCCAAACTTAAATACAAAAATTGACATTTTAGGATCTCTAGACTCTCTTCATATTTTATTTTGTTTTGTTGGGGGATGGACTTTCATAGTTAAAGTAAACTTATCTTTATCTATTGAACGAGCCACGTGAGTATAAATGGTCACTAAAACCTGTTTTCTTTCATAGTAATGTAATTGAAGGAAAATGAACTATTCTAGAATTCTGAAATTGAGAAAAATCGAAGGAGAGAAGGAGAAACTATAAATGAAAGTCTAAATCTCACTTTCTTCATCTGAATTGTTAGTAATTGTTTATGCATAAAAAATTCATTTCCCTTCTCCATTTCCTTCTTATCAGCTAATAAAAGACACGTGAAATGAATGAGTATAATTTACCTTCCTATAGATGATACACTGTGGAAGTCCATCTAATTATGTGATTTTTTTATTATTTGTACCATTTTAAATAACTAACTTGACTATTAAGTGCCCACAACACAAAGTACTGTGTTCTGTAACTCATAATACATGTTTAAAATTATGTATAGACATTATCATCATTATCTTCGTAATTATCACTAAAGAATAAAATTCTTTTTGAAATAGTTCCCTGTAACTTCAGCAGTTCTCCACTTCTTAGAATTTCTGCTATCCACTGAGAGGTCGATATAGTCTGTTGTTCATGGGTAAACCAGTCGGGTACTGCTTGAAGTCATCGAACATAGATATACTTTTATTTCTGGTGTTATGGTACCAGTGAGAAATATAACATTCACTAACTGTCAGTTATAACAACTGTTCACATCCTAGTGCTTTTATTTAAAACAACACTTTTTACACAGCCTTGAGCCCAGAGCATGGGCACCTTCATCTTAGAATAAGGAACATGAAGCTACACCAGGCAAACAGGACAGAAACTGGATTTCATGTTTTGTAGTGTTAATCAGAATAAAGCCTCCTTTCATTCCTATCACTGGTGTAACAAAATCCCAAAGATGCCAGCCCTCTTGGACTATTTTCCTTTTTTATTTTAGCTCTGAAATCCCTTGATAATGCTGTCATTCACTTATGTTATTCACTTCACAAATACTTATTGACACACACTATATGCTAACACTGTGAATGCGAAAATGATCCAGCTTTCACCAAGTTGACATTCTAGTTGGAGAGATAGACAGTGAATAATGAAATATAACTTAAGACAGTGATTAGTGCTCAGAGGAAACAATAAAGCAGATAAATCGTTAAGAAGTAACCTACCAGTATGGAGGAAAGGCTACTTTATATAGTGTCTTTATGGAAACCACTCCTCCCTACCTTGAGGGAACAATATTTAAACAGAGACCTAACTGAAGTAAAAGAATAAACTAAATCTTGGGGAAGAGAGTTTGGATGGTGAGAATACTCAATGTAAAGGCCCTGAATTAGAGAAAGCAAAAAGAAAACCAGTGGGGCTAGACAGAAGGGGTCTCAGTGGATGGGGGGGAGGAACGGTAAATGTAGCATAAGATGTCTGAGATTTAGGAAGGGATAATTTTAGGCAGGATTTATAAGCTAGGCACAGAGTTTGAATTGTATTCCAAATGTGCTGGCAAAGCCACTGAGGGTTTTGAAAAAGCAGTGATGTCGTCTGATTTACATTTTAAAAGATCACTGTGCTGCTCTGTGTAATATTGAATGTAGAAGGGAAGAACAGAAGGATGAATACAAATTAACATTTTGGTGGATGAGAATGATGGTAGATTAGTCTAGAATTTGGCGATGAAGGCAGTGAGATGCAGTTGATTGTTGGATACATTTTTGAGGTAAGCTCACAGGACTGACTGAGAAATTTAATATCAGGTGGTAAGCAGGAAAATTGAAGCCAAAATAACACGTATATTTTTGGCAAGAGTAACTGGGTTACTGTTGGTGCCATTTATTGAGATAGAGACTGAGATTTGAGAATCAGGTTGAAGGGGGTAAACATAATTCTGATTTTGATGTATTAGGTGTGGGAAACTTACTAGACACAGAAGTGAAGTTTTTGAGTAGGTTATATTCTGGGCCGTTCAATATAACTTTGTGTGATAACAGAAATGAATAATAGAGTAGCTGTTACCACCTGTGGTTATTAAGTGATTGAAATGACTCATGTGTGGCTGAGGGAATTTAATTTTAATTATGTTTATTTTAATTAGTTTAAATCTAATTAGTTATATGTGCTGGACAGATCAAGTTTAGAAAGATGAATCAGGAGGAAGAGCCAGCCAAGGAGAATACGGAGACTCAAGAAGGCAGCAGGAAAATCAGGAGAATGTGACACATGTAAAGGCATTTTCCCAAAGGGAAGTAGAGAGAAATGTGGAGGAAAGGAGGTCCAGTTGACCCTTGAACAACACAAGTTTGAACTGCGAGAGTCTGTGGATATGAAGGAACTCCAGTTAAGGAAGGCCAACTATAAATTATAGGCAGATTAATCCCTGTGTTGTTCAAGGGTCAACTGTGTAAGTGGGACCAAATGTAAATATATGTGTATGTGTGTGTATATATATATATATAGGTATGTAAACATTACAGTATTTGTTAGCTAATGGCGATGAGTCACTAGTGAAGAAATAAAACTTTGATTATGCCAAAGGTGGAAAACTGACCTAGTTCTCTTCTCTTCTTATTGATTCTGGTTTCCTCAGTAAAATAATCTCTTTAGTTTAGGATTGGAGGGTGGAGCTTTGACTCTCCAGTACACCTTTTGCAATCCTAACTCCATCTCAACTTCTACTTTCCAGAGAACCTAACACCATACAGTTAGGATCAGGAGTGGTCCAAGAAAACAAGTGGTAAAAAGGTGTTTGGGAACCAGATTGCATCCTACAGGGCTGGTAGAGAGGACCTCCACCTGCTGATAGTGGGTGATACCTTCCCTCCTCGACACCCCAACTCTTGGGAAACTTTTCCATGCAATCAGTGCTTTTCATGATGTAATTTTTTTTGTCTTCAGATTGTGTGACCTCAGCATAGTGCTACAGAGATAATGTGATATTCTTTCTTGATATATTCTTGTCTTTTTGGCCATAGTATCACTTCCCTTTCCTATTCTTCCTGATTTTTCTTTGTTCTGTCTTCCACCCAACTGCTAAATAATGTCACTCTTCAGGGATTGTTCCCAGGCCTCTTCTTACTAAGTTCCATAACTCCCATGATTGGGTCATGCCCTTTTTCACCCAACAGCAAGATTGCTGTTCTGAAAAATCTAAGTAAAACCAGGACATTTCACTAATTAAAGCCCTCCAGTAGATTGAAATACATTTTGATCTCATACTCAACTATCTCACTAGTCCCTCACCCACTTTGGGTTTCTTTCTGTTGCTTGACTATGCCACACTTTGTTTAGTTCAGGATTTTTGTACATGCTGTTAACACTGCCTATAATGCCCTTTCCCACAAAGTTCACATCAACTCGTCTTTTAGTTATCAATGTACTAGTTCCTTTAAATGTCACCATTCCATGTAGAGAAGTTACTACCATTATCATTTATTTGAGCATCTTTTTATTTCCTCTGTACCTTTTATTATAATTTGTAATTATTTTATATATTTAACTATGAATTATTCCCATCTCCCAACAAAAACAAAAAGTGTAAACCCCATGAAGGCAAGAATTTGTTTCCTGTTAAATCCTTTGTCTACTGAAAATATAGGTTTAATAAACGTTGGTGAAATGTGTGCATAAATAAATCAATAATGATTTTACTGCTTAGAATTTAATGTTTAAAATGGGATATGAATACTTAACTAAAATTTTTGTTAAAAATATTAAGTGTATGCAAGGCACCTATTGCAGTGTCTAGGGCATAGTATTGTGCCATGTAAGTCTCATAGGCTTTCTTCATTCTTTTTCATTCTTTTATCATTTTACCTCTCTGACTGGATAATTTCTAACATTCTATCCTCCAGGTCACCGATTCTTTCTTCTGAAAAGTTCACTATGCTTTTGAAAGTGTTGAATTCTTCAGTTCAGTTATCGTATTTTTCACCTCTAGGATTTCTGCTTCTTTGTGGGCTCTTTTTTGCATTTTTTTTTTGATGGTTTCTATTACTTTGTCAATCTTCTCATTTTGTTCATTGCATTGTTTTCCTAATTTTATTTAGTTGTTTGTGTGTTCTTTCTTACTCATTAAACTTCTTTAAGAGAATTATTTTGAATTCTTTGTCTAACACTTTATAGATCTCCATTTCTTTAAGACCAGTTATGAGAGCTTTATTAGTTTCCTTTGGTGGTGTCACATTTACCTGGCTTTTTGTGATCTTTAAGTCCTTACATTGGTATCTGTGTATTTAAGTAATTAGGTTCCTTTTCCAGTCTTTACAGGTTTTCTTTGGAAGAGACAGATCTTCCCTAGTCAGCTCAGTTTGGGTTTCTGGGCATGTCTGTGGGTAATGTCCCTGGGCAGTGGAGGCTGCTATAATTATCTATTTTAGGGTTCAAGCTCTATTTTTTATTTATTTTGGTCTATTTTGGGGTTCAAGCTCTGAGTTTGGGGATGGGGGGTTGTGCCACTGGCTGAGAACAGTTGGATGGAACTTCTGGCTTGGTTCCTTATCCAAGTAAGGCTGTAGAATGGGCTTCACTGTTGCCTGATTCCTCTGGTCAGGCTTACTAGATGTTTGGGACTGGGTATTACATTCTGTTGTAGATGGGACTATGAACTGGCTTTCCTGCCCTAACAGGGCAGCAAGACAAGACCCAGGACCTATACAACTCATTGTTTGGGGACCCAGATCAGGCAAGAATATGCACTGAATTCCCTGGTCAGATGAGCCACTGATTTTGCTTTGTAGACGGAGGAAACCACAGGCCGTGCTCTCTGTTCAAGTGCTATTGTATGTAGGGCAGTTGAATGGGCTTTGCTGCTTCCCATATGCTCCAACCAGCTGAAGGCTATATTGAGCAATGAGCAGGACTATGAATTAGGTTCTCTGCCCAGGAGAAGCAGCTCTAAAACCCATAAAACTCTTTGTTGTCTTAACTCAGGCCGACCCATACCCTAAATTCCCTGGCCAAAGAGGGCACTGGCTTTATTCTGCAAACTGTTGGTTCTGTCTGTCCTTCACTCAGCTCTAGCTCTGCTGGGCCACACACCGTTCAGGTGTTTTTGCCAGCCCTTCTGGTCAGGTGGGGCTGGGGGTCACCATGGACGGCGCTATGTCCTTGCTGCCTTACCTGGACAGGAAGGGGAGGGGCCATTCCAGGCTACGCTCAGTTTTCCCAAACTGGTTCTGTGGTTGGGAGGGGCTGGGAGCTACTCTCAGCCTTGACTATAAATTAATCCCCCTGCCTATGGGGAAACATAGGGAAGCCTCCACACCCAGTACTGGCTTTGTTCTGCCAGCCTGCCTCTCGGAAGGAACACAGCTAGGCCACACAGCTTCCAGGAGTTGCTGCCAGCCCTTCTGGTCAGATGGGGCTGGAAGGTACTCTTCACAGTAGGTGGGGCTGTGACTCAGCACCTTGCTTAGGCGTGGGCAAACCAGGCTCTCGGGTCAGCAAAATTCCTCATTTGAGCATCCGAATCAGACAGATCTGTACCCCACTGAATTCCCTGGTCAGGGTCCACCCCCGACTTGGTTCTGCAGGTGAGCAGAGCTGCTGACTGGGACTACTGCTTGGGCACTGCAGGTAGGAGCTCCGTCTGCCAAGATCCATAAGCTGGTTGTTGCAAGCCCCTCCCGCTTTCTCCATCACAGTCAGCTTCGCGGTGATTGAACCCCACAGATTCCCCTGAAATCCCCAGAGTGAGAATCAGAATAGGGGCTCCCACAAAGCAACCCACAATCCTGTTGGTGAGTTGGTTGTCCCCGCTGGGTTCTCTCTTTCACTGGAGGAGCCAGAGGCTCAGGAGAGACCTGTCCATGTGGTGCTGCACTGGCCTGGGGGAGGAGGAATGAGGTTAATGTGTAGCTCCCCCTCTTACCCGTCTAATGCAGTCTGCCTTGGTCTCTGAGGTGCAAAGGGTGGTTCAGTTCATTCCTGTGTTCTATGATTCTCAGTGGTGTATTGCTCTTGAACGGTTGTTGGTTGTTCTTGTAAGGGGGAGTGAAGTCAGGAAGGATCTATCTTTGTGATGTCACCTCCCACGTCTGTCGTTATTAGATGAATTCAGGCCAGAGCCAAGGGAAGAATACTTATTGTCCACAAATGACCAGGAATCAAATTTTCTTAAAGGAAATCCAAAGTCAAACCAAGCCTAACTTTTCTCCTCTAAATTTTTGGAAATCCTGGTTTGCAAAACTGAAGACAGTAGTTCCTCAGGACCTCCCTCCCTCTTTCTGCTTTCCTTTTTGAATCCCACAAAATTCACACAGATTCAGCTCTTCTAATTCCTGAAGGTAGAGCTGTACCTCAGCCCTGTCTTCTTAGTCAAAGAACTGTTTGGCATCCGTAGGAGGTAATCTGGAGGGACACCCTCAGAGAAGGGTCTTAGAAGCAACTCTGAATTGAGACCAAGACATATTTGCATTGAAAAAAATAATCTAAAGAAATGGGCTGTCATTGGTGTTTTTTCTTTTCCTCCTTTATTTTCTCAGAGAAAGCATGCCTAAAATTCAATAATGACTCTTCTAGATGTATAGTATATCTAACAAGGAACATATCTGTTTTTAGGTATAGGTATAGATATAGATATACCTTTTTGCTACCCAAATATGCTCTCAGTCATTGGTACTATCAGGCATTTTCTAGTATTTTAATTAATTCACCTGGAGAAACAAATGATCTCTGATCAACTTACACAAAACTAATTCTAGATGTTCAACGAACCATAGAGTACTAGGCAATTTAATGCTTGTTTTCTACAATAAGAAAACTGATTTCTTGCTTGAATGTAATATTAGATGCTTCCCTTGACCAGTACATATTTCAGTGGCAGCTTTTTAGCATGGAAATGCTTTTCACTTACCAGAATTTGATGAGGTTTTGTTCCCTGGGCAATCTTTTCTGTCACTGAGGAAGCATCCCATGCAGCCTAATTAGTGCTAAGCTGAACCAAATCCAACTGAATTTCTTTCCTTTTTACCACTTACAGTACTTTCAAATTATCTCTTTCCTCCATACTCCTACTCGCATAGGATTCTGTACAATAAAGAGTAGACAGTATGGGCAAGTACAAAAATGGTCAGCTGCTAAGAAGTGTTTTCTTGCATAAAACATCTCAGTAGCAATGCTTGCTGAGAAATGCTGTTAATAACAGTTCAGCAACCTCAGTATCTATTAACTTATTTTCCAGAAAATACCCATATTTCTTGGCCTAGTGGAAAATTATCATTCTTAATTTTTAATGGTCCTGTTGGAGGTGGCATTAAAGACTATTTCCTTGACAGAATATAAAAGGCGATTCCTTCAAGTAACACATTTGTTTTATATTCAGCAGCTGATTCCATTCACATTATTAAAACTAACTCCAATATACATGCTATTGAACCATAGTTGACTGATATGTAATAACTAATAAAAGTATAGATAAAATATTCAAAGTATAAAATGATTTAGTACATTTATTGCAGAGGTTTTTATTTTATATTTTCTGGCAAGTCAAAAATTCAATAAAATTCAAATATATTTTGATCAATATTATTCCTTTTCTGGGCTATTTGAAGTATAATATTCAAACTCTTACTTTCCTAATTTTGAATTTGACCTGAAGTCTCATTAACTTTTTACTTTTGGCCAAATACATAAAAATGCTAGCATAATTGAATAAAGAAAGCTAGTAATTATTTTCCATGTGGCAGAAGGAATCAGAGCCAGATAAAACGTAGAATAATTTGAAGCCTGTTGAGAGAAGGAATGCTTCTTTCAATGGGACAAGAAACTCAGTAAAGAATTAAATATATTCACAAGGTGAATAGGAGATGAGTTGATTATCATCATCCTTAAAGAAGTCTGAATTTTGTGTGGCGGATGCTGATTCATCTCTTGAGAGTACACTGGGGAGACCTTAGCTTGTATGTGTTCTTAGAACCACGGAATTTTATTTTAGGAAGTATGGATTTAACTCTTACAAACTCCGAGTAATGTTCCAAACTTTTCATTATTTCTTTAACTTGGCTAATGCTTTATTATTGGAAGATGTGTCTTGTGTTTTCTTTGATCTTTCTTATTCATCAGTTCTAGGCTTTATCTAATTTTCTTGAGATAATATTTGCTTTCTTCACTTCCTTTTGTTGCCTGGAAGAGATCTTGGCTCAGAGGTGGAAATCTGTACAGATAAGATCTAGTGCATTTTCCTTTAACACTCAAATGGCAGGGGAGAGCAATGGGCACCAGCACATTTTTTAAAGTAATCTGCATTATTCAGGTTTTTTTCTTAATCATGTCCTTTTTCCAGTCTACTTTATGAAAAGAAATAGGGCTTTTCTTTGACTTTATTATATAATATCTACATAGTTTCATGTAAATAGAATATCTTGAACTAAGCTTGCTACCTCTGTGATTATTAAATATACATATGCTTAGTTTAAAATTAAAATATCAAATTATGAATCTAATGAGTATTAGCTTATACTGTAATAATAAAAATTCTTCTAAAGTACTTGAAAATAATGTGTTCTGTTATGGGATACACTCTCTTAATATGTGGTTTATATTTGTTGTTATATTTCCCCTCTTCAGATAGTATATAAATTGCTCTAATAGCCCTGTTTTAGAGATTATAAGTTCTTAATTAGTAAAGTCCAAATTTTTGGGACTTACAACAATTTTGTTATGTTTGCTTATCTCATATATTATTGAGACTAACATACATGAAGTGCTGATTTTCCTTCTCTTGGTGACTATTGTGGATAAATCAAAGCTGAAAATTTGGAAAGGAGCTAGTTTCTCTCTGCACGTTAAGCTTCTTAAGCAAATACATATTTGGCTGCAGTGACTGCCATCCATTTGAGGAAATGTGAAAACAGAGCTTAGAACTGTATTTTTAATGCAATCTACTACAGATTTTTTAATGCTTAGTAATTATAAAGGAATAGTTGATATGCTAGGTAGTTGGTATTTGAACCCATTTTCTTTTTTGTCCAAGCATTTAAGTATAAATATCTCTTTAATGATTATGTTTCCACTTGTTAGTTTTTATGATTTTTGTACAGTCTTTACCTAGTTTTATCTTGAGACAAAATCTTTATTATTTTTAATAGAACACAAAAGTTATGTCATATTTTTTTAAATTCTCATTTTTCAAATTGAATCTTCATATTAGGAATAAAGAAGAGATGAGTGACAAACTTTTAACAATGGAAGTAACTTCATCAAATATTTTCATTTTACACAGACATTAAGGTACATGTCAGAGGGTCGCATGGTCCGTTTTTGCTTGTCTGATTTGTCCCATCAAAATCAAGATTGAGGAAGTTGTGAGCTGATTAAACTTTTTTTCTACTTTTCTTATTTATGTTTCCCAAAATCTTGAACCAAAGTTCACCTCACATTACTTTCAATTCAATAAATATTTATTGAATTTCTACATAGCATATATAGAATTCCCCAGCTTTATATAATGATACTATTTTAAGACTTAAGCATAAGTTTTAAAGTTTTGTAGTCTCTTATTGTTTTCAAATAAATCTTTCAAGGTAAAAATACAAATAGATGCAAAGGGATAGAGATGACTGGTAAACTGACTTAAAGAGAGCAAACACCAAGCCCACTGTAGTAAATATTTTGGATTTTTTAAATATTTGCACAAGTAATGGTGTTTGAAAACTGCTTGCAAATCTGCTTTAGAATCAGGAGACCGTAGTAAGTAGCCTAAATTTAAATAAATCGTAACTATTCAGTGGAGCAAACATGTAATACAAAATGTACTTTTTTCTAATGTTAAATTTAATTTTTGTTTCCCATTAGAGGGGACTGGGATGCATTATTCACTCTCCCACATATCATTGTTTCTATTTAATATCAGAAAGGAAAGGGAAGAAAATCTTGGAGGCCTATCTTATTCCCTAAGAGCAGCAATAGGGTAGCAGTGTCCTGACCATAACTTTTGTATAAATTTTTAGCTGCCTCTGTCAGGCTCATAGAAGTTTACTGATGAGGATTTTGCTACAATGCCTGTGAACATGGTACAGATCATTGCATCACTCAGTTTTCCTTTTTAAGATACATATCTCCATCTTTAAAAATTCATCATGTAGAAACTATTAGTTTTACAAAACAGATGTAGTAGAAGAGATTTATTCATTTGATAAAAGGATTCTTCACTAACTGAAGGCTTCACTTTTTATTAGTAGGTTTCCTTGGACATCACATAGTTTTCTGCAAGTGATTTATTACTTAATTTATAGAAATCCGTCTCTTAAGAATTTTAAAGTATACCAAGTATAAAGTGTATACTATACTTGACCTTTAATACATTGCTGTGTACTTAGATTTCCCACCGCTTACATTTTAGGAGGCTTACGTCTTCACCGTGTATGGTTGAAGCAACCAGCATTAGCATGGTTACCAGCAATTTGGAAATGTATCATCTATGGAATTAAAAGTATTTTTTACTAACTTTGAAGTTATTTGGCCAAATTATCAAATGAATATAAAACTCAGTAGAGCCTAACCTTGGTATCTTTGAAGAGTTTTAGGATAATTATTTAAATTTGAAAAAATTTTTATCCTTATACCTACTAAAAACAGCTCTAAACTGAATTGGAGCTCTGAAGTTGGAGTGCTCAAAATTCATGGTTAACTAGTTCTTGAAAAATAACTGCCTAAAAGGTCATCCATGCATCCCAATATCTAAATATTCTTTCTCAAATGTTCAGCCTCTGAAAATCTTCTCCAATGAATAATTTTTCATTTTTTAAAAGCTTTTACAGAAACAGTGATAGACACTGTGTGATGATTGTGATCTGGTTGAGCATTCCTCTGTTTGGCTTGTCATTAAATGACTAATATGTACACTGAGAATTCATGTTATCAGTGACTTGAAATAAAAAAGCTTCTTGGAACTTTTTTTTTTTTACTTGAACTTTTATAAGCAATTAAAATGGGGCTAGAAGTTGCATTACAGATAGAAATACAAGGAAGTTTTTAATCATGTATTTTAATGAATTACATACTTCTTAGCAGTAATGTAGTCAATAACATGAATAAAGATGGCTATCAAAACCAACAAAGATAGATGGCAAGGAACAATTAGTCTCTTTTAATCTTTCATTTGGTTGCAGAGTAATGAGTATTTCTTTTCTGCATATTTTAGTTTATTTTTGTTAACTTAGAAATGAATTAGATATCTACTACTTGGATGCAAAATATTGTCACTTTATTCTATATTTAAGTATAAAAAGCATTTTTAAAAAAGCTAGGTAGCTATGATACACTGTTTTTGATGCTAGCAATATATTAAAGCTACAGCCCACTTTGACTTTGTAGCTGCAGTGTTGTCTTGAGGCTCTAAAAACTTCTTAAAGTACAACAATAAATTCTGTTTTGTTGACCCAATTTAAATATAAGTTGTTTATACAAAATTTTCTTCCTGTTAGTTTCATTTTATGTTGCCAAGATCATTAACAATCAGGGTAAATGTAAATTTCTTATTCACACTATAAGAAAAAGAGGGTGAATTTCACATGTACATAGCTTGGTATTTGATTTACCACAAAACACACTAGGTCCATTCATTCAATAAACAGACACGGAGATACCTACTAAATGCCAGCCACGGACTTAACCACTGAGAAAAACCGCCGTCACTTTTTAACTGACAAACAGGCTTATTCATATGTGTGCTGATTTAGTTATGGTGTGTCACTCCACTAAAATATAAGTACATAATAAGTCCATGACACATCTGCAGATTGAAGGAATGAAAGCTGTCAATCAGTCCATGGCTTTTAGTCCAAGACCTAGGTTCACATCTGTGTTAGAGACACAGATTCAGCTAAAAACATACCATAAACCCAATCTCTTCTAATGGTTATGTTTCTTTCTAAAAGTTCCTTTATACTCTTTATTAATTACTACTATTTTCTGTTTGGAACACTGTTGTTTTCCAAGTCCAAACATTTTCAACATTTTTTAAAGATTTTTAAAAACCAGTTTGGGGGACTTCCCTGGTGGCGCAGTGGTTAAGAATCTGCCTGCCAGTGCAGGGGACACGGGGTCGATCCCTGGTCGGGGAAGATCCCACATGCTGCAGAGCCCGTGCGCCACAACTACTGAGTCTGTGCTCTAGAGCCCGCGAGCCACAACTACTGAAGCCCACGTGCCTAGAGCCCGTGCTCTGCAACAAGAGAAGCCACCACAAACGAGAAGCCTGCTCACTGCAACTAGAGAAAGCCCACACGCAACAACAAAGACCCAGTGCAGGGAAAAATAAATAAAATTTTAAAATAATAATAATTAAAAAAAAAAGTTTGGCTTGCGGGGGAAGGATGTTGAATCAAGCAATTCTTAAAAGCAGTACATTTGACAACTTTTAAACTGTCTGTATGATTACAGCTGTATAATGACACAAAGCCAAAATAGCAAGTCACGCCTACATACACACACACTCTGTCTTACACACACTTTAATAGTATTATTGGCAATATCATGACTGTAAAGGTGATTGAAATGTAGAGATCAACTATGTTTACAATATAATTCTTTTGATCAAAATGTCAAGATATCACTATTGCCCACAGGACTTAAGGAAGAGCCCCAATAAAAAATGTGAAATATTATATAATTTTCATCATAAATACACAGAAAGGTCAGATCACTATTCTAATCCAAGGGCAAAAAAGACAATGATTCTATTGATACTACACCCTAGTTGGTTTGTAGATTTCAACCTCAGCCAATGCTCATCATCTCAATAACTGCATCAATTTAAAAATGCCAAAAGTGGAAGAATTTATAACATTTCATTCCTACATAACGTTTATTATCCTACATAATATAGTAGGATTAGATTTTCTAACCTCAGTGCTATATAATTGTGATAGAAAATGAACAAACTTTCCTTTAGTGTGGTAGCACTGAGGTTAGAAAATCTAACCATTAAATAAAATGACTTCAATAAAATGGTGACTTGTTCCAGGTAATCCACTTAAAGGAATTTCTAAAACACTTAAGGGAATTACTTTAACACATTTAATTGAAGACTGAACCCACCCTCCCACCCCATCCCCCCCCCACACACAAAACTGTTATATCTTTGGATTTCAGGTAAAAACTACCAAAAGATACCACTGTAAGGAGTAGAACAAATTTACTCAGAAGAAGTAATAGTGAGTATAAATCAAAGATGAAATGGCAATTAGAGGAATTACAGTATCTTGATGAGTTGATATGAGGAAGATCTAGGATATATATTAGAAAATCTAGGATCCTATATACTGTGCAATGGGAAGACATGATACCTTCTTAGGGAGAAAGGCAAAAGTCAATCTCATGATCAAGAAAGAAAGTATTGTTAGAGAACCAAAGGGTCACTTGGGCACCTGGTGGAAATATATTCTGGCCTTAGATTAAAGTTTTAGTACTTTAAGGAGACAAGGCAATCATGGAATAAAGCAAGATAGGAAGGGAGAAAATACTGAAGTAACATAATCTGTCTTTGCGTGCAAGTTCATAATGAATGAGAATAAGCACTCAAAATTACATTTCAGTTACCTGATTGGAATGAGATTAATGAAGTACATTCATTTAATTTGCCAATATGAAGATGAGGATATTTACAAAGAACCAATAGGGAAAAGTTGAGCAACTCTGTTTTGATGTTTATGATTAGAATTGTGGATTGCATATTGAATTTCAGCTGTCCAGTGGAATCACTTTAGCTTGAAATCATTTTAATAGGCTATTTCATTAAAAGTCTTTGGAGAATTTGGCATTCTTGGCTTTCTTTTAATAACTAGTCTATAATTAAATATGGAACTTTAATGATGAAGAACAAAGATTCAAGTTGATAAATAGAACAAAATTATTTATGTGCTAATCGAGTGTGTCAGAGCAATGAATTGAAAGCAATCAGAATTGCTCTGATCTTATGGGAATAAGAACGCTGAGTTACGGGCATGCAGAAGTACACAGATCACATGGTAATTGCAATTCTTGATTAGATTGGGGCAACGTGTCCCAATGTGCTTTCTAATCCCTCTATGATATATATCAAAGATCTATTTTTCTTGGGTTAGTTGTGAACAAATCCATGGTGTTATATTGAAAACCCTCAAAGGGCTTTCTTTAAAATGAAATTTAATCATTGAATGTGCAAATGAGAAATTTTAATTTTTTTAACAAAAAAGGCAACAAGGAAGAGAATATCTGGAGAATTTAAGGAAATATTTTGATACTTAAACTTAGGAAAAACAAATGTAAAATGAATTAATTATATCCTATACATAATCAGCTCTCATTAAATATGTACATATCGAAGGAAATGCATGAGAAATACATGGAATATATACATGGAAATATAAGGCAGATGATACCATGAGTATGTGGAATTTGACAAGTGAAATGAAAATAGGAAAAAAGTTAGAAAGTAGACAGAAATCACAGGGAACACAAGGTGAAGTGTTTGACATATGTTTGGTGAAGGGAAGAAAATGAAAAATCAGTACTGGGTGCTCAAAGAAGCAAAGCAGAACAAAACGGAAATCAGCATATTAGTTGGAGATAAATGGGGAGTGGCCTTAATGATCAGAATAAACCCACCCTCAGTTATCTGTTGTGTTTGCTGTTCATATTTACTGAAGCAGAATGTCTGTATTTTTATATTCTTGTGGATTCTCTTTCCCAGAATTAACTTTATAGTTTTGTAAACATTCAAATAACTCATCTTAATTTCTTTTCATTTTCCAATCCTTCTGCAGTGCCATTAAATGATTTGCTATTTAAAATTTGCCATTCACTCTCTCTAGAATTATTCAATTATCTCAGTATTACTTGCTGATGGTTGAGAGTGTTCATTCTCTTAATTGGGTTCCTTTTATCATTCCCTTTTATGTTTATTAAATTATCTAAAATTTTCTGTGTTTTGAATTGATAGACAATAAAATTACACATACTTGCTTTCTGTTTTAATTGTTCCAAATCAGTTTTGATGACAAGGTATTAGAAAAAAATTCTTTCAAAGTAAATTCCCAAAACCCACAGGCTCCAATTTACTTTTTGGCCTACATCTTTTCAATTTAAACAGATGATTCCTCTTCTTTTCCTCTTGATGTGAGGAACACATGCCAGGTCCGTTCTCTCATTGATTAACCCCCCTCCCCCATATTCCATATGCTTGTGCCTATACATGTGTGCGCTCACACGCACACACACACACACACACACACACACACACAAAATTTGGTAAGTAATTAAAACTTTGGGTTTCAATCTATATATTTAAAATTAAACTGTGATGTGATATGTCAGTTATATCTCAATAAAGCTGAAAAATTATTATTTTCCATTTTTGTAGTTACTGAAAAAAACAAATTGTGTGTGTATATACATCATTTATGACAATGAGCCTATTGAACAATATGAGTTGGTCAATCATATATTTACATTGATTAATGTAAACTACAAGCAGCAATGTGATTTTACTGAGGCTGCATAACAATTATGCTATTGGGTAAAAGGGGGAGATGCTGCCCTACTCACAGCCTGTCACCTCAGGCACAAAATTCAACTCAGAGGCGAACAACAAACGTTCCCGAGAAATGTGATTTCTTTTTATCAGATGGTCCCTTAGTAGAATTCTGTTTTCTTTCCCAAATGATAAAATGTGTTACATTGGCTCCAACTCATGGATACACTTAGTAGTAGTAAACTCCACAATCAAAATTTCACCTAAAAGTCAATCCATAGCTCTGCTGCAGTAACGCTGAGTCTTTCTGTTCTCGAAGGGGAAAAAAAATTGTCCATTTCTCATGAGAGAAGCTCAAGTTTAAAGATAAATTTATGACACATAATCTGTTAAATAAATAATTTATTAAATATATCAAATATTATCTCTTTGGCCTTCAAGAGATAATATTAGGAGAAAAATGTAAGAAATCTCCACAGTTAAGAAAGCCAAAAATAACTGGCTTCACTCTTGTAGCCTCCCATGGCAGTCAGGCCACAGGCATTGCTTCAGGCAACATAATTGCTATAAAGCACGAGAACCTTTAATTGCTCTCCTCAGGTACTAGACATCTATAACCATCAAATTTCCCTTTTCTATGAAACTAAAATCCTGGGCATTTTCTACCCTCTACAGAAATGACCAATTTCAAGGTTTAAATGTATTTTCCATTGACCTTTCTGAAGCACCAGTTGACGGGCCCCTGTCTCTGCTTTTCTCATGCTCAATTTGGTGTTCCAGGTTTTACCAAACAATGTGCTTGCCTGATTTGTTCCATGAAGTGAACAAACTATGACTACATTCAAATAGTAGTTTGTGTGTTGCTTACATTAGCACAAAATGAAGCTTAGATCAACAAATTATAGTCCTACAAAATAGTTCAAGTAATCTTTGTTGTACATAATATAAAATGTGTAAGAATTTGTCACAGTTAATGTAAATGGCTCAAAAGATAGGGTAACTACAAGGCATGAACACAATCACTTATTTTCATTAGCTGTCTCACAGAATAAAACAGCCCTCAATATGACCTACTTTCATTTCTTTTTGATATCATGCTCATAAGTAACTTTATTATTGTGAAGCTTTCCCAGGTATATTAAGAGAGGAAACATTGATTTATATATCCTCCTCTAGTGGGTTTTATTAGCAAGGGGCAGTTCTTAAGGGCTTGAGCTCTTCTGAGGACCCTGAAACAACTGCATTTCTGGACAAATGATTCTGAGAAACATACTAGGGTTTCTGGAGACAGCACCAAATGGCTTTGTCAGAGCAACAACAGGTCCCCCATAGTATTACTCTCTTTGCAAGTGCAATAGTATTATTATTTCTTCCCTTACTTTACAACATACCTGGACTGGACTGTCAAATCTGATATAACAATATTATATTATTCCCTACCGCTTTCAACAAAGATGTAACAAGACAAAAAACTAAAGGAATTGTTGACTTTGAGGTCAAAATATGGATTGTGCATATAAACACTTCATTTGAAAAAGAAAAATACAAAAATCTCTCAAACCACTAAGATTATTTGGAAAATTTTTGCATTTTTCTTAAATCGATGTGAAATTCTCATACAACAATGTGCACAGATTTTATGAGTACAGCTCAATGAGTTTTATGTGCACTCTTGCAGAGACCTGCCAATAAAGTTATCCTTGTGACTAAGATGAGGAAGCGCCAACTTGCTAAAAGACTATTGGATGAAGGTGTTCTAAGAAGCTGACTGATTGTAATTACAAGTACTCTGGAGCCCTGGTTTAAGGGATTACGCAGTGAACGTTTGAGTGAGGGTCATGAACCTTCCTAGCATTTTAGATTCAAAATTTTACACATAAATGTCTTCTTTGAAAAGGGGCCCCTTAGGGAGTATTTATATCTTTCTCCCAGGTGAATAAAGCTCTAAATTGAAAGGCTAAGCGATTATCTCTGCAGAACATCAGTTCCTACTTCTTACTTCTTTATTCAGGCATACAGTCTGTGGTGTTCTGATTCCCACTCTGGTGTCTAAAGGTGCCTGTGGTGTTCAGAAAATAATAACTAAAGAAACCTTGTGAGAGACATCTGATTGACTCTCATCACCTTGTAATCCGACTCAGAAGGGATGTCTGCTCCACAGAACAATTGGTAGGTTGCCGATAACATTCCACTGAGGAGGCAATCTAAGATGATTTCTGGTGCATGCATGCAGCAACCTGGATAAAGACAGCACTGATAATAACACTTACAGAACCACAGATGATTCGGAGAACCAACTACAATGTGTCAACTGGCCCCTACACAGTCAGTTTCATTGCTGTTTCTGTTTCAGTTGCTAAAACCTAATGCTTTCCATTTCCAGCCCAACTGTGCCCCTTTAATTCCTTAGCACTTTTTTTTGAATTAAAATTTTCAACTTTCTTGAGGTATAATTATATGAAGAGCCGTAGCTATTTAAAATGTGCCATTTAATGTGATTTACCAGGTGTGTACACCTGCGCTCCCTGCCTCCCGTAGCCATACCCCACCCCCATCATCAATGAAGAATAATTTCATTGTTACCACTTCCAAATATCCAAGCTTGTCCTGCTTGCTGCACAACAGGCCAGTAAGTCAGGAGATGAGTTGTTGGGGCAAGGAATAGTGACTGGTTAGTTGTTGCACACTTCCTGGTGTCAGAATCCTTTGCTCTTGCAGCTGTCCATGTAGGTCAGGTCATGATGTTTCTGTAAACCTCCAACAAGACAAATGTTATTCTCTGTTCTGAAACTTTTTAATCTCTATATGAATGGCAAAGTGTTACACCTTTAAAGGTCAGAGCCTTGAGAATGGGTTCTCCTGTATATTTCAAGCTATAGGCAACATTTTTAACTTGTAGAAAAAGCAATATGATACAAAGGTTAAAGTAAAAGAAACAGATCTAATATGGAGTCAGATTTGTTCTTCCCTGTTACATCATCACTCACGAAAATTTCCTAGAACTCCATGAGAGTCTACATTTCTGTGAGTAGCAGTCTTTATTGTTTTGTCAAGTTTCAATATCAGGATATGTTGGCTTCTTAAAGTGAGTTTGGCAGTTTTCCTTTCTCCTTTATTTTTTGAAAGAGTCTGTACATGATTGGTGTTGTTTTTGTTGTTTTTCTTGACTGACAGAATGTACTAGTGATATCACTGGAGCATAACATTTTCTTTATGGGGAGGTTTGAAGTAACAAATTCACTTTCTTTAATAGATACAGGGCTCTTCGAATTTGTTTCATCTCATGTTAATTTTGGTAAGCTGTGTTTTTCAGGCAATTTGGTTGTTTCACCAAAGTTTGCAAAGTGTTGGCATAACATTTTTCATAATATTCTTTATTACCCTATACATGAAGGATCTTTGGTGATAACTCTCTTACTCCTAATATGGTGATTTGTGCTCTTTTTCCTTTCTTGATCAGTGCATCTAGGGATTTATACATTTTGTTGCTCTTTTTAAAGGATCAGCTTTTTGCTTAAATTTTCTTTATTATTCTCCTTTCCTTATTTTGTGGATTTCTGCTCTTTATATTATCTTTCTTCAAATTACTTTGTTATATCAATAATTGGGTTTTTTAAGGTGCTTTTCACTTTTTAAAAAATTTTTATTATTTTTATTTTTTGGCCACACCACACAGGCATGTGGGATCTTAGTTCCCTGACCAGGAATCGAACATGCCTCCCCTGTAAGGGAAGCATGGAGTCCTAACCCCTGGACCACCAAGGAAGTCCCTTCAAATATTTTGTATTTATTTTCTTTTTTCTCTAGCTGCTTAAAATATAACCTCATGTCATTGATTTGGGGTTTCTCTTCTTTTTAAATATAAATTTGTGTTATAAATGTCTCTGAAGTGCTGCTTTTGCTGCATCCTCAAAATTTTGGTATGTTTTATTTTCACTGTTATTTAGTTCAAATTATTTTATAATTTTCCTTGTTGTATTTTGTCTTTAATTCATGGATTATTTACAAATTTGTTCAGAAATATTTGTGATTTTGATGTATATTTTATTGTTATTGATATTTTATTTGATTCAGTGGTGGTCAGAAAATATTCTCCATACAGACTTCAATTTCAATCAGTAAGACTTTTTTATGGCCTAGCACATAGTCCATCCGCCTTATTTTTGGGCATCTTCTTCCTCTCCATCCTGATCCCAGGTAGTGGTAGCATGGCAACCCCTAAGCAAGAATCCCTGTGTAGTGCACTTAGGGAGACTGCAACCTAGTACAGATGTTGCCAGTCCCACCAAAGATTTCTTGTCCCCAGTGGTGGCCTAGAAGCAGAGAACCTCAAGACATTGGGGACATTCAAGGCATGGTGGGACTAGGCATCCTCAGGCCACATCAGGGTCCTCTCCAGTGTCCAGTGCTACAGCTCATGACCTCAGTGAAAACCTAATATTGAGGAATAGAGTAGAGTGACTGAGATTGAATTTCCTGACAGTGCAGGCTCATCAATGAAAGATGAAGGCTGAAAATCTGAGATAAGGTGATCTTTTAAAAGGAAGAAATTCCTATTTCTTGCACATACCCAAGCATATAGATTGAGATTCCTACCTACTCTGTCATTTGAAAAATTCAAAGAAATAATGTATGTATATTTTTTGGTCTCTAGTGAGTGTCCAGTAAACATATGATCCTTCTATGCTTCTGAAATAGATTGGATTTACTTATAGATGAAAGAATCCACTGCCAATATTTCTGATTTAAGGTGTATGAAAAAGTTATAGAAATGTCCTTATGCGTCAAAGTAATTTGCTTACATTTTGGGATATTCTGTGCAATAGCTCTTTAAATAATAGGTGCTCCTTAAAGATTATTATTGCAAATCTAACAAAAAGTCTTTCACATTTTAATGACATGTAATTTAGTCATACAGTTTTCTGTCAATAATGTGTTGAATTTTCCTTCTTTTGATGAAGTGATAAGGTGGAATATGGAGTAATTTTGAAGCAAAGAAACTTGAGTATGGATACTTCAATAAGATTTTGGATAGTCAGAAAAAGACAAAGGGAACAGGAGAATAGCAAGGGTCCATTGATGAATGGAAGGGGGAAAAAGAGAAAGAAGAAGGGAGATATGGCATAAATTGGGACAACACAAAATTACTGTTCTCCTAATTTTGCTGAAGGCTAATACTAATGACTGCCAAATCTAAGTCGTAACAATACTGAAATTCTCCTCCAGACCCTGCACTGCCTCTTATCTACACCAAAATGATCAGTATAGGCACATGGACATGAAATGTAAAATGAAATGATCCTGAATTTTTTTAAAAAAGGCATGAGAAGGACACAGGGATAAATAAGGACAGTAGCTGTGATAAAGCCCAGAGTCACCTCTGCTGCATTTTACCGCACCCTCTAGTGCCTGGGAAGTACTGGATGATTTTATCCTCACTTGTGCTTTGTCAACTGTAAATTCATAGTTGAGATGTGCTTGCTCTTCATCATGTTTCTTTTTTTTTTTTATTTTTTTATTTATTTATTTATGGCTGTGTTGGGTCTTCGTTTCTGTGCGAGGGCTTTCTCTAGTTGCGGCAAGCGGGGGCCACTCTTCATCGCGGTGCGCGGACCTCTCACTATCGCGGCCTCTCTTGTTGCGGAGCACAGACTCCAGATGCGCAGGCTCAGAAATTGTGGCTCACAGGCCTAGTCGCTCCGCGGCATGTGGGATCTTCCCAGACCAGGGCTCGAACCCGTGTCCCCTGCATTGGCAGGCAGATTCTCAACCACTGTGCCACCAGGGAAGCCCTTCATCATGTTTCTGAGTAATGATTCAAAACTCAATTCTTGGTCAAAATACTTGAAACCTGTTGTGAGAAGTTCATGTGCTATGGAAAATCTTTGCTTCTCCATAGATAGTTGGAAATGACAGTTGTTTCCCCATTGTTACTTTCTTCTTTAGAAAGTGTAGGTTGAAATTTAACCCAAAAAACGGAAAGAAAAGAAAAGAAATAAAAGAAAAAAATTATTAAAAAGATTAATATACATTTCTTCATGCACTGCCGGATTCAGAGATCATTCTTCAACTATTTACTCCTCCGTAAGTGTATAGCAAAAACCTTGAGTTTAAAAATTAATGAGAATAAACAACAAAAGTAGATTTAACAGAAGTTCCTCAGTCTATGCTTGTTTGCCAAAAAAACTACTAAACTGCTCAATAAAATTACACCTCTTGTTGCAAAGAAGAGGTTTAAGGAAACATGTGCTGGGGATTTTACTTTGCCTATGTGTTCTTTAAGCTTTGCTTTTGAAAAGTTTCTTGGAAGAAAAAGCAATAGATATGCATTCAACCTGGTATTCTTAAGGTACCATACACCTCATCAAATTATCTCTGATGTCTAGGAAAAGTTAGAGACTAAAAACAAAAAGAGACCAATGAATGACATGTACCTGGTGACGAGGGTTGGAAAATAGTTCAAATTAGAAGTTAAATTGTAAAAGTCCAATGAGATGTATTGGAGTTTAAAAATCCACTGGTTTAGTGCAGTGTGCATTTCAGCCCTTCAAACTCATTTCAGTACTAATGGTTAAAAGAGAGACTTAAAATGCCAAATTAACAAAGCTCCATATTTTAGAGATGATATATCTTCCTAATTAAAGTGTCGTGTGTGTGTGTGTGTGTGTGTGTGCACGCAGATATCCATTCACTTATGCTTCCTGGTGAATCACAGTA
Organism: Balaenoptera physalus; assembly: GCF_965194825.1. Lineage (NCBI taxonomy): Eukaryota > Metazoa > Chordata > Mammalia > Artiodactyla > Balaenopteridae > Balaenoptera > Balaenoptera physalus. Next base: position 8,088,691 of record NC_138893.1, read on the forward strand.
ACTCCTTAAAAGCCTCAGTGTTTTCTAATTAATAAAACAAAGAGCAATTAAACAGACAAACACAAATCAGTAAAAATGGTTTCTTCCTGGTATGCATCACTACCTGACAGTAAATTTTGTACCCATTTGTTTGGTCAGTTGTAGTTTGTCAGCCTCACTAGAATTAAGTGTCATGAGGGGAGCTTTTGCTCTGCTCTGAGCTGTAACTCTAATACCTGAAACATTTTCAGTCACACAGTAGATGTTCAGAAACTTACAAATAAATGAAAGCATATTTTTAATCAAAGAAAGGAAAGAAATCTAAGTAGTTATTATAGTTCTTGTTTCTGTTACTGGTAAAGAGAAGATAATTGGTATTCATAACTTCACCCCTCCACTCCCAAATCCATGTTCCCTTGACTTTAGCCTGCATCTCAATTGGTTAAAGATCTTTACTGTGTGGAGTAACCTGGTTTTTTTATTCTTGAAGAGTCTGAGTCTATAGTGGTCCTGCTACGGGATTGCTGGGCTTCTATTAAATTTTGCCACTGGAGGGCTTCCCTGGTGGCACAGTGGTTAAGAATCCGCCTGCCAATGCAGGGGACACGGGTTCAATCCCTGGTCCGGGAAGATCCCACATGCCGCGGAGCGACTAAGCCCCATGCGTCACAACTACTGAGCCTGTGCTCTAGAGCCTGCGAGCCACAACTACTGAGTCCATGTGCCGCAACTACTGAAGCCCGCGCGCCTAGAGCCTGTGCTCCACAACAAGAGAAGCCACCGCAATGAGAAGCCCGCGCACCACAACGAAGAGGAGCCCCCACTCACCGCAACTAGAGAAAGCCCGCGTGCAGCAACCAAGACCCAACGCAGCCAAAAATAAATACATAAATAAATCAATTTATTAAAAAAAAATTTTACCACTGGATGTAGAAACATCAGGGGGAATTCTAGATGATAACCTCATTCTTTTCACAGTGCCCATTGTATAGTGGCAGTTTCCCCTTGATAATCAGAGCTAATGTTCCCTGTCAATACAGTAAGCACTTTCTGTACCTATTGGTTCAGTGGCATAAGGAGTCAGAATGGCCAGGTAGCAGTCTCAATCACCAATCCAGTACAAGTATTGTATATCCCCCAGTGGAAGCATTTTTTTTTCCCTTGGAACTGAGCCCAAATTTATAGGCTAAAAAGCAAAAAGATGTTATGAGCTGGTCAAGATATAATAGAGAGGCATGTCAGTTCTACATCTAACCTTTGGTTTCTGGACCCATGAGCTCAGCATGTGCTTTTAACAAGAACCCATGAGTTCAGTGTGTGCTCTTTTATTTTTTTTTTCATTTATTTTTGGCTGTGTCGGGTCCTAGCTGCAGCACGCGGGATCTTCGTTGAGGCATGCAGGATCTTTTGTTGCAGCACGCGGGGTCTTCGTTGTAGGCACGGGCTTCTCTCTAGTTGAGGCGTGCAGGTGTTCTATTCTCTAGTTGTGGCGCACAGGCTCCAGGGCACACGAGCTCAGTAGTTGTGGCGTGCAGGCCTAGTTGCCCCGTGGCATGTGGCATCTTAGTTCCCTGGCCAGGGATTGGACCCATGTCCCCTGCATTGTAAGGTGGATTCTTTACCACTGGACCACCAGGGAAGTCCCTCAGTGTGTACTCTTCACATGCAACTTACTGTTACTCAAAAGAAATAGTAAGTTGCTTGTTGAAAGCATATATTGTATCTTGTAGGATAGCACCACAAGCTTGAAAAAAACTACATATTCAATTAGCTCAGCTGTTTCTGGTTAATAGGGACAGGATAAGATCAGTGAATCCCATGATTTTTAGCCAGTTGTCTCATTTATTTCTTCATAAAATAAGTTTCTTAGGCAGAACTGTTGTGTGAGACACTGTGATGGTGAATAAGTCATTCAGTTATTCTGTGGATGGTGATACTGGCAGATTTACTGTCAGCAAGGTAAGCAATTCCGTGTCTAGAATAAGCAAACCTTGAAGTGGTGAAACACATTCTCCCCTTTGTAAAGGAAAACTGTTTTCCCCTCAAGTGGCGGAATGGTCACCACTGAGTGTGGTGCTGAAGGTCTCAGCATTTGTCTGTTCTTTGAAGACTGGGAATCAGTAATGATGGTAACCAGTTCACCTTTGGTGAGGGAAAGTCCATGGAGTTAAGTTTATAGTAGATAATTTCTCTGTCTCTCACTAAAGGCACGTTGTTCTTGAGCCTATAAATAAGCACAGGGGAAGGAGCCTTAACAGGCATCACACAATATGGCATTTGGTCAACCTTGACAATTGAGAGCAACCTCTACATTTGAAACATTTGGGGGAACATTAATATAAGGTACAAATCTCCTCATCTTCTGTGGCTATTCGAAGTCCATCTTTTGTTTTCAAATTTTTATTGGGGTATAGTTGCTTTACAATGTTGTGTTAGTTTCTGCTGTACAGCAAAGTGAATCAGTTATACATATACATATATCCCCTCTTTTTTAGATTTCTTTCCCATTTAGGTCACCACAGAGCACTGAGTAGAGTTCCCTGTGCTATACAGTAGGTTCTCATTAGTCATCTGTTTTATACATAGTAGTGTATATATGTCACTCCCTATCTCCCCATTCATCCCACCCCCCCTTCCCCCCTTGATATCCAGATGTTCTCTACATCTGTGTCTCGAAGTCCATCTTCATGCCATTTCATCAGAACTTCTTGTCATCAATATTCCAGTTTTGTTGTTGCTTCAACCTGTATGTCTTTTTGCCCCTTTGTGTGTCTCTGTTGGTTCTCATATTTTTAAACTCCCTAAGCATCTCTGTGTTTTAACTGGTGAGTTTAACTTGCTAACAATTATTATATTTATTGTTACACTAAGATTTAGTTATGCCAGTCACATTTTCATTTAATAATATTGACTTTATTATATATTTCTTCATTTCTGTTTTCTATCAGATAAATCAACTTATATGCTGCTGGTTTAAAAGTTGCATATTATATTTTAGTTCTTATAGTAGTAGCTTATAACTTAAAACCCATAAGTGTGTTTTTTGATTTCTTAGAGTTATCCATATCTTTATCTTCCTCCTAATAAGGCAAGTCCTTAGCGAGGCCTCATTTATTTTGGTCTATATATTCCTTCCACGTGAGTTTTTAGAAGAGCTCCTTGATCTGGTCTTCTAACACAGTAATTACATATCTATTTACCTCATTTAATGCATTCTTTATTTCAATCACTAAGTTTCTCAGATCTGATGTTTTCACATAGTTCTTTTTTTATGATTTTTTTTGTTTCATAATACTAAGTTTTTTCTTCTCTTCTTTGTGTATATTTGGCTTACTTATTTTAAAAGTTTGGTCTGTCAGTTCTAAAACTCTTTGAGTGAGTTCATGACATACATTAGCAATGTTTTTCCACACTTGGCTCCCATCTTTTTCCAGATGTCCAGAAATTCACATTTCTCCCACACCCTTAAAGGTAGACACAGCCATATGTTTTGTGCTGGGCAATGAAATGAGTGGAAGGTACATGTGTCTGTTTCAGGATGACCGCCAGTACTTCATTTTCCAGTCCTCCTTTTCTCTTCTTTGGTGACCAAGATGCCCTGTGTTTCAAATGGTGCAGATGGAAGATGCATTCATCAGCCTAGGTCTGTGAGTGAGAGGAGCAGAGCCCCCCTCCCCACAAACACAGGCTTATCATGTAACATGAGTGGCCAACAGTATTTATTGTTTCTGCATGACTGAGATTTTTGCAGTTTTTGTTATCACAGCAAAACCTTTCCCATTCTGACTGATACAGGCATTATCTCTCTTTAGTATTGTAATTATATTGGCCTTTGAGCTTATGATCTTCAGGGGCATGAGAGAACAGATATTCTATTTGGTATTATATACTGAAGAAAAGCCCATTTATTTTTTATTTTTTTAAATTTATTTTTATTGAAGTATAGTTGATTTACAATATTAGTTTCAGGTGTACAACATGGTGATTCAATATTTTTATAGATTATATTCCATTTAAAGTTATTACAAAATAATGGCTCTAGTTCCCTGTGCTATACAATATATCCTGGCTGCCCATTTATTTTGTACATAGTTATTTGTATCTCTTAATCTCATACCCCTATCTTGCCCAAAAGCCAATTTAAACAGACGAAAGGGAATGAAACCCATTGGAGAGAGCCTGACCCCTCAGCACTCCCATTGTCAACTTTAATTGCTATCACTCCTTCAGAAAATTACTGTGGTGAGATTATGCCCTTGAGGGGATAAACCCTCAAGGTAAAGAAACAATGGCTGGTATATCTCTCCATCTGTTTGTATCATCATTAATTTCTTTCATCAGTGTCTTATAGTTTTCTGCATACATGTCTTTTGTCTGGAGAGATATACCATGTTCTTGGATTGGAAGAATCAACATTGTGAAAATAACTATACTACCCAAAGCAATCTACAGATTCAATGCAATCCCTATCAAACTACCACTGGCATTTTTCACAGAACTAGAACAAAAAATTTCACAATTTGTATGGAAACACAAAAGACCCCGAATAGCCAAAGCAGTCTTGAGAAAGAAAAATGGAGCTGGAGGAATCAGGCTCCTGGATTTCAGACTATACTACAAAGCTACAGTCATCAGGACAGTATGGTACTGGCACAAAAACAGAAATGTAGATCAATGGAACAGGATAGAAAGCCCAGAGATAAACCCATGCACATATGGTCACCTTATCTTTGATAAAGGGGGCAAGAATATACAGTGGAGAAAAGACAGCCTCTTCAATAAGTGGTGCTGGGAAAACTGGACAGTTACATGTAAAAGAATGAAATTAGAACACTCCCTAATACCATACACAAAAATAAACTCAAAATGGATTAAAGACCTAAATGTAAGGCCAGATACTATAAAACTCTTAGAGGAAAACATAGGCAGAACACTCTATGACATAAATCACAACAAGATCCTTTTTGACCCACCTCCTAGAGAAATGGAAATAAAAACAAAAATAAACAAATGGGACCTAATGAAACTTCAAAGCTTTTGCACAGCAAAGGAAACCATAAACAAGATGAAAAGACAACCCTCAGAATGGGAGAAAATATTTGCAAATGAAGCTATGGACAAAGGATTAATCTCCAAAATATACAAGCAGCTCATGCAGCTCAATATCAAAAAAACAAACAACCCAATCCAAAAATGGGCAGAAGACCTAAATAGACATTTCTCCAAAGAAGATACACAGATTGCCAACAAACACATGAAAGAATGCTCAACATCATTAATCATTAGAGAAATGCAAATCAAAACTATAATGAGATACCATGTCACACTGGTCAGAATGGCCATCATCAAAAAATCTAGAAACAATAAATGCTGGAGAGGGTGTGGAGAAAAGGGAACCCTCTTGCACTGTTGGTGGGAACGTAAATTGATACAGCCACTATGGAGAACAGTATGGAGGTTCCTGAAGAAACTAAAAATAGAATTACCATATGATCCAGCAATCCCACTACTGGGCATATACCCAGAGAACACCATAATTCAAAAAGAGTCACGTACCACAATGTTCATTGCAGCTCTATTTACAATAGCCAGGACATGGAAGCAATCTAAGTGTCCATCGAGAGATGAATGGATAAAGAAGATGTGGCCCATATATACAGTGGAATATCACTCAGCCATAAAAAGAAACGAAATTGAGTTATTTGTAGTGAGGTGGATGGCCCTAGAGTCTGTCATACAGAGTGAAGTAAGTCAGAAAGAGAAAAACAAATACTGTATGTTAACACATACATATGGAATCTAAAAAAAAAAAAAAGGTTCTGAAGAACCTAGGGGCAGGACAGGAATAAAGACGCAGGCATAGAGAATGGACTTGAGGACACGGGGAAGGGCAGGGGTACGCTGGGACGAAGTGAGAGAGTGGCATGGACATATATACACTACCAAATATAAAACCGATAGCTAGTGGGAAGCAGCCGCACAGCACAGGGAGATCAGCTCGGTGCTTTGTGACCACCTAGAGGGGTGGGATAGGGAGGGTGGGAGGGAGACACAAGAGGGGAGAGATATGGGGATATATGTATATGTATAGCTGATTCACTTTGTTATAAAGCAGAAACCTACACACCACTGTAAAGCAATTATACTCCAATAAAGATGTTAAAAAAAAAAAAAGAAGAAACAATGGCTCCAAGCAGTCTCAAAGTTTTAGATTTGTTTGGAGAATAATGTAGGGAGTGACTGCCCAAGGGCAGCCGGTCAGTTTCCATCAGCTCTCATCAAATCTTCGCATGAGCAGAGCATTTGTGAGGCACTGATATAATCAGGGCTCCAGTTCTAGTGATCTAGGTCATTCCTATCAATTTATTCAGTGAATGGTGAGGCAATGACAAAAAGTTCTATTGAGGAAAAGACATGCCTGTGAGCTATTTAAATTTTGACCCCAAATGAACAGTTTTTAGAACATTTTGAGGAAATGAGCTGCATATCTTATATGTGGCACTTTACACAAGGATAATAATGTCTTTAAAGTTGTTGTTATATAAATTTTGTCTTCTTATAGTTTACCATGAGACATCAAAAGGTCACAGCTACTGTGACATCAAAAGGTCACAGCTACTGAAAGTGGTGTCATAGAACTGATAACAATCATGTTTTATAGAAGTTGATCTCTTACAGTCTACTATATTGTTGCTGTTTTATATAGAACCCCATATAGTCAACGTATGGGGTTTATATAGAACCCCATATAGACGATGGTTCAGTGGACATTTCTGAGTACAAGCATAAATTTTGAAATGAATAATTTGTATCTGCTCCATTGTTGTAGTCAATATCACACCAGAAATTTAGTGCTTTAAAAGCCTGTTAAACGATGAAATGATTCCACAAACCAAAAAGAGTTGGAATAAAACACTGCACCCATCCCTAAGTGTATTTTATATTGTAATATAGGCAACACTTGTAGAGTGTGAATACACTAGTTTGTTTTTCTTAGAATATTTGTCAAGATTTCCCTTAGCGCCTACATTAGTTGGGACTTAATTTAGTCTTACGTTAGTAGATTGGTGGCATCAGTGGCCCTAATTCTTTACCCTTCGTGTATCCCTTCCCTCTGTCATATATCATTGTAGTGCCTTCCCAAACTGACTCTGCACCACGATGGGACTTGCTTTAGTCAGCGGAGCATTAACGAGCATGATTTAAGCAGAAGCTTGCAGATAGTTTGCCTTGTGGGTCCTTCCTGCTCTTACACATTTGCCACCTATCATGGCGGTAGGTAACTGACACAGTTAGTAAAAGATATTTAGCTCAGTATTTGAGAATACCAAAGAAAGATCATTCCTGATGAAGAAATGGTAACTATTCAGTGGAGAAAATGAGCCTTCACATAATGATCAAAATTAACATCAGTAATAAGGGACAAATGAATACATGTGCCTCTGGATAGGACACCCTGAGAATATTTAATGTGTGGTGATGTTTCCATAGAGAGATAACACAGTTTAGGACATATTTTGTGAATGTGTTTGCTGAGATTTAAGAAATGTTGACATACAAGTCAAAGAAGATGATGGGAATATATTTTTAGGAATTTGTTTTCCCTGAGCTATCATAGCGCTTTGTGTCTTCTTCTGTAGCACACATTGGTCCTTGTCTCTTGTTCCTCCATTACAGTCGGTTCTCCATTAAGGGAGAACCACTTGGAGTCTATTTATTCTCACCACCTCTTCAAATGCCTTCAATAGAACCTGCAGCCTAATTCACTTAGTAAATATCTATTAAGATAATAACTTGGTAAATGTTTATTAAGGAAGATAATAAATGAATTAACAAAATGAAACTTAAGAAAACTATCATCCAATAAAAGCACTTATTATGTGCCATACAGTCTTATAAACAAAGCATTTACATGAATTCTATCTTTTAATCCACTCAACAACTACACTAGGAGTATATATTATCATCATTTTCGTTTCACAGATGAGGAAATTAAGGTCAAGAGCAGTTACAGAAGCTGCTAAGGTCACACAGTTGATAAGTGGTGATCTGTGTTCACAAGTGCTCTGCTACAAACTGATTTATGGTTCATCAGTTTGAAGTAATATCATAGTAAATGAAAGGAAGTGGTACGCACAGAGCAAATATGAATGGAGATTGATAGGGAGGGTCTGTCAGTGTATCTCCAGAATACGGAGAGAAGTTTTGATGAACAGGTTTTGATGCAGGACTGTAGTGTAACTGTCCCAACCTGGCTGTTAGGAACATTCAATGTCACCTAGCAGTGAATGGTTATTTGACATCCTGCAAAGGTGTATTTACAAACAGCATAGTTCAGAGACAAACGGTTAACCAGTTGCATTGCATGAAAGTTTTATTTCTCCTGGCAACTTATACTGTTATCTTACGAGTTTTGTTAACATACACGAGTCCTTTAAGCCGCTTAATTCTGTATCAGTTTAATAGAATTCATAACACCAAAACCCTGAAAAATAGTTCCAACCATGGTAAGGATGCCTGGTGTGAACTTACAAACAGAAGTCTGCTAACATTACCCTGTATCTCACGTTATCTGTCACAAGTTATGTCAGTGCTATTTAGCATTTTGGATGAGCAACAATTGTGAATCAATGCTCTTTCAAGGCTTCAGAATAAAATTTTTAATTTCTTTTTTACTTTCTTTACTGAACCTGGAAAGCATGAGTTGTTTAAAGAGTAGTAGCAGCAGTGATTAAACAGAACAGACTAGTACACTGCAGTAACAGTCTGCACACCTCACTAAACGTGCTTGTGCATCAGGGAATCAGTAGTCATGTTAACTTTTGTTAAATATGTGTGTGTGTGTGTGTGTGTGTGTGTGTGTGTGTGAAGTTTTAACCTGAAACCTGAATACTGTAGTAGAGCAAGCATTGCACTTTTAAAAAGGAAGATATTTATAGAAGAAGAAAATGGACTAATTAACATTCTCTAGCTTATAATGAATTAAGAATTAAAGAGAAAAATGCAGTCCTCTGAGAAAAAAATCCTTATTAGAGTTAAATTGTTTTCTTCTCAGTAAATGAGTAAATACAAAGAAAATTTTTTATTAGGTAAAGACATTTGACCGGAACACTTGAAGAGATGCACAAATCACTTTGGGCTCTTTGGCAACCCAAAATGGAAGCAACCAAGGCCCTTGAATTTAACGTATCTCTCAGAGAAAATTGGTTGGTCATATTTTAAACACAGAAGCTCATTCCTATGTTATGCTCCCTTGTAAATTTCTCTGGGGTAGAACCTGTGTCTTATTCTTCTCCCCCTTCCCCACTGTAGCTTGTAAAGTGCTCTACACAAAATAGCTATTCAATCCACATCTCTTGACTTCTCATTTGTCATGACTACAGGAAGATTACTATGGTCTATATTACATAAAAGACCTGGAGTCAATGATACTGTGAATCTTCATATTCCCATCGTTTCATAGCTAGCTTGAATCACATCATGAATTAATAAAGGCTTCTGAGTCTCTTACAGGAATAGATGTTAAACACTTTCTAATTAGAATAATATTCATAGAGTTCCCTTGCGAGTATGGTGTTGCCATAGATGTAAAACAGAATTCGTTGAAGAGATTCATAGTTCTTTGAGGACAATATTTTAACACAACATGCTTTAATTTACCAAAAAACAAAACTAATATATTTCCATAAATTATGCTTGAAAGATGCCTATTACAGTTACAAGTTCACTTTCAAAAATTCCTGAAAGAATGGCGCACTTCTTCTTTAAGCCTGCTCTCTATGACCCCTGCTTCTTGTATTCTGCTTAAATTAATATTCTGGAGGTGGGATAGTGGACTCAGGGGAAGTACGAAGCGTCTCTGTCAATCAAAGAGCAACCTCAGACACCGAAATGAGTTACCACCTGTGCAGTCCCTGAGTGGCCGCAGCATATAGGCGGAGCAGGTTCCCCACCTCCTTCCCTCAAGGAGCCCTACTGCCTACTGGTTCTAGATTCTTAAATGTGCCTTGTGAGACAGTTGTGTTGGTATTAACGCTAGTATGTGAAACTTCAGTACATTTGGCATCGAATAAAGTTAATAAATGTCAATCAAATTGGTATCAAATAAATACTATTTAATAGTCAACATTGTGTGCCTCAAGAAAGCCAGCATCCTTTCTAAGTCGTTCTCTACTCCTCTCAGCACCCTGCATCCTCTAATCTTATCCATGGCCTCTACCGCAGGTTACATAACAGCACGTGGCTATTGTGTTTGCATTTAACGTGCTTCTTCTCTAGGCTACATTTTTTTAAATTAATTAATCAGATATGGTTCTTTCTTTTTAAAACTTAGGCTCCAAACCCTCTCCAGTCTCCCATCCAATTTCTGCTTTGAGAGCTTTGTAAATGACTCATTTCTGCACCTCACTTCATCCTCCTTCTTCTGTCTGGAATGCCTTCCTCTCTTGCCTTTCTTATCATCTCTGTTGGACTCCTGCCCATTTAGTAAGACACTGCAACTCCCTTAGCAAGGACATTGTTCTCTCTCCCTTATCAAGCTGCACCCTCTACAGAATATGCTCTTTCCTTCCTTAGATGTCCTCAAAGCACTGCAAACATCCTGAATCGAATTTTCCGTAATCAGTCTTGTACTAGAGCCCTGTTTGTGCTTGTCTAAGTTTTTTTTAACCTTCATATAGAAAGAGATTGAGTTCTGATTATCTATAAACTCCCTAGAGAAATTTGGTGTCCTACACTCATTTTCAAAATAGAACTTGTTGAATTGAATTGCTCTGTCCAACCTAGGATTTGGATGCATTTTATCTAGCCTATGAAGCTCCACAAGGGCATAGACCTTAAGGTACTGTCTTTTGAAGAATTACGGTTTAGAGTGAAGAGGAAAGGCTCTGGGCTGAGATATACCTTAGGATGGAATTCTACTGCATTTTTTGATAGCGCTGTGATCTTTGGCAAGTTCTTTAGCCACTATAAAACCCCCTTCACATTATATTCGACGTCGAGCTGTCTTGAGGATTAAATGAAATAATGCAAGTAAAGTAGCACTACTACCACCGATGAAGTTATTGTCACTAGGTAGTTGGTAGTCATTATCACTGAACTGATTAGCACTTTAAATATTTCTCAACAGTTCTACAAGGTAAATGATGTGTTTCTATTTTATATATTCTAATCAATGTATATGGCATTAATTTGGCTAATAGTGTATTGAGGAAAGCTTATTGCTAAATGTTATAGGGCTAGGTTATGTAAGTGAAAATGTGAAAGTGACATCTGAAAGGTGGTTAGACAAACTAAAATCAAGAAAAAAAGAGGCCTCAGGCTGCATTGTGTGTTTTGCTCACACTTTGATAAGGATTTTAAAATACTGTTATGTAATTCACAGATACTTACTCATGCAATCTCCTAGCAGTCTGCTAAGGACTTTGGGTTACCAGAGTGAATACGATACAGTGTCTGACCTTCCGAAGCACACAGTTCCTGTGTAATTTGCTGCCTGCTACTGTTCAAATTCTTTAGTCCACTTCTAGAGATAGCCATTAAAAGGTGGTGTGCGTAACATAAAGGTGGCTAGATTGCAGAACTAGAATTAGCAAATTGAAATAAAAGTTTTTGCTAAGTTTATGGATCTCATACATTTTAGTGAGTCAGGGGCAAAAGAGGGAAGAAGTAAATTTTTCTTTTTTTTTTTTTCTCGTTCTCTGAGACGAGACCATTTGTGATGGTATGTGAATGGAAGCCACAGATGAAATTACCCAGAAACACACAATGCAACTTGCTTCTATTCACAGCTAGAAACAATTGTGTTCACAGCTCTGTCTCTCTGAACATTTGCTGAATTATATAAATGAGACAGCTGCAGTGCACTGGCCTACAAGACAATGGATACAGAGAAGGCAGGCAGGGATAGAGACAATCAAGGCAATTAAAGGAAGGTCAAAGATTTGTATCCAAAAAAGGGAGCAACAAGCTTTTGCCTAAAAATAGTGGGAACCTCCTATTAGTATCTATGTCTACCATATAATTTCTAGAAAATATCCTATAATCAAAGTCAAGGAGCATTCAGAACTGGGAAAGACTTGAGTAATGGGAGACTAGAAACATGCAAGAAATATGAAAAGAATGGAAATATAAATAGTGAAAGAACCAGGGACACATTGCACTGTTGTTTCAGAGTCGATAGATTTTTGCATCTTTAACACCTGCTCTCAAATCTCACTGGATTTACCCCAATCCTTTCTTCATCCTGACCCTAATAGTTCTTCTTGGCTTCATTCCTTTTCATGTTGCCTGCTTTCCTGCATTTCTATGAAAATTTACTAGGTCATCATTTATCTCTAGGAAAAACATTCAAATGATAGTTTTCAATGGTTTAAAACCAAAGGATCTTGCAAATATAAAGACAACTTATAACTAGTTATTTTGAACATGATCATGAATAAAAATAATGTTAGACATATACCTTCAGTTTGTCTAACAGAGATAGCAAAATTCTTAAGAATAAATTCCACGCATTTCATATTGTTCTATCTCCAGTGTTAATTCATGGTAACACTCAATAATCTTTAGTGAACCAATTTTAAATGCTGAGAAAGAAAGGAAAGAAAAAACTGAGTATTTGTAGAACTCTTTTTTAATCACCATTCAGTAGACAAAAAGTTTGGGGGGATGTTCTACAAATTTCATAAAGTAAAAAGTTATCATTATTTATATTTTCATTGAATTATGCAGTAACATGGATTTAGAGTGATAGGATTTAGGACTGTCTGACTAATCTTACACAAGTCACTTAACTCTTTATAGTAGATTATTCATACATGAATTAGAGATACATTTTTATAATGTAGGTTATAGCTTTGTTATGAGGTTAAAATAAGCTCATATTGTAAAAATGTTTACAGATTGAAAAGTACACCAAAGAGTCATTCTTTCAGCAAATAATTTTGAGAACTGTTCTGTTTTGGGGACCATCAATTTATAGAATGCATTTTGAAGCAATGAGACTGGATGAGACCACCAGAAGAGTAAAGAGTCAGTAAAGGAAAACAATCAGAAATCCAAGGACTGAGCATGGTGACGTTTGAATATTTAGAATAGATGATGAGAAATCTGCGAAGGCAGACCAATAGAAGAAAACTCAGCAGAGTATGATGTTCTAGAAGCCAAGTGAAGATAGTCCTTTGAGACAGGATAAATGTTATCAAACCCAAGTTCATGTGCCCGATGCACAGTGAGGCCAAACAAAACTAATGTCGGAGTTTGGAACAGAAAGGGTTTATTGCAAGGAGAACGGGCCTCTCACGCTCAAAAGACTGAACTCCCTGACGGTTTTCAGGGAAGCGTTTTTAAAGGCCACATTTGGGGGTGAGGGCTGTAGGATGCATGACTTTCTTCTGATTGGTTGGTGGTGAGGTAACAGGGTGATGTTTCTGGAATCTCAGTCATCAGACTTCTGGTTCCAATCAGTCTGGGGTCTACATGCTTGTGGGCAGCATGTAGTCACCATCCTACACCTGCATGGGGGCCTTCTTAGTTCCTGTAGAAGAACTCAAAGATTTGTATCAGATTGTTATGTTATAGCCCTTGAGGAGGAAGTAGGACTCTGCTTTACAGCTGAACTGTTGTTTCTTGACTGCCTTTCCTTTGTTTCTGCATCCCCTCACTTGCCCAATCAGTAACTATTTGAATCTGCCCTTTGGAACTCAGGGAAGCTCTAGGAGGCTGAAACCTTTTTCCTACAAACCAGAATCTGGGGACATGGGAAGGCTTTTGTACCCAGGAGGGCCCTGCAGGGTCTTGCTGGGTTTTGTAAGGTGTACTGTTTAGACACATCATATGCTGATAAATCAAGTAAGATGATGGAGGAAAACTGACTATTGGATTACAGCATGGGTGTTATGGTGACCATGAAAAGAGCAGTCTAGTGGAGAGAAAGGAGGAAAATCAATTGGAATTTAATCCAGAAAGGAGAAGAGTTGGAGAAACAAAACACCCTAACCCCATAACCCTTTCATGAAGTTTTATTTCAGGGATGGGAGTGGGTGGGAGATGCAGTGGGACAAAGGCTGAAGGGACTGTGGCATCTTTTTAGATGAAAGATACTGCAGTGTGTGTTTATGTTGATAGCAGTGACCCAGCAGGGAAAGAAAATTTGATGATGCATAGAGAGAAAAGCGTGAATAGCTGAAGTGATGACCTTACGTGGGAGATGCATTACAGTCTAAAAGCGCAAAGATTGGCTCTGGATAGGAACAAAGATCTTTATCACGGTTACAAGAGAATTGGCATAAGATACAGACAGTAGGCGTGGTCCGACAACAGAGCATAAGGAAGTGTTCTTCTGATTGAGTGTTTTCACTGTGAAATAAGAATCCCAGTCATCAACTTCCATAGCTCCTGCTATGCTTCAGGCACTATTCTAAGGGCTATATTTTTATTAGCTTTTAAAAATTCTGTTAAAAACCTTTTGAGGTGAGTAGTATTATTATTCTCGGTTTACAGATGAGAAAACCAAGACAGAGAGTTAAGTGACTTGCCTGAAGTCACACAGCTGGTCAGTGACAGCCAATTAGGAAAAGGGAGGTGATGGACGTGAAAAGCATAAGAGGATTGCAAGGTACACTGAGGACCTCTGTGAGGTTAGAGATTGTGAAATTAGAGGCATGGGTGTAATTTACTGTGACAGAGAGAAAACTAAGTTCAATCACGGACCAACCACTTACTATATGTTTCACACTGGGTATAAAGCTTAATTTCAGTTTCTTCATTTGTAAAAACATAGATAAGGATTAAAAGTAACAACATATGTTAACTGAGTAGGTTCTCAATTCGTAGAATTTTTTGTCTATCCTTTCAATTCAGACAACCTTGCCCTTGCCAATTATGTCTTGACTTTTATTGGCCAAAAGCCCAAAACTTGCTGTATTCCTGAGGTTAAGGCTTTTTCTTTTGGCATACATTTCAGGACTGGCATTTTGTTTTCAAGACTTTTCCGCAAATAGCTCTTCAGGGTAAATCAGTTCTCAGGCCCCCCAGTGAACTAGGGGCCACAAAATTGCGACTGGATGTAACTTTAAGCCTGCCGAGCGGCTGACATAATTTTAAAGGAGTTTTAACTCCTGGTCCCAGCACTCTGCAGAAGCACTGTGCATGAGTGACATTCCTCAGACGTGCAGAATGTGGTTCTCTGCCTCTTCCCCTCACGTGAGAAGCTCTTGCTCTGAGCCAGTTCATTCACACTTGGTGGAGTTTCCAAGTCTCCTTGAGGAATGAGCACAATTCATTTCCTAGTTTATTGATTGTTTTTAACAACCTTGTGAGGTTGAGGTGAGCATTATTACTATTCTCAGTTTATAGATGTGTAGTAATATAATATAAAATCCATAGTAATAGAGGTTATTATTATTGTCCTAAGGTTTGAAGCGGTACAGCAGTGCTGGCTTCATTCAAATCAGGAAACACAGAGCCAGCAGCCAAGTTTGTTATAAAAATGATAATAGAAAAGAAATCCCAACAACCGTTAATTAACATTTTGGCAACTCTTAAAGTGATTCTGGGAAAAGAGTGTTTGTGTTATGCTACTGAAAAATAAAGATGAGTAAAAGCAAAAACATAAAATCTTTAACCTCTGGCTCATTTGGAATGGAAACAGCTAACTTATTCAACCTGACATTTAATCCTTCTTTATATAATTAAAGGTTAATTTCTTAAATTATTTATGGAATTACAGAGTCATCTATCATTTGGCAGTGAAGCTATCTAGAATTTGATTTTAGTCACCTTAATTCAAAACTCATCCTTTAATTATTAATTCTTCCACACATACTATCAAATCATTCAAGTAACTATTGATTTTAAAGATACATTTAATGTGCAACATTGATGAAAATGTAAAGTATATCTGTCACTTAATTTTCCACACTGTATTAGAAATAATACTGACACAGGTGTAGAAAGTAGATGATATTTAAGAACTCATTTCTTACCCAAAAGCATAGAAGTCAAGTGTGGAAACAAACATCCGAGTTTGAAATCCAGCTCTGACACTTACATGCTCTGTGACTTCAAGCAAGTGACTTTCTTCTCTGTGCCTCAGTTTTCTAATCTGTAAAATGAGAAAAAATAATTACTCCTACTTCAGAGAATCACTGAAAGGATTAAAAGAGGTAGTACCTCTAAAGCACTTAAAACACTCCCAGCCCATAGTAAGTACTTAATAAGAATTAGCTGGGTTTAAAAAATTATTATTATTGTTATTTAATTATTACTATTTGATTATGTATCCCCATTACCTACCACATTCTCATATGTTTGATGACTGTGAATCAAATGTGGAAGAGAATCATGATGGTAGAAAGGTGCTAATATTAGCCAGATCACCCAGAACCCCTAGTGTAAAAGGGGTACATTGATGTTGGAGGGACACACCAGGATTCATAGCTAACTTGTGTCTCTTTGGGGCAAATCATCAATGATGTAGCACCAAGTTTGTCCTTGGGTACCCTTTCCTAGGTTACCCTCCCTGCCTCACAGCATCCTGTGGACTAAGTGTGTGTGTTGGGGGGAGGGCAGTTGAGAGGGGTGGCCCTAAAAACCACTCGAGAGATTGTAGACAGTCAGGGCTAAGCTTATATTCAAGAAAAAACACCATTTTGTGCTGTTTATGATAAAATATAGAATTACAGCATTATCAATAATATTGTATTATTTTTTAAAAACAGAATAGATTGCAAAATGTAGTATAAATATGAAAGAGTGAATTAAACATGTATTAGTGCAGTTTAACAAACAAAATGACCGCCCATGTAAACACCACCCGGGTCAAGAAATAGAACACTGCCATTGCCCCAGAAGCACCGGCACCCCACACCCTGCCAAACCACAGCACCATCACTGCCCTATAAGGTGGACCATTATCCCCCCGTTGGTCTTGATCATTTCATATGTTTTTTGTGTGGTTTTAACAATTAGGTATGCACTGCTTATCAATATACATTAGTTTTGCCTATTTTGAACTATGAATGACTCATACCATTTGTTTTGTTTCTTGATTATTTTGTTCAACATTATGTTTATTTTCATCCAGGTTGGTTGGTTAGTTTGTTGGTTTGTTGATCGTTGGATTTTTTTTAGGGAAAAAGCTAGAGTGTACAAAGCTGATGGAAATTTTATTACATATGCAGCTTGGTGCATATAAGTGAGATTTTCTCTAGTGTAAACAAACAGGGATGGAGTTGTTATGCCATAGAATGTGCCTGTATTTGACTTTATTAGATAATGCCAAATAATTTTCCAAAGTAATTTTACCATATATCAACAATGTTGGGTAATTTCATTGGTCCACATACTCAACAGCATGATGTGTTTTAGACTTTGCAGTTTTACATGATCTCTTGAGATATTTATGGTTTCTTGCTGTGTTTTTAATCTATATTTATTAATCGTAAGTTAACAACTATTTTGATTGCCTTTTGGTGAAATGTCCACTCAATTATTTTGCTTAATTTTTGTTTTGTGTTGCCTGGTCATTTTTTTAAAAATTGGTTTTTAAGAGTTCTTTGTATGGTTTGGAAACTAGTTCTTTTTCAAGTACATGTGTTGCAAATATCATCTTGCACTCAGTAACTCATTTATTTTGCTCTATTAATGCTGTCTTCTGATAAAGAGAAGTTGTTAAATTTAAGGTGGTTGACTTTGTCAAGCCATCATTTTATGGTTTATTCTCCTTATGTTCTGTTCTAGATAAGAAATCCACAATGTCATAAAAGTATTTTCTAATATTGACTTATAAAATATTTATAATTTTGGTTATAGCATTTTTCCCTTTGTACTGGTTGTTTTTCAGAATTTATAATGAACAACTTCAATTGTAGAGCAAAACTGAAATAATTTTACAATGAACACCTCTATATCTTCCACTTAGATCCTGTATGAACGTATTATTATACATGTTTTATCAAGTACCCATCCATCCAACTATTTATCCCTACGATCTATTAATCACCCTCTTTCTTGATACATTTCAAAGTAAATTATAGACAGCCAAAGGCCTCCTCATAGCATTTATATTACTAACTAGTGTTCAATATTAGTTTTTTTCTTAGAAGGGAAATTTACTTAAGTGAAATGAATAAGTCTGATATGTTCATTCACTGAATTTTGAAAAACAGATACACTTCCGAAAGTCAAACTTCTATCAAGACGTAAAATATTACCAGGTCCTCAGAAAGTATCATATTCCTTTCCTGTCAATCTCATGCCTAAAAAAATACTGCTCTGATATTTTCACTATAGATTAGTTTTGCCAGTTCTAGAACTTTATGTAAATGGAATTAAATAATATGAATATGTATCATTCAGCAAATCATTTTTTGAGATTCATTTACATTGTTCTGTGCATCAGTAGTTGTTCCTACCACTGCTAAATAGCATCCTGTCCTGTGAATATGCCACAGTCTACTGTTTCCAGCACTCTTCAACCTTTTGTGTAGCTCTAGATTGCATATGAGACCATTTTTCTACTGCCTACAGGACCTACTTAACATTTTATGTAGTACAGGTCTGCTGGCAAAGGCTTTCACCTTCATGTTTGGAAGATATTCTTTCCGGTTATAGAATTCTAGGTCAATTTTTTTTTCAGTACTTCAAGGATTCTGTTATTTGCTTTTCTGGGTTTCATAGTTTCTGACAAGTCTCTTATAACTGTTATCATTGTTCCTCTGTATGTAATGTCTTTTTTTCCTCTGCCTATTTTATGATTTTTTTTCTTTATCATGTGTTTTGAATGACAGGTTATTATGTGACTTGGTGTAGTTTTCTTTATATTTCTCTTCCTGGGCCTTTCCAAGCATTTTGGATCTGTACATTTATAGGTTCATCAAATTTGCAAAATTTTGGCCAGTATTTCTTCAAATATCTCTCAGGCCTCCTCTCTTTTTTCTGGAACTCCCCAATTACATTCATACCTTCCTTGTCTTCTTACCACACTTTCATATTCTCCAATATCTTTTGTTTCCCTGTACTACATTCATTATCATTTATCTGATCCATTTTCTACTTTACCACTTTTCGTTTCAGTGGATTCTATTCAGCAATTAATTCTTCTACTGATCATTGAATTTCAGATTGTTTTACATTTCTATTTTAATTTACAGAAGTTCTACTCTTTCAAATACTAAAGTTTTTAAAAGTTTCTATTCTACAGATATACTCAAGCTTTTATTTTTCCCACTATACATAATAAACTAGTTGTTGCATAATCTATTATAAGTCCAATATCTAGAGTTCTTATAAGTCTAAATGTTCTTTTTTATTGTTTCTACAAGTTTTCCCTCACTGTGTCTTCTTAGTTACTTCTCACCTTGATTTTTTTTTCTTTTTTCTCCTTACTCTCCTTCAAAAATATATAGGTGGGGATTTATCTAGTCTAGGATGATGAACTCCTCTTTTATTATAGATTTGAATTTCATTCTGCCAGGCTCTTGGAGGCACTACTAGTCTAGAACCACTTAAAGCAAGTTCACATGCAAAGTTGCTTGGACCATAGAGAGATACTGTGTACACAAGATGTAAACTCACATCAGAACTGGATCTTGATCACAAGGACTCAGGATCAAGTTTTTCCCTTTCCTTTTTCACTCTGCTCACATAGAATGAAGGTATAGTAAATAGCATTGATGTCCTGACCACAGCTCACCAAAACTCATCATTTCCATTCACAACAGTGCCCTCTTACTGCAAGGAAGAAATTCCTTCTCTGACCATGGGAAAGTGCTGGTATATCTTCCAGATGATGCAGAGGACATGGCAATTGACAACCCTAAAAACAATCCTCAATCAATGATATATGGAAGTTGGTGGAAAATACCTGTTTCCTTGTCTCTCTGAGGAAGTTCTGCACAGCCTCCCAGGGCTCCCCAGTCAGGTTGAGCCACAGCTTAACACAACCCATATTGACCCTCTTCCCTTCCCTGGCTCATATCCCTGTGCTCTGGGAGAACTTCCTGCCAGTTTGGTTTCCCAGGAAACAAACTCTGGGGCTCTGAGATTTTATATAAAGGAGGCTCATTCAAGAGTACTTTCAGGGAATTCCCTGGCAGTACAGGGGTTAGGATGTGGTGCTTTCACTGCCGGCGGCCCAGATTCAAACCCTGGTCAGGGAACTAAAATCTCGCAAGCCACGCGGCATGGCCAAAAAAAAAGAAAAAGAGAGAGAGAGAGGGAGTACTTTCACCATATGTGAAGACAGATCAAGCAAGATTGGGCAGAGAGAAAAGTTGAACCTTAATGCAATTGCCCCAGAGACCCCAAATGACCCCAAAAGGAGCTCTGGAATTGGAACAGCCTTCAGAGATTTCCCACTCTGAGACAAAGATGGCAGACAGCAGTCACTGAATGTGGGCTGCTGCCAGGGAGGGGATGACCTGCATGAGACGCTGTCTTCAGCTGAGGGCAGGTTCTGAAGAGGGACTCACCCTAGGGCCAGCTGCGGCCCACATTCATAGGTGTAGTGGGATGAGTGTGTCATTTCCGAAGGAGGGATAGAGGCTGAATGATACAGCATCCACTGCACCTGCCAGTAAACTGCTGGTACTCAACTCTGACTCTAACCTCTGTGGAAACCCGACCTAAGACACAAAGCAACCGTTTCCTTACTGCTCCCTGTGGTGGATGGTATAGGGGTGGATCTAACTCATCTCTACTGAGATTCGTGTGGCGTGTTCTCTGTTCGATGCCTCTCTTTGAGCAGCCAAGGGCCCATGATCCCTGAGATCCACCAGTAACCTCAGAGCTAAAGTAGCTGTGGTTACCTGGTGCTCTGGTTATCTCTTTCTCTTTCAGTTCCTCTTAGAGGTTAGCCAAGGAGCTCATTGCTCTCTTGTCAGCAATTTGATATTTTTAAAGGGTTTTTAAGCATTTTCACTGAAGGCTTGATCTGAATATCCCAGTTTGACATTACCGGAAATGAGAATCTCTGATAAAATCTTAAATGAAGTATTTTTAGTAGTCAGTCAGTAGTAAAATGGGCCAGGCCATTTGGTACTGACAAATGCTACACACAATTCAATTCTTTCTAGCAGACCTCTACCAGCTTAAAAAAAAAAAAAAAAATGCGTTTTCTTGAGCCAGTGTCAAGAAAAGCAATGATTTCTACCCTTACCTCTTTATACCCCCAGGAAAGAATGATTAGGTGTCTGAGAAAAGGACCTGCAGGAACTGTGTAAAATCAAGCTGTGTGGTAGAGACCAGATAAGTCTTTGTGGGGATTACTGCAAAGCTTTAGAGTATATGACCTGTGTATTTTCTGCAGCCAATACCTCAGAAGCAAAGCCCTGGGCTGAAACTGAACAAATATAACTCAGGGTGTAAAAGTATGCTAATATCTTATTTTTTTTAATATTGTAACATATTTAAAAGACAATAACAAAAAGTTACATTACCAACCTTACTATCAGCTCTACTATAAATTTAATTAACAGTGTTACCTATTGTGTTGTGTAGTTCTGCATGCTTTGCAAGTACTCCCTTATTTTATGATTTCTAGTAGAGATCTGAACTGTTATCCTGCTGCCTGTGTATCTTTCTCTCTAAATTCTCTCAGTGTAGCATAAGCAAGTTACAAGTTCCAAGTACATGTTCACTGAGTTATAATATAGAGAAAATCCAATAATATTTAAATAAATAAATAAAATCCTGTAAAGATATAACTGCAAAAATGTTGAAAAGGATGGTATGAAAAACCAAGAAGAATTAAGAAGAAATTTTTGACAGCAGATAAGTGATTTTTCTGTTCAGCGTTTCCTAGCTTGGCATTGTTTTTCTGTTTTGCTTTAGATTTTAATGCCAATAAACCAGAACCAAAAATAAAATTAAATGGTTTAAAATCCTATTTGTGACTTGTTCCTCTCTGGTTTCCTTTGATTCTTTGATTTTATTTTATTTTTTTAAATTTGTTTATTTTCTTTATTTTTTTGGCTGCATCAGGTCTTAGTTGCGACACGCGGGATCTTCGTTGAGGCATACAGGATGTTTCGCTGCGGCACTCGGGCTTCTCTCTAGTTGTGGTGCGCGGGCTTCTCTCTAGCTGTGGTGTGCGGGGGTTTTTCTCTCTAGTTTTGGCGCATGGGCTCCAGAGTGCATAGGCTCTGTAATTTGCAGCATGCAGGCTCTCCTGTTGAGGCACTCGAGCTCTGTAGTTGTGGCGCATGGGCTTAGTTGCTCCGCGGCATGTGGGATCTTAGTTCCCCAACCAGGGATCGAACCTGTGTCCCCTGCACTGGAAGCCAGATTCTTTACCACTGGATCACCAGGGAAGTCCCGATTCTATGATTTTAATAACGTATTTGCTTTACTAGAACTGTAGGAAAACAGTTTCAGAGCAATGGGACTTTACCTTGATTATTTAAGTCAGTAGCAAGGAGTGCATTCTCTAAAGAGATCCATTTCAGGATGAACTTTTCAGAAATAAACCTATTATAGTAAGAGTAAAACCCGTGTGATGACGTATCATACGTAAAACAAATACTCCTCTTTCCCCGAGCCGTTGTAATCGTGTACCTAAGAGCCTTCTCCGTGAGTGCTCACTGTGTACTAGGTGAGCACTCCCCACTGCCTCACGCGATCCTGACGCTCATCCCCAGAGCTAGCAGCCAGTGCATATAGGCCTGAACTTGATAGAGGGTCCAGTGGACGGAGAGGGTTGAGAATTAGAAGAAAATGGCAGGAAGTTGTTGATACTGATTCATTCAGCTGTCAGTACCCTTCATTCCAAAGCTGTGTGTCAGAGAACAGGTGAGTTTCTCCAAGTGGCACTTCCCATACGCACACACACACACACACACACACACACACACAACCAGCATCTTCTGCACTGTGGTTTCGCAAAAGGGGCAGTGGGCTTTGCCTGACATCTCAAGGCTTCCCTGCCACCAGTTCCAGCCACACATCTAACTTGACTCTTGTGGCTAAAATTTCCTCCTCACTTAACAGCATCCAGTGGGTCCACAGGAAATGCATGTATTCTTGCCAAATGGTGAGAGTGCAGCCCCATCGAGATCCTTTTCTTCTCACTTTGCAGGCCTCCCCGAGTCACTGTATCCTCACATGGACCTCACTTCTAAGGGCAAACTTCAGGGCCTTCTGGAACATTCTCATCTTGCCCCATACCACCTCCACCCAGGACATCTCTGTGAGTATCTTCTTGAGATCTTGCCCTACTAATTTGAACCAGGGTGGGGAGCACACCCTCCATGCCCTGCTACAAAGAAGAGACAGAATGCCTTAGCATTGCCACTGCCTGACACTCTACTCCCATGATATTTCCCAAATTCTCTAGTCTTCTCTCCTTATAGGCGTATTGGGATGGGGGGGTTGAAGGTCATAGTAAACCCTAGAGAGGCTTCTAGGCTTCTGCTCAGCTTACTCTTTAGAATAAAAGAGGATTCATCTATCACCTATTGTTCTCAGATTTGCAACTTTTGCTGAAACTCCAAGGTAAAAGGAAAAGTAAGAATTATTATTCCATTTTATTCCCAAGAAAACTGATGCCCAAATGGTGACATAATATTTCAAGGTCACTTGATTATCAGCAGCTAATATTGTCTCTACTTAAACAAACTTCAGGCTTTCAGTCACATTAAATTTCAGTAAAAACAAACAAACACACAAACAAAAAAAAGGCTGGACACACACCAAGCATTTATAAATAAACATTTGTTGAAAGTTTGCATTGTTTTTGTTCTAAGTAGGCACGTACAAACTTCTTTCCAACCTGGATTTGGATATGACCCTTTAGTGACTTTTTAAAAGAAGAAGATCTTTATATGACCTATCTCAGAATTGAAAGATTTCTTTGATCGATAGTCTCCCATTAGAATTCCCTCCTCCCCAGGAGCTAGCCACCCTCCTCTATGATTTCTGTTGCTGGTATGGAATAACACAGCTCTACGAGCCCTTTGCCTCACAACCAAAGAACTAATTCAAATTCAGTGGGACACCCCAGATTGAAATCCTGAGCTCACCTGACCCAACTAATGATTGTTCTCTCCAGCAGCCTGTGAGCTCTGAAACTGCAGTGTCAGAGCCAGAGTCTGAACGACTTTCACCCGCGCTTCCACTCGTTCCATTTAACAGAAAGTGGCAGGACAAAACCCTCAGTAAATGAGGTTCTGAATTGCCATTGGTTCTAAGAATAAAGGGCAAGTTTATTGGTCTCTGGCTATACTAGACTAAACATGTTAAAAAAAAAAAAAAGGTAAAACCTTAATACAGAGACAGCCATCTTGGTGAATTGAATGAGGTCAATTGGACAAAAGTCAGGAAGGAGAAATGTGTAAGGAATATACCATAGCACAATTCAAACAGGGTCACCGGAATATTCATAATGGAGAAATCTCGGAGCAACTCTACCCCGTTCATACAGCAGTCAGAACGTTGGCTCTTCCCTCTGGTCCAAAGCTCTGCACTTCCTAGAGTTCTGGATACAGCAGATTCCTCAGCAGGCAACAGACCTAGATGCAGCAGGCAGCGTTTCCCTGCTAAGGAGCCATCAGAAGTAGCTTGTGAAAGCATGTCATAGTCATACACACATTGTCAAACGAACAACTTTTCTAAGGCAAATTTAGTCTTTAGCTTCTTTATTTCGAAAATAAAAAATTATTTGTGGGCTCTCTATGCCCCAGACTGTGAGCTCACACTTTGACAGAAACAAAGGTAAAGATATGCTTCCTTCCCTTAAACGTTTAAAGAGGGAGCAAGGATATAATGACAATATCATAATGTGTGCAACCCTTTTTGATGCTTTAAGGCAATTACTTTGTTGACATATTGACTTGAGGCAGTATTTCCCTTTCTCAGCAGTCATGAAAATATCTGAAGTCCAAGACTGCATATAGATATGGAAACCTTCTGGATAACTTATGTTTGTAAATCCCTTTCACCTTGACTAAACCCAGTAATATTTTCCCACCTTTCCAGTCCATGAAACCCAAAGCATCTTGATTCCTACTGGCCTGGCACTGATGCCACAATTCATAGAATTCTATAAGTTCGGTGAGGATAATTACCGTAATTTTCAGATTTAAGGTTGATATCGACATGATCCTGTTTGCTTTATGGGTGATCTCTTTCTCCTTTCTCAAAACAACTGCCATGTTTGTATTTATTTCTTGTCTAAGTCCATTTTTCACCAAATCAGTAAAATTTCTAGAGCAGAGAGAGATTCCTTGTTTTGACCAGATAACTTATTTTCCCCAAGTTCTTCCAGGAGATTCTCAGCTTGCTGAGTCACCCAGTACTAATACATTGCATATTATTGTCTTATAATGGTAGAACAGTGTTTAAATGTTGTGTATGTTATATCACGCCATTTTTATAACCCTCCTAGGGAAGTGTTTCTGCCCTTTTTGACAAATGAGAAAATAGAAACTCAGGTAAGGAATTGGGTATGCTCATAGAAGTGAATAATTAGTAAAGTTAACACAAAAATAATGCTCTCTGATGTTAAGTCTCATCTTGCAATGTAGCAGAAGTTAGAATGTGACCCACTGCCTGTGTCAACTCAGTTGATGATGGAACTCTAGGGAATGGTGAGTTAACCTTGAAGAAGGGAGTGAGGTTTTGATGGAAGGAGCTTGAGCACTGCATGGGGTGGAAGCAGAGAACGCAGCCCATGTCCTCCTCCAAAGTCTCCTTGTGTCAAACTTCATGGGCTTCTTTCTAAATGCTAGTGAGAATGGGGCTGCAACTCCAAACTGAGAGGCATGTTTCTCTCAGGAGACTTTGGGGTGTAGACCCCTGTAACAAGATGTCAACCCAGTTGCTGGTGAGGCAGCGTTCTTCCCACACAGCACAGCTCCATCCTTCTGCTGGTGATTCTGGAGAACGAGAATGTGCTGCTTTGACACTCCCCGAGTGTGATGCACCTGCAGTGGTGTTGGTAGTGGTAACAGTGGAAACAGGAACTGAGCCAAAGTGGGAGAGTCAATTGAGGATTACACATGGAACTTAATAAGACCATCTCATATGCATCCTTGAAACATGATTTAAGAGACTCACAAAAATAAATGCAGATATTGCACAGAGGTTGGAGATGCTGAAACTGCTGGTGCGGGCAAATGTCAAAGTAATAAGAGATTATTGCTAGCTTGGCCCCATTTTAACCCCTAAGATGATGTGATTTGAAGCATAAAGTATAGAAAGGTTCAAAGCATTGTAGAGATTCGTAGTGTTTGAAGGAAACCCTATCATCATGCCTATTATCACCATAATCAGTGAGAAAGACTTGCATCTGAGAGGGTTATAAATGTTTTTATAATTTAATACTTTAACCTTCAAATTAAAGAAGAAAAGTAAAGTACACATTTAGGGCAGTTAAGTTTATCATGTCCTTGATTCTCCCTCCTTTTCGTGCCCATTCACCTCTACCCTAGATCCCCTCAGCGTTCCCACATGACAAAGGTCTTAGGTGCTTGCTGAATGTGAGTTTTTGTAGTTTTGCTCTGGCTATAACCTCCCCAAATTGATAAACTCAAAGCATGGTCCAGGAGAATCATTCCTATGTTGTTGGAAAGCAAAAACTTTCCCTTGAACAGACTTCAAAGGAAAAGTACAGTGCCCTCACAGCATAATAAGTGCTCTTGTTTCAGGTGGGTTAGTCTGCAAATCCACTTCCACACGATATTCTGACTTGTAATTCAGGCAGAAAAAAGAGAATCAAAGGCAGACTCCTCCAAGGGCAAGTGCGCCTGACCACATCCCTGAATAACAGTGGTGGGAGTAAAATGCTCACTTACATGGGCCCCCAGGAGGAAAACCCTCCTCACGCAATTAATGAGAGTCTCTGTAGCACACTGGGGGCATTTGCTTTCATCGTGACAGCCATACTATATTACAGAAGAATCCCCAGTTGCTCTGTGATCTTTTTTTCAACGATTTCCATAGTCTGACCGTAGGTTTACCACAGATGTCCATAGGTTACCAGGGACTAAGATATAATATCCTGTATTACTTGTTTTTAGCAGACCAATACGTTGGGGATGAAGTCTTGTTAATGATTAAAATACACTTTTGTTACTTACCTGAAGTTCCCAGTTAGAATTTTGTTTTAGCTTCCGTTGCAATGGGACCAAAATATGGAATAACGTTTACATCACTAACTGACCAAATGTAGCAGCAGTAGAAGTATTTGCATTAAAAATAAATAAATAAACATGTTTAACCACTAACAAAGTAATGAAGGTTATTATAGAAAATGTGAGAATATATAAATGAAGAATGAATTTTATAGTCATCTGTAGTCTCAGCACAGAAAAGTAACTATTCTGGTACGTTTCTTCATAGACTTTTTACTGACATGCTTTTTTACATACCTGCAATCTTGTCAAAAATAACAATTGTTAGGTGCCTTCCTAGAGGACCTGGAGTAGTTGATACATGGTAAAAGGACTCAGAAATATAACACACAGAAATGGGATTAGCATAGTTAATACACAATAAATAAGATTTTTTAAATGAAGAAAACATTCTAAACGTCATGAATTAATTATTTCAGTCAATATTTATTAAGTGTCTACTACATCCCCCGGCATTGCACTGGGTGTATTTAATATCTATTTGAATGTTTTGTGATTCATAAAGGAATGTGTTGATTATTATGAACACTATATCCGCAGCTTTCCGATTACATTACTCTTTAGCATCTAATCATAATACGTATATTGATTGTACGAATCCTCTTGTTTGGGAAAGGTTGAGTGGAGTATGTGACTTGCCCCTTGCTCACTCTAACTCTTCCTGAGCCACAGGATGACTGTGTAAATAGGTAGATAGCAGAGACTTCGTGGAATACAAAAATTTATTAAAGACCCTAAGAAAGTTTTTTTTTCCCTCCAGTGAGGCAAGAATATAAGAATTCTAACATCATAGACATTAGGAATATTTGAAGCATGATATTCTGATTGCATAGTTCATAGTGACAAATACCAAAAGCATGGGTGGATTATACAAAGTAGGCCACTGTTTATAACTTATGCCAAAAACCTCAAATTCAAACACCTCTAGTGCTGGCCTAGTTTATCCTCCCTCCATCTTTGAAGAAAATGTGAAGTGAAATCCCTATCAAAGGAGTTATGTTTTGTGTTACAAAACGAAACTCACCAAAGCTGAAACAATTTGAACAAAATACATAAAATTCTATTGGATTATAACCCAAAGTATAAAATAAATATCCATGAGCCCATACTGATATTTTAAAAATGATTGACAGTCTCTAGATCCATCCACGTCTCAACAAATGACTCAATTTCTTTCCTTTTTATGGCTGAGTAATATTCCATTGTATATATGTACCACACTTTTTTTTTTAATAGTAATCTTTTATTTATTTATTTATTTTTATATATTTATTTTTGGTTGTGTTGGGTCTTCGTTTCTGCACGAGGGCTTTCTCTAGTTGCGGCAAGTGGGGGCCACTCTTCATCGCAGTGCGCAGGCCTCTCACTATCGCGGCCTCTCCCGTTGTGGAGCACAGGCTCCAGACGCGCAGGCTCAGTAGTTGTGGCTCACGGGCCCAGCCGCTCCGCGCCATGTGGGATCTTCCCAGACCAGGGCTCGAACCCGTGTCCCCTGCATTAGTAGGCAGATTCTCAACCACTGCACCACCAGGGAAGCCCACCACAATTTCTTTATCCATTCGTCTGTCGATGGGCATTTAGGTTGCTTCCATGCTTCTGTCATACAGAGTGAAGTAAGTCAGAAAGAGAAAAACAAATATCGTATATTAACACATGTATGTGGAACCTAGAAAAATGGTACAGATGAACCGGTTTGCAGGGCAGAAGTTGAGACACAGATGTAGAGAACAAATGTATGGACACCAAGGGGGGAAAACCACGGTGGGGTGGGGTTGGTGGTGTGCTGAATTGGGCGATTGGGATTGACATGTATACACTGATGTGTATAAAATGGATGACTAATAAGAACCTGCAGTATAAAAAAGCTAACAAACAAAAAAAAACAACTAATACTAAACTTTCTTTGCATTATTTGTATGGAAATATGTTAATATAAATGTTTCAGACATTACATGAAATTTCTAAAAATCTTTTATATTCTGGTATAATGTTATAAGTCATAATTCTAGTTATTACTTTAAAATGTATATCTCAGAAATAACTAAAAAAAAAAGATTGAATAAACAAATAAATGAATAGAAGAGACAAATATCCTTTACAGAATTCCAAATATGTATGTAGGTCTCCTGCTCTCAAGGAAATGGAGCATAACCGCCTACTCATTAAGTGCGGGCTGGCAGTGGCTTCCTTCCAATGAGTATAGGATAGGAATGGTGGGAAAAAAGAGTATCTTTATGGTGGAGAAATCTGGCAGACACGACCGTGGCCAGGTGATCAAGGTTAACATCAACAGTGAGAAGTCATGGTGATACGTATGAACCCTTGACATGATGTGAAGAAAATGACACTTTATATCTGTGGTCTTCTTCCTCAAAACTCAACCTCAGTCTAATCATGAGAAAACATCAGAAAATCCCTAATGGGGGACACTCTACAAAATACTTGCCCGTATACTCTTCAAAACTGTCAAGGTCACCACAAACAAGGAAAGTCTGAGAAACTGTCATAGCAAAGAGAAGCCTAAGGAGACATGACAGTTAAATGGAAGGTGTCATCCTCACAAGGATACTGGAACAGAAAAGGATTTTTTTAAAAAGACCAAGGAAAAAATAAAATAAAATATATTAGTTTTTTAAAAGTCCAGAGGATTTTCCTCAGAAAGCAGGTGGCCCTCTGGTGAACCCGAAGAGAACAATGGAGCTGTACCTCCTAAGTTAACCGATCCACATGATACACGAACCGGCAGGAATTCCGTCTTCCAGGAACCACTCTCACTCTGACAGATGAAAGCACCACAGAGGAAGGAGTTAGGACCTGAGAAGCCTTTTGTTTGTTTGCTTGTTTGTTTGTTTGTTTGTAAAGGAAAGAAAAGAAAAACTCTTTGAGTTAAGAAAAAACAGGACTATTACATTCTGCGGTGACATGAATGACAAATTAGGGGAAATGCTGGCTAGTTAAAGGGATGTCAGTAGAATCTAGTTGCATTATTCACTACAGAAATCAAAAGCAAGCATAGATTGAAGAGCGACATGAAATTCTGACCCAGCAGAAGAGCTGCAGTCAGCGCCAGAAAATCAGTATCTGAGACGCAAGAGACAAGGGATGAGACAAGAGGTCAGGAGACAGGACAACCAGAGCAAAGAACCAGAGTACAAAGCTTGGCAAGGGAAAATGGTTCAGAATATAAGCCATGGATAAGGCAGGGCTCCTGACGTCTCATCGCTGTTTGGATTCTGCCAGCTGGGTGGCCAGGGTTCATATCGGCTGATTTAAAAGCTCGAGGTGCGAATGGAGAGTGGCAGAAAACATTATAACATCTGAATGTGAATTACGGACACCGCATACTTTTTACTATTTAGTCTCATGATGAGAGGCTAAGAAAAGAAAGAACCATTTTCTGGTTCTAATTTAGCAAATATTACTCAATTGCTGCAATTCTGAGTGTGTGCAAACTGCTTCAGTGTAATCGCCTTGTCATTCACTCTTGTGTACACCTCCACCCTCCCCTCAAAGTGTGATGTGTGGAATTCGGGAGAAAAATGTTTGGGAGCTAGGATTGTCTTCAAGAAATGAGGCCTTTATGGTTTGTTTTTCCCTCTCTCTTCCTAAATTCTGTTAGGTTCATTCTCATGTATTCATCACTTCCACAGTTATTCGATCCCTGTCTTCAATACCTAGTGTATTGATGAAGACAAAAAGTGATAGAAAATACAGAAATATGAGTTGAATAATTTTTGATAGGTCTGTCTAATGTAATAAAAAACTGATAAGTAAATTCAAAATGGAGACTAGGTTAGACCTACTTTGTGGGTAGGGGCTGCTGGAGATCTAGGTGGAGAAGATTTGTAAAATGATGTTAGTCTTTGGTTAAAAAAAAAAAAAAAAAGGGGTGCTGCAGTCAAGCAGCTGTACCTGCCGTGTATGTGAGGGGGGCCAGTGGAAGCACTCGGGTCACAATTTACAATACTTGTGCTTTACACTTGGTAAAGTAAGGAAAATATTTGATTCACGCTTAAAACTTAGGTTCTCATTTTTCTTCTTATTTTTTCCAGTTCAGACCACTATTTATATATAGATTGACCAAATTTAGAGTCCTAAACATCCCTAATAAACCACACTGTTGGTGCATGATAATATCCATGTACTGAAGCATCATGATGGAGTCACATGCAATGACGTATTAGACCACATCTTGGTAAAACAAACGATCTGTTCTTTTACTCCAAATGCATGAAATGTAACACCCTAACGAGACTGCTCGATGGTATAGTAGAGCATGTAATGGTCATCACTTAGGGTGATGTAGGGTAGGGTTTATATGCAGAAAGAATCTTTCTTCACTTTGCATTATAGCTGTAGGGCGTAAAAACGTAAAACACATCCCAGGACCTGTTAGCTTTTCATCCAGCTTGTCAAACTGGATTGGCTTAATTGGTTCATTACAAATTATGCACATCAGTATGTCAGCCTCTCCCCTTTCCCAACTTCCCTCAACTTTTAAAAATATTAGATAACTATTAATTAGATAACTGATTAATTCAATTCAGATGAAATACATTTGCTACCTCATGATAAAGAAGAAGCAATGAGGCTTCAAATAAAAAACACCCAACAACAAGTGAATCCATACAGCTCATTGGATGTTCACTGTTGTGGAAGAAATCCTGTAGTTTGTATTCATTCTCTAAC
Organism: Balaenoptera physalus; assembly: GCF_965194825.1. Taxonomy (NCBI): domain Eukaryota; kingdom Metazoa; phylum Chordata; class Mammalia; order Artiodactyla; family Balaenopteridae; genus Balaenoptera; species Balaenoptera physalus. The sequence goes on from NC_138893.1 coordinate 8,120,487, forward strand.
CAAGGCTTTGTGGATCTACCTTTGCTTTCTATAAATTCAACAGGGATTTCCATTAGAAGGTCAGTGATTAACTAAGCTCATCTATAAATTATTTAAATAATGGTGCTTAATGTAAGAAATAAGTTTTTTAAAACCCCAGTAAGAGAGCAAGGGCTTTGAATTATAGATGAATAACATACAGCTCTAAATAAAATTCAGCTTGGCTTTATCTCCAAGTTGGTAAATTCCTGATGTGGGGATGTTTGTTACTTTGAATCTATTTCTGCTCTGTTGATTTCTTCTTTTGTCACCCACTCCTGAGTTTTTGTTGGTCCTCTTTCATGTACCAGGATGACACATGCTTTTCCACTTGAACTGAGCGTATTCTTGTGCCCCTATCAATACACCAACTGCAGACAAATATCTAACACCCTCACTTACTGAAAGTCAAGAAAGTAAGTACAGAGTCTTCTAAGTCAAATTCTTCCAGTGTACATTCTGCTAGACTGTATGTTGAGCATGCCTACTAATACTTTCAACTTTTGTTTCTCCTTTTCTATTATGGCTACAAATGATGGGCAGACTTGGCACTTACCAGGAATATAGCTTCTAAATGAAGTAACATTGCGTTAATATATCCTATTAGTCCCCCAAATTATTGCTCTGTAGCAATATCAAACAACATGTTACCTCAAAATTCTCCAGGCTAAAGATTTACCATTTGGCAGTTCCCTTCTGGTTTAAAAAGCATCCTTGCTAGGCTCTGTGGAGATTTAAGGCATAAAAGACAAAGCCTCTTGTGGCATTGAAAACCCATTGGAGGAAATAAGTACCCAAGAATTAAGTTTTGCCAACCACAAGAAAGTTATGAAAAATGTTGGATTATTTCCTTTAAAATTCGGTTTAAAGAATAATCACTTTGAGTGCCTCTTAAAAACTCAGCTTCTACATGCACCCAGAATTGAAATACTCTATATTTGGATGCTGTCATCTATCTCCTTAAAGCCCACCCAATCCAACTAATAATAATAATAGTATTTGATATCAAACACTGTTCTTATATAATGTTTGTATAAACTGCCATTAGGAAACATTGCTATTTCTATTAATTTGTATCACCCAATCCAAGTACGACCAGTGTCTATAATATGTTGGTGCTACATTAAGGCAGATCCTTCAGGCACTGTAACTACCAAAAACATTTTAACAGGGCGTCTTCTGTGAGCACTTTTTTATAGGAGTGCTGAAGCTGCCTCCAGGACAAGGAATCTGTATTTTTAATAAGCTTCTTCCTGCCTTTTTCAGGTGGGCCTGGTGTCGACTGAAAAAAATGCACAACCTAGAAGTTGAGAGTTATGTTTTATTCAGCGGACAAAACTGAGGACTTAAGCCTGGGACACAGCATCTCAGATAACTCTGAGACACTGCCCTGAAGAGGTGAGGGAGGAGCCAGGATATATAGGAGATTTTGCAACAAAGACCAGGTACTTGGAACATAAAAAGATTACTGTTAATTAAAGAAAACTGGATATCTCAAGTTAAGGAATTTAGCACTTTTCTGTATGTGGGAAGATGCAAGAGTCTGAGTTCACTGAAATCATTCCTTTGATATGCACCTCAGCTATCTGGGGCCAGTATCCTGTGCTTTTCCATCCTGAGTTCCCTCAGGGCTCACCATCAGGGCAGCTGTAATGTGATGGCTTGATGGCTGCAATATCCATTGTTTACTGACATGGCAGGCAATATTTTTCATTCACACTGGGAAACCCTAAGGTAAAGAGATCAGCAAAATCTTCATAGACATGTAGAAAATTTCTAGTTGAGGGATTTTATGAGAACGAGACAGTGCAAAATGTGTTCTGAAAAGAGTATATAGATTAATTTATCTGGAGTGTAATTCAAAGGCTATATGGTGAACTAGACATGAAAAGGTAACTTACAGACACAGGACAGATGACCTGGGTCACAAACCTACAGCTTGGACCATGAGGAACTGTGACATTTTGAGCAGGTAAAGGACATGATCAGAAGTATGCATTAGGAACTGTGGGTGGTTGGATTGGAGTGGCAAGAAAACAGATGGAAATACTGGTTTCAAGGATAATTGTAGCTCCCACTTGGGAGAGAGCAATGACCTAGAGTCAGGGAGAAAGGAAAGCGGCAGGTGGTTATGAGACAAAGGTCCAGGTGAATCTGCTCCCAGTCAACCAGAAGAGGCCTCACAGCTGGGCAGGCATTGGCCTCCACAGATAGGAACCACTTCAAAAGTACACCATCTAATCTAGGGGTCCTTTTTATTGCTTTTCTCTTTGAGAAGATTTGCTTTCTCTCTTTGCCTTAAGGTGGGCTCTTTGATCAGTGTGTCAAGGTTCTCATTATTGAAGTCTTAATCAGAAAAACATCAAGTATTTACATTCCAGGGCACAAATGTTGCAGAAAAAACGCCTATATCTGGTTTTGATGGTCAGGCAAAGAGCAGTTTTTGCCTTCCGACTGCAGCGTGTGGACTGCTCAAGTAATACTTAACCTCAGAGTAGAGACATTTTCTGAAATGTCACAAAGGACAAACTGAAAATGTCTTAATCATATTTGGTTCCACTCTACCACTTGAATTTATTTTCCAGCATTCATTTTTAATGTCACATTTTCATAAGACATGATATACTGGGGGAAAAAAAACTCTTAAACAGAAGTCAGAAAATGAAATGTTGTTCCTCATCCTTCACTCTTATTCAGTGCAGTATCTTAAACACATGTCAGGAACTGGGTGAGGGTCTGGGGAAGAGGATAAATAAGACAGTCTTTACCTTTGGGAAGCTCACTGTCTGGAAAGGGACAGAAACAAACATGAAGATGGAATTGCATTAGGATACAGTAAGTGCTGGCCAGAAGTTTGCACATCGTGTTCTAGGATCACAGAGGAGGAGTCTATTGACTTTTTTTTAAATTGAAGTATAGTTGATTTACAATGTTGTGTTAGTTTCAGGTGTAAAGCAAAAGTGATTCAGTTATACATATACATATATATCTATTCTTTTTCAGATTCTTTTCCCTTATAGGTTATTACAAGATACTGAATATAGTTCCCTGTGTTATACAGCAGGATCTTGTTGTTTATCTATTATACATATAGTACTGTGTATATGTTAATCCCAAACTCCTAATTTATCCCTCCTCCTCCTTTTCCCTTTGGTAACCATAGGTTTGTTTTCTATGGCTGTGAATCTATTTCTGTTTTGTAAATTAGTTCATTTCTGGCCTATTTTTAAATTTATTTATTTATTTATTTATTTATGACTGAGTTGGGTCTTTGTTTCTGTGCGAGGGCTCTCTCCAGTTGCGGCAAGTGGGGGCCACTCTTCATCGTGGTGTGCGGGCCTCTCACCATCGCGGCCTCTCTTGTTGCGGAGCACAGGCTCCAGACGCGCAGGCTCAGTAATTGTGACTCATGGGCCTACTTGCTCCGCGGCATGTGGGATCTTCCCAGACCAGGGCTCGAACCCGTGTCCCCTGCGTTGGCAGGCAGATTCTCAACCACTGCGCCACCAGGGAAGCCCTGTCCTATTTTAGATTCCATATATAAGCGATATCATGTATTTGTCTTTCTCTTGTCTACTTCACTTAGTATGATAATCTGTAGATCCATTCATATTACTACAAATGGCATTATTTCATTCTTTTATACGGCTGAGTAATGTTCCATTGCATATATATATATATATATATATATATATATATGTATATACCACATCTTTTTTATCCATTCATCTGTCAGTGCACATTTAGCTTGCTTACACATCTTGGCTATTGTGAATAGTGCTGCTATGAACATAGGGGTGCATGTATATTTTCAAATTAGAGTTTTCTCCAAATATATGCCCAGGAGTGGGATCCCTGGATCATATGGTAGCTCAGGAGCCTGTTGACTTTAGGTGAAGGCTTTAAGAGGAGATGGCTGAGCTGAGGCTGAAAGGAGGGAGAAAAAGAGAGAAGTCTTGAGATGGAGGGTGTTCCTTGTAGAGACAACAATGAGCAGAGCTGACAAGCAGTGTGTTGTGTGCAGAGGAGAAGCAAATGTTTTTGTTCTTGCTTTCAGAAAAAGCTCAATTGCCTTGTAAAGTGGTCTTAGATGAAGCTGAAAATATAGGAAGGAGTAAGACCTTGAGGGACCTTGAGTGCCCTGCTCAGGGCCTTTGAATCTATCCTAGAGACACGAGGAGCCATTGAAGGATTTTAAGCAGAGAAGTCACCCTCTACAATTTGTGTCTTAGATGTATCACACTGAGGGAAAGATGAGAGACAAAACATACAAACAGACAATGGCCAGACCATATGCAAAAATAGAACTCTGACTCACAACCTGCAGCATCCTGCCCAGAACACTGACCCCTTATGTACAATAAACGGACCAGGAAGACTATAAGTCTGCTATAGGTCAGACTTACAGGAAGTCAGACTGCTATGTCTAGTAATAAACCAGGAAACAACACAATAACTGTTGCAAAATTGGCCCAAAGTAGTCAGGACTTGATTAATAACTGACAGCTTTCCTAATCTGTGTCCCCATTTCCAACTGAGGACCAACCAGACAAAGCCAAACATGCTCCCCTAACCACAGGAAGCCCCACTTCTAGTCAGCCTTTCTACAGCTCCCCCAGGTCAACAGCCTACAATCAGGGCACATCTGAAGCTTCCCCTTCTCTCCACTCTAAAGTTTTCCCAGTTCGCTGCTTGCCTCTGAGTCTCTACCAAAATGCATGTGATGGTGACTGACTTCCTTGCTATTGTAAGCTCTGAATAAATAGCCTTTGCTTTTCTCATTTGGTTGGTCTTCATGCATTTCCTCAAAAGTCAAGAATAGATGATAAATACTAAAGAGTAAACCTGGAGGCAAGGGGGCATCAGAAAAGAGGTGATCATAATCAGTAACAAAATAATAAAACTAAATAACATGTGCTAAGCATTTACTATGTATCTGCACCATACTAATCACTCTACCTCTTAGAATCTCACTTAATTCTTGAAACAACCCTATTGAATGTACTACGTGTTATCCACATTTTAAGATAGTAGAAAATAAGACTTAGAAAGATAAATAACTAGTTCATCTCAATTTTTGTTTATTTATTTATTTTATGTATCTATTTTGGCTGCGTTGGGTCTTCGTTGCTGTGCATGGGCTTTCTCTAGTTGCGGCGAGTTTGTTGCGGTGTGCGGGCTTCTCATTGCGGTGGCTTCTCTTGTTGCGGAGCACGGGCTCTAGGCATGCAGGCTCAGTAGTTGTGGCGCACGGGCATAGTTGCTCCGCGGCATGTGGGATCTTCCTGGACCAGGGCTCGAACCCGTGTCCCCTGCAATGGCAGGCACATTCTTAACCACTGCGCCACCAGGGAAGCCCTATCTCAATTTTTACATCTAGTTAGTAACCGCAACCAAGTCTTTTTGACAACAAGGCATATGCACTAAACAATTCTGGAACCTGCCTCAAAATCAAAGTCAATTGAGAATCAGACCTTAAACTTGAGTTTGCACTTTACTACTTCTCTGTGTAGCAGGAACTCAGATGTGAGACAAAAATGATAAAGTGGTAAAATATTTGGGAAGTAAAACATCAGAATTTGGAAAGTGACAGGATATGGTTGGTGGTAGAGGGCTGGGTAAGGAATCCAAGGTAATTCCATGCCTTTAGTGGCTGGTTGTTCCCTGATTTACCATCCCCCAAGGATCTCCCCCACCCACACACACACAAGCTCAGAGAGGGGAACAAGAGGCTTAAGGGGTATCTTTTACTGGGCCCTTGGGCTAGTCACTTCATTTCTCTAAATATCAATTTCATCTGTAAAATGGGAAGAATGACTGCCTTACCTATCTCTCCCGATAGTATTCCATGTAAAATAAAACAATGGACACGAAAATAATGAAAAGCTATATACAGATACATGTTTCAGATCATTTCTGGTAATTTTTTGTAAAAAAAACATTTTGTAACATATCTGATGATATATTAGAAGGGTTCTATTGTTTTTCAAAATTAAGATGGAGTTTCAAAAAATTTAATATGTGTGTTTCTCACAAAGTTATGTGATTTAACAATTCCTTTTATTTTGCATGGTCACTTCTGTCTTTTGTCTCCAAAATAAGGATCTAAGAAATTGCCTGAAAATATTTTTGCTTTCCTAACAAGTAAACACAGCTGAGAATTCTGACATGAGATTATATAAAATGTCAAATCTCATGTGCCCAGTGCTATGTGTAACATCAGGAAAATAAAACAATTTAAAAGGTATAAGCACGCAGAACCACCCAGCACGTAAGTCTTTGCCTCGAAGTGGCCACAGTACTTGAACTCTTTCCCCTCTTGACTATTTAGCTTGCCTTCCTTGTCACAATATAGTCCTTATTTTCCACAAAAGTAAATATATAGAGATATGTATTTGTATATATAAATATAGGTATGTAGATATAGATGTATATTATTTTCCAAACTAAGTAGAAAACATAAAAATAAATAATACATACACACACACACATTCCTTTCTTTGTAATTCAACATTCAATTCAAAACTGCTTATAAAATCCAATCAAAAGCAGGCACCTAGAACACAAAGGAACAATACACTAAAGTACTTTTAGGAACTACTCTGTCAGTAACTTGAGACCTATTGATCTGAACCCTGTGTTCTGTGAATCCTTTCCCTTCTTGTTTTGGCCAGACACCAGATGTCAGAAGCAAGGCTAAGTCACACAATAAGTGGGTATCAAAGTATTACGACGGTGACAACAGCAACACAACCACATCGTACCAACAACTGCACCATTCCATTCAATTTTTTTTTTCTTATCTCATAGGGTCTTAATAACCCTAAGAACTAGGTGCTGTTGCTTCTCCTATTGCGTAGTTAAGGAAACAGAATAAGAGAAGTTGAGTAGCTAGCTGAAGTTCATGGAGCTAGTAAATTGTGAAGCAGGTGTGTGAACCATTTATATGTCAAAACAGGTAGGTTATATTGCTGCACAAAATAAAACCCAAAATTTCAGTGACTTAGAACAACAAACGTTTATTTCTCTTTCATGCTGTATGTCCATTATGGGCTGATAGCAGGGGCTTTCTCATCACATTTTTTCAAGGATCCAGGCTCATGGAGCAACTACTGTCTCTAAGTTTACCATCTTTTAATAAAGAGGCAGGAAATATTGAAACAACAATTAAATTCTCCAGTCCAAAATGAACCAAGTCAACTCACTGCCCACAGCTTATCACATGACCCATTACTGACTCACAAAGAGGTCAGGAAGTGCAATCCAGAAAGCTGGAAACATTTGGGGAAAAGCACTAACAACTATCATAATTCATATTTATCCAGAGCCTGTGGCAGTGCTCTTTCCACTATACAGTGTCAGACATAATAATCGCTCCATAAAGCACCTGAGTCTTGTATAGCATAAAAAAATTATTCCTTTTGTAGACTATTGATTACTTCGACCTGAAATAAATAGACTGCCTGATATATCTCCAGCAATGATGGGTTTATTTGGGATCAGCAGAGAATTGCGATTCAGGGTCTGCAACCATGGTGAGCTATGAGCAAGTTTACCCACAGCAAGGAGAGGAGAAAGTTGGGAGAGCTATAGTAAACAAAGGGTCCATGATTTTTGGCTGAGTCCTTGCCAGGAAAGAAGAGGAGTCTTTCTTCTTCCTTTTGGGCTCTGCTAGCCTCACAGGCTTGAGAGCTCCCCCTTCTAATCTCCTGATTCTACTTAACTGAGGTTTCTGTTTATTAATTGTTTATAATTTTAACATATACAAAATTACAATAATTTTCTGGTCTTCATTGCATATAAATAATAACCTCTCAACATAAAGATCTAATTGCGTCAATTATTTTCTTCTTCTTTTTTTTCTTTTTCCCCTTAAACTTTACTTTTTAATTTTTTTCAGAGAAATCATTCCAAAAATATTGGTATCAACTGTATTAGGTTTGTATTGCCATATAACAGATTATCACAAACCTAGTGGTCTACAAAGATGCACACTATCTCACAGCTTCCATGGGTCAGGAGTCTGGGCATGGCTTAGCTGGGACTTCTACATAGTGTCTCACAAGACTGCAATCAAGATGATGGCCAGGATGTGTTCTCAGCTGGAGGCTTGAATGGGGAAGTATTCTCTTCCAAGCTCAATCAGATTACTGGCAGAACTCACTTTGTTGACACTGTAGGATGGAGGGCCCTGGCTTTTTGCAGACTGTTGCCTTAGGGCTGCCCTTAAGTTCTACACTGTGCCCGTAGTTTCCTGCCATATGTCCCTCTACATAGGTAGTTCAGAACATAACACCTTGCTTCTTCAATTTGAGCAATAGAGTCTCTCACCAGCTTCTTATATAATGTATACAGATTCTTATGTAATGTAATAAAATCATGGGAGTGGGGATTTCCCTGGCGGCACAGTGGTTAAGAATCTGCCTGTCAATGCAGGGGACACAGGTTCGATCCCTGGTCTGGAAAGATCCCACATGCCGTGGAGCAACTAAGCCCGTGCACCTCAACTACTGAGTCTGAGCTCTAGAGGCTGTGAGCCACAACTACTGAGCCCATGGCCGCAACTACTGAAGCCCACACTCTCTAGGGCCCGCGTGCCACAACTACTGAGCCCGCATGCTGCAACTACGGAAGCTTGCGTGCCTAGAGCCCGTGCTCCACAAGAGAAGCCGCCACAATGAGAAGCCCGCACACCGCTATGAAGAGTAGCCCCCACTCACCACAACTAGAGAAAGCCCGCGCAGAGCAATGAAGACCCAACACAGCCAAATAAGTAAATAAATAAAATCATGGGAGTGATATTCCATCACCTGTGTCATATAATAGGTTAGAATCAAGTCACAGATTCCACTGTGTAGATTACACTAAATTGGGAGGGGGGACACCAGGGAGCAGGAATTATTGGGGATCACCTTATGGTGTGTCCATCAAATCAACAACATAGAATATGGAAAACTGGTTCTTTGTATGATAATATCTGGTCTGCCCAAGTCATCTTTGACTTATACTTTATAGATCTCTGTTGCTGTACCCCTATACATTATATAAATTAACTCTTTATGAGCTAATTACCTCTTACTTAGCAATATCTATAAATAATCATAATTAAGCCCAAAATGTCTTAATCTTTGAATTAGTCTTTAAAGAATATCTCTTCCCCTCTCTCTCTGTCTCTCTCTTTCTCTGTCTCTATCCCTAACTCTCTGAGAATCAAGGACACATATTACCTTAACATTTAATGATCTTTATTTTAAAAAATCATTAGTGGTACTTCTGATTTCAGCTCTAACATGTAAAGTTCTTAGAAGTCATCACTCCTTGCACAGGAAAGAGTTGGACAATGAATTTTCATGTACCTATCAAAGAAATGAGGTTGCAGGGCAAATGGCCATCCCCAAATCTGGAGAGACAGGGGCACCCAGAGAGATGTAGCTGAGATCTGCTTACCTGGGAGCAGGAGCCACTGGAGCCGTAAATTGGTTGGAGCACTTAAATGGTGATTTTGATAAATTGCTGGAAGCCACTGTGTACTAGCATGAGAGTGAGAGACTCCTGGGGGGGTCTCAGACTGTGGGCCAAGGTATCATGGTTTTACCTTCGGGAATCACAGCAGGTTCTCATGGTGAAGATTCAAGAAAGTTCAGCTTGTGGCTCTAGCAAGGGGGAGGGAAAGAGTAATTATTATAACGCATACCTGAATCCTTCTTCACAAAGGCCTACTCTCCAGGGTAAAAAACTTTTGTAGAACATTATCCCACTATTCCTTTCACTTTAGCCTCTCTATCACTTAAGGAAGGAAAAAAAATAGTCAGTGGGAGAACAGGGCACCAAGGAAATAGATTAGGAACCCTGTAGCATGGGAAGGGAAGAGAGGGCAATAAGGGGAAAAGTAAACTGACTCGAGAAATACTTTTGAAGTTTACAGCATGCAAAATCAGATAGGTAATAAAAACAGAGAGATGGAAACTCTAAGAAAGTATGAACAGGTAATGGTAGAAATTTAAAAAAATAACCTAACAAGAAAAATGAAAGATACTTTCCACTGGCTCATCAGTAGACTTGGCAGGGCCAAGGAAAGAATCAGTGAACTGCAAGCTAGGTCAATAAAAACTTCCCAAACATACATGCAAAGAGAAAAAGAGAATGCAGGGAAAAAAACAACCAACAGCAGAACAGAACATTCAAGAACTGTAGGATATTTTCAAAAACTGTAATATAGGTGTGATTGTAATACCGGAGGAAAGAAAATCTTGAAGGAAGTCTGGGGAGAGGGAAAGCTTAACTATAGAGGGAAAAGAATAAGAAATTAAGTGACCATCTTGTCAGCAACAATGCAAACAAAAGGAGAATGGGATGAAATACACGTATTAAAAGAAAAAAAACAGGGAAATTGTTCTTAAAAACTGAAAGCAAAGTAGTGACTTTCTTAGACAAACAAAAACTGAGGGAATTCATCATCAGCAGACCTCCCTTCAATAAACGTTAAAAGTTTCTCCAGTGGAATGGAAATGATATAGGTAATATAATAGGATTTGCATTTACACAAAGAAAAGAAGTGCAACAAAAAGGAATAAATGAAGGTGAAATAAACTATTTTTCTTATCTTTAATTTATCTAAAATACATATTTTTGTTTAAAGCAATAAAAGTAATAATGTATCAGGTGATTATAGCATATGGATAAGTTAAATGATTGACAGCCATGTCCTAAAGGATGTGAAGGAGGAATTGGGAATATTCTGCTATAATAGGCCAGCACTGCACAGAAAGCAGTATGTGTTATTTGAAGGAGGGCTTGTGTTAGTCCATCTATGATCATTCCAACCAGTAGATTATTTTAAAGTATAATTGATACACAAAGAGAGGAGGTAAAAATGAAATATATAAGTACTCAATTAGGCCCAGATAAGGGAGAAAAAAGATACAGAAAAATTCAGTGGATAGGAAATAGTTAAAATATGGTAGATATCAATCCAACAATATCAAAGATATCTTTAAATATGAATGATAAACATATAGCAATTAAAAGATAGAGGTTATCAGAGTAGATAGGGAACAAGGCCCAACCATATGTTGTGTACAAAAAAAAAAAACCCCTTTAAATATATAGTTTAAAAGTAAGGGTACACTGGGACTTCCCTGGTGGTCCAGTGGTTAAGACTCTGCGCTCCCAATGCAGGGGCCCAGGGTTCGATCCCTGGTCAGGGAACTAGATCCCGCATGCTGCAATGACAATCTTGCATGCGGCAACAAAGATCCCACATGTCTCAACTAAGACCCAGTGAAGCCAAATAAATAAATAAATAAATTTAAATAAATAAATAAGTAAAAGTAAGGGTACACCATACTATCACCAAGTGAAGGAAAGCTGGAGTGGCTATATTAATTTCAGACAAATCAGACTTCAGAACACAAAAGATTATTAGCATTAAAGAGAGGCATTACATAATACTAAAGGAGTCAGTGTCATTAGATTCCAAATGTATATGCACGTAATAGCAGAATGTCAAAATACATGAGAGAAAAACTCATATTACTGAAAGGAGAAATAGATAATTCCAACTACTATAATTGGAGACTTCAATATCCTCTGTCAGTAATAATAGATCAAACAGACAGTAAATATGTAGAGTAAATATGTAGAGGACTTGAAAAACACTGTCAATGAACTTTAATTGACATTTGTAGAATATTCCATCCAACAAGAGCAGAATATACATTCTTCTCACACTTGCATGGAACATTCACCAGTATAGACACACAACATCCTGGGTCATAAAACACACCTTAACCAAAAAGATATTGCTGCAGTTTATGTCAAAGAGTGTCCTGCCTGTGTTTTCCTCTAAGAGTTTTTATAGTATCTGGTCTTACATTTAGGTCTTTAATCCATTTTGAGTTAATTTTTGTGTATGGTGTTAGAGAATGTTCTAATTTCATTCTTATACATGTAGCTGTCCAGTAGCACCACAGATCGAAGGGAGTATATTTTTGCCTCCTTTGTTTTGGATTAATTGACCATAGGTGCATGGGTTTATTCCTGGGCTTTCTATCCTGTTCCATTGATCTATATTTCTGTTTTTGTGCCAGTACCATACTGTTTTGATTATTGATGCTTTGTAGTATAGTCTGAAGTCAGGGAGCCTGATTCCTCCAGCTCCGTGTTTCTTTCTCAAGATTGCTTTGGCTATTCAGGGTCTTTTGTGTTTCCATACAAATTGCAAAATTTTTTGTTCCAGTTCTGTGAAAAGTGCCATTGGTAGTTTGATAGGGATTGTACTGAATCTGTAGATTGCCTTGGGTAGTATAGTCATTTTGACAGTATTGATTATTTCAATCCAAGAACATGGTATAGCTTTCCATCTGTTTGTGTCATCTTTGATTTCTTTCATCAGCATCTTAATAGTTTTCGGAGTACAAGTCTTTTGTCTCATTAGGTAGGTTTATTCTTAGGTATGTTATTCTTTTTGATGCTATGGTAAATTGGATTGTTTCCTTAATTTCCCTTTCTGATCTTCTGCTGCTAGTGTATAGAAAAGCAATATCTTTTTGGATCTGCCTCTTAGAATAATGGAAATAAAAACAAAAATAAACAAATGGGACCTAATTAAGCTTCAAAGATTTTTCACAGGGAAGGAAACCATAAACAAGACAAAAAGACAACCCATATAATGGGAGAAAATATTTGCTAATGATGCAACTGACAAGGGATTAATCCCCAAAATGTACAAACAGCTCATACAGCTCAATATGAAAAAAACAAACAATCCAATCAAAAAATGGGCAGAAGTTCTAAATAGACATTTCTCCAAAGATGACATACAGATGGCCAAAAGGCACATGAAAAGATGTTCAACATCACCAATTATTAGAGAAATGCAAATCAAAACTAAAACGAGGTATCACCTCACACCAGTCAGAATGGCCATCATCAAAAAAAAAAATCTACAATAAATGCTGGAGAGGGTGTGGAGAAAAGTGAACCCTCGTACACTGTTGGCAGGAATGTAAATTGGTGCAGCCACTATAGAGAACAGTATGGAGGTTCCTTAAAAAGCTAAAAATAGAGCTACCATATGATCCTACAATCCAACTCCTGGGCATATATCCACTGAAAACTCTAATTTGAAAATATACATACACCCCAATGTTCATTGCAGCACTATTTACAATAGCCAAGATATGGAAGCAACCTAAATGTCCATTGACAGATGAATGGATAAAGATGTGGTGTGTGTATATATATATATATATATATATATATATATATATATATACACACACACACACACACACACACACACACACACACACACACACACACACACAATGGAATATTACTCAGCCATAAAAAAGAACAAAATAATGCCATTTGCAGCAACATGGATGGACCTAGAGATTATCATACTAAGTAATTCAGACAGAAAAAGACAAATAGCATATGATATCACTTATATGTTGAATCTAAAAAATGATAAAAAATGAACTTATTTACAAAATGGAAACAGACTCATAGACATAGAAAACAAACTTATGGTTACCAAAGGGGAAAGGTGGGGGGAGGGATAAATTAGGAATTTGGAAATAACATTTACATATACACTCTACTAGTTATAAAATAGATAAATAACAAGGACCTACAGTATAACACAGGGAACTATACTCAATATTTTGTAATAACCTATTTGGGAAAAGAATCTGAAAATGAATATATATATTATATATCATATATATTATATATATATAAATGAATCACTTTGCTGTCACTTGAAACTAACACAACATTGTAAATCAACTGTACTTCAATAAATAAATAAAACACACCTTAACCAATGAAATAATGGAAATCATGAAACATTCTTACTGTATAATGAAATTAAACTAGAAATCAATAACAGAAAGATAGCTGCCAAATTCTAAAATTGTGGAATAAACAATATCTAACACATGGATCAAAGACTAAGTCTCAAGAGAAAGATAAAAATATATTGAACTAAATGAAAGTGAAAGTGCAGCTTTGACATTTGTTAAGCAAAAACAGTGCTTAGATGGAAATTCATAGCATTAAGTATGTTAAAAATTATTATAATCTAAAATTAATAACTTAGCTTACATCTTAGGAAACTAGAGAAAGAAGATCAAATAAATCCTGAAGCAAGCAGAAGAAAAAAATTTTTGAAGTTAGAGCAATATCAGTAAGTTGAGGGACTTCCCTGGTGGCACAGTGGATAAGACTCTGCACTCCCGATGCAGGGGGCCTGGGTTCGATCGCTGGTCAGGGAACTAGATCCCACATGCGTGCCGCAACTATGAGTTCACATACCACAACTAAGGAGGCCGCCTGCCACAACTGAGACCAGGTGCAACCAAATAAATAAATAAATAAACAAATATTTAGCAAAGTAAAATAAATCATGTTATAGAAAAAATAAAATAAAATAAATTGTAAACAGGAAAACAGTAAAGAAAATCAAGGAAAACAAAATGTTGTTCTTTGAAAAGATCAATAAAATTGGTAACAGCGGGGGTGATAGTCAAGGTGTATAGGGTTTCTTTTGGGGACTGTGAAAATGTTCTAAAATGGATTGTGTTAGTGGGTGCCCAATTCTATGAATATGCTAAAAGCCATGGAATTGTACAGTTTGGATGAGTAAATTAGATGATCGTGAACCATATCCCTTCTGTCTCGGTAAAGAAACCTGTTTGAAGAAAAGCAGTGTCACAACAAATGTGCCCAGGAAATATTTGTAAAGTGCTTAGAACCGTGCCTGAAATAAAGTTAAGTACTATTCATATTTTCTAACTAAATAATTTTGTATTTACAACACTAGAAATAATTGACTTTGGAATTAGACATCAGAGAAATGTAGTTTGTCTTCCTCATCTGACAAATGGGAGCACTGATATTTGGGAAGCTGAAGTGATTTTTCTTTTCTCACATCAGTCATTGAAGTTTATTCGAGACCTACATCTCCACTTCCTGATTTCTATCCCAGTGCTACTTGCTCTGCACCATAGAGTGCTACTTTGTGATTGCGGGTGTGGGGTTAAGGGGCGGTGATTTTCAATCTGCTACTCATGATATTACCATTAGGTTGATTTAGGAGGTGATTTCATAAAATACCTTTTGTTTTCAGGTTTCTTTTATTAAATATAGTTGTACATGGATTGGTACACCAATATGTTTAGAGCTCTGCAAAATATGAAATATTTGTTAAATTGATTGTTTACCAGAGTCCTTTTAAGTATACAATGATTTATGATGGACAGTATTGAAATGATATTGTTTAACTATAATTTTATGGATTTAAATTGTTTCATTTTAATATCTGGATGAGTAGCAATTTAAGTCTGAATTTCAAGTAACTACCTATCACAAAAACTATTGACTGAGCTTGCAAATTGCAACATTTGTCTAAAATGACATTCCAGTTATTTCATTCTTACTATAATGATCCTGTGGATTCTGGAGATTGAAGTCATAATGCATAATGATAAAGACCTTAGAAGACAGAAGAGAATAATAAATGTGAAACCTCATGTTTTTTAATGTGGTCTTTAGTAAGCAAAACAGGCTGTTTTGATGAAAAGGACTGGAACTGCTTCAGCTTTGAGGTGTCAAACTGAAGAAGGTTTTCTTATCTCTTTTTTTTTCTATAAGTGTGAGTTTATATTAATTACTTCATGGATTGCCTTAACTAGATCTCCAGTGAGATATTCTAGTGTGTTTTTACGAATACTGCTACTAACAGTCTTTATGTGGTCTACTCTAATCTTATAAATTACTGGAAATCATAATGTTATAATAAACATTAATTGCTTTCTTAATCTTTAAAGCTGAAATCTAAGCACAGTAATAATTATGAAATAGATAAAGTCTAAGATTGATCAGTGAATACTAAAGGATTTTTCCTCTAGCAGTAGTATTTGTCCCACTCAAGCAATAATACTGAGTCATAAGTGGAGCTACCAATTATAGAAGTTATCTATTTACTTTATTCACAAATAGGAATATGTCAGAATCATGCTAGAAAGCAAGGACTTGAGTCTACATTTTGATCTCTAAACTGCTTATGCATCTTTCCTTGAAGACAAAATCCATATTTTACAAGCCACAAAACCCATTCATCTATCAAATGTTTTTCTACCTTGTATCTTTAAATTTTGTAATGTTTTCTATAATTTGTCAATGATAAATCATTGGGGAAAACTCTACTTAGCCTAAGATCTTTTATAACTTTAGACTCACACAAATTCATAAATAATAAACAGTATATTTGAACTGCAATGCTCCATAGCAAATATAACACTTTATAAATAGATAATATTTCTTTGTATAAAAGTGTGAAACTGTGTAGACTGTGTGGAAATGTGCTTTTGGTTAAAAAAAAAAAAAACTTCTGTGTTAACCTAGCCACTAACTAGCTACACGACCTTGGGCAAACCCTTTGACAAACATTACCATTCATGCTAGATAAAAACAAATATTACTTCAAAATTTTCTAAAGATCAGGGAAGGGTACTGAGAACGCCATAAGAACCTCTACAACTCCATGGTTTTATAAGTACATGTAAAATCTTAGGTTAATAGTAGACTAAAATGAGTGGAGAAGTCAAAGTAAAAACAAAATAAAACAAAAACCTTGTATTCAAATTCTGCTCGTGTGTTTTAGTTGCTGATTGGCTTTTGGGTCAATTATAAAATCTTTGTAAAACCCAGTTTCCTCATGTAAAAATAGCGCTAATACCCAAGTAATAGTTAATATAAATCCCTTAGTGTTGATGAGAATTTGGTAAAGCAGCCCTATTCTGACTCTTGGTGGCCCCTTGGAATCCTCCTCTGCATAGTTAGTTGTCGGTATCCATAGCCTCTGCCTATCCTGCTCAAGGCAAACTTCTCCCATGTTCGGCCCTAGACTCTCTACTCTTTCCCCTGTTCCAGAGATTTCATTTACACTCATGGTTTCACAACTTCTAAATAGATGAAAACCTGAAATCCAACATTGAGACCCTAAGTCAGTTGGACCATGATGATGCATGAATATAGATACTAATAATGAAAGGTATCATGTAATTAGTGAAATAAATAAAAAAGAATACCCCTAAAGTTTTTAAAAAATTTTTATTTTATATTGGAGTATAGTTGATTAACAGTGTTGTGTTAGTTTCAGGTGTACAGCAAAATGATTCAGTTATATATATACATGCATCTCTTCTTTTTCAAATTCTTTTCCCATTTAGGTTATTACAGAATACTGAGTAGAGTTCCCTGTGCTATACAGTAGGTCCTTGTTAGTTATCTATTTTAAATATAGTAGTGTGTATATGTCAATCCCAAACTCCCAACCAGATTCCCTTTAACAGAAGGAGAGACAATATATAGTATTAATAATAGAAAGACTCTTCATCCTTATCCCAATGTGTGTTCTGAGATACTCCTTCCACAAAGTTTTCTATGATCAAAAAGGTTTCGTAAATGTTCCATATTGTATTCGCTGATATTAATTCACTTTAGAAAACCAAAGTCTCTAAGAAATGTTCCAAGATAGAAACATATTAGCCTTGTTTAATCCAGAATTTCCAAAATTATTTGGTAACAGAACCCTTTTCTTTTTATTTATTTATATATTTATTTATTTATTTATTTATTTATTTATGGCTGTGTTGGGTCTTCGTTTCTGTGCGAGGGCTCTCTCTAGTTGCGGCAAGCGGGGGCCACTCTTCACCGCGGTGCGCGGGCCTCTCACTATCGCGGCCTCTCTTGTTGCGGAGCACAGGCTCCAGACGCGCAGGCTCAGTAGTTGTGGCTCACGGGCCTAGTTGCTCCGCGGCATGTGGGACCCTCCCAGACCAGGGCTCGAACCCGTGTCCCCTGCATTGGTAGGCAGACTCTCAACCACTGCACCACCAGGGAAGCCCCAGAACCCTTTTTTATATAGTATCTAATAATATATTGTATCAATACTATACAATTTAAGAAATGTTATCAAAACTTGCTCTTTTTAAAAACTTTGATTTACACCTGAGAAAGTCAGCAGATCTTGAATGATATCATTGGTCATACCATCCAGTTTAGGAGAAGCACAATTGGAACTCCCATTGATCATAAAGTAGACAGTGTATTCAGAGTATAATTTGATCTGAATTCTCTGCTATCATTTTGATGAAATATTAGTTTATATATTGCAATGAATAAAATTTGAAATATTCCTTAAATGCCAGCTCTTCCCACCAGTGGGCCTGCACTAGCTCTGGGACAGGCATTACCCATCAGTGGGCCATCACAAGCCTAGGAAGCCCCTAGGCTCTGGCCACACCCACCAATGTGTCAACATTAGCTCCAGGACACCTTGGGCCCCTCAGCCAGCCATGTCAAGAACACAGTAACAGTAGGGGAATTTAACGCCTCACTTACATCAATGGACAGATTATCCATACAGAAAATCAGTAAGGAAATCCTGGCCTGAAACTACACATCAGACCAAATGGACAAATGGACTTTAATTTGGTTAATTAAAGTCATTAAGGTCAGCCCTAATCCAATATGGCTGGTGTCCTTACAGAAAATGAGATTAGGATAGAGACACACATGGAGGGAAGACCATGTAAGGACATAGGGAGATGACAGTCATGTACTTGCAAAGGAGGAAAGCCTCAGAAAAAACCAGTCCTGCTGACTTCAAGCCTCCAGAATTGTGAGAAAATAATTTTCTGTTGTGTAAGCCATCCAGTCTGTGCTGTTTATCATTATTGCAGCCATAGCAGACTAAAACACTATCCACATAAAAAATTAATAATAATAATAATTAATAAAATATTACATGAACGTTAACTTAGTAACAGAATCTTAATCACTTGAAAAAATTAAATGCCTCTATCCGTGAAAAGATTAAAATACAAGGTGCGCAAAGTTACCACATCAGAGGTACCATTTTTCTTGGTATCCATCCTCTCCTCTCTAAAAGGACCAATCCATGCAGTATCAGCCCCAGCATTTCAGATGTTTTTCAGCTCTTTAGTCTATGCACTGTTGTACATCTTAGAATCATCCTGGACTATGGGAGAGAGAGTTATTTAAGATATTTCACAGAAAACAAATTCAGCGCCATTCATTTCATAACTTATGGATGTTTGCTGAACTGCTAATTAAATTTGTACCACTTTGATAAGACTAACATTCTCACAAACTTAGATCAAAACAATGCAAATATCTCTGCTTCTAATTATGCCTAAAATTTGTAAAACAAATTTTATACTTTTCCCTAAGTATACTTAGGGAAAATTCACGAGCCAACATGTTTGACAGTGTACCCCAGAATTAATCACAGGACAATTGCAATAGGATTTAATTGATAATATTAAACATACCTAGAGCTCTTCAAGAATATACCCTTTAAAGTTAAGGTAGACCTCTCGGCCCAGAGGTTCATCTCAGACCTACAGGTTATTTAGCTTCCTCCATCCAAACTTCAGTTCTTCTACCCTGATTTTGATAATCACATACTTATTATACAATAAATTACATCTTATTTTAAAGGCTTAATATTTTGATATTGCAGATGTTTATATGACATAGCAAAGTGATTTAAAATTTATTTTGATAATTACTTTAATTATAATTGTTCATATTATCTTTAATCTATGCAACTCAGAGAGCTTCTGTATTAGTTTACTGGGGCTACGCTAACAAATTACCACAAACTGGATGGTTAAAAACAACAGAAATTTATTCTCTCACCATTCTGAATATCTTAAGTTCAAAATCCAGGTATCAGCAGAACCACACTCCTTCTGAAAACTCTAGGAGAGAATCCATTCTTTGCCTCTTCCAGCTTCTGGCGGCTGTCCGCATTCCTTGACTTACAGCCCCATCACTTCAATTTCTGCCTTTATGGTCACGTTGCAGCCTCCTCTTCTGTCTGCGTTATCTTCCTCTGCCTCTCTCTTATGAGGACATATGATTGCATTTATGGTCCACTTGAATAATCCAGGATAATCTATCCATCTCAAGATGTCTATCCTGATTGTGTCTGCAAACACCCTTTTTTCAAATAAAGTAACATCTCCACTTCCACGATCATGACCTTGATATCTTAGGATGTCCTTTATTCAACCTATTATAGTTTCTTCTTTCACTTAAGAGAAAGTAATAATACTTCTATATTGATTACATTATTGTTCAAATTGTATGTATTTATTGTATTAGATAAAATGCCATAATGTCTAAATTTTTACTGATTGAAAAGATTAATGAGTTAAATTTTGGGGCCTAATACATAATTTTCCAGCTCTATAGGGACTCTCATCTGTAATTTCCCATTTTAAATTTATTCCTGTTACATTTTCCTTAAACTTTGAAGTTTGAATAAATAGGAAGGCTGTAATCATTTCTATATTTTTCTGATTTCTCCTCCTCCAAACACCTTTGAAGATGCTAGAGAATCCTCCCAGCTCATTTTCAAAACTCCCCACACCATGATAAGGATTTGTTTTTATACAAAACATCTCTCATAAATGATGAAGTTTAATACAGGTCAGATCTGTTAAAACAAACACTACAACTTTAAACATCTCTAATTAGTGAAATGATTACCCAAAATCTATTACTGATATGCTTATCTCAAGTAGTTCCTAATATGACAAATACAGTACAACACAGATAATTTGGAAATATCTCCATGCATATTATGATGTAACTTAGTAACCTTTGATTTATTGATCCTTCCCTTATCCTTTATCCCCTATTCAGTTTAACACCCAGTTTCTGTCTCATTTCATAAATATTTTCTCAGTTTTGCTGCATTTGCCTAGAAGGCAGAAGATTCATTACTAAACTAAGAGGACGTTAAGCTTAAATTTGAAGGACAGTGCTGCAAAGATTAATCCTATTAAATAGAGTTCCTGCTTTCAAGGAGCCCACTATTTGGGAGTTGATACTGTCATCCACCTACATAGTTACCCTATAAAGCAATCCAGGATAATTGATATTGATACAATAAATCTGAACAAAGTACAGAGAGTGAGTAACACATTTTGACTGACAAGACTGGAGAAGCCTTAACAGAAGACTTTCCATTTCTTCTTCATCCGTTAAATGCTTTTCATACTTCAAGATCTATATCAAATATATCACCTCCCTATGAAGCCTTCTCCAATGTCTTCAATGAGAATTGATAATATTGTGGCACTCATTTTGCAAATAATTTTACAAGTAACATACGCCAGTTGGTACGTAATGTATCTCATTAAACTCATTACAGTGTATGCCTGTTTGTTAGCTTGGTTTTGTTTCATTTGCCCTGAGATTTTAAGATCCTTGAGAAAAGAGATTATATATTATTCATATCCAAATCATATATGCTGGAGTACTGCCATGTTTGATGAGGAATTAAATACACTTTTTTTTTTAAGTCTTTATTGAATTTGTTACAATATTGCTTCT
Source organism: Balaenoptera physalus (assembly GCF_965194825.1). Classification (NCBI taxonomy): domain Eukaryota; kingdom Metazoa; phylum Chordata; class Mammalia; order Artiodactyla; family Balaenopteridae; genus Balaenoptera; species Balaenoptera physalus. Next base: position 8,141,946 of record NC_138893.1, read on the forward strand.
GTTTTATGTTTTGGTTTCTTGGTTGTGAGGCATGTGGGATCCCAGCTCCCTGACCAGGAATCGAACCCACACCCTCCGCATTGGAAGGGGAAGTCTTAACCACTGGACCTCCAGGGAAGTCCCTAAATACTCATTTAATTTACTGAATAAACCACTAAAGAATACCTGATATTTTCACTTTTGCCCATGAAAGATTAATAGCCGTCTGAATTCCTCTCCCACTGCTATAAACTACTAACTCAGAAAAAAGTTATGAAACAACTCCTTAGAAGGGAAGCAAAGGATGTGATTCTTGCTGAGTTACTGCCTGGAGGAAGTTTCCACACCACAGTGCAGAAAGAAACCACCGGAGTACAGGGGTATGTGATAGTGGTCTCTGGGAATTGAGAAGACAGGGACCATTGTTCCAGAGGCAGAGGTGACTAGGGAAATGCCTGCATGAATGAACACATATGTAGCAGATGCGAAAGATAAGTTTAGGGAAGCTAAGTGACTTGCCCAAGTAAACATACTTATATTAGGTTAAACAATTTCAAATACATTATTTCATCAACTCTTTGAGTTAAGAATCTTTTAAATTGTCATTTTCCAAACCAGGAAAATAAAGTTTAGAGACGGTATAAGCTGCCCAAATATATGGTAGTAGAACAGAACAAGCCCTTAAATCCAGATATTCCACTAGCAAGTTTATCCTCTGATGCTAAGGGCACTTTGACCCCTAATTCCTCTTCATGTGACTAATCTTTAAATATTTGAAGACAAATTTCTGTCTCAACTTCTCCAGACGAATATCCTCAATCAATTTCATCACATGAACTTTTTTTTTTTTAATTTTTATTTATTTATTTATTTATTTTTGGCTGTGATGGGTCTTCGTTTCTGTGCGAGGGCTTTCTCTAGTTGTGGCAAGCGGGGGCCACTCTTCATCGCGGTGCGCGGGCCTCTCACTATCGCGGCCTCTCTTGTTGCGGAGCACAGGCTCCAGACGCGCAGGCTCAGTAGTTGTGGCTCACGGGCCTAGTTGCTCCGCGGCATGTGGGATCTTCCCAGACAAGGGCTCGAACCCGCGTCCCCTGCATTGGCAGGCAGACTCTCAACCACTGCGCCACCAGGGAAACCCCACATTAACTTTTTTGACAGCTACATCAAAATTCTGAATTGTATTAGGTTTTTGGCAGACTAATACTCATAAGTGCTTTTTGCATACTGACTCAAGGGAAGTCTATAAACTCAAGTGTTCCACTGCATATGTATAGGATGAACTTGCTGAGCAGTGGCAGTGTGTGAATAAGGCCTAATGGCAGTCACTGATTATCAAATATTAGCTCAGTCTGAGGCAGGTCTGTTGCCTAACTCCTGAAGGTATCTACTATAACCTTCAACAACATTACAGGTGGACAGCAAAATCTCCAATGTGGAAGTAATAATCCCATTTCCTCTGAGAGGGAACAACTGTTTTGTGATGTTCATTGCTTCTTATTTTTTTAACTTATTTTATTGAATTATAGTTGATTTACAATGCTTTGTTAGTTTCTGATGTACAGCAAAGTATTTCATTTCTATATATATATTTTTTTCCATTATGTTTTATTACGGAATATTGAATATTGTTCCCTGTGCTGTACAGCAGGACCTTGTTGTTTAACCATTCAGTATATAATAGTTTGCATCTGATAATCCCAAACTCCCAATCCATCCCTCCCCCACTTCCCCTTCCCCTTGGTAACCACAAGTCTGTTCTCTATGTCTGTGAGTCTGTTTCTGTTTTGTAGATAAGTACATTTGTGTCATATTTTAGATTCCACATATAAGTGATATCATATGGCATTTGTCTTTCTCTCTCTGACTTACTTCACTTAGTATGATAATCTCTAGGTCCATCCATGTTGCTGCAAGTGGCATTATTTCATTCTTTTTTATGGCTGAGTAGTATTCCATTGTATATATGTACCACATCTTCCTTATGCATTCCTCTGTCGATGGACATTTAGGTTGCTTCCAAGTTTTGGCTGTTGTAAATTGTGCTTCTATGAACATAGGGGTGCCTGTATCTTTTTAAATTATAGTTTTGTTTGGTGATGTTCATTTCTAGATTATTCATAGAGAAACTGAGATATGTGCAGAGAGTGTGTGCAAATATGGGTACAGATTTCATTGTAGGGATTACTGAAAAAGAATTGAGCTATTTAACCTGATAAATGAAAAATCTGAAGAACATTAAATGATGATATTTAATATTTAAAAGTGTTTCTACAAAAGAAGAATCAAGCTTAGTTTGTGTAGTTCCTTTAGCTACATACATGTTTAGAAGTGTCAAAGTGAGAATTTGGGGTCAATACAAAGAATAGCTTCCTAACAAAGTAGTAAAAAATTAGTTGCCATTTTGTTTCTGGAAACATCAAAACAGAGGCTGTGTTTTACCATTACATTTATTCACTCTTACCCAAGCTTCCGTAAGCTAGCCTGAAACACACAGAGACACACATGCCCATTAAGTAACAGGTGTGAGGCGTGGCCACAGTGCTTCTTTGAGCCAGGGTCTCTTTTTCTCTGTTTCAAATATACCTCGTTTCTTATTCCTGGCCCCATCTCCTATTGAAAAAGGCTCCTGTCTTTTAGATTTGTTACTGATATTTGGATTCTCAGATTTGATTTCTTGTTCCTGAGCCTTTTATCTTGGAATTAGTCCCACCCAGTCTTTCTTCTCTGGAAACTCCTTAGTAAAATGTGATGCAGTCTAAGGAGCGAATATTAAAAATGGAATTGTATTGACCGTGCAGTATGATAGATTGCTTTAGATAACCTACAAAGTCCCCACTTAGTCTAAGTTTCTATCATTCTATAGTTAATATTCCCTACATTTTAATCAACACATCTTCTTTCTTAAAAGATATCAGTAATTAATTTATTAATTGAAAAAGCTACACTTACATACTTACATATCTTAAAATAGTGACTTGGGTTATTTTTTTTACAATTTAAAATTTCAATAAGGATGTTTATAAATTCACTTTGTCTTTTCCCAACACAGTACCTCCGATGAACATCATTAACTTGATTTCCGTTGGTGTTCAATTAAATATAAGTTGGTGTCTGGAATATCTCTGGCTCCTGAGAAATTATTTTTCCTTAATTTTGTCTCTCCTCATCCTCTTTTCCCTCCTCCTTTCCTTCCTTATTCTACATACTTAGATTTGTTTGTTTCTTTTTCATACTGTGTGGTTCCAACTTTATTCTTAGTTTTTAAATAATGATTTCCACTAATCCATTATTGTATGTCATCTTCTTATAAATGACTGGAACTTTCACCCTGAGATTAATAAATAACATACAGTCTTTATTATCTCTTTGTGGTACAGGATTTTTCTGTAGAGTTGTCAACCCCAAGCCAAGTTTTCCATAAGATTTAGCAAATTTATTGAGAATCTCATTCTTCACTCATCTAATAAAGTAAATAACGTGTTGTATTTTAATGATGTTTTAACACTTCTATAAGAATTTTCTTCTAATTTTTTCAAAAAAATAGCTGAGAAAATTTTTCTTATATCATCTCTTTCAATATTTCCAGGGCTTCTTTTTTTTTTTTTTAATTAATTAATTAATTTATTTTTATGGCTGTGTTGGGTCTTCGTTTCTGTGCAAGGGCTTTCTCTAGTTGTGGCAAGCGGGGGCCACTCTTCATCGCGGTGCGCAGCCCTCTCACTGTCGCGGCCTCTCTTGCTGCAGAGCACAGGCTCCAGACGCACAGGCTCAGTAATTGTGGCTCACGGGCCTAGTTGCTCTGCGGCATGTGGCATCCTCCCAGACCAGGGCTCGAGCCCGTGTCCCCTGCATTGGCAGGCAGACTCTCAACCACTGCGCCACCAGGGAAGCCCTCCAGGGCTTCTTGATTCAGCTGGATCAAAGTTTTTACATGGTGGTAAATAAATTATTTTATTCAAGTTCTTCATAACTAGAAAGGAAAGAAGTACTATCTAGAAATGCTTTTTCTAAGTTATTTTTTCTTTAAGTACTTAACAAAACGTTTAAATCCATGAAAACCTTTGAATACTCCAGAATCAATCCATACTTATTTTTGTAAGGATAGGAAATTGGAAAAGATAAATCATAAAAAGTTTTGAAAGCCTTAAGATTTAGTGATTTTCTGATGAGTAAGCAATAAAAAGAAAATAAATAAATAAAATCTGTAATTTGTAAGCTCGGGTTGGATTGCTACAGGTGTTGCCTATGATTTATAATTTTTAAATTTGTTTTGATTCTGCTCTGATTTTTGTGTTATCTTTTAGGGTGGAATTAAACTTTATACACTTTGACCCATATTTGAAGTCATTCTTTTTTTTTTTTTTAAACGTATTTTTTAAATTTTATTTATTTATTTGTTTATTTATGGCTGTGTTGGGTCTTCGTTTCTGTGCGAGGGCTTTCTCTAGTTGTGGCAAGTGGGGGCCACTCTTCATCGCGGTGCGCGGGCCTCTCACTATCGCGGCCTCTCTCGTTGCGGAGCACAGGCTCCAGATGCGCAGGCTCAGTAATTGTGGCTCACGGGCCCAGTTGTTCTGCGGCATGTGGGATCTTCCCAGACCAGGGCTCGAACCCGTGTCCTCTGCATTGGCAGGCAGATTCTCAACCACTGCGCCACCAGGGAAGCCCTGAAGTCATTCTTCAATTGAGATTAATCAACTGTTTAACCTCTATTTTTGAACACAGGTAAATCAGTGAATAATTTTGTCATCTCATTAGTACTCAGTAAATGGATACTATGGATTTTTGGGTTTTTTCCTAATGCCTATACCACCCATATTTTGATGTAAAACATTGGCTCTGAAAATCTTCATTGGAAGGCATAAGTTGGTTCATTGACTATGATTCTATTGATGAGAGTTCCATGTTTGTGTGTGTGTGTAAATTACACCTATAATGCACTGTGTTCAATTTTTTAGCTTCAGTTTCTGCAGTATGGAGTAGGAAATAGGAGAAAATTGTCAAGGTATCTGGAATCCTATATTTTTTACAGGATTTTCTTACCTAATTCAATACCAATATTTTAGATCCTTGATTTTATTGTGTTTTTCTAGAATCAATACAACGTGTTTGTTATCACACTCACATATCATCATTCTTAAATATATAATTAAATTAGAATACCTACAATAACAAAAGCAACCAATATTGAGGATTAGGAACAACAAAACTGCCTCTATGTTTTACAAAGTGGAAATCTTCTAGTGCAGGGATTGAAAAACTTTCTGTTAATGCTTAGGTAATAAATACTTTTGGCTTTGTGGCAGAGAAGATCTCTTACACAACCAATTCAACTCTGCTGTTTTAGTGCAAGAAGAGTCATAGACAAGCAAATGAATGGTTGTAGATGTGTTCCAATAATATTTTATTTGTATAAACAGGCAGGGGGCTGTGTTTTGTTCATGGGCCATATTTGCCAGCACTTGTTCTACAGCTTAGGCCTCTAGTCACAAGTTTCATTGTGTCATTATATTTTAGAGAGGGAACACACAGCATCAATTAATCCAGAGAGAGTAGATTAAGTGAAGCACAGTTAAGAGTTTTCTATTGTACTTAGTATCAAGACACAGAGCTTCTTTCACACTACAAGAAAAAAATGACCTTGATGTTTAATAGAGTCAGTGTAAATAAGATGCTGATTCATAACTTGCACTTTTTCCAGTCTGAGATCTTTGACCCTTATTTTGACTTTGGCCCATAGCCTAATACAATTAAGCAAATGCTTCACAAAACTGTTTTGTATTTAAACTTTATTTCATTTTTTAAAACATAGGTTTTTAAAAAGTAGAACCAAAAGTTTAACTTTCTTTAGGCATAAGGGGTAAATTTTAAGAAATGACCCTTCCAAACATTTGCGAGAAGGAAGTTTGGCTGCCATGCAGCCTCTATTTTATGATGTATCAGTCATCATTTCATTAGAAATGGTGCTTAATCTTTAGGATGTGAGTCATCTCATACTCATAGCCTCCAGAAATTTATCATAGAGACATACAATATAGGAAGCCATTAGCTGAGGAACAGCAATTTTAAAATGACGCATATATGCTACTGCCAGCTCCTGTATCATACCCCTTCGGCAGAGCCTTATCATAATTCTGGTGCCCTTTATATTGAAAAACCTTTCCATGCTGATGGAGCCCTTATCTAACCGAGATTTATGTGCTGTTTCTTCGGTTCTAACTTAGCCTTTAACAACCCACTATGCTGCTCAGGTTTTCTCTCTTTTACAACATACAGCTAGAACTTCCTACCTTAGTTTGTGGACCATATTCCTTCAAAAATTTACCTTAAGGTCTGAATTTAAACTAAAATGCTGAAGTTTTCAGAGTTCAGGGTTGCTTTTATAAAGGCAAAACTCTAGACTCATGGGCTATTCATTCAACAAATATGTACTTAGTGCCAACTATGTAGTAGGGTCTTTTCACGTGCTGAGGGATCAATATATTACCCCTGCCCTCACAATGCATAGTTAATGTGTGTGCATGTATGTGTCTGAAATAAACATGTAAATCAATTATGACAGTAACATTACAATATTACAGCATACCATTGTGTGGTAAAAAGGCACAGTGAGAGTGCAAATAGTAAATCATTATCATCCTGGCCTGGAGCAGTGCAGAGAGAGGTGTAGGTCTGAGGCCTCACAAAGGAAGTGAAATAGACTGAGCTTTAAAGATGAGAAGGAAGTTAAAGAGAAAAGAGTATTACAGAGAGAGGGGGCAACATGCATAAAGGCTCAGAGGTGTGACATCGCATGGTGTGGTTTGACGGAGAAATGAAAAATAATTTGTATGAGTGAGCTAAGAGTATAGGTAAAGAAGGGACAAGAAATAAAGCTGGAAAAGTAAGCAGGGCTTAGAGTTAATGGGTTAATAACTTTTAGACTAAAAGTAATAGGGAACTTTGAAAACTTGAGGCAGGGTAATGTGGTTAGTTTGGTGATTTCTGTTGATTCCTAAGTGATATCCAAGTAAATGTGTTGGAGGTAGAACTCACCAGAGAGGGTTCTAGATTGGAGATTTGCATCTGGGGAGTCACCTGCATATATATGATTTCTGAAAATGTGGACTTAAAGAGTAAATAAATAAATTAATAAACACATACAGCAAGAAATGAAATTTTAAGGAACACACACCTCTAGCATGGACAAGGGAAATTGGTGAGCAGTGACCATAAAACAAACAAAAAATGAAAACCAGGGAAGAACATTTCTAGAATGTGGTCATAACTTACAGTTGTGTAAAAGATGTTAATGTGAAAAGATGACACAATATGACCATTACTTTGTCAAGAGAGTTATATGAAATGAGAAGTATGAATGTTAGACAGCAATCTGTTGGGAGATGAGTGGGAAGTAAGGAAGTATAGACAGTAATTTTAAATTACCCTGCTTCAACTTTCAAAAATCAGTGTAATTCACCACATTAAAACATGAATGAATAAAAAACATATGACTTTCTCAATAGATACAGAGAAATCATTTGACAAAAATTCAGCATCCATTCTTGATAGAACAAACAAAAAACTTATAGCAACCTAGGAATAGAAGTTTAAACTGCCTAACCTGATAAAAGGTATCTATAAAATACTTTAGATTTAACATCATACTTAATGGAGAGATTGAAATTTTTCTATTAAGTTTAGGAGCAAGAGAAGGATGTCTTCTCTCACCAGTCCTATTTTACATTGTACTGGAAGTTCTAGCCAATGTGCCCATAAAAGGATCCAGGACTCATTGGAAAAGTGGTTGATTCCAGGACTGCAGCAGGAAAAAGATGCTCCTGGATTGTAGTGTATGTTGAAAAGTAAGGAAGTGTCCAAAGATAAGAGAGACAGAGAAAGAGACAGAGAGAGAAACAGAGACAGAGAGAAACAGAAAGTCACCATTTAAATACCCTACTAATAATGGCCACAGGCAGTATCTACCAATGAACACTAAAATCCAATTTTGAGCTACATCAGTTCTAATGCAGTATTGCAGGACAGTAAAACAGGACAACACTGTGCTAGTTGCACAAAACAATGAGTAACTTCAAATAATTCACTGAAAATACATTTCAAAATCTATTTAGAAATAGCTATTAGAACATCTATGAGAAATGGAAGAAAAATGGGCAATTCAGAATTACTTTATACATATATGACAAATATATTGGGTTTAAAGTTTGAAATTTGCATGGATTAAGTGATTGGCTAACTTCATGACCATTTCATTTCAAACTTGACTTTACTTATAGAGTCACATAAAAATTAATTTTTTCAGATACACTGAGAAAATCAGTCTGGTTCATTCATTGACTAGGAATAATTACCAAATATTATTAAAGAAGTGAAATGACCTTAAATGACACCATTCTCTGCTTCTATGCCCACACTCGCTTCCCCTAACCCGGTGCCTCTTCCTGCATTCCTTATTTGGTGAGCAGTAATGCCACCTACAGAGTTGTTCCAGCCAGAAATCCTGACTCATTTCTCTCCTCCTGGGTTCATTCACTCTGTTCCCAAGTTATGTGGCTTCTCACTAAACAAATCACAGGCCTCTATCCTGTGCTGCTAAAACTTGAGTCTGAGGCTGTGCTTATTTACTGGGTTACAGCAACCACCTCCTAACTTGTCTGCCTGACTCCTGTCTCGCTCCACTCAATTGTCCAAGTGACCTTTCAAAGACACCAGCCTGAATGTTCCACTTTCTTGCTTGAAATCTTCCAGTGACTCACGACTTCATGCATGGAAGCTCCTTATGGCTCACCCTTCCGTATCACTTCTATTTATGCTGCCGGCCCTATTTGCAGTTCCCTGAAGGTCACATTTTTCCTAAAATGGCCTCTGAACCTGTTCCTCCTCTCCAAGGGGACCTTGCAGCACCCCTTCCCCACTGCCAGTGGCTGTCAAAATCCAACTTTCCTTTAAAGTTCTGCTTGGCTGTCAGCTCCTCTCGAGTCCACTCTTGGGATCCATCAGCCAAGAATTGGTGCCCCATCTACTGACCCCACTCCACATCAACTTCTCACACTTGTTTATAACTGCTTGTTTATTTATTGCTCCCCCTCCAGACTGTGAAATCTTCTAAAATCATGCCATACTTATTATTATGTTTAATCTGCTGAGCCTAGAACTGTGCCTGTCTTAATACGCATTTAACAATGAAGGAAAGAATGAGTTTAAAACTTAGAGCACATTGTGAGCGAATCTGCTTGTCACCACTCCAGATCTGTTAGTTGGCAATATTGGAATGATTTAAAATGACAGTCTTAGCATACACCTGTGGTTACAATTATCTTTAATAATCAAGATTTTCTTATAGACCCCAAATTAAAATAGAGAAGTTTTTTTATATGTGGATTATTTTCTCACCATTGGTCCTCAAGGAAGTTACTGTTGGATGCTATCCCAGGTGAAGAGTGTTAGCTTGGTTCTACTAATTAAAGAGCTTATGCAACACCTACTTAAAATTGCATTAAACTTTATTCACCTTAAGTACAAACCTTACAACTTTTTCATTTAGCAATATGCTGTAATGGTCTGGTTGAATATTCTCTTTCTAAAATCTAGAGGATTGAAGAAAAGGATTCACATTCATGGACTAATGAGCTTGTAAAGGATGGACCATGAATCTTAAGCACATTCTTCCATTGAAGTCCCAAGCCTCTTAGGCTCTTGAGCTCCCCTCCCTCCTGTTTGAGCTCTGAGGAGGCTCTAACTGTCTTTACACAGATGCAGTCTATCAGGACCTCCCATCCTGCCTTCCTGGCAGACTTCTATCCCATCACCATGGAGCTTCCCTCTCAGTGCTGCTTCGGGATCCTGCTTGGTGCTCATGCTGGCTAGTGCAGGCACAACTGGGAAGTTCAGACTGATTACTGTCCGGCGGGATAAACATTTAACCCATAGGAAAAGGGGGTTGGTAGATAAAGCAGATAAAGGGGGTTAGTAGATCAGTCCCCCTTTGCTCTCCCAAGTGACGGTCCTGACCTGTGTGGTGCCCTAGTACCAGCAGTCAGTCATGCTAGAAGTGGCCAGTTCTGTGATTCATCTTTTTATTGACTCTCCCTCCCTGCCTTGGTCCCATCACCCCTCACTTCTGCTTCCTGGGTTGGGCATTCCACTAAGTAATAGCCCATAAACCCTCTGCCTCCAGACGTGCTTTCTGAGAATGCCAGGCTAAGACAGCTTGTATAGGAAATATTTTGTCTTTCTATGTGTCTACTCTCTGAGTTAACTCAGGAGTCGATAAAACGCTCAGTCTCAGCAAAAATCTTTAACGAAGGATCATTTCTTCCTTGCCTAGCATTCTAAAATCTGAATTTACTTTCTGTCCCTAATTTAAAAGAAGTAGACTCGTAATTTTGCACCCTGTTCTTGTTGGCATTTAACACTATTCTGTGTAGCTCAGTTTCAAAGATCTGGCCAAGACCTATTCTCCCTACTCCTTTTAATTTGATAGGACCTCTAGACATGGCCCAAATCTCTAAAATTCTGCTTTAATATAGAATTTAATTCCACATAAATGCAGTTCAACTTGGCATCGTTGTTGTTGCTACTGCTGTTGATGTTATTGCTGTTTCTAAATGCAAGATATTTTGTCAGTACCAGATGTGGATTGCAACACTGAGTCAGGGACTCTTCCTGTTCCCTCAGTAAGCTCTCAATACAGGGCAGGGAGAGGTAGTGTATATAGTTCCACAAATCAGCCAGACATGCTGTAACAGGTACCTAAAAAGGGAGCCTAGAGGAGCAGAGAGGGTGTGGGGCTTCATCACCCAAACTGACTAGAGAAAGCAGAAAGAATTTCAAAGAGGGGGGACTGGTAAACAAAGTTTTCCTACATGTGCACAAGCAGGCTATAGTTAATAAATATTTAACAATGATCCACATAATGTAAAAGTCAGCTGAATTGCTGACATGACCTTAACTCCCAAGGAGTCCCTAAAGAGCACAAATAAAATGTTTCTTAAAGTCCAGGACAATTTCTTCTGTATCTCTGCAGCCTCCACAAAAAAAAAAAAACTAGCATGTATTAGTCTTCTGCGTACTAATAGGACGTTAATTGTTTACTGGATAGAATCATGCATAAATGGTAACAGAAACATACACAGTAGCCTGTCTCCTCAATGTCATTCCCCTCGTGGCAACCTGCAGCCCAACACAGGTGCTTCTAGCCACCCTACCCCTGTTGACCGTAATCTACACTCTCAGTCCCATAAGGTTTGAATGATACCAGCTCTGCTTGGTGCAAAGCAAAAGAGAAAGCGAAAACTTTTCATTCTACTCAGAAAGGCTCAAAGGAGATCTTAAATAAATGTTAGACACTCTCTTTAGATTTTTTTTTTCCCCTCTGTAAAGAAAAACTGGTATTTATTTGAAGATTAGAGCCATGTCATGCTGATTTCAAAAGCTAGGATGGAGAGATTATTTGGATAACATATAACACAACTCAACTCTAACCCTTAATATCTAAAATGTCTTTAATTTGGAGAGTTGTCAGCATTTCCCCAATCACTTTCTGCCATTTTCCAGTTTTGTTTCTATGTAGAACTTTGGAAAATATAGTCTCGATAATTTTTTTTGCTTTCCTTATTCACAACATGTTCATAGTTTTTGGCTTACTTAGTGTTCTTACTCAAGTCATTTCTTCTATTGTGTTAACTCTTTTATCCCCCTAGGCACTGGGTAACTATGAATAGTCCATGTCTATGTACAGTCTCAATACTGGGAATAAAATGCCCTTATGATACTTTGTATCCTCTCCTAATGGATCAGTATGGATTGTTTGAGACTACTAGTCTTAAACAGATCAAACAATGACAAGAAGTTTATATATAATATCCTACATTATATTGTACTAAATATCCCATTTTTCCTCTTTGCATTGACCTTCACTGGTAGGGGGGTCATGGAGGTGGGATTCCACAAACCATGTGACTTGCTTCAGCCAATAACGTAGGAGAGTGATGTGTGTCATTTCTGGGCAGAAGTGTTTGATGACTCAGCATTTCCCTTTTTACTCTGCCTTGGTCACTGGCAATGTTCCAGATAAAGGATGCTTTGTCACTTTGGGTCCTAGAGAGAAGGTGATGCAAGGCAGAACAGAAATCAAACTTTGATGAAACATGATTCAGAAATAAAGTTTTGTTTTCATAAGCTATGGAGATTTTGAGGTCATTTGTTATTACAGCATAATCAGACCAATTCTGAAATATATACCTTTCTTCAAAGAATTCTCTAAGAAAGGTGTCCTGCCAGGTGTGGTAGAATGGCCCCAAAAGATGTCCATCCCAAAGGTGTTTCCTAATCTCTGGAACCTGTGAATTTGTTACCTTCCTCAGAAAAAGGGACTTTGCAGATATAACTAAAGCAATGAACCTTAAGAGTGAGGTTTTCTGGATATTCCAGGTGGGCCCAATCTAACAACATGAGCCTTTAAAAAAAGAAGTTTCTGTGGCAGGAGGTAAGGGCAACTGAAGATGAAGTCAGAGAGGTGATTCAAGGTGTGAGAAGGACTCCGTTGAGCAGATGCTGATTTGAAGATGGAGGTTGAGGGGGAAGGGGGGTTGCAGCTAGGAGCTCAGGTGGCCTGAAGGAGCTGAGAGAGCCTTCCACAGACAGCCAGCAAGGAAAAGGGGACCTCAGTTCCACAACCACAAAGAACTGAGTTTAGCCAACAGGCTGAATAAGCTTAAGAGCGGATTGATTCCTAGAGCCTCAAGAAAGAATGCATACTTCATAAAAACTTGAGAATTGGGTCTTGTGACATTCTAAGCAAAGAGCCTAGCTGAGGCACACTGGACCCAGCATTCTAAGCAACAGAATTGTGAGATAATAAATTTGTGTTATATTTTACAATTACATTTGTGTTCATTTGTTATGACAGTGATAGAAAACAAATACACTAGTTTTGTGATTTAAGTAATAATGTGCATGGGCACATACTTTTCCAGTAAGAGTAAATGATTTAACTGAATGGTGGTTTAACCTGGTGGTCGGTGATAGAAAAAAGCAAAGGCTAATAATGGAATCTCATCTCTCACTTACTGGCTACTACACCTATGGCAATTTATGTATTTATAAGAGTTTCCTAACCTACAAAAGAAAACTAAACATGTTTACTTCACAAAGCTTATGGATATTTTTTTAAAGTAAACATGCATAATCTAGTCCCTGATATATGCTAAGTGATCAGTTATTGCTAGTTAAATAAATGAAAAAAATTAACAATAAGTGAAAAGTGGCTGAATCTGCCAAATGACCCAGTTCGTAGGAATATTCAGTTTCCTCTATCAAGATTGAGCAATTCTCTATCCCAATCAGTGTCTGCCTTTGACATTTATAGCAGACCTGCTTGACAAAAAAAGACAACACTGCAGTTTTCAAAATAGGACAAAAATATCTTACCAATATCATATACTCAATAAAATGAATTTATCTATTAGCCTTTTAAATCCACTTTATCATGAAACTATTAGTTATTTCAACATTTGTCATGCCTTCAGGTAATGTTTACAAATAAGACAGTATCATCATTTCTAAGCGTGCCAGGTTAGCCTGTTAATTGAGAATATTTCCCAAAATTCTGAAAGAATACAATGAATAGAAATACTAAAGTCTACCTTTCACTGGATTGTAGTTTCTTACTTACAATTCACCCTTTCTCTCAACTAGCAATTATTGAGCACCTAGCATTTATTCAGCTCTATTGTAAGTGTTAGGGTCTGCAAAAAATAAAATAAAATATGCTCCTTGTCCCAGTAAAGATTATAACTTAATTAGAAAGCCAAACACTTAAACAACCATTAATGTTTCCATTGTTAGAACAGTGCTTTATAAAAAAGCACAAAGGAGAAAGAAAATAACTTTGCTGGGAGAGTAGGGAAAACCTTACAGAAGAGGAGAAATTAGATTTGGTTCTTGAGTGAATATTTGCACTGTTATTCATTTGCACATGCCAACTCAAAAGTGTTGACTTGTGACCCATAATTTCAATGTTAGAAGGCTACCAGTGTAAAAGATTTTTTGTCATAATGTCTTCTGTTTATATCTGGGCTGGGCAAAGTTTTCTCTAAAAAGTTACATAGTAAATAAATATTTTAGACTTTGCAGCTGCATGGTCTCTGTCACAACTACTCAACTCTGCAGTCCTAGGGAAAAGGCAGCCACAGACAATATGTAAACAATAGGGCATGGCTGTATTCCAATAAAACTTTATTTACAAAAACAGGCAGCTAGCCAGATTTTGTCTGCAAGCTGCAGATTGCCAACCCCTGTCTTAGATAAATAATATACACATAAAAATAATTGACTATTGTTATACTTTGTGCCAGGGCTTGTGAAGACACATAAAAAGAAAATGAATGGTTCTTACCTTCAAAAAGTTTACTAATGTGCAATATTCATGTTAAAGGAATTCTACAAAGATTTCAGTTTATCGTTTTCGCCTCTCTTAGTGACCAGATTGAATTAGGAAACCATACTTAATCTGGTTTCATCTAATTTTGATATATTGCTTCAGATATTAACTAACATATTAGGGATTGTTGGCTTATTTGCCTATTTCAATGAATCTATGTCTGTTCTAGAGACTTCAGCTTATTTTGGCTGCAGGAAAACATTTATACCCTCCTATTGAGTCATTACGCCCAGATAATCAAGTCAGGCATAATTTTAGGTAAGATTGTGTTTCTAGATTAGAATCAGAAGTACTGATGAGAAAGAAGAACCAAAAGGAGTTTCGTTTTTATATGTAGTCAGATTTAGTAAAGGAAGGAACAGCTTGTGTTATAGAGAAACAAAAGATGGGGCTGAAGAGGCAGGTCATCAGTCAGTAAGGTATGGAGGCCTAGAGTCCTAGGATCCAGCAGACTCCAGGTTAAACTGTACATGCTCAGGCAAACTTTCAGTGTGTAATACTAACACAATCTTAAGGTTATAATTCCGTGTCTATCAAGAATAGGGCTGGGGTTATTAAAGGAGTTAAGAGATGTGAGAAACTTGAAAAACAGGCTAGTTGTCTAAGCTTCAAATTTGAGGTAGGATAGAACCAGGGCACTGAGGAATGAAAAGAATTTAATGAAAAAGAAAACACACTAAATTTGAGGAGAATAAAGATACTGGTCCTATCAGTGTAGAAGCTTCACATTGGACAATATTGGGAAATAAGATGAAAAACAGGACACATAGAGATTGTGGTGACATTTGCAAGAACTTGGATTTAAAAATGTTATGGAGGCACAATGTAGATTTTTCAGCAAAAAAGTGACATGTTGCTTAAGAGATACTTATTTGGTGTCAAAATTAGAGATGGGTTGTGATGTGGCGACAATATTCTTGAAATCCAGTCAAATTGTTTGCTGAGTGGAATGAAAATGAATCATGTAGGCCTGGATTTAGAAGGTGTCAGGGGGAACAGCAGGAAATTTTTAATTTTTAACATAGTGAGAAAAGGAGAGAGATCTGTCATGGAGAACTCCAAGGTTTTGAGTGAAAGTAATTGGAAAAATGGTAATATTTTTAGAATAGACAAGGAAATTGAGGAGTGAATCTAATTTAGAGCATAGAAGGCAGATTCACCTAAAGAGATGTCTAGAGGAAGAACTTTCTATTAATGTTCAATCTGGTGCAAATGTACAAGAGACATTTTTTTAATAGAGAAGTAACCTTGGGGGGAAAAAAAGCACTGACTTTCCCAGCAGCCTCTCTATCCAACATCAGGAGCACTTGATTACAAAAGGTGATTTGGTAACACGTGGCTGCTCCTCAGGCCTGACAAACCCGCTTCACACAGACTGCTGTTAGCAGGATGTGCACCAAATATGGCTTCAGGGGACAGGAGACTCTGGGGGGCTGTGTAGCCAAACCTCAGCGTGAACTTACTCAGATCTTCCAGCTGTCCAGATGCAACAAGCGGTGTCATTTGTTATCTGAGTAAATATTTAAATAAATATCTGTGTGTCAGTGTTTTCGTCATGGGATACAATTCATAATTGTTTAGTGCCCACTGTTAAAGGGAGCATAGTGATTACTTTTATGTGTACTGATTTTATTACGAAAAATTACATAAAAGTGTAACGGTCCCATGTATAGATTGAGGCATGACAGTGGACATTTTCTAAGATGTGAGGGCTAGCATCATATATTTGGGTAGCCATGGAATTTGAAACTATAGGAGTGGGTGAATTCTTTAAGTGTGTAGAGGGAGGAGCAGAGGAGTGGGGCCCGAACACAGGGAGTGGTTTCATTGAAGTGTTCTCTAAATGAAACTTGTACACAAGGGAAATTTCCCATACAAAGAGCAAAAGCTAGTGTTATGATACCCTGCCAGGAAAAAAAAAAAAAAAAGACAGTTGAAATGTATTGAATGAACTCTGCAAAGCTTACATAAAATGACACAACTATAAACTATATAAGATAAGTGAACTGTGTTTTTTCACTGAAAATTATTTTCCAACTATTTTAACTATTTGAGTAACTTTTAGTGAAATAGAGTTAGAAATCAACCACAAATCTCTCTAGGAATCTTACTATCCTGATATCATAAACTTTTTGAGGCAATAATAAATTTTCTTAATGATACCCTTAAAATCTTTATTAATAGGATTAAACAAGGAAGAGGAGACCTTCTTAACGAGAGGGGAAGTAAAGAGAAGATGGAGACAGCTGAAGAGTGTAGAAGTTGAGACTAAGAATCTCAGGCAATAAGTCAGGAGACCATAGACTCATCCCAACCAGTTTGGTGTTGCTTCTACACTACCATGCCCTCTTTATTCTGTCCAGATTTTTCCTGGATTTAGATTCTGCCACAGAAGACACTTGCATTGACATTTGCCTCATTTAACAAACTATCAAACTGTGCTCCAAACAGATGTATATTTGTTCCATAGGCAGATTGGATGTTAAAATACGTATTAGTGATGCTGCTTTGTCTAAAGAATAATCAGACAATTATCTTGGAACAAAATTGTCTGTTGACAATACCTTTTTGCTGAGAATACATATATTTGCTCAAATTGTACATTTTCCCAAACTGACTTAAAAGAGAATTGGCTTTATCTTTTATAAAACCAGCATCCGTGGTTGAGAGAATTGGCTCCTCCAACATGGTCCTGGTGAATGTAAAATATGTGTGCTGTCACCACCCATATGTTTCCTTTCTCTTGAACTTGAACGGAATCTATGTTGTCATATTTTATCATGACAACTCTCACTTCAGTCAGAAGAGAAGCCAAAGCTTCTCTGAAAACATGGAAAGAACAAATGGAAAAAAATATGAACAACTTTATTTACTGAAATAATAAGAAAGTGCAGTTAAAAGCAGTAAAATGGTAGAAGGTGGAAATAGTATTTGTTAGGTTGATTTGCTAAGGAAGTGGAGGATGTGAAGAGAGAAATGACGTTATGTTGTAAGAAAGCGGGTGGTTAAAGAGAAAGAAAGAATTAAAGTAAATTAAATCAAATTAAATTAAAAGGGAAGCTGAAAAAGACAAGGGAAATTTTTGTGCATATGTGTGAAAAAAAATAAAAAGAAAGGGAAGTGGAAGACTTGGTGATTTGGTGAAGAGCCAGTAGTAAGGCAAAGTTTAAGGTGTAAAAGAAAAGGAAAAAAGAGAATCTTTGATGGACTCAAGTCCAGAGTAATGACGAAAATAGGCAGATGACTCAGCTTCAGAAAGGAAAACGTCTCTTTCTTCTTTTGAGATGAAGACGGTAGAGTAATTAGTGGTAATGACACTGGGGAATTTTGAGGTGGAAGGGGAAACTTTTAAAAGCTCAAATCAAATTGCTTCTTTCTCTTCTTGTGGAAGTAGGAAGAGAGGCCATGATGCAAAATGGGATTGGCCCTTTGAGGAGAGTGAAAAACAATTCAAGGAGCCATTATAGAGTGTGGTATAGAAATGCTGCAGAGCAATTTCACAAATGGCTATTTAGAAGAAGGGTTGTTTATCTGGGATTAGATATAGCCATGCGAGCTGACAGACCGCATGAATGAGAGGGATCAGAGGAGACACAGACGTAAAGAGCAGAGTTAGTGGGAGGGAAGAGGTGGGAAAGGTAAAAAGAGGCAAGTTTTCATGGAGAAATCATGAAAGTGGTCAAGGTCCCTGGCACCACCGCGAGTGAGGGACACTGAGAGAGAAGGAAAATGAAAGTTATTGAAATTGAAGAATTTGAGAGACAGTCAATTTTCACAAAGCCTCTAAGTGAAAGGGTAGAGACAGAACATGAGTGCACGTGCCCATCCAACTAGGCTCTTTACAGCAACATGAAGGCCTCCAGCTTCTGATATTAGTGTCTTCTCTGGGCTAATGGTACATAAGTTTCTCAAAAGCTTATTCATTAATATGTGTTACCTTGGTGTGCTGTTTATCTGCAACTCTGTGCTTTTGACCGTGGAACGCCTCTCTGCACTCGTTCTGGATGATCTGGTCCTGATTCCAGTATCTCTTTCTGCTAAGTAGTGGTCTCTCCCCTCCCCAGCCTCTGGCTGACAGGCAGAGCAAAACAGCATCAGTGTGATGATACAGTACCCCAGAAAGATGGCAGGAGACAGACAGATTATAGAAACAGTGGATAAGGACCAAAGGTATTCAAGAAATATGGAGGCCCATCTAGAGATGGGCAAAAGGTGCTTCTGAAGAATGACTGGAAAAAATAAATCAGCATGGACTTAAATGGAGAATGGTAAAAGAGTACAGAAACCTAGATTGGGTTAAAATTATGTTGCCCTCTCCTGATGTCTGAAGATGTATGCAAATTTTCACACACATCTCTTTTTTCTTTTTTTAATTAATTTATTTATTTTTGGCTGTGTTGGGTCTTCGTTTCTGTGCGAGGGCTTTCTCTAGTTGTGGCAAGCGGGGGCCACTCTTCATCGCGGTGCGCGGGCCTCTCACTATCGCGGCCTCTCTTGTTGCGGAGCACAGGCTCCAGACGCGCAGGCTCAGCAGTTGTGGCTCACGGGCCCAGTTGCTCCGCGGCATGTGGGATCTTCCCAGACCAGGGCTCGAACCCGTGTCCCCTGCATTGGCAGGCAGATTCTCAACCACCGCACCACCAGGGAAGCCCTCTTTTTTTAAAATTAATTTTTACTGGAGTATAGTTGGTTTACAATGTTGTGTTAATTTCTGCTGTACAGCAAAGTGAATCAGTTATACGTATACATATATCCCCTCTTTTATAGATTCTTTTCCCATATAGGCCATTACAGAGTATTGAGTAGAGTTCCCTGTGCTATACAGTAGGTCCTTATTAGTTATCTATTTTATATATAGTAGTGTGTACATTGTTAATCCCAGTCTCCCAGTTTATCCCTCCCCACGTCTTTTCTTATATAGTCAAAACCTTAATACATAATCCTGCCACTTTAAACAAGAGTCAAATTTTGTTTCATCGAAACAAATAGAACCAGGAAAACTATTTAATAGCCAAATGATACATAAGATTTATTTATAAAATAATAATTTAGATCTCAAAAGGACCAAGCAAATGCTATACCCACCTCCATAGAGATGCCACACCAACCTTTCTAAAATCTTCATCTGATTATTTCCCTGCCCTCCTTCAAAGATCTCTGACAACTCCCCCTGACTTATGACAGTCAGCCTCCTTAGAGAGAGCAGAGTACCTTACATCCCAGTGTCCTGGGACAGTCCCATTGATGCCACTTGTCTTGTCATAATTACCGATAGCTTCCTCCTCACTCTAAAAAGCATACCAGTTAAGAAAATAAATCACATGGTCACCATGTGTTTAAGGATTTTGATATCTCATCCCAACCCACCTCTTCAGCTTCATATGCTGATATTCCTTCAAAAGTCCTTCAAACATAGGGACTATTTTGTAACTTCTGAACACACTTAGTACTTCCACACGTGTATTCTTCTTAACGCACGATGTCCACTCTTTCTACTGCCCCTAGTGCTTCTTTCCAACCCTTAACCCTATTTCTGTTTATCCATCCAGCAAATGACAACTTACTCTTCAAATCCTGGGTCAGTTAATACCTTTACCAGAAGGGCTTCTCAAAGCTTCAGTTGAAAATGTCAGAAACCAGATGTCATTCTTGACTCTTCTGTCTCACTCACCCTTTCCTTTTTCACTCCACCAAAAAATCTTATAAATTTTATCTTTATTTATAGGGGTGCAAGATCCTGACCCCCTTGCCTCAGTCAAAACAGCTCTGAATAGCTATCTATGTAGTTTGCTATAGCTGCAGTAACAAAGTACCACAAACTGAATGACACAAACAAGGGCAATACATTGTCTCACAGGTCTGAGGACAAGATTTGAAAGGTTCGTTCTTTCTGAGGCCTTTCAGGAAGAATCTTTATTGCTTCTAGAGGTTTGCTGGCAGACTTTGGTGTTCTTTGGTTTCTGCTGCATCACCTGATCTCTGCCTTCATCTTCATATAGCTTTCTCCTTATGTGCATGTTTGTATCCAGATTTCCCCTTTTTGTAAGGACATGAGTCATATGGGATTAGGGACCTACCCTATTTCAGTATGACCTCATCTTAACTAATTACATCTGCAATGATGCTATTTCCAATTGAAGTCACACTCTGAGGTACTACTAGGGGGTTAGGACATCAACATATATATTTGGAGGATACAGTTCAACCCATAATATTATCCTAATATTAATTACTAATGCTTACTACTTCTTAATATGACAAATCTATATCTTAGTATCTGTTTCCCAAAAATCCAATATAAGACAAATCACCACCAATGTAATGACATTTTGGAGGATAAAATATTAATACTGTATTAAATACATAATTTCATTTTTAGTCTTTCAACAGAAATGTACCAAATACCTGCAATGTTCCAGGAACTGTCCTAAGATTTGGAGAAATCAGTGGATAACAAAATAGACAAGGTCTTTACTAACAGCTTACATTTTAGTGGGTAGAGATAGACAATAAACCAATAAGCTAATTAACTGTGATAAGGGCTTGCACCAAATTAAAATAAGGTGATATGTTAGTAAATAATTGGGAGGTTACAGTATACTAAAAATGTAGTGCTCGCTTTGACAGCACATACAATAAAATGTAGTAGTTTTTTCTAAGTGGTATCATTAGCCTCATTTTTAGAAAATAGTGATTCTTAGCAATTAATATGAATCAGTAATTAGTAATTGATAAATTACTTTCTGCATAGGTGACATTTAAACCTGGAGTCTAAATAACAAGAAGGAGCCAGCCAGGCAAAAAGGGCTTCGGCAGAGAGAGTGGTTACAGCTAAAAGCCTGCCCATAGAATGAGCTTGTCACATATAAGGAACAAAAATAAGCCAGTGTTTCCAGAGGGTGGTGAGTGAGAGGCAAAGTAGACAGAGCCAAGGCTGGAGAGAAATGGAAGACTCATCTCATGTGGGCATCAATTAACGGGTTAAGGAAATCGGATACTAATCTAAATATGAAAGGAGTAGCTGGGAGTAATATCATCTGTCTTACATTTATACACATAACTGGTAATGACTAGTACTGCAAAAGTGGGTACCGGAAGACCAGTTGAGGCTCTTTTGCAATAACCTAGCCTACTAATCACGCTGTTCTCCCCTGGATGGTATCAATGGAGATGGAGAGATGTAAGCGCATTCAGAATGTTTCAAAGCTACAGTTAACAGGAGTCAGCATGACTTGATGATAGATTGAATGTAGGAGTGAGGAAATGAGATGAATTAGGGCTAATTCATCTGAACTGGCCATTTGGTGGAGAGTGGTACCAATTACTGACTTGAAAGCCATAGGAAAAGCAGGATCTCTGGGGATAGATTAAGAATTCTTCATTGGCCATGGTAAGTCACAGATGCAGATTGGATAGTAAAATAAATAATCAAGTGTTAGCAGTTGATATATGAGACTAGAGTTCTGGGAAGTGGTCTTGGCTGGAGATACAGGTTTGGGAGATATCTATACATAAGAAAGCACTTAAAGCCTTGTGTTTGTTATGAGATCACCTAGGAAGGGAGTGTAGTAAGAGAAGCCCTCAAGCACTCCAGGATTCAGAGGATAATTGTTCATAAAATTAAAACAGAAAAGTCATCAATGAATTTGCCAATATATAAGGTCTTTGGCAATGTCTGTGGAGTATTAGAGACAGAAGTTCTATTGAATGGGATGGAAGAGAGAAAGTGAAAATGAGAAAGCAAAGACAGGGTATAAACTCCTTCAACAAGTTTTAAATGGTATAAGAGAATGGAATTGTAGTTAAAAAGGAATGTAGGGGGTCAAAGAAAAATTCTGTGTTATTGTTTTTGGTTTTTTTGGAGATGGCATCACTGATGACAGTGATCTAGTCGAGGGGGTAGAATGTGCAGATGCAGAAGTAACAATTTCAGCATGGGCTTTTGTACGGCATGAAAATAGGTATTCTTTATCTGTCACAGGCTGATGCGTTCATATTGAATTTCAGATTTCAGAATTTTTATTTCTGAAATTTACCCATCAACTGTTTTTTACTTTCTCTATCACCTTGATGACAGTTATAAACATAAGACCTTAGTATCTAACTTGAGTTTCCACACCCAAGTTCTCCCTTCATTAGAAGGCATGTGTCAGTTACCATCCTGCCAGGAAACAGAAGGCACACTGAAACGGGATTTTTTTTGTAGAAGCTTGAATGCTATTAGAAACTTGGGTGGTAGGTAGAGAAGAAAAGGGGCAAAGGGAGTGTTCTTTGATAGTTTGTTGTTGTTGTTGCCGTTGTTTTATTGGAGTATTATTGCTTTACAATGTTGTGTTAGTTTCTGCTGTACAACGAAGTGAATCAGCTATACGTATACATATATTCCCTCCCTCTTGAGCCTCCCTCCCACCCTCCCCATCCCACCCCTCTAGATCATCACAGAGCACGAAGCTGAGCTCCCTGTGCTATACAGCAGGTTCCCACTAGCTATCTATTTTACACATGGTAGTGTATTTATGTCAATCCTAATCTCCCAGTTCGTCCCACCCTCCCCTTCCCCCCATATCCACATGTCCGTTCTCTACGTCTGCATATCTATTTCTGCCCTGCAAATAAGTTCATCTATACCATTTTTCTAGATTCCACATATATGGGTTAATATATGATATTTGTTTTTCTCTTTCTGACTTCTTTCACTCTGTATGACAGACTCTAGGTCCATCGACATCTCTACAAATGACCCAATTTTGTTCCTTTTTATGGCTGAGTAGTATTCCATTGTATATATGTACTGCATCTTCTTTATCCATTCCTCCTTCAATGGACGTTTAGGTTGCTTCCATGTCCTGACTATTGTAAATGGTGCTGCAGTGAACATTGGGGTACATGTGTCTTTTTTGAATTATGATTTTCTCAGGGTATATACCCAGTAGTGGGATTGCTGGTCATATGGTAGTTTTATTTTTAGTTTCTTAATGAATGTCCACACTGTTCTCCATAGTGGCTGTATCAATTTACATTCCCACCAGCAGTGCAAGAGGGTTCCCTTTTCTCCACAGCCTCTCCAGCATTTATTGTTTGTAGACTTTTTGATGATGGCCATTCTGACGGGTGTGAGGTGATACCTCATTGTAGTTATGATTTGCATTTCTCTAATAATTAGTGATGTTGAGCATCTTTTCATGTGTTTGTTGGCCATCTGTATGTCTTCATTGGAGAAATGTCTATTTGGGTCTTCCACCCATTTTTTGATTGGGTTGTTTGTTTTTTTGATATTGACCTGTGTGAGCTGTTTATGACAGGAGATATAAGAGCATGAGAGCATGTTTATATACTAACAGTAATGGTCTAATGGAAGAAGGGAAATTGCTTAGGAGGGAGAAATAGTGATTTTAGAAGTAGAGTTCCTGATAAGTTGAGCAAAAACAGAGCACAGAGTTCAAGTGAAGGGGCTTGTATTTTATAGGAACAAGAATACTTCATCCCTAATGTGGCCAACCAAGCACCAAGTCACTTCTTCTTTCTGATCGTACAGTCATATTTTCCATTTGTCTTGCATACAGATAGGGCCGTGTGATTGGTTTCCACAAAAGGATCCTAGAAATAAATAAAATGTCTCATCTGAGCTAAAGCAGTTAAGCCTTCTCTACCATCTCTCTTTTCCCTCTGTGGTGACCACAAAGCCCATGTGTTGAAGATGGCCTCCAACAGGAATGTGATCTGAATCTCTAAAGCATTGCTTGAAGGGAAGATGCCCAGGAAAGCCACACAACTGGAAGAGCTCCATTGGACTTAATTTACATGATATGTAATCTTCCACATGGGAAAAAATTGCAAGGCTGGAGTTCTTTCTCTTAGTTGTCTACCTACCGTAGTAAATATTCAAAGGACAGAGGGCATACCTAGGGACACATATGGCTTCGTAGGCTTCATAGAAGGCAGATGGGGATAGCTTCTGAATTTGTGTTATTGAAAAATGAAGCAAGTTTATAAGTTGAGAAAGTGGGAAAGGAGAGTTGGTATTGGATGTTTGAGGAGGAGAGTAGGCATAAATATGTCGTTTTGTCGTATTTATAGCAACCTTTGTTGCTTTAAATAGCACTGGGAGGCTACAAGGGAATCTAAAGAGGAGAGAAAGTGGTGCAGCAAGTTTGAAATATCTACTGAAGAATTTACTTCTTGAAACCAGGCATTTCCTATGCTTGGTTGCTTCCCCCATTTTAAGCCTGGCAACACCACTCTGCTCTTTATTGTTATTAACTTTCCATAAACCGAAGCTTCCCAAGATAGCCTAATAACTCCTTGGTTGACAGAGATGATGTAGAAAACTTCTTTGAGTTTTGCAGTACCAACAATTCTATTATGAAGAAGTGCTCAAAAACGCTTTCTTGGTAGGACATTTCCTGGGGAATAATAGCATCTCCAGTTTGCTGAATTACGACCATGTGTCAGTGGTGCCCTGAGGAGGTTACAAATATCACTCTATATAATCCTCCCTGTAAACCTGTGAAGTTAGTATTGATTTTAATGTTCTCATTTTAAGTATGAGGAAATGAAGGCTTAATGAGCTTAAGAGATTTGCCCAATGATAATGTACCAGAAAGTGGTAGAGTGAGATTCCACCCTATACAACTGATGCTAGAACCAGTTAGTTTTCAGAAACTTTCATACCCACTACCTCTCGGCTGAGGGCTTTCTGGTAAGATACTCAGCACTTATTTTTTTCATTATGTCACTACTCTGAGGCCAGAAAAGGGGCTGAGGGAAGTGGGAGCATACAAGAAAAACTGTGCTTCCATCGGCATTTCCACAAAAATAAATGAAACTTTAACCTTGAAAAAAAAAATCATTAAAAAGCACAGAAGGATGGACCTAGAGTCTGTCATACAGAGTGAAGTAAGTCAGAAAGAGAAAAACAAATATTGTATATTAACACATACATGTGGAATCTAGAAAAATGGTACAGATGAACCAGTTTGCAAGGCAGAAATAGAGACACAGATGTAGAAAACAAACATATGGACACGAGGGGGGAAAAGCGGGTGGTGGGGGGAGTGGTGGTGGAATGAACTGGGAGATTGGGATTGACATGTATACACTAATATGTATAAAATAGAGAACTAATAAGAACCTGCTGTATAAAAAATAAATTAAATTAAATTTTAAAAAAAAAGGACAAAAATATACACTTGTCTCCTACTCAATCATCCTCTCACTGCTTTAAAGCAATTAACTTTGTTATGTTAATTTTAGTGTAAAATAATTTTCTCTAGAATGATTTTGTTTCTTGAAAATTAACTAGAAATTCAAGGTGCCATGAGCCCACCTGTATGTCTTCTGTCAAGCATACTTCAGTAAAGCAAAAATTTCACGGATTTTTGGTGAGCAAAAAATTCACCAAAGTTAAAATTGACCTTATGACCTAAATCACCACCTGTGTAAACAATTCACAAAGAAAAATTGCACTATCAATTAGTTTCCTCTACTTCTGGCACTATCTCCTATCAAATGTTTTAATCTTGAAAGAGCTAAGATTTCAATATTACCTTTCCTGTTCTGTCTTCCATATCTATAATTCTTTTCATCCATCCATATCCTCTGTTGTACATTTTTAAAAATTGAATTATAGTGGATTTATAATATTGTGTTAATTTCAGGTATATGGCACAGTGATTCAGATATATATATATATATTCCTTTTCAAATTCTTTTCCCTTATAGGTTATTACAAAATATTGAGTATAGTTCCCTGTGCTGTACAGTAGGTCCTTGTTGGTTATCTATTTTATATACAGTAGTGTGTATATGTTAGTCACAACCTCCTGATTTATTCCTCCCCCTGATCATTTTACATTTAAACCCTTAACCCATTACAAGTTACTTTTGTGACTAGTATAAGGTAAGTGTTCAGTTTCATTCTTGTGTGTATGGCTGTAAAATTTTCTCAGCACCATTTATTGAAGAGACTATCTTTTCCCAATTAAGTATTCTTGGCTCCCTTAATCAAATATTAGTTGACCATATATGTGTAGATTTATGTCTGGCCTCTTGAGTCTATTTCATTGGTCTATGTGTCTGTTTTATGCCAGCAACATACTGTTTTGATTACTATAGCTTTGCAATATAGTGTGAAATCAGGAAGTATGATGCCTCCTACTTTGTTCCTCTTTCTCAAGACTGCTCTGGTAATTTGGAGTCTCTTTTGGTTCCAAATAAAAATAGCTCAAGGTAAAAAAAATCTCTGGGCTATCAGTAGCGGAACTCCATAATCTCCACTTCTCAAAATGCCTCTCTACTTGCAGCCCTATCTCTCACTGTTCTCTTTCCAAGCACCCCATGTTTCTTTAAAAATGAAATATTTTCTGACTCAGTGTGTCTCTTTATCATCGTCCTTCTGCCTGTATGGCCATGTCTGTAATTAGCATTTTAGATATCCTTAAAAGCCCATCTAATAATCCACTAGTTGCTTTTTTCTTTACCCAGTTCCTCTCAAATCAACAGAGAAGGAAGGCAATTCACATGTAAATGGAAAGCAAATGTTTGGTAAACAGATGTTTGCTGAGCCAGGCAGAAACAACGGGACACAGAGTGTACTCTGAGTTTCTCACCACACATAGCCCACGTTCTTTGCACATGTCTCTGGTGATATCTCTATACCAGGAACAGGCCCTCTTTCTAAAATTTTTTCAGGCAGTTAGGGGGAAAGTCAAAATTTCTTCCTGAATCTTTTGGGTCTTGATTGTTTTCAGCTCGAAATAATCTACATGCCAAAGAGGCATTCTGGGGTGGCAAATTTTGCTCCCCTACAAGTGGCATTAATTACGTTCATAATGCTGTGTGTCCATCACCATGGTCTATGTCCAAAACTTTTTCATTATCCCCAACATACATAAACTCAGTATTCATTAAACAATAATTCCTCTTTCTTTCCCCACAGCCCTTGGTAACCTTATTCTGCTCTCTGTCTCTATGAATTTTCCTATTCTGCAGACCTCATATCAGTGGAATTATTTAATATTTGTCTGGCTTATTTTACTTAGTATAATGTGTTCAGGGTTCATCTGTATTATAGCGTATATCAAAATTTTGTTCCTCTTCATGACTTAATAGTATTATATTGTATGTATATGCCACAATTTTTTTATCCATTCATCTGTTGATGGACACTTGGGTTGTTCCCACCTTTGGCTGTTGTGAATATTACTGCAATGAATGTGGTTGTACAGATATCTCTTCCAGTCCCGGATTTCAGTGATTTTGGATATATACCTATGTTGATGAAAAATTACTCAATCTAAGAAAGAAGGAGAAATTTTTATTTGAGCCAAATTTGAGGATTATAACCCAGGAAATGCACCTCAGAAAGCTATGAGAACTGTTCTACCCATTAGAAGTCAAGGCACAGTTACATAAGTTTTTTGAGACAGGAGGCTGTACATTAAATGATGTGTTATTGACAGTTTACATAATCCAGATCTAAGCACCATGTAACCACTTATGAGATCAAGAAGGAATGTTATTTTTAAGGAGTTGTCTTATTGATGCTAGGAGGAGAATGTTGCTTTTTATGGTGAGCAGGTATTTCTGCCAATGGAAGGTTTGGTCCAGGCATAATGCAGATACACAATGCAGTTGGGAAAGAGAGGAGGCCAAAGGGCAGAAAAGATTTTTTGTTTAAATTTTTCTTGTCTTGCCATTCATAAAATTCATGAATTTTATTTCACACCTAGGAGTATATTGCTGAGTCAATATGGTAGTTTGATGTTTAACTTTTTAAGAAATTGCCAAACTGTTTTCCACAGTGGCTACACCATTTTACAAATAAAAAGAAAAAAATTTTGTATAATTGATACATGCCTTTTTTTTTTTTAAAAGCTTAAACTGTTTTTTTTTAATATATAAATTTATTTATTTATTTTGGCTGCGTTGGGTCTTCGTTGCTGCACGCGGGCTTTCTCTAGTTGCAGCGAGCGGGGGCTACTCTTCATTGCGGTGTGAGGGCTTCTCATTGCGGTGGCTTCTCTCGTTGTGGAGCACGGGCTCTAGGCGTGCAGGCTTCAGTAGTTGTGGCATGAGGGCTCAGTAGTTGTGGCTCGTGGGCTCTAGAGCGCAGGCTCAGTAGTTGTGGCGCACAGGCTTAGCTGCTCCGTGGCATGTGGGATCTTCCCGGACCAGGGCTCGAACCCGTGTCCCCTGCATTGGCAGGCGGGTTCTTAACCGCTGCGCCACCAGGGAAGCCTGATACATGCCTTTTAAACTCAAAGTATTTTCTTTGTTGTACTGATTTATAACATTCTTAGAATCATGAAAATATGTCATTTATTTAACGTCCTGTTCTCAAAGAGGATGGGTAACAACTATATCTTTTAAAGTGTTAACATTTTTATAGTTTGTGATTTTATTGGTCATAACATGGAGGTATCTACAGGAATCCCAAAGTAGCTAAAGTCACTAGATAAAATACAGATTTAGTAAGCTATATGATGTATAAATAATAAATACATAAAATGGCATAAACATATCTAATGATTCTAAACAAATAAATATTAACAAAACAATCTGAATATTGGATATGTCTTGAAGAAGATATTGTTGAAACCCATAAAATTCCATTTAACTTTTATTATATATAGGTTAACCAATTTCAATAAACTGAGAAATGTACAGTGTTAAACATTCTGTAGTTTTTTCCTGTTAGGTCAACTTATATCTTTTTCTATACAAAAAGAGTTATTGTGTTCATTCTGATATAATTTAGAGCACAGGAAAACAGAGTTCACATTCAGCAGTGTCTCACTGTTGGTGTAATTAATTTATTTGCATTGTCATACTTAGTTAAATAAGAAACCAGAATATTTTAATTAAATGATAGTATCATGGAATTTTTTATGCTGCACCTTCTGACTTAAAAATATTCTAACATAGAATATAATTTTAAAATTAAAACATTGGTATCTTGATTATCCAAGAATAAATATTAAAATACTAGAAATGTGCTGTCTAGATCAACAGTCCTATGCCACTGTCATTGAGGTATATTAACAAAATTATCTTTTATATTATCTTCAGAGGTCATTAAGAGAAAATTTACTCAAATGTGCTTAAGGAGTTTGAATGTTTTTAACTGAGAATGTCACAAGGACTAATTTACTATAAAGCGTCCTCCTTCAATAAATAGAAAGCACTTATATTTCATAAAAAACTTTTCCAGCTGCTTAACCATCTCTGAAGACTGTTGATGGTTGTTCATCTCAATCACTTACAGCTATAGCAACTGGTGACTTTCTCCCCCAGACTAGGACCTGCCCTGGTGCTAAGCCAATCTTGACCAGGACAGGAGGAGGCTGCTTAAGTATCCTTGGGCCCACCAACTGGAAGAGTCTGGATTAATCTGCCAATCAGCCCGGTATTTGAATCACTAAGGATGTGCCCTGGGTTTCCATGTACAGTCAAGGGGCTCCACGTTTCCCTACCCCTGACAAACTACCTTCAGCAACTAACCGAATTTCTCCAAAAGCACTTCTGTGTTTCATAATGACTTGACACTTTGCCCAACTTCCTAGCTGAAACCCTGTTTTGTTTGTGGTTGAGAAGAAATGGAAAGGTAGATAAACAGTTATACGTAGTATATGTAGTCATTTCAACCATGTGGGTCTAGTTCTTCTCAACTGACCCTTTAGTTAACTTTATAAACTTCAAAATGAAAATAATACCTTCACGTAAAACCAAGGAGAAGGGCCTTAGCTGACATTTATTGTATCCTGACTGTCACCGAGTCCAAGCTTGTACTGCTCGCTGCTGCACAACAGGCCGATAAATTAAGAGATGAGGTGTTGGGGCAAGGAGTAGCAACTTTATTCAGAAAGCCAGCAGACCAAGAAGATGGTGGACCAGTGTCCCAAAGAACCATCTTCCCCGAGTTACAAATCAGGCTTCTTTTATACGAAAAGGGGAGGGGTATGGCTGGCTGTCGCAAACTTCTTGGTGCTAGAATCCTTTACTCTTGCAGCTCTCCATGTAGGTCTGATCACAATGTTTCTATAAACCTCCAACAAGAAAAATGCTATTCTCTGTTCTGCAACTCTTTAATCTCTATATGAATGGAAAAGTGTTATACTTTTAAAGGTCAGAGCCTTGAGAATGGGCTATCCTGTATATTTCAGGCTATAGACAACATTCTTTTACAAAAGGTGCAGAGCCAGCATGACTAAGCACAGGCAACAGAGCACAAGGGTTAGAGCTAAAGGAATAGATTCAATACGGAGTCAGGTGTTTTGCTTCTCTGTTACATGGCCAGTAAGTTTATCTCTTCAAAACAGTATCCAAAAGGGAGCCTAATTATTTATGCCACTCTCTCTTCTATCCAGTCTTATCCACTGAGCAGTCTTATCCTCATTTTGCACCTCACCCTTTTGCATTCTCTGCACTTCTCTTCCCACTGTGTTCCTGGGAACACTGCTTTGACGTCATCTCCAAGGCTACCTTTCCCTCTTACTTCTGATTTATTTGGGCCAGTGGGATGCACCTGCAAGAGACTAAGGATAGGAGGCAGAATTCTGGATATTTCTTCCTCAGCGATTTCCCTATTCTGGCATTATGCTTCCAGAGGTGGCTGTATCCAAATGACCAATGTGCTTACCAGGGCAGCCACTTCTC
Source organism: Balaenoptera physalus (assembly GCF_965194825.1). Taxonomy (NCBI): domain Eukaryota; kingdom Metazoa; phylum Chordata; class Mammalia; order Artiodactyla; family Balaenopteridae; genus Balaenoptera; species Balaenoptera physalus. Next base: position 8,173,027 of record NC_138893.1, read on the forward strand.
CATGGTTCCATCTTTTACCTCTTAAGGGTCTAGGACTGAAATGGGTTCCCAGTCTCTGCAGTCACTAATTCCTGGGTGCCTCAGCATCCCCTGTTGACTTCCTAATCCCTGAACATGGCTTTGGAAATCATTCCTTTATTAATTTGTCTTCAGAATCTGATCTCCATGTGCCCTGTGCCTCCTGTCAGAACTCTGATTGATACATCTCCCAAAAGATCTTCCTTGCAGGGGAAAACTTGGACTAGAAACTCGGGTTGGCTCTCTAAGGTCTTATATCTATATCCAGGACACTTAGGAAAGAAAACAAAAGGAATTGGTGGGAACGCTTCAAATGTAATATCGAGAGCACATTCAATGCGAAGGCATCAGACTGTGACAGAGAGCACACAGAATACTTATTTTCACCCTCTGCAAAGCCCAGCCAACTGATACGGAGAAAAAAGACAGCACATTCACTGAATACATTTCACCTCCCTTCAATCCCAGTATGTCATGCTCTGAATCAGTTAGCTCTGACAGGTCTCAAATGTAAAGCTGTGCCAACCTCACTTGTCAACATTTTTGAACAACCTATAACTATAACCCTTTCGAAAGCCCTTTTAATAAGAAACTCAGCAACTCTTCTCCGTGTATAAAAATCTGTTATTTATCCTGGCTAAAGTAGGTCCTGCATTGTAAGTAACATTAAACTTTATACCCCCCATGACTTTATAATTTTAAACACTTGACAGATGGGTAATGAGGATTTTGCCTCCCTCTTCCTGCAGAGTTCTTCTCAGTAATATGTGGTTATCTTATCCACCAGGTGTCTGTCCACGCAATAAAAACGAATACAAATGATTTTTCATCATGCTAGCAATTTGAATCATAATTCTGTTTCCCTTCCATTTACAGAAGCAGCATGGTGAAAATCAATGTCCTCTAGACAAAACATCATTACAATTGGAACTTAAAACATACTCTCAGTTTCGCTGTGTTAATAAATTGCTTCATGGTTACTGTTGCCTGATCCTTTTGAAGGAATTATTAAGTGATGGGAACTGGTTTTCAGTCCTTTGGTGATGTCATCAATACCTTACCTGCCACTGACAGAGTTTTTTGATTTTACCCGAGTTAGAATTCAGGCTTCATATATACTAAAAGGGGAGGGGGTGTGGCTGGTTGTTGCAGACTTCTTGGTGCTGGAATCCTTTGTTCTTACAGGTCTGGTCACAGTGTTCCTATAAACCTCACAACAGGACAGATATCATTCTCTGTTTATCTCTATATGAATAGCAAAGTGTTATACCTCTAAAGGTCAGAGCCTTGAGAATGGGCTCTCCTGTATATTTCAGGCTGTAGGCAACATTCTTTTACAAAAGATGCAGAGCCAGCATGACTAAGCAGGGGCAACAGAGCACAAAGTTTAGCGCTAACGAAATAGATTCAACAGGAGAGCCAGGAGCTATGGAATCTGGGGGACCTGGATCCTCTTCTGACCCAAACACTTATGAGCTGGGTGATATTGGACACCTCACTTCTGTAAGCTTCAGGCCACTTCGTTTATAATTAGAACTAAAACTGCTGACCTCATAGGGATGCAGGGAGGATTACAGGAGGGGACAAGTGAAAGGCACAGAACCTTCATAAGAAACAGATTTGTTAAATGTGTCATAGGTTTTTCATGCATATAGTTTTTAGAAATTCAACTGCAGGAACCCTCCCCTGACTTCCACCACCCCACAGCCTTCTGTGTCTTTCATATACTCATCAAATGGGTCGTCTTGGTTTCCACCACTGACACTGAGCTCCTAGGAGGCTGGATCTAGTCTGTTAGCTCACCTCTCCCATGTTCAGTGTCTTCCACAATGCTTGGGACATAGTAGATGATCAATGAATATATATATAAATCAGATGAAATGCATGTAGAAGATGTATCAGTAATTCTCAACCCAGGTTACACATGAGAATTACCCGGGATACATCTCAGAAATTCTGATTTAATTAACCAGAGGCAGTGTTTCTCAACCTTGGCTGTACATCAGAATCACTTGGGAAAAATTTTAAATCCACATGCTCAAGCCACATCCCTAACCAGCTACATAAGAATCTCTTGGGATGGGACCCAAACCACTGATAGAGTATTGAATAAACATTGTGCATAAGATCCGTAAGGAACAAAAACTGCACGTGCATTTACAAAGAACGTTTCCCAAGACGGGGTGTGTGTGTGTGTGTGTGTGTGTGTGTGTGTGTGTGTGTGTGTGAGTGTGTGTGTGTGTGTGTGTGACTGGCACAGGATATTTCACTACAAAGTCTGTTGAGATGCTAGTGCAATTCACTTCAGTCAGTTCAGAGGGTACAGAATTTTTTTAACAAATAAAGAAAGCCTTCCAAGTGGAATCAGACAGTGGACCTAAATGGAAAGAAGCGAAGACAGCTTTATCTTCCCCAGGGAGTCTTTCCAACTCTCATCCCCCCAGAAATGTTAGTCTGGTGCCTCTACTCTGAACAGAATCCCACCAGCCCAGCCTCTCATAAACCAGAGTTGGAATCGTCGGGGAACCTTTTACAAAGGAATGGGAATTTTATTCTAAGTGGGTGAAGGGCTCTATATTTAACCATTTGCCTTTGGTGTCTTGTGTTTCTCCCAGTATTTTCCCCTTGAAGCAATACTCTGACTATGCCAAGAAACACCAGTCTGCAGTTACTTCCCTGCAAGAACCCATGAAATCTTTATGTGATTATGGCACAGAGTCTGGTTCATCAAAGCTATCCCATGTAGGCCGTCAAATTTCTTACCATCTTGAATGTTACCATGATGAATTGATACACTTTCATCTCAAATCAAACGAATTAGGTATTTCACTTATCAGTGCATTCTTTATACAGTTGAATGAGTAATGTCTATTAAGTTTTTGATATACTGAAAATATCTAAAGTAATGAGGATCCTTGAGTAGCTAATTGGCACAGGATGGAATTATACATGACTCCTTTTCTTAGTAGCTATAGTTTCTTGGTATCCCTGGATAATTTAGAGTCAGAAAAAGACCTGTTCGATCAAAATATACTTTAAAATATGATTAATCATGGGCAATTCACCACGCCACAGGGAACAGCCTGACAGCTTTCTGTGGATCTCCTCTGAACCCATCACTCCCCTAACATAGGGCCCAGGGAATGAGAGGAAGGTATCCCTGGTGCTGTCCTGTTCTGAGCCTCCTGTCTGTAGAATTTTCCACAGTGAACACAACCACCATGGTGATCTGAGGTTGTCAATTCACCTAAAATACATGTATCAGTATTACTTTGTTCCTATCAAGAGATTAAGGGAAACAGCGGACACCTTTTAAATAAAGTAAGTGGGACATCAGAAATAGCAAAAAGAATAACAGGAAAGTCATTCTGATTTTAGAAGAGAGTATAAAAATGTTCTACCATCACCAAATTTTCCCTAACTTAGTTTAAATATCAAGCTTCTATATGATTATTGATATTCCTTAATAAGTAACATTCCAGGGATATACTCTTATCTGCCCTTAAGTGCCTGTAACATAACTACAGTTCACACTTGCCTTATCCTTTCTGCTAGTATTTTATTTTATTCGTGTATCACCTTTGATTTACTCACATGATTTCCTACTAGACTATGTGTTCCTTCAGGAAAGAGGACTGTGTCTTTTATCACTAGTGACTTTAAATGACAAAATGATAGACAAGATGGAATCTCAAGAAATAGTTATCATATTAGCGAGATATATTTAAACACATGAATAATGACATTTTTATTGCAAAAGAGAGCCTGGGCTGTAGCCTCCTGTGCCTGATTAAAATATGGAGTCAAGTTAAAACAGAGGTGTGTTTTATGCAACCTCCACTCCAGATGCCACCCTGTAATAGAAAGGGACACTATGTGAATAATGCAAAGAAACTTGGAAAGTCACCTGATCCAACCTTTTCATTTAACAAATGAGAAAACAGGTACAGAATATGAAGTGATTGGTGCAGGGCCACAACGGCCCTTCTCTCTGAATGGGGTAGGGACAGGGGTTTGGCAGGTAATGGTATATGACGATCTGGGCAATGAGTAGGGCAGTTGTAATACCAGCTCCTCTCTTACAGCGACAGTAGGAGTGGTAGCAGCCAAGCTTTCTCTTCACAGTCATAACTTTTGAAGATGCTCCTCCTAGTTTGTTTCTTTGTTTGTTTTTCATGGAGCGTGATTCTCTGACTTATCAAGAGCATAATCATTAGCTACAAATTTTAAAACATAGAAAGACCCATGTTACACATTGTTTTTGCCTACCCACCTGCCTCTGTTTTGTTCAGATAGCTGTTAGGGGTTAGTGGTTTGGAAAACCAATAGTTTTCAAACTTGAGCTTGCATCGACTCAACAGGACAGCTTGTTAAAACACAAGTTGTTGGGCCTTAAACCCAGAGGTTCTGATTCAGTAGGTCTAGGGTGAGACCCAACAAGTGCCAGGTTCCAGGTAATGCTCATGCCACAGGTGTGGGAACCACACTTTGAGAAGCACTTGTCTAAATATATCAGGATAATTCTACTGCCAGTGATTGGTTTAGACATGGATTTATGGAATAACTCTGATGGAGTCACTCAGTAAATATTTATTGTGCACATATTATGTACCAGACATTGCGCTGTGCACTTAGCATACATCAGTGAGTGAAACAAAGATCCTCACTCTGGTGGATCTTATATTATGATAGGGGAAATAGACAATGAATAATAAACATAATAAATAAAAATTTAAGATAATGGAAAAAAGAAAAAGTAGAACCAAGTACTCTTACCTGGATCACGGATGGTGGAGAAGCAGGTGGTGTAGTTTACAGAATTGAATGTGGTAGTCATTGTCTGCCATATTGAAAGGGTGAGACATGGCCTGAAGGAGGAGAGGATATTCAGCAAGAGGTTTTCTGGGGAGGAGCATGCCAGGCAGAGGGAATGGCTAGAGCAAAGACCCTGCTATGGGCTGAATGTTTGTGCCCCCACAGAATCCATATGTCTAAACCCTAACTCCCAATGTGATGGTATTTGGAAGTGGGGCTTTGGGAAGGTCACTGGGTTTAGATGAGGTCAGGAGAGTGAAGCCCCCATGATGGGATTAGTATCCTTATACTAAGAAGGTGAAGAGACTGGAGCCCTTTCTCTCTCCACCATTTGAGGACCCAGCAAGAAGGTGGTTGCCTGCCAGTCAGGAAGAGAGCCCTCACCAGAGCTCGACCATACTGACACCCTGATCTCAGAATTTTCAGTCTCCAGAACTGGAAAGTAAATGTTTGTTATTTAAGCCACCCAGTCTATGGTATCTTGTTATAGCAGCCTGAACTGACTAGGACAAGACTTTAGGCTGGAGTATGCATGGTGTGTAAGAGGAACAACAAAGAGGTGGGTGTGGTGGCATAAAGGTATGGAACATGCAATGCTTGGGCTCTTGATAGTCTACCGGACTGATCGATTGATCAGCAAAGTGAGTATAAGTGTGTCCCACTGTGTGCTGACCTTCCCATCAAATAGACAGCTACACTTATGAGGCTCTACAAACCAAAAGAAGGATTCCTGCACAGCAGCTGTTGAGTTGCAGTGGCTGGGAGTCAAAGACCAGCATCCTCATAATGATTCTGCCATTAATTACACAGCTGATATTAGGATAATTACTTGAGCTCTCTGGAGCCCAGTTTACTCAGTTATAAAATGAAGGGGCCGGACTGCATCATCTCACAAGCTCCCTTTCCGCTCCAACATGCTCTTTCACCCCTAGCAATTCTCTTAGGGCTGTAGTGTAGCTATCATAGCAGTGAAGTCAAGAATATACTGTTACAGGTCCACAGAATCAACTGGCCTGACTGTGTGTGGCTGGGAAAGGCCAGAGGCTGATGGATCACAAATCTGAGAGATATAGTCACATTGTCAAGAAGACTTCAGGTCCAATTTAAAAGCCAAGTCAGAAATAAGGAAAGGCATTCCAGAGATTGGTGCCAACTGTAACAAAAATACGCCTTGTGCTGAAATGTGATAATGACTATTGATCCTGAGTTAGATTTTCAAGTCACAATTGCACGTATAGATCTTAGTCAACACCACTGTGTTTTAAATAGATTATACAAAGAATTCCCCAGCTGTTAACTCTCTTCAATCTCACATATACTATATGTGTATGTATGTCCATTATTTGCAGCCTTTTTCTGAGCTATATGAACAAGTTATAGTTGGGATGCCTCATCACCCTCACTATATAACCCTCCAACTTAGGAAATAATCACTGATGTGACATAATCTTCCAATCCTCAGATACCATTCAAATTTCAGCGGCTATGCCAGTGAAATCTCTTTTTTTCCTGGTTCAGAATTCCATTCATGGGTACATATTGCATTTAGTTGTCATTCTTCTTTTGTTTTCTCCTAACTGGAAGACTTCCTCTGTCTTCTGTGTTCTTGAGCCTCACAGCTTTATAAAATGTAAATCGTTAATTATTGTCAGATGACCCTGAATCTGGGTCCACCTGAGGTTTCCTCATTACTAGACTCGAGATGTGCTTTCTTGGCAGGGAAACTACAGAAATCATGCACTTTTTTCTGTGCTTCACGTAAGGGGCCCACAATGTTGATGTTGCCTACCAGTGGGAAGGTTAAACTTTAAAACCTGGTCGTGTTCTTTTAACCAGCTTTCTCCATATAATCACCATCCTCCCCCACCTTTGTAACTGATCTATTCAATTTAGGGGGTGATAGTCCAAGATTATATTAGTATCCTATTTCCCATCAACCGCCACCCATCACCTCAGCCTCCATTGACAACTCTCTTCTGAATCAATTACCACGATGATAGTAGGCCTGTGGTGTCTTTGTAGTCTATCGTTTTTTTCTATAATACATTTAATATTAGCCTTCTACTGTACAAAAAAGCTTTTCATTTTCCCCAATTATTTTCCGATTCATTCATTTTAGTTCATTTAGTTATATCAGTGTAGACATATTTATATTTTTATTCAGTGGGTTATATTCCATCCCTACCATTATCCAATTTTCCTAAATTTGGCCAGTGAGAATTCTGAAAGTGATATTGTGGCATGTTCCTATCATTCTTTGAGCATTTTCTTACTTTCTGTCACAAGATGTTCCAAGAAAAGTTGGACTTCCAGTGCCCTAACCCAGAGTCAACAATTTCTCCAAAGAATCTTGGTTCTTTCTATGTAGGGTTTGTATTTAGAAACCAAGGACTAGGTGTTTATTGTGCTCATTGCTGCCCGAGTGTCAATGCTTCTAGGCCTTCTCGGTGGACAGAGCCAGGTCATGTATATATACATGCATGCACACACATACATACATGTACACACATATATCTCTAACTGATTCTATATCTCTGGACGTAGATATAGTTATGGATATAGATATATTTTAAACATGAGTTCACACTGATATATATGTCCAATTTCAATCCATCACCTCATGATTCTTTTCAGCCTTACTCGTAAATACTTATTGTCATTCTCAACATATTGACTTATGTGATCAGTTTACATATTTGCTTGAGCCAAGCAGATTCCCTACTCACCCCAAGGTAGGCACACTGCTACATGAGACAGCTTTCAGCTCTGAGGCTAGTCTAGGTCACCTCTCTTTTGGTCCATTATTACATCTCTACCCCCACTGACCCTCCTCCTCCCCCTTTCTACTCACCCACACTTGCCACCATATTTCTACTGAACTCACACTATTTATCTTCCTGCCTCAACAATAGCCCAGTTCAGGGACCTTCTGGCGGTCCAGTGGTTAAGACTCCATGCTCCCAATGCAGGGGGCGTGGGTGTGATCCCTGGTTGGGGAACTAAGATCCTCCCGCATGCCACACAACGTGACAAAAAAAAAAAAAAAACAGAAAACAAAAAAGCCAATAGCTCAGTTTAGACTCACTTTTTTGTGTGACCACAGAACTTCCATTAGCAAGAAACAGTCTCTCACTTCAATCTTAATGAAATAATTTGCTGCGTTCAGTTTTTCTCTGATTTCCCAACTTCAGAGCAATGGATTGGATGAGAGTAAATAAAACTAGGCCCTAAGCTTGTGAAGATCTATAATTTAATAAAGCCAGATGCAACCCCTGAAGCATTTGTACAACGTGTGGATTTTTACCATTTCTCTGAGTCTGCGATCTAATCCGTTATGTCACTCAGGCTCTATCACTCAGGCTTCCTGTAGTTACTCAGGCTCTATCGATATCCAAAAAAGCATTTTGACTGAATATCAATGTTTCAACCCAAGTGTAGAAATCAGCAGAATCAGGACTTTTGCAAGTTCTTGAATTCACCTAGTCTCTTACACAACTATTATAACTGAACATCAATATCAACACAGGATTTTTGCAGAAGTTTATAAAAACACAAGGTACATCTTAACATTCTTACTATAACATTACTATACCCTGTGTTGGATGGAAACGAACCCTCATCCCAAAAATTCAAATTACAACATTTTCCCCTTCATCTGAAATACAAAGAACCTCCTTTTAAAGTGACACTAAGTAATCCTAAATGAGTTTTTCTGAACTTGTGCCAACTTTATCTAATAAGCAAATAGATAAATTATTGATACCATCTTTTATGTAAATAATTTGTTTTTACATTTTTCTCTCCCCTTGTGTCATTTCTAGTACATTAGAAATAGTAATAAAAATAGTGTCTAGTATAATTCAAATAATATTTTCCTAAGTTTTTGTTACCTACTATAAGCTGGAACCAATAAATTTATTATTGATATTACCCCCCCCCCAATGCTTAGATGTTATTATAACCTGATATCTATGATAGAATTGAGGTTCATAAAAGTTAAAAATGATTTTCCCAAAATTATATATACATACAGTAAGACTTTGTTTTTCCCTCTGCTCTATCCCATGCATTAAATAATGCTTTCACATGGTAAGATGACCGTAAATATTTGTTTAATGAATAAATGAATATGAATGAATACAGGTTTGGCTATGTCTAAAGCCTTTACTTACCCTATCTTGTGTTCAGCTTCATCCTCTTGTGTCTAATAAACCTTTTAACAGTCAAGTGGTAAAATGAGAGCATAATTCTAAATAAAGAAAAGAATGCACAGGTATGGATTATTGATGCCAAAATATTCTAATTTACAGTATCACAATCAAAATGCATTCTGTGTATGCCCATTTCGCTGTTTTTCAAGGAAATTGCAAACTAGAATTTGACACCATTAATGAACTATGACCAGCATAGATCAGCACCCTGATAATTCCTGAGCCATGTCTCCATAGCTCAGGAGCCCTACCTGTTAGCCAATAGTACCCAGTACTGCTAACATCAAGATTTACAGAGCAGTTATTTATGGCTCTCAAAGAGAAGATAGTGTGTAATTCAGCAGTCTATGCCTTTCCCTTGAATCAGAAATTTTTGTTGCTATGATCACAGTTATTAGAAAAAGAATGTGGCAGTAGTGAAGAAGGTTACAAGTTTTCCACTTGTGTGCATTAGTCAGATAGAAAGCAACATACAGTAACACAAGCAAAGAATGGTTTTCCAGTTTGACAGTGCTTTTTGGTAGAGTTGGAGTTAAAATATACCCATTGAAACTGACCTGCCCTACTTAGAAGGATTCTGTTATAGACAATGTTGATTTCCTCTCCCTGGATGGATGGGTGGGAAACTGGAGACTTCATCATGTTCAGTTCTCTTCATGGGCATATGGCACCCCCAGAGGACCAACTTCCTGACAGGTCTCCTGAGCTGCCCACAAGTCTATTAACAAGAGAGAAAACACATCAGTAAGCTGCACAGGAAAAACAAAGTTTGCCTCCTCTTTTATATTTTGAAATGACAATTTTATGTTATGAGAAAATATTAGGCAGAGTTTTGTTCTTTACCAGCTATAAAGAGTGCCATACAGATTCTTACAATGACAAGATGATTATCCATCGATTGGGATGATAATTTTGTCTAATGTTCTGAGTTTTTGTCATATAGAAAATGTGTATCTTCCAATTCATTCTAAAATATTATTTTTAAGGGGAGAGAATACAGACCATTGTCTTTTTTATTAATAGTCACAATTATTACAATTGCAGAAACACAGAAACCTACCATATTTTCATGAGAATTCCTCATTTTAGAAGTAATGTTGGTTTTTCTGTCACTCAAGGTATAAGTTTGCAAACTGGAAAGTTGGGAAGGTACTGGTTATTTCCATCATAAGTATTTTATTAAGATGTCACAGGTGAAAATATTGTTTTTATTATAGAATGCAGAAATATGAAAGAAACCTGTAATAAATCTGTATCAAAGAAAGGTAGAGATATTTTCAAAATGGAAAAAAAGTATTGAGAGTATTTTATTTCCCTTTCATATATTTATTTAAATTTTTATTTTGAAATTTAAAAAATGGAATCATTGGTTATTAGGTAGAGCAAAGAAATAGTCAACTGGGCTTCCTTGGTGGCACAGTGGTTAAGAATCCACCTGCCAATGCAGGGGACACGAGTTCGAGCCCTGGTCCGGGAAGATCCCACATGCTGCGGAACAACTAAGCCCGTGCACCACAACTACTGAACCTGTGCTCTAGAGCCCATGAGCCACAACTACTGAGCCTGCAAGCCACAACTACTGAAGCCCTCGTGCCTAAAGTCCGTGCTCCGCAACAAGAGAAGCCACCGCAATGAGAAGCCCGCGCACCGCAACGAAGAGTAGCTCCCGCTCGCCGCAACTAGAGAAAAGACCGCGTGCAGCAACAAAGACCCAACGCAGCCAATAATAAATAAACGCAGACCCAAGCACCATAAACACAAAGTGACCACTGAGTTTATTGCTGTGACAGTGCCTGAGAACCCAATAGAGAGTCTATTGAGATGTGATTTGAAAACTCATCACAGGTCTGAGGAGAAACTGCTGCTTCCCTCACACCTCAAGCTTAGATGGGTACATCCTGGTGTGACAATACTCAAGGGCAGCCTAGACTCAGTTTAGCAATCCTGACATGTAGATTGAAGAAAAACAGCCTAGTCATGTGGTTACCCATATGGATTCTAAAGGCAGATTTGAAAACATACTGGGTGACCTTGAGCGAGTAAGTTATTTACACTTGATTCCCAATTGGAGACATTTACATTAAAATGTACTACAAATATACACCCATACATACACACTTTTGCATATACATAATTTATTGTTTTAAAATGTAGGTTTTATTATTATTCAGAGGGGATGAGACCAACAGACTAGGAGACAACTGCCATTGAAAAGATGGTTTGTTAATTACAGTTCCCAGTGGGAGGGCATGCCATGCCATGGGTGGGTAGGGGGCACGAGAGGAAGCCCCAGGCTCAGTCAGGAGGCAGAGGGGAGCAGGAGGAAAACGTGACAAGGCCATTTATTATGGTTTATGTGGGAAGAAACATGTGAGTAAGTGAAAGCGGGCTTAGAATCAGCTAGTTTGAATGAATTCAGTGGGCTCTCAGGTATAGGGGCTGCACTGAATTGTCTGGCACTGGCCCTGAGAGATCAGACAGGGTATGGAATGTAGGAGCCTCGTGAGAACCCAGTAAAGGAGGTAGTTGGGGGACATGGGCTTTGGATTGTTTGGTTTGCATATGAAAGTTGCACTCACAGGGAGGTAGTTTGCTACCTCTAGGAATTAGCTAGCCATGGGAGATGCAATCTCCCAGGCCCCAGATGTCAAGGAATCATAAAATACAAAAAAATAGAAAACATAATTATTATAAAGATGCCTTGTATTTTTTGTATCACTGTGTTATATACACAATTAGACTGCACTGGTTAGACACAGTTTAGGCTCTATTTTTAAGGTGATTGAATGGGTAATTTTACCCCAATATTATTGTAATTTATAGCCTTTTCTACCCACAAATGAGGAAAACAAACAAACAGCCCATTCTCTTGGCATTTTAGTTGATTCATTTGGCAAGACCTTCCGCTGTCTGCTTTGATTTTAGCTCTTATTTTTAAAGTATAATTCCACAAAGTTAAGCTGAACGTTTCCAATACACTGTAGTTCTGCAGTCACATAGCAAAAGGAATCTCTCCAAAGATAATTGTTAAAAGGTTCCAAGTGACCATTTTTTACTGAATTTCTGAATGATTTTGGAACCTGTGATGGGTTAATTTTATGTGTCAGGTTGACTGGGCCACAGGATGACCAGATATTTGGTCAAATATTATCCTGGGTATGTCTGAGGGCGTTTTTTGATGAGTTTAACATTTAAATAGATAGACTGAGTAAAGCAGATATGCCCTCCCTAATGTGGGTGGGCCTCACCCAATCAGTGGAAGGCCTGAATAGAACAAAAAGCCTGACCATTCCCCAAGTAAGAGAGCATTCTTCCTGTCTGATGGCTTATGAACTAAAACATTGGTTCCTTGGGTCTCCAGCTTGCCTTACAGATCTTGAGGCTTACCAGCCTCCATAGTCAAAGGAATCAATTTCATATAATAAATTTACTTTTATTATACATATAAACATAAATATATAAAAATATATATTATATATTATATTAAATATAAATATAAATATACATTATATATATTATATTTATATCATATTGGTTCCGTTTCTTGGGAGAACCCTGACTAATGTAGTGCTAATGTAGTAGTGCTAATAATTTATCCCTAATAAAACCGATAATGTCATGAGTAGACTCTCTGGCTTTTGTTTTTGTAGACCCAAATTTCTATTAAGATTCCTCCCAAGTCTGGGATTTGATGACAATTAATTCTAAAACTGCCAAGGTAAAAGTGGCTCTTTTTTTCAGTCTATTAAATATTCCTTTAAGGAAACAACATAAATATTAATAAATAAGTAAAATTATCATATTCCCACATTTTGGAACAAGAACTTGCTAACTCACACCTACAAACTCCCTCAAGGAAATACTAGTCAGTGATCTTGGTGATAATCATAAGATTACTTATATATTAACAGACACAAGTACAGTACTTAAGATCTTTGATGGATAAAAATATCTATTAAGCATAACAATAGATATGCCGAATAAGTGTATTTTACTTTCTCAGTAAGTAAAGTCTTACTAAATAAGTCTTGCTAAGTTAGTACTCACTTTCACGAGGACTTCTCATGATTGAATAAGTGAAAAAAAGCCACAATTGTAAGCACAAAGAACAGACACCACTAGAAGCACAGTAAGGGTTATGCAGAATAGAATTGAAAAGCAAGTAGCTTAATCTAGAAATAAAGAAACTTTTTTAGTATTAGAACGAAAATTATAGCTCTGGGAGACAGAAATGGAGAGCTCATATACACAAAACTGAAGGTGCAAAAAACAAAGGAGAAAATATGCAAAGATGTACTAATCTACTCAGGTATTTTATTGACATCTTAATTAAAGACCCTGTACTTTTTGGTTATGTGTCCCATCTAAATTTAAACTCCTCCATAACAAACGCCAGCCTTGCATCCACCACAAGATTTACCCAGGTCATACACATGAGAGGCAAATGTATTGGGTTAGTATAGCGTAGTCTGAAACTCAACCAATAATATTTAGGTTTTCTTAATTAAAAGTCAGAAGTTGATATTAAGCACATCCAATAATTTTTGAAATTAATATGTTAACAGGAAAGCTGCCAGGAAGCATAACATGAATTTTATAATTTGAAATCTGCTGAGATACAGAAGCATAATTTTATTTTATTGCAGACATTTTCAACTACATAGCACACTCACTTCCCAGTTTCATAATGTAAAGCAGGCTAATGTCCCATCTGTCATGCAGCATTCTGCCTCAACGTGTGATCTTGGTGATTTCTGAAAGAGTTAGTTGCTGGATTGGAAGCAAGTATTTTTTTTTTGACATGTAAAATGCTTCTTGTGAATATTCATTTGTGGATTCGTCACATATTCCAATCCTATCTGTAGACTCCTCCTGTACTTAAACTATTAAACGAGATCTGAGGTGACTTGAAAAAGAGTCATATTTCTTTTACAGTTAGGGTTGTTAGATTTAGCAAATAAAAAATATGGAATAAGCAGTTAAATTTGAATATCAAATAAACAATAAATATTTTTTCAGGATAAGTATGCCCTATGCAATATTTAGGGTACACTTATACTTAAGAAAAATCTGTTTACCTGAAATTCAAATTTACCTGGGTAACCTGTATTTTCTTTAACAATTCTACTTAGAATAAAGTCTTTTCCTTATGTGTGTGGTGATACAATCTACTGTATTCCTTGAATATAAATCATGTAGACCCCATATTTTTTTGTCAAGGACAAACATGAAAGGATTACTTGTACTGGTAAGTACAGAATGAAAGAAAATAAGGTGTGTAGCACGTGGCCTGGGGGCTCAGCTAGGGCCATTGGAGGACGTCCAGCCAGATGGCCAGGAAATGGTGTCCGAGAATATGAAGCAATGGACAATGGAAGAAAGGATAGACAAACTGGAATAAAACATAAAGCCATAATAAAAGTGTCCACACAGCAGGCAGAGTGTGATACTGGGGAATCAGGGCCTCCCAGGTTGTTTCTGACGTATACAACTTCACCCAGAGGGGAAAGCAGACATTTGGGCGGTGGGGGGAAAAAAAACCCTATACTTGATGATCAGGACTCCCACATTCATGCCAGTGTCATTTTAGGCTTGTCTTTTACCGTCTCTGACCATCGATCACTTTGTATGTAATAAAAGGATAGTATTATCTGTATTGCCAAGGGCCGGGAGGATGAAATAAGATAAGAACTGTAATCCATGTGATCCGTTATACAAATACCAGTTGTTATGCTTATTCCATGGCTGATTAATATGAGTTAATTATTATGGTATTATCGAGACTAAATTCTAAGCATACAAGACAGTAAAGGTAAAAGGGATTTATAATGTGACTTTTTCATTAGTCAATGTAATTATATATTCAGGTTCAAACTAGGTTATTTGGCTCATGTTAGAATTATTAGGGAAAATTCTTCCTTTTGTTCTCAATTTATTATGTGGGTAGAATTTTTATTTCATAATCTTATTTCTTTCAGGCGGAATATCTAAAATACCTTATCATTGGCTTGTCTACCAGCCAACCCAAATATTTTACTTCGTTCAAATTTATATTATTCTATATGAGGAATTTAGTTTTCCTCTATTATAAAAAAGAAGAGATATTTCATAAAAGAAAATTTTATTTTCCACTATCCCAAGAAATCTCAAAAATATGGGGAAAAAGGTATATATAATCAAGCTGCCTCTATTGACATTAATCTTTTATGAATTTGAACATTATTCATGAAGCTCATTTTCGCTCAGTAAAGAGTGACACATCCTCTTTTTTTTTTTTAACGTTTTTATTGGAGTATAATTGCTTTACAATGGTGTGTTAGTTTCTGCTTTATAACAAAGTGAATCAGTTATACATATACATATATCCCCATATCTCTTCCCTCTTGCTTCTCCCTCCCTCCCACCCTCCCTATCCCACCCTTCTAGCTGGTCACAAAGCACCGAGCTGATCTCCCTGTGCTATGCGGCTGCTTCCCACTAGCTATCTATTTTACATTTGGTAGTGTGTATGTGTCCATATATACACTACCATTCTCTCACTTTGTCCCAGTTTACCCTTCCCTCTCCCCGTGTCCTCAAGTCCATTCTCTAGGAGGTCTGCGTCTTTATTCCCATCTTGCCCCTAGGTTCTTCAGGACGATTTTTTTTTTTTTTATTATAGATTCCATATATATGTGTTAGCATACAGTATTTCTTTTTCTCTTTCTGACTTACTTCACTCTGTATGACAGACTCTAGGTCCATCCACCTCACTACAAATAACTCAATTTCATTTCTTTTTATGACTGAGTAATATTCCATTGTATATATGTGCCACCTCTTCTTTATCCATTCATCTGTTGATAGACACTTAGGTTGCTTCCATGTCCTGGCTATTGTAAATATAGCTGCAGTGAACATTGTGGTACATGACTCTTTCTGAATTATGGTTTTCTCAAGGTATATGCCCAGTAGTGGGATTGCTGCATCGTATGGTAGTTCTATTTTTAGTTTTCTAAGGAACCTCCATACTGTTCTCCATAGTGGCTGTATCAATTTACATTCCCACCAATGGTGTATGAGAGTTCCCTTTTCTCCACACCCTCTCCAGCATTTATTGTTTGTAGATGTTTTGATGATGGCCATTCTGACCAGTGTGAGATGATATCTCATTGTAGTTTTGATTTGCATTTCTCTAATGATTAATGATGTTGAGCATTCTTTCATGTGTTTGTTGGCAATCTGTATATCTTCTTTGGAGAAATGTCTATTTAGGTCTTCTGCCCATTTTTGGATTGGGTTGTTTGTTTTTGTTATAATGAGCTGCTTGTAAATTTTGGAGATTAATCCTTTGTCAGTTGCTTCATTTGCAAATATTTTCTCCCATTCAGAAGGTTGTCTTTTCATCTTGTTTATGGTTTCCTTTGCTGTGCAAAAGCTTAGAAGTTTTATTGGGTCCCATTTGTTTATTTTTGTTTTTATTTCCATTTCTCTAGGAGGTGTCAAAAAGGATCTTGCTGTGATTTATGTCATAAAGTCTTCTGCCTATGTTTTCCTCTAAGCGTTTGATAGTGTCTGGATTTACATTTAGGTCTTTAATCCATTTTGAGTTTATTTTTGTGTATGGTGTTAGGGAGTGTTCTAATTTCATTCTTTTACATGTAGCTGTCCAGTTTTCCCAGCACCACTTATTGAAGAGGCTGCCTTTTCTCCGTTGTATATTCTTGCCTCCTTTATCAGAGATAAGGTGACCATATGTGCATGGGTTTATCTCTGGGCTTTCTATCCTGTTCCATTGATCTATATTTCTGTTTTTGTGCCAGTACCATAGTGTCCTGATGACTGTAGCTTTGTAGTATAGTCTGAAGTCCAGGAGCCTGATTCCTCCAGCTCCATTTTTCTTTCTCAAGACTGCTTTGGCTCTTCGGGGTCTTTTGTGTTTCCATACAAATTGTGAAATTTTTTGTTCTAGTTCTGTGAAAAATGCCAGTGGTAGTTTGATAGGGATTGCATTGAATCTGTATATTGCTTTGGGTAGTATAGTCATTTTCACAATATTGATTCTTCCAATCCAAGAACATGGTACATCTCTCCATCTACTTGTATCATCTTTAATTTCTTTCATCAGTGTCTCATAATTTTTTGCATAGAGGTCTTTTGTCTCCTTACGTAGGTTTATTCCTAGATATTTTATTCTTTTTGTTGCAATGGTAAATGGGAGTGTTTTCTTAATTTCACTTTCATATTTTTCATCATTAGTGTATAGCAATGCAAGAGATTTCTGTGCATTAATTTTGTATCCTGCTCCTTTACCAAATTCATTGATTAGCTCTAGTAGTTTTCTGGTAGCATCTTTAGGATTCTCTATGTATAGTATCATGTCATCTGCAAACAGTGACAGCTTTACTTCTTCTTTTCCTGTTTGGATTCCTTTTATTTCTTTTTCTTCTCTGATTGCTGTGGCTAAAACTTCCAAAACTATGTTGAATAATAGTGCTGAGAGTGGGCAACCTTCTCTTGTTCCTGATCTTAGTGGAAATGGTTTCAGATTTTCACCATTGAGGACGATGTTGGCTGTGTGTTTGTCATATATGGCCTTTATTATGTTGCGGTAAGTTCCCTCTATGCCTATTTTCTGGAGGGTTTTTATCATAAATGGGTGTTGAATTTTGTCAAAAGCTTTCTCTGCATCTATTGAGATGATCATATGGTTTTTCTCCTTCAGTTTGTTCATATGGTGTATCACATTGATTGATTTGCCTATCTTGAAGATTTCTTGCATTCCTGGGACAAACCCCACTTGATCATGGTGTATGATCCTTTTAAGGTGCTGCTGGATTCTGTTTGCTAGTATTTTGTTGAGGATTTTTGCATCTATGTTCATCAGTGATATTGGTCTGTAGTTTTCCTTTTTTGTGACATCTTTGTCTGGTTTTGGTATCAGGGTGATGGTGGCCTTGTAGAATGAGTTTGGGAGTGTTCCTCCCTCTGCTATATTTTGGTAGAGTTTGAGAAGGATAGGTAGCCCTTCTCTAAATGTTTGATAGAATTCACCTGTGAGGCCATCTGGTCCTGGGCTTTTGTTTTTTGGAAGATTTCTAATCACAGTCTCAATTTCAGTGCTTGTGATTGGTCTGTTCGTATTTTCTGTTTCTTCCTGGTTCAGTCTTGCAAGGTTGTGCATTTCTAAGAATTTGTTCATTTCTTCCAAGTTGTCCATTTTATTGGCATATAGTTGCTTGGAGTAATCTCTCGTGATGCTTTGTATTTCTGCAGTGTCAGTTGTTACTTCCCCTTTTTCATTTCTAATTCTATTGATTTGAGTCTTCTCCCTTTTTTCCTTGATGAGTCTGGCTAATGGTTTATCAATTTTGTTTATCTTCTCAAAGAACCAGGTTTTAGTTTTATTGATCTCTGCTATCGTTTCCTTCATTTCTTTTTCATTTATTTATGATCTGACCTTTATGATTTCTTTCCTTCTGCTAACTTTGGGGTTTTGTTGTTCTTCTTTCTCTAATTGCTTTAGGTGTAAGGTTAGGTTATTTATTTGAGATGTTTCTTGTTTCTTAAGGTAGGATTGTATTGCTATAAACTTCCCTCTTAGAACTGCTTTTGCTGCATCCCATAGGTTTTGGGTCATTATATTTTCATTGTCATTTGTTTCTAGGTATTTTTTTATTTCCTCTTTGATTTCTTCAGTGATCTCTTGGTTATTAAGTAGTGTATTGTTTAGCCTCCATGTGTTTGTAATTTTTACAGAGTTTTTCCTGTAATTGATATCTAGTCTCATAGCATTGTGGTCAGAAAAGATACTTGATATGATTTCAATTTTCTTAAATTTACCAAGGCTTGACTTGGTGACACATCCTCTTAAAAAGAACTGCCATAATACAAATAGCTACAATCAGCTTATTTCATGTAGAAAGCCAGGGTCCCATTTTTCCTTGGTACTCATCTGCTGAACAAGGTCAGGAAGATGTTAAAAGCAATTTCACATATATTTGTTCTAGTAAAATGGTGAAACAAAATGTGACGTGACTGATAAAGACAGAATAGAAAAATCAAATAGAGTGGGATTATCAAATCTTGGCTATATTTCCTAGCTTCAGAATATAAAATAATTGTGGGGTTTTTTTTCCTTGACATTTAGCTCAGTAAATGTTTCTGATAATTCAAATGCAAATTTCCAATTTCTGAGATAATTTATTTTCATTATACTGTTAACACTTAAGGTGAGCTACATTATACTTTCCATTTCACAAAAGATTTCCCTCCCTGGAAGAACTTATTTGCATTATTCAGATCTGAGAGTTATAAATGTCAGTGAAGCTTGACAGTTGTTTAAAACAAGATGCAAAGAGCAGGACACTCATGGGTCTCAGCCCTGTGCATTACGTGAGCTTTCCTCTGTTGCGTAACTATAGCCTGTACAATGTGTCTTGGTCCACTACGTACATAGCCATGGTCAAGGAGGACACACAATATAATAAAGTGTGAAAGGTAATGCAATGGGCTTGCTTAGCAAATTTGAATGAGTGTCTTCTCTGAAATAGGCACTTTGCTGAGTGCTGGAAATGTGCCCATGGATGAGACAGATGGAAACTACATTCTAATAGGAGAGAGGAGGGAGGGAAAGAAGGAAGGAGAGAGGGAGGGACGGAGGGAGAAATCACAAACCAAGGGCTACAGATTTAGAGAAGAAGGATTAGTAAGTGATATGAACTTTAATAAAGAACTGAAAACTCAAATTTGGAAATGAGCTAGCCATTCCCACTATTTGGATGACAGTTCAAATTTTATACCTTATGTGTTCTTCTTTGTGTATTAGTGTATCTATTATATATCTAGCATGCCAAATTAAGCCAGATCTTGTTTGTCAGAGAACTCAGATTTGGAATCCGAGCTGAGACTGGACTTGAAGTGGAGTTTACCCGTAAAAAAAGGGGATTAGGAAATGCATATGATAAACAAGAAAAAAGATTAAAAGTATAAGTTGCTTTGAGGAGCAGTCTTATTTAAAATACTGATAAAAACTAGGCAAATACATCAAAGGCTAACTACAGATATTTCCTATGCCAAGTTTGGGCTAGTTTGCTTGAGCTGCCACCCGACCACTCCTCATCTAATCTTCTGCAGGGACCACTGGTTGTCTTCCCTCAGCCTTTCACCCAGACCATCTTGACAGCCCCAGGTTTCTATAGAGGATTTCATAATGTAAAGGAGAAATACAGATTTTCCTGATGTGGAACCCATGAACTAGGTGAGGCCAAATAGAACATTTCACTCCCCTTGACAAAAAATAAAATTAGTTAAGAGTTGGCATTATGACTTAAACTGATCCAAGGACGGAATTTTGAGGCTTTTTTTCTAAAAAATTGGGGACCCACATGCTCACTCTCCTTATGAATGGCGTGATATATGGTAGTGAAGACAGGAACTGCTAAAACTATTTTATTACACATGGGGAAGGAGGATGACACAAGAACAAGAGAGCAACTGAATGAATCAGAGGTAAAAGTTGGAACCTGAATCAGATCACACCTGAAATTTGCACTATTTTCACCCTTTTCAGTTGCTGGCTTCTTAGCTGAGCCTGTCATTTCTGTGAATCATTTAATCCAGTTGAGTTCAGTTTTCTAATTAAAATTTCTTCTGTCTATCCATGATGGAATCCTCTTTGTTTAGATTTTTATACATATGGAAACTGTTTGTCCCCTTCATTGACTCTGCTATCCTGGGCAGACAATGGATTTCTTTTCTAGCCTCACACATTCTTTCCATCTCCCTGGCCTCCTACCACAGGGAACTGCTCAGCTATGTGTCTTAATACCCTCCATGAATCAACAGCCCAGACCAATTTTCATGGAATCACTCTGGCATCAGGAACCCATATTCTCTGACACTGGTAGGCTTTGAGGGAAATAGCTATAAATTACTAAAACTTCTCTCCTGGAATACAGCAGGGTTGAAAACTGAATAAAATGTCCTTGGCCTATCGGCATATATTCTGAGTTTAATGTGATGTTTCTATCAGCAAGTTATACTTTAGAAATGAATTACTTTCTCTTCAAGTTTGAAGATTTTGGTTATTGAAATTAAATGACTGCCTAAGTCCTGCATGAACACAAATCTAGCTTAAATATTGTGTCTCCAGGTAGATGAGACTTCCTTACAGCATCCAGTTGGAGGAACACTTCTGGATGAATTAAAAAATACATGGATATGATATGAATAATTATTCATAAAACAGACATTTATTAGTGTCCCACTTTGTAGCACACACTACTCTAGGTCCTGTGAAGTCCATATTAGGAATTATAAAAACTCATGTCTACTCTCAAGGAACTCATATACAAACAACAAATAATAGTGCAGTGGGATAAAGCATCACCATCATAGAGACACCAGTCATACAAATGAGCCAAAGATGGTTCCTATATATTGGCCTTTGTTTTTTTCTTTAGATCAGACTGAGATGTATTAGCTGAAAGCTCAACAGTGACAAACTCAAATTTTTACACATCCAATTGTTAGCTTGTTAAACATCACTACATTAAGCAGATTTTTAGCCTTTTAGAGTCTCTCTGCTTTTCATATCCCAAAAAACTGCACCTAATGCCTGCTAGCCAAAGATAAGATAAAACCACAAGACAACAAAAAACACAAAGCCACTATTTCCCTTGGGAGCTGTCTGCCAGGAGAGTCTTTGCCAGGCTCCTGAGCACATCCTGTAGATGTAGAAGGCTCTCTCTGAGCCCCTTTCCCTTGAGGTCTTGCCCCCTCCCCTTCTAGATGGTGGCTCCCACCCCTTAAGCCTCCAGACTTCTGATGCTGGAAGGTACCTCCCCTGCATGCATTCCATCAAAATAAAGCTTATGAGTACTACTGCCAGGTCATATCTTTTTCCCTGCTTATCCCTGAAATCCTCAAACACTGCCTAAGCACATAAACCAGATTCAGTGAGAGAGAAGAATATAGGAAAGGTGAGAGGACAAAGAAGGGGATAAAGGCAATCACAGTCATGGGGACAGAATGTACAAAGTTCTGAAATGTAGTACATTCTGGATATGAACTTTGAGGAATTCAGTGTGATTGGAGTGTCAAAAGCAGAATGTGAGAAATGAGATTAGACAGGTACACAGCAGATAGAGCATGTCATGCCAAGAGGTTTGTATTTATCCTGGCAGCAATGGAGGTCTGTTAAGGAATGTTAAACGAGGGAGTAAGTGATCAGAATTGTATTTTAGAAAGATCCACCTGGAAGCAGTGTGGAGAATGGTTTTGAGGAAAATCAGCACCAGAAAAAGTTTGCCCAAATAAGAAACCATTACAGTAACATCAGTGAGAAATTATGAGGCCTTGGACAAAGGTGTGATAGAGGTATGGAAACAATGAGTGTTTTGGGTTTTTTGTCTTTTTTTTAAGAACAAGAATCGAGAGCATTTTTTGATTGACTTGACATAATGGGTGAGAGGATATGAAGAGAAAAAGATGACTTCCTGGAATCTGGTTTGGGTGAATGGATGCATTGTAGTGTATAAATTAAAGCTGAAATAGAAATCTCAGAAGAAGGAATGGACAGATTTTCTGGTTGGTGGGCCAACATTAATTTCAACTTTGGACATGTTGAATTTGAAGTCTTTGGAGTCATTTAGTCATTACCATTAGAGAACTGAATAGAGCTGGGAGTCCAAAATTCAGAAAAAATCTGTATATGATAAAAATTTGGATCTAGCCTATGAGCAGTGGTTGAAGACACAGAAGTGATGGGATTGTCCAAAAATAGTAATGAAATATAAGAATCCCGGATGGATTCCAAGGTACAGTGATATATTAAATGAATGACTACAGAGAGAAGAATATACAGAGGAGAGGTATCCAGGAAAGAGAGCTGACATGGACGTGAAAAGAGAAGAAATATACAGAAAGAGAGAAATGAAAAGTTTCCACAGCCTCCTTATAAGATCAACTATTTAATAATTTTAAATTTAAATAATTTTTCGTTCTTTATTTTGAAATATCAAAATAATTGTGATCTCATTAGTATCTTTGAGCTATGCTCTTCAGATTTCAAGTGTGGTCCACATGCATCAAAATCACCTAGGAGTGTGGTTTAAAATTCAGCTCTACTCCAGAAATCTGAGTCAGTGATAAGGGATGTGGATCCAGGAATCTGACTTTCCTAGCTTTCCAGGTTTAGTCCTACTGTCTTACAAGGAATTTGGGGTAAGAGCTCCATTGAAGTGAAACTTAAAAACTAGGATTTAGGATGTGAGGTTTGATGTCCTGCTTTCTGCAGTGCTCAGACCAAGATTGTAAAAAATGGTTAACTGTTTAAGAAAGATCAACCTAGTCATCAGTTTCTGAATCAGACTGAGAAGTTAATATATTTGGAAAACAAAATAGGTTCCTTTCATGAACCATTATCTATATATTTTTAATGATCAAAGTAAGATCCATAAAATGTCAATCTGTGTTGTAATTAATTAACAAAAGGAAATGAGAGTTTCAGCTATTCCAGCCAAGCCAGTAAATTTAAACTGTACTCTAATTTTTAAGTGAACAGAAACCTTTAAAATATATGTCAAACTGTTCTTTTTTTTTTTTTTTAACATGAGGGTTAAAGAATGAATAAGGAGTTGAATGACCAACTCCTGTAGTACAAATAATTACATAAGACACTTCATAAGAACAGGACAGATGTCTGGTTTGTCACAGCATGCCCACATTTAGCAGAGTGCCTGGTATATAAGCTACTCAATAAATGTGATTTTAATAAATGGGTTTGAGATTCAAACAGAACAGTGTTCAAATACACATCTACCACACACCAATCCTTTGACCTTGAAAAATAATTGTAACCTCTCTGTTTTAGCCAGAGTTCTCTAGAGCAACAAAACTAATAGAATATATTCAGATATATAGAGTGAGATTAAGAGGAATTGGCTCAGCAATTATGGAGGCTGAGAAGTCCCACAATCTGCCATCTGCAAGCTGGAGGCCCAGGAAAGCTGACAGTGTGGTTCCAGTCCAAACTGACAGGCCTGAGAACCAGGGGAGCCAGTGGTGTAAGTCCCAGTCCGAGTCTGAAGGCCCCAAAACCAGGAGCACTGATTTCCAAGGGCGGAAGAAGACAGCTGTCCCAGCTCAAGCAGAGAGAGCAAATTTGCCCTTTCTCCTTCTTATTGTTCTATTCAGGCACTCAGCAGATTGGATGATGCCCACCTGCATTGGTGAGGGCCATCTTCTTTACTCTGTTGTCTACCGTTTCAAATATTAATCTTTTCAGGAGACACCCTTACAGACACACCCAGAAATCATGTTTTACCAGCTATTTGGACATCCCTTTGTCCATCAAGCTGATGCATAAAGTTAACCATCACATTCTCTCAGTTAATTTTCCTGTAAGCTTGTTCTGGCCTTACATGGTACAGTGTGTGAAAAGTGACTCACAGAGCATAAGCAATCAAAATATGCAGAGGTAAATTGACCTTGAAGCTATCAAAGCTTAAGTCAGGGCCTCTTACTTGCATATGCCCCTTCCAAAGCCTTGTATGGGGCTCTATTAATGGGTTAACGTGATCTGGTTTTTTGTAATGTTTGCAAAAGTAACATATTTTTTATATTATTTTTATAAGAAAGGGTCCCCTAAATGAGCTTTAGGCCTCACAAAACTTGGCTTTGTCCATGAATATATGACAAGTAGTATTATTATTTGAAGAAGAAATTTTATACAACCTATAGAAAATTCCTAGCACATTACTGGCACACAGTAAATGTATTATTTTTACGTATGTTATAAATTGCTTATTTATAATATAGACTGTTCCAGCAATGTACATGGTAGTTTATAAATATACATAAAATATATAAAAATAAAATTGGAAGAAGATATAATAGAAGTTTTCTAACAGAAGAGAGGTAAGATGAATCCATACACATTCTAGCAGTCAAAGCAAAATGAAATAAAATTGGGTATTTATTTCACAGTGTGCATGAGCAGATGAACTGCTAAGTAGAAACTCAACTATTTCCAGTATGAAGTAAAATATTTATCCTAGGAGTTTTTCATTAAAAGAAAACTGTAATGTACTGAACAATGTCTTTAGGGCATCTTTAGAGTAAAATCAGCAAATGATATCATATATACGTTAAAGACCCCATAAGAAAAGTGTGATCATAATTTTAGCCCTACTTTTTAGATTGTATAAATTCTTTGTAAAAGAATGTGAAAAAAGGAGAATTTGTGTGTTTATGAAGGTAGGTACGGAGTTAGTTGTTGAATAAAGACTCTCATAGAGGAGCTAGGAAACGCCAGTTGATGACAAGAGATCTGCATTGTGAGATGGGGACACAGTCGGATAGTAATTTTAGAGCCAAAAAAGGAAAAATTTATTGTGCAGTGACCTGAGCGGTGGGGAGGTAGTTAAAAACTGATACAAACATTTGGGCTGGAGAAATTGACTCCGGAATTCGCATACAGAATCCTACAGAGGTGGCGCGTGCCCGCCCTGCGCCCGTCGCGCCCCTCACGTCCCTCGCGCCGTCACGACGTCACGCCCCACCCCGCCCCGCACCCTTCATGACGCCGCGCCCCTCACGTCCGTCGCGCCCGTCGCGCCCCTCACGTCCCTCGCGCCCTCGCGACCTCACGCCCCTCACGCCATCGTGACCTCACGCCCCTCGCGCCCCTCCTTCCCCTCATGCCGTCGCGCCCCCGGCGCCGTCGCGCCCCCGGCGGGAAGCACCGAGAGCTAGGCGCCGGAGAACGTTCGCCGCTCGTGCAGCTCAGCGAGGGCCAGGCCGGAGGAGGCGAAGGCGGCTGCGTCCCAGAGACCTGGGCGCCACCAGCTCCGGCCTGGAAGATGATTGAGGAAACTGGGAGCAAGCGTAACATGGCAGAGAAGAGGCAGCTGTTCATAGAAATGCGTGCTCAGAATTTTGATGTCCTATGACTATGCACTGACAGATTGCAAAGTACAATTTGTACAAAAAACGATGCAGCTTCCATCTTGCTGGTCTCTGGAACATGCTGGAAGCCTTTTGAGACGACGGCCTTGATACACTGGACTCAACCCCTGAGATAAGTGTGTCCCTCCTCGGGACCGACCCTCATCCATCTACCGCCAGCTGAGCACGTGCCTTCCTTCTCATGAGTCGGCGTGGACCAGCCCCTCAGCTCCTCCTCGACTTCGTGATTGGTGCTGTGACAGTGAGGCCCAAGGCAAGTTGATGGTATTTTCTGTTAAAGCTGTGTTAGCATGTGTGGTGGAAAAATGCTGGACAAGTTGAGATATGTTTTCTCCCAGATGTCAGATTCCAGTGGCTTAATGCTGTTTAGCAAGTTTGACCAGTTTCTGAAGGAAGTTCTAAAGTTCCCAGCAGCTGTCTTTGAAGGGCCATCTTTTGGTTACACAGAGCACTCAGCCTGCACCTGTTTTCCACAGCCGAAAAAGAGAATGCTGAATATGCCTTTAGACACAGCAATGGCTGATCCTCCTCCCTGGGGCCTTGTCTGGCTACCTCTCAAGCATAGGCTTGCCCACACGGAGGAGGTCTGCCATCCCGTGGAGTGCTCCCGTTTCCGGTGCGAGGTGGAGTGCTCCTATTCCTGGTTTGAGCGTGGGATGGATTTCTGGTACCCGTGCCGGCAGTTGCCACACCCCAAGCGGTAACAAAATTGCTTTTTGTGTGGCCATGCCAGTGTCCCTCACGGCAACCAATACCAGGTAAAGGAGCATCCCTCCTGGGTAACTGCTTTGTGTCTCAGTCTGTGTCCCCAACAGTTCGTTTGTTTCATCAGTAACAACACTAGGGCCACTTTCCTCATAGAGGCCTACCATAAATAAGGGTGTAGTGTCATGAAATATTAACACTTACATTTATGACGGGGTTTGCAGGTATGTTGTGCTTCATCACTTGATTTGAAAGGCAGAGTTTTTAAAGTATGGGGAAATGGAGTTACGATGACATTTGACAAGGTCCCTTATTCAGTAAATTGGAATGTGACAGTGCTCCCTTTCCAAGTGAAAGGTGTCTTCTTGTTTTAAAATTGTACAAGGGGTACCACCCCCACCCCAAAAGACTTAACTCTCTGAGCTTTAAGGAAGATTTAAAGTTCTTTTTCTCAAGCAAGTTTACTTTGTGCTTATAGGGTTTAAATGTTGCAAAGAAAGCTACATGAAATGAAGTTAAATTTTTGCCTCTGAAGTTGGGGAAATACTGTATTTTACAATTGCCACATGGATGTCTTTACTTTCTAAAATAGTCTTTTAAATAACAACATTTGGGTGGAGCTCAATGTCTGACTTTTCTGTGGTGTTTATAAATCATGTAATAAGTTTAGCACCAATCATTTTTCCTTCCCTTCTCTCAGTTTATTTCCAGAGTTTTAAAAATGTCATACTTTTATTTTCAAACAGTTTCTAGAGCCTTGTCTTAAAACCTTTTCCTTTAGTTTTTGTTGGTTAGTTTACTAAAAGGTAGAAAAATATACAGAGTCATAAGTATAATTCAGGATCTAAGTTCTCAGGCCTGGTCATTCTACCGGAGTTTAAGTATTAGAAAGCTTTGATAAGCGGGGATTTTTCCTCTCTCTTTTTTTTTTTTTCTAGTTAACCTTCTTAAAAGTCAACCAAGAAGAAAGCAAGTAAGTTCATATCAGGGATTAGTTAAAAACAAAAACCAAACTTTAATCAAGTGTATACTTTACTTCCTACATTTCTGACAATGTCTTAGATATAATTTTTTTTATCAGATAGCTTTTCAGTTACAGTTAAACCATATAATTTTGTTAAAATGAACATCCTATCCTGGGTAGGATGTGTTGTTGTGTTGTAAATTCCAGTATTTTTTTTTTTGGTTGAGGTGTCATTATTTTACATTTTTTAAACAAGCAAAGGAAAAAAAAAATAACACCTAGTAGTTTCTTCTCTTTTTCATTGACTCGGGAGAATTTATAGATTTTCAAATAGTTACTTTTTCTTAAAGTACAAGTATCCCACTGTGTTAATTGGCTTGTTAACATTTTCAACTGTTTTTGGTTAGAGTCTAACTCTTTACACTGAGATAGCTCTTTGCCCTATTACATTTTTTAAAATTTATTTACTTATTTATTTATTTTTATTTTTTATTTGTTTTAACATCTTTATTGGAGTATGATTGCTTTACATTGTTGTGTTAGTTGCTGCCTATTACCTTTCATAATGATTGGATTCTCTGGAATGTATCTACTGAAAATCCTCATCCTAGATGTTGGGGCTAGGAGATGAGGAACTTGTTTTTCACCTTAGTTTGAACTTGCTCCTTTAGCTAATTTATAACCCTTATAGAAATGGGAATTTTACGTTTATTTAAAGATAAATGACAGTTTGAATATTGCTTTCTGATTTACAGAGCAGTTTTTCACATGAAAAACTCTGTTGAATTTTTCCATTGCTCTGTAACATACATAAATTGAAGTACAGAAATCACAAGTGAATTCTTATATTTCTGTTTAATCCTCACAACACTCTTGTGAAGTAAGTCTTATTTCTATTCATTGTTATTTTTATTTCAGCTCTATTTTTTCTAGTTTATTAGTTCATTTTTGTTATAGTGACTTAAGATTTCGGGAAAAATCAAGTATTATCAGCATGCATAATTTTGAAGCTGGTATCATAAATGTATCAGTTCTGAATTTTGACGAATATATACATTATGTAGTAGATGCATACTGGTAAGGCCTTTTAGCAATATACGTGTGTGTCTGTGTGTGTGTGTGAGTATAACTTGTTTTCAAGATTAGGACTATGTGCAATACCCTAGTTCTTTGAGGAAGATATCGGTGAATTTTGAGGCTGATGTGAGTAAAGAAGTTTCCACTTAACAAAAAGATGTGTAATCAGTTAAGTAGTAATTTCTTTGAAGATTGTCCACTGTATCTGTACTAATAGTTTGAATGAATGTTTCTCTATGTTCACAACAGATGAATTTAGCATGCATTTAACAAGCTTCTATATGAATTTACATTGTAGATTTGATATGTCTAGTGTTGGTGTTTGGAAGTTTATTTTGATTTTTCTGAAAGTTTTTGTTTAATATTTTATCTAAGTAACTAGCAATATAATTTCTTATTCTTCTAGTCATCAATCCATTCATTTGCCTTTATTATAGAAAAAAAAAAATGCCACATGGTACTATTAAAAAAACAAAACAAAAGAATCCTAGGAACAAGCCCTCATCGTAGTAATAAAGCATGAAGCATGATGGTGGCTAAGAGGCCCTGATATTAGGAATTCCTGATTTAGGGAATAAAAGGGCATTCCACAAACAAATAATAGGGTAACTTTATTCTTTTCAATGACATCTGTTTTGTCCTAGAAAAGCTCAATTAAAAATTAACATTTTCTGGGCATTCCCTGGAAGTCCAGTGGTTAGGACTTGGCGCTTTCCCTGCTGGGGCCCGGGTTCAGTCCCTGGTTGGGGAACTAAGATCCCGCAAGCTGCGGGGCATGGCCAAAAAAAATTAACATTTTCTATGCACAGTATCTAAAATGTGAATCCTCTAGATCAGGAATAGACAAACTTTTTTCTGTAAAGAGTCAGAGAGTAAAGATTTTGGGCTTTGCAGGCCATACTGTCTCTGTCACAGCTACTCCATAATAGCAGAAAAGCAGCCATAAAAAATTGGTAAATGAACAGAGATGGCTATGAGCCAGCAAAAATTTATTTACAGACCCTGAAATTTAAATATCCTACAGCATCACAAAAAATTATTCTTATTTTGATTTTTTTTCAATAATTTAAAAATGTAAAACCATTCTTAAATAGTGGGCTGTACAAAAAGAGGTGGCAGGCTGGATTTTACCATTAGGATATAGTTTGCCAACCCTTGGCCTACATGTTTTTCAGTAGGGTTCCTCCCCTGCCACCAATAGTAGAATAACTTTGACTAGACCTAATTATAATGAACCTCATAGATGGCTAGGGATAGAGTTCTCCTAACTTAAGTCCAAAGTGACATTTTATCATTCTAAACAAAGTATCCCAAAATAATAAAGAATTTGTTATATCTTGAGAAAACATTTTTTAATAACATGTTTTAATAACATGAAGTAAACTTGTCATATTCTCTGTTGGAATTTTGGAAATAAGCACCAAGATATCTTATATGTAGATAAGTTTTTGCCTTCTTTAAAATTATTTTGAAAAAATTTTAATTCTCCCTCATTTTAATCTGCATGTCTGATTTAAATGCTTAATGATTCTGAGAATATTGATTGAGAATAATTTAACTTTTTAAAACTTCTTAGTTTTATACATAGCAGTTTCTCATTAATATGTAAACATTTATAAAAGTTTGAAAGCAAAAATCATATGGCCTGAGCTTTGCCATTCACCTTTCAATATGTAAAAGGACATTCAATATCTTATTTTTTAGCTCTTCAACTTATATGCAAATAGCTATTTACCAAGTTATTTTAAATAATGTAACAAAATGCCTAAACCCTCAAATCAAAACACAATGCCAGGATCTTGACCTACATCTAAATATTTAGTCTTCTTATGTGATGTACCAACATTCTGAAATTTCTGTTAATATTTCATTATTTCCCAAATATATAATTTGCACACATCTACGTATATATACAGGCAAAATATATTTTTTTATGTTTTAATTTCGTAAAAGGGGTATCACTGTTTATTCAGTCCTTTTGGACTCTACCCACTGACTATAGTGGCACTAAGATTTACTATATATGATATTTCACTGTAGCTTATTCATATTGACTACCTGTAAAATATTCTATTGTGGGAATATAGCACAGTTTATTCTTTCATTTTCCCATTTAGAAGAAATGAGTTGTTTTTGCTATTATGAGAACAGCATTTCTATGAATATTCTTACATATGTCGCCTATTAATATTCAAGAGTTTCTCTTAGGTATGTATCTAGATCTTGAATAGCTAAACCATAGCATATATGAGTGTTCGACTTCAGGAGGAAATGTCAGAATGGTTTTATAGTGGCTGCATAGTGGTTTCAAACTTCTATTTACTACTAGCAATGTATAGCAGATTCTGTTGACCCACATCTCTCCTACACTTTGAACAGAATTTCTCATTTTGCCAGTAGAATGCTTATAAAATGCTATTTAACTGTGGTCTTGATTTGCATTTCCCTGAAGACCAGTAATCTTGAACTTCTCTGTTTATTCCTTTGGCAATTTTTCTTTTGGGATATTTGTGCTTATATATTCTTTTTGATACTGATCTAGTTGTGTGTATGGTGAATGTCTTTTTCCAGTTTGTAATTTAGCTTTGAAATGTCTTTAATTTAAAAATTAATCTTTGATGAATAAAAGTGATTAACCTTACTATTTTAAGTTTAGTAATCTTCTCTTTTATAGAAAATTGTTTTCATGCATTATTTAAGATACCACATGTATACTGAACTCTAAAAATATTCACTTATAATTTTTTTCAGTGTTCAAATGTTATCTTTTTTTAGATTTAGTCTAAATCCATATGGAAGTGATAGTTTTAAATGGTGTGAGATAGGAATCCAACATTAACATTTTTCCATATAAATTATTTTTCCAACTCAATTTATCGAACCATCTCTTCATTGTTACTCATTTATCATACCACCTCTGGTCTATGTCTAATATCTATACCTACATGGGTCAGTCAATTTCTGATTGATCAACTGGTTAATTTGCTTCTTGTACACAAAAACCACACTGTCATATTTGCTATTTCATAAAGAATCATAGTAATTGTTCTACTTTTACACACACATGCTCGCATGCACAGGTACACACACACACACACACACACACACAATTCTTGGACATTTTAGAATTGTCTCTTAAGTTCTCTGACACATCCTGTTGGAAATTGCATTGAATCTAAAGATTAAAGAGAAATGATATCTTTATAATATACTTCTTATATATGAACACAGTTTACCTGTTCATCTATTTAGTCTTCTTCAGTATTTCTCAATAAAGTTTTTATAATTTCCCCAGGAAAGTTCTTAAACATATTTTTGTTAGCTTTATTCCTGATTATTTCATATTATCTCTTAGTCTCATAAATGGCATACTTCCTTTATTACATTTTCTAGTTATTTACTGCTGATATACAGAAATGCATTACTGTTTCTACATTAATTTTATACCCAGCTTATAATGCATACTCTCTTATTGTCTTAAATAACTTATCCATGTATTCTTTGGGGTTTTCAATGTAAACTTAAATATAGACACAGTTCATTAATTTTGGCTCTCTTCATTACTTTATAAAGTATCTAGAGCTTTAACTTTTTAGGTTCATACCATTTTACAGCCCTCCCCAATTTTGATACATACAGTTTTCATAGCCTTTCAATTCCAAATATTGTTTAAATTTTCATTATGATTTCTTCTTAAACCCATGCATTAGTTAGGAGGCTTTCTTTGTTTCCAAATATTCAGGGATTTATTTTTTTTAGTTTACTCTTTATTATTTATTTCTAAAGTAATTATTTTGTTATCAAAGATCTTGGTCGGTAGTACATCTATTTTTTAATATATTGAAGGTTTTTTTATTTCCTAATACCTAGTCAGTTTTTTAAATGCTTCATATTTGCTTAAAATAAAATGTGTATTATTTCACTGTTAAATACATAAATCTCTTGTATGTTATTTTAATTCTATTTTAAACACATGGTCCATCTGTTCTAATATTTCTGCTTCTGTTCAACTCTGTTACCTTGCAGGCTTTTTTTTTTTTTTTTGATGATTGTGCCCTCCAGTGTCTTCGTGAGTTCATTTTACCCTAGAAGGAGAAGTGTATCTGTGGGATAGAGAGTAATTTGCTCTACCTTTTTATAACCTGAATCTCTGCAGCAAAGGGACCAGCAATTTTAAATGACCTTAAACATATTAAAAGAGATAAGGGAATTTGAAACAAGAGCATAGAACAGCCTAACTACTGTCTTAAGCATTTTGCATGGGGTGAAGTTGGACCCATGCTCAGTGGACAGAGAACAGATAAGCCCAAGGGTGGCCCTGTACCTATGTACAACCCTAAGAACAGATAAGTCCTATCTATCAGAGAACTATAGTCAATTACTCACCTTCCTATAAACAACTCTTACGTCTGATTTTCATCCTCCTAGAACACCATGATAAAATTCAGATTTTTACTTCAGGAGGACTGGGTGGGGCCCGAGATTCTGCATTTCTCACAATTTCCAAAATGATCGTTATGCTGTTGGTCCTAGACATCACTTCAAGTGGCTGGGCTAGATTAAAATTCCCCAGTTTAGAGGAGAGAATCAGAAAGCAACTGCCCTAAAGCCATTATTGCCTACTGGTTTTCTGGGTTTTTTTTCTCATTTCCTCTCAATAAGAAAATGAGGGCTTCTGCACTGTGTTGACTTTATGTACTCCTAAGAACACGTGGACCAGAGTTCTTGCTCAGGGCAAATGTGGAGGCCAACAGGGCAGGGTCAGAGGAAAAACAAATGCTTTCAGCAGTTCTCCTATTTTACCACTGCTGTGCTGGGTTGACTCCTGACACTGCCCTGCAAAGAATATCTCTCTCTTTCTTTCTCTCTCCTCCCTCCCCCAACCCCGCCCCCCGCCCTGCCCCCACCCCCAGCCGCCCTCCCCTTCTCAGTCTCTCTTTGTAGTTCCTCAGGGTAAATCTTGCGATGAGACAGCCAGCACACAAATTCAGCACCTTGGTCAGGACCCACTGGCTAAACAGACTTGGCAACTCATAGTTTAAAAACTGGCAAATTAATAACTCCCTGTATCCGCTATGACTTATTTCCCTCCACCCTTTTACAGTTGGTCTTTACAAGAGGTGTCTATTACTTGCCTGTATTTTTTCTCACCTCTTACTCACTTTTTAACCCTTCTAAATTGGTTCTTAAAATCCATCACCTCACTAAAACAGTTCTAGCAAAGATCACCAATGACTACATGACACTAAGAACAACAGGCAATGTTTTAGTGTAATGACTAAATTGAAGACTAAATGGATTGACTAAATTTAGACTACTGCCTGTGGAAGATTTGTGAGGATGAAAAGAGTTAATGAAAATGAAACTGTTAAAACAGTACCTGGCACACAGTAAATACTCAAAAATATTAGCTATTATGATCTGACTTTACTTTTTGTCACTATTCAACTCTGTTGAGTATTATTTGAATCCTAAAACACTTCTCTTTGGCTTCTGGTAACATGTTCATCTTATTTTATTTCAACTTCTATTGTTATTTCTTCTTTGTCTCTTTTGCAGGCTCATAATTCTCTAGCTGGCCATTAGATGTTAAAGATCCTCAAGTCTAGATCCCATAATCACCTTTTATCTCACTCTAAATGTTTTCCCTAGATGTTCTTATCTTACCTGTAGCTGCAATTACCACCTCTACACAAATGACTTCTATTTATCTTTATTCCAAGCCCAGACCTTTCTTTTGATCATCAGACACATATATAACTGCATTGGAAATTACATGAGCACCTCAAATTCAGCATGTCCAAAACTAGATCCATCAACAGTCCTCACTCTAAATATGGATTTCTTCCAGATTTACTATTTCAGTAAAAAAAATCCTTTGTGTAAGCTAGAAACTCACATCAACATGCAGTTCCCCACCAGTCTCTATTGCTTTTACCTCTGATGTGCCTTGAGCATCCGTCCAGTTTTTTCCATTTGCACACCACCTGGTCTAAACTTCTGTCTTCCCTAGCTTCAACTAACTGTTGATAGAGAGCTTCTTTACCGTCTACACACAACCAGTCTGAATCCTTCCAAATTGTATATCTCATTACAATCAGATCCATCTTTTAAAAACACAAATCTGACCATGATACATCTCTCTTCAAATCGATCAATGGCTCTGCATTGCACTTTGGCAAATAGAAATGTCTTAACTTTACCTATGAGATTCTTTATGAGCTAACCTCTACTTTCTTTGCCAGCTTTGCCTGAAACCACGCAACTTTGTTCTCTCTTAACCAGCCATACTGATTTCTTTGATCATCTCCTCTTTCTTGCCACACTCCTTCTCCCTACAAAACCATTGCATATACTATCCTCTCTGTAATGTTAATACCTCCTCTCTTGACTTAGATAACACCTACTCAGCCTTTTGAGTTCGTCTCAATTCAAGTATCTCTTCCTCTAGAAATACTTTCATAATTTCTCACTTATTCAAATTACCCAATATAAGTTTAAATAGCTCCATGTGACCCTCAATATAGTACATGTCACAATTGCAATTTTATCTTTGCCTGCATGATTATGTGATTTACATTATATCCTTTCTTAGGAAAGTTACATTTGGATAGAAACCATGAATTTAACAGAGGGACTGGTTATTAGTGTGCATTCAATAAATGCACTTTGAATAAAATATTATAAATAAAATGAAAGTAATGAATGTGCATTCCCAACAGCAAAACTGCATTGATTATAAGGAAGGTTACCAGGTTATCACTGAAATCTAGCAGGACTGGTTCTAGGATTGATCTTGTCCCATGCTTTCCATGGCCTCCTTTGTTCTCCACCACTTTGTTGTTTCACGTTTCTTTCTGGATAGATACATAGATAGGTAGATAGACAGACAGACATAGATATATATGTAGATGTACAGGGATCTCTATCTCTTTGCCCATTGATGTTCCCTTTTATTTTATATAGAATACAATTGACTAGTGGTGAATGAACATAATTAAACAGAAAGTGCGTGCTTTCTACAGTTGATCACTAGGCATGAATCCTGCTGAAGAAAATGAAGTTGAAATCTTTTGCATTTGACACAGTGTTGCTTCTTTTTTTTTTTTTTTTTGTCATTGTAGAGGATTTTTATGAATCTGAAGAATTAGAAACTTATTTAAAGACCAAAAGGGAATTCCCTGACAGTCCAGTGGTTAGGACTTGGCACTTCCACTGCTGGGGCCTGGGTTCAATCCCTGGTTGGACAACTAAGATCCCAGAAGTAGCCTGGCACAGCCTAAATAAATAAATAAATAAATAAATACCAAAAAAAAAAAAATATCAGTGCAACCTCCTCACCTAGATACTGTGTTTAAAGATGTTTCATGTTATAAACTCTACATAGCTAAGCAAACACCGTTCGTTTTACAAGGGAGCTGGTTTTAAATTGAGGAATCAGGGTGATGGCCAAAACCAGTTTCTGACTTCTGGAACTATAAAATTAGTTAGGTAATGGCATACTTTTCAGCTGATTAATTTTTTTTCTAGCTGGGACATCTGCTGTCATTTGAAAACTGTCCAATATGAATATCTGAAGCAGATGGGAACAGCATGGAAGATGTCAGTTTGGCTTGTTGTTATAAGTAATATTTGCTTCTTTTGGATAAGCCTTTATACTGAACAGGCTCTCATTTTTAGCCTTAGGCAATGGTCACCAATCACAGGTAAAAGTAGGCTTGGTAGCCCAGGAGACGAACTACCTTCCATGAAGCAGAGTCTCCAGGACACTACTTAACATTGCTTTGATGCTCACATGTTGTATGATTAAACACTTGGTGAGATCTTGGGGTTGCCAGCTGGACATGATTTGACACCCTTATTAATCTTGAGAAATGTTCCCACTTTTATCCAATTAGAAAAATTTTGGAAAAGCCCTCATGCCATGTGTCTCTGTTGCTTTCAGCAGATAATGCCAGCTGGCAGTTTTCTTTTCATTAACTGAACTGCGTCTTTCAGGATAACTTCAGTGTGTTGTAATTTCACGGGTAATGATGGTCAGTGGAAAGTGGGTATTGCCTCTTATAGGCACCTAAAAAATATTGGAAATCTTTAGAGATCTCCAGATGCCCTCAAGCCACAATATAGTATCTCTCCTTCTGTGATTGGTTTCCCTTTAAAGCCTGGCCATAAACCTCAATTCCTTGCATCTAGCTTGCTGGTAGAAGTACTTGACTTTGCCAATGTCATGGTCATCTATGGCAGGGGAATAAAAGAGCACGAAGTTCTTTTAAAAGAGCCTAAAAATTCAGTCCTTCAAGAAGGAAGTTTGTATGGAGTACTTATGATGGTCTGGACCTTTTTCTAGGTACTGATACATTAAAAGAGAGTGTCTGCTCTTCAAGATCTCACAGACTAGTAAGGCCTCAGACATGCAAAAAAAATAATTTAATGCAGCAAGTTTATAATAGAAATTTGTAAAAATAATTATGAAAAAAAAGGGGAGAATCTGGGAAAACAAACTTCTATTTGAGTCTTTAATAATCAGAAGAATTCATTAAGGTACAAAAGTGAAGGGAACATTATTCCAGGCAGGAACAAATGTATACAGGTATAAGAATGCACTTTTGGGGCTTCCCTGGTGGTGCAGTGGTTAAGAATCGCCTGCCAATGCAGGGGACACAGGTTTGAGCCCTGGTCCAGGAAGATCCCACACAGCCCTGGTCCGGGAAGATCCCACATGCCGTGGAGCCAACTTAAGCCCGAGTGCCACAACTACTGAGCCTGTGCTCTAGAGCCTGTGTGCCACAACTACTGAAGCCCACACACCTAGAGCCCATGCTCTGCAACAAGAGAAGCCCCCGCAGTGAGAAGCCAGTGCACCGCAACAAAGAGTACCCCCCGCTGGCCACAACTAGAGAAAGTCCACGCACAGCAACAAAGACCCAACACAGCCAAAAATAATAAATAAAATAAATAAATAAAAAAAAAAAAAAGAATGTACTTCTGACCATTAGAAATGCATCAGATGAATGAACAGACAGACAAGGAACTTTCCAGGTCTGTGTTTCACAAACTTTGTGGCCTCAGAACACCTTTACACTCTTAAATATTCTTGGGAATCCTGAAGAGCTTGTTTTACATAGGTTGTATCTGTCAGTATTTACCATATTTTAAATTTAAACTGAGATATTTTTAAAATATTTGTCTTAATTCATTTAAAAGACACACACATAACATA
This sequence comes from Balaenoptera physalus, assembly GCF_965194825.1. Classification (NCBI taxonomy): domain Eukaryota; kingdom Metazoa; phylum Chordata; class Mammalia; order Artiodactyla; family Balaenopteridae; genus Balaenoptera; species Balaenoptera physalus. Next base: position 8,210,987 of record NC_138893.1, read on the forward strand.
CTAATATAAATAACATTTTATGAAATAATTATATTTATTAAGAAAAAATAATAGGAAGAGTGGCATTACTTTATATTTCTGAAAATTTCTTTTATTTCTTGGCTAATAGAACACAACTACATTCTTATATCTGCTTCTATATGCAAGCAGTTGCACTATGTTTTTTGCCTAAAATATATGGAAAAAATCTGGCCTTGGCACCAGATGGGGGTAACTGGAACGAAGAGGAGCTTTTTAATGGCCTTTACAGATAATTGTGGTTATTATTCTTTAATTCTACATAAGAATTCTACAGGTGGCAGGTTTAAAGGTCTGTTGCAATGACAAATCTAAAATTATACTAATAAACTTTTCATAGTCAGTTACCTTAAAATCCATTGATCTGTCTTGCACTGTGAATAGACCTCTTACCCATGAATCATTTTGTAAAATCACAGATTGGCCATTTGGAGATATTGGCTTACTTGTGTTATGCAGATCTTCTAAATGTTGACACATTTCCTTTTTCAATAACAAAAATTACATTTGTTAATATCACCACTAATCTCATCAGAAAGTCACTAGTATTTATTGAGAAGCTGTTGAGTTCACAGTGGCAGATACAGTTTTCCAGAATTCCATTTTTTTGCTGTTAAGATTGAATTTTATCAGTTTTTTTCCTTAAAGCAACAAGCCAAATCTGAATACCTATAGTTTGTCTATCAGTCGTTCTTTCAAGAAAAACGGTGTTCCAGGAAATACAGTGGCAAGTGCAGCTTGCAGCTCAACCTTATAAGTGCTCTTCCTTAAGAAAACCATTGTACTTGGGTACGCAGCAGAAGTACTTAATGTAAACTTCCCATTGTATCATCTAGAACATTACAAAAAGCATGTAGTCAATATTAAAAAAGTATGACTCAAGGATAAAAATATAATAAAATTAGTAATTTCTACTGCCTCATCAAGGACATTCTTACATGAAACTAGCTAACTAGCTTTTTTTTTTCATCTTTTTTTCCTGCAAGTGTGTGGAGGAAAATATACAATGGCTGCTTATACAGTCTGGTGCCATTGTCCTGATTTGTGCTTAGGCACCACCGGTTTTCACCACCACTGTTTTTGAACCATCAGTGTAAATCCAACACAATAAAAAGAGCAAATAATTCCCAGTTTTGATCTTGAAGGCCCCCTGAAAGTATACCATTCTTTAGAAACTGCTGTTCTCTATAAAATTATGAAATAGCTAGAAGAAAGGAAACATAGGAGAAAAGTAAAATTCATTGAGCAATCACTATAAATTAGGGACTAAAGAACAGTAGTCAGAATTCATTTGGTTAAAAATAATTAAAACAATTATTTTTAAAAAATTAAATCAATTAGCCAGACAAAAATAGAACTCTAACAAATTAGCTGAGGCAAAAAGGGACTGTATTGGCTCACATAGACATCCTGAGGTCAAATTAGGGGAGTCGCAGGAGCTCAAGAATGATTGAAAATGGAGAAACACACAGCATCAGGCTACTCTCCAACTCTCATCTAGCCTTGTGGGAAAGGCTTTATTTTCTGAGCAGGTCTTCCCGTGAAGTTGGGGCTCTTGGCTGCTGGCAACTCTGGGCTCATCTTTCTGACTCTCATCAGATATGAAAAGACTTTCTTCCATTATTAATTCTAATATGAAAAATTTAGGTCAAAGACTGATTCATCCTGGGGAGTATGCCATCTGTGTGGCCAGGATGGCAGGGGAGAAGTAGAATGGAAGATGGCCTCTGTGATTGGTGGGGCCCACTGGAATCATCTGTTTGGACTAAGGAGAGGAATAGTTCCAAGAAAATAACGTGGACGTTGTTTTCAGGAGAAAGGAAATCTTCTGGGCAAATTAAACAGGTTAGTGTTAGATAGATAAATAGACAGATAGTTAGAAATGGATCGTCAGCCAAATTGTGAGTCCGCTGAATTTTGAAAATGAGGAACCTAATTGTCAGAGAATTTAAGTAACTCCCAGCATCACAAAACTGTTAATTCAGGGAGCTGCTTTTGAATACCTGCTTCTGAAGCTTCTCACTTTGTGGTGCTGCTTCTCAGAACAGAATGGGTGTGGATGATTCAAAGGGTCAATCTGTCCATAAAGCTCAGAAAAATCTGAGGTTTTTCAGTACATCTCCTTACTTAGCACTGCTATCTTAGCCTGATATTAGTATTTTTATATGTATTAATGATTTGATGTTAGAAATGATGGATTCATGCATGATTAGATGTATGGTATAAACTTTCTGTGATAGCTTATCCATAAAGAGTTGCTGTAATATCATATGGTGCCATATTAATGACTAATAGCTATCGGATACTTACTACGTGTCGAAATCCAGGTTAACCACTTTGTACATATTGTGATAATTCTTTCAACAGCCCCATGAGCCAGATAACTGTCATCACCACCCTTTCATGGGTGAGGAAGCTGACTTTCTGGAAGGTTAAATACTGCCCCCGCTCCCACACATCACGTACCCACACACACTCTTATTCAGGGTAGGCTAGATTACGCTGAGCAAACAAACAGACCAAAAAGCTTGGTGCCTTGAAAAAACACAGTTTTATTTCTAGTTCCCATTTCCAGTTTATTGTAGTTGAGAAGTGGTGTGTTGTTTATTATTGTCCCTCAGGAACTCACTCCAAAGAGGCAGCCAGCACCTGAGAGGGAGAGAGATTTCTGCAGTGTTACACTGGTATTTCAGTGCTCCAGCAGAAAAGCGATGCATGGCTCCTAAATGTACAGCTGCAGCCAGAACTAGTTACGTGGCCCCTCTCAGCCCCAATAGGTATAGAAAAGCAAACCTACGACATGCCTGGAAGGAGAAGAACCGAGAATATTTGACAAACAAAGAACAAACATCAGAAGCATCTCTTCCCATCTGCCTGAAATTATGGTGTCTGGAATCTCAATGTTCATTTCTTCAACTGAAGGCATTATTGTTCCATAAGTATAAATTGCCATAAGAGAATAGCACACTCATCTGTCATTTAATTAACAATTAGGTTTAAATTACCTGATAAGTTATAATACGCTTTGAATATATATGAGAATTATTTTCATGTTATGGAATGATGCTGTGGTGACAGGTCTGGCATGCAATGTCCCATGAGCCACATGCATGCATAGACCCCTGAGTTGGATAACAGGAAGTAGGAATGAGAATACAAGTGGGATGCAGATTGATACCAAGGACAAACTGTTTACTTTGCAGTTTTTTCCTGCACAGTAAAACTTACAAGTACTTTTGCCACTAAAGTTCCTTTGAGCAATCTTCCCAAACTTAAGCCTCAAGGTCAAGTTGTCCTCTCAGAGTGGAGTCAGGGTCAGCATCACTTTCCTGGCATCACTGTGTGAAAATAAGTACTGAGTGATGCCAACTAGGGAAGCTCACACAAGCCCTGGTGTCCAGGCTTTACTGGGGTTCCATCACTTAGGCATAGTTGACCACCCACGTGGCTCATCTCTGAGTCCAGCCCCTCTAAAGGTTGAGCTGATTTTATGTGACCCAAAGTTCCCACCCCAAATCATACTGTTAGACTGTCTGGTGTGGGTGGCCAGCTCCTACCCTAAATCATATTGTTACATTCATATCAGGAATGATGTTCCAAGGGCTCAGAGATTACCTCCCAAAGGCCAAGGCCAAAGACCAGAGCTCTCCATGGACAAGGTTAAATTCTTTACTGTACACACACACACACACACACACACACACACACACACACACACACACAGCTATACCCAAATCTTTCACACTTGAAACCCATTCATAAGTCATAGATTGTCCACTGGAGGGAAAAATGGAACAAAAGAAAAATGATATTTATTGTGACCACCAATAACAACTTCTGTAAATACTCCCCTTTGCTGGGAGGATTTTGCAAAGAAACAGCAACTGTTCCAACTTTTTCAGTAATATATCACACAATCAATCCTAGAATGTAAACACTAAGAAAAACTCATAATTATCTTTAAAATAAGTGGGGTTAGTTATGGGCTCTTCACTATTTTAAAGGAGCTGGCACACTGAGCTTTATATACTCTCCTTCCCATTGACCTAATTAACTCGATCTCTCAAGACCTTTGGCTTTACTGTGAAGTTCAGGGCATGTCACTGCTGATGAATAAATTAATGGCATAGAGGAATCAAAGTCAAAATTAGCATGAAATTAGTATCCCACTGCTCACTATCTTGAGGGAAAGCTAAATTTATTAGGAAATCTGTTGATGAGAGAATCTACTCTGACAAAAATTTTGGTTTTCTTTTTCGAGACCTTTGGTATAATAATGTCATTAACCCCGTGCTATGTCAAAAGCATAATACAGCCCATACCAAATAATTGTTACTGTGTGGTCACCCCAATATGTATGGTCTTTAAGAAATAATAGCTTGACACAAAGGAAAGTTTTAGCTGTGACATTGTATTGATGACCTTTTAAATTGACTTTATTTATGTTCATGTGTGGAGACTCTAGATAAAGGGTTGGGGAGCTGTTACATTTTAATGCAGCTTCTAAGAATCCATCCTAATGTAGGATTCTGAGGACTCTAAAGAAAGAATATTCATCTAAATGGGCTTCAGATAATAGTGATGCTAAGAGCCAGTGTAATAAGGAAGTACCCACTCAGAAATAACCAACACATCCAAAATATATATTGTCCATAGCTCTTTGGAACTATTATTATTCCTTAGAGTATGCTGTACCAGGAAGATTTCTAAGAGAAAAATAGCAGACTTGGAGAAAGGAATATCGTGTGACAACAAAAAATTTAAGTGTAATTATTATTAGGACTGCTTCCCATCTGTTTCTTTTTCTCCCATTTTCTCTAATATTTTTATGTGCATTCATTTTTATAATTAAGGAATGTTTATTTCCCAATTAATTTCTTTTGCATCTTATAAACAGGTTTTCTCAAAGTAGAGTGGGGATAATTAATATTCGAGAAAGACCATTTAAAGTACCTGGTAAACACATGCCTGGAAGAAAGGGTGTTCGAAGATGTATCCAATAATCACAGATAAGAAGAAGGTTAGGAAATCGTAATTTAACATTATGATTCTAGACTTTATTATCTTTAAAACAAAAATCAGACAAAATGTTTGCATCTTCTGCACGCCTGCCTTTGGATATATTGCCAATTTTGATATTTAGAATCCTTCTAATAATGTAAATAAAATAGAAAGTAAATCCTTTTAGAGTATAGTGCAGTAAAGATTTGCCTCTTCTAAAGTAGTTTCGTGCATTGTATCGGATTAAATAACTCTTCAGCAAGTCATGTTTCTCTGTGTTGGTTGCCAGGAAATTCAGAGGTAATAACTTTCTGTTATCAATCTCTTTGTGGCAGTGTTTCTCCCTCTGGGGGAATGTGACCTTCAACAACACAAGGACATTCAGACCCTCTCGTTAAATCTGAAAATAGGCCCTGGACATAGGAAGAGAGAAATGACTAGATATTTCAGACTTTATCCTGTCACTACTGCTATACCCTTGGTTCACCATGCCTGAGCCTAGGCAAGCAGGATGTTTCCATTAAAAGAGGTAACTAAATACTGAGAGATAGCAAAGAGAAAGTAAAGAATTGGTGTAAACATTAGTAGCATTTTGTCTTACAACTTGCCTGTTTCAGATTCTGCTAAAATCTATTTGCTACCAATGTCTCTGAACTCCCCCTCATTCTGCATACTCTTCCACAAGGGAAAAGATGATCTGTCACCTGTATTCTTCATTTCCTGGTGAAACTTTGGATGTTCTGATATTTCTTTTATTACATTTTTTCCTTCAATATTTTCTTGACTTCAGTATTTTCAACTTTCATATGTGTGTTTATATTATAAAATGTTTCAAGTTACTTCTCAAGTAAAGAGAGACTAAAATACAAGTAAAATGACACAAAAATTGAGAGCCTGACTAATTTTTTTTAAACCCTTTTTTGTTGTTGTTGGCCTCCCTGCATGGCTTGTGGGATCTCAGTTCCCTGACTAGGGATTGAACCCAGGCCACAGGAGTGAAAGCCTGGAATCCTAACCACTAGGCCACCAGAGGACTCCCTATATTTTTTTATCCTTTTTTTTTTTCCAGTTGATGTATAGTTGATTTACAATGTTGCACTATGTTCCACTGTGTAGCAAAGTGGCTCAGTTATACACAAATACACATTCTTTTTTTAATATTCTTTTCCATTATGGTTTATCCTAAGAGATTGGGTATAGTTCCCTGTGCTATACAGTAGGACCTTGTTGTTTATCCATTCTAAATGTAATACTTTGCATCTACTAAGGCCAAACTCCCAGTCCATCCCTCTCTCTCCCCTCTCCCCCTTGGTAACCACAAGTCTGTTTTTAATGTCTGTGAGTCTGTTTCTGTTTTGTAGATAAGTGCAATTGTGTCATATTTTAGCTTCCACATATAAGTCATATCATATGGTATTTGTCTTTCTCTTTCTGACTTACTGCACTTAGTATGATAATCTCTAGTTGCATCCATGTTGCTGCAAATAGCATTACTTTGTTCTTTTTTATGGCTGAGTAGTATTCCATTATATATATATGTACCACATCTTCTTTATCCATTCCTCTGTCAGTGGACATTTAGATTGTTTCCATGTCTTGGCTGTTGTAAATAGTGCTGCTGTGAACATAGGGGTGCATGTATCTTTAGGAATTACGGTTTTGTCTGGGTATATGCCCAGGAGTCGGATTGCTGGATCATATGGTAACTCTATTTTTAGTTTTCTGAGGAACCTTCATACTGTTTTCCACAGTGGCTACACCAATTTACATTCCCACCAACAGTGTAGGAGTGTTCCCTTTTCTCCACACCCTCTCCAGCATTTGTTATTTGTAGACATTTCAATGATGGCCATTCTGGCCGGTGTGAAGTGGTACCTCACTATAGTTTTGATTTGCATATCTCTAATAATTAGTGATGTTAAGCATCTTTTCATGTGCCTACTCGCCATCTATATGTCTTCTTTGGAGGAATGTCTCTTAAGGTCTTCTGCCCATTTTTCCATTGGGTTTTTCTGTTGTCGAGTTGTATGAGCTGTTTGTATATTTTGGAGATTAAGTCCTTGTGGGTCACATCATTTGCAAATATTTTCTCCCATTCCATAGGTTGTCTTTTGTTTTTTATGGTTTCCTTTGCTGGGCAAAAGCTTGTATGTTTGATTATCTCCATTTGTTTATTTTTGTTTTTATTTCTATTGCCTTGGAAGACTGACCTAAGAAAACATTGGTATGGTTTATGTCAGAGAATGTTTTAGACCCTGGCTAATTTATAATGCTAATGAATGCTTCCTGAGAGATTGAAGCCTCAGGTTCAGATTGGACTGGCAGAGCCTGTAAATGCCTTATGGTTACAAAATTCCAGAGGCCCTAGGAGATTTGGTCTAAAGGAGTGAACAGTTTACAGTCCATCTCCATAATAAAGAATGTAAAATTGTTTTGCATCTCTGTGAAATAGCAGTTCAAAGTAAGGGTAAACTTGATCTGTTTTCTATTTCAGTGTTTCTTGCTTAATTAAGACACGTATTCTCTCCCATATCCTGTTTTGTTGTTTTAGGTCATCTATTTTGAAGTAGGTAAGAGGAGGTAGGATACAACACTCAGAAAACTGAGTCCTATATGTAAATCGTTCTTCTAGGGGCAAAGTCTGAGATTTTGTCCTGCTACTCATGCAACAGAGCTGAGAAAAATTCTATATATTCACCATATTCTAATATGTAACAATGCTACTTCATTTTAATAACTTCATCAGATCCTATTTTCTCCCTGGAAAGAGCTAGGTGACAGCATGACATCGCTCAGTGGAAGATTTTCTGTTTCTCATTGTATTAGACAATCACTACATAGTAAACTGAATGCCAAAATGGCAAAGGAGGTAAACAAGGCTATAAGCCCAGCTATAGTATGGGGACTTTGCCTTTGCTGTGACACAGAACAACAACAATCTCTTGATATTTATTATATCAAAACTGCATTATCCCTCTGGACTATTACTGTCATAATGGGCTATACATTTGCTTCAACTTCACTTACCTCAGTGATACATCATTATTTGCTACGAATGCTGCACTTTCCACAAGGAGAGGGAAAAAAAGTGATTAATACGTGAGCTCCATCCCTAATCAAGAGCAAGTGAGAATGCAGGGACAGAGGGCAATGTGTTCTCAATTCCAATGTCTTTGGTGTGATTCTTTGCGTGTGTTTAAAAGACACCATCCAAAAGGGAATAAACTGTTTAAAATGTGTATGTATTTTCAGACTATTATTAAAATCAATTTACTAAAAATTTAACATTACTTATATATAATGCATAAGTTATTTTTAAAATATAAGTTCTATAACTTCTAAAAAATCTGATCTTCTTCAGTGCATGTGACCTTAAAATTATATATGTATGTATGTGTGTGCATGCATGTATGTATATATTAATATATAGAAATATGTGTGTGGAGATATATGTATATATCCAAATACATATGTGTATGTGTGTGCATATATATATGCACACTATATATAATGTATCCACATGCCTACATACTTATGATTATAATGCCTTACTGTATTTAAGAATCATAAACACTGGCTGCTGATACAAAATTCCAGCCTTCATTAAATTCACTCAAACATTTACTCATTTACTCATCTGACAACTAACTTACTCAACAAATATTTATTAAGCTTTTTATGCAAGCCGTTAAGCTCATTGATGGATTTTAAAGTGATTAAGACTGGTCCTTGTCCAAAAAGAGGTTACAATCCATTAAAGGAGATAAGACAACTATTATGGAAGCAAGAATAATTAAGAACCATCTGATTGGTGCCAACGGAGTACTATTCTTTCACATAAATGGAATTTGGAAAATTTTCATGGAGCATATGACACCTAAGGTATGTCTTGAACAATGAGGACAGTTCTAAAGGTTAAAGGAGAAGATTGGGACATTTAATCAGTGACTTAAGAAAATGAAGAGATAGGAAAGAAATTTTGATTTCAGTGTCATCAAATTTGGTACAATGTTACCTATATTTTAGGAACTGTTATGAGAGATGAAGTTAGAAGAGGCAATTAGGTTCAGATGGTAGAGGATCTTAAATGTATGGCCAAAGGGTTTAATCTTCAGTTTATAAGCAGAAGGGAGTCATTGGAGTCTTCAGATCACTGAGCAAAACGAACATACCTGGCTTTGTGGGCTTAGGCTAACGGTGGCATAAACAATAGATTATTATAAGGAGAAGCCATCAAGCAGTGGGCTAGTGTCTGGGTCCACATCAAAGTGATAATAAAGGGTTGGATGATGATAGTGTGGAAATGTAAAGGAGAGGCAGCACGCGTGTGTCTGGGTGAGCACAAACATGCATGCTTTTGGCATGGGGTTGCTGTTACAGACATAAGGAGCAGATTGGTTTCGTTTTTGATAGTACAGGTTAGGAGAAATCAATAATAAATTACTTCTAAGCATCATGCTTGGGCAACTTAGACTATAGTAATGTCATTAACAAATATTGTAGGATAGGGAAATCAAAAGGAAAACAGTTAAGAGAAAAAGAGGGAAGTTCTGCACTGAAGGATGGAAATTCTGTTTACTTAGGGGTCACTTTTGTTTTATTAAAAATTGTTAGGAAGTCCTCAATACCTGTTTTATGGATGAAAACTCATATTTTCCTCTTGATGTGCTTCTTTTAACAATTTTTACCTTCACTTTGAAATTATCAATATTGAATCTAATGTACTGAAACTTATCTATTGTTTTATATGTGTCTCACCATTCCTCCACGGAAATCCCCAAAAAGCTCAAGTGGGAATTATTTTACAGATGCATGTTTTACACCTTTTCAAGGGGTAAACCACTTAAAAGGATCATAAAACCAGAGAGTCCCAGAGACAGTGTTCTCAGAGCCCACCCCATTTCACAGTTGGCCCTTGTCTTACTTTCCATTTATTTTCCTTCCTTATCGTGCTGCATCTGAATCTACTATTGAGCTCTTTTTGTACTTTTGGGCCCATCTCCCTGAGCCAATCCTGTAGAGTATGAGAAGCACAGTAAGAGCTAAAGTAGGACCAATGTGCCAATGTGTTATCAGGACCACATTCCTTTTGGAGGTTTTCAGTGAGAATACATTTCCTTGCCTTTTCAGCTTCTGGAGGCTACACACATTCTTGGTACGTGCCCCTTCCTCCACCTTTAAAGGCAGCAAAGTGGCATCTTCAAAGCTCTCTCTAACCCTCCTGTCACCCTCTTCCACCTATGAGGACTCTTTTGATTGCATAGTACCTGCTTGAATCATCCAAGATTATCTTCCCATCTCAAGATCCTTAAATTAATCACCTTTGTAAAGCCCTTTTGCAATGCAAGATCACAGTTTCAAGGATTAAGACTTGGATATCTTTGAGGTGGAGGTAGGGGCATTATTCTGCCTGCCACTTAGAATCCTTAGTGGTAGAACCCAGGAATCTGCATGTTCATGAGCTGTCCAGGTGAGTTTGTGCAAGTATGGAGGCTTGAGCAGTCAAAAGATTGTAAAGCCAGGCTTGTGGTCTCTTTGGCAATGTAATTCCTTCTGAAGTGTAGTACATTTCCTAACTAGTACTTCCAATCAGTTCCATGTGCTATTCTCCATTGTCAAATTACCTTTCTAGAAATAGATATTGTGTCTCCATTATTTTTCTGATTCCTTGCCCTATCTCTGCCTCTCTAGCTCTTGTCTCAAAACCATCTGAAACATAGGCTGGGGAGGAGAGGAAACAGCCTTAGCTCCCACTGTTTGGGAATTAGGAGCATTTGGTTCTCCAGCTGTGCAAGGAAATACCCCAATTTTCCATTTTCCCTTCTGCATATGTCCTCAAACCTGCATATTTTTGCTTGAGTTCACCTTACATGGAATATCTTAACTAAAAGCAGGAAGCCAAAGTCAATGCTACACATTCCCAGCCACTTTTTCTAGAGCTGCAAGCAGCCACATGATCTGACATGAAAGTTAGTAAAGTTAGTACAGGTGACTGTTGCACCTTAAGCGACACCAAGCTTTGTTAAATTTCAGAGTATGATATCCATTTCGACAGTTCCAGTCATCCAGCAGTTATGCCAGTGTCTTATATCTCTATTATTAGAGCAGCATCTCGCTTCAAGATGCCTATTTCTATATTAAATAGAGTAAGCAAGACTGCAGCAGCAAATAGACCAAAAATATGTGTGTGGCTCATTACAATAGAAGTGTATTGCTTTATGATAGTCTGATGCAGATGTTCCCGGTCATCAGTGGTTTTCCTCCACACAGGGATTTAGAGACCTGTGTTCTGTCCACCTTGTGCCTCCAGCATCCTTAAAGTTCTCATCCTGACCTGCATCCAACCAGTAGAAGAAGAGAACAAGGGAAGAAGAGAAAAAATAATGCATATCATTTCCACTCACATTCAACTGGGTAGAACTTGGTGTCATGAGTTAATGGCATATCTAATTTCAATTAAATCAGGCAAATGTAATCTAGGCATATTCAGAGGAAGAAGAAATAGATTTGGCGTTTTTTTTTGGTAAACAGCTAACAGTCTCCCATATCATCAAATGATTATTTATATGTCTTCATTTAGGTTATTTGTTATAGCTTGTAAATAAATAGAAACTTTTTTCAGTTCATGTAAGTCTATCTGTAATATATTTCATATAGTCCCAGACACATAAAGAAATTTAACAAATCTATTCTGATAATTTTTTTAAGAAGTTGGGTCAGACTCTGGTTTCTAAAAAAGTAAGGAAAAAAAAAAAACTTTCTAGTCTGGTCTCCAGAAACATTCTTCCCTGAAGTCCCATTCCCACAAATGCCATAAGCTCACACTATGAATTGCTACTCACAGAATGACCTCCTGAAGTCTGTTGCAGGACAGAGATTCTCTAAATTACCAGAATCACTCGGAAACAAAATTAACAACGTGTGTCTAATTAGAAAGGGTCATTCCAGTCTACCTAGCTCCTTACTTTCTCCTTTGAGTTAGTCCCAGGTGTTCTGGAGGTGCAAATATAGATTTAGGGATTGGAAATGTGCTTGGGGGTACCATCACATTTCAGCATTTATTCTCTGTCTAACCTTATTGAATCACTTGATTCTTTATACATTCTGTTAGTTTCTTATGCCTGTAGTAACAGATTGTCACAAACTTGGTGGCTTAAAACAATAGAAATGTATCCTCTCTCTCACAGTTTTGGAGGCCAGGAGTTTGAATTAAGTATCACTGTGCTGAAATCAAAGTGTTGGCAGTGCTGTACTCTCTCCAGAAGCTCTAGGAGAGAATCTGTTCCTTATTTCTTCCAGTTCTAGTGACTTCCAGCATTCCTTGTCTTTTGCCACATCATTCCAGTTTTAAAACCTCTCTGCTCTGTCTTCACATCACCTAATTCTCTGTGTGCATTGAAATCTCTTTGCTTCTCTGTTATATGGATACTTACTGTTGCATTTAGGGCCCACCCAGCTAATCCAGGATAATCTTTCCATCTCAAGAGCCTTATTTTAATTACATCTACACAGACTTTTTCCCAAATATGGTAACACTTAAACAGGTTCCAGAGATTAGGACCCAGTATGTTGAGGAGACCATTTTTTAGCCTTTCACAGTTTATTATCTTGCTTCCAATGAGTCACATCCGTCCCTCTTGCAAAATGCTTTCATTCCATCCCAACTTCCCCCAAAGTCTCAACCCATTATAGTATCAACTCAAGTCTAAAATCCCATCTATTTTTCATTAACTCCAAAGTCTCAAATATCATCTAAATAATTCAATCAAGTATGGGTGAGACTCTGGGTATGATTCATTATGGGGTAAAATTCTTCCCCATCTGCAGACCTCTGAAGCTAGGAAACAAGTTATCTGTTCCCAAAATACAATAGTGGGACACGTATAGTACAGCAGTTATAGCCATTCCCATTCCAAAAGGGAGAAAATTTTTTTAAAAAAAGAAAGATGTCATCAGTTACAAGCAATTTTAAAATCCAGTTGGGAAAATTCCAGTAGGTTTCAAGGCCTAGAAATTAATCCTCTGTGGCTTACAGTTCTGCCCTCTGTACCAACAGCTCAAGTGTTTGCCCTCAGAGTCATTCTTTCTTTTTCTTGAAGTGTAGCACGTGTTTGCAGCAGATTGGTTTTATAAACCTGTTTCATGCCTGTAGAATTTTAGAATTCTGACAGTCTTTTTTCACTTCATCTTGTCTCTGCCCTGATCAGGTTAAACTGGTAATATTTCTGCTGATATGACATTCCCCAAAACCTTGAAGGTCTCCTATGTATGTTATGAGAATTAACAGCATTAGACAAGAGGGTTGACCACAGGTCTTTCCTAGATAATCACATCTCTATTCCTGGTTTTTGTTGAGATGGCTGAGTGGGTCCATGCCTAATTTCTTCACCGCTAGCAAAAGGTCGGCCTTCCCTCCAGAACATGCTTCCCTAAAAGTGAATGTCCTAATTTTAGCATCTTCTGCAGTCTGTTAGGTTCAGAACTTTCAGTATCAGCAAGCGATGGTTACTTTTTCCCCGATAGTCCTTTCCTCAACTTATCTTTTTCCTCTCACGTTTTACCATGAGCAGCAAGAAGAAGCAAGGATGCATATTCAACACTTTGCTTAAAAATCTCTTCAGCTAAATATCCAAGTTTATTACTTACAAATTCTGCTTTTCAACAACTGTAGGACACAATTCAGTTAGACTTTTTTGGCCACAATATAACAAAGGTCTCTTTTTACTCCAGTTTCCAAGAACATTTTCCTTATTTCCTTCTGAGCCTTCAACGACAACACCTTTAATGTTCATATTTCTACCAACATTCTATTATGATATGTGTATTCTGTAAGATGATAGAGTCTTTCTCTACTGTGTTCTTCACTTCCTCCTGAGCCCTCACTGGCAGAGTCTTTAACATCCATATTTCTATCAATAATCTATTCAGGCAGGGAGGGGACTGGGCTTGGCTGCGTGAAGACAGCCTGAAGGGGGCTAGTGCACCACAGCTAGCCAGGAGGGAGTCCCGGGAGAAGTCTGGACCTGCCAGAGAGGCAAGAAACCACTGTTTTGGGGTGCACGAGGAGAGGGGATTCCTGCTCCGTGTGCCCACAGAACGCAGAGCACTGCCCAAATGAGCTTCAGAGACAGGTGCGAGCCACGGCTATCAGCTCGGACCCCAGGGTTGAGCATGAACCGCTAACGCTGCCACCGCTGCCACCAAGAATCCTGTGTGCAAGCGCAGGTCACTACCCATACCCTGGCAGCATGCCACTGCCAGGGTCCCGTGACCCAGGGACAACTTCCCCGGGAGAACACAGGGTGCACTTCAGGCTGTTGCAGTGTCATGCTGGCCTCTGCCACTGCAGGCTCAGCCTGCATTCCAATTATGACTACCGTAACCCTCCCCTCCCAGCCTGAGTGAGCAAGAGAGCCCTAATCAGCCGCTGTTTTAACCCTGCCCTGTCTGGATGGGGAACAGACGCCTGAGGGAGGCCTACATGCAGAAGTGGGGCCAAAACCAAAGCTGAACCCCAGCAGCTGTGCGAACAGAGAAGAGGAAGGGAAATTTCTCCATGCAGCCTCAGGAGCAGCGGATTAAATCCCTGCAATTGACTTGATAAACCCTGCATGTGTGGAATACCTGAATAGACAACGAATGGTCCCAAAATTAAGGCAGTGGAGGTTGGGAGCAACTGTAGACTTGGGATTTGCTTTCTCCATCTGATTTGTTTTTGGTTTTCTGCTTATCTTAGTTTAGTTTTAAGTGCTTGTTATCATTGGTGGATTTGTTTATTGGATTGGTTGCACTCTTCCTTTTTTTTTTAACTTAAAAAAAATTTTTTTTTCCTTTTTTCTCTCTTTGTGTGTATGTATATCTTTCTTTATGTGATTTTGTCAGTTTAGGTTTAGTTTTACCATTTGTCCTGGGGTTCTGTCTGTTCTTTTTTGTTTGTTTTTTCCTTTTTATGAGTGTGTGTGTATGTTTCTCCTTGGATTTTGTCTGTTTAGTTTTGCTTTTACCATTTGGTTTGGGGTTCTGTCTGTTCGGTATTTTTTTTTTCCTTCCTTTTCTTCCGAAGCATGTGGCTAGCAGGGTCTTGGTGCTCCAGCTGGGTGTCAGGCCTGAGCCTCCAAGGTGAGAGAGACGAGCCTAGGACATTGGACCACCAGAAACCTCCCGGCCCCGCATAATATCAATCAGTGAGACCGCTCCCAGAGATCACCATCTCAACACTAAGACCCAGCTCCACCCAACGGCCAACAAGCTCCAGTGCTGGACGCCCCATGCCAAACAACTAGCAAGACAGGAACACAACCCCACCCATTAGCAGAGAGGCTGCCTAAAGTCATACTAAGTTCACAGACACCCCAAAACTGACCACCGAACACGGCCCTGCTGACCAGAAGAACAAGATCCAGCCCCAACCACCAGAGCACAGGCACCAGTCTCCTCCACCATGAAGCCTACACAAGCCACTGAACCAACCTCACCCACTGGGAGCAGACACCAAAAATAATGGGAACTATGAATCTGCAGCCTGTGAAAAGGAGACCTAGATTCTCTAGAAGGGATCAATTACAGAATAACTGAGGCAGAAGAACGGATAAGTGACCTGGAAGATAAAATAGTGGAAATAACTATGTCTCCTGTGTAGGCTTGTTGTGTAGGCTTCCTGGTGGAGGGGACTGGTGCCTGTGTTCTGATGGATGAGGCTGGATCTTGTCTTTCTGGTGGGCAGGTCCATGTCTGGTGGGACCTAATGAAACTTAAAAGCTTTTGCACAGCAAAGGAAACCATAAACAATACGAAAAGACAACCCTCAGAATGGGAGTTTTGGTTTTTTTATTAAAAAAAAAGTTATTAAAATAAAAAAACAAAAAATAATCATTAAACAAATTTTTAAAAGTAATTTAAAAAACGATAGAAAGAACAACCAAAGCAAAAAACAGATACACCAGTGATAACAAGAGCTGAAAACTATACTGAAAAAAAAAAAAAAAAACGGACAGATAGAACCCTAGGACAAATGGTAAAAGCAAAGCTATACAGACAAAGTCACACACAGAAGCATACACATACACACTCACAAAAAGAGAAAAAGGAAAAAAATATATATATATATATTGTTGCTCCCAAAATCCACCTCCTCAATTTGGGATGATTTGTTGTCTATTCAGGTATTCCACAGATGCAGGGTACATCAAGTTGACTGTGGAGATTTAATCCACTGCTCCTGAGGCTGCTGGGAGAGATTTCCCTTTCTCTTCTTTGTTTGCACAGCTCCTGGGATTCAGCTTTGGATTTGGCCTTGCCTCTGTGTGTAGGTCGCCTGAGGGTGTCTGTTCTTCGCTCAGACAGGACGGGGTTAAAGGAGCAGCTGCTTTGGGGTCTCTGGCTCACTCAGGCCGGGAGGAGGGAGGGGTACGGAGTGTGGGGCGAGCCTGGGCTGGCAGAGCCCAGCGTGACGTTGCACCAGCCTGAGGCGTGCCATGTGTTCTCCTGGGGAAGTTGTCCCTGGATCACAGGACCCTGGCAGTGGCGGGTTGCACAGGCTCCCGGGAGGGGAGGAGCGGATAGTGACCTGTGCTTGCACACAGGCTTCTTGGTGGCTGTAGCAGCAGCCTTAGCGTCTCATGTCCATCTCTGGGGTCCGCGCTGATAGCCACGGCTCGCGCCCGTCTCTGGAGCTCCTTTAAGCAGTGCTCTTAATCCAGTCTCCTCGCGCACCAGGAAACAAAGAAGCAAGAAAAAGTCTCTTGCCTCTTAGGCTGATCCAGACCTTTTCCCGGACTCCCTCCCAGCTAGCTGTGGCACACTAGCCCCCTTCAGGCTGTGTTCACGCAGCCAACCCCAGTCCTCTCCCTAGGATCCGACTGAAGCCGGAGCCTCAGCTCTCAGCCCCCACCTGCCCCGGTGGGTGAGCAGACAAGCCTCTCGGGCTGGTGAGTGCTGGTCGGCACCGATCCTCTGTGTAGGAATCTCTCCGCTTTGCCCTCTGCACCCCTGTTGCTGCGCTCTCCTCCATGGCTCTGAAGCTTCCCCCCTCTGCCACCCGCAGTCTCCGCCTGCAAAGGTGCTTCCTAGTATGTAGAAACCTTTCCTTCTTCACAGCTCCCTCCCACTGGTGCAGGCAATCTACAGATTCAATGCAATCCCTACCAAACTACCATTGGCGTTTTTCACAGAACTAGAACAAAAAATTCCATAATTTGTATGGAAATACAAAAGACCCCGAATAGCCAAAGCAATCTTGAGAAAGAAAAACGGAGGTGGAGGAATCAGTCTCCCGGACTTCAGACTATACTACAAAGCTACAGTAATCAAGACAGTATGGTACTGGCACAAAAACAGAAATATAGATCAATGGAACAGGATAGAAAGCCAAGAGATAAACCCACGCACATATGGTCACCTTATATCTTTGGTAAAGGAGGCAAGAATGTACAATGGACAAAAGGCAGCCTCTTCAATAAGTGGTGCTGGGAAAACTGGACAGCTACATGTAAAAGAATGAAATTAGAACACTCCCTAACACCATACACAAAAATAAACTCAAACTGGATTAAAGACCTAAATGTAAATCCAGACACTATCAAACGCTTAGAGGAAAACATAGGCAGAACACTTTATGACATAAATCGCAACAAGATCCTTTTTGACCCACCTCCTAGAGAAATGGAAATAAAAACAAAAATGGGACCTAATGAAACTTAAAAGCTTTTGCACAGCAAAGGAAACCATAAACAAGACGAAAAGACAACCCTCAGAATGGGAGAAAATATTTGCAAATGAAGCAACTGACAAAGGATTAATCTCCAAAATTTACAAGTAGCTCATGCAGCTCAATATCAAAAAAACAAACAAGCCAATCCAAAAATGGGCAGAAGACCTAAATAGACATTTCTCCAAAGAAGATATACAGATTGCTAACAAACATATGAAAGAATGCTCAACATCATTAATCATTAGAGAAATGCAAATCAAAACTACAATGTGATATCATCTCACACCGGTCAGAATGGACATCATCAAAAAGTCTACAAACAATAAATGCTGGAGATGGTGTGGAGAAAACGGAACCCTCATACACTGTTGGTGGGAATGTAAATTGATACAGCCACTATGGAGAACAGTATGGATGATCCTTAAAAAACTAAAAATAGAACTACCATACGACCCAGCAATCACACTACTGGGCATATACCCTGAGGAAACCATAATTCAAAAAGAGTCATGTACCACAATGTTCATTGCAGCTCTATTTACAATAGCCAGGACATGGAAGCAACCTAAGTGTCCATCAACAGATGAATGGATAAAGAAGATGTGGCACATATATACAATGGAATATTACTCAGCCATAAAAAGAAACGAAATTGAGTTATTTGTAGTGAGGTGGATGGACCTAGTGTCTGTGATACAGAGTGAAGTAAGTCAGAAAGAGGAAAAGAAATACCATATGCTAACACATATATATGGAATCTAAAAAAATAAAAAAAGGACATGAAGAACCCTAGGGGCAAGACGGCAATAAAGATGCAGACCTACTAGAGAATGGACTTGAGGACAGGAGGAGGGGGAAGGGTAAGCTGGGACAAAGTGAGAGAGTGGTAGTGTATTTATGGACATATATACACTCCCAAATGTAAAATAGATAGCTAGTGGGAAGCAGTCACATAGCACAGGGAGATCAGCTCGGTGCTTTGTGACCAACTAGAAGGGGGGGATAGGGAGCGTGGGAGGGAGGGAGATGCAAGAGGGAAGAGATATGGGGATATATGTATATGTATAACTGATTCATTTTGTTATAAAGCAGAAACTAACACACCATTGTAAAGCAATTATACTCCAATAAAAATGTTATTAAGAAAAAAAAGAATGAAATTAGAACACTTCCTAACACCATACACAAAAATGAACTCCAAATGGATTAAAGACCTAAATGTAAGGCCAGACACTATCAAACTCTTAGAGGAAAGCATAGGCAGAACACTCTAGGACATAAATCACAGCAAGATTCTTTTTGACCCACCTCCTAGAGAAATGGAAATAAAAACAAAAATAAACAAATGGAACCTAATGAAACTGAAAAGCTTTTGCACAGTAAAGAAAACCATAAAACAAGATGAAAAGACAACGCTCAGAATGGGAGAAAATATTTGCAAACGAAGCAACTGACAAAGGATTAATCTCCAAAATATACAAGGCGCTCATGCAGCTCAATATCAAAAAAACAAACAACCCAATCCAAAAATGGGCAAAACACCTAAGTAGACATTTCTCCAAAGGAGATATACAGATCGCCAGCAAACACATGAAAGGATGCTCAACATCTGATGATTACAGAAATGCTAATCAAAACCATAATGAGGTATCACCTCACAGTGGTCAGAATGGCCATCATCAAAACATCTACAAACAATAAATGCTGGAGAGGGTGTGGAGAAAAGGGAACCCTCTTGCACTGTTGGTGGGAATGTAAATTGTTACAGCCACTATGGAGAACAGTATGGAGGTTCCTTAAAAAACTAAATATAGAACTACCATGTGACCCAGCAATCCCACTACTGGGCATATACCCTGAGAAAACCATAATTCAAAAAGAGTCATGTACCACAATGTTCATGGCAGCACTACTTACAATAGCCAGGACACGGAAGCATCGTGTCTATCAACAGATGAATGGATAAAGAAGATGTGGCACATATATACAGTGGAATATCACTCAGCCATAAAAAGAAACGAAATTGAGTTATTTGTAGTGAGGTGGATGGACCTAGAAACTGTCATACAGAGTGAAGTAAGTCAGAAAGAGAAAAACAAATACTGTATGCTAACACATATATATGGTATCAAAATAAAATGTTTCTGATGAACCTAGGGGCAGGACAGGAATAAAGATGCAGACGTAGAGAATGAACTTGAGGACATGGGGAGGGGGAAGGGTAAGCTGGGACAAAGTGAGAGAGTGGCATTGGCATATATACACTACCAATGTAAAATAGGTAGCTAGTGGCAAGCAGCAGCATAATGTTTTGTCACTAGACCACAAAGCATCAGCTCGGTGCTTTGTGACCACCTAGAGGGGTGGAATAGGGAGGGTGGTAGGGAGACACAAGAGGGAGGGGCTATGGCGATATATGTATACATATAGCTGATTCACTTTATTATACAGCAGAAATTAACACAACATTGTAAAACAATTATACTCCAATAAAGATGTTAAACATCTAGATTTTTCAGTCAGGTCCATCATTTCTGTTGTTTTTTCTGTCATTTTTATCATCTGCCCACTACCCAATTCTGAAGCTTCTTCTACATTTTTAGGTATTTGATACAGTAGCATCTCACTTCCCAGTACCAAAATCTATTTTAGTTTCCCATGCTGCTATAAGAAATTACCACAAACTTAGTGGCTTAAAACAACAGATTTTTTTTTCCTTGTAGTTTTTCAGGCCAGAAGTCCAAAGTAAGTATCACTGAGCTTATATACTCCTTATAACAAGGAGTTATAATAATGACAAGTGTATATGTTTCTAATAACATAACCTTAAGATATTTAAATCATGTATTGTCAAACCTAAAAGGAGAAATAGATAAATCTAAAATCATACTTGGAGATTTTAATAAATGCCTTTCAGTAACTAATAAAACACTCAGAAAAAATACTTGTAATAATATCCAAGTTATTAGTAACATTATTAACAAATTTAACCTACTTAACAAAAATAGAACATCACACCAAAGAATAAAAAAATACATATTATTTTCAAGTACACAGAAAACATTTACCAAAATTTATCATTTGCTGGACTATAAATAATTCTCTATTATTTCAGTCAAACAAGATATAGTTTCAGTTATATACAAGTAAACTGGAAATAGGCAACCACAGATGATGAGAAATTCCTGATATTTGGAAATTAAGCATATACTTTTATATATCCCATGAGCAAAAGATAAATCATTGAATGACTTATCATTGAAATTGATAAAATATTTTGAACTGGATGATATTGGGACAACATGCCAAAACTTGTATGATGCAGCTTAGTATTTCTATAAACAGAACATTTATATCTTGAAATGTATATAATAGAAACACAAAAGGAATTATAATTAATGATTTAAGTTTGCATTTCAAGAAGCTAGAAAAAGAACAGCAAGAATCTACTGGATGACAAAAAATAACAAAGATAAGAGCAGATATCAATGATGCAGAAAACCAATGGAGAAAATCAGTAAAACCTAAAGATGGTTCTTTGAAAAGACTAAAAATTTAGATAAGCCCCTGGCAAGAAAAACATGAGAAAACACAGATCACCACCATCAGAAATAAAAAACCAGACATCACTATGCACCATACAGACAATAAAAGAATACAGGTTGTTATGAAAGTACTTAACCCAAATAAATTTAAAATTTGAAATAATAGATGAAACTTAACAAATTTGACACCAGGGGAATAAACAATGTAAATACATGTGTATCTGTCAATTAAATGGATATGTAATTAAAAACCTTCTCACAGAGAAAAATCCAGACCCAGATGGCTTCACTAGGTCTTTACCAATCTTAAAAAATTTCTTCCAGACAATATAAAAAGAAGAAATACTTACCCACTTGTTTCAGGGGACAACACAGTATGTAGAGCCAGATAATATAGATGTTCAAGCCCCAGTTTATAATTGGGTTATGTTCCTCATACACACTTAAGTGTCTGTAAGTAAGAGCAAATTGTACTCCTGGAGTTGACAGTTTTTTGTCTGCAGTTACATAGGACAACTAATGCAATTACATTTAAAAATCACTAGTTTTTCCTGAGGCAGGATACACATTGTTTTGATGTAATTCATTTGTCTGTTTCCCTGTTTTTCTCAGTTTACTGGAAAGAGAGGGAAAGAGTTTTAAAAGCAATACAGATAATGAACAGGAACAGGAAGTTTAGATGAAATACTAGGTAATTAGTGTGGAAATGGTATAGACAAATTGCTAACATTTAATGTATTATTATCCATTAAAAGCACCATCTAACACTTCTAAATATATATAGTCTGACTTCCAATAGGAAACAAAATTACTATTTTATTGATTCTCCATGTCAATTTCAACTGTGGAATGAGGGGAATATAGAAAAATTTACAACTAAGAAATCTATGCTTCTAAACATGGCAAGCAATCTGAATAAGCACATTCTTTCATGAATTTTTCTAGAAATACATTTTTGGTGGACCTGTTTAAAATATGAAAGTGAACATGATGATTTTCCTTGATATTTAATTTTTTAAAGACGTTAGCTACTTTCCACAAATAGCACGTTTGAAGTGTGAAACAATTTCACTGGAATTTTACAATATTATACAGAGATTAGAGCTTAACTAGAATTAATTTTATTACAAAATGAAAGCATAACTAATAAATAGCAAAAACTCAAAAGATGTTAATAATTAAGCCATCAAGGCTGTATCACTTGCGTGTCAGCGAATTCAGTAGGCATTGTCTATATTTAAATATTGATTTCCAAAAAATGTGAGTGCTTATCTGAGGTGCGTGTGTGTTTGAAACTGCTAAATTCAAGGTCATTTGTGATATAGCAGTAGAAAATGAATACAAATCGTAATTGTATTAAGTTTTTATGTCACTTTTAGGAGCATTGACATTTTCTTATACTGTCTTCTCATGCATGAACATGTCATATATTTTCACTTGTTCTGATCCTTTTTTATATTCCTCAGTAAGAACATAAACATGTCCTTATAATTTTTGTATGTTTTGTATCCTACATGTTTCTTCATTGAGGCTTTTATATTTTTATTAAATTCATTTTTAATTATATTATGATTGCTATCATTACTATGGAAATATTTTTACAGTTTTATTTCTAGGTGAATTAATAATAATATTCTAGAGAATAGAATTAATAGAGAAGAGTTTTTTGATTTGTGTACTTATCTTGTATCCAGATGTGTTATCAAAGTCCTTTACTAATCTAGTAGATTTTTAATAATGTCTCCTGGATTTTTAAAGATACAACCATTCTGTCAACAAAGTGTGATCATTTTATTCATTCTTTTATAATATTTCTTTTCCTTTTTTATTTGATTCCTTTCTGACTCATCCAGATGTCTACCCACTATCTTCTGGCAATAATCTTACTCTATTACCCTCTCTGAATTCACATTATGTTCTTTCAGGTCCTTTTGCATTATTTAAGTACAGGACACCTTGCTACACTTAAACTAGGGAAAGGCAGAGCTAATAGGAAATAATACCAAACACACACCAACAACAAAACCCTAATATTTCAAAATATCATCTTGTCATATGACCACATGCTGTGACAATATCGAAATAATTTGGAGACCTTGACAAGACAGTTTTGCTGGGATGGGGAGGCAAGAGAGAAGTGGATTGAAGAATGTGTGGATGGGCATGAGAAAGTTAGGACAGTGTGCACATACTGTTTAGAAAAAAATTGATAATAAAAGGAAGTGAGAAGAAGTAGAAGGAATGGGGAGAGCTGATGATTATGTAAACAATCTAAATGTTTAGTAAGCTGCTAGGTCTTTTTTTAAGATACAGGGATGGATGTAACAAAAAACCCATGTGTAGAAATTGGTCAGTTAGTCATAATGGTAATTCCTGACAGAGTAATCAAGGTTGTAAAATTGTTTCAGACTTGTTCTTTAAACATTCATTCAGAATTAGATGTGGTTTGCTATGTATACAAGTTTGGGTGGGGGGCGCGAAATTGAAGAAGATGCAAATCCTGTCTTCATAGAAATTAAATTTCAAAGGAAGAGGAAAGACATGAACATAAATAGAACAGACAATATACATATAGGGAGAAAAAAGAATCAGAAAATATCCCAAACTGGGCAATTTGACAAATGAGCTCATCTCCATGATTTGTTTCGATGAACTCATTTTCTTAATGCTGCTCATACTTATCAGGGATAAAAATGACATCTTTGCTTAATTGATTATTGTTTTGAAAAGATAACATTAACATTTATTCTTATCCTGATATTAAAAAAAAATAATATGCCAACCTCCGTCACTTCAAGCTATTAACAACCTATTCTCCTGTTTGATAATATGTTTTGCCACATCATGACACCAGATGCTGTTCACATCACTACATACATCTAAGTCATTGATGACAACTTCAGAAGCTTCAAAGCGAAAGTGTCATTTGTGAGAAAAACGTAATTCAAAAAGATACATGTACCACAGTGTTCATTGCAGCACTATTTACAATAGCCAGGACATGGAAACAACCTAAATGTTCATCGACAGACGAATGGATAAAGAAGATGTGGCACATATATACAGTAGAATATTACTCAGCCATAAAAAGGAACGAAATTGAGTTATTTGTAGTGAGGTGGATGGACCTAGAGTCTGTCATACAGAGTGAAGTTAAGTCAGAAAGAGAAAAACAAATACCGTATGCTAATGCATATATGTGGAATCTAGAAAAATGGTACTGAAGAACCTAGTGGGAGGGCAGGAATAAAGATGCAGATGTTGAGAACAGACTTGAGGACCCGGGGGTGAAGGGGAGGCTGAGACA
The DNA here is from genome assembly GCF_965194825.1 of Balaenoptera physalus. NCBI lineage: Eukaryota > Metazoa > Chordata > Mammalia > Artiodactyla > Balaenopteridae > Balaenoptera > Balaenoptera physalus. Next base: position 8,235,567 of record NC_138893.1, read on the forward strand.
TAGTGAGAGAGTAGCATTGACATATATATACTACCAAGTGTAAAATGGATGGCTGGTGGGAAGCTGCTGCATAGCACGGGGAGATCAGCTCGATCTTTGTGACAACCTAGAGGGGTGGGATAGGGAGGGTGGGATAGGGAGGGTGGGAGGGGAGGCTCAAGAGGAGGGGTTATGGGGATACGTGTGTGCATATAGCTGATTCATTTTGATGTACAGCAGAAACTAACAACATTGTGAAGCAATTATACTCCAATAAAGATGTAAAAAATAAAAAAGAGAAAGTGTCATTTGTTACTTTGGATGAATATTTGATGAGAGTTTGATGTGACAAGTATTGGCCAATATTTTAGAATGCTTGATTTAAAATGTTTAAAAATGTTCTGGTCCATATCTATACAAATTACAGTCCTGTAAAAGGAAGATATATATCATTTCAACCCGCTCATTTAAGTACTATAACTGACCACATGTCAGAAACCCACCAACTTGCCTGTGGGAGCTGGGGAAGGCTTAGTTGCAAAAGGTCACACTTGATGTAATTCTTGAAGAATGTTACACCAGCCCAAATGACTACAGTATTTTGACACCAGACATCTAGAAAAATCAGGACCATTCATTCAAAGGAGTCATTCATCTGTATATTCGTGTATGTACACCACTAAAACATAAAAGTAATACTTCACTTATTTAACTAAGATACTAAAATCATTCTAAATAAGATGTCTTGTATGGTTATATTTATTGTCTTTGCCATATTGTTACACCTTTGCACATTAAAATTTTCAAGAGTTTATTTGAATAAACATCTATTCAAATTGGTCAGTACCAGACCTAAAATGGTTAAGAGAACTCCCTGACAGGAGATAGGGGAGAGGTTTTTACAGAGAAGAGACAGAAGCAAAGCAAGGAAATTATCTGGCTATAACTTTTGCAGTTGCCTTATTTAGGAGGGCCTAGTAGTCTGTCTGTGATTGGTCATTCTGAAGTTTCATTTTCTTGGATTTAAGTGCATTGACTCTGGCATAGGTTTTGGTTAGCTTACATAGCCTACGAAGCATTAGGGCCATCTCAGTCTAATGTCCTCCTTGTTTAATTACTTAACAACACTCGCCCGTTACCCTACATTTAAAAACTAGACTGATTTAAAGCAGTGGTATTGATATTTTAAAGCAGTGGTCTCTATCCTCAATGTAAATATTCTAAAAGCTCATTCCTCAAAGAGATACAACCAATGCTCCTTTATTTAGGTTGGGGGGAGTGGGGACAGAAGTAAGCCATGCCTAATTACCAGTCCTGCCTGGAGTACAGTTAATATTCACATAAAGTAAACTATATGAGTTTACTTGTAAAAATTATTGCATTTCTATTGGGAAACAAAGGTAAATGAAATAATGTGATTCAGGAATGTGATGGTATTTACATGAACTTGATAGAAATTGCAGTAAAACTTTAGCCAGCATATTAAGGGAAACATATTATTCCAGTAGCATTGGTTTATTCATAATGTTCCTAATTCCACTGGAAAAAATCTGCCTAAAATATATGAACAAAAATATAAAACTTATTGTGCCCCTAGTTTGCATGCTCCTTGCAGGTACGGCCCTTGACTTATCGGTCTGTCTTGTCTCAGAGATCCTTTGCAGTCAATATTGGACCGCATGAATATAGAATGTCTCAGAGTCTTTTTTTTTTTAATTTTATTTATTTATTTATTTATTTATGGCTGTGTTGGGTCTTCGTTTCTGTGCGAGGGCTTTCTCTAGTTGTGGCAAGCGGGGGCCACTCTTCATCGCGGTGCGCGGGCCTCTCACTATAGCGGCCTCTCTTGTTGCGGAGCACAGGCTCCAGACGTGCAGGCTCAGTAGCTGTGGCTCACGGGCCCAGTTGCTCCGCGGCATGTGGGATCCTGCCAGACCAGGGCTCGAACCCGTGTCCCCTGCATTGGCAGACAGATTCTCAACCACTGCGCCACCAGGGAAGCTCTCAGAGTCTTTTTTTAAAAGTCTTTCACTGTCAAATCTTTAGATGTAAAAGAGAAAGCATATCAAGTCACAGTGAGTGCTTTAAGGCAAGAATTGTGTCCTATTAACATTTGATTCTCTAGCACAGAGCTGTATATAAGTTGTTATTAAATAATGAATAAATGAATTAATAAAAATGTACAGACGTCGAGAGATCATCCTCTAACTTTTACATTTTTGTTATTGTTGTTGTTTTAGTATCTGGGCGATACTTTGGTTTCATTTAGTTCCAGATTTTTAAGATTTTTATATTTTCTTTTCGTATCATATGATCACTTCCTGATAACTAAGCTCTTTCATGATATATACAAGGAAAACAGTCATGGTTCTGCCACTAACTGGCAGTACACTCAAAGGCAAATTGCTTAATTATTTTGTCTCACCAACTATACAATTCTGATTCCTTTTTTTTTTTTTTTAATTTATTTTTGGCTGAGTTGGGTCTTTGTTGCTGCATGTGGGCTTTCTCTAGTTGCAGCAAGTGGGGGCCACTCTTCGTTACGGTGCACAGACTTGTCATTGGGGTGGCTTCACTTGTTGGAGAGCACGGGCTCTAGACATGCGGGCTTTGGTAGCTGTGGCTCGCGGGCTCCAGAGCGCAGGCTCAGCAGCTATGGCTCACGGGCTTAGTTGCTCCGCTGCATGTGGGATCCTCCCAGACCACGGCTCGAACCCGTGTCCCCTGCATTGGCAGGCGGATTCCCAACCACTGCGCCACCAGGGAAGCCCTCTGATTCCTTTAAAAAAAAAAAAAAAGGGAAGTAGGGTGGAATATCAGTATGATCATTTCTCTGATAGTTTCTTCTTGAGGTTGCTGGTGCATTGCCCTTTTAGTTCATTTTAGTGTGTAGAGTAATAATAAAATATTTGCATAGTAACAATAGTCTTATAATATTCAGAATGCTCTTGATATATTTATCTTTCATTTGATACTTAAAAACAACCCTGTGGAGTATTTACTATAGTACTACTGTTATGCCCATTTTATACTGAGGAGACTGAGGCCAGAAAAGGTCAGGCAGCTTGCCAAGTATGAAGGGCACTCAAGCCTGGGCACCCCGGCTCCACATCTGGATATACTTTTCTCTTAACTACACCATGTGATTCCTCAAAAATGAACTTCGGCAAAATCACAAATGGTCGATATGAGTGTATCCTTTCCATTTTAAATTATATAGAAAATGTTTATATCTTTGTCTTTAGAACTTGTAGGATAGTCAAATCAGGCTATATATTACCTCACCTTTCTGTATCAATTATGAAGAAACGCATAGTGCATCATAACGTATACAAGTAATCTCTAGGTCCATATGGATCTTTTATAAGATTCATTTATTTTTCTCCTTGCATTTTTTTCCTATTTTAATCTGCTTTTAAAGGGATGGTCAGGGGAGTACTTTTATTAAGGTGGTAATTTAAATGACAGTATACTAGATGGATCTTACATCAGAGGCTGGAAAATATTTCCTGGAAAATAATATAGAAAAGACTGGATATAGATGGTTGCTTAGGTTTTGTTTTGTTTTCTTTGCCAATGCTTTTACCAGCTTTCTAAGTCAGAGATTTGCCTTATGTATTTGCATTTTATAAACATGGATTTTTCACAACAGTTCTTAAATATTTTAAATATTGTTCATAGATTTTAATATAAGCTGACAAAATAACAATAAAAAATAATGTTTAAGCTGAGTCCCATAGTATGAAACTGTGCTTATTATGCATGTAATTGTTATTTTTAGTATTTGTTACCTAATGGGATATGTGTTATAGCTTTTCTCTGATTAATTTTACTGCCCTTGCATTCTTTCACCAAATTCATAAATACTTTTTGATCACATATGAGATATACAAGCTTCTTAGAAAATAAAAATAATTCAAGTGGCTGGTGGCTGCTGAAGAAGGGCAAAAAAAAAATACACGTCTGTAAATGATCATATATCCCAAGGGCAAATCCAGAATGTCCAATCTAGGCACAGTTCAGAGAGCATTATTTTTCCAGGCTAAAGGTTGGTCTTGTGGATTGTTAAATGGTGGTTTACTTTCCACATTCCATTAGACACTGGTGTACCTTCTGCACTCCTGACCTTTGGTAATTTACATTATCAGGCAAGGAGGAAATTAAATGATTAATATTCATGAACACTATTGCAAAGTTGGAAAAGCTAAGGAATAGTGTTAATCATTGATCGGTAACATTTCTCAAAGTAAACCCAAGTAAAACGAATTTCTTTAAGCATGAAATCAGATGTCTGCTTAAAATAGATCTCTCACTGCATTGGAATACCTTACCAGTAGAGATTCATCTGAACTAAATTTTTACTGCATCACATCTTATTGCAAAGACTCTTAATTGATTCTGCTTTACCTAAATTTCTATGAATAAGTATGTTGCACAAAAACATTAATAGTTTCAATTTTTGGAAATCATATTTCTAACATCTTTCTATTCTAATTTTTATGAATCATATTTCTAACGTCTTTCTACTCTAAAATTCTAGGAGACTATTATATATGCCAGACAGACATTGTTTAAAGGTATTTATGGAATGATCTTTATAAAGAATCATGTTAAGTATATGATTCATCTATATGCCTCATAATTTAACATTCTCAAGTTAGATATATATGTTCTCAAATTATTTTTAGGTTTAGACTTTGGGTATCTCATGCCTTAATAAAGAGATTGCAAATCTTAGAAAATAAATCATGGGACTCATTTGTTTAATGAAAATCTTCCAGAAGGCTTTTTTTTTTCATGTACTGAAATAAAAGATCAAAAAACTGGAAGGAAAACAAATACTCAAGAACCATTTTTGTACAAAACTTATTTAAAATTGCATTATATGAAAAAGGAATTATTTCTGAAGAACAGCAGATGAGAAAAACAATTAAGACTAGAAATCTGAAGACAAAAATGACTTGAAAAACACAAATTTTCTCTTATGATTTTTAAAATGACTAGAGGGAAAACGGCTGTTAAGAAACAAAATGCTAATTATAATGTTTAGTTAAGAGGAATGATTATCAGCAAAAGTGAAAAAAGGGGGGTGTGGGTGGGAGGATTATAGCAATGTAAATTGAATCACACAATGTCGGCATTCAACAGAATCCATTTTATCTAGTTCAGAGCATTCAAAGAAGTAAACAGAATAAAAAGTTCTTCAAGAGCTTGCAAACATACAGAATTAGGAAACAAAACAGTCAGAGCTTAGCTGCTGGCTTGAACAAAGGTAGGGCTCCAGTCAGTGAGGAAATGGTTGCCATGGAAAGAAAGCTTAGCTCTGCTATCTTCTATGTGGGTGTTCTTTTAGATATTGGGAGGAATAAGCCAGAACTTTGGGAAAAACTTATTTAAAAGACATGAGAATAAGTCCATTAAACACATTTTCAGTGAGTTAATTATTATCTATATTGCTACAGAGTTAATAATTGGAGACACCATTTTACTTATGATTTTAGACCTAAGGGCAAGCATGAATGTCCCTAAAACTTGAAATAATAGCTGCAGCCTGGTAAAAGTTGAGGAGGTCCAATTTCTAAATCCTCTAAACTCCATTTACGTATAGGAAGAATAAAGCCACGTTCAGAATGGGCCTACACACAGAGTACATTGATTTATGTATGTTTGGGCCCTAATTCCCTTGAATAGGAAAAGGAGTCCCCGTCACAGCCCTCCTTCCCATAGTTTTGAAGACTTGAGAGTTTTTGATTCAGAATGCACTAACGTAAACAAGTAGGAATAGTAAACCTTTCTATGTTCCCATTTCTTCTGCCTAAGTCTGGTGTTCGTTTTTTTTTTTTTTTTCAACTTATCAGGTAAGCAATCACTCTTGCAAATCTTTTTTTCTTAAAAAAAAAAAAAAAGGAAAATAGATATGCAGACACTAGAGGTGCATCAATTGCCACCTTTAGTAGCAGGTCTTTACCTTCTATTCCTGCAGACATAGTCAAGTGGCTGTCCCCCCACCCAGCCCCCGGCCCTTGATCACATAGAATCTTATGGCAGATATGCTGCCTTACATGGTGGGGAGGTTAAACTATACCTAAGCATTCAAACACACTAAAATCTACTATTTCTAAAAGCCTAAAAAGATTCTACTCTTTCTCCTCATTGGTCCAGAAATTAGCAGAACATATCCAATTAAAAAAAAAGTTTCTTTTATGTCTAAACAAATCATATATATTTGTGAAATAAAATTCATATTTTATAAAAAATTCATATTTTATTCATTCAAGACAAGAAAAATATAAACCCAAGAACCTTCTGTGCTCTTTGGCCTCCTCTCTCCCCCCATTGTGCATCATGTGTCTACATTATGCGTGGACCAAACCTTCCCCATCGGCAGAAATACCTGCTCAACCATAAACAGCAACATTCTCCTAGCAGCAATAAGACAGCTCCTTAAAGATGACATTCCTTCTTGATCTCGTAAGGGGCCACAGTGAAGCTTAGATCTGAATTATGTAAACTTTCAATAATACATTATTTGATATACAGCCCTCTGTCTCAAAAAACTTACATAACCGTGCCTTGACTTGTAAAGGGCAGAACAGTTCTCAGAGCTTTCTGAGATACTCTTCCTTGGTTATAATCCTCAAATTTGGCTTGAATACAATTTTCCATTTCTTAGATCAACTGCTTAAGTTTTCTTCAACATACTGAATTTTAATTCAACTAACACATATTAAATTCCCATTGTGTGTCAAGCATTGAACTAACTGCTCTATGGTATAAAAAGATTAGTAATGCATGATCCTTAGCTTCAAGGATCTTATCATATGTGGAATGCATAGAAATAATGGTAGCATACCATTGTTTCAGCACCTATGTGAGCCTAGCTCCAATGGTCACAGGACCCTGCAGTATCAGTATCATTATCCCTACATTAAAGATAAGGTCACTGAGGAACAGAAAGTTTAAATAACTTTTGCAACATCACACAGCACATAGTTGAACAGCATTTCAAGCCTGTCTTTCTACCATGTCACACTTTGCATAATAGTGTCTGCCGTTTGTCTTGGTACTAAGTCACTGTTCAGCCTTCTTCCTTGAAGTTGAACAATCCTAGGTCCTTTACCATTTCTAAATTGTTATGGTGTCTGCAGCTTCTTGTGCATTTATTCAATAATTACTGAGTGTCTGTATGATTGAGTAGTAATACTGAGTTATATTGAATGCCTGAGAGCTCTTAATCATTCCCTCTAGTATCCCACATTTTACAGCAAAACAGAGAAAAACTTCCTAAATTCTAGTAGAATTTAAACCCTCCTCTAAACCTGGTACATACCACATACACTCTCTGCAGCTGAAGTGTTCTGAAAAATATTCAGAAAGAAGGGGCTGAGAATGAGGAACTGAGAATGTAGACTTTGAAATTATTGCTAGTAAACGTAACATTTTATTCAGAGAATCGTTGCTGTTCCCATTGACATTTTCAGATGCAGCCTCAGGCATTGACAATAACAAATGGTCTATATTGTTAGTTCAGGCTATAAAGTCAACAGGAAAGCTCTGAACATTAGTCAAAACTTTGACTTGACTGAAGCACTTTAATGTCCTCACCAGGCATGGTCTGACATATACCACAGCATTAATTACCCTCTGGCTTTGCCTAGAATTTTATTTTCTACCCCACTCTTAAGATTCTTTTGACATATGGGTCATAACAATTAGGATAAAATTAGTCTTGACATTCTTGAGGAAACATGTTCATTAGCGTTCCACTTCATTCCTTAATTACCCATAGAGAATGGGGAAAAGACAAGTGGAGAGGCAGTGTATTATGAAATATACAAACTTTCACTGATCTGAATAACTAAAAATTATTTTTAAGGGAATTCTCAAATTATATCAAAATTTCTCTGTAAGGATCGAACTCAAAAATATTTATCTGTTTATCTCAACACTTAGTACTGTGCTTGACACTCCATAAGCTTTTGTTAAATAAATAAGCCTCCTAAACTATTAGTCTTTATTGCAATATAGAAGGATATTTTAACTTTATTTTACTTTTTCAAGTTATTTACAGTGAAACAATATAAGTTGAGAAAATTTACATCATCTTCATGGTGACCCTAAGAAGTCCTGAAATGTTTTCTGATTCTTTCAAGAAATATTATATTTTACTCAAAATAACTAGCTTTTTAAAAAATTTTCTTGAAGTATAGTTGATTTACAATGTTGTGTTAATTTCTGCCATACGGCAAAGTGATTCAGTTGTACATATATATATTCTTTTCAAGTATGGTTCATCACAGGATATTGGATATAGTTACCTGTGCTGTACAGTAGGACCTTGATGTTTATCCATCCTGTATATAATAGCTTGCATCTGCTAATCCCAAACTCCCAATCTTTCCTCCCCTACTCCCCTGCCCCTTGGCAACCACAAGTCTGATCTCTACATCTGTGAGTGTGTTTCTGTTTCGTAGATAAGTTCATTTGTGTCATATTTTAGATTCCACATATAAGTGATATCATATGATATTTGTCTTTCTCTTTCTGACTTACTTCACTTCGTATGATAATCTCTAGGTCCATCCATGTTGCTGCAAATGGTATTATTTCCTTCTTTTTTATGGCTGGGTGATATTCCATTTTGTGTGTGTGTGTGTGTGTGTGTGTATCCACATCTTTATCCATTCATCTGTTGATGGACATGTAGGTTGTTTCCATGTCTTGGCTGTTGTAAATAGTGCTGCTGTGAACATAGGGGTGTATGTATCTTTTCGAATTATAGTTTGTCTGGGTATACACCCAGGAGTGGGATTGCAGGATCATATGGCAACTCTACTTTTAGTTTTTTGAGGAATCTCCATACTGTTTTCCGTAGTGGCTGCACCAGTTTACGTTCCCAACAACAGTGGAAGAGAGTTCCCTTTTCTCCACACCCTTTCCAGCATTTATTATTTGTAGACTTTTTAATGATGGCCATTCTGACTGGTATAAGGTGGTACCTCATTGTAGTTTTGATTTGCATTTCTCTAATAATTAGTGGTGATGAGCATCTTTTCATGTGCCCATTGGCCATCTGTATGTCTTCTTTGGAGAAGTATCTATTTAGGTCTTCTGCCCATTTTTCGATTGGGTTGTTTGTTTGGTTATTGAATTGTATGAGCTGTTGGTATATCAAAATAACTAATTTTGAATGTATTTTATCATATTTTAATGCTCTGAAAACCATCAACCAAGTATGTTCACTCTCAGCCAGAAGAATGAGTACCCCTCTGATCTCATTCCAGGTGCATTACTTCCCTAGGAAGACTGTAACAGATTATCTACAAACCTGGTGGCTTAAAACAACAGAAATCTATTTCTCACAATTCTGGATGCTCAGAGTTCAAAGTCAAGGTTTTAGCAGGCCATGCTCCCTCTGGAGAAGGACAGTCTGTGCCATGGGTTTAAGGGCCTACCCTAGACCAGTAGGACCTCATCTTAAGTTGATTACATCTGCAAAGGCCTTATTTTCAATAAGGTCTTATTCACAGGTTCTTATTGGACATGGATACTGGGGGGACACCTATTCAACCCAGTATACCAGGTAAAGAGAAGGTTAGTGCATTCAGGTTAGTATCGTCATTTTAATGTCAACAAAGGATTATTCATGAAATATTTTATTAACTTACTAGTAATGAGTTTGTTCATTAATACAGAGAATATATCTGAATTGAAGGTACTAGGTAGATAATATTGGTCTATAGAATAGCCAAATATAGTCTTAATGATAGCTCAGCACTATCAAACGAATGTGTGCGTAGGGTTGACTTACAATCAGTAGGCAGTTTTTATTCCATTATATACAACCACTCCATCACAATTCTGCTCCAAGTAGAAAATATTTTTTACCATGATTGCAAATAAGCACATCTATAGATAACCATTTTCTTCTGTGATGATTTGATACACCCTTTTCTGAATGAGTACCCAGTTGTCCCTTCTTAGTTTCACCTCTTCTTTCTCATGCTGCCATTTTGCTTCTAACCTCTTCTCACTCCTTTCAAAGAATCATATATACCATGGGAGATACAATTTGAGGCTGTGAGAAGAAAACTGCCTCTGCATATGTTCTTTGTTTTCACACTCATTACTTTCTTTACACTTGTAGCCCGCTCTGTTTGAGGTGTATCTCCCACAAATATTTCTGTGGCTCACATTCTCACTTCAGTCTGGCATCTGCTCTCCTATGGGTTCCTCACAGAGGCCTTCCCTGACCACTCTATCTAAAGTAGGCACCCTCTCCATTATACTCTCTCCCTTTACCCTGTTCATTTATTTCCTTCATATCATTTATACCAACACGGTAATACAGATTATTTATAGATTGACTTGTTTATTGTCTATATACTGCACTAAAATATAAGCTCCATAAAGCCATGACTTTTTCTGCCCAGTTGACTGTTGTATATCTTGCACTGACAGCAGTACTACTAGCCTGCCCCCATGGCAGCTGCTTAATAAATGTTTGTTGAATGATTGAATAACTGAATGATTTTGAGGTACATGTCTCTGAAAAATCCCTTCATATACTATAAATTGGCCTAAGAAATAAACATGAACAAATGTGTGACTCACCATATTTCTTATTCCCTGAAATATGTCCGAGTCTTATAGATTGCCAGGGATATATATACGTAATTGGGAAGAGTTGCTTTCCTTATGGTGAGTTCAACAGCCCTTACAAACACAAAACTGATAATATATAACTTGGTCAATTATTCATTAAGAATTCTGCTGTCTAATGGCAGATTATTTTTCATTTTAGCATATAACTGGGCCAGGTAAACATATTTTAGTAATGGTAACCAGTTGTAATAACTTACGATAATAATTATACTATTTTTTAATGCAATCACACAAATACACATTATATAAATTCTATATACTCTGTGTAAAATTCTTTTTCCACAACAGTATTTAGCTGGACATTAGTTTTAGGGCATCAATTCATCACACCATTTCTGCTATCCCTGAGTTTGGAGTCAGCTGCGAAAAGACACAGGAAATACATAAGTGGAGACCAAAATGTCAACCTCAATTCTGATCAGCTGATTAGAAAGTATGGCTTTACATTGACATATGTACACTACCAAATGTAAAATAGATAGCTAGTGGGAAGCAGCTGCATCCTACGGGGAGATCAGCTCGGTGCTTTGTGACCACCTAGAGGGGTGGGATAGAAAGGGTGGGAAGGGAGACGCAAGAGGGAGGGAATATGGGGATATATGTATACGTATAGCTGATTCACTTTGTTATACAGCAGGAACTAACACAACATTGTAAAGCAGTTATACTCCAATAAAGATGTTTAAAAAATAATTTAAAAATAAAATTAAAAAAAAAAGAAAGTATGGCTTTAGATCTACAGTCAAAATGGTGTTAGAAAGTCATAGTGCTGGGCAAGGACATTTCTCCTCTAGAGGAGCAGAGCCTGTCCTAGTAAGTTTACTGCATAGGAAAATCAAATGTATCAGTTTTCCACTGTCTCATTAATGATGTATACAAACAACTGCCAAATCATAGTGGTCTACGTAAGAAACATTTATCTGTGCTCACAAGTCTATTAGTTGGCCCAAAGGTCCTGCTGATCTTGGCTGGATCCAAGGCTAGCTGGCAGGTCAGCTGAGTGGACGCTGGCTGGCTTGGGGTGCCCTCAGTTGGAACAACATTTTTCTGCTTCAAGTGATGTCTCTTCCTCCAGCAGGCTAGTCTGGGCTTGTTCTTAAGGCACATATGGATTCAAAGGGAGCCAGGATAGCACAAAAACACTGTCATTTCTACTGCATTCTGCTAACCAAGGCAAGTCACAAAACCAGTATACAGCCAGGGGTGGGGAAATAGACTCCACCTCTTGATGGGAGGAATGAAAAATTACATTGCAAGGGCACAGATACAGGAAAAAGTGGAGAATTGGTCAATTTTATAATCAGTTCAACACAATCAGACTGAACTCTCTTTACAGGCAGGCAGATCTAATAAAAGAAGGAAAGAACAGAGCTGAACCTGCCCATTCTGTCCCCAAATGAGTAAGGAACAGAAAGAAAAAAAAAAGGTGTGTTACCATCACTGAAGCTATTCCACAAAATGCCTGATGCTAGGAGAAAGGGTGAAGCTCCCTAACGTGTGTATGCTTGACACCACCAACCTACCCAATCCAATTCAAAATAAAATGAAATGAAAGAGTAGAGGTAAAATCAGTATTTTGTGCAGTAAAAAATAACCCTGCTGACTGACAGAATCTCTCACACTCAGATGAATTGTTTACTGACTTTGATCAAGTAAACACAGTCTTATTTGCTTTTCTGTTTTCTTATTTCTTAGAAAGGTGCCATACATTTGGCTTTTCCAACAGAAACAAACAACTTCACTTGAAAGATTTCACTTTGTGTTTTAATTACTTTGATCACAAAATAGACAATCGTACATCTAGAAATAGCATCACTTTTTCTTTTAAATTCTTCAAGTCTGTGGTTATTGAACTAGAACATCAAGTTTGGGATATATGCCAAGCAAACAAGTCACTTCTCCCCATAAGTTTCATATAATACTCATTACTTGATGAAATCATTTGAAGAATTTATTTTTTATGTATTTGCTTGAAGAAAGCTATTGTATAATTAGGTGTTGCTATTAACAATCACAGGAAATATTTGCGATTTTTTTTTCAGGAGGAAAAGAGAAAAATGTTAGATTAAATAAAAATTAAACAGCCTATACCTTAACAGAATACCATCACAATGAAACCTCATCAGGTCCCTAAGACAGAAAAATAAACTATCTTATTTTATAATAAAAATATTAACATAGTTATTTATATATTAAAATATATTATTTTATATATTATATTATTTTTCAATAAATAGTTTGCCATGTTACAAAGTTTTATTATTGTTATTAATATCTGTGTTTTAATAGCTTTCCAGTGCTGGTTTTTTAATAGCTTTCAAATTTAATAGACTTTAAGTCCTTCAGAACAGTTTTCTCCAAATATTTTGATCACACAGCTTTGATGTAAAAAAGTAATTAAATGCCTCTTTATGTGTAAGTGTTCGTATCTTATACGCATATGTAATATATTATAAATCTAACAAATTATGCCAAAAAATGGGCATTAAAAAGTATGAGCTAAAATAAATGTGAGTAGACCATGTTTCAATACTTTTATTCCAAACCCCCATGATAATTCTGCTCACACCAAAATAGATGAAGCATTGTAGGAAAGCAGAAAGAAGACTAGAGGAAGTAGTTGTTCAAAAAGCCATGGAAGTATTGAAACTTCTGAAAGCCATCCCCTGTACTCACTTTTCAAAAATGCACAGATCTTCAAGTATAATAGAAAAGGTGTCTACATTCAGTCTCTCCCTCCAGCCCTTCTGTACCATAGGCTTTGAGGATTAGGTCTTCTGGCAGCTAGTACTAATGTCTGCACAGACACTTTCCCAGCACAGACACTTATAATAGGTCCTAACACTCTGATCTTAAGTGGTGAGCACTTGAGATTCTCTGGGCCAGTCAGCTCCTCTCTCTTGGCGTTGAACACACAGGGACAGGAGGTAGTTGCAACTTCCCACCTGATGGCAGCACCTTAGAAGTTTTATGAACTTGCCTTGGTTGAATACTCAGAACTGTGCTGAGTACTGTCATCACAAAGCTGGGTTGTTCATCCCTTTTTCTTATTCTTGAGCTATCCTAGTAGCTTTCCAAATAGTCTCTCTCTTCCTGCTCAGGCTTGTCAGAGGCAGTTTTTGTTATTTCAGCCAAGGAAACTTAACTGATATTTGCCCTATCCCCTACAGCTGAGTTTTAAGGAGCTCAAAGCTTCATTCATCCATTCAGTCAGTCATTCAGTCTTTCTTCTAACAAATATTTACTGAGTACTTATTATGTGTTAGGTGCTAGACCGCAGAAGAAAAAAGATGAATAAAGCATGTTTGGTGTTCTTCAAAAGAACAACTTTATAGTGGGGGAAACAGAGTGAAAGAGCTGTGTTAGAGTTCTAATTGTAATAATTACAAGATGCTAAAGGGACAGGGTAGAAGCATAAAGCTCAGAGAATATGTATACTGCTTGGGGCATTCCGAGCAAAGGGGGACCACACCAGCAAATGCCCAAGAAGGAAAATCAATATGGTACATGGGGAACCACTGTAGTTTGGTGTTGAATATGTTATGGCACCAGAGATGAAGCTAGAAGCTAAGGAGTCTGAACATTGCCTCATTACATTTTTTTAAAAGGTGTCGTTACCAAATTAGAATGCTTAGCTCATCTGCAATAAACCTGTTAAGTGTTTGTAAATTCTTGCACTATCCCTGCAATTCAGTCATAGTTGAATGATTCACTAATAGGAAGTACTAAGTCATGAAGAGGGAGGCCGATATAATTATCAGTTACTAATCTTCTTAAATCAAAACCAGAAATGAACACTGGTTCCATGATCAAGAATCTTTTGATCTATATTTAATCAACACAAGGATGTATCAAGCCACTGAAAAACAGCAATAAACATATTAGTGGAAATGTGCCTGGTGAGATTATATAAAATAATAAAATTAAACCCCATAGTAAAATTAAACCCCATAAGGCTTTGCTAATCACATAACCTGTTCTTAGTATTGGTATCCTGGGTTGTCTAACCGCCTTCAGTTTATCATGTAGCGATATATCCCAAATATGATTGGGTGAGGGGGTCTGTTTTGCCCTTACTGAACAGACTTTAAACATATGCGTTAAATTGATTATCTCTAATGTCACCCACCTCAGGGGTTATCCAGGCCGGCATTCTAACAAGCATTCTGAAGAAAGCTATTACAATATTCATTCCCTCTGGCAAGCGGCAGTTGATGCTTTGCATTTTAATGCTTACTTGCAATAGCTGAAGTTTTGCTTTTACAAAGCAGTTGTCTTTTCACAATTGCAAGCCTTTGATAACTGAAGTTCTATTGTTGGGGAAAAAAGAAGATAGATAAGACCACAAAAATCAAATCATGGATTTTCACCTCTCATAGCCTTTTCATTTTGGACCGGAGAAACAATTTTATCAAATGGCTTTGCAGGTATCCTTCTGAGATGAGATTGTGTATAGGCACCAGGTAATTATTTTTCCCCACACCTGCTTTCACTCCGTCTGATTCAGACACCTGCACATGTTTTTGGAAAATGAAAATTAATTCAGAGAAAGGCACATTTAAAGGTCCTGGTTCCTAATAAAGGACTTTCAACTGAGAGATGAAAAGCCATTTGATTTTCCTTTTGAGATGCCTGATTCCTCGTCCCCCAAAAGGGATATAATCCCTCACCAGAGAATTCCAGTCTCTAAAGAGAACACTGGAGAGATGAAAACCCACATGACATTATGCCTGAAATAGCTTCTCTCCATTAAATGTTGCGGTTTTCCTTCTTTAGTCTCTTTACCCTTCCAAATGTTTCTTACTCTTATAAGGATACACCAGAAAGCACTTGCCTCCATTATTTCACAGCTTTTCATGAGCAATAATCAGTCCTGGTGTCCCTTTCCAGCTCAGGAAAGCATTATATGGCTTCTCCAAAGGTTAGAGGAGACAATGTCTAGATAATGTCTCCCTGTGACACATTTGCACACACGCTATTTGGGCTTAAGGACATCTCCCCAAGGCTGCTTTTGGCTCTGACTCTACAGATATCAGCAGACTTCATAAGACAAGGATAATAGCTACGGAACTGGTGGAGAAATGATTCAGCTCCTCCAAAGAATCTTAAATTTGGCCATGAGACAACTTCAGACTGAACGGCACAAGGGAATGAGACAGGGTACTGGAAATGATGACACGCCTGATAGCTTCTAATGAAAAGAGTGTTGCCTGTTCAGGAAGACAAAGAAAGACCCAGGTGATCCACAAGCATAAGTGGAGAGACTGTCATTTATCTGAGTCCCATTTTGAATTTTTAGTAATATGCATCCTATATGTGATTTTTGTGAATGGAGATAGTAAGTGAGCTTCCTGTTGCAAAGGGGGCAATGTGGCAATGTCCACCAACTGCAATACCAAAGAAGCTAGTTCCAGAACAGATTGCTTTAGTATTTGTTGGGCTGGGAGAGAATGTTGGAGAGGGGAAGGCACACTGGCCCTTCTCCATAACCTTGGTCTTTAGTTTATTTTTTTCTCTGCTAATATTCTCAATCTAGTAATTTACACTGAAAAATAGTCATCTATTTTCTAAAAGGAATCTTGAACTCAAGATTCAACTTGAAGGATAAAGAGAGAACATATGCAGTCCATGTTCAAGGAGCTTCAACTCTAATGGGGAAACAGGTTGGCACAGCAAGTGTGGAGGACTGAGCCAGCCAAACTTTACTGCAGAGTGAACTTTTTTAATATGAGTGTAGGTTTTAACCATACAACTAATTGTGCCTTTTTTTTTTTGGCTGCGTTGGGTCTTCGTTGCTGCGCGCAGGCTTTCTCTAGTTGCGGCGAGCGGGGGCTACTCTTCGTTGCAGTGCGCAGGCTTCTCATTGTCATGGCTTCTCTTGTTGCGGAGCACGGGCTGTAGTCGCGCGGGCTTCAGTAGTTGTGGCACGTGGGCTCAGTAGTTGTGGCTCGTGGGCTCTAGAGCGCAGGCTCAGTAGTTGTGGCGCACGGGCTTAGTTGCTCCACGGTGTGTGGGATCTTCCTGGACCAGGGCTCGAACCAGTGTCCCCTGCATTGTCAGGTGGATTCTTAACCACTGCGCCACCAGGGAAGCCCTAATTGTGCCTTCTTAAACGGCAAGACCATAGCTATGGTTTCTTTGTGTGGCCCCCATCAGTTGACACAGTGGTTTGTATTTAGTAAATGATCTATTTTTGTTTTGAAAATTTAGGCGTTGAATGGAGTTTTTAAGAGTGATTGTAACTATTTGGAAAGTTCCTGTTTGCTCTGCCAGTGCAAAGGTTAAATAGATTGAAGCAAATGTATCCTCAATAAACAGATTAATGCGTACTAAAGTGTGTCCTAGAGGCACGAGAGAGGATCTAATTGTTAGTGCCATGCTTTTTGTCTAATGTACTGGTAACAGGTATGAATTTCTTCACCTCAGTGGTTTGAAAGTCCTCAGAGTCTCGGCGCATACCTAATACATGCATGAATGTCTTGGAAAGATGTTAGGGATTGCAGTAGTCAGGACCTATTGATAGGAGGCTATTAACAAAATTCTCTGAGAAGCCCATAACAGGGATTGGGGATATTTGTGAAAGTCAGGGCCATGGGAGCCTCTTGTCCAGCAGAGTACCCATAAACGCCACCAAAGGTGGGGATGATATCCAGCTGCTGTGCAACAAGAGAGATGCGCCCCTGGAGAGGATTCATAAGTATAGTTAGGATGATCACGTTCTCCAAGCAGTACACGCAGGAGTGCAGAAGGCTAGTTATTAATTTGCACGTGTGAAAGAAATCTCGGCTCCCTCTTCCAGGTGGCATCCTGAGCACGTGAGAGGAGAGATGCTGACAGTTCAGCTTTCTTCCTGTATCTAAGAAGAGGGAGCCCTGGGGTCGGATCAGGCGCAAAACAGCCTCGTCACTCCACCTGTGAGCTCGGAACATGGACGCTCTTTTGAAATTGAAGTTAATTTGCCTCTTTGTGCAAAACAGAAAAATCATTTAAAATCTGAGCGGGGGGTTGGTTTGCGATGAGGGAGTGTGCGAAGTGACGGAAGTATAAGGGAGCAGCCGAGCAAGACAACGAGGTCAGGAGGAGCCAGCCAGAATGGGAAGCTTTTCAGCCTGTGGCCGATGGGAGAAGAGGCCAGAAAACTCCAAGAGCACACTTCACAAGCTGCAGAGACACAGGGCGCAGACAGCTGGTGATCACCCGTAGCCCTCCGTGCCCAGCTGTGGGGTCAGCAAGGGGAAGCGCTCCGCGTTTCTCCTCTCCTCTACTACAGCGCGCCACACTTCCGCTCGCCACCTGAACAAGGAGTTTCCGCACCGAGGAGCTCTCCCACGCTTCAGCAGACACTGACTAGGTGTCCAACAGATTTAACTTCATTCTGACACCGCCTACCTGGAGTTAGCACAGAACCCATGGGTTAAGTCCTCAGCCCCATAAGACTGCCCACCTTCAGACACTAATTACAAGGCCAAGTTGTCACCTGTGCTCTGACAGACCTGCTGTAAATCGGAGGTTCCCCAAACCTCCTCCTCAGTTTCAATCTTTTGCAGAACGACTCACAAAACTCAGTTTACTTACTATTGCCAATGTATTACAAAAGGTTATAACTCAGGAATAGCCAGATGGAAGACATGCATAGGGCAAGATGTGGGGAAGGGGTACGAAGCTTCCATGCCCTTTCTGGGTGCGCCACCCTCCCAGCACCTCAGTGTGTTCATCAACCCAGAAGCTCTCTGAATCCCATACTTGAGGGATATTTACGAAGGCGTCATTACAAAGGCATGATTGAGTAAATCAATGGCTATTGATGATTGAACTCAATCTCCAACTCCTCTCCCATACCAGGAGTTTGGGGACTAAAAGTTCATCTAATCATCTGGTTGGTTCCCCCTGGCAACCAGCCCCCATCTTTAGGGGTTTTCCAAAAGTCATCTCATTAACATAAATGCAGGTGTTGTTGAAAAGGATTTGTTATGAATAACAAAAGACACCTTTATGTCTCATCATTTAGGAAATCACAGTATCTCAGGGTCAGACTCTAAGATGTTCCCCAGTGGCCCCACCTCCTGATATTCGTGTCCTTGCCTTATTTCTTGTCCTTGATTCTGGGTGGGACTTGTGATTTTCTTCTAACCAATGGAATACAGCAAAGGTGATGGATGGCACTTCCATGATTAGGTTACATAAGATTGTGATTTCTGTCTTACTACCAGACTCTAGTCTCTATTGCCTTCTTGGTTTGCATGGTTTAATAAAGCAAGTGGTCATGTTGGAAAGGCTGTGTGGCCAAGAAATTATTGGCGACCTATTGCCCACAAGCAGCAAGGAACTGAGGCCCTCAGGGCAACAAGCTGAGAACAACCCAACCTCCCAACAACCAAGTGAGTTTGGAAGCAGATCTTTCCTTAACTGACTCTTCAGGTGACACCCCAGGTATTGACATCTTGATTGCAGCCTTCTGAGAGACCCAGAAGCAGAGGACCCAGTTAAGACAGGCTTGGACCCCTGATGCACAGAAACTATGAGACAATCAATATGTGCTGTTTTAAGCCTCTAAGTTTTTGGTAATTTGTTACACAGCACTAGATAATAGAATCCCTGTGGAAAGTGGGTGCCCACAGTCTGGAATCTATCAGAGATTCGAAACTGGAAGTGGTCAGACAATTATCTGGCCATGATTGTCTCTGGGAGCGATCCCTTAACACTCAGGAAATAGTGTGGTGGTAAATTTTGTGTGTCAGTTAGGCTGTCACAGGGTGCCCACATATTTGGTTAAATATTATTCCTGGGTGGGTCTGTGAGGATGTTTCTGGGTGAGATTAATATTTGAATCATTGGACTAAATTATAAAGCAGATTGTCCTCCACAATGTGGATAGGCCTCATCCAATCCATTGAAGACTTGAATAGAATAAAAGACTGAGTCAGGAAGAATTCTTTCTCTCTACTTGACTGTCTTTGAACTGGAGCATCAGTCTACTCCTGATTCTGAGTTCAGACTTGCACTAGAACTAACACCATTGGCTCTCCTGAGTCTCCAGTTTGCCTGCTGCAGATGTTGCGCTTCTCAGCCTCCATAATCACATGAGCCAATTCCTTAGAGTAAATATATGTTTTATATATATATATATATATATATATATATATATATATGTTTATATTTATATATATATGCAATTTTTTAATGCCCTCTCTCCTGGAAGGGAACCTGCCCTTCTCATTTTTCCTTCACCCAAAGCCACAGCCTGAAGAGAACCCTACCTGTAAGTCATTATAGTTTTCACCTCATCTGGGAAGAGAGTGACCTTAGAGAGAAGACTTAATTAAAGTTTTGTTGCGGGTCTGAGGTACACTTTGGAACTCATGAAACATCATGAAGAGACCTGGTTCCTTTTGGTGAGGGCTGGAGGGGATGCAATAAGCACAGCTTAGAGCCTCGCTTTACCTTTCATCATTCCCATCCCCAGAGCCTCACTCCCAGATGCTACCCCATTTATTTTGGTCCCTCTTCTTATGTTTCAGTTTCTAAAAATGCTTGTAAGTGATAAACAAATACAAATGTGTGTCTTTACACTAACTGTAGATGTGGCATTACATTTAATTCTACTAGATAGTATTTGTTTTTTTTTGACAAAAGTAGTGGTAAGCGTTTGAGACATTTACTTAAGATATTGAAAGAAATCCACATTATTAGAAGCTGAGATGCATCTAAAACTGCCAGTTTAAGTAACACAACTTCTGAAGTATGTACGCTGAGACCTATTTTTCCAGAGTCTTAAAAATGCTTTACCATCATTAACTTTACTCAGCCAGACTCTATTAATATTATCATATCTCTGTTGGAAAGATGTAGAAAGAGTCAGACAGAAGGTGTAACAGGGAGTCCAAGGTCACAAGCTTCTGTGCCTGGAATATAAAGCCTTTAAGAGTCACGCATTTGGGATGTTTTCTTTTCCCCAATTGACAAGAACTAGTCATGCAAGTGACAGCTCAGGAACACTGTTATTTGCAAATATCCTTTCCCTCTCTTTTCCAGCTCTTCTGCGTAGCCATTTACATAGAGGTCCATGAATTATACATACATCAGTATAATCTCTGTGTACCCTTCATGCACGTACACTTCAAGGGGTGTGTGGTCTTGAATCCATCACTTTGCATTTTCCCTCTGCACTCCCCCTCGTTTCTGGTGAACACTGTTTGTGGTATAGCCCCACCACCCCTTGCCACAGCCCTAAGCAGTCAGAGGGAGAGGAAATCTGACCCTTTCCTTATTCATGTTTTATGTTCCAAAAGAAAGAACACTCTTCTGACTTCTGGCCATGGCTGAAGAAGGAGGCTAGCAAATCCTTTCCCCAAAGAGCAACTCTGAAGTTGAGAAAAATTAACAAAATATAACCATTTCAATGCCATAAAAATAGACCAAAGATGTACACCAATCTGAAAAGAGCTTATGCTTGAGGAGTTGCTGAACTTCAGGTGAGAATAGTGGGAGTCTGTGGCTAGAGCTTTTCCTATCCTCCTCCTTTCCCCTGCAACTCAGTCAGCATGGAGGTTCTGCCAGAGCAGAGTAGGCCGTTAGACCAGCATTTTTGCTGCAGTGGTCAAAAGGGGCTCACTCAGTTGACAGTGGTGGAAGATACCTATGCTCACTGCTGTTGTCAGTGAAAGTGATAATATTGACAGTGGGTAAGCAAAAAGGGTCAATGGCTCTATTATCCTGATGTCTTTGTCCTAGTTGGGGCAAGCCTATTCCTAGATAAAACTGCCTACACAGTGGAGACTAAAGAAGGACCAAGCTGTCCACATATGTCTGCTTCCCCTAAGACTATGCAGACGCACAGAGGAGACAGAAAAGAGCCCAAGGGAAAGTAAAAGCTGGGCATGCTTGAAAACAGACTAAAGTTTGTACATGCTCCCTTGCCCACACATAGATCCATTGGTAAGTAAGTAAGAAGCCTTACTGGCTTGAGGCCTTGGAGCACAACCTCTGTCAAATTATTGGCAGACATCCAGCTTTACAGGCATAGGGGCAACCCCTAAGGGGTCAGGCTTAAAAATAAAAAGAACTGGGGCTTCCCTGGTGGCGCAGTGGTTAAGAATCTGCCTGCCAATGCAGGGGACACGGGTTCGAGCCCTGGTCTGGGAAGATCCCACATGCCACGGAGCAACTAAGCCCATGAGCCACAACTACTGAGCCTGAGCATCTGGAGCCTGTGCTCCGCAACGGAAGAGGCCGCGACAGTGAGAGGCCCACGCACCGCGATGAAGAGTGGCCCCCGCTCGCCACAACTGGAGAAAGCCCTCGCAGAGAAACGAAAACCCAACACAGCCAAAAATAATAAATAAACAAATAAATAAATAAATAAATAAAAGGGAAGATGTACCCTTTCTTCTAAAAAATAAAAAATAAAAAGAACTTGACAGAAAATCAGCAATAGATATAGATAACTTAAACAACACAACTGACAAATATAGAATACTTAATTCAATGACTATAAAATAAAAATTATTTTCAAGTACACACAAAGCAGTCTCTAGAGTAGACCATATGCTAGGCCATAAAACAAGTTTCAATAAATTTCAAAAAATTAAAATTATATAAAGTATGTTTTCAGTGACAACAGAACTAAGTTAGAAGTCAATAACAGGCATTCTTTCTTTGTTAAACTTCTCACTGTGTTCATTCTTCTCCTGAGTTTGCTGAGCATCTTGATGGTCATTATTTGAACTCTTTATTTGACAGATAACTTATCTGCACTTAGCTTAGTTCTTTCTCTGGAGTTTTATCTTGTTCCTTCGATTGGAACATATTGCTCTGTTCCCTCATTTTGCCTGACTGTCTGTGTTTCCTTCAGTCTTTTAGGTAAGTCAGTTACATTTCCCAATCTTGGAGATGTGGCCTTATGTAGGAGATGCCTTTATACTTCAAATAAAAGTATTTACATTGTAAATCAACTATACTTCAATTGAAAAAAAAAAGTATTTGAAGCCTGTTTGGCAGCCAGATCCTCCCTCATGCAGAGGCTGCTGGCTCGTTGGTGGGCAGGGCTGGGTCCCTTAGCAGCTGGTTGCTTGGCCTAGAAGGTCCCAGGAGCAGTGCACACCAGCTGGTGGGAAGGTAAGCCTCTGGGGCTAATAGGCTCGAGGGAGGACTCCAGAATGGTGCTTGCCAACCTCATGGTAGGAGGAACTTCCAAAAATGGCTGCTGCCAGCATCTGCATCCCCAGGAGGTGTCGCAGTTGCCTACTGCCTCTCCGGGAGGCTCTCCAAGGTCAGCAAGTGGGTGTGGCCCAGGCTCCTTTCAAATTGCTGCCTCTGTGTTAGGTCTCAGAGCATGTGAGATTTTGCATGAGCCCTTTAATAGCATAGTCTCTGTTTCCTACAGCCCTCTGGCTCTTCTGTACACAAGCTCCCCTGGCCTTCAAAGCCAGACGGTTTGGCTGCTTGTCTTCGCACTGCAGGAGCCTAGTGTGGGGCTCAGGCTCCTTGCTCCTTAGGGATAACGTCTGCAGTTGTGATTAGCCTCCCACTCGTGGGTCACCTACCCAGGGGTTGAGTCGTGACTATACCATGTCTCTGCCCCTACTGTTTGTCTCATTGTGGTTCCTTCTTTATATGTTCAGTTGTAAAAAATCATTTCTGCTACTCTTCAGGTTGTTCTCTTGGATACTTGCTCTGTAAATAGTTGTAATTTTGTGTGCCCATGGGAGGAGGTGAGTTCAGGGTCTTCCTGCTCTGCCATCTTGGCCACTTGCCTTGAGTTGATGCTTTACAGGATAACAAAGTTGAGTTAAACTGAAGAGAAAAGCTATATTAAAAAATACAATTTTGCAGTGATTTGTATCCTTGTAACAGTAATTTGCATCTGTGTAATTCACTTTTCTATGAGTAACATCAGTTCTCCTTCAGGATTATGTCAAATAGACCGGCTTTCAATGAATCACAACTGAAAACACAATTGTTCACAAGATTGAAGTTTGTAAAGTGTACTATTACAACATCAATCAGACCCTTAGATTTTTACTGCTAAAAGGTATATTATTTAGAACATGATAAGCTTATAGACCGGCACAGATAAATAAGACAATGTATAACTTTGTGAAGAAAATTGGTATTTAGTTAGTCTTACTGACAGTGTCTTGGCCTGAAAAGTTCATAAAGTCTGTTAAAATGTGGTAGATAAGAGAAAATCTTCCACAGTGTGACTCTTGTTTTAATAATGGAGGCTCTATTTATTAATAAATTATTTTACATTAACCTCTATTACTTAATTGTGGCAATGTAATCCACATTTGATTCAAGTCATGTCTTAAGAGATTTTTATAGATTTGACAATAAATTATATTTATAAAGGATGTATGGATTATGGTGGCATATCTTAAATATGTTTCCTATACCACAAGATACACCATTTGAAAAGGGTTTTGTGGTCAAGTATGTTTGAAAAACATTATTTACTATATCCATCTCTTAGGGATTGGAATGTATGTTAGTACATTAAAAGCTCTGAGTTGTTCTTGAAATAAGCATCCTGTTTTACTTATATCCCAGCCTTTCAGTGGGTTTACACATCATGTACCCTCCCCCACATGCTAAGTGCTTTCGTTGACCTTGTTGATAACGGCTTCACTTTTCTCTAGCTCTTTTCAGCTGATGCAAGGCCTGGTGATGTGAACTGGTCATATGCTTTGCCTCCCAGGATGTTTTGAGGGTAGGAGGCTCAGCTGCTGAGAGAGAGTGGAAGATGACCAGACCACTATAGATAGCACTGGGTCCAGAGGACAAGTAGGGGGGCTTGGTCTGCCTCTGTAGCATCTGGGACAGCTTACTTGTCCCTCCATTAGTTCTCATTTATGCTGACAGTGACCTCCTTCTTCCACTCACCTCTTCTCACCATTTGGGATTTCTGGGCTATTGGTTTCTGTTGCTTCTCTGACTTCCATTTCATTCAGAAGTTGTAGTGATAAGGAGAAGACAGTCTAGAAGCTTTCTGGGACCATGGTTCTTGTCTTGGCTCAGTCACTAACTGAGTTGACCTAACTAAAAAACACATGAGGTACTTACTGTGTCCCAGGTACTGATCTAAATACTTCACAGATATTAACTCATTTAGTCTTCATACATCTCTAAAATGCATGCTCCTTATTAGCCCCATACTATGGATGGGAAGTCTTAAAACATAGAGAAGTTCAATAACTTGCTAGTTAGTACTAGTAATAGTACATGGTTGAGCCAGGATTCATACTTAACCAGTAAGCTACAGTGCCTCTTACAAGCCCCTTAACTTATTTGCTTCTCTGTGTCTGTAACCATAAAATCAGATGCACTCTAGAGAATGCCTCCCAGTCCTAAGTTTCCATCTCTGTCCCGCTTTATCTGTTCCTGTGTGTTTTCAAGAACTCTTTCCTAGGCTCAGTCAAGTTTCCTTGCTCTACTGACAATCACAGTGCAACTTGACAGATCAGACAAAGCAATTGCAGGTGAGGCTGACAGGTCATTACAGACAGCTGGCAGATGCCTTACACCTAGCCATGATTATAAAGGAAGGGTGAGAGAGCTGAAAGACACATTGTGGTATTATAAAATTTAGGCCAGTAATAAGCTGGCAGAGTGCTTGGCACAGAGTGGATACTCAGTAAAAGTTTGAAGACCAGAAGGGTGCACTCTGATGAAAGACCATCAATGAATTTGAAACCCTGACCCATTAAAAAGGAGAGACGGCCAGTTCCAATGTGCCATTTTAGATAAAATTTTAAAATAGGAGAGTAAAATTTAGCTATCAAGAGGATCTGCAAGCTTAAAGAGTGAACCTCCTACATGGGTGGTGAAGTCAGAAGTCTTGAATATATATCACTTTCATAGTGGAAGATAGGCCTGAGTGTGATTAAGTTGCCAAAACAGTAACTGAGTTAGTCATTTCCCTGAAGTTTTTAAAGTTTTCATTCAGCAGTTATTCATCATTAAAGTTTAATATGTGTCAGCAAATACAAGAAAATAGTTTCTTAAAACAACAGGAGAAACATTAAAATATTATTTAGTATTTGCCTATAAAAAAATCGCAACTTTTATGTAAACCATGGGACTATACAAGTGGAAATATGCAAGGGCAACATGCAAAATTTTTTAAAAAGGTATATAGGTATTGTGGGAAATTTTAATTTTATTTTTCCAAATTGTGTTGTTGCCTTACAGCCTTTACAGTAGTTTTCAAATTACTCAGAATAAATATAAAGTAAATCTTTTTTACAGTTTCTTCATGCTGTGCCACTTGATGGACTGACCCCTGTCAGGACCAAAATTGGACCAATGCACTTGGCCCACCTGCACTAAAATAGAAAGTAGTCAGAAATTAGTCAGTGTTCAGAATCTTAAGCAACAAACAAGGATTTTCTGTTCCCTTTGTTCTAATAAGTGTACTTATTTTTCTGTAAAAGCTACAAATAGATCTTAGTGTGAATTATTTAAGAACAATAGACAGCAGTAACAATTTACTAATGTCATTTGTTTTCTGCCCACAAAAATGAGGTGGGGGAGATCACTTGCGTGAAAAACATTAAGATCATAAATAGGACCTGAACAAAAGTTCTCCCAGGACACTGTGTCTAATGACTGGATTAGACCATGACTGATGGACCATCCTAGGATTTCTTCTCATCCCCAGAAGATTAGGTTTATGGGATGGAAATAAGAAAGAGCCACCCCAGTACCGCTCATGCAGCACCCTTGTGCTAACGCAGGTATCTAGATCATTTAATGATGTGATTTATCCCTGGTAAAATTGGATAAGCCTTCTGATTAATAGAACATCGATTTTTCTATGTTGTTTCCTACTTCAGACCTATTGGATGGTTTTCTCCTTACATGAGTTTTTACAAATACCTGATCACTTTTCTCTAATAAAAGATACATTGTTATGTAAAAATCATACCACAATATTTATACTACATTGTTGTTTATATTTACTTTTTTTTTTAAGGATATTTATTTTACTTTTTTTTTAAAGGAATTCCTTTATTTTTATTTTTTATTTATTTATTTATTTATTTTTGGCTGTGTTGGGTCTTCGTTTCTGTGCGAGGGCCCTCTCCAGTTGCGGCGAGCGGGGGCCACTCTTCATCGCGGTGCGCGGGCCTCTCACTATCGCGGCCTCTCTTGTTGCAGAGCACAGGCTCCAGATGCGCAGGCTCAGTAGTTGTGGCTCACGGGCCTAGTTGCTCCGCGGCATGTGGGATCTTCCCAGACCAGGGCTCAAGCCCGTGTCCCCTGCATTGACAGGCAGATTCTCAACCACTGCACCACCAGGGAAGCCCCTACTTTTAAATAATATACTTTTAAATATTCAGAAAAAATTTTTTTTCTGAAAGTCCCATTTCAAGAAACTTTTAGCAGAAAAGATAAAAGAAAAACTCTTATTTCATGAAAAGATCTGATTATTCCTACAGAAAGAGAAAATTAGAATAAGCAAATGTTAGAGATAATGTCTGTTGATCAAAAGGATGTACATATAGAATGAATATAATAAAAAAACTGTCTATTTAAAGATAAATAATGCCAAGATGAGAATTTAACCGTCAGTCATTATCTAATGGTTTCTTATTTGTTGTTCGGTGTTACCATGTAGACAAAGTAATTAGAAAACTGAATTTTCATGTGGATGTTCTAATTCTAATATAGCGTGTCACTGATTGTCATCTTTTAGCTCTTCAACTGTAAGCAATATTCTGATAAAATAATATCTTTCTTAATTTAGAGTAACACTTAATGACATGATAAATTATTATTTTACCTTGAATAATTTATACCAGAAAACTCAGATATTCAAAGACTATTTTAAACTAAGGCATAGTTGAAAGAGATGTAGAATTTTTCAATTCCAGCGATCTATATAAACTATTTTTACAAGGACAAATACATTTTCTAGAAGGTTTCATATCAACATGAGCAATTGGGGTTGATTCCATATTTAAATTTACACCTTGCACCTGGCCTCATTCCATTTGCACTTCCTAATCACTACACTGCAACAATATCTTTTCAAGATATTGACAATGCTGAGATATTTTGGGAATGGTGTTTTAGGGAGGGTTCAGTGGAGGTAATTATTCTGTCTTCATGAATTTACAGCTTAGCATTTCAAGTTGATATATTAGCATATAATCCTGTAAATATAATTATTTCAATAGCTCTACAATCAAAGTTCTTTCAGCAAAGGCTGAACCTATTTTTAAACACCTTTCTTAACTCCTTTTTTCATATTATACTTTCCAATTAAAGTTTAAATAAGGGTTCAAATGTTGTCCTTAGATATTCATTCACAAAATTGACCTGATTATCTGAGGGCAGAGATTACACATTACTTCCTGAGGGAATTACACATGTTAATGGAGGGTGGATATTAGCCCTTGATATTAATAGAAGTTACTCATGCTCATTGTGCACGTAATCTCATCATTGGCAAGTCTTTTATTACTGCATAAAAATAAAAAGACTGAGAAGCCCTATTTTCCAATTTAAATATTAGTGTTTGGTTAGAATCTTCCCTATAAAGCCATAGTTCTTAAATTCAATTATTATGTGATTTCTTTTTTCTCTACCTTACTCTCCTTAGCTATTTTTACCCTAGTAGTTACCTCTAACCCTTTGACAAACATCTGATTGTCCTGGGTGGTATAAGAAAAGTCCTCATTAACAAATTTTTTAAAAAAAGGAGAATTAGTATCTTTTTGCTAGATTAATGTGTTGAAATTTTAAATTGTTTTGTATCTAAATCCTTTAGGATTCCACTGAGACCTGGGCATTCTATATACGTAATACCTGTTTGCAACCTAGAACTAAAGAATGTAAAGAATGTGATATTTTAACACTATATTTTTTAAACCATTACAGATAATGTTGAGAAGGATGAAATACGACCAGGGACAAAGAATCTATAGAGACCGTAGATGTAGTAACTAATGTTAAGAGTCGGAAATTCTAAGGCCTGTAGTTTATTTTGTTCATTCACCCTTAATTTTAAGACTGTGAAGTACTTTAATACCCTTTTATCTGATTAGCAGTCTGAGTTCACTTCACTTCTCAAATTCACATGCTATCTCAAAAAATGTGAGTTCCCTTCCCAAGACACATCTCCCTGATGACAGGAGCAGAGCACAAAGTAGCATGGCAAAGCACTCAAAAACCAGCTGAGGGACTCCCAAGAAGAGAGTGAGGGGCTGAGTAACTCACCGACTGTACTTGCCACTGTCATTCATTAGCTGTTGCTAAGCTGAGCACATTTGGTATGTGTGGGAAAAACTTCTATTAAACAAACATGCTGTAATTTTTTAAAGGACTATTTTACTAGTAAAAAGAGAGTGTTATCAATAAAGAGTCACCTACATAAATAATACACAGTGGGTCGTAATACTTCAGCGTAAGTAAATAAGATAAATAGCACAAGTTTTCTTTGCCCCATTTCACTAAAATTGATGTTGTAAACATTACTCAGGAAGTCAAAACTGTTGAATTCTCCAAATGGAAGAAATCTTCTCTGATAAATATTAGTTTGCTTATTTTATCTTTTTTTTTCCAACAAGCAAACCCAGCATTGTTTGCATTTGTCATAATCCTAAACTGTTCAAGAAGCAAGGGAATCATAACTACACGATAGTCCCTTTCTATTTCCTCCTTTTACACAGCACAGCTATGGACTGTTGTGATGGCCCCAAGAGGGATGGTGAGAAACACACTGGGGAGCACATACTCAATTATTAAAAATCAACTCAATTTGAATTTGAATGAGGAATGGAAGGGCCCCACATGATGATAGGAAGTCTAAGCTAGACTTGAATAAATGTACTTCCTTCCAGACTGAAATAGTGACTTCATATCTGTACACTTTTTGGTCTGAAATAGTAAAGCACCATCCATTGGCATCCAGTGTACTAACTAATTAAATTAATGGGACTTTTTTAAAAAAGGAAAAATGTCTGTGCTTGGGTAGGTTGATGCCCTCTTTGGTCACTTTTGTAAACGCTGAGAGCCCTGTCTGACACGACCCGTATCTGGAGCATCTGAGCAGTGTGGCCCCTGGGGGCCATCCATGACCTGGGACATGCCTCTCACTGTAATGGCTAAAGGTAAAATGAGCTGAATGTGAGAGCACTTTGACAGGGATAAACCACACTCTTCATAAAAAAAATGAAACTTTTTTAAAATCAGTATTTTCTTTACTGAAGTATAGTTTATTTACAATGTGTTAATTTCTGCTGTACAGCAAAGTGATTCAGTTATACATATATACATTCTTTTTTATATATTCTTTTCCATTATGGTTTATCATAGGATATTGCATATAGTAGCTCTCTGTGCTATACAGTAGCATCTTGTTGTTTTTCCATTCTGTATATAAAAGCTTACATCCGCGAAACCCCAGCCTCCCACTCCATCCCTCCCCCAACCCCCTCTTCCTTGGGAACCACCAGTCTGTTCTCTGTGTCTGTGATTCTGTTTCTGTTTCATAGATAGGTTCATTTGTGTCATATTTTAGATTCTACATATAAGTGATATCATATGGTATTTCTCTTTTAAAAAAAATGAGACTTTACAATGCAGCCTGGTTTTCTCCCTGCTTTAAGAATGTCTCCATTTAGAATGTTAACTGTTTTGCTAAAAGCCTTACCTAGAAATGCACCCATTAATCAGGAGATCCTAGATATACATAGATATATCTATATGTATACTTACATTTATTAATGGGGCAGTCCTTGTATATATAGGATTATCTTAATTTTGTGCCTATAACCCACACTATAAAATACATATCTAGGTGACACCGGTCCCTAGATGTTGTTCAGTCCTGCACATCTATCTTTAACCATAATTGGACATTCATTTAATCGAGGGCTTTCTATATTTGGGAATTGAGACAGGAGGAATGTGACTAGGACTCAGAAGCACCAAATTGACTTCCTTCATGAATGCAGAAAACGTAACAGAACAATAAAGTGGAGGTAATTTTTTAAGCAGATTGCTTTAAAAATTAACACATTTCATCTTTATTAATAGGAGACAATAAGTATGCAGTCAGGTTTAGGGATTGAAACAACTAATAGAATTCCATATTCAAAAACATGAAGTTAAGAGTTTAACATTGTAAACCTAGAAATAGAACATACGTAACATTTACTAAATGAGACATCACATGCCATCAAATTTCAGATACCATTGTTTGTTAAAAAAATTTTTTTTCCAGAGAGGATACAAATCTTTAAAATGTAAAAATGTCTGCCTTAGAGTTTATGAACTATAGCATATGATTGAGAAATAGAAATGTAACCGACCAAGAGAATCTTTTAAGAACACTTTACTTTTTTTACAGTTTTACTGAGATATAATTGGCATATAACATTGTGTAAGTTTAAGGTGCGCAAGGTGTGGATTTGACACACTATTTGGCAAAACGATTAACGTCATAGCATTAGTTAATACCTCCATCACTTCACATAATTACCATTTCTTTTTGTGGTGAGAACATTCAAGATCTCCCGTAGCAACTTTTAAGTATATAATACAGTATTATTAACTGTAATCACCATGGTGTACATTAGACCCCCAGAACTTATTCATCTAACTGAAAGTTTGTATCCTTTGACTAATTTCTCCCCATATAGGAATACCTTACCTGTTATATCAAGTACAGGAAAGCTAGCCAGCTTTCCGGGGTTCCTAGTGGCATGTGTTTTAAGGTTCAGCTATGGGGAGTTGGCACTAGAAAAAGAAATAGAAGAGCAGGTCTCGAAATACTGGTCAAAGTTGAGTCCATCTAGAGACCACATATGAAGGAGTAAAACACTCTCTCCTGAGTGATATTTGAGGGAATCATCTGAAATCTAGTGTTTCAGAGAGTCACTCTGAACTAAGGCAGTGAAAGTCCTGATACCTCATTGCATTATCAGAGAGTCAAACCTTGCCAGAAATTGGCAGTTCTTTTCCTGAAGCACATTAATTTAAAATGTCTGGCTTCAAAGAATCATCAATTCCAGTATTTTCCCTTCTAAGAGCAGACCAACAAATGTGCCGTGTTGGTTAAATACAGCAAGTTGATACTGTTGATGAATTTTCTTCCAGGACCCCAATCTGTCATCTTTTGTCACCAGTATGTGAAGTGAACTTTAAAATCAAAGTATAGATTTATTCACTCGCTTTCACATCCATCTTTATGGATTTCTTTGCCAAAAAGCTGCCCGAGAAGTTCTGGGTAAGCCTTCCTGCTCAAAAATATCTCCCCCAGTTCTATACTTGTCCATCATGAACCTTCATTATTTTTTCATAAAAACAATGCTAGTCCATTTTTCTGCTGTTAAAAGAAGCCCATAGCATAGGGGTTTTGTTCATACCTTGACAGAATTTTTTTTTTTTTAATAAATTTATTTATTTATTTTTGGCTGTGTTGGGTCTTCGTTTCTGTGCGAGGGCTTTCTGTAGTTGTGGCGAGCGGGGGCCACTCTTCATTGCGGTGCGCGGGCCTCTCACTTTCGCGGCCTCTCTTGTTGCGGAGCACAGGCTCCAGACGCGCAGGCTCAGTAGTTGTGACTCACGGGCCCAGTTGCTCCGTGGCATGTGGGATCTTCCCAGACCAGGGCTCGAACCCATGTCCCCTGCATTGGCAGGCAGATTCTCAACCACTGTGCCACCAGGGAAGCCCCCATGACAGAATTTTAAAGAGTGACAGAAAAGAGAGCAACTGACATAGTCCCTGAAATAACACCATTCAATTATTTTGCCTTGGTTTTGAAAGAACCTTGCTTAAATGAATTTTTCCATTTGGGCAAACTATTTCTACTAATTCTATTTAATAACTCTTCTAGGATTGTTCTTATCTAGGAAAGAATAAGATGTATAGAAGTGGAACCCAGGAAAACTGGTCTTAGGAAGTCAGGGAGCCCAAAAGGTTGTTCAGAAGTGAAATAGAAAACTAATGTAGAAAGTGCACCAGCATCAAAGCAACCTTCTTTGTTGTGCATAAAGCTGTTGGTTTGTGAACTGGTCCCACACATGGAGGGCAAAGAGAGACAGAAGAAAGAGGCAGACCACTCCAGATGCGTAGGTGGCAGGTTAACAAGCAAGAGAACTTACATACAAGGCTTGTCTTGTATGGCCACGGTTGGGTAGATGTCCACACCCCATCCACCAGAATCTTAAAAGTTTATATAACTGGCCTTAACTGAATTGAGTCACGTATACCATCCAGATGGCTGTTAACACCTCACTCTCTCAAGCCTGCATCCTTGAAACAGCTCTGGCTATGAGAACGGTGGTCAGAACATTTATTCCAAGGGTGCAGAAGAAGTGAGGAGCCTCTGATTGCCTGGGTCCAGCTCACGGGTCAGCCAGTGCTCAGGTCCTCTCCATCACCTCCTCCAATGAAAGCAGATCTTAACATTTATCTGCAGCATCAGTTGGAATGGTGATTCAGTACATATTTAGTGCATGATTTTCAACAATAGAGTAGACAAATAGCCATCAGTTTTTAAATATTATCTCCCAGTATTTTTTAAGTCATGAAGAAAAATGAAATAGAAACATTGAAACAGTGAGATGGCAACTGCTAACACCTAGTCCTTAGGGGGAAAAATGCAAAATTAAATAAAATGATCTTATTCAAAAGAATAATTTGAAATGCTTAATAGTATCATTTCTGTTATTCATTATTCATGCCTAGGTCTTTGCAGAAGTGGCAAACAAATAAGAGGTGGTTAAGTATAAATTTAGAATTATTTTCTGAAGGGGAGCAGAGTATACTATCCCCAAATATTCCACTTTGGTATACTAATTCTTTTGAATTGAAGTTATATGAGAAACAGCCTGTTCAAGAAAGACACTTTACCCACCCTTGGCCCCCTGAAAGCAGAAAATAAATCCCCCATGTGAAAGATACCTTCCCTGTACCAGGAGGGTGGAAGGCATCCTCATGATCAGAGACGGGGAATTTCGGGCCAAGAAGGCGTACATAAACAAAGCTTGTTGCTTCTCACTGATTTACTACCCCACGCCCAGACCCCTTGATCTTGTCAGTTCTTCACAAATTTATTGTTTCCTTGTCGAAAAGATTTCTGCTTTCGTAGCTTCTTTGAGCCTCATGTATTTATGGGGCTCCCATATATACAACATTAAATTTGTTTTTCTCCTCTTAATCTGTCTTATGTCGGTTTGATTATCAGACCAGCCAAAGATCCTAGATAGGAAGAGAGAACATTTTTTTACCCCTACATCCTGTTTAATTTTGGAAGTGATTTTTGAAAATCTTAAGAAGGGATGTTTAACTGGACTGGAAATAACTTGATTTTTAAATGTAAAAAGGCATTACTTAAAGTCTTGAATATTCAGTAGATTTTTACTTTATTTTGTAATATTTCTAGATACGATTTTAGTAGATTAATATCTCTGCTAATTACATTTTGATTATGGAATAAAAGGTGAGGTTATATGACCCATGTTCTCTTCAGGTCATTTGCTCTGTTTGCATTCAGAACTTGGAAATTCCTCTCTGTCTCTATTTTTTTCCCCATTTTTCCTTCCTTATCCTCATATTCACCACATGCCCCTGAGCAGGAAACTAAACTAGATGGTTTGGTGCCCTCATTCACTTGAGGTCCTTAAACAGCTACGCCACATGATAACGCATTTGAAACTCTAGTTTTATCATTTATTGAGTGTGAAAATGCTTCTATTGTTTTGAAAAGGTCACATTTCTGTCTCTGCATTGGATCTATTTTCAGACATATTCCTGTATTTACTCAAAAAAACTGCCTTCCCTCATTGATTCAACAACTGTGTATTGAATCCCTGCTATTTGTGAGGAACATAAGGCAGTGAGAAAATCAGATATGGTCTCTTTCATCTTGGAGTCAAATATACCATCTTATCAAAGTGTGGCTTCTGATTCATCTCCTTCCCTTCATTTCTCCCTCTAGGATTCCCAAGACCCAGGGAAACAACCACCTTGTGCTTGCTTAGATGATTTCTAAGTTGGAACAGCTCTCTTAGATGATGTGTTGCCTCCATTCTAGCCTTTCTGAATTTCAAAGAGGTACATAAATGAACTTAATTAACACGCTCATGAGTCCCCACATTCTTATTATGAGCAGAGATATTATTTCTCTAGCATCAGCAGTGCAGTGTAACATAATCTTTGATACCGTGTGGCACTCACTTTGTTGCAGAAGGAAATCTCATTTCATAGTTCCCTTAAGAGGCTTCCAGTTTTTGTTTCATGGGAAATTATTATGAAGTATCTTTCAGAGTTTTTCAAGATGAACTGTATTCAAATTAACAATTTCCCTTAGAACACTGTGGCTTTGTTCAGATTTTAGGTTGGTTGCTTTAAAATAGACCTACTCCTGTCAAAATGGCAGTAGTGAGAGGCGAGGAATAGCACTGAAGTGGGAAAGAGTGTATTTTATAGTGACAGCTCTACAGTTCTTCAGTGTTTTAGCTGAAATAATTAAATTGAAACTCAAGCCTACTCTAATCTAGGCATAATTTTTATATAACTCACTCACTAAATTATCCCAGTCCCACAGGCCCTATTCTGGGGTAGTGAATGCCTCCTGTGGTATGATTTGGATGGGAAAACAAAACTCTGCACCACATTGCTAATAAATGAAAGATTTTTCTCTCTCTCTTACACCAAGGTGAAATTATTAGAAAATGGGTCTTACGAGATAAGTACATTTAAAAGGTAACATGATGTGGTGGAAATAAAACTGGCCCAAGAGCCAGAGCAATGGATATCAGTGCTAGCTCTGCCACTGGTAAGTTTCTGACCTTGGATAATTCACTCAACTTCTTTGAGCACAGTTCCTAATCTATAGAAATAGGTTAGTAACCTCCTTCATGGGATTGTTAGAGGGTAAAAATGAGAAAAAATATATAAGTACATAGCAGAATGCCTGGCAAGTGGTTGGCCCTCAATAAATGTTTCTTCCCTCTTTTCTCTTTTCCTTGCTTGCTGGAGAATCCCATTGTGAGGCAGTGGAGAGCCTAGATCTCATTGATCACACCAGGAAGCTACAGTCTGTATATGAAATAAAGCAGTGCTGTAGAAAATGGGGAAGCCACCGTCTTTTTGGCGTGACTTGGTGGCTGCCACAACACCCACTGTGAGACCATGGGCACTTCATAGCACAAGTATTATTATGCTGTAGTAACTGTGCAGTATTATGCTGTGGTTATCATACCATTAGGTTGTTGTCATCAAATGCTTTGAACCTAGTGAAACAGAGCAGGACCCTGTGGGGCCCTCCCTGGTGCAAGTCCTTTCTGTGTCCCCCATTTCTTGTTTGCGAAACCACACTCCTTTTCGGGTGGGACGCAAACCCAGCCAAAACACAGACTGGGACTTGAACCCACAGGCTGGGACTTGAACCCACTGTCTTTTAATTGATACCGCTCACCTGGCATCAGGGCTTACTGAAGCTCAGGTTCTTTTGTCTCGGCACAGAAAGAATTCAGCAAGAGGCAAAGAGGCAGGCAAAGAGTGAGTTTATTAGCATAGTGAGAAATACAAGCGGGCAGGCAAGAAGGCTCTGCCCTGAGGGCTGAGAGGACTTTGTTTTTATAAACAAAAGAAAAGTGGGGAGGGGGAGAAGACCACCTTCTTCCTCATTCTTGGCCAGACGTCAAAACTTACATCAGTAGTTCCTCCTTTGACCCTATATGGTCTAACTGGGACTGTCATGGCACTAATTAAATCATACATGTATCAGCAAAAGGGTGGTGACATATACTAAAATATGGTAATTCGTCTCAGGTTTCAGTATAATGTCCCCTTTCACCTAGTTCTTTCCCCTTTCACCTATATTTCTGTCTTGGCTACAGCAGAAGTGCTCTTCAAGGACCTTAACTTAAATGCTCTTAACGGTCCTGTTCAAGGACCATTAACTCCCTGACTTCATGTTTAAAGATTCAGACCCTATATCTATTGTCTTGTGTTTTAACTATCAGGGTTTGTGGCTTGAGTGTACATGGTGCTTGGATGCACCTGGTCTTCCTTCAGTGTAGTGTAGATTGTTGCTAGGTTACTGGATTCTTTTCCCAAGTGGTTGTTAGCTTACAGTAGTCTCCCAAACTCCCTTAAAATTCCCCCGTCTTTAATCCCCTAGTGGGAGTTCTAAACTAACTATTTAATTATTCTACTCTGTCCCTATCATTTGTAGGAAATAGGCTTCATTCAGCTTCTTTGACCTTCCCTGAGTTCCAAAGAGCAGATTCAAACAGTTGCTAGTCAGGGAAGGGAGGGGATGCAGAAACAAGGGAGGACCAGTCAAACAATAGTGCAGCCTTGGGGCAGGGTCCTGGTTCCTCCTCAGGGATATACAGAACAGTATCTTTGAGTTCTTCTGCAGGAACTTAAGGCCACCAGCCAGGTGAAGGATGGCAGCTTCAGGCTGAGCACAAGATGCCTGGAGCACTGCCCTGTTACCTCACCACCAACCAATCAGAAGAAAGTCACACACCCTGCAGCCCTCACCCCAAATTTTGCCTATAAAAACTTCTCCCTCAAAACCGTGGGGGAGTTCGGGGTTTTTGAGCACAAGCCACCTGTTCCCCTTGCTTGGCCCTACAATAAACCTTTCTCTGCTCTAAACGCCGACATTTCAGTTTGTTTGGCCTCGTTGTACATTGGGCATACGAACTTCTGTTTGGTAACGCTAGTGTGAGATTTAACCATTATTCTCTTAGCTGAATTTCCTTATTTCCTCTTACTCAGCTCTCAGAAACTACCTCTCTGGCTACTTTCTTTTTATGCTCCATGCAGGCCCTCCCTCCTTTTCTTGACTTCGAAATGCTGGAGTCCATGGGTCAATGTAGGCCCTGCTCTTTGTACCTAAATTCAGGACTTATCCACTTCCTGGACTTGAAATTTTAAGTATATTCCGATGACTTACATAAATATTTCCCCAGCCTACACCTCTCCCATAAGCACCAGACAGTATATCCAACTGATTAGTGCTTATATGTGTAGGGGAGAAAATAGCTTTCTCTCCACCCTTCTGAGTTCTTGGCTGAGACCCTTTTGATAAAAGACAGATTAACAAGAGAAGAACAAACTGTATACTTCATGTATACATGGGAGATACCCAGGGAAAAACGAGTAACTCCCCTGGGGGCTTAGAATTCCAGTTTTTATAGCGTCTTCAACAAAGGGCAGTAGATTTGTAGAGAAATGACAGGACTAAGGAAAGCAGGTCTAGGCTTCCAAGGGAGGAGATGAAGCCTAGTTAGTAAAGTTCTTTTATACAGATTCCTCTGGTGACTTCTCCAGGTTAAGGGTCTGGCACTGTATCCAGTGACTAACTTCTGTCCTTCTTGGTAGGGAGGGGAGAAGAAACACCTTTATAAAAGTATGTCCCATTTTTAGGCAAATAGGGGAAGGCAGAGAGCTTTTCTTGTAACTGCTTCTTTTCAGTTACCTTCAGCTCAAAGTAATTCATATGCCAACGTGGTATATTTTGGGGTGCTGTAATCTGCTGCCCTTTAGATGTCTAATAGGCAAAAGAGAATTCTTGATTTTCTCCCCCCAAACTATTTTCTTGACTCAGTGAATGGCACTACCATTCACTCAGTTGCTTGGGTCAAAAATCTAAGAGCCAAACCTTGATTTCGCTCAGCTCCTTTCCTCTTGCTGCTCCCATCTCCCCAACGTCCAATTCACCAAGCAGTTCTGTCAGCTCCCTTTCCAAAATATATTCTAAATGTTACACTTCCCAGCGCCTGGCCCAAACCACACTCATCTCTACAATAACCCCTTAAACAGCCTCCCTGCTCCCCCTCTGACCTTCCTGCAGTCGGCTCCTCACCAAAGCAGCCAAAGGGATTTTTGTACAACATAAGTCAAATCATTTTGCTCTCCTGCTTAAAGTCCTCTACTGTATTTCCATTAAACTCCTACTGAAGCTTATAAGCCCTGTATTACCTGGCTCCCTATCTGGCATCATTTCTTGCCAGTTCTCCTTCATTCATTATATTCCAGCCACATTGACCTTGGGAATCCTCTTTGGACAGCACCTCTGCACTTGGTAATGCCGCCTGAAAGTATTTCCTCAGAACTTCCTGTAGTCACTCCTTCCCTTCCTTTTGGGCTCGTCCCAAATGCCGCCTTCTTCGATAGGCCTTCCCTGGCCATCTTACCTAAAGCGGTCCCCATACCCTCCATATTGTGACTCTGTTCCCTTCATCTGCTTGATTCTCTTCACGTTCTGTCACCATCTGAAGTTATTCTATGTGTTTATCATCTGAATCCCAACCTGGAAGGGAAACTCTTCATGGCAGAGACTTCATCTCTCATTCTTTCCTTATCTCCTTCTTATAATAAGTGGGCAAAAATATTTTGTTTAATTAATCTATTCACTTAGTCACCTGAGCTGTAAAACGCCTAATGATCTTTAATCTCTTTTTTTTTCTCCTATGTCTACTTCATCACTAACTCTTGTTCATTCTGTCTCCAAAATTATGTCTCCACATTTGTCTCCATTTCTCTGTCCCCAAGGTAACTAGCTAATCCAGCCCCTCATCATTCCTCATGGGAATTGTTGCAGGAAAGAAAGCTGGGGCACGAGAGGATGGTCACGCCACAGGTCTCAGGCGAGTTCCTGGGACGGCCGCCAACGTGGGTCCTTGGCTTCACACAGCACAGAATTCAAGAGTGAGCTATAGTAAAGTGAAAGCAGGTCTATTCAGGGAGGTACACACTTCATAGACAGAGTGTGGGCCATCTCAGAAAGTGAGAGGCCCCAGGGTACAGGGTTGTCTGTTTTTATAAGGGTTGGTAATTTCATAGGCTAATGAGTGGGAGGATTATTCCAACTATTTTGGGGAAGAGGTGGAGATTTCCAGGAATTGGGCCACTGCCCACTTTCAGTTCTCTTTGGAACCAGAGATTCCTTGGTTTTGAAACTCCAGTTCCCCTCACTTATTTTTTTGTGTCACTTTCAGAAAAGCATTTAAAATTTCTGGGTCTCAGTTTTTACATCTGTGTGATGGAGATAATAACACCTGTCCTATAGGGTTGTTATGAAGATAAAATGAGTTGTCATAAGGACAAAATAAGTTACTTTCAGAATTTAGGGTAAGACACAGTACATAGTAACTACTCAATAAATGTTCACTGTTTTATTACAGCTGTTTCTCTCTGATCTAACATAGACTTGTTCATTGCTTTATCCATAATGTCAGCCCTGACCCAAACCGTACATGAGCACATGATTCCAGTGTTCAACACCAACTGGCTTTAATTCCCATTTCTTACTCAGATTCTTCTAAAAGGCATGCTTGGGTCATTGTTCATCCTGGTTCAGCCATCTAAAGCCTGGAGAGAGAAGCATCACCTGGTACAATCATGGCAAACTAAGCCCACCCCTTCAGCAAGGGCCATGGGGCTCTACTGAGGTATAGCAAGGGCTGCCTGGGAAGGGACTAATATGTCTATTCTACCAAGTAAGATGCCTGCCAAGTTACATCAATTCTTTGGTAATAAAATATAGTGACCCTAGTACAAGAATCCTATATTTTGAAAAAAATGACTATTTGAATTCTGTTTATATTTTCTATAATTTTTTGCTTGTTTGTTTGCCCTTATCATTTACTGAAGGTCTGTTTTGGAAATGTTAGCTTATGAGGACTATGTTAAAAATAGAACCAGGAGAGGGGTTTAGAATGGGTAGTGCACCCCTGGGGCTAGGTGTGATGGAAGGAGGAACTATAATAAAAGAACGCTAGTTCTGGGGATACATTTGGACTTCTTTGGGGCTTTGTTTTCACCCTAAAGATAATCCTTAGGAAAGTCATCTCTACTAAAACTTTGAACTTTGTGAAATTGCTTTAAAGGGAGACATTATCTATACTTTCTGCCCCAAAGATTTCCCTATCACGTCCCTGTCCCTTGTTAAGTTTTCAGAAATTCCAGTACTAATCACTTGTAGATAAGACCATAAAAGCCATGGTTAGTACTTAAATATGTTCATTGGGAGGAGTAAGTCCTTAGGTGCTGTCACTTACTAACCTCGAATCCATATTGAGCTGTCAGATTTGCCAGCAGAACGTGGTGTTCCCAGGGAAGAGAGAGCAGGACAGGCGAACCAGGGCGTGGAGCATGAGGCCCGGCTGATGAGGTGCACACCTCGTGCCGTAAGAAAGAAGATTGGGTGAGCCAAGGAGAAAGCAATAAGTAAAAAGGAAAGAAAAGCCTTTAACTGGAGATAGAGGGACACACCTAAGGCATTTATTTCAAATGTTTGTTTGAGAGCAACCCCTTAATGATAAAGTCTAAGTAACTCCAGGTTCTGTGAGGGCTGCCCCACTGCCTGGAGCTCTGAGTGGGTGCTACCGAGGGTCCATCCTTGTCTTCCCCAGAGCACCCGATCGCCATTTGGCATGGAGGAAGCAATGGATACATATCTCTTAAAAGGTGTAACATTTTTATTTTGTCAGCACTCTTTTTTTTTTTTTTTTTTTCAAAATTGTTAAGGAATTTGCAAAAGCAAAATTTGCTTATTAACAAGTTAAAATAGTGATTCAACATTTGTACATCGGCCAGCTCCCAGGCAGCAAGGCATCTTTGGTGAGCACACATGCTACATACCAAATGAGGACACATGGTTTTTAAACTTGACTCAAGATCTAGCATAAAACTTTGAACCTTTGTAATCAAGCCCTGGGGAGATCACACTTTTAAAGTGATGAGAACAGGGCTGTTACTGACAGAAACAGAATTAGCTTTTCAACCCTTGCCTGTCCTCAAAGAACACTGGAGCTAAGTTTACCTGCGTCGACAAACAGTGAAACCTGAAGTGTGCCTTGCAAAGTTGTCATTCCTTGGGGGCGTAAATAGAACCACTTTAGCCAAAGTGGGCCTGTGTTGCTGCCAGGCAAGAGCAAGGCAGGGTCTCCCATGGTGCCCTCATGGCCTTCCCTTCTTAAGGAGATTTCTGTCTTTACTCTTACTTAAAATGAGCAAAGAGAAGGGACCTACCTTCAAGATGGCGGAGGAGTAAGATGTGGAGATCACCTTCCTCCCCACAAATATATCAGTAATGCATCTACATGTGGAACAACTCCTACAGAACACCTATTGAACGCTGGCATAAGAACTCAGACTTAACAAAAGGCAAAAAACTCCCCACGTACCTGGCTTTGCTTTTACCATTTGTCCTAGGGTGGTTCTGTCTTTCCTTTATTTTGTGTGTGTGTGTGTGTGTGTGTGTGTGTATAATTTTTAGTGCTTGTTTTCACTGGTAGATTTGTGGTTTGGTTTGGTTGCTCTCTTCTTTCCTTTTTTTATTACTTTTTAATTTTTTAAATTTTTAACAGTTTTTTAAATTTTTTATTTTAATAACTTTATTTTTATTTATTTTCTTTCTTTCTTCTTTTTCTCCCTTTTCTTCTGAGCCGTGTGGCTGACAGGGTCTTGGTGCTAAGGCCTGGTGTCAGGCCTGAGCCTCTGAGGTGGGAGAGCTGAGTTCAGGACAGTTGGTCCACCAGAGACCTCCTGGCTCCACATAATATCCAGCGGTGAAAGCTCTCCCAGAGATCTCCATCTCAGCGCTAAGACTCAGCTCCACTCAATGACCAGCAAGCTATACTGCTGGACACCCTATGCGAAACAACTAGCAAGACAGGAACACAACCCCACCCATTAACAGAGAGGCTGCCTAAAATCATAATAAGTTCAGAGACACCCCAAAACACACCACCAGATGCAGTCCTGCCTACCAGAAAGACAAGATCCAGCCTCATCCACCAGAGCACAGGCACCAGTCCCCTCCACCAGGAAGCCTA
This sequence comes from Balaenoptera physalus, assembly GCF_965194825.1. Taxonomy (NCBI): domain Eukaryota; kingdom Metazoa; phylum Chordata; class Mammalia; order Artiodactyla; family Balaenopteridae; genus Balaenoptera; species Balaenoptera physalus. The sequence goes on from NC_138893.1 coordinate 8,278,026, forward strand.
CACAACCCACTGAACCAAGCTTACCCACTGGGGGCAGACACCAAAAACAACGGGAACTACGGACCTGCAGCCTGCGAAAAGGAGATCCCAAACACAGTAAGTTAAGCAAAATGAGAAGACAGAGAAATACGCAGCAGATGAAGGAAGAAAGTAAAAACCCACCATACCAAACAAATGAAGAGGAAATAGGCAATCTGCCTGAAAAAGAATTCAGAGTAATGATAGTAAAGATGATCCAACATCTTGGAAATAGAATGGAGAAGATACAAGAGAAGTTTAACAAGGACCTAAAGAACTAAAGAGCAAACAAACAATGATGAACAACACAATAAATGAAATTAAAGATTCTCTAGAAGGAATCAATTGCAGAATAACTGAGGCAGAAGAACGGAAAGATGACCTGGGAAGATAAAATAGTGGAAATAACTACCACAGAGCAGAATAAAGAAAAAAGAATGAAAAGAATTGAGGACAGTCTCGGAGACCTCTGGGACAACATTAAACACACCAACATTCGAATTATAGGGGTCCCAGAAGAAGAAGAGAAAACAAAAGGGACTGAGAAAATATTTGAGGAGATTATAGTTGAAAACTTCCCTAATATGGGAAAGGAAATAGTCAATCAAGCCCAGGAAGTACAGAGAGTCCCATACAGGATAAAGCCAAGGAGAAACATGTCAAGGCACACATTAATCACACTATCAAAAATTAAATACAAAGAAAAAATATTAAAAGCATACATACAAGGGATACAAGGGAATCCCCATAAGGTTAACAGCTGATCTTTCAGCAGAAACTCTGCAAGCCAGAAGGGAGTGGCAGGACATATTTAAACTGATGAAAGGGAAAAACCTACAACCAAGATTACTCTACCCAGCAAGGATCTCATTCAGATTTGATGGAGAAATTAAAACCTTTACAGACAAGCAAAAGTTAAGAGAATTCAGCACCACCAAACCAGCTTTACAACAAATGCTAAAGGAACTTCTCTAGGCAGGAAACACAAGAGAAAGAAAAGACCTACAATAACAAACCGAAAACAATTAAGAAAATGGTAATGGGAACATACGTGTCGATAACTACCTTAAATGTAAATGGATTCAATGCTCCAACCAAAAGACACAGACTGGCTGAATGGATACAAAAACATGACTTGTATATATGCTGTCTACAAGAGACCCATTCAGACCTAGGGACATATTCAGACTGAAAGTGAGGGGATGGAAAAAGATATTCCATGCAAATGGAAATCAAAAGAAAGCTGGAGTAGCAATTCTCATATCAGACAAAATAGACTTTAAAATAAAGACTATTACAAGAGACAAAGAAGGACACTACATAATGATCAAGGGATCAATCCAAGAAGAAGGGATAACAATTGTGAATATTTCTGCACCCAACATAGGAGCACCTCAATACATAAGGCAAATGCTGACAGCCATACAAGGGGAAATCGACAGTAACACAGTCATAGTAGGGGATTTTAACACCCCACTTTCACCAATGGACAGATCATTCAAAATGAAAATAAATAAGGAAACACAAGCTTTAAATGATACATTAAACGGGATGGACTTAATTGATATTTATAGGACATTCCATCCAAAAACAACAGAATACACTTTCTTCTCAAGTGTTCATGGAACATTCTCCAGGATAGATCGTATCTTGGGTCACAAATCAAGCCTAGGTAAATTTAAGAAAATTGAAATCATATAAGGTATCTTTTCCGACCACAATGCTATAAGACTAGGTATCAATTACAGGAAAAAAATCTGTAAAAAATACAAACACATGGAGGCTAAACAATACACTACTAAATAACCAAGAGATCACTGAAGAAATCAAAGAGGAAATCAAAAAATACCTAGAAACAAATGACAATTAAAAGAGGATGTTGCAAAACCTATGGGATGCAGCGAAAGAAGTTCTAAGAGGGAAGTTTATAGCAATAAAATCCTACCTCAAGAAAGAAACATCTCAAATAAGCAACCTAACCTTACACCTAAAGCAATTAGAGAAAGAAGAACAAAAAACCCCCAAACTTAGCAGAAGGAAAGAAATCATAAAGATCAGATCAGAAGTAAATGAAAAAGAAATGAAGGAAACGATAGCAAAGATCAGTAAAACTAAAAGCTGGTTCTTTGAGAAGATAAACAAAATTGATAAACCATCAACCAGACTCATCAAGAAAAAAAGGGAGAAGACTCAAATCAATAGAATTAGAGGAAAAAGGAGAAGTAATAACTGACACTGCAGAAATACAAAGCATCATGAGAGATTACTGCAAGCAACTTTATGCCAATAAAATGGACAACGTAGAAGAGATGGACAAATTCTTAGAAAAGCACAACCTTCCGAGACTGAACCAGGAAAAACTGGAAAATATAAACAGACCAATCACAAGCACTGAAATTGAAACTGTTATTAAAATCTTCCAACAAACAAAGGCCCAGGACCAGATGGCTTCACAGGCGAATTCTATCAAACATTTAGAGAAGATCTAACACATATCCTTCTCAAACTCTTCCAAAATATAGCAGAGGGAGGAACACTCCAAAATTCATTCTACAAGGCCACCATTACCCTGATACCAAAACCAGACAAAGATGTCAGAAAAAAAGAAAACTACAGGCCAATATCACTGATGAACCTAGATGCAAAAATCCTCAACAAAGTACTAGCAAACAGAATCCAACAGCACAATAAAAGGATCATACACCATGACAAGTGGGGTTTATCCCAGGAATGCAAGGATTCTTCAATATAGTCAAATCAATCAAAATGATACACCATATTAACAAATTGAAGGAGAAAAACCATATGATCATTACAATAGATGCAAAAAAAGCTTTCAACAAAATTCAACACCCACTTATGATATAAACCCTCCAGAAAGTAGGCAGAGAGGGAACTTTCCTCAACATAATAAAGGCCATATACAACAAACCCACAGCCAACATTGTTCTCAATGGTGAAAAACTGAAACCATTTCCTCTAAGATCAGGAGCAAGACAAGGTTGCCCACACTCACCAATATTATTCAACATAGTTTTGGAAGTTTTAGCTACAGCAATCAGAGAAGAAAAAGAAATAAAAGGAATCCAAATTGGAAAAGAAGAAGTAAAACTGTCACTGTTTGCAGATGACATGATACTATAAAGAGAATCCTAAAGATGCTACCAGAAAAATGCTAGAGCTAATCAATGAATCTGATAAAGTTGCAGGATACAAAATTAATGCATAGAAATCTTTTGCATTTCTATACACCAATGACAAAAAAATCTGAAAGAGAAATTAAGGAAACACTCCCATTTACCACTGCAACAAAAAGAACAAAATACCTAGGAATAAACCTACCTAAGGAGACAAAAGACTTGTATGCAGAAAACTATAACACAGTGATGAAAGAAATTAAAGATGATACAAACAGATGCAGAGATATACCATGTTCTTGGATTGGAAGAATCAACATTGTGAAAATGACTATACTACCCAAAGCAATCTACAGATTCAGTGTAATCCCTATCAAACTACCAATGGAATTTTTCACAGAACTAGAACAAAAAATTTCACAATTTGTATGGAAACACAAAACACCCTGAATAGCCAAAGCAGTCTTGAGACAGAAAAACGGAGCTGGAGGAATCAGGCTCCCAGACTTCAGGCTATACTACAAAGCTACAGTAATCAAGACAGTATGGTACTGGCACAAAAACAGAAATATAGATCAAAAGAACAGGATAGAAAGCCCAGAGATAAACCCACTCTCATATGGTCTCCTTATTTTTGATAAAGGAGGCAAGAATATATAATGGAGAAAAGACAGCCTCTTCAATAAATGGTGCTGGGAAAATTGGACAGCTACATGTAAAAGAATGAAATTAGAACACTCCCTAACACCATACACAAAAGTAAACTCAAAATGAATTAAAGACATAAATGTAAGGCCAGACACTATCAAACTCTTAGAGGAAAACATAGGAAGAACACTCTTTGACATAAATCACAGCAAGATCCTTTTAGACCCACCTCCTAGAGAAATGGAAATAAAACCAAAAATAAACAAATGGGACCTAATGAAACTTCAAAGCTTTTGCACAGCAAAGGAAACCATAAACAAGACGGAAAGACAACCCTCAGAATGGGAGAAAATATTTGCAAACAAAGCAACCGACAAAGGATTAATCTCCAAAATATACAAGCAGCTCATTATCAAAAAAACAAACAAACAGCCGAATCCAAAAATGGGCAGAAGACCTGAATAGACTTTGAAAATATTCTTCATAAACTGATTGAGGTGATAGACTTTTGAAAACATTCATCTCCCACTCATATAAACCCACACAATAGAAGAAAATGAAATTTTATAACTTCCATGGAAAGATTCTGACATAAGGTGGAAAGTTTACACACTTTTTTTTAAACCTTCCTCAGTGTTAGGGTCCAAATGACTTGTACATTTTATGCTGAAAATTGAAATTCAGCTTAACGGTCACCATTTCCTGAAAAGGGTCATGTGCAAGTCGGGTCTTTATTATGTGATTGTAATGGATTGGGGTGGTTGAGACTGGGAAGTTGCTGCTTATAAAAAAAGTTGGGTAAAGCCAGAGTTCTGTAATATAATATTGATGGTGACAGCAACTACTGTTTGTTGATGACTTATAATATATGAACACCTAAGTGCCTTATATACATAATTTTATCTTCACAGGATCCCTGTCTGGTAGAATTTTTTTCTGCCTCCTTCCAGAGTCCTGGAAAAAGAACCTAAAAGAGAGCCCAAAGCCTGCATGGGGAAGAGAGCACTGCCAGAATTTATACACTGAAGGTGCAAGAAATGGAACAGCAAACAGGTGAGAGGCAAGGATGCATGATGCATTTAGGGAGTGAGATTAAAAGTGATGGGGGGGAATAAAGACGCAGACCTACTAGAGAATGGACTTGAGGGCACGGGGAGGGGGAAAGGTAAGCTGGGACAAAGTGAGAGAGTGGCATGGACATATATACACTACCAAATGTAAAATAGATAGCTAGTGGGAAGCAGCTGCATAGCACAGGGAGATCAGCTCGGTGCTTTGTGACCACCTAGAGGGGTGGGATAGGGAGGGTGGGAGGGAGGGAGACTCAAGAGGGAAGAGATATGGGGATATATGTATATGTATAACTGATTCACTTTGTTATAAAGCAGAAAGTAACACACCATTGTGAAGCAATTATACTCCAATAAAGATGTTTTAAAAAAAAAAAAAAGTGATGGGGAAGCAAGGTGGTTCCTGAAATCTGCTACCTGCTACTAGCCGGGGTCTTAGCTAATTAGCTTGAAAATGGTTTTGCTTCAGTTGGTTTGCTGATGTGGGAGACCATAGGAAGCCACTGGGTACAATGAAATAGGTTGAATGTGGAGCTGTACAGGCAGCCTGAGTTTCACATCCCAGCTCTGTCTCTCATGGACTGTCACACTTAATCCATCATTTTCCTCATTTATAGACGTCTCCAGGATAATAGCATATTAACAGTAGGGTTCTGCATGCAGTAAATGACATACTTAATGTAAATAATGGACTTACTGTAGTGCCTGATATTGGGTAAGTGCTCAAGAAAAACTCTTAAAAGATACAAACATATTTAGAGTTTCTTTTTAATGAGTAGGCCATTGACAGGGGTTATGGTTTTACCTGGTAATAGTTTATCTAAAAATATGAATTTTTAGGAGCAAGAAGAAAAGGGGATAGAAAGTAAAGCAGAAAAGAAAAAAGGCTGTGATTAATACGACAGTATCTGTTCCTCCCAACATCACTAAAATCTGTCTAACCCAGGCTTCATTGCAGAAGCAGCCAAGCTCCTACCAAGCAGTAGGGCATCGTGTCCTCCCAGAGTAAAGTAGTGCAGTAATACAGTGGTGCGGTGATACAGTGCAGTAGGGATACTAAGGCTCTCTAACCACACCTGTCTCCTTCCACTGCAGCCTGAAGAAGCAAACATGTTCACTTTCATTAAAAAGAATCATAAATGTCACTCCAGACTTGCAAAACTTCTAGCGTCACTGCAGGAGAATCTTACCCAGAGTCCCACCCCAGCCACTTAGGTCTCAAATCAGTTGTCCATTTGAGACAGGAACTCAAAGAATAGGCTACTTGGCTTCTGCCTTCTGTCTCATTTCACTCTTCTTAAACCCTCTTGTTATTCCTGCCTGAGCCCCAGCCTGTCCCCTTTGTCTCTTTCCCAGGAAGACCCTCAGCATCAGCCCCCATGCAGCTCTGCCATGGAACCCTAGCACTTCCAGCCTGAGTGTCACCGTGGCTTGTTTCTGAGCTGCCGATGGGTGCTGCTACCCTGGCAAATGCAGCCCCTCTGGGAGGAGAAGCACAAGGCTGGGAAGTAAAGAGTCTGGAAAAACCCTCAGTGGTTTGCCTCCACCATATCATTCCCAGGCCGCTGTAAACAACTACGGTCCTATTGCACTGTCTTTTATTTCTATATTGAGACTTTTCTATTCTAATCATTCAATAGAATAAAAAAGAGAAATTCCCAGAAATATCCTAATTCAGCTAATATTAACTTTGAGTTAGTCAGTTTTCAAACCTCCTTTATGTCCATTTGCCCATTCACCTTCACACTAAACCTGTGCATTCAAGAATGAAAGACTGGTCCACAGCCTCATAGCCAGTCACTGGTGGAGTTGGATTCAATTCTGTCTATTGACTCTATTTGTTCTGGCTGGTTCCTCATGTTACCAAACAACACCTTCTCTTCACAAAGAGTTTTTTGGAATATGTACCCTGATAAAAGTTGTGTGTGTTCCAGGTCCCGACTGGCACATGGCCATTGTTAGAAGACACAAAGCCAGCTTACTCAGCTGGCGGTTTGGGTTGTCTGAGGTTCTAGTTTGTAACTCTGTGGCAGGGTCCCAAATATTATACAAATCCTGTTTTTATTTTTGTTTAAAGCTTCAGGAGGCAATAGAAAATGCTTTCACTCTGTACTCAGCAAGAACGACCCAGGAGACCAACTCTCTGGGATCCATAGCTGTCAGAAAACTAACCAAAATGCCTTTCTGTGCAGCACAAGTACTTACTTTAGATGTTCTGAGGAGTAGATGCTGTAGTCAGCAGTGATATTGTTTCACAGGGTTCAGCCAAAGTCAGTAGGCTTTTATTCCCAGAATATCTTAGCCCAAAGACATAGCATCCTTTCTGAGACAGCCTCAGAAACTTGTCTGCTTGACTGCTTGCCAACAGCTGCTCCTTCCTGACTATAAAGCAACTTTTCTGCAAAAGCAAGAAGGAACTAGGCCAGTAAGCTTAAACTATGGTCCCTTTAACAAAATGTCATAGTGAATTTCTGATCCCTGATCATGAATTTATTTATGGAAAATCAGAAGTAAGATCATGTAAGTCCTGTCAATATATTCTGTGTAATATATATTTCCTTAGTATTTATAAATGAGTTTGCAATCTGGTCTGTATTTGTAAATCTACCTTATAGAACTTCACATCTGAGTATGTAATCATAGTCTCTGTTTCCTTTCTTGAGCATAAAAGAGTATTTATGACTCTTCTTTTACAGCCTTCTCCTCATAGCGTTGGGCAGTAGGGACTCTACATAAGTAAAAATGACTCATAGCCTAAAGATTCTGATCTTCAGTTCCTTAAAGCCACAAATAAAGACCGTTGTTTCTTTCTGACCATAGAAATTTGTTGCCTCTGTCTCTAACTCTTATCCCAGTAGGCTACAAAGTGACTACATTTTCCTCTAAATAAGAATGACCTGTTGGATCAGCTCCCTGCCAACTCCCATTATGAGGTTTGTGAACACTTAGTCTTCAATCAGCCCTGAAATTGCAAGCAGATACTATGTGTATTTGCTTATGTTCAGGTTTTTCAAGGTCCTTAGCTTTTTTCAATTCTCGAAAGATTTTGGATAGAGAATTAAGAACACTCTGCCAGGCTTAGAACATCTTTTAGAGATTTTTGTCAACAAGTCCTTACAGTGTTTCTTCTTCCCTCTGATTTGTGATATACTGTACTGCAGCAGTTTTATAACCCATGGTCCATTTTCCAAAGGTGTCTTGGATGATAGAGTGGTCATACAATAGACATTACTCAGTGCCAGCAAAATAAACTTCATTCTAGAACCTTGTTATTTCATTTAAGAATGACTGGTCACCATTTTTGAAGAAATAGATGATATAATATTGACCCATGTGGAAAATGGTACCCAGTCATCTCTCTAAAATCTTAGGGATTGCTTTAAGCTTAACTCCACCTTTCCCCAACATTAGGATGCCTCTCTAGTGGCCATGACCTCTCTGAAGGAGGGAAGTAACAAAACCAATCAAGGTAACAAAAACCAATCAGGTTTGTGGAATGTTGATACTTTACTAATGAAGGTGCCAGCAGGTCAAGACAAAAAAAGAAAGCTTTCCACCATCATGCTTGTAATGCAGCCTCTGCTCACATGTGAGCAGCCATCACAATTATGTTGTTGTGCATGCTGCCCACAGCATGGTCAGACTCTTAAGAACACATAAAAAAGACAGAAAAGGGAACCTATATGATCCTTGCCCCGTTTGGAGAATTGTACCCTCAGGGTTTTCATCCAGCGTTTTCTAAAAGTTCACAGAACCATTTAAAATCTTCTTTCTGGATTAAGTTTCCCAAATTCTTGATGCTAGATATACTGCTCTGAGCCACAGTATTCTCCATGAGAATAAGCAGAATTATCTAGATCTGAGCCATGCAGTATCGTAGCAATTGGCTACATGTGGCTTTTGGGCACTTGAATGTGGCGAGTTCAAATTGAGGTGGTTGTTAAGTATAAAATACACAACAGATTTTGAAGATTTAATAGGGAAAAAAGAAAATTTCATAAAATATTTTACACTAATTACATATTGAAATGGTTATCTTTGGACGTGTGGATTAAATTACAAATATTATTAAAATTAATTTCTCCTGTTTATATTGACTTTTTAAATGTGGCTAGTAAACAAATGTAAAAATACATACATGACTCACATATATTTCTGTTGGTTTCTACCAACCACAGTGCTCTAGATCCTAAACAGCAAAATGGTGAGGTGAACACTTGAAGCTCTTTCTATAAACCAGGCCCCATCCTCAGCACAAAATGGAAACTAAAAGCATGCTAGGGTAAAAGGGAAATGAAGAATGTTACCAAGAATGCAAGATGTTAGAAAGCAAAACGGGAGAGGAATGTAAACCAAAACAGTGAAATGCAATAGAGAAAAAAGAAATCTCATTCTGTCCCCAGTGACTCAGCAATCTAAATGTAATAAATGCAATTACTTAAGTGTTAGAAGAAAACAAGGGTGAATTTCTCTGTAACCTGAGAGTAAGGGAAGGTTTTCTAATTATAACAGAAAATTCAGACACACACACACACACACACACACAGAGGTTGAGAAATAGACTATGTTAAAAGGTTTTAAGTACTTTATTTTGAATTGAAAAAAAATAAGCAAAGACAAGTGAAAAATTAGAAACAAATACTTGCAACATATATGACAGACTAATATCCCTACTGTACAGATAAGGACATTTAAAAATTAAGAAAACAAAGACCACAAATTCTAGAGAAAACTGGGAAACAGACTGGAACTGAGAATTAACAAAAACTGCAAAAATGACACTTGAACATATGAAAAGGTGTTCCAACTCATTCATAATTAGAGAAATGCAAATTAAAACCATACTGATATATCGTTTCTCATCAGCAGATTGGCAAGAATTCACAGTCTTGAATTCTGTTATCAGAGTGGAGAACAAGGCACTCCATGCACTGCTGAAGGGGACTACCAAAAAACACGACCTCTGTGCAGGGGAATTTGTCAACAGATTTGTCCAAAAACCTACATTCACATTCACCCTAGGACCCTCATTTATCTTGATGCTCAAATTGTTCCAGATTTGGCCTGTGAGAACACATTCAAGCTTGCCCCTGGGTCTTTTTGACATGCCTCCATCACTTTCAGAGCACTGTCTTACTTTCTGTCACAAGATATTCAAATTATTTCAGACCGGCCCTGCTCCAAGCCCAGAGTCAGGCATTTCCCCAAGGAGACCTGGTTCTTCCTCTAAGAATTTGCGCTGAGATTATATCTCCAACAATACAAAAATACCTCTGCAGAAGGTCATTTGTTGCAGCATTATTTGTAATTATAAAATACTGGAAACTATCTAAATGGGCAAACGTAAGAGAAGTGTTAGAAAACTGAGCATCTGTAAAAAAGAATAAAAAAATATCTCTATGAAATGATGAGTGATTTCCAGGATAAACAGGATGTAACTTAAGTGACAAGAGAAAAGTGCTCTTTGCTGGGGGCTCTTACTAAGTATGACTCACAGCCTGAAGATTTTAATATATATATTAAAATCAAAGGGGAACCAAGAAAGCATACATGGTCTTTTTAATTTTTCAAAAATAAATACAGGTAGAATAAACCAGAAAGTAAGTAAACTGGTTAGTTCTAAGGGATTGAGAATAGAGTAAAAGAATTATGAAGTATGGAAAAGGGAGGGACCCTTGTCTGAGTATATTTTTTGTATAGTTTTGCTTTTTGGATTCATATTAATGTTCAGTATATTAAAAAAAATAACACTGAATCAACAAGAATGGATGGAACCCTAGAACTGATGCATTATTTCAAGTGAATAAGTAAGTACACTGAGGGAAAAACAATAAATCTAATCCAAGTAAAATTGCATATTGTAGTTTGGCTGTATCTGCCCTCATCTGAAGAGGGATAAAGAGCTGCAAATCAATCTTGGTCTGTTTGTTTATATTGCGGAGTAATACAGGAATGACAAATTCTGAAACTCTTTTGTGTGTATTGTAGGATTGAGTAAATAGATATATGGATGTTGTTGGGAGTCAAGGTCTCACTGTGGAAGAAAAGCAGCTACAATTATGCAATGAGTTAGACAAGCAAGAGCACTATGAGATTGACAATTTCGTGTGTGTTTCTAACTCACACGAAAGAGCCTAGAAGCAAAGAGTACACCTAAGGCCCAGAAATTGGTTTCTAAATATCATTCCTAATGAAAAAGAGTAAGTATCCTTGGAAAGATGACTGATTGTGGGGCTGGTGCAAGAAAAGGATAAGATAAGAATAGAACATCTTGTGCCACAACTTAAGAAGGTGCTCCCCAATGGAAAGGAGCATGTCAGAGAGACACAGGAATAAGACTGGGGCTCTCACTGGCCAAACGCAGGGCAATTTGATCATCAAAGTAAGTGAGGACATTAAGAGCTTATAAGTCATTGTATAGGATCATGAGTCTATACTGATGATAGAACTGATAGAATAGATATATAGATAGACAATACATAAATAGGTGATTAGATAGATGTGAAGATAATGGATAGATGAAGAAGAAAGAAAGCTTTTTTTACTCTAGTGTATCAACTTATAAAAGAATGATGGATCAGAAAATCACCATTCTGTCATGGTAAAAACTGATTTAAGCAAGCATCATCAATAGTTGGGGGGGGCAATTTTGATAAGAAACAGAATATTATATAATCTCAAAATATCTCCTTACAATATACTTATTACTGACAGGAAAAAAAAAATTATGTAGTAGAGAAATGGGACAAAATCTTAACCGAATGCTCAAAGGTACCATCTCCAATAAGGGCCACACGGAAACCATGAGCCTCTAGATGTGACACTTGAGGAGGGCATAATGTCACTCACGCAGTGTTCTAATCAAACACAGATCTTGAGGAAACTTTGGAGAATCTGAAATGGAGAGATGTTATTTTATGGAATTCTTCACAAATATCCACAACATGAGAGACAAAGAAAAACTGATGAATTGTTCTACATTAAGTGGTGTTAAACAGAAATGACACCTAAATGCAACACTTGACTCTAGACTAGAAAAAGGTGCAGAAACGACATAATGGGGACAATTGATGAAACTAAAACACTGACAAGTTGGAATATGAACTGTAGATGACATGAAGTATTGTACCAGGGTTAAATGTCCTGAGTTTACTAACTGAACTCTGGCTATATGAGAGAATTTTTTTGTTCTGAGGAAATACACACTGAAATATTACGGGGTAAAGTGGGATGATTCATGCAACTTACCTCAAATGGTTGAAAAAATTAAAATATGTATCTAGAGAGGGAGAATGATAAAGCAAGTGCAGCAACATATTAAAAATTAGTGAAATTGGATAAAGTATATACAGGATACTTTGTACCATTCTTGATTTTTTTCTGGAAGTTTTAAATTATTTCCAGATAAAAAGTCTTTAAAAATATCTTTGAAATAGACTTGTCAGATCGAAGAACAGAAACAAATTATGTCCATTTCCCTACTAGAACCCAGGATCAGGCACGGTTATAAAATTAAATGGCCTTACGGACTATCTAGGCAAGGATAGGTAGCTAATTTGGGAGATATCTGTGGTCTCTCTTGAAAACGGACTCAGCCCAGATTCTGAGTGCCCGGGAGTGGCTGAGAAGAGGAAGAGGAAGATGCTCAACTGAAAGGGACGTAGGTCTTAGACAAGAAGATGACCATCCCAGCTGATACCTAATTGGCCAGATGTATCCAGGACCAAATCCACCTCCTCCCCTCACCCCACCTCACCACCGCCTCCAAAACCTAGCCCATACCTAGCAAAACACAAGCCCCCTGAAACTTGAAACTCAACTTAGAACCCAAATCTACTGAGATTACAGTTAGCCATCTTGGCCAAATGGGGGCCTCAAAATAAAACCCAAGTTGAATGTTGAATGTGTCTAAAAGAATTCGTGCGTTTTTAGACTTAGTAGAATGTATTATTTGCACTTAACAAATAGCATCCACCTGTCAACTTGACTCTGCAAACATATATTTTAATAGCCTGAGTGTTTTTTTTGTTTTACCTAGTTAAAAGTAGCCTTAACTTCTCCCTTCAAAGGGAGAATACGTCTGCTGAAATTAGGTCTGATTTCAGATTAGACCTAAAAAAAATCAGTACCTATCAAAAAAAATCCCTCCTGACAACAACCAAAAAGTGATTGAGTTCACATTTAACTTCAGCTTATTTGATGCATGCAAGAACTACAAGAAAAATTCCATGGCCAGCAAAGCACTATTGGCTGGACCTCTGATTTCCAACACCTAATAGTGCCGCATGCTGCCTCCTGTGAACAGAATTTCTGTTTCCTCTGCCTCTTAAAATGATCTGGAAGCCAAGAAATTTCCTACGAGACAGTGTAAAACAAGCGCTCTGCCTGGATCACGTGGTAACGATGCCTTCTTGTTCCCAGCTTCTTTGCCTCCTCTGCTCATCACTCAGGAAGTGGAAGACTTGACAGATGCAAAGCAGTTATTTCTCTCTGCTGTTCTCTTCAGTGATGCTCATGGGATGCCCTGAGGGGACACTCTGAAAGTGATGTAATGTCATCTGTGAGACAAGGGCTTCTTCAGCAGCCACATTGAGGCTGCTATCACAGCTAGGGTTACAAATTACTAATCATCCAATCTTAATAAAAGTTGGTGCTTTCAAACTATACTACCATCCTGATTATAATACCAGAATTTTTTTTTTTTTGGTTTAGTGTTTTATAGCTTAGCAAATCACTTCTATACATAGTCTCATTTTAAACTCATGCTTTAATGTCCTCATTAGAAAATAAATTGGCCAAAACCCATGGCTGGTAAACAGTGGAGATAAACTCAAAGCTTGACCTTCTTGTGCCCTGTCTAGTATTAATTCTCCTCAACCTAAATTTATGTATATAATATATATATTCACAAATATATTTAAATTTTTATTGGAGTATAGTTGATTTACAATGTTGTATTAGTTTCAGGTGTACAGCAAAGTGAATCAGTTATACATGTACATAAATCCATTGTTTTTTAGATTCTTTTCCCATATAAATCGTTAGAGAGTATTGAATAGAGTTCCCTGTGCTATACTGTAGGTCCTTGTTGATTATATGTTTTTTATGTAGTAGTGTATATATGTCAATTGCAATCTCCCAATTTATCCCTTCTCCCTCCCTTTCCCCCCGGTAACCATAAGTTTGCTTTCTTTTTTTTTTTTTAACATTTTCTTTTTAAAAAATATTTATTTATTTATTTTATTTTTGGCTGCATTGGGTCTTCGTTACTGCGCAGGGGCTTTCTCTTGTTGCGGTGAGCAGGGGCTACTCTTCGTTGAGGTGCACGGGCTTCTCATTGCAGTGGCCTCTCTTGTTGCAGAGCATGGGCTCTAGGCGCGCGGGCTTCAGTAGTTGTGGCTCGCGGGCTCTAGAGCGCAGGCTCAGTAGTTGTGGCGCACGGGCTTAGTTGTTCCGCTGCATGTGGGATCTTCCCGGACCAGGGCTGGAACCCGTGTCCCCTGCTTTGGCAGGTGGTTTCCTAACCACTGCACCACTAGGGAAGTTGCTTTACAATATTGTGTTAGCTTACACTGTACAGCAGTGAATCAGCTATACATTCATACACATATATCTCCTCTTTTTTGGATTTCCTTCTCATTTAAGTCACCACAGAGTACTGAGTAGAGTTCTCTGTGCTATACAGTAGGTTCTCATTAGTTATCTATTTTATACATAGTACATAGTATCAATAGTGTATATACGTCAATCCCAAACTCCCAAACTCATCCTACCCCCCCCCCCGGCTTGGTATCCATACGTTTGTTCTCTATGTCTGTGTCCCTATTTCTGCTTTGTAAATAAGATCGTCTATACCAATTTTTTCAGATTCTATGTGTTAATATACGATACTCGTTTTTCTCTTTCTGACTTACTTCACTCTATATGACAGTCTCTATGTCCATTCATGTCTCTACAAATGACCCAATTTCATTCTTTTTTACGGCTGAGTAGTATTCCATTGTATTATTTACCACATCTTCTTTATCCATTCCTCTGTTGATGGACATTTAGGTTGCTTCCATGTCCTGGCTATTGTAAATAGTGCCACAGTGAACATTAGGGTGCATGTGTCTTTTCATATTATGGTTTTCTCTAGATATATGTCCAGGAGTGGGATTGCCGGATCATATGGTAGCTCTATTTTTAGTTTTTTAAGGAACCTCCATACTGTTCTCCATAGTGGCTGAACCAGTTTACATTCCCACCAACAGTGTAGGAGGGTTCCCTTTTCTCCACACCCTCTCCAGCATTTACTGTTTGTAGATTTTTTGATGATGGCCATTCTGACTGGTGTGAGGTGATGCCTCATTGTAGTTTTGATTTACATTTCTCTAGTAATTAGTGATGTTGAGCATCTTTTCATGTGCTTTTTGGCCATCTGTATGTCTCTTTGGAGAAATGTCTATTTAGATCTTCCACTCATTTTTTGATTGGGTTTTGTTTTTTTTATTGAGCTGCAATAGCTGATTGTATATTTTGGAGATTAATACCTTGTCAGTCGCTTCATTTGAAAATATTTTCTCCCATTCTGAGTGTTGTCTTTTTGTTTTGTTTATGGTTTCCTTTGCTGTGCAGAAGATTTTGAGTTTAATTAGGTCCCATTTGTTTATTTTTGTTTTTATTTTCATTACTCTAGGAGGTGGATCCAAAAAGATATTGCTGCGATTTATGTCATAGAGTGTTCTGCCTATGTTTTCCTCTAAGAGTTTTATAGTATCCAGCCTTACATTTAGGACTTTAATCCATTATGAGTTTATTTTTGTGTATGGTGTTAGGGAGTATTCTAATTTAATTCTTTTACATGTAGCTGTCCAGTTTTCCCAACACCACTTATTGAAAAGTCTGTCTTTATTCTGTATTCTTGCCTCCTTTGTGATAGATTAGGTGACCATAGGTACATGGGTGTATCTCTGAACTTTTCTATCCTGTTCCATTGATCTATATTTCTGTTTTCGTGCCAGTACCATACTCTTTTGATTACTGTAGCTTTGTAGTAGAATCTGAAGTCAGGGAGCCTGATTCCTCCAACTCTGTTTTTCTTTCTCAAGATTGCTTTGGCTATTCTGGGTCTTTTGTGTTTCCATACAAATTGTAAAATTTTTTGTTCTAATTCTATGAAAAGTGCCATTGGTAATTTGGTAGGGATTGCATTGAATCTGCAGATTGCTTTGGGTAGTACAGTCAATTTGGACAATATTGATTCTTCTGGTCCAACAACATGGTATATCTCTCCATCTGTTTGTGTCGTCTTCGATTTCTTTCATCAGTTTCTTATAGTTTTGAGTACAGGTCTTTTGCCTCCTTAGATAGGTTTATTCCTAGGTATTTTATTCTTTTTGATGTGATGGTAAATGGAATTGTTTCTTTAATTTCTCTTTCTGATCTTTTGTTGTTAGTATATAGGAATGCAAGAGATTTCTGTGTATTAATTTTGTATCTGCAACTTTACGAACTTCATTGATGAGCTCTAGTAGGTTTCTGGTAGCGTCTTTAGGATTTTCTATGTATAGTATATCTTCTGCAAACAGTGACAGTTTTACTTCTTCTTTTCCAATTTGTATTCCTTTTATTTCTTTTTATTCTCTGATTGCTGTGGCTATGACTTCCAAAACTATGTTGAATAAAAGTGGTGAGAGTGGACATCCTTGTCTTATTCCTGATCTTAGAGGAAATGCTTTCAGTTTTTCACCATTGAGAAAGATGTTTGCTATGGGTTTGTTATATATGACTTTTATTATGTTGGTCAAACATTATCCTGAGTGTGTCTGTGTGGGTGTTTTTGGATGAATTTAACATTTAAATAGACTAGAGTAAAGCAAATTGCTCACCCTCATGTGGGTGGACCCCATTCAAATAGGCAAAGACCTGAATAGACCATAAAGGCTGACTTTCCCCCAAATAAGGGGAAATTCCTCCTACCTGACTGTTTTTGAGCTGGGTCATTGGGTTTTTTCCTTTCTTTGAACTCAACTGAAACTTCACCTCTTCCTGTGTCTCTTTGCTGGCTTTTGGCCTTGAACTACACTATTGACTCCTGGTTCTGAAGCTTTTAGACATTGACTAGATCGTATAGCATTGGCTCTCCTGGGTCACCAGCTTGCCATCTCGCCCTGTAGCTCTTGGGACTTTTCAGCCTTCATAATCACATGAGCCAATTCCTTACGATAAATCATATATATATCCTATGGGTTCTTTTTCCCTGGAGAACCCTAATACAGATGGGAACTCAGTTTGGAAGTTTTAACCAGTTTGACAGATAGAGCTGCCTTTTTGGAGGTTGCAACCCATTGTCTGTGACCTTCCCTACTTCTGTAACTTGTGAGGAATTGCTAGCTTGCTGTCTCTGGCCAATGAGAGAGAGATCACTGTGCCTTATTCATGTTCTGGAATCTGGGACTGCACCTAGAATCAACTGCTTAATTACCTCCAGGAAGGAAAACCTCCAAAATGCTCTGGTTTGCCTCTGATTTCTTGGATTATGCATTTGCATACGCCTAACAGAATTCACGTCTATTGGAGGAGGTCCTTGAGAGGATGTAACCACCAGTTGACCCACAACCTGGACCCCAGCCATCAGAGGCTCCTCACCCCCTCCCCTGTGCTTGGAATGTACGTTCTGCCCACGATACTCCTAGCTGGAGCTGTTTCAAGGATGTAGCCTTGATAGAGTAAGGTATGTTGACACCATCTGGACTGAACACATGACTGAACCCAGTTAAGGCCACTGTAAACTTTTAAGATTCTGGCAGGCAAGTGCAGAGATCTCCTCATCTTGTGGCTGGCCAAGACAAGCATCATATGTGTAAGTTCCCTTGCTTATTACATCTGCCACCTACACCTACCAATCTGGAGTGGTCTGCGTCTCTCTTCCATCTCTCTTTGCCCTCTGTGTACGGATGCCAGTTTGCAAACCAACAAGGTCACCTTGTAAATTTATTTGATTTACCCATTAAAATTCCCTTCAGGATGGGAAACACCCGAACACCACACAGGGCTACAGAGCCTGAGAAACTGTAGTTCTAATACCAACCCCCTCCACTTATCAGCTATGTGAATTTGGTACATTTCTCTAATTGAGGTTTAGTTTCCTCATATGTGTGATAGTGATCAGAATGTCTCCTTCACAGAATTATTGCAAAAACTAAGTGGAACAGCTAAGGTTAAAAAGCCTGGCATACAAAAGAAACAAAATGAACATTAGTTTCTTTCCTTTCTCCTTAGTAGTTTTGGCCAAGTTTAAGGTAACTTCCTTGCCTTTAGAGATATTTAATAGCTACAATTATTTATGAACTAAATTTAACAGCATCTTAAGTTTGAAAATTGAAAAAAAAGTTGGCTAATAGGTTATTTTTGCCAGCGTTATTGTTTCTTGTCACACTATTCTTCTGTATTCAGTGCTAATTAGAAAGAACAACTTACAGTTTTTTTTCTTACTCTCTACTTGTCATTAAGAGATTTTATGTTTATTGTTCCAGTGTGATGAAGATTTCAGTGGTGAACCAAGTTCAATGAGGATTGTTTTTTATTTTCTTGGTGCTTAAAACAGCGTCCTACCTTTGCATTGTTAATGTTGAAATTAATTACTTGTGTTTTCCTCCTCTTTATCTACTCTTAGAACTTGGCTGGAATCAGTGTAAAATTTCTTTATGAAGAGATTAATTTATGAAGATACAACTGCTTGGTTGTCTTTTCCATGTAACTTAGGCATAGTAATATAAATAAAGAAATAGTTGGGGAAGAAAACTAACAATATTAACTCATCGGTCAAGGAAAAATTACAGTGAAAATTAGAAAATATTTTGAACTAAATGCTAACATAAATATGACACATCAAAACTGTGAGCTGCAGCTAAATCCATGCTTATGGAAAAGCTGTAAACTTGCATAAATATATTAGCAAAAAAGAAAGACTGAATAAAGCAATACATTAATAATCCAACTCAAAAAGCCACAAAATAAATAACAAGTTAAAATCGAAGAATGTAGAATTTAGAAAACAAAAGGAAAATAAATAGAAATAGAAAAGAAACAGACAACAGAGAAAAATCTAAATGTAGTTTCCTTAAAACTAAAAGTAGTTTCTTAGAAAATATTTATAAAATTTATAAACCCAAACAGGACTAATTAAGAGCAAGAAAAAGCACAAATAACCAACACCTGGAATAAAAAGCGAGACATTACTAACACCCCAGAGACATTTTAAAAATAAGAAAAGGAGACAACTCTTCTTACAGAGCAATTCCATATGACATATGCAGATACTGACCCCAGTATCAGGAAAAAAAGGCAGAGCTTAATTCCCTTCCTCTTAAGTGTGAGCAGGACTTAGTGACTCAATTCCAAAGAACAGAGTATGGAAAGGGAAAAAGTAATTCTACCATGTAGTTTAGAAGCCTGGCAGCCAATAGGTAATTAGTCCAAAATTACAAAAATAACTAACAGATTAACACAGATCTGATACTTAGCAAAGCAGAGATTCAAAAACCACACCTGTCTCTAAAGGAAACATATTTTTTTCAGATTATTAATTTGCCTCCTACAAAACGATTATATCCTGTGCTTTAATGTCTCCATTTATTTGCTCTCCTTTTTCTTCTGCTCCCCAAAACGTGTAGAACTGAAACATAAACAGACTCCAGAACGTTACTGTGCTCCGTTGCAGGAGATGGCCCCATATGCTTCCCACTCCTGTATGCTCATTTCTTTGCAATGTGGCTTTTGCAGTTTCCCCCATCAAGGGTTAGACCCCGTTTCTCTTTCCCTTGAGTCTAGACTTGGCCATTATCTGCCTTGGCCAATGGGACAGTAGCAAATGCAAGCAGAGCCCTGGAACTTTGAGGTTGCCATGTGGAAAGTCCCAGCTAGCCCGCTGAGAGATGAGACACCAGGCAGGGCCAAGACAAGCTGTTGCAGCTGAGACTCCCCTCTCCCAGATGAACCAGTCTGCCAAACACCACACATGTGGGTGAGGCCTTTGTGGACCATCCAGCCTCAGCTGCACCAGCCGAGATTAGGCAAATCCACAGATCATGGGAAATGATAAATGTTCTTTTAAGCCACTAAGTTTTGGGATGGGTTGTAATGAAACGAAATTTAACTGATACAAACATCTTTTCTGCTTTTTATCCCCTCTGATATAGTCACTCAAAAAAAATCATTATAATGAATCATGAGATTCCCGCTGCTTTACTCCCACTCTTCAAACTCCATATTAAGAGTTTCTTCCCCACACATTTGTAAGTAGAGCCTACCCAAGACTCTAGGCCCAATTCTGACCCTAAAGGATAGCATAAGCCCTAGAACAATTATACACATGGCCAGCATTGAGTCAGACTTAACACTGGTCTTCCCTCATTCAGCGCCTCTGCTTCTTCAAGCTCCTGGTTTGTGCCCAGGAATTGATCCACGATTGAATCTATTTAATTTAATTTCCTAAATACCTACCTGTGCCAAGAACTGTGCCCAAGGGGTGGAGACACAGAGGGGATTAGGACATAGCCTTGCTCTTGAGAAGGTGCAGTGTGCAGTGGAGACAAGTAAACCGAGAAAGTATCGCCAGGTAGAAGGCAGTATTTAATTGGAGCCTCAGTTCTTCACAAACACGCATTTGCCTGGTTGCCTGAGACTGCCCGGCATCTCAGCAAACCAGGCTATACTTTTGGTGGAAGTGCAGTTTGACTTATTCAAGCTGCTGATCTGCCTGCTTGAGCCTCCACCAGCTGCTTGCTCTTTGAATCTTTAGAGTCACAAACCTCCCCTTTGTCCCTGCTTATATGGAGGCCTGAGGTCTGAGTTTGTTGTAGTCCTTTGGCTAAGGTAATTAGCACATCCACTCCCCTCCTCAAGGTGTATCTGTTTATCCCAGTCCTACCTCTGGATTCACATCCCCGTCAACCACCCCCTGATCCCATCCCTGCCCCTGCTCTGTGGTATGACCCCAATCCCATATGTCCATCTGGGTATCTGATGACATTGTTCGCTGATGACTCGGTCCTGTTCCACCAGATCTTCTCTTAGTGCTACTTGTCAACATGGGTTTTGGACTTTCCATCACCAACCTATTCAGTGCTCTCGACAGTTTATCCTCTTCTTACTATTTTCTGCACTCCATTCCACTGCTTTCCCCTGCTTTAAACACCCCTACCCATCTCATAACTAATTTGATTATTGTAAACGCCCGAACTAGAAAATGTAAACCCAGTGTGAATCAGGACAGAATAACTGATTCAGCCTATATTGATCAAAATCACTCCTTAGACTTACTTATAAGAGAACAAATAATTTTAATTAATA
This sequence comes from Balaenoptera physalus, assembly GCF_965194825.1. Classification (NCBI taxonomy): domain Eukaryota; kingdom Metazoa; phylum Chordata; class Mammalia; order Artiodactyla; family Balaenopteridae; genus Balaenoptera; species Balaenoptera physalus. Next base: position 8,299,234 of record NC_138893.1, read on the forward strand.
AGAGAACATTTTAAAAGATTCTTAATAGCAAGAAGGTTGATGTGGGAGAGTCATCAACATCTCAATGGCATTCCTTTGGAAATATTCTAAAGGATAACTAGTAGGTGGGAAGAGCCTGGAATCTGGTTCCATGTTCCTGCTACCGTTTGCCTTAGTGGTGACACTTTGGAATGAGGAGTTGCTAACTCACTGCCTCAGAATCTCAGGTCTAATTCTTCCCTTCCCCTGGGCAGCCTCATTAAAACGAAGGCAGGAAACAAAGCCCAGGGAACAAGCTGAGTATCTCCTACTGGGGCAAGCAAACAACAACAATGAAAAGATCCATCAACTGATGAAAACCGGCGTTGTTGCTTAGTCTACCAACCCTGAACCCCTGTGCAGAACTTGGGCTGTTCTGCTGCGGATCCCTGTGCCCTGGAAACTCCACAATCCATCACGCTCACCGTGCACAGCCTCATTTTTCTCCTAGTAGCCTGTGTAAATACAACAAAGCCTTCCCTGAAGGCAACACTAATGGCTCCCCATTAACATGAGACTGTTTCTCATAAACAAACAGTGGACCCAGGGTATCTGTAATTCTGCAGGAAATGACAGTGATATTTTAGAAACAGCTGGGGTGCGAGTATGATCATTATGGGGCTGTATTTAATAACTCTAAATGTTAGATGTAATCCAGGCTCCCCTGAAACCAATTTAAATTGGCAAGGAAAATAATGTCAGGGTTAGAAGTGACTGATTTATGCATATCATGCATAACTTCTGCTGACAGTTGAATAAAAAATTTGCCAGGGCTTGGGCACTAGCTAGATATGAGGCAAAAGAAGGAAAAAAAATAAATAAATACTGTAGTGCTACTGGTGGAAATGGGAGCCAGTATTGGTGGGAAGATGGCGAGTTTGGTTTGTAGTATAAGCCAGAAGTTAGTTGCCCTTAAGAGAATTGCTGAGAGCTGACCTGAATTCAAGTCCATGGCCAGCGACTGTCCACAGCCCCCCACCATATCCACCGTTTCTCTGGCTCAGTTACACATGCTTCCGTCTTCCCTGCCCCTCCTGTGCCACAGAGTTGGGTGTTTGTGCTCACCTTCACCAGCTGCATAAAAAATACTGATGATGTGGGTTTCACAGGACGGCTTGAAATCAGCCATCATTCTGGCTCCATAGCCACCAACTTTCTCCTTCTCTCTCATTACCCATCCTTCCTTCCTGAAACATCTGAAGAGCAGACTGCTATTACTATGTGCTGGTCAGCTGTACACACACCTAGGTGTCTCCTCTTTCACCCCAAATACTCAGCAGGGAGATTTTGTAAACATATATACTTCTTTCCCTAAAATGTATACTGGTGAAATTTTTTCTTTATCCTATTGAATTTTATATATATGTATATATATCTATAGCTATATCTATATATCTATATATATATATTTCTTTCATCTTTGGAGAGTGTTGAAATTCCATTTATATTCTAGATTTTCTCCTCTTTACTACTGCTGCTGCTGCTATTAGTAGTAATACTAGTATTTCTCCTACTCAGTGAACATTGTTAATAGCTTTCTTGAGGTATAATTGATACATAAATAACTGTACATATTTAATGTGTACAATTTGATGAGTTTGGACATATGCAAAAACCCATGTGATCATTACCACAGTCAAGGTAATAGCTGTATCCATCACCTCCCAAAGTTTCCTTGTGTTCCTTTGTTTCTGTTTGTTCGTTTGTTTTGTGATAAGAACACTTAACATGAGATCCACCCTCTTAACAGAATTTTAAGTGTACTCTACCGTGTTGTTTAACTACAGGCACTGTGTTGTCGAGCAAACCTCTAGAACGATTCGTCTAGCATAACTAAAACTTTATACCTATTGAATAATGACTCCCCATTTTCCCCCAACCCCTGGCAACGCTGTTGTATTCTCTACTCCTAATGGTTTGACCATTTCACATACTAACATATGTGGAATCACACAGTGTTTATCCTTCTTGGCTGGCTGATTTCACTTAGCATAAGGTCCTCCAGGATCATCCTTGCTGTTACAAATGGCAGAATTATCAGGGAAATGCAAATCAGAACTACAATGAGATATCACCTCAGACCTGTTAGCATGACTATGATTTTTTTAAAAAGATAAGTATTGGAAAGGATGTGGAGAAACTAAAACCATTGTACACTGTTGGGGAGAATGTAAATTGATGCAGCCACTATGGAAAACAGTATAAAGTTTCCTCAAAAAATTAGAAATAGAACTACCGTATGATCCAGCAATCCCATTTCTGGGTATATACCCAACAGAATTGAAATTAGGATATTGCAAAGTTATACGTACTCCCATGTTTATTGCAGCATTATTCATAATAGCCAAGATATTGAAACAACCTATATGTCCATCCATAGGTGAGTGGATAAAGAAAATGTGATATATATATATATATTCAATAAAATATTATTCAGCCTTAAAAGAGAAGTAAATCAGTTAACATTTTTATGAACTTTTTGGTTTACAAAGTACTTTATAGGTTCCAAACACCTTTTACAACCTTTGTCTTACTTGCTGCTCACAAGATTCTGTGAGGGAGGAGCTGGGGAGGTGTAGTTACTGGCTTCAAGTTACAGAGGAGGACTGAGGTTCAGTCAGGCTGTGGGACTTGCCCAGGGTCCCGGGGTTGGTTCCTGTTCAACCTGGACAGGATGGAATGGAGAACCTTTGGTTCTTAAGCTCAGAATCTTTCCTCTTGATGAAATGAGGCTGCATCAATAAGAGCATTCTGTAAATGACTTGATGACTTTATTAACAGATGTGAGGTTTAAGATCTGACACTTCCAGAGGAAACAAGGACAGTGGGCTTTAATTTGCAAAGAGAAAATGTCAGCCGAGGGAAGAGAGCATAGGAAAGGGACCATGGATGATACAGAAGGCGAGCTGGTGGGAGAAATCAAAAGTGAGAGATTTCTCATGGTCTCTAAAAACATTCAGTAGAGATCATCCAGGGACCATCATTTCCTTGATTCAGGTACTAAACTCAGGAAGGAACATATGTATACATAGTAAAGAACATGCCAACAGCTCTAGATCAGAGGATCCTGGGTCTTTCTGTTGCAGCTTCAGTGCCTCATTCAAAGGATCTGATTGGCCCCTTTTGGGATCAGTGTTCACCTTAGAGCACTTGGCCATGTCCAAACAGAAGAGTCCCATAGCACCAGCATAGCCAGTGACCTTCTCTTTCTAGAAAAGAGAAAGTGTGTTAAATCTAGGGTCACCCTACTTGTTTCTATTACGATGTACCATATGAACTATAGATCTTAAAGAACTGACAAAATGTTGGCATGAGACGTATGAGGAGAAATAGAAAAACAGGAAAACCTTGCATCATTTTTTTTGTAGTTCTCCCATTTGGATGGAGAACAGGGAATGGTGAAAGAGTAATGGAATGAGCTAAAACTGGAAAGGTAGAGAGTAGTTGTGACAGGCTCTGGGGATAAATAGAGGACAGTTTTAATTGGCTGTAGGAAGTTGACTGGAGGGAGCCATATACTTTGCTGCATTAGGTGTTTGTGTTTCAATATTAAGTATATTTATGAAAATCTTTTAACCTCATAGGAGCACTTTTGGTTGGAGTTACTATGAATCAGCCTCCCCATGGGGCCGAAGTTCCTTAGCAAAAAATTACTTTCTCTAGTGGGGCACTTCAAATTTTACTACATTGGTAGTGGATCTTTTTTGCTAAACAGGAAGATGGAAAGTGACCAGAATAGCTCTTATTCAAACAGCAGCAGCAGCAATCAGAGCATGACAATCAAAGAGATGTCATGTTTACTAGCAACGATAACTGTTTGCTTTTAGTATAAATGCCCTCCCTTCAAATTGGCCTCATCAGGAAAAATCATCTTGGAATTTTAAGTTGCCTTCTCTTGCCAAGTATAGGAGTTCTGTCCTTTTCTCAGCAAAATTGATGTGTTTTCCTAGATTGCAAAGCATTCTATTATCTGAAGGGGAAAGGATGTCCTGGAGAGGAGCAGAGTGAGAACTCCATCAGGCATTAGTGAGAAAAGAGTTCCCATAAATGAGATGTGAGACTTGGCCCTAAAAAAAGCCATTGAAGAAACAGCATATTCTGGTGGCAAAAAGTACTAAACTAGAAACTAGGAACTGGTAAACATTTTTTTTTCTAGAGCTCAAAAATGGTCACAAATGCTTAGACATCTAATTTTCTCTCTTACTGCCTTCCTACTGCATTTAATGACAGAAATCTGATGATGGGTTACAGCCATGTTATGCTCAACAGGAACAGATTGTGTTGACGTTAGAAGCTTCCTCTTCATGGGTAGAACAATTTTAGAAAAAAAATTGATTCTTGTACTCTATTTCAGAAAGTTTCAATAGAAGTAGCAAAACTATTTTTAACATTCACAATTTCTGAACTCCAAAATCTAGAGGGCTTTTTCTCTTTAAGGTTTTTTTTTTCTTTTTTTTTTTTGGGGAGATACCAGATGTTTTTGCTTTACCACAATTAAAAATCAAACCATCTCGATTAATTTCATCGACATTGTAAACCCTGTGTTCTCTGGAGCAACTCTTGAGTGTTTTTATAATTTTCTCATTTCAAATGCAAGCTCTGTGAATTGAGTTTATTAACATTTAAAAATAGAAAAATGTTACTCATGAGTCTTTTTTAAGAAAAAAATGTATACATAGTGGCAACTAAAGTCTTGGAAATAATGTACTCTATTCTCCCTGGAACATATATAATTTCTTTGAAGTTAGGTGCCTAAAGAAATTAACATATACTAAAGGGAAACCCTAAGGTCTAAATTGATGTTCTTCCACTTGTATCTAAATGCTTACCAGGGAGCCGTTTGAATAAAAGTCATGTCTTTTTATTTTATTTTTTAAAGTATTTATTTATTTGGCTGCACCAAGTCTTAGTTTCCTCATGCGGGCTCTTAGTTGCGGCATGCAGGATCTAGTTCCCCAACCAGGGATCGAACCCAGGCCCCCTGCATTGGGAGCACGGAGTCTTAACCACTGGACCACCAGGGAAGTCCCGACATGTCTTTTTAAACTGAAAGAATTCTTGAGACCCAAAGTCACTAACAGTTACTATATTCATATTTCATATTTCTCACCACAGGTTTGCATTTTTATGATATTAAGTCGTCTTTAACACTAAATAACACAGTCAGCTTAGGCATTATTTAGATCCATAAGTGATTAAGCTAAACCAGTCATTTGACTTTTTATTTATTAGCTGGTTGTTTTATTATTGAACAGATGATTTGGCATGATGCAGCCATCGTCTCACCTCAGGCCTTCCGATCTGGTCGCTATGGATTTGTCAGCACCTTTTCCTGTTCCACATGATAGGACTCAGATACAATTTGAGAGTTCCCTTGTTCCTTTTTTTCTTAAACCCTAGCTATAAAAATGTGGGAAGGACCTCGCAGAAGGGAAAGAGCTTAGTTAGCAGATCCAACTCTGGGAACTGAGGGAAGTATCACATCCTAACTAGGGTTAGTTACCTGTCCCCAAGCTATAATTAATTCCTTTGAGAACAGAGACCATGACTTATTCACTTCTTTTTTTAATTTTTTTAAAAATTATTTAATTTATTTATTTTTGGCTGTGTTGGGTCTTTGTTGCTGCGCACGGGCTTTCTCTAGTTGCAGTGAGTGGGGGCTTCTCATTGCGGTGGCTTCTCTTGTTTCAGGGCATGGGCTCTAGGCACCCGGGCTTCAGGAATTGTGGCTCACAGGCTCTGGAGCGCAGGCTCAGTAGTTGTGGTGCACGGGTGTAGTTGCTCCGTGTCATGTGGGATCTTCCCGGACCAGGGCTCGAACCCGTGTTCCCTGCATTGGCAGGCGGATTCTTAACCACTGCGCCACCAGGGAAGTCCATTCACTTCTGTTTAGCACCTAATGCATGTAAGTATTCAAAGCCTGTTTACAAAATTAAATAAACAAATGAATGAATAAACAGATGAATGAATCAGTCAATCAGTTCTTTTCCCTTGACATCAGTGAAAGTGGATGGGATTAGAAAGAATAGGAAAGCTGGGAAGCTGTCATATATTGGACTCTGTATGCTCATTCACATGTATTATTTCATAAGGTTCAGAGATGTTCCATGTACTCACACAGCCAGTACATGGTGAGATTGGGATTTAAAACTAACTCTGTCTGGCGTTAATAGCCTATGATCTTCTTACCATCCCAATATCTCTTATTCTCCTTCCTGCTCTATAATATGTGGGGGTTAGGAGAGAATAGGAAGTGAAAGTTTCTCTTTTCTCCACCTAACAAAGGCTTTTCTCTCATCCTAAATTTGGGAGGTTGCATATTGGAGGACATGAAAATATCTTTAAGACTAATTTAGGGAAACCAGCAATCATGGAGGAAGAAAAGGCTGGATCTGCTGTGTGTTAAGGGACCAGGGGGAGAAAAGTTACAATATTCTGTAAGTTTTCAGTTCTTTACAGCCATTCATCACCCATATTGTGGTTCATCAGTGAAGCACCACTGCCTCAATTCAGCAAATAAATCACCAAGGCCAATAGCTGTTTGCCCCAAATCAGGAAATAACATATATTCACCTTGAATCAGGGTCTGGGTCACTGCATGTATTTCTTAGCATGAAAGTTCAGTCCTCTTTAGCATCAGTAATCCCACATCCTGAGGAATGTTCCTGCAGGACATGTACTTTGTGTGACATCTCCTGCTTATCTCGGCTAATATCCTGCAAACAAAAGCAACTCTTAAGCAAGGGTCTTTTTTATTGAAGTATAGTTGATTTACAATGTTGTGTTAATTTCTGCTGTACAGCACAGTGATTCAGTTATGCATATATATATATATATATATATATATATATATATATATATATACACACACACACACACATATTCTTTTTCATATTCTTTTCCATTATAGTTTATCACAGGATACTGAATATAGTTCCCTGTGCTATACAGTAGGACCTTGTTGTCTATCCATCTTATATATAATAGTTTGCATCTGCTAATCCCAAACTCCCAATCCATCCCTCCTCCATGCCCCCTCCCTCTTGGCAACCACAAGTCTGTTCTCTATGTCTGAGTCTGTTTCTGTTTTGTAGATAAGTTCTTTTGTGTCATATTTTAGATTTCACGTGTAAGTGTTATCATATGGTATTTGTCTTTCTCTTTCTGACGTATTTCACTCAGTGTGATAATCTCTAGGTTCATCTATGTTGCTGCAAATGGCATTATTTCATTCTTTTTTATGGCTGATTAGTATTCCATTGTATATACGTACCACATCTTCTTTATCCATTCCTCTGTCGATTGACATTTAGGTTGTTTCCATGCATTGGCTGTTGTGAATCGTGCTGCTATGAACATAGGGGTGCATGTATCTCCTTGAATTTTGTCCAGACATATGCCCAGGAGTGGGATTGCTGGATCATATGGCAACTTTATTTTTAGTTTTTTGAGGAACCTCCATACTGTTTTCCATAGTGGATACACCAACTTACATTTCCACCAACAGTGTAGGAGAGTTCCCTTTTCTCCACACCCTCTCCAGCATTTATTATTTGTTGACTTTTTAATCACGGCCATTCTGGTGCTTCCCTGGTGGGGCAGTGGTTAAGAATCTGCCTGCCAATGCAGGGGACATGGGTTCGAGCCCTGGTCTGGGAAGATCCCACATGCCGTGGAGCAACTAAGCCCGTGTACCACAGCTACGGAGCCTGTGCTCTAGAGCCCGTGAGCCACAACTACTGAGCCCGCATGCCACAACTACTGAAACCCACATGCCTAAAGCCCGTGCTCCGCAACAAGAGAAGCCACTGCAATGAGAAGCCCACGCACCGCAATGAAGAGTAGCCCCTGCTCACCGCAACCAGAGAAAAGCTTGCATGCAGCAACGATGACCCAATGTAGCCAAAAAATAAAATAAAATAAAATAATTTATTAAAAAAAAATCACGGCCATTCTGACTGGTGTCAGGTAATATACCTCGTTGTAGTTTTGATTAAGCAAGTGAGTCCAGTGCACTTTTATTGGTTTGAGCTTGGATTTCAGAGAATCCAAGATGACCCAAAATTGGAGAAAACAATTGCTGTGTGTGTGCATTTTTTTTTGGCAAGAAGTTTTCTAGCTATTATTAGATTCTAAAAGTGGTTGAAAACCAAAAAGGTTAAAGATTCTGGGGAGAGAAAATACTCCTTATAGTTTTAAATTTCTACTTTATCTTATTTCTCTGCTGATAATTTATATTCTCATTTATATTTTATTATTGGGTAAAACCATGAAAATACTCCTCATGGTTTTAAATTTCTACTTTATCTTATCTTATTTCTCTGATGATAATTTGTATTCTAATTTGTATTTTATGATTTTTGCTGTAAACCCCAAACATGAGAACTTAAACAAATAAATCAATATGGTTTAAGTCAAAGCAGTAATGACACTGCCAGTGGCTGAAGGGGAGCCTGCCAGTGGGTGCTGGCAAGAGGAGTCAACTCAAAGCTCATACTTTCTCTCCAGAGAAGGGCCTCACACAGAGGACAAGGAGAAATGCCAACAGCTTCTTCATGGAAGTTCAAGTTTATGCAAGGCATGCTACCAGGCACTGCCTTAAAGACACCAGTGTCATTGCTGTTGAGGAAGCACTTGCCATCTTAGTATAAACTTGAGGAGAGCAGTGACATGCAATAGCACTATATGGAGAGATATATAGCACCTCAGTAACACAGAGCTGAGAGATGCAGACACCCTGTTGTCATAAGACAGCTGGGGAAGAGATAACGGTCATTTCAGTTTCACACACTGCCACTTTCCTAAAGTGCATCCTATTCAAGCACTCACACTCAGCAGAGTCCCTGGGAATCATTAGTACCTCTTACTACTGTGCTCACATGAACCAGTATGTTTTGTGATTCCTATATACAAATTGATATAATAAACTCTAAGTACACCCAGGGAACCAATATGGCACATTACATCAAGAGCACAGTGTAGAAGATTCCCTGGAGAGATTCTGTTAAGTCACAGTCTAATAGTTTTAGCAGAGGCATTAACTTGTATTGTGTCAAACAGCTGTATGTTAAAGACTCCCTAAATAGATAGGGACATGACGAGAATATATTAACAGCTGCTTGCCCTGTCAGTCATCCAAAGCTAATGTTATAAGATGTTGCATAGAAAAACTAGAGGGAAAATAGATTAGGTTTGTTAAAATTCAACTACGCCTAGTTTGTGGATTATAATAACCTTGTCAAACCCCTTGGTATTTTTAATTGAAATTATCCCACTGTACAACCTTCCTAGATTCTAACACTGAATAAGCAAGAATGAAGACTAGTTATCTGTGCTAGTTTGTACACAGAGCTGTTACTACTAACTCATAAATCACAAATGAGTTATTAAATCCATTGATAGTACAAGATGCTAATGAAGCGAGGGTCAAGATTTGACCCCACAGGTGCCACTTAGTTTTACCTAAGTCCCTGACTTAGGTAAGAAAAGATAAAATGCCCAAGCCTGGACAGCCTTTCTGCTGGTGAGCACCAGGGGACCAGATGAGAAAGGGCCAGTCGATCACTACCAATAAGCAAGGTCGGGGGTGGGGTGAGGCCCACATTTTACACAATTCACAACCAGTCACATTTAGAAACAGGACTACAACTTAGTTCTTTTCACTGTGCCTTGCTGTCATCTCTGTTGAAGACAGAACAGTAGCACCATTTATACAATTTAGGCCTCTTTTGTATTCCCCAGGGAATGTCATGAGATGCTAGGAGCTTGGGGCTAGTGTGTGCTGTTAGAATAATATGTAAATATCTGTATTTTTAATAATAATAATAGTTTTTCTCAGGAAAAAATAAGGCAAAAATAAAATCTCACATACACATATACATTTATATACATATGTATATGTACACACACATACACATACACAAAATTACAAATCTTTTTCTGTGCATATATATGTTTATTTTCTACAAAACAGGGTCACACTACATATACTATTTTGTTATGTGACTTTTTTTCCCTTAGTGATATGTCAGAAAAATCAGCTAATTTAAGAAATAGAATTTTCTAAATATGCTTAGTAATACGTTGCACAAAATGATCTGAAACAGATATCTTCAGTGGAAATTCCTCTTCACCTTTGGAAACATAAAATCTGTAGCACTGCCAAAGGTTTGAGACTTTGGATCAAGCAACATCCCTATTTTCATTCTCCCTCCTATACCATATGCAAACCGCTTCCTCTAATGGTGGGAAGCCATGATGCTCCTTCACTGCCAAATATTGTAAGTTTCAACTTTTGGTCTAGGTTTCTGCTCTCTAAGTACAGTGACTACGTATACTTCAAAAAACATTACATTGAGATGGGACCCTGAGGACTTGTCTAGGGCATCATCTTCAGATTCTAGACCACCAACATTTAGTGTATTGTGAACTCAATTTCATTCTTTAAATGAGCCTATTAGAGAGAAAGGAACAGAAAAATAATGAGTACATATATCACATGAAGGAAATGCAGATGTTTGATAATGAGACTCTAATTATATGGTTGTGTGTTTGCTTAGGTCACAAGGTACAATGGACACAAATTTTTTTTTTTAAACATCTTTATTGGAGTATAATTGCTTTACAATGGTGTGTTAGTTTCTGCTTTATAACAAAGTGAATCAGTTATACATATACATATATCCCCATATCTCTTCCCTCTTGAATCTCTCTCCCTCCCACCCTCCCTATCCCACCCCTCTAGGTGGTCACAAAGCACCGAGCTGATCTCCCTGTGCTATGCTTCCCACTAGCTAGCTGTTTTACATTTGGTAGTGTATATATGTCCATGCCACTCTCTCACTTTGTCCCAGCTTACCCTTCCCCCTCCCCATATCGTCAAGTCCATTCTCTAGTAGGTCTGTGTCTTTATTCCCATCTTGCCCCTAGGTTCTTCATGACCTTTTTTTTTTTTTTTAAGATTCCATATGTATGTGTTAGCATACGGTATTTGTTTTCCTCTTTCTGACTTACTTCACTCTGTATGACATACTCTGGGTCCATCCACCTCACTACAAATAACTCAATTTCGTTTCCTTTTATGGTGAGTAATATTCCATTATATATATGTGCCACATCTTCTTTATCCATTCATCTGTTGATGGACACTTAGGTTGCTTCCGTGTCCTGGCTATTGTAAATAGAGCTGCAATGAACATTTTGGTACATGACTCTTTTTGAATTATGGTTTTCTCAGGGTATATGCTCAGTAGTGGGATGGCTGGGTCGTATGGTAGTTCTATTTTTAGTTTTTTAAGGAACCTCCGTACTGTTCTCCATAGTGGCTGTATCAATTTACAATCCCACCAACAGTGCAAGAGGGTTCCCTTTTCTCCACACCCTCTCCAGCATTTATTGTTTGTAGATGTTTTGATGATGGCCATTCTGACCAGTGTGAGATGATATCGCATTGTAGTTTTGATTTGCATTTCTCTAATGATTAATGATGTTGACCATCCTTTCATGTGTTTGTTGGCAATCTGTATATCTTCTTTGGGGAAATGTCTGTTTAGGTCTTCTGCCCATTTTTGGATTGGGTTGTTTGTGTTTTTGATATTGAGCTGCATGAGCTACTTGTAAATTTTGGAGATTAATCCTTTGTCAGTTGCTTCATTTGCAAATATTTTCTCCCATTCTGAGGGTTGTCCTTTGGTCTTGTTTATGGTTTCCTTTGCTGTGCAAAAGCTTTTAAGTTTCATTAGGTCCCAGTTGTTTATTTTTGTTTTTATTTCCCTTACTATAGGAGGTGGCTCAAAAAGGATCTTGCTGTGATTTATGTCATAGAGTGTTCTGCCTATTTTTCCTCTAAGAGTTTGATAGTGTCTGGCCTTACATTTAGGTCTTTAATCCACTTTGAGTTTATTTTTGTGTGTGGTGTTAAGAAGTGTTCTAATTTCAATCTTTTACATGTAGCTGTCCAGTTTTCCCAGCACCACTTATTGAAGAGGCTGTCTTTTCTCCATTGTATATTCTTGCCTCCTTTAACAAAGATAAGGTGACCATATGTGCCTGGGTTTATCTCTGGGCTTTCTATCCTGTTCCATTGATCTATATTCCTGTTTTTGTGCCAGTACCATACTGTCTTGATTACTGTAGCTTTGTAGTATAGTCTGAAGTCAGGGAGCCTGATTCCTCCAGCTCCGTTTTTCTTTCTCAAGGTTGCTTTGGTTACTCGGGGTCTTTTGTGTTTCCATACAAATTGTGAAACTTTTTGTTCTAGTTCTGTGAAAAATGCCATTGGTAGTTTGACAGGGATTGCATTGAATCTGTAGATTGCTTTGGGTAGTATAGTCATTTTCACAATGTTGATTCTTCCAATCCAAGAACATGGTATATCTCTCCATCTATTTGTATCATCTTTAATTTCTTTCCTCAGTGTCTTACAATTTTCTGCATACAGGTCTTTTGTTTCCTTAGGTAGGTTTATTCCTAGATATTTTATTCTTTTTGTTGCAATGGTAAATGTGAGTGTTTTCTTAATTTCACTTTCATATTTTTCATCATTAGTGTATAGCAATGCAAGAGATTTCTGTGCGTTAATTTTGTATCCTGCTCCTTTACCAAATTCATTGATTACCTGTAGTAGTTTTCTAGTAGCAACTTTAGGATTCTCTATGTATAGTATCATGTCATCTGCAAAGAGTGACAGCTTTACTTCTTCTTTTGCTATTTGGATTCCTTTTATTTCTTTTTCTTCTCTGATTGCTGTGGCTAAAACTTCCAAAACTATGTTGAATAATAGTGGTGAGAGTGGGCAACCTCGTCTTGTTCCTGATCTTAGTGGAAATGGTTTCAGTTTTTCACCATTGAGGACGATGTTGGCTGTGTGTTTGTCATATATGGCCTTTATTATGTTGCGGTAAGTTCCCTCTATGCCTATTTTCTGGGGGGTTTTATCATAAATGGGTGTTAAATTTTGTCGCAAGCTTTCTCTGCATCTATTGAGATGATCATATGGTTTTTCTCCTTCAATTTGTTAATATGGTGTATCACATTGATTGATTTGCCTATATTGAAGAATCCTTGCATTCCTGGGATAAACCCCACTTGTCATGGTGTATGATCCTTTTAATGTGCTGTTGGATTCTGTTTGCTAGTATTTTGTTGAGGATTTTTGCATCTATGTTCATCAGTGATATTGGCCGGTAGTTTTCTTTCTTTGTGACATCTTTGTCTGGTTTTGGTATCAGGGTGATGGTGGCCTCGTAGAATGAATTTGGGAGTGTTCCTCCCTCTGCTATATGGACACAAATTTTAAAACTTGGAAATAACAGTGAATCTAGAAAGAGAAGCCTTTAGAACAGCAGAATTCCAAAGTTCCCCTAGAAGCCTTCTGCACCAAAAAAAAAAAAAAAAAAGAAAAGAAAGTTTAATGCATAAATCCATTAATTCTGGAATTCTTCTGACAGCTTCAGCACTCACAGTAGCTGGCCTCCTTATTTGTTAAAAGAAGCAAACTTTTAACAGTTTCTTACTCCTGCTTCTAAGCCTTACAGGAAAAAATAAAATGTGTGCAGCCTGACTTATTTTATCATAAAAGTAGGCATGTTTCTAGATTAATGAATCTTCTGATTAAAGACTGCCAAATTCAAAGACTCGTTTTGGCTGCAGGAAAGAAATAAAATGATTCAGAATTAAAGACGAAGGAACTGAAGCAGGTGAAATGTTGAAATGGCTTAAACTACTGCTTTCGTGCTCATCTCCCACCTTCGAAGGAATCTCAACAGGAGGAGATTATCAGAGGAGACAATTTTTATTGAAACCATTACTCAGCCCTTGCACTGCATGTGTAAATTTAGGACATGGTAAGAAGTTTCAGTTTTGACTTTTGACAGTTAACGACTTTTTGAAACCAGACGCAGTGATATCCATAGCCGATGGTAAGATATCATATTAATCCCACTAACTCATTAACATAAGCCACAGCTCAAAAGATGTGGACATCGATTGGGATTGAATTGATAGGCTGAAGAGTTCACTTTGAGAGCTAATTTGAGAGTTCTAAAAGTCTATATCCTTTAAAATGGTCTATTTCTTTTGAATAGCATGAATGATTTTATGTATCTGTTTAACTTGAGATCTACAACCTTTGCAAATCCTTCCCTGACTCCCTTGTCTTTCCTTTAACAGTAATAACACATATTCTGAGCCATAAGGCAGCATGCAAATAAATGTATATTACACTGGACTAGTCACTATTTAATATGTGGCTTTTTAAACCTGGCTTCTTATGGGTAAGGAGTATTTTGCATATCATAATCATCAGATTATATAGGAAAATACTGAGTACAAAGTGGTCCCTCAACAAATATTGATTATACAGTAAAACAGAAAACAAGAAGGAAACCAACATTTATTGAATAACTGTGTGCCAGGCCCTTGATGTGCGTTATGTCATTTGAGTCGCAAGGTATCCTGAATAGCATGGACAGTTATTTCTATTCTACATTTGAAGAAACTGAGCTCAGTAACGTTTAACAATTCACAAAGCATCCCCCTAGGTCTCCAGAACCTGGAGATCTTCTACTACCTCAGGGATGGCAAATGTGTGCCACATCCCTGGCAAGGAATCATAGTGTTCTTTCCTACTGAACCAATATATAACCTCAGGATCCTGCTCAACACAGTGTTCTGGGCAGCTTCAATCAATTGATTGCAGTTCATTCAGGAGTTGAAAACAAATTGCAAATTTGAAATTCAGCATATAGTCTCCAGGAAACTTTCCAACTCTGATATCCTATATTTCCTACCTACGTCATTTAAAGAGTTTTATTATAATGATAAATTTTTAGAATAAAAATTTTAAATAAAATAGAATTTTTATTATAAATTTTATTGTAGTAAATTAGAAAAGGTAAAATCTTAGTTGAAAAATGAAGCTTAAAGCTGTCACCTTATCAAGAGGCCAACTGCCACTCTGGACTACCTATGCCTCCCTCTCTGACTTACCTTTCCCCAACCATCTCTGCTTCCCTGTCTCTGTTCTGGCATTATCTTAGATCGTCCCTGTCTAACATGGTAGTTCTATCTACATGTGGGTTTTGAGCACACGAAATTGTAGATAGTTCCAACTGAAATGTGCCATCAGAATCAAATACTCTCTAGATTTTGAAGACTGGTATGAAAAAGAGAAGGTAAAGTACCTCAATAATTTTTATGTTGATCACATGTTGACATTATAATAATATTTGAATATAATCGAGTTAGAGAAAATATAGTTAAAATTAGTTTCATCTGTTTCCTTATATTTTCTTGTAATGTGGCTACTAGAAAATGCAAACGAACATGTGGCTCATATTTGTGGCTTGCATTTATATTTCTGTTGGATAGCAGCACTGTCCTAAAGGCTTCCATCTTCCATCTTTGATTCTTCTGTTTTCCTTGCTTCTGTGTGGCCTCCTGTTCTGTTTTCAAGGCTGGATGGTCCTCCATCTTCTTAAACTGTTGGCTCTTGGCTGCAGCCTTGTGTCTGGCTTCCATGTGATGGGACAGCTGTTCCATCTTCCCTCAGTCCATGGTAGCCTCCCTCTGCAACAGCTCTCTGCTGCCCACTGTTGTTGCCAGGAAACCTGTGAACTCTTTGAGCTGGATTTCAGTTCTTCTAGCCAAACCCCATCAAACTCCAGCACCCTTAGTTTCTTGTAAGTTCTTTCAGAGATACATAGGAAGAGATCAGATTTGAAATGGGGAAGTGAGAAGACAGTCAAGCTCTTCCCCCTTTGACTTGGAGTCCACCTTCTTTTACAGGGCGTTCAGCCAGCTCAAAGTAGTCCACCAGTGGCTGATTGATCAAGCATGAGGAGTAGGTGATCCACGCTGATAATAGCTTATCAGTGGTCTTCACAGAATGGGCAGTGGTACTACTGTTTCCAGTAGTGGTAGTGAGACCACAACTGGAAACATCCAGAGCAAGTCAGATGGCTATTAGGGGTCCAAACATGAGATTCAGAGCAGGAACTGTTTCTTTGTAAGGCAGAGGGGACTGACGGGAAGGTTCAAAGCCAAGAAATTCACCTGTATAGAAAAAGAGCAAATCTCATGAAGCAAAGATCCAACCAACAGGGGGCAGTAGAAAAAATTGTTAAAAGATCTGAGTTGATGTCTCAGCCCTACCACCTAGTTACACTTCCAGTTGTATCATTTAACTTTTGCATCTGAAAACTATAGACAATAATACTTCTCTTACCTGGGCATTGTGTCAATTATATAAAACATATGGGGGAGGGGGAACGTTGCAGGAGGAGAGGGTAACAGAGGGGCAGCAGTCTCTCCCCCAAATCCCAGACTGGGGGAAAATGTGTAGCTATAGGGAATGTGATCTTGACCAGAAAAGCACATGAAAGCACCTGTGTATATTGTAAAATATAAATCACAGTCTACTTCAAAATAATATAAAAATACAATTTTTTTTATCATGAATGAATATTTTTGAAATGGAAAGAGAAAGTGACTCTGAGAACACTGCCTTTAGAAGGCACACTCATGACCACAACCAACTTCTCCAGAAATGTAGTCACACAAATGAAAGCGTGGATATAAAAAATCTCTAGAACCTTTGCCAAGGTGACACTAGCCTTCTTGTTTTTCGTCAATCATGTTACACTGGTTCCTGCTTCAGAGCCTCTGCACTTGTTTTTCCCCCTGCCTGAAACACTATTCCCCTGGTTCACTGCCTTATTTCCCTTCTGCTTATCAGCACCATCCCTTCTGCTATGCCCACCAAGAGACCTTCTGAGGTTGAACGAAACATGTAGTCTCAGAAGACCACCTCAGGCCACACGTGACACCAGTGTCCTGAGATGGCTCTCGACAAGAACAAAATTGAGCCTCCTAAACCATAGCCTCAAGTGTTCCTCTTCAGCAGTGGGTGAACTTGCAGTAACTCAGGTGCCAACATCCACACTAGGGCAAGGAGAAAAGACCCTTATCAGGAAATGCCCAGGCTCAAAAGCCTCCTGCTCCACAAGAGCCAGTAACTCTTGCAATCCATTTATGGGCATATCTTACAGAATCCCCAAAACCAACATGCCCGTTATAAGACTCATGGACTCAGAGAAGCCCAAAAAGCTTGGACCTCCATCAGATACTTAGAGGTTGTTTGCAGTACCTCCTATTTCAGATGCAGTTTACCAATATGGCATCATTTTTATCATAAGCAAGGCTTGCTTAATAACATAGTTGGCATTTTTACCCAAATCAGATCACCAGAGAAACAGCACTAGACAGTTGGACTAAAGGCCAGGTTCTCATGAAGCAGGAGATTTGGTTAACCCACACCATCTAAAATAGCCATGGATTCTGTCACTTTAGACTTTCAACCCTCTTGCCCTGCTTTATTTCTATTCACAGCAGACATCATTGTTTGTTTGTTTATGTGCTTGTTTGTTGCCTATTGCCCCCCATATCAGCTCCATTGGAGCAAAGAAGTTATCTGACATGTCCCCTGTTGTACCCAGCATCTAGAAGAATGTCTGGCATAAAGTAGGGAGTCAGCAAACATTTGTTAAATGAATAACATCAATATCCAGGATTTGGTGCAAAGAGAAAGAATCCAGGCTATTATTACTGGTCTAACAAGCAACTTATGAGTAGGCGTGTATGGGCAGGCAATCTGTTAGCATGCCAAGTGGCCCCCCCTTGGAGACCTGGTCCCAAGAGCACAATGGTTCCAGAGAAATAATCACATTCCTAAGAGGACTTATGGTATTGGTCAGGGCTTTTATTACAGAGCAGCAAATAGTGACCTAGTCTGTAGGGTGTAAAAAACTGGAAAACAACAACAAACAGAAAACAGTTTAGCTACTGGAACATTATAATTCCAACATCAGAATGGACTCAACACCAAGATGGCTTGGCTGGCAGTTTAACCTCTACACGATGCCCCAACACAATGGATCAAATTACCACATTTTCCACCACCACTTCCCAAAGAGTTCTGTGAGATGTTAATAAATACTATTTAGAAAAGGATTCATGCTTGGGAAATCCCAGTTAAATATCTTTGTTTATTAAAAGACCTCTCTGAGAATTTACTTTGTAAATTTCAAAGAGCGAGCACAAAACACAGCCTTTCCCAAACTTCACAAGCTGTAGAAACCCTTCCTTCTCAGTGCATCTCATGTACTTTGGAACAATTTTCATAAATGTGTTTTATACTGTTTGGCAGAAAATCATATAATGTGTATGTTATGACCAAAACTCTCCAAATGAGGAAACAGGAACTAACTGCTGAGAGTGAAATTAATACACACATCCCTCAGATACTGAGGGTTCAGTTCCAGACCACAGCAGCAAAGCAAATATCGCGATAAAGTGAGTCTCATGAATTTTTTTGTTTCTCAGTGCATATAAAAGTTATGTTTACACTGTACTGTAGTCTGTTAAATGTGCAATAGCATTATGTCAAAAAAAATTACATACTTTAATTTAAAAATATTTTATTGCTAAAAAATGCTAATCACCTGAGCCTTCAGTGAGTTGTAGTACTAACATCAAAGATCACTGACCACAGATCACTGTAACAAATATAATAATAATGAAAAAGTTTGAAGTATTGTGAGAATTACCAAAATGTGACACAGAGACATGTAGTGAGCAAATGCTGTTGGAAAAATGGCACCAATGGACTTGCTCAGCGCAGGGTTGACAAAGTTTCAGGTTTAAAGGTCAACAAACTTTCAACTTGTAAAAGGTAATACCTGCAAAGCGCAATAAAGCAAAGTGCAGTAAAAGGAGATATGCCTGTATATTCAGTATGATTTTGAATGTATAATTTAACTGTAAAAATTTAATTTTTAATTTAAAAGGTTATTTTTTCAGATATATATATACACAGTCATTTAAAAATTTTGTCTGTGAATAACCAATAGTTCCCTTATCTCAGTTCTGTTCCAGTCTCCACAAGAATGAGCCCCTTTATGTCTTCTAATTCTAAGAACCATGAATATTCACAAAACTACAGTGCTTATACAACTTGAATAGCACTTAACAGCTAGCTTAATACCTACCCTTGATAATAGGCCATCTAAGAAGATAGCAACTTTATGTTTAATCAGATGCCAAATGGAACATTCTTCTCCTCAATGTACCAAAAACTAAGAGAGAAGAAAAACAAATTTGAAAATAAACCTGCCAGCCCACTTTGTAACCTAGACTTGCACTAGTTCTGTGACGTGAGTGTCTAGATACCTAAAGCCCACTCCCTCCTATGTGTCCCAGGTCTGCGAGGTGGCTGCCCTCCCCATACCCATTTTCCTGGCTCCAGCCAAGCATACCAAGAAAAGAAGAAAATTAGAAATTTGCCTTGACTCCTGACATAGGAAATTTGCAAAATCTTTCTGAGGCGGAAGAATGTGCTACCACACAGAGAGGGAGCAGCATGCAACAAAGTCTAAATCAGCCCCAAATAATGCTCTTTTATCACTGTGGCCCTTGGATGCCTCCATCAACAGCCAAATGAAGCCAAAGACCATTTATTTAAATGGAGAGAGAGAACCACTAATCACTTTCCACATAAGCTAAGCTAATAGCAAGTCAAGAATCTCACATTTGGACGACACATGTAAACAAGGATTGTATCCAGTATTAATAATCATCCCTGTGAAATACTGGCTTGTTTACACTCCCTGTAGTTCTTCACACTTCATGACAAGCATTTATTATACATAAAAGAATTTTAAATGTCTGCTTCTGACAGAATAATCATGCATTTTTTACAATGTGTGACCAAGGAAACATCTTAATTCCAATTCTCATTTCAATATATTTCACTGCCAGGCTCCTGGCTGCAGAGGCTTGAAATGTTTGCACAATCTCCTCCCCATCTCTTAACCCTAAGGAGGTGAGGTGAGTGGGGCGTGGATTTAAAACCTGTAGCTTTTTGGCAGCCAGCTTACTTTTTAAGCACAACACGAATCATAAAACATTTAAAATTTTATCTGTTTCAAAGTTAAAAAATTGTTTTCATTGATCGGTTTATAGAAAGTGGAGAACCAAGTTGAAGTCATTCTGGAAACAGAAATAGTTCGCTTCCCTGTTCATCTGCTGATATTCCCAAATTTGCCAAAGGAAAGACTTCCATATCCAGAAGCAGCATTTTCAATGTGTGTGAGAAGCCAGCTGTACATGTTTGGTCCTAACAGGAAAACACGAAATGCCAGGGATTCGATTGCCGCTCAATCAGCGAGCATTGGAAGGCGCCACTGTTTTCCCCTTAGGGAATCCTCCATCACTTAGCTGTTGCCTGGTTACCCCGCTCGTGGAATGTGCTCTCCCATTTCCAATTTGGTAATTTGTCACAACAAAAATAACAGTTCATTACATCAAAACCTACCCACGTTGAATAGTCTGTAACGTCATAGCAGATGTGAAGTGCTGAGAAACACTTCCTGAAACTGAGGACTTTCCAGAAATCCCTCCAGCAGCTCTAAAGAACTGTCGACTCACATAAACCCAGGCCAGAAGTGTTCATTGCCTGTTTACTGAGTCTTACTTTGTATGACCTTAACCTTTATTTAAGATGTTATTCTATTCTCCCCAAAATGTTACGAGGCACAAAAAGCTGTTGTTACCCTTTTCTGGGTGATATGGGGTAGCCAAATTTTTAGTCTATCCCCATATTTTTAATGTCTATTCCCATACTGTTTCAGTATTTCTCATGCCAAAGCAGAAAGTAAAGTCTCACATGAAGCACAGAATTTTTTATAGCTAGAAAAATCATCAAAGTGCTTTCCTAAATCTTCTGATGCATATAAATCTCGATTGTAATGCTTTATCCAAAAATGACTCCTGAAGCAAGAAGAGCAGACATTACGCTTGAAGCCAGCGGCTCTATAAGCTACTTCTGTGGAATAGAGATTTTAAGCTGATGCTTTTGGAAACACCAACTAGACAAATCAGAGCAAGGGGAACTAGAGAGAAGTTTACTTTAGATGCATCTATGGTTAAACATTCACTTGAATGGATAATGATGCTTTCCTAGTTTGTGCCTATGCAGCCACTTAGCAGGTTTGATATTAGACCACAAAGTTCAGAACCACACTTCATACTCTCCTAAACTCACTTCACTCAGCTTCTGAGAATTAATATCCAAAATGGATCCTCTGGCACTTTTTGTACAAGTACAAATTATTTGTTCTGACCACAATTCCTTTGGAGGAATCACACTCCCTTAGCTTAAATTACCTGCCTGGAAATAATTGAGCTTGGCACATTTCTTCCTGAGTGAATGGAGAAAAATTGCCAAGTGTTTCAAAGGTATGGTTTTGGTTTTCAAAAAGCCCAATATTGAGTGTCTTTTTTAATTTACCATTGGTTCTGAAAATATTTTCCTGAATCATGTACAATATGAAACTAATTTTCTAAATATCGGATTTTTCATGACTTCCTTTAAATAAGTAAATGCAAAAGCATTTCAATGAATTGGCTTTAGAAATATTTATAGAGTAAGTCACAGCCATGATCCCACCTTACTGTGTGCTCCTAGAGAAACAAAATTTTCTGTCAACTGGAGCAGGAACATAAAGTAAGTCCTACTGACGTGTTGAGAATAAGTACTGATGTTAGTTGAATATTACTCTTTATTGAATATTTCCTAGGTGTCAGATGTAGGTAATACTGTCATCTCCATTTACAAGTGAGGAAACCAAGGAGCAGAAAGGTTAAATGACTTGCTTGCAATTACACAACCCATAGGGAGCACAGCTGGGACTGGGCCTGGCTGTCTGGCATCAGACTCTGTGGTCAGAGCCATGCCGCTGTTCTGTAATGAGGTAAGGAAGTGATTCTCCAGATGTCAACAACATAGTTCACCATCAGGTGTCAGGTACCAACCTTCAATGGAACTCTCAGAAACACACCTGGCTTGGTATCTGGTTTCACCTACAGGAAAGTAAATAAAGAAAGGAAACTGTAGGGAAAACGTAGTAGGAATTTGGAAGACAAGTAATTACACTTTCCCAGTTTTCACAAACACATCTAAACAGTATAACAACCTGCTATATAACACTTTATAAAGTGTAAACCTCTAGAAACCAATACTTCTGGTCCCACCAGTATAACATGAGGTCTAGGAATTGGCACCAACATACATATAAGTTAGTCAACCTGTGTTCTGTCGGGGTTAGTGAGGGTTTTCAGAAAGTTGTTACCTATGTTTCACCGGGTATTCTTTAACAATGCTGATGATTTGGCCATAAAGTACTGTTTATTTCTTTATTCATCTCATAAAGGACAACAACAGATGCCATAAAGAAGTGGTTATTAAATAACCAAGAGATCACTGAAGAAATCAAAGAGGAAATCAAAGAATACCTAGAGACAAATGACAGTGAAAATACGACGAGCCAAAACGTATGGGATGCAGCAAAAGCAATTCTAAGAGGGAAGTTTATAGCAATACAAGCCTACCTCAAGAAACAAGAAAAATCTCAAACAATCTAACCTTACACCTAAAGGAACTAGAGAAAGAAGAACAAACAAAACCTAAAGTTAGCAGAAGGAAAGAAATCATAAAGATCAGAGCAGAAATAAATGAAATAGAAACAAAGAAAACAATAACAAAGATCAATAAAACTTAAAAGCTGGTTGTTTGAGAAGATAAACAAAATTGATAAACCATTAGCCAAACTCGTCAAGAAAAAGAGGGAGAGGACTCAAATCAATAAAATTAGAAACGAAAAAGGAGAAGGTACAACAGACACCACAGAAATACAAAGCATCCTAAGAGACTACTACAAGCAACTCTATGCCAATAAAATGGACAACCTGGAAGAAATGGACAAATTCTTAGAAAGGTGTAACCTGCCAAGACTGAACCAGGAAGAAATAGAAAATATGAACAGACCAACCACAAGCAATGAAATTGAAACTGTGATTAAAAATCTTCCAACAAACAAAAGTCCAGGACCAGATGGCTTCACAGGTAAATTCTATCAAACCTTTAGAGAAGAGCTAACACCCATCGTTCTCAAACTCTTCCAAAAAATTGCAGGAAGGAACACTCTCAAACTCATTCTATGAGGCCACCATCACCCTGATACCAAAACCAGACAAAGATAGTACAAAAAAAGAAAATTACAGACCAATATCACTGATGAATATAGATGCAAAAATCCTCAACAAAATACTAGCAAACACAATCCAACAACACAGTAAAAGGATCATACACCATGATCAAGTGGGGTTTATCCCAGGGATGCAAGGATTCTTCAATATACACAAATCAATCAATGTGATACACCATATTAACAAATTGAAGAAGAAAAACCATATGATCATCTCAATAGATGCAGAAAAAGCTTTTGACAAAATTCAACACCCATTTATGATAAAAACTCTCCAGAAAGTGGGCATAGAGGGAACCTACGTCAACATAATAAAGGCCATATACAACAAACCCACAGCAAACCTCATTCTCAATGGTGAAAAACTGAAAGCATTTCCTCTAAGATCTGGAACAAGACAAGGATGTCCACTCTCACCACTATTATTCAACATAGTTTTGGAACTTTTAGCCACAGCAATCAGAGAAGAAAAAGAAATAAAAGGAATCCAAATAGGAGAAGAAGAAGTAAAACTGTCACTGTTTGCAGATGACATGATACTATACATAGAGAATCCTAAAGATGCCAGCAGAAAACTACTAGAGCTGATCAATGAATTTGGTAAAGTTGCAGGATACAAAATTAATGCACAGAAATCTCTTGCATTCCTATACACTAATGATGAAAAATCTGAAAGAGAAATTAAGGAAACACTCCCATTTACCATTGCAACAAAAAGAATAAAATACCTAGGAATAAACCTACCTAGGGAGACAAAAGACCTGTATGCAGAAAACTGTAAGACACTGATTAAAGAAATTAAAGATGATACCAACACATGGAGAGATATGCCATGTTCATGGATTGGAAGAATCAATATTGTGAAAATGAGTATACTCCCCAAAGCAATCTACAGATTCAATGCAATCCCTATCAAACTACCAATGGCATTTTTCTCAGAACTAGAACAAAAAATTTCACAATTTGTATGGAAACATAAAAGACCCCAAATAACCAAAGCAATCTTGAGAAAGGAAAATGGACCTGGAGGAATCAGGCTCCCTGACTTCAGATTATATTACAAAGCTACAGTAATCAAGACAGTATGGTACTGGCACAAAAACAGAAATATAGATCAATGGAACAGGATAGAAAGCCCAGAGATAAACCCAGGCACATATGGTCACGTTATCTTTGTTAAAGGAGGCAAGAATATACAATGGAGAAAAGACAGCCTCTTCAATAAGTGGTGCTGGGAAAACTGGACAGCTACATGTAAAAGAATGAAATTAGAAAACTTCCTAACACCATACACAAAAATAAACTGAGAATGGATTAAAGACCTAAATGTAAGGCCAGACACTGTAAAACTCTTAGAGGAAAACATAGGAAGAACACTCTTTGACATAAATCACAGCAAGATCTTTTTTGACCCACCTCCTAGAATAATGGAAATAAAAACAAGAATAAACAAATAGGACCTAATGAAACTTCAAAGCTTTTGCACAGCAAAGGAAACCATAAACAAGATGAAAAGACAACCCTCAGAATGGGAGAAAATATTTGCAAACAAAACAACTGACAAAGGATTAATCTCCAAAATTTACAAGCAGCTCATGCAGCTCAATATTAAAAAACCAAACAACCCAATCAAAAAATGGACAGAAGACCTAAATAGACATTTCTCCAAAGAAGACATACAGATGGCCAAGAAGCACATGAAAAGCTGCTCAACATCACCAGTTATTAGAAAAATGCAAACCAACACTACAATGAGGTATCACCTCACACCAGTTAGCATGGGCATCATAAGAAAATCTACAAACAACAAATGCTGGAGAGGGTGTGGAGAAAAGGGAGCCCTCTTGCACTGTTGGTGGCAATGTAAATTGATACAGCCACTATGGAGAACAGTATGGAGGTTCCTTAAAAAACTAAAAATAGAATTACCATATGATCCAGCAATCCCACTACTGGGCATATACCCAGCGAAAACCATAATTCAGAAAGACACATGCACCCCAATGTGCATTGCAGCACTATTTACAATAGCCAGGGCATGGAAGCAACCAAAATGCCCATCGGCAGACGAATGGATAAAGAAGATGTGGTACATGTATACAGTGGAATATTACTCAGCCATAAAAAGGAATGAAATTGGGTCGTTTGTAGAGACGTGGATGAATCTAGAGACTGTCATACAGAGTGAAGTAAGTGAGAAAGAGAAAAACAAATATCATAGATTAATGCATATATGTGGAACCTAGAAAAATGGTACGGATGAACCAGTTTGCAGGGCAGAAATTGAGACACAGATGTAGAGAACAAACGTATGGACACTGAGGGGGGAAAGCAGTGGGGGGGGCGGGGGGGGTTGGTGGTGGCGTGATGAATTGGGAGATTGGGATTGACATGTATACACTAATATGTATTAAATGGATGACTAATAACCTGCTGTATAAAAAAATTAATTAATTAATCAAAATAAAGAAGTCTTCTGAGGCAGTATTATTTCTTTGCAGACCTAAAGGGAAATTTTTTACAATAAAATGTTCATAATCTTTTTCTTTTTTTAAATTTTTTGTTTATTTATTTATTTATTTATTTATGGCTGTGTTGGGTCTTCATTTCTGTGCGAGGGCTCTCTCTATTTGCGGCAAGCGGGGGCCCCTCTTCATCGCGGTGCGCGGGCTTCTCACTATCACGGCCTCTCTTGTTGCGGAGCACAGGCTCCAGACGCGCAGGCTCAGTAATTGTGGCTCACGGGCCCAGCTGCTCCGCGGCATGTGGGATCTTCCCAGACCAGGGCTCGAACCCGTGTCCCCTGCATTGGCAGGCAGACTCTCAACCACTGTGCCACCAGGGAAGCCCCTCATAATCTTTTTTAAAATGATGCTTCTATTGGATGTTTGTAAAGATACCCAAGTCAATGTGAAAGCACATGGAATTACAAATATATAATGACAAAGTACAAATTTAGGTGACATAATGTGAAGAATAAACTTAATTTCCAAAGTAGAGTTAACACTGAATATTTACATTTAAAGAATACCAAGTGTGGTTACTCTGTTTCTCTAAGAAAATCCTCTTTGCTCCTTTAAAGAACAACGATTTAGCATTAAGCTAGCTGCTTTGGGCTTCCCTGGTGGCGCAGTGGTTAAGAATCTGTCTGCCAGGGCTTCCCTGGTGGCGCAGTGATTGAGAGTCTGCCTGCCAATGCAGGGGACACGGGTTCGAGCCCTGGTCTGGGAGGATCCCACATGCCGCGGAGCGGCTGGGCCCGTGAGCCACAACTACTGAGCCTGCGCGTCTGCAGCCTGTGCTGCGCAACAGGAGAGCTTGCGATAGTGAGAGGCCCGCGCACCGCGATGAGGAGTGGCCCCCGCTTGCCGCAACTAGAGAAAGCCCTCGCACAGAAACGAAGACCCAACACAGCCATAAATAAATAAATAAATAAATAAAAATTAAAAAAAAAAAAAAAAAAGAATCTGTCTGCCAATGCAGGGGACACGGATTCAAGCCCTGGTCTGGGAGGATCCCACATGCCGTGGAGCAGCTGGGCCCGTGTGCCACAACTACTGAGCCTGTGCTCTAGATTCTGTGAGCTACAACTGCTGAGCCCACATGCTACAACTGCTGAGGCCCGCGTGCCTGGAGCCTGTGCTCCGCAACACGAGAAGCCACTGCAGTGAGATGCCTGCGCACCGCAACGAAGAGTAGACCCCACTCGCCACAACTAGAAAAAGCCTGTGCACAGCAACAAAGACCTAAAGCAGCCAAAAAAAAAAAAAGACCATATGGTACGGGCATAGTAGGGTGTGTGTGTGTGTGTGTGTGTGTGTGTGTGTGTGTGTGTGTGTGAAAAAGAATAAAGAAACCAGAAATAAAACCTCCCATTCTTTTATGGTCAATTGACTTTTGACAAGGGTACCAAGACAAGATTTTTCAACAAGTGATGCTGGGACAGCTGGCTATTCACCTGCAAAAGAAGTTGGACTCCTGCTTTGTATCCTGTACAAAAATTAACTCAAAATGTGTAGACCTAACTGTAAGATCTAGAACTATAAAACCCTTAGAAAAAAAGCATAAGCATAAATCTCCTTGACTGTGTATTTGGCAGTGATTTTTCTAGATATGACATCAGAAGCACAAGTGACCAAACAAAATAGATAAATTAACATCATCAAAAAAATTTTTTTAATTTTGTTTTAAATTACACTATTAAGAAAGTGAAAAGAATCCACAGAATTGGAGAAGATGTTTTCAAATCATATACCAGATAAGGGAATTATATCCACAATGCATTCTTTCAAAAACCTTACAACTCAACCGTAAAAAGACAGCCCAGTTTTTAAATGGGCAAATTTGAATTGACATTCCTCTAAAGAAGATATACAAATGACCAGTGAGCACATGAAAAGATGCTCAACATCATTGGCTATTAGGGACATACAAATTAAAACCATAATGAGATACCACTTTAAAGGACAGCTATAATAAAAAAAGACGGACAACTACTAATGTGGGTGAGGATGTAGGGAAAGTGGACCCCTCATACATTGCTAGTGGGGTTGTAAAATGGTGCAGCCGCTTTAGGAAATAGGCAATTACTTGAAACATAGAATGATCCTATGACCCAGCAATTTCACTCTTTACTGGCTACTTTGAAGCAAGTGATCTGAGATCCCATCTTTGAGGATATGTCTCAAATCAAAGGAATGATTACGAATTCTGCCATTAAAATGTCACAGGCCACTTTTACACAATGCGCAAGTCATACCTGGCAAAGTCCTTTTAAATTCTACAGAGGCAAACTCTCATTAAATCCTTCTTAATATTAACACTAGGATTAGTTCTATTCATTGTTGGTATTGTTTTACCTATTCAGTATATCATAGTATTCTATGTCTTTTTTTTTTTTTTTTGAATTAATTTATTTATTTTTGGCTGCATTGGGTCTTCATTGCTGCACGCGGGTTTCTCTAGTTGTGGCAAGCGGGGGCTACTCTTCGTTGTGATGCACAGGTTTCTCATTGCGGTGGCTTCTCTTGTTGTGAAGCACGGGCTCTAGGCACGCTGACTCAGTGGTGGTGGCTCGCGGGCTCTAGAGCACAGGCTCAGTAGCTGTGGCGCACGGGCTTTGTTGCTCCGTGGTATGTGGGATCTTCCCGGACCAGGGTTCAAACCTGTGTCCCCTGCATTGGCAGGCGGATTCTTAACCACTGCGCCACCAGGGAAGTCCCCATGTCTTCTTATTTAATCATTGGTATAGTTTTAGATAACATGGGTGTAAATATATACTTGGCAGTATATTTTGGTATTTTAAATAATTATAGGTTTATAGTTGTATTATCTTTTCTTTGTCCAGCACAAAGCTCTCCTTTATTAAAGCTGAATCTTTGGACAAGAAAGCAACCTTAGTGTGTACACGAAGGAGGTTTCTTTGTTCTGACCCAAACTACCTGCTGCCCCTCCTGCCCAGTCCAGCTTCCCAGATATTTTCTGTTCCCTCACTAGGCAGTATACTCTCCATTCTGGGACAGTCCCTCTGCCTGGGAGTCCCTCTCATTATCTTCTCTTTTCTGCCTCTCTCTGTCTCTGTCTGTCTCTCACTTTCTCTCACTCCTTTGGTCTCTCTTCCTCCATTAATCAAAATCCTACCATATCTAACTTAAAAAACAACAACAATAACAACATCTAAAGAACCTTCCCTATTCCCTCCATCATAATGTATTGGTATTTCCTCTGTGATCCAGCTGAATTGAAATGGTAAATCTAATGTGTTGGGGGTTTACTATGTGACGAGCCCTAATGCTAAACACTACAATTGATCCCCTCATTTAATCCTCCCAATATTCCTCATAATGAAGGTTTTATTAATCCCAGTTCTACACAGGAAAACAAGATGCAGAAATGTGGAAGATGCATGTCTTAAGAAATAGAGCTGGGATTCAAACCCAGGCAGACTGACTCTAGAACCAGCCGTGGGCTCTTGATCCCACTGGCAAGAATCCTACTTGTATTAAGGTTACTAGTTTCTGGCCCTGCTCTTCTCATTTGATTGTGAATCTAGTGGCTGTGGGTGGGAATTGGGGTAGAAAAGCATCATCTTATTCCTCCTTGTACCTTGCCAGCCCCTGGCGCAATGCCTGTGACATAATGGTACTCAATTCACATTTGTGGAATTAAATTATAATAATATTCCTATGGGAAATTACAACCAGCTTTAGGATAATGCTTCATGATATTTGTCCAGAAACTTGTGGCAAAAAATACTAGACTGCAATGATTTGATACTCACACACTTATTATCTGGAATGAGCTGCCATATTAATATTATCCACTGTTATTCCTTGGCACTCACATGGAAAGAGTCTCTAGCCAATCATCAGATGAAAAGATGAAATAATTATTATAACAATTAGTGTCATCTTTATCACTATAAATATCAGTGTTCTGAATGTTTTAAGCATACATCATTTCATACATACAACCTATTAAGTGTGTACTATTACCTCCATTTTAAAGATGAGAAAACTGAGATTCAGACAGGTTAAGTAATCAGTCCGAGGTCACAGAGTTTGTCAGAGGACCCAATCCCAGTTGTCTCACCACAGGACTCGGGCACATGCGCATCTCACCATATCGCCCACCAGTTCTGCCACTGGAACAGGATTTGGTGCCTGTATCAGGATGGATAGTGAGCAGTTCCCACTAAATGCCCTCCCTCTGCTCCCTGAACCGTCCTCCAGGTCTGAAAAGAAGTCCCACAACACTCCTCAGCTCCAGCCAGCTACTTTTTATGTAAACAGCCATTACTTATTTAACACAAAATACTGTTTTGTTTTCTTAGCGTGTTTGTGTGTGTGTGTGTGTGTTTCCTTTTCTGTTGCTAGCCTTGACATTGCCACAGAATTGCTAGCAGCATAATGATCAGATCAATTCCATTTCGAAGAACTGACTCACCTTTGTTGTAGGGGGTATGGTTTAACCCGGCATGCAGTCTCCCTGCTGTTCTCAAGTGGCTTCATGGATTCAGTGTGCATTTTAGGCTGAAGTATGTGCTCTACAATCGAAGAAGTAGTTAATTGTGTGTTGTTGTGTTGTGCTAAGTCATCTTGTGATACTGACATAACAAAAATTAGGCTTCTTGGTGGTGATAAACGTTTTTTGGGTCATTTCAAAGTAGTCATTGGAAATTTCCTTTCCAACACTGAGGGAGAATTGTAAGGTGTTGACAGTAAAAACACAACACTTCACCTGGGCACCTGAAGTGCCTCATTTCTTTTTTCATTTTTTCTCTTTTTAATCCCACTTTTCTTCCTTGTTTGCCTACCAAAGGCTTAGACTTATCCTATGTTAAGAAGATCACTTGCCAACATTCCCCAACAAGCTGGAAAATAAGAAACTGGGCAGTCTCTCGGTAACTCTTGCTTCCTGGGACCTTCCCACCAGACCTGAAACAACAGATTCCACGGATAGGAAGGGAAAGCATTTCTGTAAAGGAAAACATTTAATGGATGTTTGTGCAAAACCATCCCAACAATGAGCTTTTAGAGGGGAGATATTCAAATGTGTTAAATTTGCAATGTAAATCCCCTGACCTTTCCATTAATTTGTTTAATAATTACTCTGGCATTTTTGTTGTTTAATTAAATGGAAAAAAATTGTTTCTTCTAAGCCTTGCCTAATCACTTTTAAGTAATATTTATGTAAGTTTGAAAATTGTATTGAAGCAATTAATATGATAACAAGGATGATTCTTAAATTAAGGCATGTTTATCTGGAAAAAAAGAGCCCATGAGAGTGGTTTGTCCATTGTTGCCAGTTTCTCTGTTTCCTTTAGGATTCTGCAAATGGGCATCATTTCTATTTTTGGCCCAATTTCCATTTCCCTGGTAACGAGGATGCTGCAAATGCAGGACCCTGACTTCTGTAAGTTTCACAGACCACAAGCAGGGCTTGCTCAGGCCTCTGAGAGTGTGCTCAGAATCCGCGTCACTGCTAAGGAAACAGGAAATAAGAAGTCACTGGCCAAGGATATTATGTTCACTGTTTATATCCCGTCCCCTTGCATTTTCAGTGTTCCACTTTACTTTCTATTCCAAATATTTTACACAGTCAATTTCTGACCAAAAGCCAATGAAATTAAATAAACAGGAAAGTGTGGAAAGAAGCAGAAGCATGGTAAGCAGAAAAAGCTGCTACTCCATTGATGTTTAAACTGTGAGCTTGGGTAAGGGTTGTGTGCCTCCAGCGCTAAGCTAAGACGGTGGTGAAGCAGGTGCTCGGGTCCACTTCTCTGAAGGCCACAGATGGGTGCTTAGTGCCCTCTCAATCCCTGCATTCAAGGTCCAAAACCTCTTTCCTCCACACCTGCCTCCACTGATGTTCAGTGGGCCTGGTGCCTTCTGACAGAACCCTGCAGAGGCTAACTGAGCAAGCGTATAGGGCAAGTTAACATTTACATTTGGAAGTTAGTTTTTAACTCTTAAACCCAAAAAAGTTAACAACGTGAGACATCAAATTTTCCCCTACGAATTAATAATTAACATCTGTTTTTTCAAAACCGTATATGTGTGTGCGTGTGTCCATATATATATATATATGTAATCATTTTGCTCTGCAAAATGAAATAACCCTGTGAGGTATTTTGTAGTAAATACTTTGTTATCATCTGTAAAATGGAGATAATTCCCTCATAGGGTTGTCAGAATAATTAAATGAGATCAAATATAAAAATCGCTTAGCACATGGTCTAAAAAATAGTACATGGTTGCAAGTGGTAGATCATGATTACTATTCTGAGCCTTATTCTGAATGTGAGCATAATAGTATCAATATTAAGTATCAACTATGATTTGTCTGTCTCATATAATAACATGCTGGATGCCATACAAACCAAACACAGACAGGCATACCTTTCACACTCAGGTTTCTTGGAGTCAGAGACTTTTAATGCAGCTCTAAAGTTAAAAAAAAACAAAGTAAAGCTAGCTAACCACTGATGAAAGACATGAATTGAACAAAGGATTGGACAAGCTAATCAGTCTGAAGAAGAAATGTGACTGAGGAAGGAAGGGAGGGAGGGAGGAAGGAAGGAAGGAAGGAAAAGGGGGGAAGGAGGAAGGGAGGAAAGAAGGGTTCAAGTTGCATGTGGGCTGGTGTGAAAGATCTATATGGAGCTGGTACCTCATCCAGCCAGTCAAGGAAGACATCATGAAGAGAAAAGAATGAAGGGAGACCCCAAAGATGAGGAAGAGGATTGGGCAACTTTTGACAATAGAGAAACAGAAGAAAATTTCCATATCTCCCTGTGAAGGGACAGAGGACTGAATTTCCCAAGTTCCTCACACTAGATGTCAACTGATCGCTGGGCTAACATCACTTTCCCCTGTGTCTTCACAAATGATTAGGATTTGATCATCTGTCTGTTCTTACAAGCCATCTATTGTTTATTCTAGCTTTGTAAGGACAAAATATGTGTTCATCTTTTTCTCCCTAGCCCCCAGTATAGTACCAGAATTTAGTATGTCCTCAATAAATACTTGATGAATCTTAGTGACCACATGCAGCTAAAACTCCTACGTTCTAGCAGGGTCCTGCATGCTTCAGTATATATGACAGTGTTACTCATTTTCAGCATCTTTCTAACACCATCATCTTGTTTGATGTGGTCCAAATTGCAAAGAGGCATACTTGTTACTCCTCAGTAAAAAGAGCCTCCAGTGGCATGATTAACACAAGTTCACTTACACATATGACCAACAGCCCCTAATAGAAGTCTCAAAAAAAAAAAAAAAAAAAGAGGGAGAGAGAGAGAGACATCAGAAGGCTGAAGGAAAAACTTGGCTCCCAGATCTCAGTAAACTAGCAGAAAAAGTCTTTATAGAATTCTTTCATTGGCCAAAAAGTAATTCTGTATTGACATGAGTTTGGACAAGGTTAACAAAAGAGTTTTTAAGTCACCAGTTTAACTTCAGAGCATTTGCATTAAGACAAATAGGAAATAGTACCTTTAAACTTTACATATATATATACATATTCTGCATGAATGGCAAATTGTTAAATGAGAAGGAAAAAGCCATTCTGATATAATTCCTGCTTTATTTAATTCATAGTCCTAGAAAACCTAATGTTTCTGAGATAACTTATTCTTATTCAATGAAGAGTTCAACTTTTGCTTTTCCCTTAAACGTTAGTATTTATAATTACTTTTCTTTGTACTTTTAAAAGACATAGTTTTAAGGAAAAACTCAAAATGGTTATCTTTTGTTCATTAACGTTGATCATTCATATTCTTAATATCACATATGCCATTGTAAAGCTAATTCCAATTCAGTGGTTTCAGAAAAGAGTTTTTATTGTTGATAATAAGTACTAATCATCTTTAAGCATAAAAATGAAGCATTGTGCAGGCATTTTTTAGACTTTTATAACGTTACATAGTGGAAATAACTTTTCAAACCTAATGTTTTAGCTCTTGGAGTCGGAAACTTTTTATGCAGCTCTAAAGTTCAAAAAAAACAAAGTAAAGCTAACTAACCACTGATGAAAGATATGAATTGAACAAAGGATTGGACAGGCTAATCAATCTGAAGAAGAAATGTGACTGAGGAAGGAAGGAAGGGAGGGAGGAAGGAAAGAAAGAAGGAAGGAAGGAAGTGATAAAATTAATTACACTTGAAGGGATTTCTAGCTTTTTTTGTATTAGATGAATTGCTTACAGAAATCGATAATTACAGGCTAAAAAATATTGGGAACAATAAAACACTAATTGTGTCTTTTAGGATCAGAAAGTTTTTCAAAAGAAGCATTTTCTACTGTCTCTGTTCTAATCATCAAATCACCCAACAAAAGAGCTCTAGTTCAGAGGGGATTCTGATTTACCCTTCTGATTGGATGCACATGGTAAACACTAGTGGGATTCACTTAGGAACCAACACTGCCCGATCAATTCACATAGGAACCAGTACTGCCCAATCCCTCTTCCTCTCAGTAGATAAATAGCCTCACCACCTACTTCACAAGAATAGAGTTCAGCAGATCTCAACTTTGTAATATCAATCCTACACGCTTGATATTAGGAAGAAACGTGTCTGTTTCTTCCTATTACCATGGAGGAAATGACCCTTCCTTTATTTAAGGTCAGTCCCTTAACTTATGTAATGAGCCCATTTCCTCCTGCCTTTGCAGGATTCTTACTTACACTATCAATGACCTCTTCTTTTCTTGTATTTTTTCTTCTCTCTCTAGTTAATGATATTACTCCATCAGTTTTTAGACAGTCTGAAGTCTCCTTCACCCTAAAATAAATATCCTTTTACCTTTACCACTTATTCTCCCAGCTACTGCCCTTTGTCCTCTCCTTGAGACAAAAATGGCAAAATAATTGTGTGTTGTCTCAAATCGCTCTCTTTATGTCCTCCCTTCCCCAAACTCAATTCTCTTCGGTCTGGCTTTCATCACTTTCTCTATCAAGTCAGCTCTACAGAGGTTGTCAGTGACTGTGATGACAAGAAATCCAATGGGAATTTTCCAGTCTTCATCTCACTTTAATCTTTCAGGAGACCCTGTCAGCCTTCCTTCTTAAATGTTCTCTTCTATCGGCTCTGATGCACTGCACACCATTGGTTTCCTCTGGCCACTCTCCAGTCTCCTTGGTTAATTCATCCTTCTCAGCCTACCCTTTTAAATAAAGGGGCTCCTCAAGAATTAACCATTGGTGCCCCCTTCTAGCTTCACTCTATACTCTTTGTTTAGGCAGCTCGTAGCTTCAGACACCATCCAGATGTCAATGAGTTCCAATTTGAATAAGTAACCCAGACATTTTCTTTGAGTTCCAATCCCAATACATCCAACTGCCTATTCAACATCAAGACATGAAGCTCTGAAGGCACATTAAATAGAGCATGTCCCAAACCAAACTCAGGATCTTGCCACCCCCCAAACCTGGGTTTCCTCTAGTCTTCCATATCTTAGTGAATGGCACTCATACCATCAAACTGTGGACACCAGAAACCTAAGAGCCAATCCTGACACCACCACCCCTGCCCCCTTCACCAGCCCATTTAACACATCACCAGTCTTGCCACTTACTTCTCACCTAATTTCCATTATCTTTCACTTCTCTCTGTCTCTACCACTATCACCCTAGACCAAACTACCATCTCATCTTACTTGGGCTACTGCTAAAGCTTTCTAACTGACCCTCCCCATGCCCAATATTGACCTTTAATCTGTTCTTCACACTACAACCAAAGTAAGCTTTTCAAAAGGAATATCGGTGTATTTCATTCTCTAGTAAAACCTTGTAATGGACTTCCATTGCTCTCCTGATAACAAAGTACTTGATGCATTTGTTCTGCGAGGCTCCATGTGATCTGGCCCAGACCTGTCTTCACAGCACCCTCCTCTTCTCTCTCCCCACTTCTGCCACAGTATCCTTCTTTTAGTTATTCTTGGCCGGTCTCATAGCCTTCTCTATTTTTTCTTCATTGCTCTTACTGTAATTTTTATCTAACTGTTTTATGAGTACTTGATTACCTGTCTTCTCCAAAAGACTTTTTTCAAAATCAGGGCCCAAATCATGTATATTTTGCTCAATATTTTATCCCCAAGCAGTTTGCTTACACATCTTAGGTGTTCCTCACACATTTATTGGATGAATGTCTGAATTGGAGATGTCAGATTTGTGATTAATCAGTTAAAACCATGGGAGTGGATGAGCTCTGCTAGAATGGGAAGGGAAGTAGGTCAAAGAAAGAATCCTGGGAGAGTCCATTCATGGGGACCTGAATATACATATATACATATATACACATACATATATATATTCTTTTTCAGATTCTTTTCCATTATAGGTTATTACAAGATATTGAGTATAGTTCCCTGTGCTATATAGTAGGTCCTTGTTGTTTACCTATTTTGCATATAGTAGTGTGTATATGTTAATCCCAAACTCATAATTTATCTCTCCATGCCTGTGCCCCCAAACTGTCCCCTTTGGTAACCATAAGTTTGTTTTCTATGTCTGTGAGTCTATTTCTGTTTTTGTAAAAAGGTTCATTTGTATAATTTTTTTACATTCCACAAGTGATACCATATGATACTTGTCTTTCTCTCTCTGACTTACTTCAGTTAATATGATAATCTCATATATATGATTTTTTAAAAGTAGAGGTTGCTCTAATCAGAATTTTCATCATGAACAAACCAGTAGACAGCTTTTTCAATTTATACATCACAGGCCACAAGTAACATTTTTATCAGAGTGAGTCAAAATGATAATTAAATAAAATAAGCTCAAATTTCACAAAGCTTAAGTCATAGGATTTTAGTGCAGTAAAGATAACCAACAAGGATGATTTCATTTTCCAGCAGAGAAAACTGAGACCCAGAGAGGCACATGCACAAAGTTCCACTTGTTATCCCGTCAGTCACACATTAGTTGACACATCTTACACGCCAGCCCTAGGGTGGGAAGTCCAAGGATGAATCGTTGTACATGGAAGACTGCACTGGAATTAGGACCCAGGGCTTCTCACTCCCGGGACAAAGTTCTTTCCTTCCCTGGAAGGCAGGCTCTTAGAATGGCCTCTGCTCCCTTTGGACATTGAAGCGGAAGGTCATGTAATGCCTGGTTGCCCACCCAACGTCCCACACCCTGAGAGCTTCACTTACCATCAAGGGGTCACTTATACACCACTAGACTAATGACCTCTGTTTGAAAATAAGGATTTGGGAAATTAATTATTTCCAAAGTCACACATACAACTTTGAATCCAATGGTTTATCAAATCCCTGCATGACTTTAAATTCTTTCTTTTTCATTTCAAGCCACTGCCAGATTATCTGTGCCTCGGAGCATGAAGATGCAATGCATAAATCAAAAACGAGTAAGTTTTTTCCTTTCCTGTGCTACTGCAGAGATGCCCATTTGCCACATCATTTAGCCGCAGAGAAGAAAGCTACAGATGGGAGAGGGGAAGCAGGGGCAATGAGCCTGCTCACTTGGGAAAAAAATGTGGAATTTCTAACCAAAGTGAATTCCTTGTGATTTTAGGGAAAGGTATTGGCATGCAGATAAAATATGAGGCCTGAGGAACCGCCTCCACCTCCCAAATGTTCTCAGTTTTTATTTCAATTGTATTTACTTCTAATCTCTCCCCTTGGGCTATCCAGACCACCACCACCATCACTGTCATCTTGGTGTTTCCTTTTTTTAATATTTTTTTTTACAATTGATTGATGGTTTCCCATACTGAGACATCCTTTATCTATGTTGGCGAGCATGAATCTATGTTTTTAAACTATGCAGTGGAAAATCCACATGCACACAGCACCAGAGGGGACGGTTACAAGAAGCTATTTGCTTCTATGGAAAAGTTCTTAAGCGAGGATTTAGGAGAGCTCGGTTCTGGTTCCAGGTCTGACATTTGAATGTTAATGTTTCAGGAACTCAAATACTCATCCCTGTACTTTCGCTCCCAGGGCCTGGCACAAGAGAGGAGTGAAAGCTACATCATCTATCAAATTTGTCTCCCAACAGAGATCCCCTTCTCCACTGGGCATGACCCTTTACTGTCTCCCACCTATATTCTGTTGATTCCTATTCTAAGTGT
This sequence comes from Balaenoptera physalus, assembly GCF_965194825.1. Classification (NCBI taxonomy): domain Eukaryota; kingdom Metazoa; phylum Chordata; class Mammalia; order Artiodactyla; family Balaenopteridae; genus Balaenoptera; species Balaenoptera physalus. Next base: position 8,336,957 of record NC_138893.1, read on the forward strand.
TTTTTTGTGTCTTTGGTCATTTGATTTTGACTAATCCTTCATTCATCAAATCTAGACTAGCCTCCTTCCTCACCATCTGTCTTATCCCACCCTAACCATCCTCAGCTGAAACTCAGATTCCGCTTCTGCAGAGGCTCAGTTTCAATGTCATCAGTTCTCACCCTGCTCTGAAGTCCCAGCTCTTTCTACTTGTATCACATATTTTTTCACTTGGTTATATAATGTCTCATATTATTGTTTTAGATTTCTTTGCATTATTTATTAATGGCTTCCCTGTGTTTGCCTTGACTCCCATATGAGTCTCCAACCCCTTCTCTAAATAATCAAAAGTCCTAGTTTCTTGTCCCAAGTTTCTACTCCCAACGACTCTGAGCAAAACCAGTGATCTTCCATTTTCTTATATAAAAAGTAAAAGATCCTTAAAATTGATTTCAGCTCTAATAGTCTGCAGGTCTAAGATTTTATTTACTGTTTAATATTTCAGATTTGTTCTTTCATGTTATCATTATTATTACTCCCTTCACTTCCTAGCACAATCCTAGATGCTTAATCAAGGAGGAGGTTTAAACAGAGTCAGTGAGATCATTTCCCTGGCTACTCTGTGGAAGTGCAAGAATTCCAAGGGTTAAACTGAGGTGTCTTTGGAAGTGTTCCTCAACTCCTAAGGCCTTTCCTGTTACGCTGTGAGCATCAGAAGTCTTTTCTTTCTCCTTCAAAGCATGGGAAAGGATGTGGAAACACAACTCAGTGTTTATTGGAAGCAAAAGCCTTCCTAAAAATCCATCTTCAAAGCTTATAATTTTCAATGAATGAGAAGCAATTCCTTTACCTCCAAAGGCCAGGATTCTTCTATCGTTTTAAATAAAGGGAAAGGCACGACCTGTCACACAAGCTGACAACGCGACCCAATTTAAGAAGAAAGAAATGAAACGATCAACAGTTTCAGTTTGCATTTGGAAGGAGGAGGGTGAGATCTGATAATCCTGGCCTGTTCCTCATTTTCTGCTTGAGGGAAAATAAAGGGTATTTATGAGAACTGTCCTCTGTTATTAAACTGAGATGATTGCTTCTGCCCCTCTAAAATGTAATATTAATTTTTCACTAATGACATTTTTAATATACTGTGTGATAAATCCCTGCCAAAGTCTCACTCTCACTGTGTCTGCGTGTGGGGCTGTAATAAGCATGACCCCAGTCTCTTACCCAGATTGGAGTCATTCATTATCCAATGCCGTGGCCAGTTTGCATCTCCAGTTCATAAGCAGTCTTTCTCCAGCTGTTACCTCAATTTGTCCTTGCAACCATTTCCATCAGTTCTGGAGAATTTTATGTAGTAAAACTTTGCAGGTATCACTGGGAGTGGAGGTAAGGGAAGGAGGAGGGATTTGTGTTCTCCATCAGAGGAAATCAGATGAGTCTGCAGTCAGCTTCCAGGGGACACTCCTGAGGCAGCCCCGCTTGGCCTTTTGAATCCGTGACTACCCCAGTCATAGGCACGAAGCCTCAAAGCTAGCTGTTGGCAGGGTCCTGCTGAATTTGGGGGAAACTTATGCCAAATTTTATCAGCACCAAGTATATTAGATGGCTCTGTAAAACTAGGGCTTTGAAGTTTGAGAAAAAACAAAAGCAACCTTGATTAGGTTCTTTAGTTCTGAGTCTAACCTATCACTTATCTGCCACACTAAGGAAAAAAGGAAAAGGAGGATAGTGGAAAATAAATGAGAATATTAGAGGGATTCTCTAGAACACTCAGCACCCAGTCAGAAAGGACAGCCCCTGAATCACATGCATCGATAAAACACTTCAGAGCTGCTGGTTGCTCTGAAGTGAAATGTATAGAAATATTTGAAATTAGTTTACTCATGGTTTTATACTTTCGTCCATTCATTCACTCATTAACGAGCATTCATGGCCAGACATTGGGCTAAGCCTAGGGGATACATGTGTGACTAATATTGTTCAGTAAATAATAAGTATCTCATCTGTAAGTTCCATGAGACCAAGTCTCTTTTTTTTTTTTTAACTGATCTCTGAGAGTGGCATAGTATGTGACAGAAAGTATGTCCCATGAGAGAGAGATTGGGATGCAAAGAGAAAGAGAACCAGCAAATGAGAGCAGGAGAAAGGTGAGTTTCATCCCCAGGATCTAGGAAAATATCTGGTCCAGAGTAGAGGCTCAGTGAAGTTGGCTATTATTTATAAATATAGTGGAATTAACATGATTTATTCCCGAAGCATTGACTACACTGTGTGACTCGAGTTATTCGTGTTCAGGCTGGATAAAAAGATCTTAACAGAAACATTCTATGCTTCTATTGATATTTGCTTAGAGGCAGTAGGCAACTACTCTGCTTCATGATATGTTTTTGTATATGCACGAATATGCTTTGGCAAAATCATTTAACTAGACCTCTTCTAGGGAAGGTTGTAAAGAAGATAAAGAAAACTCTAACTGAATTCAAAGGAGAACTGCTAGTCCTGTGTGAAATGCAGGGTAGAAAGATGCAAGGGGGAAGGTGGGACCTTCAATGGGATTTTAAAATTTTGTCTAAGCTGAATTCCCAGAGCACGATCCGTCCATTGCATAAATATTTATTGAGGCTTTGCTGCTTTGAAGGCATTAAGCTAGAGGGGACGGACCCTGCGTTCAAAGACCCTGTGGCTGAAAAGGACCCAGACAGAGGATGCGATGCCCTGGGAAGGGCTGTGAGAGCAGAAGGTACTAAAGTGCTCAGGGCACAGCCCGCAACCCGGCCAGGTGGCCAGGGGCCAGAGGAGGATTTCCAGAGGAGGTGATCCCTCGGCCAGATTTTTTAAAGAATAAGATGCTATGAAATAAGTAAAAGTAAGCCAAGCCGGAAACAAGCAGACAAAGCAGGAGACGGTTGTCGACTGGGGGGAAAAAAAAGCACAACCGAAAAGTTAAGAATTATGTTTTATTCAGCAGCCTTTCTTAGGATTTAAGCCTGAGAGGCAGTCTGTCATAGTTCTGAAGGACTGCTCGGAAGAGGTAAGGGAGGAACCAGGATGTATGGGAGCTTTTGCAAACAAACAAACCAAAAAGCAGGCAGAATATCAGAAGATTACTGTTAATTAAAGAAAACCAGACATCTCAAGTTAATGAATTAAGTGCTTTTCTGTGTATGGGGAAGATGCAAGTCTGGGCTCACTGAAATCATTCCTTCTATGTGCACCTTAACTATCTGGGGCCAGTGTCCTGTTTTCTCCACCCTGAATCCCCTCAGGGTTCACAGTCAGGGGCAACTGCAGTGGCTGACGGCTTGATGGCCACAACATCCTTTGTTGACTGATATGGCAGGATCCACAGGGCATCCCAGAATAGAAAAGAGCACAGACCACAGCCCGGGGCGGGGTGGTGGGGGGAGCAGTGTGTGGAGTCAGAGCAGGTTTGGGAAACTTCAGAGGAGCTTTATATGACCAGCCACTGGGAAGAAGGGGGCCACTGGGACACATGGCAGAGACAAGATCAGGGAGGGCTTGGGGGGGCCATGCTAAGGAGACTGGGTCTTCTCCTGGAGATAACAGGAAGTTTCCCTCACATGCTGAGTTAGCACAGAAACACAGGCTGGTGGCAAATAAGAAGCAGGTCTTGCAAAACTGGCTCCTTCTAAAGCATGGATGCAGACCACTTATGAGATCAGAGTTCATTCATCTCAAAAATATGGTTTGAGCACTTGGGTAAGTAATATGGAGAATACAAAGATGAGTAAGACACATGCTTCAAGGACATTGAATCCAGAAAGGGAAAGCAGAGTCCTGAATTGCTGTTGTCACAAGAGGAATACACATAAAGAGTGTTGGTTTTCCGAACTAAGAAGGAGTTCCCTCCGGCTGGACAATCAGGAAATGCTTCATGGAGAAGAGGACTTGGAGGTTCTACCTTAAGGTGGTGGTTCTCAAGCCTGAGTGTGTGTCAGAATCACCTGGAAGGCTTAACCATGATGGGTCCCCCACCCAGAGTTTCTGATTCCCTAGATCAGGAGTGAGGCCCCCAGATTGGCAGACAGCTCTCCTAAGTCCCCAGGTGACGCTGGTGCTGCTCGTTCAGGGACAAGGCTTTGGAGAATCTTTGCCCTGCGTGACAGTGAGGGACTGCTCAAATAGAGGTGAGGCTGTGGGCATCCCATGAGGAGGAAACCGTGTATATAAAGGCACATGGCTAGAAACGCAAGGCTATATCCTGATTACAGTCAGGTTGGGGTAGAATATAAGACTTATGAGTATATAAGATACCATCAGGCACAACAAACTTGGTAAGTTAATTACCCAATCAACTCCAGTCAGCTGAGAGCAGTTGTGCTAGAATAGCTATCAAGCATAAGGCAATGGCCAAGCCTATTCTTCAACTGTCCTAGCTCACCTGGTTTGCCCTGCTCTGAACTGAAACAGCCAATTAGTACCAGTCAGCTCAGCCATTGTATGCATTTACCAATCCTTTTCATCTAAACAAAAAGGAATTTAAAAATCCCTTTAGTTTAGCCAAAGCAAGATTGGAATGTTTAAAAGGACTTTTAACAAGGAAAGAAAAATTATAAAAGTGAAGAAACAGAGGCTTTCAGATACATTGAGTTCTCATGTCATTAAAAAAAAAAAAAAAGAAAAAAGCCCCAAAGAAAGATTAATTTGGCTGATGCAGTTTTACATGGTTTGCAAGGTGTTTTGAGTTGAATTGTGCCTAAAGATACATTGAAGTCCTAGCCCAGTGAATGTGACCGGGTTCACCTCTTGGTGGGTGTTGAACCAAAAGACATAGCCAAGCCAGAGATTGGGAGAAGGAAGGATTTATTATTACTTGCAGCAAGGAAGAGAGCACCAGGCATCTTTCCCAAAGCAGTGTCTCCCTGAACAGCCAAATTGGGGAAGTTTTAAGCTAAGGGCACATGCATATTCATGAAGGGGATTGAGCAGAAGAGAACTCAGCATAAAATTGAGGCAGAGGTTGACAGAGTCCAAACTTTAGTTGATTGAAGTCAGAAGGGTCGACATCACCATTCTGTCCTCCACCTGGTTGGGGGCCTTAGTTCCTGCAGAACTCAAAGACAAGTGTCAGATTGTTCCGTATATCCCTTGAGGAGGAAATAGGCCTCTGCTTTAATCATTGCACTCTTGTTTGACTGCCTTTTCTCTGTTCCTGCATTCCTTTGTTCCTTAAGATCATTGATTACTGAGACCTGTTCAAGGGCAGGCATTGTGGCCAGGCTTAGAACACAAAATGGCTTAGCCAAAATGGCTTCTCATTTCAAGAAAGCCATCCCTGGTTCTCTTTCTCTGGGAACACCCTAACCTATCTGCTATCACACAAGAATGTGACCTTATTTGGAAATGGGGTGTTTATGGAGGTAATCAAGTTAAAATGGGGTAATTAGTGTGGACTCTTATCCAATACGACTGTTGTCCCTTTGAGCCTAATTCAAGAGGGGGGCATGCATTTCAGTAGACACTGTACAGGCCAGAAATCTCACACCAACTGTACCTGTAAATCCCCACCCCAAGGTCCTTAATTTTAGTTCTTTTTCTTTCTTTAGCAGTTTACTACCTCTTTCTTAATCACCTAACTACTTACTTAACTACTCTTCCACCTCAAGAGAGAGGTAGCCAGCACATTGCCATTCCTCTCAAAGTCCAAAAGCCTATTCAGCTGGGGCCCCTCCTGCCTGAGGAAGAAGGAAGGATAATTTCCCCTACTGGCGGTGGTCATGGTGACAGGAAGGGGTGGAGCAGGAGAGGCCAGACAAAATCAGAGCAGAGTCGGGGCTGGGCAGCCAGGGCAGGGGGTTGCCTGGCCCAGGCGGGAAGGAGGAAGCCAAAAGAAGAGCTGGGGCTAGGACTCGTCGCCTCACAACTGACTCAGGCTCGCACTTTGTTCTTGCTTGCTGAGAAGGAAACCCGTGTAAGTACTTGCAGTACATTGTCGGACGTCTTCCTTCAGAAGAGAAGTATCCTATTGCCACCACTTGCCGAGAACAGCTGGGTGCCCCCTAATTACTGATTAGCACACACAATGGTCTAATTGGTCCTCCATATTTGAGGGGTAATTTTGATTATTGCTTTTTCACACTTGATGAGAGTTTCCTGGGGCTTTGTTTATGTGGTACCCCACCTTCCAGTCAGGAGGGCACACTCCAGTCACAGCAAGGGAGCCGCTGTCGATGCCAGGTCTCAAGGAACATGTGTCCAACGGCCAGAAAGCAGTAACAACCTTGGTATGTATCAAAACGCAGCTAGTCTCTAAAGAAATCGCCATGTGTGCCCATTTCCAATAAAGGGAGCATTAGTAAACCTGGCATAGCTATACCCTTGTTCTTTAGTTTAAATCGAAACATTCAAATGTAACTCAAAGAAGGTATGCCCAGAGTGAGCAAGGTTTTCAGAAATCAGACTTTGCCTTTCCCCAGTAGCACAGGCTGTCCTTGCCCTCCCGTGTCTCGGGGACCCTCGGGGGCCAGTCCAGTGAATGAGGAATGAGCAGCGTGTGAGTCAGGGTTCTCCAGAGAAACGGAACAAGTAGGGGATAGAGAGGTATAGATATATATTTATTATGAGGAATTTGCTCACATGTTTATGGAGGCTGAGAAGTCCCACGATCTGCTGTCTACAAGCTGGGGACCCTGGAAAGCCAGGGGTATAATACAGTCCTTTGGTAGGTGACACAAAGTGGATCCTTAAATATGCCTATAAAGCGTGAGTCAGATGAACACTGCAGTGATGACAGGGCTTTTGATAAGTCTCTACAATTTATGTGATTTGTATTCTACCTGTAATCCCACTAAAATTATGATTTTTTACTTTTTTATTTTTTCTTTAATATTTATTTATTTATTTTTGGCTGCGTCGGTTCTTAGTTGCGGCACCCGGGATCTTTCGTTGTGGCACACAGGCTCTTCGTTGTGGTGCACGGGCTTCTCTCTAGTTGTGGCATGCACGCTCCAGAGCACGTGAGCTCCGTAGTTGTGGCGCGAGGGCTCAGTAGTTGTGGCACACGGGCTTAGTTGCCCTGCGGCATGCGGCATCTTAGTCCCCCGACCAGGAATCGAACGGGCTTCCCCTGCATTGCAAGACCGATTCTTAACCACTGGACCACCAGGGAAGTCCCCCACTAGAATTGTTTTTAAACGAGCGGATGATTTTAATATAAGAGAATGCTAAGAGCAGCATTTGCCCTTCCAGATTCAAAGGGCAGAGAGTTACTTTTGAGATAATCGGGGCTCCTTGAGGTGGGCCACACATTTTCAGTGCATTTTCTCTCCCGAAACCGAGTCGTGTCGTTGAATAAAGATGTCCTCAGAGGATTTAGTGCAGAAGTGAGCGTGGACTCACCTCATCTCAGCCCTGCTGGTGTCTCTTGGGATTCACCCTTGACCCTCTACATCCGCGTGACTGGTGTGAGCCTGGGGGGACTTCCAGATATCACAACATAGTTCCAGACTTTTATGTTTGTTTCCCAGCTGTGTAAACACATACCCTCACAAGGGAACGCAACCCCAGAAGTACAGGCTGCTCTTCAGACTCGCCACCGAGCCAAGGAGTCCATTGCTTGGCACTTGCTTTCTTTTCACCTCCCATCTCACCTTTATTTCCCAAGCACACAGACTTGTCTTGTTAATGTTAGTGACAATTTAACAAGTCACGATTATGCAGCAAGGTTTGTAATAAGCACTATCCATACATAATTTAATCGAACAAAAACCTGTTCGTTATAATAATACCTCCCCTGTGAGGTAGGTGTTATTATCCCCATTTTACAGATATAAAAATTGTAACTCATTGACAGAGGTCACTGAGCTAGTAAGTAATGACTCAGAATTTATACCCAGATTCACCCATTGCCAAAATCCATATAACCACTATTCTATACTGCCTGCAAGTTTTAGCAAAATAGGTAAACTTTCCTAGATTTTTCACTACTTTAGGGAGCAGCATTCATAAGTCCAGTGGGGAGACTGGCCGTTCAGCTCCTGAGGCATCGCACATAAGTCCAACCCTCATCCTTTTTTTTTTTTATTGAATGAAAGATTCTTGAAATTCTATACTGCTTTACAGTTTTCAGAAGTTTCACACAGATGATTTCATATAATCTCATAATAACTTTTTTCCCCCTACCCCTATCTTGCCCCTTCCTCCTTCCCCCTCCCCACTGGTAACCACTAGTTTGTTCTCTATATCTGTGAGTCTGCTGTTTTTTTGTTTTATTCACTAGTTTGTTGTATTCCTCTTCATTCTTATACTTACTCACATGTATAATGACTTGAAGAAAAAACACCTAAATATTGTGAGTTTGAGCTCATCACAAAGGAAATGAATCTGTGCCAGTGAGGTTGGGAAACCACATTTTCAAGGGGCTTAGCCTTAGGACATGGCCACTAATGAAAGCGAATTCATTGATTCATTCTTTCCCCAGTAAACACTGAGTACACACTGTCTAAGGCTTTCAGGATGCAATGAAAAATAAAACATCGGTCCCTGCCCTCAAGTGCTTCTAGTAGGGACACTGAGTAAATAAGAGGCCATTAAAATCCAATGTGGTAAGTCCTGTGAGCAAGTAAATGGGATGTGATGGGCTAGTGGCCAAACCCAAACCAGACAGAGATGTTGGAAAGCCACATCCCATCCCTGAGGGCAGAGTCCAGCATTTCCTCAGTGTTGTTTGTCACCACATGGTTAAATGAGTTGTGCAATTTCCCCGGGGAAGACACAGGCTTATTTGTTCGCTTTTATTAGTTGAAGAGAATTATGGATATCTGGTTACACGTTCTCAGTGCTCTGACAAAGATTCTTACTCAACTTGGGAAAATTGTTCCTATCATAAATATTAGGCTAAATACAATCAAAAGAACAAACCTGCCAGGAGATATTCCCAATTTACAGATAAGAATACTGAGATTCTGAGAGGTAGTAACTTACCCAGTTCATACAGCTCATAAGTGGCAGAGCTAGGATTTACACCCAAATATGCAAGCTTCTAAAGGAAGGTCAGTAAGCTAGTAAAATAAGTGCTACACTGAGCAACCGGGAGAAAGCCTCTCTTAGCTAAAAGGCACCACATTGTTCCTGGTCTCTGAAGACCACCTGATTTCGATGTTTAAAGTGCTGCAGCTGCAGACTGTGGCCTAAAGTGAATGAAGCTGGAGGAATCACCCTTTCCAAAGGGGTCCCACCTGCATGCTACATAGACGTGCACCTGAAACCAGCTTTCTCTCTGTATATAAAGGGCATGGGGAGCGCGGGCTCTCGGGAGAGGAAGTGCAGGACCGGAAGCGCGGTCAGTCAGGCTCTTGGCGACGCTGCTATGTGGCTGCTGCGATCCCTCTGGCTCTGGTTTCCACTGTCTGTTGCTCTGAGTGGCCAGCGTGAGCCCGAGGCACCAGGTTATCCCAGTGGACTCCGCTGTGGGCTAAGGAGCTTTCAGTTCACCATTAACCTTCTCAGCCAGGAGACAGCAACCCCTCCTGCACTAGTAGCTTGGGGTAGGTTTGAAGGCTGAGCCAGGCAATGGCGTGTCTCCTCTACTGCCTACAACTGCCCTCTGCTTCCTGTCCTAAATGCTTCCCCCCTGTGCTAAACTCTGCCGCTTCTCTCTATAGAACGAATCTTTTAAAATGTAGCTTTGCTTTTGAATCTGATTCCCCTTTTGTTCCTCTTTTCTTGGCAGCTGTCCCTGGGGTCTAAGGCAAAGCTGGCAGTCCTTTCCCAGCCCTGGTGACAGTGGTGACCGACCATCTGTGCTTTCCCCCCTTCCCCGCCCCCAGATAATCGCGGGCTGCCGCACAGGCTGCAGAATGACTCTGAGTGTGGCACCTGGGTGAGCGAGGGCCCTGGCAGCTCCCTGCTGGTGGACGTGTCCTACAGCGGCTGCTATGTCACTGAGTGGGTGAGTACGACCCAGTCCTCAGGAATGCTGAGACACCTGTGTCACCATCCGGGCTGACTCCCGGGGCCTGTCTCTCCAGGACTCCCACTACATCATGCCGGTTGGAGTTGAAGGAGCAGATGCGGGTGGACGCAGGACGGTTACAGAGACAAAGCTGTTCAGGTGTCCCATGGATCTCCCAGGTAAGGGCTGGAAACTTCCAGGTTCTGGGTGGTATGAAGCTGCCTGGAAGATGCCCTCAGGCATCTTCTACCTGCTGTGTGCGGTGACCCCAGGCACCCATGGAGGACTGTCTTCTAACTCTCCCCTCCACGGGAGACCTTAGGATAACCACCACCTGAGCGATGACCTGGGGCCCAGGCACTGGGGGTGGTGCTGCACGTGTCACCTATAATCCCAGCCCAGCGCTGTGAGCCCTATTGCTGGCCCCCAGCCGGGAGCTTACCAAGTGCCCCTCACTGGTAGGTGGTAGAGCTGGGATTCAACCAAGAGTTATCCCAGGACCAGAGCTCCCCCCGCCTTGAAGGGTAGGGGAGGAAGCTGAAGTTATCAAGGAGACTCGGCAAATGCCTTCAAGAAGCAGACTGCGCTGAGAATAGGGCTCAGCCTCTTCAGCTAGGGGCGCTGCTCGATTACTTAACTGGGTAATTAATAGGAAGTATGACACCAACTCAACTCCAGCAAATCTTGCCTTGCCACCTGCGAGCCCTACCTCAGTCATAAGAGTCGAATTTGTAATTCTTCACACCTGCCTTGTTAGGCTATAGCCACTGGGGTAATACTGATAAAATATAGGATCATAGGCCCCACTCCCCACCTACTGAATCAGAACTGCATTTCAAAATGATGGTAATATAGACTACACTAAGATTGAGAAGTGCCTTTTAAAGAAGAGAATTAAGAATTCTTTATTTTTAACGTCTTTATTGGAGTATAATTGCTTTACAATGGTGTGTTAGTTTCTGCTGTATAACAGTGAATCAGCTATACGTATACATATATTCCTATATCTCCTCCCTCTCGCGTCTCCCTCCCACCCTCCCTATCCCACCCCTCTAGGTGGTCACAAAGCACCGAGCTGATCTCCCTGTGCTATGCGGCTGCTTCCCACTAGCTATCTATTTTACATTTGGTAGTGTATATATGTCAGTGCTACCCTTTCACTTTGTCCCAGCTTACTCTTCCCCCTCCCCGTGTCCTCAAGTCGATTCCCTACGTCTACATCTTTATTCCTGTCCTGCCCCTAGGTTCATCAGAACCATAAGAATTCTTTACTTGAATAAAAAAGTTGAGTCTCACTGCTTCTTCCAATCTTACTGGTATTTCTTCCAAAGAGGACGCCTTTCAGGGGACTCCTATAAGGTGATCTAATAGTTAACTTTCTAACTCAGATATAATCTCTAGTATGTATATATCCCTTTCAATCATGTAGATATCTATGGGAATTGAATGTTAATGCTTTGTAATGAAATGGTCTCTTCTTAAAGACCAAACTTTGTTACTTAATGTTGCTCGTCTCTGCAAAATCTAGCCCTAGACATCCCAAATGGTGGCCTCTGCGACTCTGTCCCAGTGTGGGACAGACTGCCATGTGCTCCTTCACCCATCACTCAAGGAGACTGCAAGCAACTAGGCTGCTGCTACGATTCTGAAGAGGTCAATTCCTGTTACTACGGAAACACAGGTGAGTCACTGTGTCTTTGAAATCAGCTGAAGAAAAGTGCCTGCAATTACCATTAACTAAACCCAGAGGAGGGTTATCTCCCCCACCCCCATCCAGAAGGCAAATACTAAAGATGACCAGAGGTTGATGTATAAGCAACACCTCCTAGAACACTTGACCGTAAGTGACAAGAGCTTTCTACAGCCTTCCATTGTCTATTCTCCTAGAATCCAATGTAGAGCAAGTAACGCTCAATGAACTCAAGAAGCTAAGTCTGTGTGCAAGATGCTAATTGACAGAAACTTAACCAATTCCCAAGAAATAGCCACTGGTGGCTGATTGTCTAGAGAGCTTTATTTCAAAAGATGATTATTTGTCCCAAACCATGCTCCAAGTTTTTCCCATTTAAAAAAAAAAAAAAAAGACCCTCATTAAACACCTAGATGCCACACTCAATTCTATGCTCTGAATTCTAGCTGATCAGTAAAACAAAGCAGGTACAGCTGTCCCCATTCTACAGATGAAGTTGATGCAAGGAGGTTAAATACTCACTCTCCTTGAGGCCACACAGTAAGTGGTGGAGGCAAGATTCAAACCCAAGTGGCCATGCAGAGCCTTGCTGAAGCTCTGGATGGCTGAACCTGCATCAAGGTCACTAGCTGGGAATGCAGCTTTTCTAGGAGTGGGGTGAGAGGAGGGCGGGGAATTTAAAAGAACTAAACTAAATAATTAGACTCCTGTCTGGCTGGCTCAGTAACAAGCGAGATGACCTGCCTTCAGCACAGTCGCTCTGGTGTTTCAGTGACCGCACGCTGTACCCAGGACGGCCACTTCTCCATCGCTGTGTCTCGGAATGTGACCTCGCCCCCACTGCTGCTGAATTCTGTGCACTTGGCCTTCAGGAATGACAGTGAATGTAAACCTGCGACGGCAACACACACCTTTGTCCTGTTCCGGTTTCCGTTTACTGCCTGTGGTACTACAAAATGGGTGAGAAGAGCTGACCTTGGGCTCTGTTCCTGACTTGAAGTTGGGTAGGAATGCCCTAGTGATGGGGGGAGAACTGGAATAGCTTAGCCGTGACTACTGCTTGGTGCGTAGGATGGTCTCTAGGACAGAGAGGGCTTCATCACTGAGAAAGCCAAAGCCTCCCCAGGGCACTCGGCTAAGTCATCCCACCTGCACTCCAGCGAGGGGCTAGCACCGCTTACCACACTGTAGAAGAACAAATAACAGGTTCTTCCCACTGCACTGCCCTGGGAAACGAGCAGGGAGGTCAGCTGAGATGGGTGGTATTTCTGGCTGCCTCATCTGAGTACTCCTAAGCCTCTTCCTGCCCTTTGTCCTGAAAGTAAGGTGAAGTGATAACTTGCCAGCTAGTCAATGCCACCTGCTCTTGCCTCCACTCACGTTGTGAAAAATGCAACCTGTAATAGGGCAGCCTTGCTGAGCACTGAACAAAGCAAATGATGAGTGAAGCAGCATCTGGCTTGCAGGAGTGACAAGACTCTTCACCTGCCCTTGTAGATCACTGGAAACCAGGCAGTATATGAAAACGAGCTGGTTGCAACTCGGGATGTGAGAACTTGGAGCCGTGGTTCTATCACCCGAGACAGTATCTTCAGGTAAGGGTCTTAGTTAACCTGAGCTTGCTTGACCAGAATGCCTGACTTCCCTTCTCGCATAAAGCAGGAGTTTTAGAGTAAACATGAATCCAGAAATGACCATCTCCTCATGACAGGAGAATCTCAACTGCCTTGGTTGTCCAATCTCACTGACCATTATTTGATCCAATAGCCCTGCGTTACTGCCACCAACTTGATCCTAAGCCTCAAACTTACCTGACTTCTAATTCATTTCACCAGGTCTTTTGTTTCTCACTCTGGTCTCTTCCTTCTACCTCCACTGTTTAAGCTGTAGCAAAATGAATCCCTTTAAAACCTTAGCTAGCATACTTAAAGCTTTCTCTTTGTCTTCCTAGAGCTTAAGCTTAACATCGTGAGCATAACTTGCAGGGCCCTGCATGAAACTGCTACTACTTCTCCAGCCTAATCTTTCTCAATCCTTCCCTCACTATTCCCTAACCCCAGATTGTGCTTCTGGAGTATTCAGTGGCCCTCAAACTTCTTGCCTCCGTACTTTTCTATCTCTCAGTTACTTTTATCACATCCCCTGCAACATCTTCCCTGACTACCCCCTCCTCAGAAGGTACGTTTTTCCCATAGTACCATATCTATTTCTTAATTGAAGTATAGTTGATTTACAATGTTTTAATTTCTGCTGTACAACAAAGTGATTCAGTTATATATATTTTTCATATTTTCCATTATGGTTTGTTACAGGATATTGAATATAGTTCCGTGTGCTGTACAGTAGGACCTTATTTATCCAGTCTCTATGTAATATTTAGCATCTGCTAATCCCAAACTCCCAATCCATCCCTCCCCCACTTTCCCTTCCCCTTCCCCTTCCCCTTGGCAACCACAAGTCTGTTCTCTGTCTGTGAGTCTGTTTCTGTTTCATAGATAAGTTCATTTGTGTCCTATTTTAGATTCCACATGTAAGTGATATCATATGATATTTGTCTTTGTGTCTGATTTCACTTAGTATGACCATCTGTGGGTCCATCCATGTTGCTGCAAATGGCATCATTTCATTCTTTTTTATGGCTGAGTAGTGTTCCATTGTATCTACCGCATGTTTATCCATTCATCTGTTGACCATATCTATTTCTTGTATGGTTTTTATATCAAACTCTCAAACACTGATCTTGTTTACATATCAGTCTCCCCAATGATAGCTCTCACAAGGCCAGAATCACACAACACGTTTATAAACTTGTTCCAACACCTAGCACTTAATGGTTCCTCAAACCTTAAAGAGGTGGCATGGTCCACGCCCCCAGGATAGTAGCTAAAATCTTATTTTTCTGCAGGCTTCGAATCAGTTGTAGCTACTCTGCAAGCAGCAGTGCTCTTCCAGTTAATGTCCAGGTTTTTACTCTCCCACCGCCCCTTCCTGAGACCCAGCCTGGACACCTCACTCTGGAACTTCAGATTGCCAAAGGTAAGACCCTCTTTTGTGGAGTATCTGGCCTCTAGTCCAAGTCTTGTCACTTCTCTGGGCGTCAAGACCCTACCTTGGTAACAAGATACTTACCAGAGGTGTTTATGTGGGTGATGGTCTATCTCAAGCCACCTAGAGGTTCCAAGCTCTTTACTGCTTCAACTTGTTTTGGCCTCTTGCAGACAAACACTATAGCTCCTACTACACTGCTAGTGACTACCCAGTGGTGAAATTGCTTCGGGATCCCATCTACGTGGAGGTCTCCATCCAACACAGAACAGACCCCAGTCTAGAGCTGCGCCTACACCAGTGTTGGGCCACCCCCAGCACAAACGCCCTGCTCCAGCCCCAGTGGCCCATGCTGGTAAATGGGTAAGTGGCTTTTTCCTGCACTTCTGTTAAACACCCTCCACGAAGCCCATCTTGACTGCTGGATATCCTTGCTTAGATGCCCCTACACTGGAGACAACTATCAGACCAAACTGATCCCTGTCCGGAGAGCCTTGGACCTGGCGTTTCCTTCTCACCACCAGCGCTTCAGCATTTCCACCTTCAGTTTCGTGGACTCAGCGGCAAAGCAGGCACTCAAGGGACCGGTACGATGCCACCTTCTGTGGTCTTCAGCAGGGCTCTAAACCCCCCAGCTCAAGTGTTCTCACACTGTACCCCTCTTCAGCCGAAGTGGCCCTTAAACATTGATTGTTGGTACTGCTTTGGACCAGTCAAAGGATGCCAATGGCATGTGTGACATGTCAACTAGAATCGAGTATTTTAGTGATTCTGTGATGTCAGCTTGGTTTTTCAGGATTTTCTGAAACTTCTTGATTTCTTCCTGGGGGAGATAAAGCAGGTTTGAAGACTTATCATGACGTGTTACACCATGATCCCAATTCTGTTGGCTCCCAGGTGTATCTGCACTGCAGTGCATCGGTCTGCCAACCTGCTGGGACACCATCCTGTGTGACAACCTGTCCTGCCAGACGTAAGTTTCCAAGCTGTCTACACCAGAGGACAGATTTCAGTGTATTTGGCGTCCCAGAGCAAACCTTCTTTAGCCTGTGGCAAATGAGTCAAACCGAAGATTCATCTTATTAACGAGGCTTCCTTAAGTACTTTCATGATGCAGTAGAACAGAAATACAACTAGTTTCCTAGAATTCCAGGCCTTCTAAATATAAGCTGTAAATCCTGAAAACTCTCAGCTTTAGCTTTTCTCCATATAAATTTTGCCTTAGCCAGGAGTCAAATGGGTTCACAGCCTATAATCTAATAAGACATTTCTGGTCTATCCAGATATAAATGGTAGACCTCTATACTTGCCTGAAGGCTTACAGGTGGAATAGGATTGCAGACTTAGAGTTATGTGCTCTGATGATCAGGCCCGATGCTCATACAGCTGTGTACTCCACCTGATCCCACAGATCGTACCTGGCTCCTGAATTAATGGGGATTCATGACCCCTGAAGCTTTAAGTCCCTTATGGCAAAAAAAAACCACCTCATAGTATTTTTCATAACTATCATATAATAGATTAAATATTGAACCATCCAACTGCAATGATACATACACTTGTATACATATATGTCTATAAAAACTAAAACTTTGAAAGTTGAAAGATCTACAACTGGCAGTAGAAATAGGATTCAAACAGAGCTCTGCTATTAATGTCTTACCAGGTACCTTTATATCATAGGGTCTCAGTACTAAGATACAACTGTTTAAGCATCTCTACGTAAGAAGAATGACAGTTTGGGGATAGTCCAAAGTCATCATTTCTCCGAAAGTGTTAATACAAATGAGCAAGTCTGAGACTTTGTATCGAACACATTGAGGTTTTTCTTGAGGCCCATGGAGCAGAGCTATCCATACCAAGGGACCTGGCACTATTTTAGACTCCTTAACCGCTCACACCACATGTACTAACAAATCCCTAACTCGTCTCTCCAACAGGAAGAAGAAGCTCTGACATCCATTTTCAGAACAGCACTGCTAGCATTTCTAGCCAGGGCCCCATGATTTTACTCCAAGCCACTCCGGACTCTTCAGAAAAGCTCCGTAAATACTCAAGTGAGTGGAAGGAGACCTCCAGGAGGTCCCGTATCTGAACCATTGGTCAAACCAAAGCTACTTGCTCACCCCTGCTTCCCTTACTGATTTGGCCAATGTGAACCTCAAAAGGAATTGTCTAGCTTTTTTTCCTGTAGCTCAAGACTGGCAGTCTTTATTAGGATGTAGAATCTCTTGATTTTCAGCATGCATTAATGTACCTTTCCATCCTCCAGGGTCTCCTGTAGACTCCCAAGCTCTGTGGGTGGCTGGCCTTTCTGGAACCTTAATCATTGGAGCCTTGTTAGTGTCCTACCTGGCCATCAGGAAACGGAGATGAGTTACTCAGACCAAATGTGTTAATAAAACCAGATTGCACTGCTAGCCTGTGCTCAGCTTCTCATTTGAAAGGTAAAAAGTAATTTCTTTACACTAGCTCATCTACTGTTAGCGTCACCTCTTTCCAGCTTGGGGTAATTTTTTCTTCTGCAGCCCTCCTATCTTCTGAAGAGAACATTTCAGTAGAATTTCATAGTTGGTTGACAACTCAAGCAGAATCTGCAAGAACTTAGTATCTCAGGCTTAGCAGATCTTTTACAAGTTTATGAGGGTGTAGAACAAAACTCTTCCACAAACTCGATCAAACTTAGGTAGAACTAGTCTAGAGCTAGTCACGAATCTTCTAGCTCAGAGGTCCCCAACCCTTGGGCCATGGACCCGTACCAGTCCTCGGCCTGTTAGGAACCGGGCCTCACAGCAGGAGATGAGCAGTGGGTAAGTGAGCGAAGCTTCATCTGCCGCTCCCCATCGCTGGCGTTACCGTCTGAACCACCCCTCCACCACCCCGTCCGTGGAAAAATTGTCTTCCACGAAACCGGTCCCTGGTGCCAAAAAGGTTGGGGACTGCTATTCTAGACCATTGGTTCTCCAACTTTCGTGTGCATCAGGATCAAAGGAGGACTGATGGAAACAGTTACTGCCCCCACCCCCCGACTTTGATTAAGTAGGTCTGGGCTGAGGCTTATGAACTTGCATTTATCACCGTGCCTCAGGTGATCCTGATCTTTCTCTTCCAAGCATTACACTTGGAAAACTAATGCCTAAAAAAGTATCTGATCATGAATTGATCAACTGGGAGTAGCTTGATCAGAAGAGGCTTTGTTTTGCCCCAGAACCAGCAAGTAATTTCATAGTGTAGTAGCTCTTAAGATTAGTAGAAAAAAACAGGAGAAGAATGAATTATCCTGACTTAAAGGTAAATGTCCTACTCAAAGAACTCTGGTAACTAACACTGTTAGCCAACCTCTGTGGATCTCTCTCCCCAGGGGGGAAGCTATGAAAGTATGCCTGGTTAAATAAGATTAAGACCATTCATCTTCATGGAGCAACTTCCAGGTCACTTTGAGGTGTAAAGTTGTTTCTAGCTTGGGGTGATTAGTAAAAAAGCTTCTTCCTGTATACAACAACCTTGTGCAATCTCCTACTTGGAATCAAAATGGCTGTGTGACAATAGAACATGGTGAACATGATGGTGTTACTGGCACTAGGTTATAAAAGACAGCACAGCTTCTGCCTTGGATCATTTGCTCTGGAGAAGCTAGCTGTTATGCCGCAATAAGGATGCTAAAGCAGCCCTGTGGAGAAGGACTGAGGCCCCCCAGCCGAGAGCCATGTGAATGAGCCTCCTTGGAAGCTGATCCTCCAGCCCTAGTCCACATGTAACCAAAACCTCGTGAAAGACTGCACCAGAGCCACCCAGCCGAGCCACTTCCAAATACCTGCTCCACCACAACTGTGAGAAATGATTAATGTTATGAGCCACCACAGTTTGGGGTTACTTTTTTTTTTTAAGGCACAATAGATAACTAAGCCAAACAGTCCTTAAACTTCTTTGTGAAGATGTCTTATCTTGGATATCAAGGAGTAGAACTGCACAAAGTGCATGGTTTGGCAGTTGCTTATGAAGTTAAAACATTTTCCAAAGATATTAGAAACACTTAACACTCATACTAGCTTTGTAAAGAGTTTTAGTTGCTCTAAATCCCATAAGGATAGGCATCTGTTTTGGGGAGGTCAACAGTCTACAGTTTGTGCTATAGTCTAGTGTTGGCTCCTCCTCCTTAGTTTATGCCTAGTCCAGCCTGTGGGGGCCCACAGCTGTCTCCTCTCCCCTCTGTCATCACTCTTTTTTATATAATTTTTATTGGTATAGTTTTACAATGTTGTACAGCAAAATGAATCTGTTATACATATGTCCACTTTTTTAGATTCTTTTCCCATATAAGCCATTACAGAGTATTGAGTAGAGTTCCCTGTGCTCTACAGTAGGCCCTTACTAGTTATCTATTTTATATATAGTAGTGTATATGTGTGTCAATCCTGATCTTCCAATTTATCTCTCTCCCACTGTTAACACCCCATAACCATAAGTTCCCTTTTTGTTTAAGATTTTTTTGATGGACCATTTTTAAAGTCTTTATTGAATTTGTTACAATATTGCTTCTGTTTTATATTTTGGTGTTTTGGCCGCGAGGCATGTGGGATCTTAGCTCCCCAACCAGGGATTGAACCCACAACCCCTATATTGAAGGTGAAGTCCTAATAACCACTGGAGTGCCAAGGAAGTCCCTTATTTTCTATATCTGTAACTCTACTTCTATTTTGTAGATAAGTTCATTTGTAGCCTTTTTTGGATTCCCCATAAGTGATATCATACAATATTTGTCTTTCTCTGTCTGACTTCATTTAGTATGATAATCTTTAGTTTCATCTGTGTTGCTGCAAATGGCATTATTTTGTCCTTTTTCGTGGCTGAGTAATGTTCCCTTGTATATATGTACCACATCTTTATCCATTCATCTGTTGATGGACATTTAGGTTGCTTCCAGGTCCTGGCTATTGTAAACAGTGCTGCAATGAACATTGGGGTGCATGTATCTTTTAGATTTATAGTTTTCTCCAGACATATGCCCAGGAGTGGAATTGCAGGATTATATGGTAGCTATATTTTTAGTTTTTTTAAGGAACCTCTATACTGTTCTCCATAGTGGCTCTACCAGTTTACATTCCCACCATCAGCATAGCAGGGTTCCCTTTTCTCCTCACCCTCTCCAGCATTTATTGTTTGTAGATTTTTTGATGAGGGCCATTCTGACCAGTGTGAGGTGATACCTCATTGTAGTTTTGATTTGCATTTCTCTAATAATTAGTGATGTTGAGCATCCTTTCATGTGCTTTTTAACCATCTGTATCATGGCTCTAGTTTCTGACACTGCAAGTTCGTAACTGCAAATTTTGTTAGGACTGTTTCCTCCTCCTCAGTGTTAGCAAGCTGGGGCGTGCTTGCTGCCCATGTCTAATCAGCCGACAAACAAGGGAACTTTAAGCCAATGAAATATACTAGAATTCACAAAAATTGTAAGACTGAGACAAAATTAACATCTTGAGAGTCAATGAGAATAAAGATCTGTTGATCACTAACCATGTAGGGACCTAAGAAGTATTAAGTTTCCTTCATTTTTCCAGGGAAACAATTTTATCTTAGGGCAAATCTAAGAAAACCCAAAGCAGCTGGCAGAAGACTGCAAACAGCATCTTGACATCAGCCCCATATACTGAAACATTATTTTATTGGATCTTCATGTTCAATGAAATAAACTCTTTCATACTAGGGATTGACAGTAGAGGACTCTATTTCAACAACCAACAAGAAACCTCAACAACCAACAAGAAACCTAACTTATGTGGTCTGGGAACAGGAGAAACAATAGGAAACCAGAAATTGAACCTGATATCACAGTAGCCATTCAGGTGGAATCCTGTGATTTTTAATAGAGAATATCAACCTCCTGCTACCCAGAATATTCAGACCAGGATATGGCATGACTGTTGGCCAGACATTTAATCTCTACAGACTCAACCTTCTCACTCCTGAAGTAAGGACTAAATTATTTCTTTCTGTCTTTAAGAATAATCTAAGAACCAAAAATTTAATCTCCTTCCGTCATTTTCCATTTGTCCTGCTTCCTAGCTCTCCCTTGGAAATGGTACTTCCCTGATTCCTTGCTCAGCATTATCATGCTGTGAGCTGGTGATGTGCTTTTGTGTCTTACACCACAGCATACTTCTGCTGTCTGAAAGCTAAAGCCTAGCTTTTAGTTAAAAGTCTGAGCAAGCCTCACTACAATAGCCATAGGCCAGAGGTAGCAGAAATTAGGTAGTTCTGCCACTTACCAACTTCTCACTTTTCCCAAGAAGTATTGCTTTGATATGAGACTGAGGACGTTGCCACAGAGAAATAAATCACCTTCCCAACACTCCCGAGTAGCCCAGTCAGGTGATGAGAAATGACCAAATCAAATGAAGGCTCTCATTTCAAGCAAAGTGGCTGGGAGTGGAGGGAGCAGAGAAGAAAGGGCTGACTACACAAAGATTTATGGTTGTAAGATAAAGAATAGGTTTCAGTGAAATCGGATAAAATTTGTTATACCAACAGAATTTTGTCTTATCTCAATATTGGAATAAAGAGTTGGATCGTAATAGCTACTTCAAGTTTACCAGGTGTTCTTATTATGTGCCTGGTCAGTTAATTGTCCCCTCATCGGCGTAGAAGCACTGCTGTCTCAAAAGGTTGAATTTGTTTTACATGTGTCAAAAATACCTACGAGGTCAGTTTTTAAATAAGGCATCTGCTTTCTTACCCCGAGAGGTACTCTTGTTGTCCTCTGTGGGGTAAATGTTAGGGACTGGGGGCCGGGGAGTGGGTGGAGATCAGGGAGAGGGGAAGAGTGCCAGCCTCGGGAGAGAGACCCACATGTCCACCAGACAGAGTGATTCCTCAGCATGGCAGAGGCACACCAGAGAAGCAGCCCTGAGACCGAGGGGGCGGTTGTTTGGAGGTCAGGTTCCTGTTGCCAGTGGCCTTCATGGCTGGTCGTGCTACCCAGATCTCATCAAAGTCAGACTTCCATCCTAAAAATTCCCTCGTCCTTGTCCAGGACAAAGAGCCTGGCACAGACCAGGAGCTCAGGGAACATTTGCTGAGTGAATCACACCAAACTATGACATAATTTAACCAGATGTAAAGGAGCCTAGGAAATTCCCAGAGAATGGATGGCCGGATTTTAACCAGAACCAACCACTCATCCCCTAGTATAGCAACTCCTGACCAGGCAGGGCTTTTAGGGCATGCACACTGTCTGCCTCTGTTAGCAACCCCTTGTGGTTCACAGGAATGACAAAAACTTCATGATAAATATGGACGGTCCCTTTGCGCAAACATACATCTTTATCTTTTGACAATTAGGAAAGCCACAGATTTCAAATTTCCCATTAAAACACCTACAACTTGTTTCTCCCCTTGAGGAAAAGTACTTAAGCAAGGAATAAAACTGCCACAAAGAAAAATCACAAATCCAGTAGCAACTATAGTGTGCTTTTCTCTTCAGAAGCCTAGCCTTTGGTTCTCATAGTTTAACATCCTTATTGACATATAACTCACATTCCGTACAATTGTCCATTTAATTTGTACAATTCAGTGGTGGTTTAGTATATTCAGAGTTGTGCAACCATCACTACACTGAACTTTAGAACATTTTCATCATCCTCAAAGAAACCCCATTAGAAGCCACTCCTGATTCCCACCACTCCCCAACCCCCAACATTCACGAATCTACTGTCTGTCTCTATAGATTTGTCTGATCTGGAGCAGCTCACATAAATGAAATCTTATAATATGTGGCCTTTTGTGACTGGCTTCTTTCATTGCATAATGTTTTCAAGGTTCATTTATGCCATATCATGTGTCTGTACTTCAGTCCTTTTTAGGACTGGATAATATTCCATTGTTACATTTTGTGTATCCATTTATCAGTTGATGGGCATTTGGGTTGTTTCCACCTTTGGCTATTAAGAATAATGCTGCCATGAATTTCGTACAAGTTCTTTTATGGACATATTTTTCTCTAGGTTATATACCTAGGAATAGAATTTCTGGGTCATCTGGTAACTCTGTGTTTAACATTTTGAGAAACTTAACTGTTTTCCAAAGTGGTTCCACCATTTTACATTCCCACCAACAATATATGAGGGTCCCAATTTCTCCACATCCTCACCAACATTTATTATCTCATACTGCAAAGTAATGTTTATAAATGATTCTTTTTTTAATGGAGTATAATTGATTTACAGTGTTGTGTTAGTTTATACATATATCCCCTCCCTCTTAAGCCTCCCTTCGCACCCTCCAACCCCGATCCCACCCCCTAGGTCACCACAGAGCACTGACCTGAGCTCTCTGTGCTATACAGCAGCTTCCCACTAGCTATCTATTTTACACATGGTAGTGTATATATGTCAATGCTACTCTCTCAATTCGTCCCACCCACCCCTTCCCCACCTGTGTCCACAAGTCCGTTCTCTACGTCTGCGTCTCTCTTCCTGCCCTGCAAATAGGTTCATCAGTACCATTTTTCTAGATTCCATATATGTGTTGATATACAATATTTGTTTTTCTCTTTCTGACTTCACTCTATGACAGACTCTAGGTTCATCCACATCACTACAAATGACCCGATTTCGTTCCTTTTTATGGCTGAGTAATATTCCATTGTATATATGTACCACATCTTCTTTATCCATTCATCTGTTGAGCAACCTAAATGTATATCGACAGATGAATGGATAAAGAAAATGTGATACATATATACAATGGAATATTACTCAGCCGTAAAAAGGAACGAAATTGGGTCATTTGTAGTGATGTGGATGAACCTGTAAATGATTTTTAAACATGAAAAAGCATAAAGACAATAAGAAGACCCATAATCCTACCAATAAAAATACTAATGTGTATGAGCAAATTAGAAAAAAATTCAAATCATATAGAAAAGCACAAATATAAAGAACTACCATTCCCCACTCCTAGTCACTCTTCCTGAAAGTAACTGTCCTCAAGAGTATGTCAGGCCAGAAGAAGCAAGCCTCATGTGTATATGGTATACCTGTTATTTGGTATCAATTTGGCATACAGTATATACCAGTATATGGTATCACTTATTTTTTTCTATGTGTATGTCATCTGTCTCTTGTCCAGAAGTCCAGTAGCCTCCAAAGAATAAGGATGCATCGGTATCAGGATGACCAGATACCCATCAGGAGTCCTGGAGGGCACCTTTTGCCTTTGTGTCTTCCCATGGGCTTAGCAAAGTATTCTGTATACAGGAAAAACCAGTTTTACAAGATGGCTTTTTATTTGACTGGACTGGAAGAAGACCCTAGTGTGTGTGTCGGCTTTTTTGCTGAGCTTCCCAAAGTAAAGCCCGAGCGGTGGGGAAGGCTGAGCCCAGGGTCAACGGTGCTTTTATGTACCTGCATCATACTCTGCACTAGGCCATTAGATCAAGCTCCACACTCTTGATAATGCTTTGCATGCTGTCTTCCTTGTCTCCTTCAAAGGAATTCTACCTGCAAGCATGCTGTTTCTGGCATTTGCTGTTGCCCAGGAAGCTACAGGGACAGGTGATGGGAGAGCATTCATAAATAAGTCCATTCATAATGACGGCCGGGGAAGAAGCCTTCTGTCAAAGTCACATTTAAATTCAATGAGTCAACCCTTTTTGCAATTAGCACACAGAAAAGCTTAATACAGTCTATTGGAGTGGCCTCCGTAAGATGACACAGAAACCCTTAGACACCTCCGGGATGACTCGATGCCCTTGGTTTGGGATCAGTCAACTTAATACTTTGTGTTTCCTGGGAATGAACTTTCCCTCATTTCACCCCACTGTCTACATTATAAGATTCCCTACACTGTTATTTTAGCCTTTTTTAACCCTCTGGTATCTCAAGAACCATCTTCTTTTGGATGAAACATGGAAACTTTAACCATTGAAATAGGGTAGCACGATGAAAGTACTTCCCCAGCTGAGGTCTGGTGAAAAAGTTTAGCAGAATGTATTAATGGAAAAGTATACAGAGCACAAAAGCAGTGGTATTTAAATATTATGATTGTAATAAATATTTATTTCATGTTAATGATGCACTGGGTAAAATTAAAAACAAAATGAGATGCAGAATTAATCATGAGTCTACCCTGTTGAACTTATCTAAATGAAAGGTTATTCTATGAAACAAATGGTGTTGAGAGGAAAAGATTAATTTGTGCATTTTAACCTTTGAAATAGGTGTTTAGGGAGCATAAAATAATAATTACCATTTTTTAGCATATATAACATGCCAGACGCTATGTAAGCAATTTCCATGGATTATTTTACTTAATGCACGCAATGCCAAATAAGTATATGTTTAATAAATGGTGATGACTGTGGTAATAATAGTGATAATGTTAATGTTGAGAATCTCTACCATTTTGTGTGCATTTTATGTGCACTGTGCTGAGCTCATTAAATATACCGTATTTAATTCTCATAACTCTCTTCTACATATTAATGTCATTTGTGGTATCACAGTTGTTAAATATATAGACACAGGGACAAAAATAGCAAAAATTACTGTTTATAGTATGCTACATCCTACAGAAGAGAAAAACTCTTACTTATCTACCCAAAGGTCTCTTTTGAATTTATCATGGGAGGTTGACAAAGACTGTTTTGGTTTCGCATGCATCTGGTGCTTCCCTTGGCCAGAATGAGGGACACACTCACTTGTGAAAGCAGAAGTAAAATTCTTTGCTCAACGATGTTTTCTTAAACACTCCTTCTATGCTGGGCACTGTGTGAGGGAGGTACTGAGGATCAGAACTCAGTCTAGAGAATAAAAACTTATTAAGGTAATTGTGATAGAAAGATAGAGACAAGAAAGGGTATTGTCTATGGCCACATACAGGGACCTGAGTGTGAAGTGAGGGCTTAGGAAGTTGGGAATTAGATTGATGAATGGTTGGGATGGGAAGGGCAGAGAGAGTTTCAGGGCTTGGAGAGAGAGAAAGGAGAACATTCCAAGCAGAAGAAGAAGCGTGAACAAAGCCAGAGAGATGACAAACAGCCTGATGTGTCCAGAAAATGCCAAAGAATATGGTAAAGCTATCAATCTGTAAACACTGTGAAAATTGTCTGGAATGGATAAACACATCAATAGAACAAGGCAGAGAGTTGAAACAAAATCATTTATATCAATGAATTTAATATCCAAAGAAGGCAGTATTTCTAATCATTGCAGAAATGATGAGGAATTTCACTTCCCACTCTATATACCATTGTAGGTCAGGAGTTCAGACAAGAGCATGGCAGAACGGCAGAGATGGCTTATTTCTGTTCCACAGCTGTCTGGAGTTTCCCCTGGAAGGCAGGAGGTAATGCTGTTCCCCATCTCTGTCTCTCTCTCTTTCATGGGCCATGACTACTCCTCACGGCTATGCTCTTCTGAGCCTGTCTGACCCATTTTCCTCTCTTTCCCACAGCCTACTTTCCTTGCTAACCCACACCAGGATTCCAGTTTCCTCATGGCTTATAATGGCCACCTGGACCCTGGGTCACCTTCCCGAATTTTATGCTCTGTTCCCATAGCCCATCCCCTTTCTATATCCCAGTTCCAGACTCCAGGGAGAAAGTATAATTGAAGCAGCTCTTCTTTGAAGTCAGGCTTCACAAATCATGGGTCACTAGCAGCCTATGATTGGTTGTCCCTGGGGCACGCAACCATGCCTGGTCCAATCAGCTGTTGCGTAAGTAAGCTCATGTGATACAAACCAAGGCCACTTAACTGTAGGTAGGCAGATTCCATTAGCATGGGTTAGCATGAGATCATGTAAGCCTGGGCTGTTGTGTAAGCCACCATCTACATGGAGAATTTAAATTAAAATTAATTGAAATAAAATTAAAAATCCAGTTCCTCATTTACAATAGCCACATTTCTGATGCACAAAGCCTGCCTCCCCACCACCATTAGGCTGGGCGTGCAGCCTAAGCTAAGAGAAATGATCTCAGTCTCCTGGACATGGATGGGTTTAGGGTCATCATTTGACTCCAGAAGGGTCACTCTTCCGTGACTGACATAGGTACACACAGAGAGGAGGTATTTTGCCTTCAGAGAGCAGAAGCACTGAGAATCTTCTTAGCCTAGACCTGCTAGAGGCCATCGCTACAGCCACGTGGAGAGAACCTGACAGAGAACTGCATCAAATCCCAGGCTAGGAGAGCAAGGGGGAGAGAGGGAGAGAGAGGAAGGGCGACAGGAGGAAGGAGGTGGAAGAAGAGGAGCAGGAGAGAAGGAAGAGGTGAGAAGGGCGAAGCTTTAAAGTGACTTTGTTTGTACTCCTGGATTCGCTTGTGCAGGAAGTGCCAGCCTTGTAAACAGTGAATAAACTTCCGTTTGCTGGAAGGAGTCTAAGTTAGTTTAGTTCACTTACAGCCAGAAGAATCTTCATTTTCTCCACATCCTGAAACCAAACACTGTAAGGACAGGGAAGAAAATTAGCTGATAATGTAATTTATCCTAAGTTGTAAGTTACTCATGGCTCAGTGTTTCATCTACTCACTAAAAAGGTCAATTTGAAAGGACGCTGAAGAGTTGATGCCCTCTTTCCATAGAACTCTGTATTACCTGCTTTGTTTTTTCCCTTTTCCTCATACTCACTCTCTTTTTTATTAACAGAGTTAATTTTTTAGAGCAGTTTTAGGTTTATAGAAGAATTGAGCAGAAAGTATAGAGAGTACCCCCCTACTCCCTTCCTCCCTCCCCGACCGTTCCCCCCGTTATTAACATCTTGCATTAGTGTGGTACATTTATTACAATTGGTGAGCTAATACTGATACATTACTAACCGAAGTCCATAGTTGACATTATGGTTCACTCTTTTTTTTTTTTTTAAATTTATTTATTTATTTATTCTTGGCTGTGTTGGGTCTTCGTTTCTGTGCGAAGGCTTTCTCTAGCTGCGGCAAGTGGGGGCCACTCTTCATCGCGGTGCGCGGGCCTCTCACTATCGCGGCCTCTCTTGTTGCGGAGCACAGGCTCCAGACGCGCAGGCCCAGCAGTTGTGGTTCACGGGCCCAGCCGCTCCGCGGCATGCGGGATCCTCCCAGACCAGGGCCCGAACCCGTGTCCCCCGCACCGGCAGGCAGACTCCCAACCACTGCGCCACCAGGGAAGCCCCTGGTTCACTCTTAATGATCTGGATTTTGACAAATGCATGATGCTGTGTATCCACCATTAGAGTATCACACAAAATAGTTTCCCTGCCCTAAAACTCCCCTGTGCTCCAATTAGTCATCCCTCTCTTCCCCCAGCCCCTGGTAACCACCGGTCTTTTTACTATCTCCGTAGTTTTGCCTTTTCCAGAATGTCATATGGTTGAAATCATGCAATATACAGAGTTTTCACATTGGCTTCTTTCACTTAGTAAGATGCCTTAAAGTTTCCCCTGTGTCTTCTCATGGCTTGACAGCTCTTTTTTTAATCACTGAATAATATTCCATTGTCTGGATGAACCACAGTTTGTCTATTCATTCACCTACTGAAGGACATCTTAGTTGCTTCCAGTTATGAATAAAGTCGCTATAGATTATAATGAGCACTTTCTGTTATGGCTGCCTGTCCTATTTCGAAAGCTGCTTTTCATTTCAAGAACCACTCAGATGTCACCTGCCTGATGAAGATTTCCCAACTCCCCAGGACAGTATAAATCATAGCATTCTCTCTACCTACCACATTTCTTAAGTGCTTCTATAATAGCTTCTATTATCACATTATTGAGTAGTTTCTTTGTCTCTCTATTCCTTACCAACTGAACTCTTTCAGGATGTCTTACTCTCTACTGAATTACTCAATCTTTCTTTGCCTCAGTTTCCTTGTCTGTAAAATAAAAATTGTGAGAATTAAATACATTACATAGATATAATATATATCATATATATTTTTAGAATATATATTTAGAATAGTACCTGGCACACAGTATACACTATATAAATTTTAGCTATTATTCTTTTTTATTATTAACACTCATAACTATATCCACAGCAATGAGCCACTTAGTAAATGCCACTTAGTAAATAATTTCGTCATCCCATTGGTTGATATATGACTGAACATGACTTATAATTTAAAATAATAATAACTGTGTCAGACTCAACATCTATTATTTGTTTGCTTTTTTTTTTCATACTATTGCTCAGCTATTTTACTGAGACTTGAGCCTCTAGGTTAAGCTGCTTCTGTGATGAGGGCATGATAGGGGAGGGCCAGCTGATGAGTCCTGGAAGAGTTGAGAGAATGGGAGGCATTTGCCTCTTTCAGGTCCACAAACTTTGTAGACCCAGAAACTTCATTTCTAGTTCTACTGACTCGATTCATCTTTCAGGAATTGACAAACTCAAATGCAACAAACTTAAAAGGCTCTGGTGAGTAAACTAGAATGGTAACTTTCATTTTTCATGAAATCTGTGGTTGCCAATGAAAAGAGGATGGTTGGAGAACCCCAACAAGTGTATTTATTTTCTCCCTGTAGGAAAACTCGATATCATTATCATACCTTGGTCTGTGAGTTTAAAGACATTTCTCCAAATTTATATACAACCTGTGCCATTTGTACAAGGGGTGTAGACAACATCAGCACTCCGTTTATGTCCTCCTCCCCTTTCAGCAAAGAGCAGTTAAAGTTGAGTTGTAGTCAGTGTGTTCTGGGCAACCTGGGAGACCAAGTCTCAAAGTGCAACATATCTGAGTTCAAAAAATCCAACTGCCCCTCTTCTTTTGTTTGTGAAATGGGGTTAGGGATACCTACTTTTTTTTTTTTAATTTTTTAATTTTGATTTTTTTAATTGAAGTATAGTTAAATTACAATGTCATGTTAGTTTTAGGTGTTCAGCACAGTGATTCAGTTATATATATATATATTTTCAGAGTCCTTTCCCTTGTAGGTTATTATATTGAGTACAGTTCCCTATGCTATAGGTCCTTGTTGGTTATATTTTATATATAGTTGTGTGTATATGTTAATCCCAACCTCCTAGTTTATCCCTCCCCCTGCTTTTCCCTTTGGTAACTTTAAATTTGTTTTCTATGTCTGTGTGTCTATTCTGTTTTGTAAATAAGTTCATTTGTATCTTTTTTTTTAAGTCCCCATATAAGCAATATCATACTTGTTTCTCTGTCTGACTTACTTCACTCAGTATGACAATCTCTGGGTCCATCCATGTTGCTGCAAATGGCATTAGTTCATTCTTTTTTATGGCTGAGTAATATTCCATTGTATATATGTACCACATATTCTTTATCCACTCCTCTGTCAATGAACATTTAGGTTGCTTCCATATCTTGGCTGTTGTAAATAGTGCTGCTATGAACATTGGGGTGCATGTATCTTTTCAAATTATAGTTTTCACTGGATATATGCCCAGGAGTGGGACTGCAGGATCATATGGTAGCTCTATTTTTAGTTTTGTAAGGGATACCTACTTCTAAGGGTTGTTGTGGAGTTAAAGGAGGAGCATCGAGCAGAGAGCCCACCGCAAGTTCCCTTTATTTTACTTGTCCACCTGATTCGCCAGGGCAGGAAGGTCCTGAGGATGCAAACACAGCTCTTGCTGCTAAGAACCCACTCCCCAGTCAACTGGATTTCCAAGTACACCTCTGCCTCATTCACAGCAGACTTGCCTTAAGGCTTAGACATAACCAATTCTCAAGAGTTGAGTCAAAGATGAAAATTTTAAAAAAAAATTCCTTTGAGCCATAATAGTACTTGAAATTTAATTACTTTATAAATGAGCTTTGATCCTTCAGTTGTGACAGTCTCTCCACCCTCCCTCCCACCCACAGTTCAGTAGAGGATGCCTAATTATCTGATCTTGCTAAGTCATTAAATATGCATTTGCTAAAGTCATTTCCCTTCTCCCCCGACCCTCCCTAGAGATTTTATCCTAATTACTGATCTGCTTTCCTTCATTAGAGTATGATTCATTTGCAAATCTTTTGTTTTGCTAATGTGTCTATGTAGCTGGGGGACCCTGGGAATTCTGTGCCTGCACACCGGTTGTGTTCTTCTTCCTCTTTCCCTCCAAAGGAGAGAATTGCAAATGCCTGCCGCCTCTTCCCAGCCTTCATGGGTTGGGCCCAATGTCAACCAGTCTTATCAGAAATTTGAGGTCTGCGTGCAATGCAGTAATGTTGGCTATACCTGAAAAGCCCGTGAGTTCATGGGAGATGCAGGGAAGCACCAGGGTTTGCCAATCTTTGGCTCAGAGCATGCTCTGTTCCTTCTTAGGAAGCGCCTGGGTGCACTCGAGGCTTACCCCCTCAACTACTCTCCACCGTCATGCTGGTTCTCAGGGATCGGCAGGCCCCCATGAGAATGGATGTTTGGAGAGAGCGCCCTTGAGCAAGCAAGTAGTAGGAGGGGTTGCAACTATAGTTGGTCTAAATGAGCAATTTTTGAACTGGATACGCCATTGGTGTCATGGCCTGGGTTCTCCTGAAAGCAAAGACTGAGACAACATCTTCTGGGCACGTAGTTTGCTTGTTGGCAGGGCATATAAATCAGGAAGAGGAGCAAGGGACCAAGAGTAGAGAAACAGGGAAGGAGCAAGAGGCGATGCAGGAGGGTGTTGCCATGGTAGTGACTTTTCCGACAGACAGGGGCTCCATCCCCTGGTGTTTTCTGGGGAGCTTTCTGACATGTGACTCCGAGCTGTCCTCCCAGGGGGATGTAGGCGACAGCATTTATTCATTGGCTCTGATCCCCTATCAGTCAAGGGGGGGTGCCTCATAGGGCGAAACTCCTCGAGTTGCACTTTTGGGCAGCAGGTGCATGAGTAACCTCATAGGTGATGGGAAACCTCGGGCATGTCGCGCTGCAGCACCAGAGAAGCCCAGGCAGGAGGCAAGGGGTGCACAGCGCTTTCGGGGGCAGCGGTCCAGAGCCAGCCAAACGGCTGCGTGGAAGGACAAGGATCGGAATGGTGCACTAGAGGTAAAATTGGTCTTCATACCATCAGTTGCTTTTAATTTTCTCCTTCCAATCTCATTTCACAAATGGCACAGCCCATTCTCAAGTCTTATATGTGATGCTGCTCATTTCCAACTGAAGGTTAGAAGGCAAATTAAAAGTGATTCCCAGCACTGTTTAATGACACTCTGGGTGCTGTCAATTATTTCAAAGCACACTGTAAAACTCTCCAGAATAATTTGAATCTGTGTATTAAAATACCATAGAACATATTTCAGAGGAATACTGAGGCGGGGAGGGATGCATATCGTTAAGTCAAGCAGTGATGAGATGGCCCTGCTCATAAAGTGTTAAGAGAGCTGAAAGCACGACACCCATCTTGACACTGAACCATGCAGCTGGGTGACTTCAAGTCCTCAACAGTGGAGGCGGCAGAGGGAATAAATGCCATCTTACAGTACAGGATGTATTTGGGGAAATAACTTCCTTTGATAATAGAGGAAACCATTGTCTGACCTGGAAGTGGCTCGAATGTGATGCAAATGGAGCATTTTTATATCTTTCCAGTGTAACAAAAGTAATTTAGAGTCTAAATTTAAATGTGCAAAGTCCTGGAGGGCAGGGAGTTGATTTACATACATATCACATTGTGACTAATCGTGTATTTGAAGGGCAGGGGGCATTATGTTAAGACAGACAAGGATGTAAAGGCCAGGGGGTCTTCAGAAATCAATTACTTGACTCTGGTTCAAAATCACACCCATGGTAACTGACAGGAGGAGATTTCTATTCAGATCTGTAGAGAAACCATGACCTTCACCATCTAAGTTAAGGAAAGAACACTGTGCAGTGACCTGAGAAACAAACACCAGTCCCCTAGCCCGTAGAAAGGTGAGCTATTTGCTGTATAAACCATAGACACATGGCTGTAGTTTTCAACTGTGATTTCTCCTTCTGAGGTTGTTTTCAGGAAGAAAGCATGACATTAGGACAACATGGCAGGATATTTGCCTGAAGAGTGGGTCTAAAGCCTTAAAAAAAAAAAAATTCAAGTGTGTTATAATTTCTGGAGAACAGGCCTTATGGTATTTGTCTATGCTATTTCTTATCCAAAACAATGGGAATTTGGGGAAAGTCGATATCCCAGATACGACTCTGGAGTATCAGTAGAGGCATGAGAAAGAAAGGCAGAAGGGGTATCACTGAGAGGATCTTCCAGTGAAGAAGGCGGGTGTAGGTTAAAGACAATGTCGGAGCCAGGACAGAAGCTAGAAAGGACCGCTTGTGAGACCAGTCATTTTTAGACTGTGTGGGAAGCAAAGGCAGAAGACAACATATTGCAAGAGGGACAGACAAGGTCAAGGCATTAAGAAACAAAGGCAGTTTATGAAGTTGATTTTAGAGGCTGCAAGCAATATATTGAGAAGGTTATGCTAAAGGCACGTTGGTATGAGTGAGGGATTTATCTGCAAGCTACGGGTATATTTGGCTGCAACTCAATAAAAATGATTAAGCATAAGAAAAGAAAGCCATGATTTGACTCTTCTGCTCCAATAATGTCTGAAAAGTTTAACCTTTGTAGTTCTGGAATTGAAGACACAGCAAAAGTTCAGGCTGAGCTTGACAATAACACAAAGAGATTGGGGAAAGAGAGAGAGGGAGAGAGAGAGAGAGCAATGCTTTGGAAGGCATCCACATGAAAGCAGCCTGCCAACATGTTTATAAATGTGATCAACTTCCTTCTCTAAATTCTCATCAAGGGGATTAAAAATTTTTTCTGTATATAAAATGCTTTATAATTGACTTGGGAAAATTAGGCAGAAGGCAAATGCAAATCTGTTAAAAGACAAATTCCAGTTAAAGAACACAAGAGAAACTCTTAGAGGTGATAAGCTTCCAGTAAGCAAATAAAATGATAAATGAACAGAAAAGACCATAAACTTTCTCTTAAATGCCAAAGGAAAGTGTCATCTTGAGGCTTACCCAATTTATTACAATCCCATTGTGAAGATTGCTATAATGCAATCAGAAATCCTTGCCACAATTAAATTCTACAATGTTTTAAACTACTGAAATAACTAAAAACACTAAGGGGAATTCAATGCCTTTGTTTTACCACATCCTTGAAGCATGGATACAGAGTATTAACAAATGTGGTAAAGACTAATATTTACCAGGCATTGTTCAGACACATAGGAATGTTGGGTGCTTTATCTCATTTAATTCTCCTGACAATGCAATGAGGTATGATACTGTTATCTTCATTCTACAAAGGAAAAAACTGAGATTTAAAAGGGTTAGAAAATGTGCCATACTTGGTTTTTTTCACCCCTGTATTCATAGTATCTCCTAGCCTAGTGGCTGGCAAAGAAAGGCCTTTAGTAACTATCTACTGAATTAATGATGAGTAAATGAATGAAAAAATGAAGTGGTGGGCTTCCCTGATGGCGCAGTGGTTGAGAATCTGCCTGCTAATGCAGGGGACACGGGTTCGAGCCCTGGTCTGGGAGGATCCCACATGCCGCGGAGCAACTGGGCCCGTGAGCCACAACTACTGAGCCTGCGCGTCTGGAGCCTGTGCTCCGCAACAAGAGAGGCCGCGACAGTGAGAGGCCCGCACGCCGCGATGAAGAGTGACCCCTGCTTGCCGCAACTAGAGAAAGCCCTAGCACAGAAACGAAGACCCAACATAGCAATCAATCAATCAACAATAAATAAATTAAAAAAAAAAAAAAATGAAGTGGTGATACCTAGACTCACATCCTGGACTGCCTAATGCCAAATCTTTAAGGGCTCTGCTCTGTCACTTATTACTGATAGGACTGTGAAATGCAGTTTGAAATGAGAGTTTTATAATATTAACAACCTTCTGCAGCCACCAAGACAAGTCACATCCTTTCTTAGGTACTTTGATGGCTAATCTGATGGGATATCTACCAAAACAATCTAAATACCTGTGGAGAGTGTAGACAAAAGTTGTAATTTAGTCCTTCCCTCATTTTCCAAACCAAAAATTTATCCCTAAATTCAAGATAGGCTAAAAAAAAAGATTTCAAAAAAAATACGTCAACAAAGAAGTGAAGTAGCTGCAAAAAAAAAAAAAGGCTAATCCTTACAAATAAACTCCGAAGTATTCAACAATCAGGTACAGATCCCAGTGTTTTTTTAAAAGCCAAGAAAGAGAGAGAGAAAGGAAAGGAAGAAAGAAGGAAAGGAAGAAAGAAATGCTTACAGGAGACAAAAGTGGCGCCCCTTCAGAGAAGTTTCAAAATATGAACTGAGAAAGAATAAAATCAAAATTGTGCAACATAGGTGATCTGTGCCATATTCACAGCAAGGAGAAACCCTGTCCCACATTCGTTTATGAATCTCCTTCAATTAAGTAGTCAAGTTGTCTCAACTTGGTGCGACATGATTGTACAATAATTATATTAGGAGCAGAACACACTGTGCTGGTGCAAACTAGCGGCGGCATCAAACACGCCTTACAAGAGTGCTTTACCGCTGCTCCTCACTTGTTTCCTCTGTTAATAATCCCCTGGAGACCTCCAGCCCAAAACTCGGTGCTCGTATAGAAACTGCATCTTTAGCTTGGTTCAATTGCCTTTTCCTGCCTCTGATTACGCCTTCCCTTCTCCGGTGGTGTTAATTAGGTTGCAAAGTTGCACTGCCACGGCTGAAACTATTTCCACGTGATGAAGAGTTCCACCAGAATCTTGACTCAGTATGAAAAGTTGTCTTTTGGATTTGGATTGCCCCAAATCCAAAGCCTCAGTGAGATTAAACCTAGGCCGATTAATTTGAGTGCTAATGCAAGAAAGTCAAAAGACCAAAGTCAATCAGAAAGTATTTTTGTAAAGGTGGAGCCTAAAATTCCACTCACAGCACCAAATCAAGTGCCCAAAGTCATGTGTTCATTCATGTAACAAACATTTACTGAACAACTCTAATTTACGGAAAATTATTCTAGGCGCTGCTGAATGAGAGCAGAATAAGGCAGCGACGCTGCCCTTCAAGAGTTCACCATCTAATAAAACAAACAAAAGAGATTTGCTTTTTAAAAAATGTTTCAGTAAAACGATATTTAAAAATCCATACAAAGTACAGTGAGGAGGGACTTTGTTTCTTGTAGTCTGGCTATCCTGATCATCTTCCCCACTGGAAAACAGATAAAAATACTAAGTGAGATATAAAAACCAACTTTGGTTTAAATAAACATTTTTATTAAAGTACAACATGCATAGAGGAAAACGTGCCAGTAACTACGGAGTTGAATTAGCACAAAGAAACATAGCAACCACCCAGATCTCCAAATGTAACCCTAGGTGCATTTCAAAAGCCAGCTTATGCCCTTTCTCAGCCACAAACCCCCTCCTCTTCCCTCAAGTTGACTTTAAAGCCATAGTTTACTTTTGCCAGTTTGTTATCACGCCATGTTTATTGGTTTGGGATCTGACTTCTTTCACTCAACTGTGAGATTCATCCATATTGTTGCACGTGTAATAGTTCATTCATTTTCATTGGTGTATGGTATTTCATCGCATAAATATGACACATCCGTATAGAATTTATTTGTTTACTGAATTGTTGAAGGACACTTTCCTACTGTATGGTCAAGCCACTCAGGGTAGCTATTCTCTTGCCCTCTGTACATCGCCTGCCTGACCAGGGCCCGCTTCACCGACACCTACTCACATGACTGACCTTCCTAATTAGTAAATGCCTACATACTTGCCCCAGCTGGTGATTGTTCTTATCAAAGGGGCGGAGGGGCAGTGAATGGCGTGCTACTCTGTTAGTTTCCCTGGTAACTGACGAGCCAACCTGACATCAATTCCCCCTGTAACTAGGAATCTCCCCTTCCCTCCGCGAGTGAAGATTGCTGCCGCGTCCTGCCTACCGTCTGCCACGCAGTGAGGTGTTCCTCCAGGACCGTGCTTCAGACGGGTAAGTTTCCCCCAACCATTAAACCACTGATGTCTCTGTCGCTGACTCGGGGCTCGCTCTTTGGTCTTGAAGTTGGGCAGGCACCGGCCTTGTGGGCCTGCGGGGTGCAGCCCAACAATTGGTGGAGCAGCCAGGAGACTGAGGAAATTCCCGTGAGCGCCGCCAAGATGTCGGGAAATAAGGATGCGGAATGAAAAGTTGCAGGGGTGATTCCGGGGTGTCTGTCCACCAACATCTGGGGCGCCAAAGTTGCAGGCGTAATCCCAGCGTGGCCGTCCACTAAGGTGGAGCTTGAAAGTTCCAGGGCTGATCCCCAGAGGTGCAGGGGTAATCCTGGGGTAGCTGTCCACTAGTATGGGGGGCCCTGTGGTGGCTGTCCTCGATAAGGGGGGGCTGCCAAGAGATTAAAGAACACTGGTCCCCTGATGGCTCTGCTGTTGTGTCAAAGTGAGCCTTTTGTCATTGGTGAGCCTAGCTTTCTAGAAGGAATTGGTATTTCTATCCTTGTGCCTTTGAGACATAAATGATCGACCTGGGCTCTCAGAAACTTTAATCAAGTGTGATCTCTAAGAGTGAAGGGAAAAAAAGAGCTTTTAGGTAAACTCTATAGGAATGATTATATTTGGGGGAATGTCTATCAAAAATAATCTCTCCAGATTTTGGTATCTTGAAATGAAACTAAGTGAAATGAAGAGAATTCATTGACTATCTGGGTCGTTTCAAATAGGATAAAATATTGGAACGTTAATTGCTGTGCGGGTCTTAGTTTACCTACCTTACCTTTTTAGGAGAGGAAGACTAAAGCGTAAGTTTTCCTATCAGGAAATGCTGGTATGACAAACAGTCCACACTTATTTGCTTCTTGGTTTTTACCAGAGATTAAGGTTTTTAAGGGTTACGATTATTATCAGTCATAATTCTAGTTATTGTAACCAAGTTTCTTCATTGATTACATTGTAATCAGGTATTTAACTCTGATGCTTTTGCAAAAGTGCTTCATCTTCAAGAGGATTGATAGGAAGGACCTTTCACAAGTACAGGTCTCTGATAAATTTCAGATTATACCTCTGAACTGGGTAAAAAATTTAAAAATCCTAATGGAAAATCTGATGGTTTCATAAAATGTTAACAGAAGGATTGGTTAATGAGTGAACTGGTGAATATGGTTATAATTTTTATGGTTTTAGTCTGAAATGTTACTGGTTTTGATCTGTGTTTTCCTGTATAAGAAAGCCCCTCCCCTCAAGTTAGTTATGACTTAACAACAATTTGGTAAACTACACCTGTGGGTAGAATTGAAACATTTTTCTTCGCTCTCTGCCTGGTCGCTCCAGAAATTGGAGACTCTTGAGTTCTGAGTAGCCTTAGCAGGTGAAGGGGAAAGACTGTCTCCTGACACGTGCAGGAATCTCAATATTTTGGGGACCTCTAGAAGAGAAAAATCCACCAAGGTGGGGCATGATGGCAGGCCTTTGGCATGGCTTTCCTGGCCTTGAGAGGCCTTTTGGGAATTCAGTCTGAGATTCCTGAGGAGTTCCTCCACAGCCAGTTTGGAGGAGCCTATGTGGTCAATTGATCAGACTTGTTTTACAAACAAATTAGCCTTAATTTGGCTGTGTTTGGTGGAGAAGAGCGTAATTTTAGAAAAATATTATGTTTCAGTGGATATTAAATTCTAGTTCTGCTAATTGAGGTCTGTATTTATGGAAGTTACCGCATTGGCCATACTTCTGCCCTGATGATCAGGAGGGAAAAAAATTATCTAGTATAGTTGTCACAGAGTGTGACTACTCATGATCTGTGACACAGCTTGCTTTTAGTCTACTGCTAAAAGCACACGTACAATGCTTGTGTGACCATTGGCTACAAGTGATAACATGTGCGGCCTGTAAAGTGTTTCCCCATTTACATACCTCTGAGCCTGCTCACCATATCTGATTGGTTTTCCCCCACTGTGGATAACTATGTGAATATAAAGGAGGCCTAGCACCAAGGGACATGATCTACACCCAGGGCAGGCAACTGAACTACCCCAGCTTCTAGGGACAAATATTTTGATCATCAGTGCTTTCTATAAATGTTTGGAATCAAAAGGGGAAATGATGGGAAAATCTGCACATGTTGAGGTATGGGGAACTCAGAAGGCTTATACATTCTTTACCTTAAATTTCACTGACCAGAGCAACGTGTTTGGTGTACTTTTAGACATGCACTGTACATGTGCTTTGTCCACTGAGGGAGGCAATGCATTTGAAAGTCAAAATGGAGTAGCTGTGGTTCAGACATCCAAGGTAAAACTAGGTAGACATTGTAGATGTGATTTTTTTCCGGGGGCGGTGGGTGTCTTGTTTCACTTTATTTTTTACTTGAAGTATATTTGATTTACAATGCTATGTTAGTTTCAGGTGTACAGGAAAGTGATTGAGTTACACATACATATGTATGTATTTTTTTTCAGATTCTTTTCCCTTATAGGTTATTACAAAATATTGAGTATAGTTCCCTGTACTATACAGTAGATATTTGTTGTTATCTATTTTATATATAGTAGTGTGTTTATGTTAATCCCAAACTACTATTTATCCCTTCCCCCTGCCACTTTCCCCTTTGGTAACCATAAATTTGTTTTCTATGTCTGTGGGTCTATTTCTGTTTTGTATGAAAGTTCATTTGTATAATTTTTTTAAGATTCCACATATAAGCGATATCATATGCTATTTGTCTTTCTCTATCTGGCTTACTTCAGTTATTATGGTAATCTCTAGGTCCATCCATGTTGCTGCAAATGGCATTATTTCATTCTTTTTATGGCTGAATAATATTCCATTGTATATATGTACCACATCATCTTTATCCATTCATCTGTCGACGGACATTTAGGTTGCTTCCATGTCTTGGCTATTGTAAATCGTTGTGCAATGAACATTGGAGTGCATGTATCTTTTTGACTTATGATGTTCTCTGACTTACGATGTTCTCTGGATATATGCCCAGAAGTGGGACTGCAGGATCATATGATAGCTATATTTTTAGTTTTTTAAAGAACATCCATACTGTTCTCCATAGTGGCTGTACCTATTTACATTCTCACCAGTAGTGTAGGAGGGTTCCTTTATCTCCACACCCTCTCCAGCATTTATTATTTATAGACTTTTTGATGATGGGCATTCAGACTGGTGTGAGGTGATACCTCATTGTAGTTTTGATTTGCATTTCTCTATTAATGAGTGATGTTGAGCATCTGTTCATGTACCTTTTGGCCATCTGTATGTCTCCTTTGGAGAAATGTCTATTTAGGTCTTATGCCCATTTTAAAAAATAATTTAATTTAATTAATTTATTTGTTTATTT
This sequence comes from Balaenoptera physalus, assembly GCF_965194825.1. NCBI lineage: Eukaryota > Metazoa > Chordata > Mammalia > Artiodactyla > Balaenopteridae > Balaenoptera > Balaenoptera physalus. The sequence continues at coordinate 8,376,817 of NC_138893.1, forward strand.
TTTGGCTGTGTTGGGCCTTAGGTGTGGCTCACAGGATCTTCGTTGTGGCGTGTGGGATCTTTCGTTGCGGCGCGTGGGCTTCTCTCTAGTTGCAGTGTGTGGGCTCTCTAGTTATGGCACACAGGCTCCAGAGCACACGGGTTCTGTAGTTTGCAGCACACGGGCTCTCTAGTTGAGATGCGCGGGCTTAATAGTTGCAGCACGTGGGCTTAGTTGCCCCGCGGCATGTGGGATCTTAGTTCCCCGACCAGGGATCGAACCCACGTCCCCTGCATTGGAAGGCGGATTCTTTACCACTGGACCACCAGGGAAGTCCCTTATGCCCATTTTTTGATTGGGTCATTTGTTCTTTTTGATATCAAGCCACAGCCGACCCCCGCCTCCCCAGGAGACCCTCCAAGACCAGCAGGTAGGTCTGATCCAGGCTCGTATGGAGTCACTGCTTTGCCCTGGGTCCCAGTGCACGTGAAACCTTGTGTGCGCCCTCCAAGTGTGGAGTCTCTGTTTCCCTCAGTTTTGTGGAGCTCCTGCACTCAAGCCCCCTGGCCTTCAAAGTCAAATGCTCTGGGGGCTCCTCCTCCTGATGCCAGACCTCCAGGTTGGGGAGGCTGACGTGGGGCTCAGAGCTCTCACTCCTGTGGGAGAACCTATGCGATACAAGTATTTTCCAGTTTGTGGGTCACCCACCCGTCAGGTATGGGATTTGATTATATCGCGAAAGCACCCCTCCTACTGTCTTGTGTGGCTTCTTCTTTGTCTTTGGGTGTAGAATATCTTTTTTGGTAGGTTCAATTCTTTTTGTCAATGGTTGTTCATCAGTTAGTTGTGATTTCGGTGTTTTCATGAGAGGAGGTGAGCTCAAGTCCTTCTACTCCGCCATCTTGTCTTTTGTCTAAAAACTTAAATTCTTATAGATAATTCACTGACACCAAAGATTATATCCTTGAACACCAGTTTGAGAAATGCTGATCTCTAGGGAGAAATTCAAAATCATTACTTCAGGACTGTTATGGATTGAGTTGTGTCTCTCCCACAAAAGATATGTTGGTGCCCTAGCCCCCAGTACCTCAGAATGTGGTCTTAGCTGGGGAGGGTCTTTACAGTGGTAATCAAGTTAAACCGAGCCCATCGGGGTGGGCCCTAAGCCAATATGACTGATTCCCTTATAAAAAGGGAAAATATGGCCAAAGACACACACCCAGGGAGAATGCCACGTACAGGTTAAAGTTACACTGCCACAGTGAAGGATCTCCAAAGGTTGCTGGCAAACCACCAGGTGCTAGGAGAAAGGCATGGGACAGATCTTCCTTTACAGCTTCAAGGAGAGGTGAGATTTCATACTTCTGTCCTCTGGAACTGAGACAATAAATTTCTGTTTAAGCCCTCAGTTTGTGGTACTTTGTAAGAGAAAATAATATGAATAAATTAGGCATTCAACGTGTTTCTAAATCAACAAACTATACAGATGTCCATTTTCTATAAATTAATTAATAATTTAACAAAATTATAACCAAAACCCCAATGGGAATTTTTTGAAACTTGAGAAAACGATTTAAAGCGTTATCTGAAAAGAATTAAAGCATTAGAAATGTAGAGAGTTTGGGGAGGCATAATAAATGATGATGGAGGGCTTACTTTGTTATATATTAAAACACATTTTAAAGTTTTAGTAATTAAAATATGGTCCTAATGTAGGATTTGTTCAAATGCTTCTTATTGCCAGTAACAGAAAGCTAGTTCAAATTAGCTTAAACAGAAATGAAAATGTCATTGTTTTATATAAATGAAAAGATGTATGGCAGGCTTCCTGTGATGGTTTAATTTAGAAGCTCACGATGACATCAGGATGACAGCTCTGTTTCCCTATGGTCCTCCCTTCTGCCTTTCTCTGTCTGTCAGCATTATCCTCAGACTGTCTCTCTGCGATAGCAAAATGAATGTCTGACTTGCTAAAGCTTAATGCTTGTCATGCAGATCCAATAGGATAGATAGATTCATATCCAAGGGGATATATCACATCATGTACCATAACCATCAAAACAAAAAGTCCCAAGCTTACTTCTGATGAATCATCTTAAGTCAACTACCTACCCCTGTAACAGTCACAAGGCCAATGATATGATTACTTCGTTGATGACTCTCTTTGAACTATATAAAAAAGCTCTTTCTATGCAAGGATAATTGGAATCAGAACAAAAGGACACTTGAAATAGTAGGGAAGAAACAAAGTTTGTTAGAATTCACTAGTGAAATCACCTTTGAAGGAATGTTTTTGATAACAAATTCAATTACTTCAGTAGATTAAGGACTTATATTTTTATTTCATCTTGTCAATGTGGTACGGTGTTTTTCAGGAATCTATCCATTTCATTTTAGAAAAAGTCTAAATTTTCAAATTTATTGCCATATAGTTCATAATATTTATTATACTTTTAATATCTGTAGTATCTGTAATGATATCTTCTCTTTTATTCCTGAAATTAGTAAGTTGTGCTTTCTTTTTTTCATGCTCAAATAGTACTGCCATGGATTTATCAACTTTTTTATTCCTTCCAAGAACCAGTTTTGACTTCATCAGTCTTTTATGTTTTCTGTTTGTTTTCATTTTATTGATTTTAGCTCACATCTATCTTATTTCATTTTACTTACTTTGGGCTTAATTCTCTTTTTAAATTCTCTCCTCCAAATGTAGAAACCTACACAATTGATTTTAAACCTTTCCTTTTTACTAATAAAAGCATTTTAAGCTATACATTTTGCTACATCCTGTAAATTTTCATATGTTCAACTTTAATTATCATCCTTTTTGAAATATTTTCTAATTTTTTTCCTTTTAAGACTTTTAAAAAAATTTTATTTATTTTATTTATTTATTTTTGGCTGCATTGGGTCTTCGTTGCTGTGTGTGGGCTTTCTCTAGTTGCGGCGAGTGGGGGCTACTCTTCGTTGCGGTGCACGGGCTTCTCATTGTGGTGGCTTCTCTTGTTGCAGAGCACAGGCTCTAGGTGCGCGGGCTTCAGTAGTTGTAGCTCGCAGGCTCAGTAGTTGTGGCTTGCAGGCTCTAGAGAACAAGCTCAGTAGTTGCAGCGCACGGGCTTAGTTGCTCCGTGGCATGTGGGATCTTCCCGGACCAGGGCTCGAACCCGTGTCCCCTGCATTGGCAGGCAGATTCTTAACCACTGTGCCACCAGGGAAGCCCTCCTTTTAAGAGTTTTAATTTCAGCTGTTAAAAAAGGGGGCAGGACTAAAAATGGGGGCAGGGCTAAAAACAAATAAGAGAAAGTGGCAAAGTCCTTATAATTGTGGTCCCGGGTCATTAGTTCCTAACTAGCTTTTGGCCTTTGATTTTTATTTTAGGGTTGGAAAGAAGGGAGGTCATCAATCCCGTCTCCTCACCTTCCTCCGAACTTAGACCAAGATCTTGCTGATTCCTTTTTCCACAATGTTCCCTTTATTCAGTATTACAGCCAAAGCTGACATTCAAAGCAAGTGGCCACTGATTGATTTCCTTCTGAGCCTTGAACCTGGATGGCCTCAGTCGACCTTGGAAGCTAATACCCCTTAACTCTTTCTGGTTCTCTCTCAGAGGAGCAATAAGAACCCTACAAAAACCAAGCATGAAATTTACATGAAATAGTAAACATAAAATCTAAATATTCTCTTTTACAACCACAGAGAATAAAGTAGAAACAAATTAAACTATCAGAATTACAGAAAAAAATACACCATTTTAGATTTACTTAACTATTCAGAAGTTAAGGCACTGAATTTTACATTTATGAATGCACTGAACTGATTAAAAATTTCTCCTTGGTCGCAGAAAATCTCTAGTTTTAGGAGTGCTGATTATCTCCTGCAAAATCTCATTTTGTTACTTCGGGAAAGTTTATACTGTAAAGTTCCTTGCTTTGAATTGTGTTTTTCAGTTCTTAACATTTGCATTAACTCTGAGTCTCAGAATTCTGTCATTAAGTATCAGATAAAGTAATCTAGTCTTAGCCAGTTTAAATGAGTTCATCAATGCAGGTTAAATAAATTTACTGAATGTGTATCGCTGGCAAGTACTAGAGCTGGGGCTGGAATCCAGGTCACCTGACTCTTAAAGCTAGTGTTCTTCAAATCCTACTTGAAGACCAGTGCATCCTGCCGTCATCACATAGTCATAGGCTCTTAGGGGTTTCAAGATCATTCATGTAATATTTCCTTAAACTGTAGTCTGTGAACCACTTGTATCAAAACACTGTGCATTGGCAGAGAATGGGTGCTGGTTTAAAATGCAGATTCCCTGGCCTTATCAGACCTTCCAAATCAGAATATTTTGGGGCATGGCTGAGGAATCTGAATAACTTATAAATTCTCAGATGATTGTTATGCAGCTATATTGAGCGTATCTTTTCTAGAAATACTGAAAATTTAATCTCTACTTAAATACTTCTCACAGGAAACACTTTATTTCTCAAACTAGACTAGCCCACTGTTGGACAGAAGCATTAAAAGGCCATTGGAAAGTTGAACAAAGTCCTTCTTTTTATTACTTTTAACAGTTGGTTCTAACTTGAAACAAAACGGGATATATTTTTCTTTTTTTTTCCCCGGAACTTGTATTTTTCAAATTCAATAAGCAGACCCCTCTATGTTTTCATTCAAGTAATCGATCGTACCATTCTCCTTGTTGAAGAAAATGGAAGTAAATTAAATATTAAGAAAAATTTTGTTCTCTTTCTGTGACCTGTTAGCATTATGCCACATTTCCCTAAGATTTGAAGCTATTTTTTTCCTCATAATTCATTTTTGATGATTAAATATTTCAAATGTATAAAATTCAAAGAAATTATAGAATGGACGCTTGTATCAGACCCAAACCTCATTTGCTTCCTTAGATTTCCTCCATGCCACCTACTTCCTGGCTCTTCCTCAGCCTCCCACACCAGACAACTTTGTTCATACCCTCGTGCTTCTGCTGCCTGGGGCTGACCAGTCTCTTACCCTTGGCACGTTGGGCCCTTCCTGTGGCGCCCCGCCTTGTGTAGCCAATCTGACTGGCAACCCCCAGGGAATGTTGGCTCCTTTTCCTACTTCCACACTTGGATCCACCTGCCCACTCAGGATATGGATCTGGTATCCAGAGTGGGCTTCTAGAGGGACCCAAGTGATTCAGTGGAGGAGGTGGAGGGGGGACTTGTTATGCCTCAGGGTGAACTCTGCCCAAGGAGGACCGGAGATGGAAGAGAACTGACAGATTCACTGCTTGTCCTGTCTTCTCTCGTGGACTATTCCAAGGCACAGTGTCCTTTACAGAATGTCTTGTGAAGTCCTAGTGAGCCAACTGCACACACCTGCCCAGCAGCTCTCTTGCTCTTCCTGATTCATGGCGGCGTGGAGCCAGTGCCTGTGTGGATTAGCTTGCATTGCTGCACAGCCTTCCTTGACTCACCCTTACTGCTTGGCTGCCCCAATAAAGCATAATCACTTCTATCCTTGTCTCAGGCTACATTCTGGAGCACCAAGGCTAAGATAATACCATGTAGGCACTAGCCAAGATAAACAGGGAATAGTTCCTTTCTTGCTATTATGCTTTGTATGAATGATAAATTATTTATTTTTGTGTGCATAGCATTTTGCCTCTGCTCATTCTATACTGAGCTTTCATGATATTTTCACATGTAGGCAGTCATTTCATTATTTATACTTTTTAAACAAAATGATAAGAGTTTCTACCATTTACCTCACTGGTGAGAAGACTGCTGGAATAATTGTATTTCTTCTGCATGTAATAAAAGATGAATAAACTGACAATCAGCTGGCTATAAATTTTTGTTACTTTATAATATAATATCTTGCCAAGCCTTCTGCTCCATTCATTTCTTAAATTTTATTGAAATATAGTTGATTTACAATGTATTAATTTCTACTGTACAGCAAGCGATTCAGTTACATATACATTCTTTTTCATATTCTTATCCATTATGGTTTATCACAGGATATGGAATATAGTCCCCAGTGCTATAAAGTAGGACTTTGTTTATCAATTCAATATATAATAATTTGCACCTGCTAATCCCCAACTCCCAATCCATCCCTCTCCCACCCATCCTCCCCCAACCACAAGTCTGTTCTCAATGTCTGTGAGTCTGTTTCTGTTTCACAGGTAAGTTCATTTGTGCCATATTTTAGATTCCACATATAAGTGATATATGACATTTGTCTTTCTCTTTCTGACTTCAGTTAACATAATAATCTCTAGGTCCATCCATGTTGCTGCAAATGGCATTATTTTATTCTTTTTATGGCTGAGTAGTATTCCACTGTATATATGTACCACATCTTTTTTATCCATCCATCTGTCAATGGACATTTAGGTTGCTTCCATGTCTTGGCTATTGTAAATCGTCCTGCAGTGAACATTGAGGTGCATGTATCTTTGTGAATTATGGTGTTCTCTGGATATATGCCTAGGAGTGGGATTGCTAGATCTTATGGCAATGCTATATTTAGTTTTTAAAGGAACCTCCATACTGTTCTCCATAATGACTGCACCAATTTACATTCCCACCAACAGTGTAGGAGGGTTCCCTTTTCTCCACACCAGCTCCAGCATTTGTTATTTGTAGACTTTTCTATGATGGCCATTTTGACCGGTGTGAGGTAGTACCTCATTTTAGTTTTGATTTTCATTTCTCTAATAATTAGCAGTGTTGAACATGTTTTCATATGCCTGTTGGCCATCTATATGTCTTCTTTGGAGAAATGTCTATTTCAGTCTTCTGCCCAGTTTTCAATTGGGTTGTTTGTTTTTTTGTTGTTGAGTTGTATGAACTGTTTGTTTACTTTGGAAATTAAGTCTTTGTTGGTTGCATCGTTTGCCAATATTTTCTCCCATTTTGTAGGTTGTCTTTTGTTTTGTTTATGGTTTCCTTTGCTGTACAAAAGCTTGTACGTTTGATTGGGTCCCATTTGTTTATTTTTGCTTTTATTTCTGTTGCCTTTGTAGACTGACCTCAGAAAACATTGGTATGATTTATGTCAGAGAATGTTTTGCCAATGATCTCTTCTAGGAGTTTTATGGTGTCATATCTTATGTTTAAGTCTTCAAGCCATTTTGAGTTTATTTTTGTGCATGGTGTGAGGGTGTGTTCTAACTTCATTGATTTACATGCAGCTGTCCAACTTTCCCAGCACCACTTGCTGAAGAGACTTTTTCTCATTTTATATTCTTGCCACCTTTGTCAAAGATTAATTGACCATAGGTGTATGGGGATTTTTTCTGGGCTCTCTATTCTGTTACATAGATCTATATGTCTGTTTTTTGTGTCCGTACCACACAGTTTTGATTACTGTAGCTTTGTAGTATTGTCTGAAGTCTGGGAGGGTTATGCCTCCTGCTTTGTTTTTTTTTTTCCTCAGGATTGCTTTGTCAATTCTGGGTCTTTAATGGTTCCGTATAAATTTTAGGATTATTTGTTATAGTTCTTTGAAAAATGTCATGGGTAATTTGATAGGGATTGCATAAATCTGTAGATTGCTTTGGGTAGTATTGCCATTTTAACAATATTAATTCTTCCAGTCTAAGAGCATGAGATATCTTTCCATTTCTTTGAATCATCTTTAATTTCCTTTATTAATGTTTTATAGTTCTCAGCATATAAATCTTTCACCGCCTTGGTGAGGTTTTATCCTAAGTATTTTTTTGATGTGATTTTAAAAGGGATTGTTTATATTCCCTTTCTGATATTTTATTTTCAGTGTAAAGAAATGCAACCGATTTCTGTATGTTAATCTTGTATCCTGCTGCCTTGCTGAATTAGTTTATCAGTTCTAGTAATTTTTTTGTGGAGTCTTTAGGGTATTCTATATATATTATTATGTCATCTGCATATAATGACAATTTTACCTCTTCCTTACCCATTTGAATACGTTTTCTTTTTCTTGTCTGATTGCTGTGGCTAGGATTTCCAATACTATGTTGAAGAGAAGTAGTGAGAGTGGGCATTCCTGTCTTGTTCCAGATTTTAGTGGGAAGGCTTTCAGTTTTTCACCATTGAGTATATTATTTGCTGTGAGTTTGTCATAATTAGCTTTTACTATGTTGAGGTATGTTCCCTCTATACCCATTTTTGTAAGGGTTTTTATCATGAATGGATGTTGAATTTTATCAAATGCTTTTTCTGCATCTGTGGAGATGATGATGTGGTTTTTGTCCTTTCATTGATGTGGTGTATCACGTTGATTGATTTGCATGTGTTGAACCATCTTTGTGACTCTGGAATGAATCCAACTTGGTTGTGGTGTATGACCGTTTTTATGTGTTGTTGGATTCGATTTGCTAATATTTTGTTGAGAATTTTTGCGTCTATATTCACCAAAGATATTTGCCTGTAATTTTCTTTTTTGGTAGTGTCTTTGTCTGGTTTTTTTTATCAGGGTGATGGTAGCTTCATAGAATGTCTTTGGAGTGTTCCTTCCTCTTTAGTCTTTTGGTAGAGTTTGAGAAGGACGGGTATAATTTCTTACTGTGTGTATGGTAGAATTAGCCTGTGAAGCCTTCTGGTCCTGGACTTTTGTTTGTAGGGAGTTTTTTGTTTTTTGGTTTTTTTTTAAATCACAGATTCTATTTCACTGCTAGTGATTGGTCTGTTCAAATCATCTCTTTCTTCTTGATTCAGTTTTGGTGGGCTGTATGTTTCTAGAAACTTGTCCACTTTTCCTAGCTTGTCCAATTTGTTGGCATATAATTGTTTATAGTATTCTTTTACGGTTTTTTGTATTTCTGCAATATCGGTCATTATGTTTCCATTTTCATTTCTTATGTTGTTTATTTGGGTCCTCTCTCTTCTTGGTGAGTCTGGCCAGAGGTTTGTCAATTTTGTTTACCATTTCATAGAACCAGCTCGTAGTTTTATCAATTTTTTTCTATTGTTTTTTAATCTGTATTTTATTTATTTACTCTCTGATCTTTATTATTTCCTTCCTTCTGACTTTTGTTCTTCTTTTTCTAATTCTTTTAGGTGGTATGTTAGGTTGTTTGAGATTTTTTTTGTTGTTTCTTGAAGAAGGCCTGTATTGCTATGAACTTCCCTCTAAGAACTGCTTTTGCTGTATCCCATAGATTTTGTATGGTTGTGTTTTCATTGTCACGTCTCTCAAGGTATTTTTAAATTTCCTCTTTGATTTTATTGTTGACCCATTGGTTTTTTTGTAGCATGTTGTTTAGTCTCCATGTAGTCATTTTTTCCTCATTTCGTTTTCTGTGGTTGATATCTAGTTTCATGCCATTGTGGTCAGATGCTTGCAATAATTTCTATAGTCTTAAATTTGTTGAGGCTTGTTTTGTGCCCTAATATGTGGTCAGTCCTAGAGAATGTTCCATGGTGCACTTGAAAAGAATGTGTATTCTAGGTTTTGTTTCTTTTGTTTTGGATGTAATGCCCTGAAAATACCAATTAAGTCTAACCTGTTCTGTTGTATCATTTAGCATCTCTGTTGCCTTATTGATTTGCTCTCTAGAAGATCTGTCCATTGATGTGAGTGGGGTGTTAAAATCTCCTACTGTTATCGTATTCCCATCAATTTCTCCCTTTATGTCTGTTAGTATTTGTTTTATGTATTTGGGTGCTCCTATATTGGGTGCATATATGTTGACGAGTGTAATATCCTCTTCTTGTATTGATCCTTTTAACATTATATAGTGTCCTCTATTATGTTTCTTTTATGGCCTGGGTTTTAAAGTTTATTTTGTCTGATATGAGTATTGTGACCCCCACTTTCCTGTCATTTCCGTTTACATGAAATATCTTTTTTCATCTGCTCACCTTCAATTTATATGTGTCCTTTGCCCTAAGTGGGTCTCTTGTGGGTAGCATACTGTAGGCTCTTTTTTTTTTTAATCCAATCTGCCACTTTGTGTCTTTTAATTGGAGCATTTAGTCCATTGACATTTAAGGTAATTATTGATAGATATGTATTTATTGCCATCTTGAAAACCTTGTTTTCCCGTTGATTTTGTATTTCTTCTTTGTTCCTTTCTTTTTGTTTTTCCTTTTGTGGTTTGATGATTTTCTTTTATATTATGCTTCTGTTCTCTTCTTTTTGGTTTTTGTGAATCTGTTGTATGTTGTTGATTTGTGGTTACCCTGTTTTTCAAGTATGTTAACCCATTACTATATCTACTTGCTTTAGGCTGATAGTCATATAGGCTCAAACAAATTCTAAAAATTATCTACACTTTCTTACTCTCCTCCCCCACATTTTATGCTTTTGATGTCTTTCTTTACATCTTCATGCTCATCCTTTTGCTGTTCATTCTGGTTATCATCACTTTCACAATTTTAAAAAAATTTTTATTTTTTACTCTGTATAGAGCTTATTTAAGTGATTTACTTTCCCATTATGATTTTCTCTTTCCTATACGTTCTTGCTTATTTTCTATTTGGAGAAGACCGTTCAATATTTCTTTAAGGATAGGTTTAGTATTGCTGTATTCTTTTAGTTTTTGCATGTCAGAGAAATTCTGTATCTCTCCTTCTATTGTAAATGATAAACTTGCTGGGTGGAGTATTCTAGGTTGCAAATTTTTCCCTTTCAGGATTTTGAATGTATCTTGCCACTCCCTTCTGGCCTACAACGTTTCTGTAGAGAAATCAGCTGATAGCCTTGTGGTGGTTCCCTTGTAATTAACTCTTTGTTTTTTTCTTGCTGCCTTTTGAATACTCTCTTAATCTTTGCCATTTTAATTTTAATATGTCTCGGTGTAGGTCTTCTTGGGTTCATCTTGTTTGGGACCCATTGTGCTTCCTGTACCTGGATATCTGTTTCCTTCTTTACGTTAGGGAAGTTTTCAGCCATAATTCCTTCAAATACATTTTCGATCCCTTCCTCTTTTTTCTCCTTCTGGGATCCCTATTATGCATAGATTGGCATGTCTTATATTATCCCATAGGTCTGTTATGTTGATTTCATTTTTTTTTCCATTTGGCTATCTACTGTTCTGATTTGGTGATTTCCATTATCCTATCTTCCAGATCACTTATTCATTCTTCTGCATTACTCAATCTGGTATTTATCGCCTTAAGATCAGCTTTCATCTTGACAAATGAGTTTTCTAATTTTTCTTGGCTCCTCTTTAGAGTTTCTAGTTCATTTTTACAGTAATCTGCATTTCTATTGATAGCCTTTCTTAATTCCTTCAGTATTTTTATTATCTCCTTTTTGAAGTTTGTGTCTATTAGACTGCAGAGGTCTGTTTTGTTGTTTGTTCTTTCAGGGAATTCTCTTGATCTTTTAATTGGGGGTGGTTTCTCTGCTTCTCCATTTTACTTATATTTCTCTTACTCCATGTGTCTAGGAGAAACAATGATCTACTGTGGTCTTAGAAGGATATTTTTATGTGGGAGCTTCCCTGTGTAGCCTGTGTGGGTTTAATATTTTTGCTGTTAGGGCTGTGTTTTGTATGGATGCCTGCCGCCTCTTTCCTCAGTGTGTGCTGGCTGTTATCCCCTTGATAAGAGGTGTGATTCATGTGGTGAACAGAGCCCCGGATGTTGAGCAGGGCTTCCACTTGGCTCTGTGGTTGTCACAGTGCTGTCAGGGGCAAAGTCTGCTCCCTAGTTGTTGGTGCAGAAGCTCCCAGTTCTGTTTCTGAGCTGTGGTGTGAGGTAGGAGGGATAGAAGTGCTCCCTCTGGGAGAGGAGCCACTGAATATCCCTCTGCTGGAGCTGTCCCCTGGGGAGTGTGCTCTGTGGTGTCACCTGAAACATCTTGTGCATGCTCACAAAGTCCAATGTTGTTGGCACTGCCCTTGGCCTTGCCTCAACTGTGGGAGTGCAGGCAGTAGGCGCTGGTGTCCCTCAGGTGCTGTTAACCAAGCCACCAGCACAGATCTGCTGAAGTCAGGTACCAGGACCCACTGTGGGAGCTATGGAAGCAGCCCAGACGTGGCCCAGCCTCTGTGTACATGCACCCACAGACCCACAGCTGCTAAGGCCAGACCATCCCAGCCACGGGAGCACCCATTGTCCACTCTGATGTCCTCCAGGCGTTGAGTTTACAAAGCCTGCAGTGGCGTAAATCCACAAATCACACAGCTGTGGGAAGAGAGCTCAGGTTTCTGCCCTGCTTCCTAAGTCATGTGGCCCCTGGGGATCAGCTTTGATTTTAGCCCCATCTCCTCTTGTGGGTAACCCACTGGCGCTGGCGCACTCCCAGAGCTCATAGACGTGGTGCTGAGGCAGCAGAGAGCGCAGAGAAAGAGGCTCCCTTCCCATTCCTCTTAACAACAGTGCTTCACTTCTGTGCGGGCTTGGGCTTCTTCTGCATACACCCCCCAGCTGCTGCTCTCCCACACTCCAGCCCTTTCAGGCTGTCTGCACAGCCAACCCCAGTCCTCTCCCCAGGTCTGTCCTCTAATGCCCGAGTTTCAGCACCAGGCCTCTGCTCATACCAGCAGATGCTCATCTTAGGCTGGGAGTGCAGGGCAGTGACACGGACCATCTGTGCAGGTTTCTCTCTGTTCTGTCTGCCACAGGCCAGCTGCTCTGCTTTCCTCCAAGCCTCTGAAGCTCCCTTTCTGTCCCAGCTGATCACCCCTCCGGAGAAGGGGCTTGCCAGAGTGAGAGAACCTTTCCTTTTTCACAGTTTCCTCCCAGTGTCACAGGTCCTGTCCCACTTCCTTTTTTTGGTTTCATCCTACCCAGTTACATGGAGATATTTCTTGCATTTTTAGTTTCTGAGATCTGCTGCCAGCGTTCAGTAGGTATTCTGTGAAGATTGTTCCACATGTAAATGTGTTTTGATTTATCTGTGGGAGGAGGTGAGCTGCACGTCCTTCTATTCCGCCATCTTGATTGGAGCCTCTCCATTCATCTTTATTTTATGTAGGAGGAAGGCCCTTAGCTTCGCCTTACTGTTAAAAGCTTAAATATCAATACATATCTCCAGTTTCTCTTTCTGCCAATAAAGAGTGTAATCTTCTTATGCCCACCTATTACTTTTATTCTTAACATTACATCTGTCTATATATTTCTGAATTTACATATGAAACACTAGGTCTTCCTAATTCTAATACATTTTTGAATATTAGGTACGAAACTGCAGGTAATTCAAATTACAGTGTGCAATAACTTTCAGAATTGGTGGTCTTTTAAAAAAAATATTCACTCTACAGTTCTTGCTTATGTTAATATACTATTGTTCCTGTTAGAAGCATTACACTTTGTAATACTTAGTTGTATTACCAGGTCTATAAAAAGTAAATTCTTTTTACAAAAACAAAAATCCTAAGGCCCATAGAGCAATGCTTAATGCAAATGGAGTATGTGTATATCGAGGTCATAGATTTCTTAGAAGAAACATAAATATAAATTATATGCTGTATGGAAGGAGTTAGAACCCATCCTGGATGTGTGAGGGTTGGTGAGCAAAAAAGGCAAATTCGATGCTCCTTTGCCATTGAAACACCTCTGGCACAATGATGTGTAGTATTCTTTGATCCCCTAAAACTTTTCCTCAACTGATGGTACCTGAAATCTGTAAGAAGAAAATATAAACTCAAATTATTATTTTTTTCTTTTTCATATTCTTTTCCATTATGGTTTATTACAGGATATTGAATATAGTTCCCTGTGCTGTACAATTGGACCTTGTTGTTTATCTGTTCTATATATAATAGTTTGTATCTTCTAACCCCAAACTCCCAATCCATCCCTCCCTCCCCTCCACCCCACCCCCCCAGCAACCACAAGTCTGTTCTTTATGTCTGTGAGTCTGTTTCTGTTTTGTAGATAAGTTCATTTGTGTCATATTTTAGATTCCACATATAGGAGATATCTTATGGTATTTATCTTTCTCTTTCTAACTTACTTTGCTTATTATTGATGATCTCTAGGAATAATCCATCATATATATATATACACACACACACACATACCAAACCTTCTTTAGCCATTTGCATGTCAGTGCACATTTAGATTGTTTCCATGTCTTGGCTATTTTAAATAATTCTTCTATGAACATAGGGGTGCATGTATTTTTTCAAATTATAGTTTGTCTGGATATATACCCAGGAGTGGGATTGTAGGATCATATGCAACTCTATTTTTAGGTTTTTGAGGAACCTCCATACTGTTCTCCATAATGGCTGCACCAATTTACATTCCCACCAACGGTGAAGGAGGGTTCCCTTTTCTCCATACCCTCTCCAGCATTTGTTACTTATAGATTTTTTTAATGATGGCCATTCTGACTGGTGTGAGGTGATACCTCATTGTAGTATTGATTTGCATTTCTCTAATAATTAGTGGTGTTGAGCATCTTTTCATGTGCCTACTGGCCACGTGTATGTTTCTTTGGAGAAATGTCTGTTTAGGTCTTCTGCCCATGTTTTGATTGAGTTGTTTTTATGTTATTGAGTTGTATGAGCTGTTTGTATATTTTGGAAATTAAGCCCCTGTTGTTTGAATCATTTGCAAATATTTTCTCCCAGTCCAGAGGTTGTCTTTTTGTTTTGTTTATGGTTTCCTTTGCTGTGCAAAAGCTTTTAAGTTGGATTAGGTCCCATTTGTTTATTTTTGTTTTTATTTCTATTGCCTTGGTAGACTGACCTAAGAAAACATTTGTATGATTTATGGTAGAGAATGTTTTGCCTGTGCTCTCTTCTAGGAATTTTATGGTGTCATGTTGTATATTTAAGTCTTTAAATCATTTTGTGAACTCAAATGATTTTAATCATTATGAATGTTACAACTGGAACTGGATCTCTTAGCCACAATAAAGTAACTTATGGACAGTTATTAAAACCAATGAAACAGTCTATAGAACTCCATAAAGAAATAAGGTAGACACTGAAACAAAATAGCAAGATGAAACTTTTCCTACTGTCTTGGACTAAAGTTGCCAGTTGGTTCCTTTATTCTGAAATAGCAGTGTTCAGTGGTGCATTTTTGAAGCCAGTTATTCATTTGATAATCATTTCCAGAGCTCCCCTTATTACAGAAGTAGAATTTGGTCATCACAGGTATTTCATCAAAACGTTTGTAGCTATGTGCTTTCCTGTTTCATTTTTGCTGTGTCATAAGGAATTATTATTTTTCAACCCAGTCTGGCCATAGTAGGAAAAAGATTAAAAAGAAACGTGACTTCTTAGAATAAGCTCCAGCTCTCCCATTAACCAGCATTTTGATTTCTGCCAAGCCATTTAACCTGCCTAGATTGCATCACCTGAAACACAGTTGTTTAAATCCCTTCCAGCTCTAATGTTCTAGAAGGCCTGAAATGTTATCTCTAAGAGGAAACTGTTACCACTGCTGATTGTTTCTGTACTGAATTGTGACATTATATATATTCTGATTTGGGAACATGAAACTGTAAGGATGTATTAAGCTGCTTGTTTAATACATTAGCCACACAATTACATATTATGACATAATTCTAGATAATGTGATAGGTTCTGACCCTGTCCTATTAAGAAATGGGTGCTATTAATATTTATGGCTATTAAAAAACCTAGGCCATCCATGAACTTGTATCAAGATCAAGATGCTCCTTCCCCAGCTTCTGTCAGGAATTTCAGAGTGATGGGCCGAGGTGTTATCAGTAAGGTGACAGGGAGGTCATCCTCTTCACAACATAATAGATATTTATGAAATAATATGGGGAATGTCTAGCTGTCCACACCATTTCCATGTCAGTTTTACATGAATTCCATGCTTCAGTAAATCTAATAAATATAATACATACTTAAAAGTTCTCTTTTACTGTGTCCAGAGAAAATGAGGCAGTGACCACAACTAATGGCTGGCCACCCAAACACCTTTCCATCAATGAGGGAAAGGAGGTGCATATTGATATAGTCACCCAGAAAACTGGAGCTTAAGAAATAGGAACATTTCCCTAGAAAAGCAAAATAGTGAAAAAAATGTACGATTTTCATAGGTATGCTTTTCCAATCAGGAAACAAGTATTTTCATTACAATATGACTTTTAACTGAGTTTCTGTGAGGCTAAGAACTGTCTCCTGTGCATAAAAAATAATGACCAGGGGGCTTCCCTGGTGGCACAGTGGTTGAGAATCTGCCTGCCAATGCAGGGGACATGGGTTCGAGCCCTGGTCTGGGAGCATCCCACATGCCGCGGAGGGGCTGGGTCCGTGAGCCACAATTACTGAGCCTGCGCATCTGGAGCCTGTGCTCTGCAGCAAGAGAGGCTGCGATGGTGAGAGGCCCGCGCACCGTGATGAAGAGTGGCCCCCACTTGCCACAACTAGAGAAAGCCCTCGCACAGAAACGAAGACCCAACACAGCCATAAATAGATAGATAGATAGATAGATAGATAGATAAATAAATAAATAAATAAAACCCAAAAGTTAAAAAAAAAAAATAATGACCATCAGTCTAAGGAGTAAGTACCATTTAGTGCATTTGGAAAAATTCAAATTCAGCTACTGATACCGGTGGCTAGGTTGTTGTCTTGTCACAGAAAAAATTCAGAGGCGAGACAGGCAGGTCAAGAAAGTAAAGCAAGGATTTAATTAAGTGATAGTATGCTCTTAAGGTGATAGCAGACAGACTCAGATGAATAGCTGCCCTGAGTTTCTTTGGCAAGCTGGTTATGTGGAGGCGTAGAAATGAAGGGGTGGATATTCATTGGGAAGGGAGGGGTTTGGGGATTGTATTCCCTCCCAGCTACACCTTCCTGTGGGGAGCAGGGATTTTTGTCCTTATTTAATCTTGATTGGAAGTGTCATGGCTTTGGTGCATGATGGGAAATTCTTTGATTTTTTTTTTTTTGGTTTTTCTTTTCTTTTTTATAACTTCTCATGTCAGTTTTCTAAAAAAATTTTTATTGGAGTATAGTTGATTTACAGTGTTTTATTAGTTTCTGCTCTACAGGAAAGTGAATCAGTTATACATATACATATACCCACTCTTTTATAGAGTCTTTTCCCATATAGGCCATTTCAGAGTATTGAGTAGAGTTCCCTGTGCTATACAGTAGGTCCTTATTAGTTATCTGTTTTATATGCACTAGTGTGTATATGTCAATCCCATCTCCCAATTTATCCCTCCCCCCGACCCCTGGTAACCCTAAGTTTGTTTTCTACATCTGTAACTCTGTTTCTGTTTCACAG
Source organism: Balaenoptera physalus (assembly GCF_965194825.1). Taxonomy (NCBI): domain Eukaryota; kingdom Metazoa; phylum Chordata; class Mammalia; order Artiodactyla; family Balaenopteridae; genus Balaenoptera; species Balaenoptera physalus. Next base: position 8,393,937 of record NC_138893.1, read on the forward strand.
ATGAGTTCATTTGTACCCTTTCTTTAGATTCCACATGTAAGCAATACCATATGATATTTGTCTTTCTCTGTCTGACTTACCTCACTCAGTATGACAATCTCTAGGTTCATCCATGTTGCTGCAAATGGCATTGTTTTGTTCTCTTTCATGCTGAGTAATATTCCATTGTATATATGTACTACATCTTTATCAGTTCCTCTGTTGATGGACATTTAGGTAGCTTCCATGTCCTGGCTATTGTAAATACTGTTGCAGTGAACATTGGGGTGCATGTATCTTTTCGAAGTATGGTTTTCTCCAGATATATGCCTAGGAGTGGGATTGCAGGATCATATGGTAGCTCTATTTTTAGTTTTCTAACGAACCTCCGTACTGTTCTCCATAATGGCTGTGCCAATTTACATTCCCACCAACAGTGTAGGAGGGTTCCCTTTTCTTTACACCCTCTTCAGCGTTTATCATTTGTAGACTTTGATCATGGCCATTTAGACTGGTGTGAGGTGATACCTCATTGCAGTAATTTTTTTTTTTCAATTTTTATTTTTATTTTTTTATTTATTTTTTAACATCTTTATTGGAGTATAACTGCTTTACAATGGTGTATTAGTTTCTGCTTTATAACAAAGTGAATCAGCTATATGTATACATAATATCCCCATATCCCCTCCCTCTGCGTCTCCCTCACACCCTCCCAATCCCATCCTTCTAGGTGGTCACAAAGCACCGAGCTGATCTCCCTGTGCTATGCGGCTGCTTCCCACTAGCTATCTATTTTACGTTTGGTAGTGTATATGTAAGTCCATGCCACTCTCTCACTTCGTCCCAGCTTACCCTTCCCCCTCCCTGTGTCCTCAAGTCCATTCTCTACGTCTGCATCTTTATTCCTGTCCTGTCCCTAGGTTCTTCAAAACCATTTTTTTGTTTTTTTAGATTCCATATATATGTGTTAGCATACGGTAATTGTTTTTCTCTTTCTGATTTACTTCACTCTGTATGACAGTCTCTAGATCCATCCACCTCACTACAAATAACTCAATTTCGTTTCTTTTTATGGCTGAGTAATATTCCATTGTATACATGTGCTGCATCTTCTTTATCCATTCATCTGTCGATGGACACTTAGGTTGCTTCCATGTCCTGGCTATTGTAAATAGCGCTGCAGTGAACATTGTGATACATGACTCTTTTTGAATTATGGTTTTCTCAGTGTATATGCCCAGTAGTGGGATTGCTGGGTCATATGGTAGTTCTATTTTTAGTTTTCTAAGGAACCTCCATACTGTTCTCCATAATGGCTATATCAATTTATACTCCCACCAACAGTGCAAGAGGGTTCCCTTTTCTTCACACCCTCTGCAGCATTTCTTCTTTGTAGATTTTTTGATGATGGCCATTCTGACTGGTGTGAGGTGATACCTCATTGTAGTTTTGATTTGTATTTCTCTAATGATTAGTGATGTTGAGCATCCTTTCATGTGTTTGTTGGCAATTGTACATCTTCTTTAGAGAAATGTCTATTTAGTTCTACTGCCCATTTTTGGATTGGGTTGTTTATTTGATATTGAGCTGCATGAGCTGCTTGTATATTTTGGAGATAAATCGTCTGTCCGTTGCTTTCTTTGCAAATATTTTCTCCCATTCTGAGGGTTGTCTTTTCATTTTGTTTATGGTTACCTTTGCTGTGCAAAAGCTTTTAAGTTTCATTAGGTCCCATTTGTTTATTTTTGTTTTTATTTCCATTTCTCTAGGAGGTGTGTCAAAAAGGATCTTGCTGTGATTTATGTCATAGAGTGTTCTGCCTATGTTTTCCTCTAAGAGTTTGATAGTGTCTGGCCTTACATTTAGGTCTTTAATCCATTTTGAGTTTATTTTTGTGTATGGTGTTAGGGAGTGTTCTAATTTCATTCTTTTACATGTAGCTGTCCAGTTTTCCCAGCACCACTTACTGAAGAGGCTGTCTTTTCTCCACTGTATATTCTTGCCTCCTTTATCAAAGATAAGGTGACCACATGTGCGTGGGTTTATCTCTGGGCTTTCTATCCTGTTCCATTCATCTATATTTCTGTTTTTGTGTCAGTACCATATTGTCTTGATTACTCTAGCTTTGTAGTATAGTCTGAAGTCAGAGAGCCTGATTCCTCCAGCTCCGTTTTTCTTTCTCAAGATTGTTTTGGCTATTTGGGGTCTTTTGTGTTTCCATACAAATTGTGAAATTTTTTGTTCTAGTTCTGTGAAAGATGCCATTGGTAGTTTGATAGGGGTTGCATTGACTCTGTAGATTGCTTTGGGTAGTATAGTCATTTTCACAATGTTGATTCTTCCAATCCAAGAACATGGTATATCTCTCCTTCTGTTTGTATTATCTTTAATTTCTTTCATCAGTGTCTTATAATTTTCTGCATACAGGTCTTTTGTCTCCTTAGGTAGGTTTAATCCTAGGTATTTTATTCTTTTTGTTGCAATGGTAAATGGGAGTGTTTCCTTAACTTCTCTGTCAGATTGTTCATCATTAGTGTATAGGAATGCAAGAGATTTCTGTGCAATAATTTTGTATGCTGCTACTTTACCAAGTTCATTGATTAGCTCTAGTAGTTTTCTGGTAGCATCTTTAGGATTCTCTATGTATAGTATCATGTCATCTGCAAACAGTGACAGCTTTACTTCTTCTTTTCCAATTTGGATTCCTTTTACTTCTTTTTCTTCTCTGATTGCTGTGGCTAAAACTTCCAAAACAATGTTGAATAATAGTGGTGAGAGTGGGGCTTCCCTGGTGGCGCAGTGGTTGAGAATCTGCCTGCCAATGCAGGGGACACGGGTTCGAGCCCTGGTCTGGGAAGATCCCACATGCCACGGAGCAACTGGGCCCGTGAGCCACAATTACTGAGCCTGCGCGTCTGGAGCCTGTGCTCCGCAACAAGAGAGGCCGCGATGGTGAGAGGCCCGCGCACCGTGATGAAGAGTGGCCCCCACTTGCCACAACTAGAGAAAGCCCTCGCACAGAAACGAAGACTCAACACAGTCATAAATAAATAAATAAATAAAAAGAACGTGAATTTCTAAAAAAAAAAAAAAAATAGTGGTGAGGGTGGACAACCTTGTCTTGTTCCTGATCTTAGTGGAAATGGTTTCAGTTTTTCACCATTGAGAACAATGTTGACTGTGGGTTTGTCATATATGGCCTTTATTATGTTGAGGTAAGTTCCCTCTATGCCTACTTTCTAGAGGGTTTTAATCATAAATTGGTGTTGAATTTTGTCAAAAGCCTTTTCTGCATCTATTGAGATGATCATATGGTTTTTATCCTTCAAATTGTTAATATGGTGTATCACATTGATTGATTTGCCTATATTGAAGAATCCTTGCATTCCTGGGATAAACCCCACTTGATGATGGTGTATGATCCTTTTAATGTGCTGTTCAATTCTGTTTGCTAATATTTTGTTGAGGATTTTTTCATCTGTGTTCATCAGTGATATTGGCCTGTAGTTTTCTTTCTTTGTGACATCTTTGTCTGGTTTTGGTATCAGGGTGATAGTGGCATTGCAGAATGAATTTTGGAGTGTTCCTCCCTCTGCTATATTTTGTGAGAGTTTGAGAAGGATATGTGTTAGCTCTTCTCTGAATGTTTGATAGAATTCGCCTGTGAAGCCATCTGGTCCTGGACTTTTGTTTGTTGGAACATTTCTAATCATAGTTTCAATTTCAGTGCTTGTGATTGGTCTGTTTATATTTTCTATTTCTTCCTGGTTCAGTCTCGGAACGTTGTGCTTTTCTAAGAATTTGTCCATTTCTTCCAAGTTGTCCATTTTATTGGCATATATTTGCTTGCAATAATCTCTCATGATCCTTTGTATTTCTGCAGTGTCAGTTGTTTCTTCTCCTTTTTCATTTCTAATTCTGTTGATTTGAGTCTTCTCCCTTTTTTTCTTGATGAGTCTGGCTAATGGTTTATCAATTTTGTTTATCTTCTCAAAGAACCAGCTTTTAGTTTTATTGATCTTTGCTATCGTTTCCTTCATTTCTTTTTCATTTATTTCCGATCTCATCTTCATGATTTCTTTCCTTCTGCTAACTTTGGGGTTTTTTTTGTTCTTCTTTCTCTAATTGCTTTAGGTGTAAGGTTAGGTTGTTTATGTGAGATGTTTCCTGTTTCTTGAGGTAGAATTGTATTGCTATAAACTACCCTCTTAGAACTGCTTTTGGTGCATCCCATAGGTTTTGGGTCATCGTGTATTCATTGTCATTTGTTTCTAGGTATTTTTTGATTCCTCTTTGATTTTTTCAGTGATCTCTTTGTTATTTAGTAGTGTATTGTTTAGCCTCCATGTGTTTGTATTTTTTTTTTACAGTTTTTTTTCCTGTAATTAATATCTAGTCTCATAGCATTGTGGTCGGAAAAGATATTTGATACAATTTAAGTTTTCTTAAATTTATCAAGGCTTGATTTGTGACCCAAGATGTGATCTATCCTGGAGACTGTTGCATGCGCACTTGAGAAGAAAGTGTAATCTGCTGTTTTTGGATGGAATGTCCTTTAAGTATCAATTAAATCTATCTGATCTATTGTGTCATTTAAAGCTTGTGTTTCCTTATTAATTTTCTGTTTGGATGATCTGTCCATTGGTTTAAGTGAGAAGTTAAAGCCCCCCACTATTGTTGTGTTACTGTCGATTTCCTCTTTTATAGCTGTTAGCAGTTGCCTTATGTATTGAGGTGCTCCTGTGTTGCGTGCATATATATTTATAATTGTTATATCTTCTTCTTGGATTGATCCCTTGATCATTATGTAGTGTCCTTCCTTGTCTCATCTGATATGAGTATTGCTACTGCAGCTTTCTTTTGATTTCCATTTGCATGGAATATCTTTTTTCCTCCCCTCACTTTAAGTCTGTATGTGTCCCTAGGTCTGAAGTGGGTCTCTTGTAGACAGCATATATATGCGTCTTGTTTTTGTATCCTTTCAGGGAGTCTTTGTCTTTTGGTTGTAGCATTTAATCCATTCACGTTTAAGGTAATTATCGATATGTATGTTCCTATGACCATTTTCTCAATTGTTTTGGGTTTGTTTTTGTAGGTCCTTTTCTTCTCTTGTGTTTCCCACTTAGAGAAGTTCCTTTAGCATTTATTGTAGAGTTGGTTTGGTGGTGGTGAATTCTCTTAGCTTTTGCTTGTCTGTAAAGGTTTTAATTTCTCTGTCGAGTCTGAATGAGATCCTTGCTGGGTAGAGTAATCTTGGTTGTAGGTTTTTCCCTTTCATCACTTTAAATATGTCCTGCCACTCCCTTCTGTCTTGCAGAGTTTCTGCTGAAAGATCAGCTGTTAACTTTATGGCGATTCCCTTGTATGTTGTTTGTTGCTTTCCCCTTGCTGCTTTTAATATTTTTCTTTGTATTTAATTTTTGATAATTTGGTTACTATGTGTCTTGGCGTGTTTCTCCTTGGATTTATCCTGTATAGGACTCTGTGTGCTTCCTGGACTTGATTGACTATTTATTTTTACATATTAGGGAAGTTTTCACCTATAATCTATTCAAATATTTTCCCAGTCCCTTTCTTTTTCTCTTCTTCTTCTAGGACCCCTATAATTCGAATGTTGGTGTTTAATGTTTAATGTTGTCCCAGCAATCTGTGAGACTGTCCTCAATTCTTTTCATTCATTTTTCTTTATTCTGCTCTGTGGTAGTTATTTCCACTATTTTATCTTCCAGGTCACTTATCTGTTCTTCTGCCTCAGTTATTCTGCTATTGATTCCTTCTAGAGAATTTTTAATTTCATTTATTGTGTTGTTCCATCATTGTTTGTTTGCTCTTTAGTTCTTTAAGTCCTTGTTAAGCTTTTCTTGTATTTTCTCCATTCTATTTCCAAGATGTTGGATCATCTTTACTATCATTACTCTGAATTCTTTTTCAGGCAGACTGCCTATTTCCTCTTCATTTGTTTGGTATGGTGGGTTTTTACTTTCCTCCTTCATCTGCTGTGTATTTCTCTGTCTTCTCATTTTGCTTAACTTACTGTGTTTGGGATCTCCTTTTCACAGGCTGCAGGTTCGTAGTTCCCATTGTTTTTGGTGTCTGCCCCCAGTGGGTAAGCTTGGTTCAGTGGGTTGTGTAGGCTTCCTGGTGGAGGGGACTGGTGCCTGTGTTCTGGTGGATGAGACTGGATTTTGTCTTTCTTGTGGGAAGGACCACGTCAGGTGGTGTGTTTTAGGGTGTCTGTGAACTTATTATGATTTTAGGCAGCCTCTCTGCTAATGGGTGGGATAGTTTTCCTGTCTTGCTAGTTGTTTGGCATGGGGTGTCCTGCACTGTAGCTTGCTGGTCGTTGAGTGGAGCTGGGTCTTAGCGTTGAGATGGAGATCTCTGGGAGAGCTCTTGCCAATTAATATTACATGGGGCCGGGAGGTCTCTGGTGGTCCAGCGTCCTGAACTTGGCTCTCCCACGTCAGAGGCTCAGTCCTGACACCCGGCTGGATCACCAAGACTTGTCCACCCTGGCCCGCCTCCTCCCCTTGTGTCTCCTCTAACTTCCACTTGCATTAACTTCCTTCTGGTTCCCAGCTGGAGAGCACAGATTGTGCCTGCTCCGAAGGCCAGTGGGGGCCTTGCCTCACCTGCTGCTCAGCCTCCGTTGCTTGTGCTCATTTTAGGTTTGATTTGCATTTTATGGTTTCCTTTGCTGTGCAAAAGCTTTTAAGTTTAATTAGGTACCATTTGTTTATTTTGTTTTTTATTTTCATTACCCTAGGAGATGGATCCAAAAAAGCTATTGCTGTGATTTATGTCAGTGTTCTATCTATGTTTTCCTCTAAGAGTTGTATAATATCCAGTCTTATGTTTGTCTTTAATCCATTTTGAGTTCTTTTTTTGTGTGTGTATGGTGTTTAGGAATGTTCTGACTTCATTCGTTTACATATAGCTGTCCAGTTTTCCCAGCACCACTTATTGAAGACACTGTCTTTTCTCCATTGTATATGCTTGCCTCTTTTGTCATAGGTTAGGTGATCATAAGTGCATGGTTTTATCTCTGGGCTTTCTATCCTGTTGTTCCATTCATCTATATTTCTCTCTTTGTGCTAGTACCATAATGTGATAACTGTAGCTTTGTAGTATAGTCTAAAGTCATAGAGCCTGATTTCTCCAGCTCTGTTTTTCTTTCTCAAGATTGCTTTGGCTATTCAGGGTATTTTGTGTTTCTATACAAATTGTAAAATTTTTTTTTTCTAATTATGTAAGAAATGTCATTGATAATTTGATAAGGATTACACTGAATCTGTAGATTGCTTTGGGTAGTAATGTCATTTTTACAGTATTGATTCTTCCAATCCACGAAGATGGTATATCTTTCCATCTGTTTGTGTCATCTTTGATTTCCTTCATCAGTATCTTACAGTTTTCTGAGTACTGGTCTTTTTCCTCCTTAGGTAGGTTTATTCCTAGGTTTTTTATTGTCTTCGATGTGATGGTAAATGCAATTATTTCCTTACTTTCTTTTTCTAATCTTTTGTTGTTAGTGTATAGGAATGCAAGAAATTTCTGTGTATTAATTTTGTATCCTGCACCTTTGCCAAATTCATTGATGAGCTCTAGTAGTTTTCTGGTAGCATCTTTAGAATTTTCTAAGTATAGTATCATGTCATCTGCAAACACTGACAGTTTTACTACTTCTTTTCCAATTTGGATTCCTTTTATTTCCTTTTCTTCTCTGATTTCTGTGGTTAAGTCTTTGAAAACTGTGTTGATTAAAAGTGGCGAAAGTTGACATTCTTGAATTGTTCCTAATCTTTGAGTAGATTCTTTGAGTTTTTCACCACTGAGAATGAAGTTTGCTGTGGGATTGTCATATATGGCCTTTATTATGTTGTGGTAGGTTCCCTCTATGCTGACTTTCTGGAGAGTTTTTATCATAAATGGGTGTTGAATTTTGTCAAAAGCTTTTTCTGCATCTATTGAGATGATCATATGGTTTTTATCCTTTAATTTGTTAATATGGTGTATCACATTGTTTGATTTGCATATATTGAAGAATCCTTGCATCCCTGGGATGAATCACACTTGATCAGGGTGTATGAACCTTTTAATGTATTGTTGGATTCCGTTTGCTAGTAATTTGTTTCAGATTTTTTCATCTGTGTTCATCAGTGATATTGCCCTGTAATTTTCTTTTTATGTGATATCTTTGTCTGGTTTTGGTATCAGGTTGTTGGTGGCCTCGTAGAATGAGCTTGGGAGTGTTCCTTCCTCTGAAATTTTTTAGAATAGTTTGAGAAGGGTAGGTGTTAACTCTTCTCTAAAAGTTTGATAGAATTCACCTGTGAAGCCATCTAGTCCTGGACTTTTGTTTGTTAGAAGATTTTTTAATTACAGTTCAGTGATTTTTTAATCAAATTCAGTCCTTGTGATTGGTCTGTTCATATTTTCTGTTTCTTCCTGGTTTAGTCTTGGAAGGTTGTACCTTTCTAAGAATTTGTTCTAGGTCATCCATTTTATTGGCATATAATTGCTTGTAGTAGTCTCTTATGATCCTTTGTATTTCTGTGGTGTCCTTTGTAACTTCTCCTTTTCATTTCTAATTTTATTGATATGAGTTCTCTCCCTTTTTTTCTTGATGAGCCTGGCTAAAGGTTTATCAATTCTGTTTATCTTCTCAAAGAACCGGCTTTTAGTTTCATTGATCTTCGTTATTGTTTTCTTGGTCTCTATTTCATTTATTTCTGCTCCCATCTTCATGATTTCTTTCCTTCTACTAACTTTGGGATTTATTTGTTCTTTCTCTAGTTGCTTTAGGTGAACTGTTAGGTTGTTTATTTGAGAGTTTTCTTGTTTCTTGAGGTAAGATTTTATTGCTATAAACTTCCCTCTTAGAACTGCGTTCGCTGCATCACGTAGGTTTTGGATTGTCATGTTTTCCTTGTCATATTTCTCTAGGTATTTTTTGATTTCCTCTTTGATTTGTTCAGTGATCCATTGGTTGTTTAGTGACATATTGTTTAGGCATCATGGGTTTGTGTTTTTTGCCTTGTTTTCCTGTAATTGATTTCTAATATCATAGAGTTGTGGTTGGAAAAGATGCTTGATATGATTTCAGTTTTCTTAAATTTACTGAGGCTTGATTTGTGACCCAAGATGTGATGTATCCTTGAGAATGTTTCGTGTGCACTTGAAAAGAACGTTTATTCTGCTTCTTTCGGATGGAGTATCCTATACGTATCACTTAAGTCTAACTGGTCTAATGTGTCATTTATGGCTTTTGTTTCCTTATTGATTTTCTGTCTGGATGATCTGTCCATGGTGTAAGTGGGGTGTTAAAATCACCCACTATTATTGTGTTACTGTCTGTCTCCCCTTTTATGGCTGTTATTAGCCTTTGCATTATATATTGAGGTGCTCCTATGTTGGTTGCATTTATATTTACAATTGTTATATCTTCTTCTTGGATTGATCGCATGATCGTTATGTTGTGTCCTTCCTTGTCACTTGTAACAGTGTATATTTTAAAGTCTATTTTGTCTTATAGGAGAATTGCTACTCCAGCTTTCTTTTGATTTCCATTTGCATGGAATATCTTTTTCCATCCCCTTACTTTCAGTCTGTATGTGTCCCTAGGTCTTGAAGTATGTCTCTTGTAGACAGCATGTATTCCTGTCTTGTTTTTTTATACATCCAGCCAGTCTGTTTCTTTTGGTTGGAGCATTTAATCCATTTACATTTAAGGTAATTATCGATATATATGTTCCTATTGCCATTTTCTTCATTGTTTTGGGTTTGTTTATGTAGTTCTTTTTTCTTCCCTTTCTTTTCTTGTAGTTTGTTGATCATCTTTAGTGTTGTGTTTGGGTTGCTTTTTCTTTGGTGTGTGTATCTCTTTTAGTTTTTTGGTTTGCATTTCCCATGAGGTTTTGGGAAACCTATATATATACGTGGTTGTTTTAATTTGCTGGTCTTAAAGTTTTAAGTTGCTGGTCTTAAAGTCTTTAAGCTGCTGGTTTTAAGTTGCTGGTCTTGTTTTAAGTTGCTGGTCTCTTAGCTTCAAATGCAATTCCCATTTCCTGCATTTGTACTTGCCTCTTCTTACAGTTGCTAATTTCGATATCATATTTGTGTGTGGATGATTTCCTGATTTTACTGCATGTTTGCCTTTGCCAGTGAACTTTCCCATTTGTTATTGTGTTATTTCTAGTTGTGGCCTCTTTTTTTGTTTCCCCTGCCTAGAGAATTTCCTTTAGCATTTCTTGTAAAGCTGGTTTGGTGGTGCTGAATTCTCTTAGCTTTTCCTTTTCCGTAAAGCTTTTGATTTCTCCATTGAATCTGAATGAGATCTTTGCTGGGTAGAGTATTCTTGGTTGTAGATTTTTCCCTTTCATCACTTTGAATGTATCATGCCACTCCCTTCTGCCTGCAGAGTTTCTGCTGAAAAATCAGCTGATAACCTGAGGGGGAATTCCCTTGTATGTTATTTGTTGCGTTTCCCTTGTTGCTTTTAATATTTTTCTTTGTATTTAATTTTTGTTAGTTTGATTAGTGTGTGTCTCAGTGTGTTCCTTATTGGATTTATCCTGTATGGGACTCTCTGCGGTTCCTGTACTTGGGTGACTATTTACTTTACCATGTTAGGGAAGTTTTCAACTATAATCTGTTCAAATATTTTCTCAGGCCCTTTCTCTTTCTCTTCTTCTTCTGGGCCTCCTATAATTCGAATGTTGGTATGTTTAATGTTGCCCCAGAGGTCTCTGAGACTGTCCTCATTTCTTTTCATTCTTTTTTCTTTATTCTGTTCTGCAGCAGTGATTTCCACCGTTTTGTCTTCCAGCTCACTTATCCGTTCTTCCTCCTCAGTTATTCTCCTATTGATTCCTTCTGGTGTATTTTTCATTTCAGTCATTTTATTGTTCATCTCTGTTTGTTTGTTCTTTAGTTCTTCTAGGTCTTTGTTAAACATTTCTTTTATCTTCTCAATCAGGGCCTCCATTCTTTTTTCGAAATCTTGGATCATCTTACTATCATTACTCTGAATACTTTTGCAGGTAGATTGCCTATCTCCTCTTCATTTACTTGTTCTTGTAGGTTTTATCTTGCTCCTTCTTCTGCAGCGTATTTCTCTGTTGTCTCATTTTGTTGTTCTTGTAGGTTTTTATCCTGCGCCTTCATCTGCAACATATTTCTCTTTCGTCTCATTTTGTCTGACTTACTGTGTTTGTGGCCTCTTTTCCACAGGCTGCAGGATTGTAGTTCCTCTTGCTTCTGGTGTCTGCTCCCTGGTGGGTGAGGTTGGTCCAGGGGCTTGTGCCGTTATCCCCTTGTTGCTGGGGTGGGGGGGTGGGGGAGTTGACTGGTGTTGTGATGACCAGAGCTTGCCCTGGATATTGAGTGGGGCCTCCCCTTTGCTCTGTCATTGTCACTGACGTGTCAGGGGCAGGGTCTGCTACCTAGTTGTTGGAGTAAAGGCCCCCAGTTCTATTTCTTAGCTGTATTTCTGGTCCCTGGTGCTAGGTAGGCAGGATTGAATCACTCCCACTGAATGAGAGAAGCCACTGAGGGTTCCTCCTCTGGAGCTGTTCACCTGTGAACGTGCTTTGTTGTGTCCCCTTTTGTCCATCGTGCAGGCTCACAAAGTACACTGTTGTTGGCACTGCTCTCGGTCCCACCTTAACTGTGGGTATGCTGGCAGTTGGCCCTGGTAACTCTCAGGCGTTTTTTTTTCCCAGGCCACCAACATAGATTCACCGAGGTCAGTTCCCAGGACTGCAGTAGTCATGCACCTGGACCCATTGTGGGAGCTATGGGGGCAGCTCAGACTCTGGCCTGGCCCAACCTCCCTGTGTAGGTGCCCAAAAAGCCCACATCTGCTAAAGCCAGACTCATCTCAGCTGCAGGAGCACTTGTTGTCTGTTCATATGTTCCACAGGTGCTGAATTTAGGAGGCTGTCAGCAGAGATGTAACTCTGTGGTTCGTGCAGCCACAGGAGAGATTTCAGCTCTTCTTCCTTAGTCACATGGCCCCTGGGGCTCAGCTGTGGTTTCAGCCCCACCTCTGTGTGTGTTCCTCCCACCAGAGTCTGCTCTATACGTTGTTGTCAGGTGGGAGGGGGCTAAAGCAGTGATCAGGGCAAGCGGGCTGCTCAGCTGGGAGGGAGCTGAGGCAGCGATCGGGGGAGCAGGTCACCCAGGTGGGAACGAGGGGCTGAGGAGGCAGTGACAGGGGCATGTGAGCCGGCTTCAGCAGGAGCCCTCCCTAGTGCCCATGGAGACAGGGGCTGGTGCCCAAGGAGAGAGGCTGCAATGGCAGCCCCACCCTTTGCACATCACTCAACAGTGGCGCTTTGCTTCTTTGTCAGTCCAGGCTTCCTCACTCGCATCCCCTCAGTCTGTCTCCTCACAGCCAACAGCAGTCCCCTCCCCGGGTCTGCTCTCTAAACCCTATGTTTCAGCCCCCAGCCCCCATGTGCACTAGCAGACGCCTGTCTCAGGCTGGGCCGCGCAGGGCTGTGGCACGGACCACCTTTATAGGTCTCACTCTGTCCTGCCTGCCACAGACCAGTTGCTGCTCTCTCCTCCAAGCCCCTGAAGCTCCCCTTCTGTCCCAGTTGATGTCCCCCAGGTGAGGGGGCTTCCCCAGGTGTGGGCACCTCTCCTCACCTTCAGCTGTCTTCCAGGGGCACCGGTTCCATCCTGCTTCCTCTCCTCTTCCTTTCCCCTTCTTCTTTCTTCTGTCCTCCCCGGTCACATGAGGATCTTTCTTGTCCTTTTAGGTGTCCAAGATCCTCTGCTAGTGTTCAGCAGGTGCTCTGTGAGAATAGTTCCATTCGTAGCTGTATTCTTGATGCATTTGTGGGGAGAGATGAATTTCACGTCCTCCTACTCCTCTGCCATCTTGAGGATATCATGTCAGCTTTTATAATCAATTATTACCATATGACTTAAAATTCTATATACACTTAAGGAGCACTGACTTTGACGACAAAAACCAAGTCCAAGCCAATCTGTCCGCCTAGCTGTGTTAATTCAGACAAGTTGTGCCTTTCTGAGCCATAATTTTCTCATCCCGAGCAAGGAGCTGCGGCCACATGTGCTTTCCCGCCAGGCACTTAAGAAAAGGAACTTCCTATCTGCAAGGCTAATTTTATTGTAATGAGGCCATATGAGCAAAAGGTTACATTTGGGTGTCAGAGATCCTCACCTCACACTTATCACCCCACAATGTGTGCTTTCCTGTCAGTCTGGAAGTCACTGCTTTTCTTTGCCTTCTCAAGGACCCCTGTTGTTTACAAGATGTGTGGTTTCCTGCCATCTGGCCTGTGCCCCCCTTTCTCTGCTCATATCTAGCTAACTGCCTGCTCTAACATTCCCCCCTCAAGGAGTCTGGACCCTTAAAGTCTTTTAAGGGGCACGGGTCGATGGTCTGTCTTTTGTAACTGCTTCAAGCTGAGCCTGGGTGCTGTCCCTACCTGTGGGTCTAGATCTCCTTGCTTCTCTGTCAGAGATAGGGGTCTTGGGTTGTTTAGAGTGGCAGAGATGGAGAGTGGGGAGTAGAAGGAGGCAGCAGCCTTGCCCAGTGGGTGTTGATGGTCCCTATCTTCAGGTGGGATGGGTTGAAATCCCTGGCATAGCATCATTTGAAGTTGGAGTTGTTGTATCCTAGAGGATAGACATTTAGCTAGGTGGTTAAAAATACAAGGACCAAGGAGAAAGATGAGAAATATAGATGGGCCTAGAAATGGGAGAAGCCACATATATCCTGGAAACCATCCCTTTAGGGTCTCAGTCCATTCTTGCTTCCCTTGATTATACCTGTGGATCCAGGAAGCCTGTTCATAGATTTCTTGAACATTTACTTTTACTTCTCCTGTGACATTAATATATATGCAGCATGTTTTATTTATGACAGCACAAACCCCTCCTTGGCTTGCTAGGAGATAGTCTAGGGCTCGATGGTTGTTGAAGGCCACCTCTGCCAGGGAATCTAGGGATTTTTGTAAGAGTGTGAGAGAGTCTCCAGTTCTCTTTAGTGTGCTGTCCAGGGAGGAGGCTAGATACCTCAGGGTTGCCTCATTGTAGGTAAACTTTCCCCAAAGGGCAGCTTCACCTCGGGTCCCCATATTTCCTGCTAGCACCAAACCAAAGGCCCTTTTTTGTCTCACATGGGTCACACTGAGGATGGTTATTTGGGCTGGAGCCATAGTTCCCAAGGTGCAGTCCCCATAATGAAGTGTGGCGTCTAGATGTGAGAGAGCAGTGGCTTTGGTTATTGTGAGGTCCCACAAAGGCATAATAATCCAGGCGGTGCTGGTAAAGCAGCGTCATTGGTTTGCTTATGCAGCTGGAGAAAAGTTCTGGGAGGCGGGAGACAGTTTTGGAGAGGTCCCATCAGCATTTTTGGATTTGGTCCCTGGTTTGGAGTGTCCAGGGTGAGGTCTGTATTCAGGGATAGTCATGGTAAGGGAGTGTCTGATATAATAGCTAGCACAAGCAGTTCTGTTGGCATTAGTTAGTGAGCTGTCATACATACATGTGTTTTGTTAGGGGTGCAGATGAAATGTAAAGAGGCTGGCACACTATATCGCTCCAATTTATAGGCTTAAAGTTATGTAGCGACAGGCTTAGGCTTGTGTTAGAGGCTTAGGGCTGAAGAGGGGTCTGTGTGTCCCCTGTGAGTATTGCTGTGACAAGGGGTGCATCCTAAGGTTTGATTGCAGATTAGGGAGGTTTTGGTGATATTTATAGCCCTTGAATAGGGAGGTGCGATGCGGTAACAGAGCGGAGGTGGCCTTTCCCATGTAACGATTAAGGAAAAATCTTGCCTAGGGTAATTAAAAGAAGATTGGTTAAAAGCTGAGAATACAGTATGGCTGCTGACTGCGTAGGCCTTGAGGCTGGAACTAATGTCTCCTGGGGTGGTGGGTTGGGGATGGCAAACCCAAGAGAGATTGAGATTTTACCCTTTAGCAATAACCCAGGAGTTATTGACTATTCTGTTATCTTTCCATGTTAAGTCTTGGGACCAAAGAGATTGGATAGGTAAGAGGAGAACAAGTAAGAGCGGGGGTAGGGTCCCTAGCATCTTTCAGAAGGAGAAAAAAAGACTGCAGGCCTTTGGGTTTTGGGCAGGTCTTATCAAACCCAGCCTGGACAGAGGGGTTCCCTCTCGGGTATAGGTGCAGAGCTAAAGCAATACTCATAAAAGATTCCGAGAGCGAGGAGGAGAGCAAGGAGGGCAAGTATGCAAATCCTCCAGGGTATTTTGGTTATTTTGTGGGTAGACTGGGGTATCAGAAGGCAAAAAAGAAAATAGTGGCTCTGAGCAATCAGCCTTGGATCTGTGACGTTTCTTTGTCCTTCCTGAGTAAGAGCTTCAGGTCCTGAAGAGGCTCTCGCATCCACCTGGACTCTTTGGGCTGTCCAAGGTCCTCCATGTCCTGTGAAGACTCAGGGGGAGGGGATAGGTTTAATTCTAGGAAGGTGCACCCAACTAGTGACCCCTGTAGTTTTACTGCAGTAGGAGTGCTGAGAAGGACATAGTAAGGCCCTTTCCACTCGAGCAGTAATTGATGAGAGGGGGACCCTTCTCTCCATGTTTTTAGGAAGACAGAATCTCCTGGCTGAACCTGCATGGAGCCTGTTTCCTGGCTGGGGGCTGGCAAAACCTGATTTCCATATTCTGAAATCGTCATTTGGATTTTCTGCAGATTAATTAGGTACCTAATGAATTCACTGGTTTTGGTGTCTACCAAAATATCAGAGGATAAAAGGGGCCTATCATAAGTCATTTCAAAGGGGCTGAGCCTTAGCCCTGTTTTAGGTGTGACCCTGGTTCTCAGGAGGGCTATGGGTAAAAGCTTTGTCCAAGGTTCTCATGTCTCTTGACAAAGCTTAGCCAGGATTCTTTTTTCTTTTTCTTTTTTATTGAAATATAGTTGATTTACAATATTGTGTTAGTTTCAGGTGTACAGCAAAGTGACTCAGTTATACATACATATATATGTATTTTTTTCAGATTCTTTTCCCTTATAGGTTATTACAAAATATTGAGTAGAGTTCTCTGTACTATATAGTAGGTATTTGTTGTTGTCTATTTTATATATAGTAGTGTTTTTTTGTTAGTCCCAAACTACTATTTATCCCTCCTCACCCACCGCCCCCGCTTTCCCCTTTGGTAACCATAAGTGTGTTTTCTATGTGTGTGGGTCTATTTCTGTTTTGTATAAAAGTTCATTTGTATAATTTTTTTAAGATTCCACATATAAGTGACATATCATATTTGTCTTTTTCTCTCTGGCTTACTTCAGTTATTATGGTAATCTAGGTCCATCCATGTTGCTGCAAATGGTATTATTTCATTCTTTTGATGGCTGAATAATATTCCATTGAATATTTGTACCACATCTTCCTTATCCATTCATCTGTTGATAGACATTTAGGTTGCTTCCATGTCTTGGCTATTGTCAGTCATGGTTCAGTGAACATTGGGGTGCATGTATCTTTTGGAATTAGGGTTTTCTCCAGATATATGCCCAGGAGTGGGATTGCAGGATCATCTGATAGCTATATTTTGGTTTTTTACGGAACGTCCATACTGTTCTTCATAGTGGCTGTACCAACTTGCATTCCCACCAAGAGTATAGGAGGTTTCCTTTTTCTGTACATCCTCTCCAGAATTTATTATTTGTAGCCTTTTTAATGATGACTGTTCTGACTGGTGTGAGGTGATACCTCACTGTAGTTTTGATTTTAATTTCTCTAATAATTAGTGATGTTGAGCATCTTTTCATGTGTCTTTTGGCCATTTGTATATCTTCTTTGGAGAAATGTCTATTTGGGTCTTTAAATTGTTTGCTTTGTTTCGATATTGAGCTGAATGAGCTGTTTGTGTATTTTGGAAATTAAACCCTTGTAGGTCACATCATTTTCAAATATTTTCTTCCATTGTGTAGGTTGTCTTTTAGTTTTGTGTATGGTTTCTTTCACTGTGCAAAAGCTTTTATAAGTTCAATTAGGTTCCATTTGTTTATTTTTGGAAAGAAATTGAAGATGACAGAAAAAGTTGGAAAGATATACTGTGTTCTTGGATTGGAAGAATCAATATCGTCAAAATGACTAAACTACCCAAGGCAATCTACAGGTTCAGTGCAATTCCTATCAAATTACCAATGGCTTTTTTCACAGAACTAGAACAAAAAATTTTTTAATTTGTATGGAAACACAAAGACCCTGTATAGCCAAAGCAATCTTGAGAAAGAGAAACGGACCTGGAGGAATCAGGCTCCCTGATTTCAGACTATACTACAGAACTACAGTAATCAAAACAGTATGGTACTGGCACAAAAAACAGACATATAGATCAATGGAACAGGATAGAAAGCCCAGAAATAAACCCACACACCTATGGTCAATTAATCTATGACAAAGGAGACAAGAATATACAATGGAGAAAAGAAGTATCTTCAATAAATGGTGCTGGCAAAACTGGACAGCTACATGAAAAGAATGAAATTAGAACATTCTCTAATACCACACACAAAAATAAACTCAAAATGGATTAAAGACCTAAATTTAAGACCAGATATTATAAAACTCCTAGAGGAAAACATAGGCAGGATTCTTTTTTAAAGTTGATTGCCCTTTCTATTTTCCCTGATGATTGAGGCCTCCAGCCAGCATGGAGGTGGTAGCAAATGCCTAGGGCAGTAGAGATTTGTTGTGTAACCTTAGCCACAAAAGAGGGGCCATTATCACTTTGTAAAGACTGTTGAAGTCTGGACCAAGGAATTATTTTCTTTCATAATGCCTTTGTTACTTTCCTAAGCTCTCTCGGTCCTTGTTGGAAAGGCATCCTGCTGCCCAGTGAAAGTATCAATAAAAATTAGTAGGTATTTATCTCCCTGGGAGGATGGCATCTGGGTATAGTCTTCTCCCAGATAAGTTCCTCTTCTTTGGATGAGCTGGAGGAGGGGTGGGGGCCTCTTTTCTCTCTGGGCTGTTACGGTAGCATATGTTACAGGCCTTTGTGATTTCTAAGATAGTCTGAGAAAGGCCTATGCCAGAAAAAGCTTTTTCCACCAGGCTAGTCAAAGCATCCCTCCCCAGATGAGAGGAATCATGGAGTGCCTTTAAAATTTTCCATTGTAATGCTCTGGGCAGCATTATTGTATGTTCCTTAATCCACCATCCATTGGGGCCCTTTTGATATCCCCTAGTTCTAGCCTACTTTATTTCCTTATTTATATACTGGGGTGGCAAAAGCAGGCTGGGGGTTGGTACATGGAGGGAGTAAGGTAACCTGAGTTGAAGAGGTTTTAAGAGCTGCACTCTTTGCTGTCTTGTCAGCCAGGTTATTTGCTTTTACTAGTGTGAATTTCCCCTCTGGTGTCTCTTAGAGTGGATAAGTGCCATTTCCTTAGGGTCTTGTGCTGCCTCTAGGAGTTCCAAGATCTCCTGGCAGTGCTGGATTGGGGAGCCCCATGCAGTCAGGAGTCCCCTGTGTTTCAAGAAGGCAGCATGTGCATGTAACACCAAAAATGCATACTTAGAATTCCTATAGATATTGATCCTCTTGTCTTTTCCTAGCCTTAGAGCTCGAGCTAGGGCTATAAGCTTGGCTTCTGGTGCCAAGGTTTGGGGTGGCAGGGCATCAGCCTCTATGAGCTCATGTAAATCTACTATGGCATACCCTGCTATCTGGATGCCATCATGTATGTAGCTACTTCCATCAGTAAACCAGTCAGCATCAGGGTCCTCGAGAGGCTGGTCCCTAAGGTCAGGTCTGCTGGAATACACCTGTTTGATGGTCTCAGTACAAGAATGAGACAACTCCCCTGGGCTTTCTCTTGGCATTCGGGTAGCTGGATTTAAGGCCTGACATACCTTAAGGGTCACTTCAGGAGAGGCAAGAAGGATGGCCTGATATTTTGTGAGGCGGCTTCCAGTCAGCCATTGTTGTCCTTTAATTTCTAATACTCCCTGTACCTGCCGTGGGGTTGATACTTCCAGGGGTTGATCCATGGTGAGTTTTGTGGCCTCTTCAACTAGCAGGGCTGTGGCTGCTATGGCTCTCAGACAGCCTGGCCATCCTGAGGCCACTGGGTCCAATTGCTTGGAGAGATATACCACTAGCCGTGGAACTGGCCCTACTTTTTGGGTGAGAACTCCCAGGGCTATTCCTTTTCTCTGAGGTAAATAGAGTAAAGGGCTTGTTAAGATCTGGGATCCCTATAGGGCTCGGGCACTAGTCAGGGCTGTCTTTATCTAATCAAATGCTCTTTGTAAATTCCCTGTCCAGTATAGAGGTTCTGTGTCCAGTGCCTTCAAGGCCTCATACAATGGTTTTGCCATGAGACCAACCCTGGGGATCCAAATCCTGTAAAACCCAGCCCTTCCTAAGAAGGTTCTGAGCCGTTTCTTTGTATGTGGTCATTGTAAATGGAGGATTGCTTCCTTATGCTGGGTCGTAAGCGTGCGCTTCTCTTGCCTTAGAACATGTCCCAGGTAGGTGACCCTCTGGGAGGAAATTTGGGCTTTCTGGGGGGATACTTTATACCCCCTGGAGCCCAGGAAACTGAGGATCTGTACAGTGTTTTGGTCTGAAGCTTCCTTTGAAGGGCTGCAGATAAGGAGTCATCTGCATATTGTAATAATGCCCTCATATCTAACTTTAGTTTCCTTAGCTCCAAGGCCTTGCCAAACAGGTGTGGGCTGTCCTGGAATCCCTGAGGAAGGACAGTCCAGGTATATTACTGGGTCTCATGAGTGTCTGGGTCAGTCCATTCAAAAGCAAAAATGTACTGAGAATCAGGGCGAACAGGTATACAGAAGAAGGCATGTTAAGATCAAGGACTGTAAACCAGGTGTATCCTTTGGGACCGAGTAAGGATTGTGTATAGGTTGGGAACAACTGGATGAAGAGGAATTACAGCTTCACGTAAGATTCAGAAATCTTGGACCATTCTATATTCCCTACTAGGTTCGAGGACAGGTCGGATTAGAGTTTTACAGGGAGACTGACATGGCACGAAAAGCCTATATTTGATAAATTTTGAGATTAGGGGTTGGAGTCTCTGGTTTTATGGGGTGTTGCTGCCTGGAAAGGAAGTTGTTAGTTTCTTTTAAGGTGATTTTTATAGGAGTGACAAACTTTGCCTTCCCTGGGATTCCCTGATCCCAGACCTGTAGATCTATGAGTTTCTCTGGGGGAATATTTTGGGCTGGACTGTCCATGTCTTGGATAATACATAGTCCAGCCAAAAACATTCCTTGCTTTTGGTTTTCAGGGAGAGTAAGAGTCACCCCCAAGGCTGAGAGGAAGTCCCTTCCAAGTAATGGGCTAGGGCATTCAGGCATGACAAGAAACTTGTGAGTTATAAGTATCTTTCCCCAGGTGCAAGGTAGAGGGGTGGTGAAATGTTTTCGCTTTGGTCTTCCTTCTACTCCAATAATAGAGCAGGTTTCGGGGGCAAGGGGCCCAGTGTGAGAAGTCAGGACAAAGTAAGTGGCTCCCGTGTCCACTAGAAACTGGACAAGTTTACCTGCCACGTCAGTGGTCTCCCGCAGTTCTTCCTCTGTGATGATGACTGTCTTCTCAGGAGCCCTGGGAGGTCCTGGGTCCTATCAATCAAACACGGCCATGACTAGCTTGGGGGACTTACCTCACTTGCTTCGGAGCTGGGGGCATTCCCTCCTCCAGTGGTGCACCGTCTTACAGTGTGGGCATGGCATCCTGGGTGTAGCTGGGACCTGTTTCCTGGGCATTCCTTCCTCTAGTGTTTGGAGCTCCCACAGCTAATAAAGGTTCCCTTTCCTGGCGGGGGTCTTCTGGGAGTACTTTTGGGGTGACCAGGTGCTGGGTTAGGTCTTGTTGTGATGGCTGCCAAAAGCCTAGCCTGCAGTCGTTCCTTTCTTAAGTCACACTGTTCCTTCCTTTCCTCCTCAGCCTGGTCTCAGTTGCTAAAGACCCTGAAGGCCATATCAATAAAAAGGTTGAGAGGCGTTTGGGGCCCCATGGCAAACTTTTGGAGCTTCCTATGGGTGTCAGGGGCTGATTGGCTAACGAAGTGGGTTGCAAATACAATGTGTCCCTCAAAAGTGTCTGGGTCTACATTCGTATACTTTCTGAGAGTATCTAGTGATACCAGTCGGGCTTGAAGTAGGATTGGATTTTCATCTTGGCCTTGGGTGATCTCTTTAACCATATCATAGTTAACAGGGTTAATTATGCATTGTTTCATCCCTTCAGCAAGGCAGAGGATCATGTGATCCCTTCTAGTGATACCAGGCTGGCCTGGCCAATAGTCCCAACTGGGATCCATTAGAGGCACTGCTGTCATGTCCACAGGGCATGGGTGAGGTTGGGTGACATGTAATCCAGCAGCATATGTTTGAGCCTGTGCCCAAATATGGGTCTTTCCTCAGTGGTGCAGCAGTGGGAAAGAACAATATTTAGGTCCTTCCAGGTAAGGTCAAAGGATAGAGTTAGCCCCTGGAATTCTTCAGTGAGCCAGCTGGGGTCCTCCGAGAATCAGCCTAAGCGAGTGCAGCACTGGGTTGGACAAAGAAAAAGGGGTGTGGACTCCGGTAATTCCCTGAGGCCCACTTACTACTTCCTGAAGGGGGCTGGGAAGCTCTGCCTGCGCTGCTGGTCTGGAAGGGTGAAGAGGCTTATAGGGCAGGGGAGGAGCTGAAGGTGGTGAAAGAGTGTGGGGCTTGGGCCTTCTGTCTGGGGCTTGTGTTCCTCCACAGATGCCACTAGAGAGGGCTTTTGCATAGCCTGAATGGGTCCCAGCCAGCAAGGTTCCCTAACATAGGACTTGCGTAGCTCCAGGTTCTCTCTTAGTTCCATAAAAGCCTGAACATAAGGAACTTCTGTTCATTTAGATGTCTAACTGCAGGATGGTACATATTATAGTTGAGGCTTCTATTTTCTGGTCAGGCCTCATCGTCCTCAAGTGTATATTGGGGCCAGGCTGTGTTACAAAAGAAAGCAAGTTTTTTTCACTTTAAACAGTCTAGAGGAAACTTGTCCTAGGGACTCAGAGTGCACCTGAGGGGTCAGTCCCTGGGGATGGAAGGGGTGTTTCCTACCCTTCCTTCAGGGAGATGGTGCTCCCGTGACAGAGAGGAGCGTGAGCGTTAGGAGGTCGCGTGCGGATTCCCTGAGGCAGGACGAGTTCCAGGTGTCCCTGTCCACCTCGTCCCTTCGACACTCGCCGCAGTGGGGGCTAGCTACTGCCCCATACGGCGGTCCTGCCGGCCCCAGCATCCTGGCGCCTGTGTCCTATCCTGGTGTCTGCGGTGCCCAGGATGAGTGACCGTCCTGCAGGCTTCTCTGCAGATTCTGTGGCCAGCGATTAATCTCTGTGTTCTGGGGTATGTACTTCTAGAACAGACATCCTCATAGTTCTAGGACCTATTTCGGTTACAGCGTTTTTTTCCTAAGAGGGTGGTATATTTCTGGAAACAGGCACTGACCATTACGGGAGGTGGTTTGTGAAAAAGCCTTTCTTTTCCCTTCCCTTTTGTGGGCAGCACCCCCGGGCCTTGGTGCTACCCTGCCCCACCCCCCGCAAATGCTCCATGCAGCGGGCAGCGCCACCAGGCGGGGGGGGGGGGTGGATATGGTGTCCCAAGGTGGAGGCACTGTGTCTGAACTTAGTGGGATGGAGGGCCCGACAGCCCTGCAAGAACACTCCCAATCACGCAACCCAGGGGAGGCAAGCATGGCAAACGGGGGTCATGTGTCCCTGGGGCGTGGCCATGCGCGCGTCCCGCCCCCAGCATGAACTGCCCCGCGCCTACAGTGTGAGCTGCGGGAGGGGATGGATCCCGCTTGTGTGGCGGACCGTGGAGGGGGCTGGCCGAATGCAGGGCGCCGTGCAGAGGCGAGTGGAGAAGGCTGGCAGCCCAGATGCAGTCCCACCGCCGCTGGTTCCAACCGCACGGGGCAGGGCTGTCCCCCTGCCCAACACCAGGGGTTATGTACACAGACCACCCGGCACAAGGGAGCTCCCGAAGGGACCGTAACAGCCATGGGCACGGTGTGAACTCCCTTACAGTCTGGGTAAGGCTGCATTTTATACTTCCACACAATTGAACCCGGTGACAGCTAATTAAGCTGGTGGATAAGGCAAACCCAGAGGGCAAAGCTCCTATGGTTTGGGTCCCTAGCTGCCTGTGAGAATGCTTGGAAGCTTTTCCTGACATGCCTTGCGAGTAATGAGAGGTATAAGACCTAACGGTAAGGTTGAAAAATGCCTGGCAGATTCTCTTTCCCCATTTCCAGCAGAGTAAGGCATGAAATAAGAATGGAAAGTAAAAGATAGGACACAGAGAGAGACAAGGATAGTCAGGCATAGGTGGACCAATAATGAGCCTATAAAGGTAGCTGCAGGGAGTGGGTGGTGTTATGCTGTTAACTGTGTGCCTAAAAACGTTGCCCGGAAACTGCCTTGAGGTGAGCAGACAGACCTGTCGTCTTTCTCGTCCACTCCACTACCCAGTCGTCCCGACGAGAGTCTTCCAGTGGCGAGTGCCCTAGTGGCTTTTAGATGCTCGACTCGTGCCCACATCTTTGCAACAACAGGTCCGAAAATGGGACAGACAATAAGAGAGGGAGAGAGAGAGAGAGGGAGGGAATGGAGGCGGGAGAAATGAATGGCAGGAAGCGAGGCAGCGCCTCTCAAGCGCAAGGGAGGCGAGCGGCTGAGGCTTACCGAACTCCCCTGGCTGCCGCGCCAAAGATGATACTGGCGGCTGATTTCTTGTCTCGTCGCAGAAGGAATTCAGGGACAAGGCGGGAGGTCAGGAAAGTAAAGCAAGGGTTTATTTAAGCGACTGTACGCTCCCTAGGGGAGAGCAGCCGGGCTCGGGTGAGTAGCTGCCCTGAGTTTCTTTGGGAAACTTGTTATGTGGATGTAGAAATGAAGAGGTGGAATATTCATTTGGGAGGGAGAGGTTTGGGGGTTGTTTTCCCTGATTTTCATCAGCCCCACCTTCCTGAAGGGAGGAAGGATTTTTGTCCTTATTTAGCCTTGGTTGGAAGTATCGTGGCATCGGTGCATGATGAGAACTTCTTATATGCAAGGCTAATTTTATTGTAATGAGGGCATAGTGACCAAAAGGTTACAATGGACACCAGAGATTCCCGCCTTTTCCCACCTTTCTTTGTCTGCCTTCAGGACACTCGTCACCCCAAAATGTGTGGTTTCCTGTCAGTCTGGAAGTTCCTACTTTTCTTTGTCTACCCAAGGACCCCTGCTGTTAGGTGTGTGGTTCCTGCCACTTGGCCATTGCCCCCCTTGCTCTGCTCCTATCTAGCTAACTGCCTGCTTTAGCTGTTTATCTTATGGAGTAGGATCAAGAGATGTTTCCAAAGAAAAAAAGTGGGGTAGGAATAGATGAAATAAGAAAGGGAGAAAAATGGCTGTGAGAGTGGAAGCAGAGACATGAAGATATGATATTATGATACTCTTTGTGATTGTTTGAATACTTGAAAATTTCTGAGGGGATTACATTTCTTGAGTTTGAGTTAGGCAGTCCTGAGCTTAATCAGAGAAGGAGAGAGTCCCAGTGTGTTTGCAATTCGTGCAACATTTCCTGGGATATTTAATAATAATGCCAACGCAGAAAATCTGCCCCTTCCCCTTTGAGGCCTTGAGACGGAAACAAACAGGTACCCTCCTCCTCTGTCGGCCACTGACAGCACCAATGACAGTTTCTAAAGTGACCAGCTCTGCTCCTTTAGTCTTCTTCCAACACTGATGGCCAAAGTCCCCAAGTGGAAGGAAGCTTCCTTTCTTGAATTCAGCCTTTCTCTGCTTCTCCCTGAGTACTTGTCTGTCACCGACCAGGGCTCTAAAGCCAGGAGCAATCAATCAGGAGAGTCTACAAGAATCTGCAGAATCCAGGGGACAACTAGGAATTTGTTTGCTCACCTCTCACCTGTACTGTTGTTTCATGTCAACTCTGACTTTGGCATTATGAACAGAAGGCCTGAATCTGTCAGACTTCATGTCCCAGAAGAACATTTATTCCTCTGCACTGCGTGCTTCCTCTGAAGTGTTTTGTGGCAAAGGGGAACGTGGTCTTGGATGTTTTGTGGAGCTGACCTCATTTATTTTATCCAGACTCCTCAGAACATGAGGTCACCTCCTTGAGCTGGATTGAGGATTCCCACAGCACAAATTGACTCCTTCACCCAAATAAAAATGTTACTGAGAGGTTTAGTATGAGCCTCCCCAGAATGTGCCACTTTGGCATGTGGATCACTTTGAGCTGAAGTCAGTCAAGCCTCAGAAGACTCAGGAAGAGCTTTTTACCTCCTCCTTAAGTGTCTAAAAGAATTCAGATAGAAGACCTGGTCCAGGAAGAGAACCATCACCAGGGGTAACTATAGAGAGCATGGGCTGGTGCGGGAAGCTGGGGGGAGCCAGGCAGGGCCTGTTTGTTCTACCTGGCACGGCAAAAACTTGTTTACCAAATATTTGCTCTTGCCACCGTCCTGTGGAATTGTCTTCCTCCCCTTTGAAGGTCCAGACCCCACTCTCTTCTCCTGAGCTCAGGATGGCACGTAAGCCTCAGTTGCCTCACCGTTGGGAACCTCCCATGTCTTTGTGGGGCTCACGTACATAAAAAATTGTTTTTCTCCTGTGAACCTGTCTTATGTCCATTTAACCTAGAAAGGAAGAAGGGCAAAGTTTTTCAAGACAAATGCAAAATCTAAGTGGTACACAGCTGTGATGTTGTGCCAATGGGCTGAAAAATGACAGTAGATACCCAGCACCGCCCTTGGTACACAGTAGATGTTCAATTAGCATTGGAACGTTTCATATATCACTTACTGGTGTGCCAGTCCTCTTCCAGATTAAGACAGAAAATGAATCCCTACTGTTGCATGGAAATGAATTTGCCCTGAATAAGGAAGAGCTTCCTAAAATGAAAGCTGATTAAAAATTAAAATGAGGGCTTCCCTGGTGGCGCAGTGGTTGAGGGTCTGCCTGCTAATGCAGGGGACACGGGTTCGAGCCCTGGTCTGGGAGGATCCCACATGCCGCGGAGCAACTGGGCCCGTGAGCCACAACTGCTGAGCCTGCGCGTCTGGAGCCTTTGCCCCGCAACGGGAGGGGCCGCGATAGCGAGAGGCCCGCGCACCGCGATGAAGAGCGGCCCCCGCACCGCGATGAAGAGTGGCCCCCGCTTGCCGCAACTAGAGAAAGCCCTCACACGAAAACTAAGAGACCCAACACAGTCATAAATAAATAAATAAAATAAATAAATAAAGTATTAAAAAAAAAACAAACAAAAAAAAAAAAAAAAAAAACTAATCTTTAAAAAAAAAAAAAAAAAAAAAAAAAATTAAAATGATTTGGGAGACAGTGATTTTTCTGTTATTGGTGGCTTCCAAGAAATCTGGATGACCCCAAGACAAGGAAATGACAGGGGTGGAGCTAGGTGATTCAAAATGCTCCATGGCTCTGAGGTTCCGTAATCATAAAAGCAGAAAACTTGCTTAGCCACAGGGACGTATGACAGGCCTTAAGGCAGTGTTTGGATTGCCCGAGACACACACAACTTAAAAGCTCAAGGCTTTCAAGGCTTTTTGATGCATCCCAGTTATAAGTGAAATGGAGAAAGAGGGTGAGAAAGTTAAATAGTTTAATCAGAGCAGTTTTACAATTCTAAAATTAACAAGCAGACCTTGTAATAAAAGAGCTCCAATATTTGCAAAATGACCTCGCTTCCATTCTGAATCTCTTTTTTATTTGTAAAGAAAGATTCGCATTACATTTAAAAGGACTCAAAATGGAGTGATTGATATATTATTATCCGTGTTTTTTTTGATGCAACTGATGAAATCCCTGAATGGATATTGCTTCAGCTTTGATATTAAAAAAATGGCCTGACAAGAAGTCCTTAATCCACAACTGATCACAGGTGGCCGAAAGAAAGAGAAAAACCCAAAACTACTGTCAAGTTCATAATGTATCACATTGTTGGTGGATGACACTGGCTCCAAATATACAATTAAGCCCACGACACTTTATTACTATGAATATAATTATCATGAAAGTTCTTTCACGTGGATCAACTTGCTTCTGAAGGTTTTCTTGGTTCGTTTAAACTTGCATAATAAACATGCAATGAATTATTTCTTTTGAAAGTGTATTTTTTGCAGTCTTTTTGTTTTCATACAAAGATTTCATAAAGTTGCAATATTGCATCAGAGCATTAGCAAAATAAGAGCAGGAGCACAGGGGGAGGGGAAATGGGCATCTGGATGAATGAGAAGAACCTCCTCGCATCCTGAGACAGGCCACCCGTCTTCTTTAAAAGGTGCACGCAAACTGCTTTTCTTACCCTCCCCCACCAAAGAAAAGCATGAAAGAAAAAAAAAAAAACCCTCACAAAAATCAATCTAACTAAGAAAAAAAGTCGACATAAAGAAAATAAAGATGTTTCTTCATGCACATATCTTCTGCATAGCTCAACCCACATATAGTAAGGCACTATTTCCCTTCGTAACTGGTGTCCACGGCAATCTGGTAAGTGCGACAGTGCTCTGTGACCATTAGAGAGTTCCTTTCTGGATGGTGAAATAAAGAGGCCAGATGAGTGTGGCTGCCACGCTTCTCTGTGAAGGTCCCACAGTGCAAGCTGATTTCCAGGCGTCTCAGAAGGAAATCTGTGTGTGTAATGATTGAGAGTCTCCAGAATGGTTTTCTTTCCAAAGTTACTGTTTTGTCCTTGTATGAATTTAGATTACTCTTCAGTCATTATTCTCAAAGAAAATACACTAGGTGGGGGAAAAAGCACAGTCAAATCTTCAGAAACACAGCTTCACTGCTCCGAGAAAGCATGTAACGCTGGCAATTCAGAAAATCAGCAGATGTTTCCAAGGGAACAGAGAGAGAGAGACAGAGTCTAGAAACAGAAGAACAGAGACAAAGACAGAGAGAGCGTGTGTGTGTGTGTGTGTGTGTGTGTGTGTGTGTGTGTTTGTTTTCGGAGGTGATTTGGGACTGAGATTAATTTAGCTGGTCTTCGTACTGTTTCCGGAAACAATCCCCAGCCGGGAAAAATTCCCAGCACCTTTCTTGATACATCTTCCAAACATAAGATTCCTGTAAAAGTAAAGGCAATGTGTTAAGAACATGTCTTTCCCTAGGATCTCTGTGTTACCACAAAATATAAGATAGAAAGAAACTCAAATTTGTTATTTTATATACATATATATATATCACATATGTATAATGGTGTATTTCACATAGTTATAATCCCAAATTCATTTAGATAGTTCCTAACTATACCAGGTCTTATTTATTTCTACCAATAAATAATCAATCTTCATCCTGACTGTAATATAATAATGATAAAAAACCTATTTGTGATATATGATTTTGAGGGTTCCTTAAAACTATTATTTTTGTTTAATTGTACCATTCAAATTCAAACTATTAACAATGGGAGGTGAATATTTGTGGAGGGAGAATTTCAAATAGCTCGGGCAGAACCTTAAACATTTAATATACAATTATTTATTTATTTTAATATTTTAAATTGAAGTATAGTTGATTTACAGTATTGACTTAGTTTCAGGTGTACAGCTAAGTGATTCAGTTATACACATACATATATTTTTTTCTCAGATTATTTTCCCTTATAGCTTATTACAAAATATTGAGAATAGTTCCCTGTGCTATACAGTAGGTATTTGTTGCTATCTATTTTTTATATATAGTAGTGTATATATGTTAATCACAAACTCCTAATTTATCCCTTCCACTCCTTTCCTCTTTGGTAACCATAGATATGTTTTCTATGTCGGTGGCTCTATTTCTGTTTTGTATATAAATTTATTTGTACCATTTTATTTTTGGTTCCACATATAAGAGATATCATATGATTTTTGTCTTTGTCTGACTTACTTAGTATCATAATCTCTAGGTCCATTCATGTTGCTGCAAAAAGCATTATTTCATAATTTTTTATGCCCAAGTAATATTCCATTGTGCATGTGTGTGTGTGTGTGTGTGTGTGTGTGTGACGTCTTCTGTATCCACTCATTTGTCAGTGGACATTTAGGTTGTTTCAATGTCTTGGCTATTGTAAACAGTGCTGTAATGAACACTGGGGTACATGTATCTTTTCAAATTAATGGTTTTCTCCAGATACATACCCAGGAGTGGAATTGCAGGATCATACGGTAGCTCTATTGTTAGTTTTTTAAGGATCCTCCATACTGTTTTCCATAGTGGCTGTACCCATTTACAATCCCACCAACAGTGTAGGAGGGTTCCTTTTTCTCCACACCCTCTCAGCATTTATTATTTGTAGACTTTTTGATGACAGCCATTCTGACCGTTGTGAGGTGATATCTCATTGTAGTTTTGATTTGCATTTCTCTAATAATTAGCAATGCTGAGCATCTTTTCATGTGCTTTTTGGCTATCTGTATGTCTTCTTTGGAGAAACGCCTATTTAGGTCTTCTGCCCATTTTTGATTTGGTTCGTGGTTTTTTTGATATTGAGGTGTAGGAGCTGTTTGTATATTTTGGAGATGAATCCTTTGTCAGTTGCATCATTTGCAAATATTTACTCCCAGTCCGTAGGTTTTCTTTTCATTTTGTTTATGGCTTCCTCTGCTGTGCAAAAGATGTTTAGTTGGGTCCCACTTGTTTATTTTGGTTTTTATTTCCATTACACTAGGAGACAGATCCAAAAAGATATTGCTGTGATTTATGTCAAAGAGTGTTCTGCCTATGTTTTCCTCTAGGAGTTACACAGTATCCAGGCTTAAATTTAGGTCTTTAATCCATTTTGAGTTTATTTTTGTGTGTGGTGTTAGGGAGTGTTTTAATTTCAGTCTTTTACATGTAGCTGTCCAGTTTTCCCAGCACCACTTATTGAAGAGACTGTCTTTTCTCCATTGTATATTGTACCTCCTTTGTTGTAAACTAATTGACCAAAGGTACGTTGGTTTATTTCTGGGATTTCTTTTTTTTAATTGTTATTGGAGTATATAGTTGCTTTACAATGTTGTGTTAGTTTCTGCTGTACAGCAAAGTGAATTTTATTTATTTATTTATATATCTATATCTATATCTCCCCTCTTTTTTAGATTTCCTTCCCATTTAGGTCACCATAGAGCATGGAGTAGAGTTCCCTGTGTTATACAGTAGGTTCTCATTAGTTATCTATTACATAGTAGTGTATATGTGTCAATCCTAATCTCTCAGTTCATCCCACTTCCCCTTCCCCCTTGATATCCATAAGTTTGTTCCCTACATCTGTGTCTCTATTTCTGCTTTGCAAATAAGTTCATCTGTACCATTTTTCTAGATTCCATGTATAAGTGATATTCCATGATATTTTTTCTTTTTCTGATTTACTTCACTCTGTATGACAGTCTCTAGGTCTATCCACGTCTCTGCAAATGGCACTATTTCATTCCTTTTTATGGCTGAGTAATATTCCATTGTATATATGTTCCACATCTTTATCCATTCCTCTGCTGATGGACATTTAGGTTGCTTCCACGTCCTGGGTATTGTAAATAGTGCTGCAATGAACATTGGGGTGCATGTGTCTTTTTGAATTATGGTTTTCTCAGGGTATATGCCCAGGAGTGGGTTTGCTGGGTCATATGGTAGTTTGATTTTTAGTTTTTTGATGAACCTCCATACCATTCTCCATAGTGGCTGTACCAATTAACATTCGCACCAACAGTGTAGGAGGGTCCCCTTTTCTCCACATCCTCTGCAGCATTTATTGTTTATAGAGTTTTTTGATGATGGCCATTCTGACCATTGTGAGGTGATACCTCATTGTAGTTTTGATTTGCATTTCTCTAATAATTAGTGATGTTGAGCATCTTTTCATGTGCCTCTAGGCCATCTGTATGTCTTCTTTGGAGAAATGTCTATTTAGGTCTTCCGCCCATTTTTTGATTGGGTTGTTTGTTTTGTTGATATTGAGCTGCATGTGCGCCTTGCATATTTTAGAGATTAATCCCTTGTCGGTTGCTTCGTTTGCAAATATTTTCTCCCATTCTGAGGGCTGTCTTTTCATTTTGTTTATGGTTTCCTTTGCTTTGAAAAAGCTTTTAAATTTAATTAGGTTCCATTTGTTTATTTTTGTTTTTATTTTCATTACTCTAGGAGGTGTTATCAAAAAAGAGCTTGCTGCGATT
The DNA here is from genome assembly GCF_965194825.1 of Balaenoptera physalus. Taxonomy (NCBI): domain Eukaryota; kingdom Metazoa; phylum Chordata; class Mammalia; order Artiodactyla; family Balaenopteridae; genus Balaenoptera; species Balaenoptera physalus. Next base: position 8,425,105 of record NC_138893.1, read on the forward strand.
TATGTCAAAGAGTGTTCTGCCTCTGTTTTCCTCTAGGAGTTGCATAGTATCCGGTCTTACATTTAGGTCTTTAATATATTTTGAGTTTATTTTTGTGTATGGTGTTAGAGAGTGTTCTAATTTCATTCTTTTACATGTAGCTGTCCAGTTTTCCCAGTACCACTTGTTGAAGAGGCTGTCTTTTTCTCCATTGCATATTCTTGCCTCCTTAATCATCGATTAGTTGACCATAGGTGTGTGGGTTTATCTCTGGGCTTTCTATCCTGTTCCACTGATCTATATTTGTTTTTGTGCCAGTACCATACTGTCTTGATTACTGTAGCTTTGTAGTGTAGACTGAAGTCAGGGAGCCTGATTCCTCCAGTTCCATCTTTCTTTCTCAAGAGTGCTTTGACTATTTGGGGTCTTTTGTGTCTCCATACAAATTAAAAAATTTTTGTTCTAGTTCTTTGAAATGCCATTGGTAATTTGATAGGGATTACACTGAATCTCTAGATTGCCTTGGGTAGTTTATTCATTTTTTTAAAAATTTATTTTATTTTATTTATTTTTGGCTGTGCTGGGTCTTCGTTGATTCACGCAGGCTTTCTCTAGTTGCGGCGAGCAGGGGCTGCTCTTCATTGTGGTGTGTGGGCCTCTCATTGCAGTGGCCTCTCCTGTTGCAGAGCACAGGCTCTAGGCGCTTAAGTAGTTGTGGCTCGCAGGCTCCAGAGCACAGGCTCAGTAGTTGTGGCACACGGGCCTAGTTGCATTGCGGTATGTGGGATCTTCCTGGACCAGGGCTCAAACCCATGTCCCCTGTGCTGGCAGGTGGACTCCTAACCACTGCACCACTAGGGAAGCCCGGTTTATTCATTCTGACAATATTGATTCTTCCAACCCAAGAACATGGTATATTTTTCCATCATTTTGTGTCATCTTTGTTTCTTTCATCAGCATCTTATAGTTTTCGAAGTACAGGTCTTTGCCTCCTTAGGTAGGTTTATTCCTAGGTATTTTATTCTTTTTGATGTGATGGTAAATGGGATTGTTTCCTTTGTTTGTTTTTGTCCTTATGAAATTCTTTTAACTTTTTATTAGAGTGTAGTTGATTTACAATATTGTGTTTCCTCAAGTGAATCAATTATACATATACATATATCCATTCTTTTTTAGATTCTTTTCCCATATAGGTCACTACAGAGTATTGAGTAGAGGTCCCTGTGCTATACAGTAAGTCCTTGTTGATTATCTGTTTTACATATAGTAGTGTGTATATGTCAATCCCAGTCTCCCAATTTATCCCTCCCCCCTTCCCCCCCAGTAACCATAAATTTGTTTTTTACATCTGTGACTCTATTTCTGTTTTGTAAATAAGTTCATTTGACCCATTTTCTTAGATTCCACATATATATGTAATATCGTATGATATTTGTCTTTCTCTGTCTTACGTCACTCAGCATGACAATCTCTAGGTCCATGCATGTTGCTGCAAATGGCATTATTCCATTCTTCTTTATGGCTGAGTAATATTCCACTGTAGGTATGTACCACATCTTCTTTACCCATTCCTTTGTCGATGGACATTTAGGTAATGGGATTGTTTCCTAATTTCTCTTTCTGATTATTTGTTGTTAGTGTGTAGAAATGCAACAGATTTCTGTGTGTTAATTTTGTATCCTGTGACTTTACTGAATTCCTTGATGAACTCTAGTAGTTTTCTGGTAGCATCTTTAGGATTTTTTATGTGTAGTATCCCATCATTTACAAACAATGACAGTTTTACTTTTTTTCCAATTTGAATTCCTTTTATTGCTTTTTCTTCTCTGATTGCTGGGGCTAGGACTTCCAAAACAACACAGAGTAAAAGTGGTGAGAGTGGACCTTCTTGTCTTGTTCCTGATCTTAGAGTAAATGTTTTTAGGTTTTCACCATTGAGTGTGATGTTAGCTGTGGATTTGTCATATGTGGGCTTTATTATGTTGAGGTAGGTTCCCTCTATGCCTGCTTTCTGGAGTGTTTTTGTCATAAGTGGATGTTGACTTTTATCAAAAGCTTTTTCTGCATCTATTGAGATGATCATATGGTCTCTATCCTTTAATTTGTTAATATGGTGTATTACACTGATTGATTTGGGAATATTGAAAAACCCTTGCATCACTGGGATAAATTCCACTCAATCATGGTGTATGATCCTTTTAATGTATTGTTGGATTTGGTTTGCTAGTGTTTTGTTGAGGATTTTCATGTCTATATTCATCAGTAACATTGGTCTGTAATTTTTTTTGTGGTATCTTTGTCTGGTTTTGGTATCAGGGTGATGGTGGCCTCATAGAATGAGTTTGAAACTGTTTCTCTGCAGTTTTTTGGATTAGTTTCAGGATAGGTGTTAACTCTTCTCTAAATGGTAGAATTCTGCTGTGAAGCCATCTGGTCCTGGACTTTGGTTTTTTGGGAGTTTTTAAATCACAGGTTCAATTCTAGTACTTGTAATTGGTATGTTCCTATTTCTGTTTATTCCTTGTACCTTTCTAAGAAGTTGTCCATTTCTTCTACGTTGTCCATTTATTAGCATATAGTTCTTGTATTAGTCTCGTATGGTCCTTTGTGTTCCTGTGGTTTCCTACGTAACGTCTTCCTTTTCATTTCTAGTTTTATTGATTTGGGTGCCCTCCCTTTTTTTCTTGATGAATCTGGCTAAAGGTTTATTCGTTTATCTTTTCAAGGAACCAGCTTCTAGTTTCATTGATCTTTTCTATTGTTTCCTTTATCTCTACTTCATTTATTTCTGCTCTGATCTTTATGACTGATTGTTTTCCTTCTACTGACTTTGAGGTTGGTTTGTTCCTTCTTGAGTTGATTTAGGTGTAAGGTTGGGTTGTTTATTTGAGATTATTTTTTTGTTTCTTGAGCCTACATGGCTGTAACTATGAAGTTTACATGGCTATACACTTCTCTCTTAGAACTGTTTTTGCTGCATTTCATAGGTTTTGGAACCTCGTGTTTTCATAGTCATTTGTCTCTAGGTATTTTTTAATTTCCCCTTTGATTTCTTCAGTGATCCATTGGTTGGTAGTAGCATAGTTTCAATATCACTACTTGTGACTGGTCTGTTCATGTGTTCTATTTCTTGCTGGTACAGTCTTGGAATATTGTACTTTTCTAAGAATTTGTCCACTTCTTCCCGGTTCTCCCTTTTATTGGCATATAGCTGCTTGTACTAGTCTCTTATGATCCTTTGTATTTCTGTGGTGTCCATTCTGACTTCTCCTTTTTCATTTCTAATTTTATTGATTTGAGTTCTCTCCCTTTTTTTCTTGATGAATCCAGGTAAAGGTTTATCAATTTTGTTTATCTTCTCAAAGAACCAGCTTTTAGTTTCATTGATCTTTGCTATTGTTTCCTTTGTGTCTATTTCATTTATTTCTGCTCTGATCTTGATTTCTGTCCTACTAAATTTGGGTTTTGTTTGTTCTTTTTTCTCTGGTTGCTTTAGGTGTAAGGTTAGGATGTTTGAGATTTTTCTTGTTTCCTGAGGTTAGACTGTATTGCTATATACTTCCTTCTTAGAACTGCTTTTGCTGCATCCCATAGTTTTTGGGTTGTCAAGTTTTCATTGACATTTGTTTCTAGGTATTTTTTTTTAATTTCCTCTTTGATTTCTTCAGTGAGTGATCCATTCATTGGTTGTTTAGTACCATATTGTTTAGCCTCCATGTGTTTTTGTGTTTTACAGTTTTATTCCTATAATAATTGGTTTCTAATCTCATAGCATTGTGGTCACAAAGGATGCTTGATATGATTTCAGTTTTCTTACATTTACTGAGACTTGCTTTTTAGCCCAGCATGAGATCTATCCTAGAGAATGTTACATGTGTACTTGAAAAGAATGTGAATTCTGCTGCTTTCGGATGGAATGCTCTATAAATATCAATGAAGTCCATCTGGTCTCATGTGTCATTTAAGGCCTGTGTTTCCTTATTGATTTTCTGTCTGGATGATCTGTCCATTGATGTAAGTGGGGTGTTAAAATCACCCATTAATATTGCGTTACTGTCAATTACTATTTCCTACCTTTACTGTATGTTTGCCTTACAGGTGAGCTTTCCCATTTTGTAATTTTTTTTCTAGTTGTTACCTTTTCCTTTCTGCCTAGAGAAGTTCCTTTAGCACTTGCTATAAAGCTGATCTGGTGGTGCTGAATTCTCTTAACTTTTGCTTGTCTGTAAAGATTTCTCCATCAAATCTGAATGAGAGCCTTGCTGTGTAGCGCATTCATGGTTGTAGGTTTTTCCCTTTCATCACTTTAAATATATTATGCCACTCCCTTCTGGCCTGCAGAGTTTCTGCTGAGAAATCAACTGATAGTATTATGGGGAATCCTTTGTATGTTATTTGTTGCTTTCCCATTGTTGCTTTTAATATTTTTCTTTAATTTTTGTCAATTTTATTATTGTGTGTCTTGGTGTATTCCCCCTTGGGTTAATCCTGCCTGAGACTCTCTGTATTTCTTGGACTTAGGTGACTGTTTCCTTTCCCATGGTAGGGAATTCTTCAGCTATTATCTCTTCAAATATCTTCTCAGACCCTTTCTCTCTCTCTCTCCCTTCTGGGACCCCTATAGTGTGAATGTTGGTGCCTTTGACATTGTCTCAGAGGCTGCTTAAACTGTCCTCATTTCTTTTCATTCTTTATTCAGTATTGAAACAGTGATTTCCACCACTCTATCTTCCAGCTCACTTATCCATTCTTCTGCCTCATTTATTCTGCTATCAATTCCTTCTACTATATTTTTCATTTCACTTATTGTTCAATTGTTTGGTTGTTATTTATATTTTCTAACTAACTCTTTGTTAAAAACTTCCTGTTACTTCTCACTCTGTGCATCCATTCTTTTCCTGAGTTCTTGGATCTTTATGATCATTGCTTTCAACTCTTTCTCAGGTAGATTGCCTATCTCCATGTCCCTTAGTTGTTCTTCTGGGGTTTTATCTTGTTCCTTCGTCTGGAACATATTCCTCGGCCATCTCATTTGCCTGAATTTCTATTTGTATTTTTATGTTTGTGGAAGGTCAGTTACGTTTCTTGACCTTGGAGAAGTGGCCCTCTGTAGGGGATGTCCTATGTGTCCCAGCAGTACACTCCCCTCTCATCACCAAGGGCCAGGGACCAGGTGGTCCCAGGGTAGTTTCTGACCTGTGTTTGCAGACTCAGTTCCACAGAGTGGAGGCGATTGTAGTTTTCTTCCTTCTGGTGTCTGTCTGCCCCCTGGTGGGTGAGGCTTGTCTAGAGGCTTGTGCAGGCTTCCTGGTGGGAGGAACTGGTGCCTCCGCACTGGTGGGTGGAGCTGGGTCTTGGCCCTCTGGTGGCTGGCCACGTAAGGGGCGTGTCTAGAGGTGGCTGTGGACTCAGGAAGTCTTTCTTCAGGCAGCCTGTCTGCTGATGGGTGGGTCTGCATTCCCACCCTGTTGGTGGTTTGGGTGTTGGGTGGAGCCAGGTCTTGGTGCCAAAATGGCGGCCTCTGGGAGCGCTCAGGCCAATGAATCCACCAGTGTCCTTGTCCCCATAGTGAGCCACACCTGCTTCCCCAGGAGACCCTCCAAGACCAGCAGGTAAGTCTGGCCCAGGCCCCTATGAAGTCACTGCTCTTGCCCTGGGTCCCGGGGCAAAAAGACCTTGTGTATGCCCTCCAAGAGTGGCATCTCTGTTTTGCACAGTTCTTTGGAGCTCCTGCACTCAAGCCCTGCTGGCTTCAAAGTCAAGTGCTCTGGGGTGGGGGGGTCCTCCTCCTGATGTCAGACCCCAAGGCTGGGGAGCTTGATATGGGGCTCAGAACTCTCACTCCTGTGGGAGAAGTTCTGCAATATAATTAATTATTCTCCAGTGTGTGGGTCACCCACCTGGGGCAGGTATAGGATTTAATTATATTGCAAGTGCACCCCTTATACTGTCTCGTTGTGGTTTCTTCTTTGTCTTTGGATGTAGAATATCTTTCTTTAGTAGGTTCCAGTCTTTCTTATCAATGTTTGTTTAGCATTCAGTTGTGATTTTGGTGTGCTCCTGAGTGGAGGTGAGCTCAAGGTCCTTCTACTCTGCCATCTTGTCCCAGGATACGCAATTATTTTTAAATGACTGTAATACTACTGCATGAAGTTCATTTGAAATCATCTGCTATCTGATTAAGCAATCAAGTATATTATAATTATCAAAACCCAAACTCAGCATTTTCAGCTAATAAATGTGCAATTCTAATTTTACTTTTTCTACTACAGCAATCTTTGCATACTCATCCAGGATAACAGGAATTTTATACTAAGATACCATGACTAATATCTGAAAGTAATTCCAATATTAATGTTTAATGTACACATTTATTCCAAAATGCAGAGATTCTTTTATCATTTCTTTTAGATGATTGATGTATGGTCACTGTTTACCTACCTGTCCTGTGTGCTCTGTTTCATCTTTGTTTATGAGATACATCAGAAAAAACCTACAGATACAGAGAGAGTAATCAGAAATGGATTGTATGGAAATATCAGCATAAACAGATACTTCTGGTTCTGCTATGGACTAACTCTTCATGGCAGAGAAAATAAATGGGTCAAACCTGCAGGGCCAAAAAAAAAAAAAAAATGCCATGGGGACCAACAGCTTAATCAGCTTTTAAAATATTTTTTTCAAAGGAGCTATAATGTGTTCACAGATCAAGTTATACCTCTTGGGAGCTGCTTTATACCAGGCTCAGTGCCAGACCCTGCCTGCAACTGTTTCCACATTCACTCATGGAGCAGGAATTGCAATCCTCATTTGCAAAACCGAGAATTAAAAAGGTTCAATAACTTGTCTAATATCACACACTTGTGAATTCCAAAACCCACTTTTTTTTAAATTGCTACAATGCTACTCTATATCTTTTCTGTTTGTTAGATATTAAAATCAGGTTAGAAACGGATTAAGAAGTAATATTGTACTGAAGTACAGTTTTGGCTAGTCTCAAGTAATAGCCAGATTTCTATGTATTAAAAAAAAAAATGCAACATTTAACTGTTTCCAGGAGTGCCTAAAGAGGTCTGTGGTTCTTCAGAAAAGAAAAAAGAAAAATGAAGATTCACATATCTCTAGGGAGCAGCTGGAACATTCCTGTTTGAAATGGCAAACACGGCCAAAGCTCTCTGAGAGGCTTGGTACATATTCTGCTCATCCTTTCCACCTTCTCATTTCATGTTCTAGAAGGTATTGTTCACGTGGAGGGCTGCAACTTCCTTTCCTAAGTCAACCTACTCTTGAGGAAAAAGAACCACTAGCTGTGGGTCTTTCCCTCCAAGAGGTATAAGAAGCCTGAAGCCAATGGTAAAGAGAGGGGCTCTCTGTCCTGTTTCCCCGGCTTGCTGAGGTGGGGGATGCCTGGGTATCAGGAGAGGCAGGGGAGTCCAAGTCAGGCACACTCACAGATAATTGGCCAAGTTGTGTTCCTGTAAAGTGTGGGTTTCAAAGCCATGGGGCACAGTGTCGAAGTAATCATTGCCTATCCCACAGATGAAGCACTTGGTCTAGAAGACAAAGGCAGTATTCAAAGGTCAGAGTTCAGAAAGCAAAACAAAAGGAAAACACAACTCACCACTCAGGGGCAGCTACTTGGATTATTCGGTCTACATAAAAGATCATCCCATAAGACTGTGCCAAGCACCTGAGTATCAATTTAACTGTTGCCACCACTACATCTTGCGGTGGGGTTTAAATGACATAGGAACCAACAGCAAGAAGTAACAGAGGCAGAAAGAAGAGAACAAGATGATGATGGCCGAAAAGCAATGTCTTCTTTTCTCTAGCCTAAGTGAGCACGCCCACGCTTGGTGATCACTCTTGTTCATTACACTGGCTCAAATTATCTAGGTAGGACTGAATGTGTCCTCAACTGAAACCACAAACTTGCTATCTATCCTAGCCAAGTCTGATGACCAAGCTGGTGGAGCGGGGAGGCACAAATTCCTTCCATCTGGGGGTACCAAACCAAATACCAAGCTGTGAGGTGTTGAATCAACGATTCAGAGAAGGTCCGCCACATGCCAGGCATCATGCTAGGCACACAACCAACAGACATGTCCTGGGATGACTGACAGTCCACTCTAGAAACAGGACACCTGCTCTCTCCGCTTCCCTCCCATCCCATCCATCTCTCTCTTCACCCACTAGGTCTGCCATCTGCAGGCCTGGTACCCAAAACCCAGGGAGAAGCAGGCCTTCCATTTTATCATTAGCATCTCCTATGTATCAACTCAAATGAATTCAATAATTATTGTCCTCATGTGGCTCCAGATGCTCATCTTCCCTGCAAATTAGAAGCTGTTTCATACCGTCAGAGGCATGTTTATGATGCCCTAGATGCGAGAGCCTAGAATCAAGATGATTAAGGTAATTTATAATTCTCCCTGCCTTACTGATCAACAGCTGCCGACAGCAGAAAGGCTGCATTCAGCATCCAGTCTTGTACACCATTCAGTGTCTCGTAACTAAACAGGTTCCCACTTAACAGCTTTCCCCAGGAAACTGCCCTTCCTCTTTGTTACCTGTCTCGGTCACTGTGTGTGTAACTGAGCCACCATGCTTCTTCCTAGAGGCTCATGCTGGACGGAACCTCAGTAACATCCCCGCTTGCTCCAAACTCTTCATCCTCTGCATCTGGCCAGTCACCAAGTTCTTTTCATGCCAAAGTACTGCTTGAATCCATTTGGCTCCTGCATCATCTCCTACCTAGAAAATGCTGACAGCTGCTTCCCTGTCCCTGGGTGTGCCAGTGTCGAGCTCACTCCCCCTATTTTAACCCATGGTTATCTATCTTTTTAAAATGTAAAATCTGATCACCTCACTGCCCCGCTTAAAACCCTTTTCTTGAAAACCCTTTTCTTGTTTCCCAGCCTGTAAGTTACACTGTAAATTTCTCAAATGCATGATTAGGCTCTTAATTAGCTGGCCGCCTTCTCTAGCCCCATTACTAGAAAGTAATGCTTCATCCTGAACCAGTTATGCTTCCAAGAAAAAACATCTGCATATCAAATTCCCTAAAATCAGAGTCTTGGTATATAGAACGTCAGGCGGTGACGTTTTCACAGAATCCAATGTGAATGGCACCCCTGGTGATGGGCATGGTGGGGCACGTTGGGGTGGGGAGGTGGCCTGAACTGGCCTGTGCGCTCTCTCTCTCTCAAATCCACACCTCTGCAATCTTCAGGCCTCAGCTTGGGCATTCCTTCTTTTAAGTACGCCCCTGATCATACAAGAGGAAATTAGACACCAGCCCCAGAGACCCCGGCACTCAGGGTTTCCTCCTATAAAGGGCTCACCACACTGCTCATGATGTCCTGTCTACTTATTTGTCAGCGGATCCACCACTTTGAATGAATGGTCTCCCCCTCCTGGAGGGGCAGATGGCGCCACACTACTGTTTGTATGTACCTGGCGCCCACCACACAGCCCAGCACCAGTGCTCAACTCTGTGTACCGCCTGCATCGAAAACAGGCCAGTGAAGCCGTGCATTGTTCACGTCCCTCCCCCTGCTCCCACAGCCGTCATTCTTTGATAAAAGACAGTGGGGACAGGCAGTGTCCACAACGACAGAAACGCAGAGTCAGAAACGGAGAGACTCACCTCCATGTCTTCTTTGACCTGTTCTTGTTGGTCTCTTAGTTCCCCAAAAGCATCGATAATTAAACCTAGTGTTCAGTAAAGACGGGATTTAATCTATCAACCAGAGAAGGATAATGAAATTCACAGCCCCCTGGCTAAGCCTCCCAAGGAACGGGACCATGACACTGGGAGACGCTCGGAGCTTGGCAGAAGCTGTGAGCGCGCTGGACACTCACTCCTACGAGGGCAGCAGCGTTCTCTCTCTGGGGGGCAGACAGACATGCAGTTCCCAGGGCACACACATACTGCCTGAAAAGGGGATTAAAAATGAAGGGACAGCAGGAAAAACCTTGGGTTACCTTGGCATCAGCAAATGGTATGTGTTATTACCTGCTTCACGCCAAGAAGGAGCAATGGAGATTTATGGTCATAAAGTACAGAAAATGCCACTAATGAGATTTTCAAGTGCTAATTTGCAAATCAAACATGCCCATGTTAACTGTAAGGAATTCGCCTCAAATCATTTTTTTCACAAGTTCGTCATCAATAAACTTTCCGTAACATTATTAACTGTAGCAATCAGCAACTAACGGCTTCCTGCTGCTTTGTTCCCTTTTCTCCTGTGACTTGCCAGGCTGTACGTTTTCTTCCAAGTGTTTTATATGACTTTGCCCTCTTCTAAACACATTATTGTTACACTCAATAAAGACATAAAGGAAGGGTTATGAATCCTTTAAACGCGTTCCTGTACTTTACTGAAAAAAGGGTATCATTTTTTTGCCTGTGGAATTTAGAGGATAATGTCCCATTTATAGACATTTAATTCAAGCTAGGATAAATGTGTAAGCAGAAGAAGACAACATGAGTGATTTTTCTGAGGGAAAAAAAAGTTACCTTGGAATAAAAGGAGAGGAAAAAACCACCCGCTCCAAGTTCCCTTGGAGTAAAAGGAAGATGGAATGGGTCAACATGGCACGGTGGTTGCACGTGACGGCTCTGGGTCCAGACCCTGTGCGTTTGGATTCCAACCCTGACACTTTTCAGCTGTACACGTCAGCCAAGTTACTTAGACTTACTATGGCTCAGTTCCTTCAAATGTGAAGAACAACATTTTGCTCCCAGGGCACACGGAACAGACATCATTTTTAAAGAAATCTTTTCAATAACCCATGGCTTAGAGCTTTATATAATTTCCATGTGATAGACCCAAAGAGGCTAAATGGCTCACCCACCACTAGTTGTAAAGGTCAGCAGCGGCAGGGCGGGAAATCAGACCCAGGAAAGTGCTCTTCCCGTTCTGTTATTTGAAAGGAGGCCAAAGAAACCTGTATCCATCTCCCCGCTACAGCAGGGTCCCTTGCTTCTTTGTTTTTCCCTCTACAGATTTCCAGTGAAGAAACACTGAACGGAAGAGTTCCATTTGGCTTTTCTAGGAAACACCTGACATTCTTACCCTGTCTTTTAATGTTAGCTTCAACAATATGTAGGTCAAATTCTAGATCTTCTTGAGGATGATGCTTACCTTGTATTATGGCCAAGAGAATGACAATTACAAAGAAGAAGAAGGTGATGTCAAAGATGATTCGATAGATCTCATATTCATCGCCGGCTGGGTCTTCGATTTCATCACCGATACCCCCTCCGGCACGTACCCCGACATACATGTGGAACATATAGCACTGGAAAAGAGAGGAATGGCTTCACTTCCTGGAGGACCACTGCCCATTTTTATACTCAACACACCTAAGATTATCTCTCTTGTTCCTAATCTTCACTGTGGAAATGATGAGCATCTTTGCCTTCTACATCACCTCTTATTGTTTCAGTATCTATAATTGTGATGCAAACACTTGGCTCTTACATTCTGCTGTCTTTTAAACAAAACTCTGTGCTGCCTGCTTAGCACCTGCTGTCATACTTTGCAGGAAATGAAAAATACCTCACTAGCATCAGGCATAAGGTTATCCTATTAAGATCATAGTAAGGGCCACAAAACTACATTTAATTGCACTGTTCAGTTTTTTGTGAGCATAACAGACAAAGGAATGGGGAAGTAAAAGTCCATTGTATAACTGGATGGAATGTTAGAAATTAAGTGAGGAAAAAACCAAACTTAACACTTACCATCCTCTCATCTATCACATTGGAATATAATGTGAAAATTTTTTAACTTTAATGTCTAGAGTAAAGAAAAATGAGAGAGGCAGGGAAGAAATAGCAGCTCATTGTTTAAACTCTGAAACTTTAAAGCAACCAGCAACATGTACAGCTGCAAGTGTCCATTGCCAAAAAAGAGGGGTGCAGTAAAGTGCTTTGGGGTAGGGTTTCTCAGCCTCAAATCCATTAACGTTTTAGGCCAGATAATTCTTTGTTGTGAGGTCTGTCTTACGCCCTGTAGCATATGTTAGAAGGATCTCTGGCCTCTACTCACTAGATGCCAGTAGCGCCCCACCCTACAGACAATCAAAAATGTCTGCAGACATTGCCAAGCGTCCTCTGGGGGGGGCAACATCAGGACCACTGGATTAAGCATCTAGGGTTTTATCTTTATTTAGGATAAGTCCACACTCTCCATTCCAGGCCCTCTGATTTAGCCATACTTCCCCTCTCTAAGTTGATCTTTTACTGCTCCCAAGCACTGCCCTCTCCTCTACCCATGCCTCCTCCAAATACAACATTCCTGATTCTAGATCGTTGCCTGCATAGTCTCCTTACCTTGCAATATTCTTTCCCATTTGTATCCCATTAGAACCTACTCATCCTTCAGCGCCTCAGTGAATAATCCTTCTTCCATGAGGCCTCCTCAGACTGTTCGAGACACTCCCATTTACCCAACTGATGTCACCCATCAATGCAAAACAGAAAACACTGTCTGCCGTAACCCTAACGAATGGGGCAGAGACCTCAAAACAGCATCTTCACTCACTGAGACACCACACTCCTCTGGTTTTCTCCTACATCTCTGGTCATTCCTTCTCAGCCCCCTTGGCTGGTTCTTCCTCATCTCCCTATCTCTTCATGAACTAATGCCCAGGATTGGGTTCTCTGACTTTTCGTTTCTTTTAGGACACTCCCTTGGGGAACTCTTCCAGTTTCATGCTTAAATATCATCTGTGCTACTTACTTCAAAAAATTTCTATTTACACCTTGGGTCTCTTTCCTGAATTCCAGACTTGTATCTCCAACTTATTTTTCATTTGATGTTTTATGATCTCTCTCACTCCACTAGAATTAGTCCCATTATAAGAAGAATTACTTGGGTTACTACTCTATCATCAGTGCCTAAATAATGTCCAGCACATGATAGGTACTCAAAAATCACTTGTGGGATGACTGAGGAGTGAAAAGTTATGACTGGTCAGCTGTTCTCATGGAGAACGGCTCAAACAGACCTCAGATTCTCAGGTCATTTTAAAGAGCATAAAGTTCAGGCAAAGAATAGGCAGCAAGATGACACCAAAATGCTCATAGTTCAACAGTTAATTACTGATAGGAAACTTTTTGTATTCTGCATCTAAGTCAGACGCCTGGAATTTAATGAACAGAATTAAATAAAGGTTGGGTCGCTTAGGCAATAGAAGTGAAAGCAAAAATAAACGAATGGCATCTAATCAAGCTTATAAGCTTTTGCGCAGCAAAGGAAACCATAAGCAAAACAAAAAAACAGCCTATGGACTGGCAGAAAATATTTGCAAATCATGTGACTGATAAGGGCTTAATTTCCAAAATATACAAACAGCTCATACAATTCAATAAGGAAAAAACAAACCACCCTATCGAAAAATGGGCAGAAGACCTAAATAGACATTTCTCCAAAGACAACATACAGCTGGCCAAAAGGCACATGAAAAGATGCTCATCGTCACTAATTATTAGAGAAATGCATACCAAAACTACAATGGGGTACCACCTCACCCCGGTCAGAATAGCCATCATTAAAAAAAATCTATCAATACAAATAACAAATGCTGGAGAGGGTGTGGAGAAAAGGGAACCCTCCTACACTGTTGGTGGGAATGTAAATTTGTACAACCATTATGGAGAACAGTATGGAGGTTCCTTAAAAAACTAAAAATAGAGTTGCCATATGATCCAGCAATTCCTCTCTTGAGCATATACCCAGACAAAACTGTAATTCGTACAGATACATGCATCCCCATGTTCACTGCAGCACTATTTACAATAGCCAAGACATGGAAATAACCTAAAAGTCCATTGACGGATGGATAAAGAAGATGTGGTACACACACACACACACATACACACACACACAAAATGGAATATTACTCAGCCATAAAAAGAATGAAATAATGCCATTTGCAGCAATATGGATGCAACTAGAGATTGTCATGCTAAGCAAAGTAAGTCAGAAAGAGAAAGACAAATACCATATGATATCAATTATATGTGGAATCTAAAATATGACACTAATGAATATATCTACAAAACAGAAACACACTCACAGACACAGAGAACAGACTTGTGGTTGCCAAGGCTGGGGGAGTTGGAGGAGGGATGGATTAGTTTGGGATTAGCAGATGCAAACTATTATATATAGGATGGATAAACAACAAGGTCCTACTGTACAGCACAGGGAACTATATTCAATATCCTGTGATAAACCGTAATGGAAAAGAATACAAAAAGAATATATACATATGTATAACCGGAATCACTTTGCTGTACAGCAAAAATTAATGCAACATTGTGAATCAACTATACTTCAATAAAATTAAAAAAAAAAAAAGATTGGGTCACTCAGAAAAGAGGTTGGTCAGTCTGGGATGCAATAAGCAAAGAGCATCACTCCAGAACTGTTCTGGAGCCCAGGGAAGGGGGTCTCTCTTACAGAGAGGCCAGGAGAGTCCTGTTTTACAGACAGCCTGATGAGACCAATGGTGCCTAAACTTAATCCTGCATTCACATTTCCTCGAGGCTTAAACATTCTGGATTCCTGGTACCACCTACTGAATCAATCTTTAGAAATAAAAATTTGAAGACATTTAAAAAAAGCCCTCAGGACATGGCATCAATTTCTTAGCACTGTTTGTCTAAAACAGTGCTTGAAACTGTTAATGGTGGATCTGTGGGTAGAGAAAGTTTTATTTTCCCTGTATATTCTTGCATACTGTTGGAATTAGTTTTTACCACATGCATTTCTTATTAAGAAAAATTGGGGGTTATATGTTTTTCTCCAAATCTGCCCACACATGTGATTAACTGTGGCTACAGGAAATAGAATTATTATTGCAGCTGCCTACTCTTTACTTAGTGAACTAACATAGGCCATCCTTTCCTGCCTTTCCCGTTCTTAGCTTTGTTTATAACCCTCCCCCTGCCCCCTTCGGCTGGCGACTTAACTTGGACAATCTACCTGGCTGTGGTCTGGCATTTCTCCATGTCAAATTCTGGCCCTCTGACTCCCCACACTAATAGCCATAGTGGGCCAACAGTGGGTCACTGCAGTTCCCTGTGCAGGTCCTGGAATGCCCTAGCTCTCCAAGCCCGCTTATTTGACATGTATGTGACTAAGATGGTCTAGCTAATTCCTCTTGCTAATTCCTGCAGACCAAGACTTTTGGATTATAATTTGGCTCTCCACATAGAGTTTTTCTATAGAGAAGAGACTATCAACTTGTTGCTTGAACTTTTAATGAGTGGAATGTTGGTATTCTGACTGATACATCTGACTCTTAGGAGTCTGGTTAATGTGAGTCTGTCCTCAGGCAAATGATTCACTTTTACTTTCTAGACATTAAAGTTGAAAACAAGACCATGGAATGAGGCTAAATTACCAAAGTAAATGTCTCCTTCTTTTTAGATCTCTCGTCAGCCACTTGGCCTCTCTTGGCAATATCTGCATCTCACTGCTCGCCTTCATTCTATGATAGCACTAAGAATTTTGAGGAGGGGGTTCCACCATATTTCATTAAAATGAAATATGGTCATGCTGTGAAAAGAGAGGTAGAGTTTTGTGGATGTGCTTAGTTAGGCTTAATAAGATACCAAAGTGAAAAAGAATAAAATGCACAGTTCACCAGTGGGATTTTGATATCAATTTTCCCAACCGTCTCCTTCATTATCAGAAATTCTCACCAGAAATAGCAGGGCCATGGCTGCTGTGGTGGAGTAGGAGGAAATGTGGTGACCAGCCAGTCACAGGAGGCGGCAGGCTGTCAGATTACCATTCTGCGCCTGAAAAGGGAAGTCCTTTCATCTACCTTCCTTTTCAGAGAATCAGATTCAACCTGATAATAAGAGCTGGAGGAGCAATGCTGGGCAGCAAAAAGTTACACTGCTTTCTTCAGAGGACCTGAGTAATGAGGGAGGAAGGTGCCTGGTGCTACAGAAATGGGGACAAGGCAGTTGCTAATTCTCAAGATTTAATATTCTGTGACTTTCCCCCCATCCACCTCCTAAACTGATACATTCTGGGGTTAATCATTGTTTTTGTTGCCTTTAGGGGACACTGAAGAGTAACAGTTTCTAGTGGGCTGGTGAAGATCCTTATAAGATCTTTACCTTGGCCAAAAAAAAGGCGGGTGTGGGGAGAGAAACAGACACAGGGAGAGAAAAAGAGAAAGAGAGAAAACAGATTATTCGTTGAGAAGATAGGGTAAAATAAGTACTTTAGAACAACTACGTAAGCAGGTTACTTCCCTAGGAGTATACTTTTTAGCTCAACCACCTGGAAAGCTTTTTCCAAAATACACAGGTCTTGATACCTTTCCTACAGTTTCTGACTCAAGGGATCTGGGGTTGGTCTTGAAGATCTGTAGATTTACAGAGAGTTTTCCTGGTGATTCCTCTGGGCATTTGAGGCTGAAAACCACTCCTTTTGAGATGAATGCTCTTATATATGCCACATCAGTCTCCCTGGCTCTCTAGCTGCAATCAGCTTTTTGCCCTGGACTTGAGAACTTTAGATTACTTTTCAATTTCTTCTCCTACATTCTTGGTGAAGAGGTTCAAATCCTATCAGGTTATGGCTGGTTTAATTAGATTCTCTGGCTCGAAACACTGTGATTCCAAATAAATAAGTAAGTAAAGAAAGAAGAAAAGAAATTTAAGTGTGAATCATCACTGACTCTGCAAAACTGCAGCTACAGTGCCACCTGCTGTAAGTTATGAAACCCTGGCGGGTGAATTACGTCCCCTGTAAAACCTACAATGTTCTCTGAGACCCGAAGAAACAACCTGAAACAACAAATGGCGATGGGAACTCAGGATGACAGCAGTAAAATACGACGTGAGTGAGGAAAACCTATCTCAGATGAGAATACTAGACTTCACTCTTTGAAAAAGAAATGCTAAGGAGACTGGCATAAAGAAAAGATTCTCTTTGGGGAATTAAAACAATGAAATCTGACCACCTGCTACTCCATAATTCTGTCTTGCTAGCTGTTTGGTTTTACTAAGTCTCCACTTTTAATGAACATTACTGTCAGTGATTACTTACATGTTAAGTGGCTATGGCTTCTTCAAAACCTCCCCGCACAAGCATTAGTAAGAGGCAAATTAAAAGGGGTTTTTAGATCTAAAATTGAAAGGTTAACCTAGGTAATGTGGCCTCTGACACAATAGTTGTTAAGAACAATCAGCTGGAAATGGACTGTGCAAAAGTACGCAGACTCCTGTCTGGTTCGACTGATTGACAGCGGTGCCTAATTATGAAAGAGGTAGGAGCCGAGGTGTAGTTTGTATCCTGGAACTGAGTTTTCTTTTTTTCAAGAAAGAAACACCTAAGATGCAAACTTAATGATGCCTCCAACCTCAGCTCAGCCAAAAGCAAGATCTGTTCATTGTTATTTGTAGAGACAGAAATACCTACAACAGAGCTGGTCAGAGGCAGTCTCACCCATACAGACAGAAATTCCTGAAACTGAACAAAATCCTGGCTGTAGCTCAGTCCCAAGCCCACAGATGAAAACATCAAGAAGCCAATTTCGTCATCCTAAAGTGAGGCAAGCTTCTCTATCTTCTTTATACATTTCCCTGTCATTGGGTAAAATCAACCAGGTAAAGGCAGTGGTCTTCCTAACCTACCTCTTGTTCAAATAACGCACGGATTCTTCTCATAATAAATCCATTGACAAAATTAACAAAAGCAGTGGAAACATCCTGAGAGCAAGATGCAAAATGTAGTCATATAAGAAATACTATTAGGGCAACTTGAACAGGGTCAAATACGACTCATGATGTGAGAGTGAGAGACCAGGATATTTTGGGGGTCCTACTGTGGTAGGAGAGGCGAATGCAAGTCACACATTGTTCCCACCGTGTAACCCAGGCCACTGCACATCCCCATCTGAAACCCTCCCTACTTTCCACCAATCGTGAGCGGTTCACTGAACATCACACCCTCTGGGAATGAACGACTGCAGGACAACTTTCTGACCTGAGGCTGGTGAATTTTGAGATTTAGACCCATTGGGGTGATTCTCCTGGAATATAAATGCATCTCCCCGGAGTCAGTGCAGGCACAAGTGCCTACCGTTAGTCCTCACTGACCCTCCTCTGTGCCTTGTTGCCTCCTCCAGCCCTCTGCTCCCCTCCCTGCATCTGGCCAGCCGCTCCCCCAAGTCTTCAGGGCCATGGGACAGAGAGACAAGGTGGTATTAAAGGCAGCACACAGAAGAGGAGATGAAGGATCTCTAAAGTACCTTCCTCACTGGGCCTGGAATGGTACGGTAGGGATGTGGGGAAGCAGCGAGGGGGTGGCAAAGTGTCCCCCGTTAGCGACTCTGGTGGAGGTTACTACTAGTGACCCGTCAGTCTCCCGGCGCACAAGTTTTCTCTCTCCTTGACTTGTGGTCCTACTTCCTGTACGAACTCTTGTTAACAGTTTCTTATGTATTCTTCCAGAAAAATAGTGTATGTATTCTAGCATACCTATTATATACATTCTAGCATATGTGTGTGTATCATCTTGTACAGTTAGGATCCTTTTGATCTTTTTTATCCCACTTAAGTATAATTTGTACATCTTTCCATATCAGCATGTACAGATTTCTCTACTATTTTAAAAAGCTACATATTTTCCATTATATGGATTTACCATAATTTATTTAATCAAGACTCTATAGATGATAATTTATATTATTTTCAATTTGTTATAGCAGCTAATATCCTTGAATATAGCGAGGCATATTTGTGAATAAACAGGTCAATTACTAGCAATAGAACTGACAAGTCAAAGGGTAAGTACACTTAAAAATTCAATAGATATTATAAAATTTCTCTCAAATTGTTGTGTTATTTTAAATTCCCAACAGTGTTCATGAAGGTGCCAGTTTTTCAATCAATTCAGTAACTCTGGGTATTAACAAACTTTAATATTTTGCAAACCTGATAGGTAAAGGTGGCAACTGATTGTTTTGATTTGCACTTTTTAAAGTATCAATATGATAGAGGCTGAGCATCTTTCCATATTTATAAGCTGATTCAACTTATTTTATAGTGAATTGTCTAGTCATATAATTTGCTTATTTTTCTTGGCTTGTTATTTCTTCTCTCAGTTGTGACAAAGACTTTGTAAATTAAAGAAACTGGCCCTTTGTTATAGTGTTCAGTATATTTTTGCTAGCTTGTCATCTGCATTTAAGATTTTCCTTATAGTTATTCCTTTTTAAAGTAATCTTTTATGCTTACATGGACCCTAGGTTTTATGTCATGTTCAGAAAGACCTTTCCCCATTAAAAAATTGTTGTATGGGGCTTCCCTGGTGGTGCAGTGGTTAAGAATCTGCCTGCCAATGGAGGGGACACGGGTTCGAGCCCTGGTCCAGGAAGATCCCACATGCCGCGGAGCAACTATGCCCGTGTGCCACAACTACTTAGCCTGCGCTCTAGAGCCCACGCACCACAACTATTGAAGCCCACGTGCCTAGAGCCCATGCTCCGCAACAAGAGAGGCCACCGCGATGAGAAGCCCATGCATTCAACGAAGAGCAGCCCCCGCTCGCTGCAACTAAAGAAAGCCTGTGCGCAGCAACGAAGACCCAACACAGCAAGCAAGCAAGCAATAAATAAATAAATAAATAAATCTATAAAAAAATTTGTTATTATTTCACAAGTCAAATCCTAACTTTCATTTTTCTCTTTCTTTTTTCACTGGAAGATTTATTTCATTTGGAATTTATTTTGATGTAAAGAACTTGGTTGGCATCCACTTTTAGCAGTTTCCTCCTAACAGCATGTTCATGGTACCAATACCATTTATTGAATTATTTTTCATTTCATAATTTCTAAGGCCACTTTTATCATACTTTTAATTTCCATGTGTATCTGAATCTCTTTCTAGACTGTATTCCATTGATCTGTCAGTCATTCTCTAGGACAAAAACTGTCTTAATTACTAGTCTTTATAATATTAGTAGGTCTTTGTCACTACTCCTTTGAGATGTTTATTTTTTCTAGAGCAATTTTAGCATCATGATGTCCATCTCTTTTTACACCAGCCCCCAACTGTGTAGGTATCTCAATTTGGAGCTCACTGAAGGATTCATCTCTTTCCAGCTAGAGGCTAAATATTTTGTCTAATTTTCCCCTTCCCAGTCTAGCGTCTCATATATGGTAATTTCTGATTTGTCATATTAGAGATGCAGGTTATAGAAGAGTGATAAAGCAATATGAAATCTTTAACATCTGTTGATTTTAAAACCAAGACTAAAAGGGTAATTTAACCCAGGATACTCAATATAAAAGAGATATTTTTGGACTTCAGTAATTTCAGTTCAAGTCATTAAGGTGAACAAATACCTAAACCTTCTACAAGGAAACAATTTTACCTGCTGTCCTAGAATATATGAACAACAGGCTAAAGTGTTTACATTAATCCTTCCAGTTCTAAGGACTTTACTCAAGATTCTACTAATTATCAGGCTGATGCAGTAGATGTGCAAAATTGGCAGAAACAGTCCTTCATGTTCCACAAAAAATGAAAATCATCAATTCTTTAAAAAGCCACACAACTTTTTCCTGTGTACACTATTTTCTGTTTTTCACTGTTAAAGAATAACTACACAATTCCTTGGGTTGAAGAAGCAGGAGAATTTTTTTCATTCATAGGAGATCAAAGTGTATGAACTTACCGTTAGCATGTCATCACATTTCATGTCCGGTGTATCGCCATCTTCACTTTTATTGTAGAATTTTCGGAAAAAATTGAATGCCACGACAGTATACAGGTATACGACAACAGCTAATAAGCCAACGGTTAATACAAGCTGGAAAGCAATGTGACATTGAACATATATTAGAAATATAAGTCAGTGGATTTACTGACTAAAAGCTAATGGAATCCACACCTCATACCTTTCTTATCCCTCCAGTGGGGAAATCTATTTTCATAGTTTCTGTATTTTATCAAGTTGCCAGTTTATTTTATGTAAAACTTGACTACTAATTGGCTAATAAATGCATACTATAACTAGAATATGAATAAAACTCTGATTTAGTTTCATATCCAAATTGATATTAATAATAATAAGCAGCTTAATATGTTCATTTTTCTATCATCTAAATATTTGGTAGTAGATACATTAAATACATTCTCTCTTTTTATAAGTTCTATTCCCTTTAAATAATTTACATTCCTAACAAAAACTCTCTCATTTTTGTTATGATAGTAAGAGGGGTTGTAAATCACGTTTTCTTTCAGTCACATCCTAAAACTAAATAGGAATTGTTTCCAACATCTGGAAATGCACGACTGTTAATAATGTGTATCATAAATATTAAAAAAAAAATAAAACTAAGAAGTCTGGCTTTGTTAACATAAACCAATGATCAAAGGGAAAGACACTTTAATAGCTAATAAATAACACTATTTTGAAGGCTAATTTCTCAACGTATAAATAAAAGTCAGAGTTTGAAAGGTCTTTCTTCAGCTCTATGTAATCTTTCTTTAATTCCAAACTATACTTTACATACATGTATATATATGCATATATATGTATGTATATATAAACATATATTTTATAGAATATGTATATATATGAATATACATAGAATTTGTATATGAATATGTATATTTTTAAAATATGACTTTCACCAAGGTGGTAAAAATATATTTCTGGTTCTATCACAGAAGTTCTAAACACACTAAAATGCATTATTTTTTATGTCTACTTCCTCTGATTACAACATACCCCTGGTGTTCTTAACTGTGGCAGCATATATTAAGTCTTTTAAAAATCACTTCATAATTATCTGGAAAAAACATGTTGTCTTAATAGAGGGCTTAATTCACTTCTATAAATTAAGTATAAGGCCACTGTAAATTTCTGCGTGTTTTACCTATAAGGGCTATTTAAGCTCTATATATCTTTGCAAATGAAAGTTTGATACCTCAAAAAGAGAAGGAATAAAGTTTAGAAATAAACAAAAGTTTAGAAATTGAGAGTAGTGCCAGACTTTTTGTGTGAAAATACTCCACAGATTTCGCATCTCCAGTTCTTCGAACATACTGGGAGCTCAAAACCAATTTACTTAATTGACCGATGAATATGCATAGTACACTTTTTGTCACCGGACTCATGACGTGCCATGCATATCATACTCATATTCAGAAACTAGAGTGACATATATAAGAACATTGTGCTGAAATTTAGAAAACTGAAGGTCATGATAATGTGAATTTAACCATGGACACAGTTCAAGGTTTTGGGAAGGGCACTGATTTTAAAATACACTGGATTATAAAATTCTGGAAAAGAAGGACTCTGTTATTCTAAATAACTAACACAGAGTGTGTTACCTCCCACTGGACACTTGATAAATAGAGAATGAATTGATAAGTTTATTAATAATGAAAGTTTTAACATTACAAATGGGTTGCATTAGAACATAAGCTGATTATCTGGAATTAAGCCAGCTTTTCTCCAAGTAAGCATGACCTCGTCAAGTGTGAAACATTATTATTCCTTTTGCGCAATTTAAAAGTGGAGAAAAGAGCCCATGAATATCCAGTTTTAAAATACGATATTAAATTAAGAATGTAGCATCTCAGGTTTTATTACTAATATAACTAGTGTGTTAGGATGTTGCAACATATTTTGGTTTAGCCTCAGTATCAGATACAGCAGATATCATATTAGGAACAAAATAATAACTATCTTCCTGAGTGTTTAATGTGCTGGAGCCTGTGCTAAGACCTCCACATTTCTGTTTTTATTTAATTTTCACAAAACCCCTATAAGGTAGGTACTTTTATTGTACTCATTTTACAAAATGAGGGAGTTGAGATTTAAAAGATCGCTAAATAATTTATCCAAGGTCACACAGCTTATCCATCAAGCCAAGACTTGAATGTAGGTCTAGGGGCTCTCAAACTACAAATCTGCATGGTCTATAGGAGAAAAAGTACAGATCCTCTATTCACAAAAGTCTTTAAAACTGTACACTGTCATTTGAGGTTTGGTGTTAACCTCTGTTAGAATATTTGTTGCTGTTTCAGTTTTTGCAGGGGGAGGAAAACATAAACTTTTACCTGTTTGCCATTGTGTGTGACTGATGACAAGATGGTTCTTAACGTCTTGAATCCCATAGCAATGTCAAGAAGATGAGCGGCAAAAAAAAAGTTGTTATAGTGTCCGAGAACGGACATGGCCATATACCAGGCAAGGTAGAGGAAGGACTATTAAAACAAAATGAGAGAAAATAATCTCAGAAAATAGAATACATACTCTTGTCAAAAACTACTCTGCTCTCATTCTATGATAACCACTCCACCGACTTTATCTTCTTAGACTGAAGATTTATATAATTCCAATCAGTTACATCAGTTTGTTTGTGTATTTTATTTTGCTTTAGCTGTTCTGCAAGGTTCAGTGCCATTCTCTCCTTTATATCGGAGTGGCTCTTTTTACTTACCCTCCCACAGAGAAAAATGTATTGACTTACTACTCAACAGCACCTGACTAATGTCACTATTGACAGTTTGGGCCAGATGACCCTTGGTGGTGGGTGCTATCCTGCGCATAGTAGGATGGTGAGCTAGCAGCGTCCTGGTCTCTGCTCACTAGCTGCCGGTAGTAGCGCTCCCCCCTCCAGCCACGACAACCAAGAGTGTCTCCAGATGTTGCCACATGTGGCTGAGTTGGGGTGGCCTCCTTTTTACTCAGGGGAGTTGCTTCTATTGCTAGACGAGACGTTAGCTGCAAGACACCTTACTAACAGTTGACAGTCCTAAAAGATACTTCAAGACTTGATTTTGAGCTCTCCAGAGGGTTCTCTAAGATACCCAGAGTTCTGGGCCCACGGCTGGTTGAGGCGGGGAGGGGATAGAGGCAGGAGTATTTGGGGGAGGGCTGTCACAGGTCTTTAGGAGAATGGAACTAAGGTTCACTATAAAAGTGCTAAAATTAGAGTGAGATTTTGAGACTAAATGAGATGTCCAAGGAAGAAAGCACGGCAGCAAGAACAGCAGAAGGCCTTAGGGGAGGTTCTTACGATCCTTTCTGTAGGGGCTGTGAGAAGACGGTGAAAGAATTAAGAAGCAGTAATGAGGGGATGGGCTGAGATCTAACAGCAAAAACTGTAGTCCATCTATTCAGCCATGTTTCATGATTCTCTCTAGCAACTTCCCATAGCCAGCAAATGGTAGCACAAAAACAATTGACAGTAACAGTTATTTAAACTGGAATTTCTAAGAATCAAAAATGTCACGCTATTGAGCCAACGAGGTAGTATAATGCGATTCTCTGCCTTGACAGCTGGTGGCTTTTCGTCATGGGTGATTTTTTTTCATATTTGGATATATACCTGGGTCCTGTGCCTCACTCAGAGGCTCTTATGCTCTTTGATAAAAGAAGGATCCGTCAAGAAAAAGAGCACAGTAATTTAATGCACTTTATTTGGCAGAAACAAGAGGATCGCAATTAATGTTAAAAAAAACTTTTAAAAATTTATTTAGAACTTTCTAACATCTATAAAAATTTTGAAGAATGCGATTGCTCAACTAAAATCTGAATGAAAATACACACGAATTTGCATCTCCATTTCATTTTCTCGTGTAAATATATTTTCATTTTAACCTTTCAGCTACAGAAAGAAATGGAATGAGATATGGGCTGATTAATCATATATTTCTGTGGGTCTTTCTCAGATGTGGTCAGTATTAAACGAACTGATATTTAAGTAGCTTTCTTAAACAGCCATCTTTCCAGCCACTGAAGCCCAACAAACTCATCTAATCAGAGGGCGTTTTACTTTGTGGTAATGAAGTTGGCTTACATTGTCAGTGAAAACGACTCCTAGTTTCCACATCTGATACTTCACATCAATAGAGTTCAGTCTGGAAAGACAAGAAAGAAGAATCTGTAGATATGTACATGAAGCAGAGACTCACAGGCTTGCAAAAGACTACCGTCATTCACTCTCCATGCGGCAGGGCTGGCAACCATCGCAGGAGATTAGTTCTAGTTCTGGAGCCCAGGAAGAGCTGAGAGCTCTGCTGGAAAATGTACTCCAGAGTTTTGTGATTTTTTTTTTTTTTTTAAGAGGAATCTTGGAAAATACAACAAAGCATCACTATGTCTCTATTACTTAAAAATAGTCTTTTCTTTCTGACATTTTCCTACAATAAATATAAAATAAACACTTTATATGTGACAATTATTCCTGGAAACTACTAAATTAACTAACATAGGTATATCGAAAGTTTCCTCCCTTTCATTATACATTCATAAGTGCATCCCAACAGAATAATTTTTAGTTCAACTAATAAAAACTTGCATAAATGTCCACACTTGTTTTACAACTGTACTGATTTTGCCAATGAAAGGGCTTATTCATTTTGTTTTTGTTTCCTATCGTTTTCAGAAATGCCCCTTCTCTACTTCCTTCTCTATCCAAGAAGGAATTTAACCCTTCCCCTTGGTTCCCATAGCGCTTTGTAGACACTTCCCTTTATAATCGTCTCCCATGTTGTTTTTCAGGCATAGGTGTGTATGTATGTATGTGTACTGATGCCTTCCTCACTAGTCTGTGAAATCCCCAGCACCAAGCACGTTATATCATACATTGAATGTCTCTCAATAATGTTGAATGAGTGAATCTTAACATAAATATTCATGATCTTTGCAGATTAAAATATACATGTATTAAAATATACTTTTTAATTTTCACTTTTTTCCAGAATTTGTCACTGGTTTATGGGGCTAGAAATTATAATTTTGTTAGCCTTTGCAACATTCCAGGGAATTGATATGATAATAATATAATATAATTTTAGTGTTATTTTCAAAAAGGCTTCTCTAGACTTACTTAGTCTTTAACTACTTCTTTAATCATTTCTTTTAATTAGGCCAATCTTAAATTACAAGTGCAATGATAAATAGTTGATAATCTAAGCTGACTTCTTAGGAGACTTTTCCCCTTAGAGTTAAGGTTTAATTTTTTAAGGAAATAAAGCAGTCTTTGAGTTATAATTAATTTTATTATTAAATAATATTTTTTTAAAATTTCATGAATATTTACAATGGGTTTCAATATAAGAATACTTTTTCTTAAAAAAAGAGATGAAAAAAAAATAAACCCATGGGATAATTTGCATGAGAGCATGATTATTTCCCATGAAAGCAATCCAAAACAAAATAAGGGTTTATATCAGGATGTCTGAACTTCCCATGGTCGTTTCTTACTTTATTTAAAAGTTTGTTCTTATGATCAGTTGTTTTCCATCCCTGTCATGCATTAGGGTAGCAAGTTTCCTACCAACAGCATTAAGAGTATTTTGTAGTACACAATACTCTTTTCTCACCAGTAGTGGCAGTGACGCTGTTTGGGCAGAGCTGACTCCACCCCCAGGGATGGAGCACAGCTGATCTAGGTCAGTCAGGGCATGGCATTAACCTGGCCACAGGGCTTGGTTCAGGGGTAAACTAGAAGCCAGAAGCTCAGGAGTTTTGCTAGACGGTTTTGAGATTATAAGCTCTCCTCTCACTCCATAAAGACACACATGAGGAAGCATGCAGGCCTTCTGGCTGCTGGCAGCCATTCTGTCCCCAGGAGGTGAGCTGGCCACTTGTTTAAATGTGCACATACCAAGCCCTATATATTTGATTGATAAATAAATACATGCATACATAGATACATGAATCATCCTTGTATGCAAATGGTCACATTAAGATACTATTCATACAGAAAACAGATCATCTTTTAAAACTCCATCCTTCTAAACACTTTAATAAAGGAACACTACATGTAAATTTTTTCCTAGTAATGTGTGTTATTTACTAGATCTTTATTCTTCTAATTTTATTATCCATATTTAAAGGTATTAATAAAAGCCACATTAATTTCTTGGTACTTTGCTAGGGGTCAAACCTGCAAACATTTACTATGTAAAACAGTGGAAAATTCCACTAGTTTAAAACTGTTTGTTCATAGTAAAAAAAGAGTCTAAACTTTCCTTCTATTTTTTCAGACATTTTCTAGAGTCACAAATATGACCATGGAAAATGCATAATTCAGTAAAACTATTTAATTCTACATTGGTTATCAGGGGTCTGAAAATGCTAGTAAGAAACTCAGCAGCCCCCCTCTCACCATAGTCCTTACATGATATTCTAACATAAGGGCCTTAATGCCTAAGGGCTGCCAGTTGTGTTTCATCTTACGTATAGTGACCACATTTCTTTAAGAACCACATTTGTTTTCTTAAAGTACCCAGGTAATATTTTAAATTTAAATTCATAACTTGCTATATATTTGCTTCTCTAACTACTTTTGAACTGGGTTCACATTATTTTTAAAGACTCAACTAGCTCTAACAAGGTTTCAGAGAGAGAAAAAGTATATGACCAAAGAGATCAGCCGAAATGTTTTTTTTTTAATGCTAACTAAAATAGTTATCTAAGACAAACTAACATTGCTCTACAGAACCTTAAATATTTATGTTTTCAGAGAAATCATCACATACCTAATTGACTGATACCTTAAATACACAGATAAGGGAAGGTAACGATTACGTTTTTTTCTAAAATCGTTAAGTGGCTACAATAAGAAATTACATTTTAAAAAGCATGTAGGCTTTACAACTGTAATTCTAGAATTATAGTTGATTAAATTTGCAAGACAGATACAGATGTATATATATATACATATATTTATGTATACTAACACTATACGTGCATGTGAAATTCAATCTCAGGTGAATTCAGTTCAACTGGTTCACATCCTTCTAATGATATCATATTATTCCATGCAAGCACTGTATAAGAGTGCCTCATTTTAAAATAAACTTTCCAAGTAATAGTATGACAGCACAGTACTTCAGCATACCAAGTCTTCGCTATTTAAATAAAACACAACAATTATAATAAAAGAATATGAACTTTGAACATTTCTAATAAAAGGTCTACATAGTTTTCTTATTTTGGAAAAGGGAGCTAACTTCTTTTCAAACAGGAAGTATTAACAAGTCAAATATTATGCTTTTGCATCTTTGACTTCAACTTAAGTGGCATTTAGGGATAAAAAGGCAAATCGATAAATCTTTTTTTCTTGCTTTATGTATATAATGACAAAGTCACCTTCAAAAATTAATAGATTAAATCTCCTGATTCCATAGTGCAAAAATACCCAGAAGTACAAAAGCAGACTTTATATATTCTCTGTTTCTCTCATCTCTACTCTTCTGACACTGAAGGAACGGAAATCAAATGCACTAGCAAGTTCAGAAGCGTATTACTTTTTCCTCCTTTCCACCTAGACCTCGGACAGAGCAGAATTACCACTCACACGGCCGACAGGGAGCTGTCTTTCTTTGGCTTCTTCTTTTCCCGGGCGTCGCTGAAGTCCAGGGCAGCTTTGTCCATGCCAAGTAACTCGCTGATTCTGTCTCGGCCATAGAACTCTCCATATTTATCCATAACCTGGGGCAAGAAAAAAAGCATTTTACTGGCCTCCACCATTACGTAATCTCATCTATATAGGCACATACAAACATCTAATTATTTTTATACATAGTATATATCTGTCTTACTTTCAAGTTCGCTTAAACATCTAACTTAACGGCTCATGTTCTGTGATCACACTGCTTAAGGTCTTAGTGAACTTATAGCGTTTTAAATAATGCCTAGCTCAAGAACAAGATTTCTTATGCAAGAGAGAAAGGCAGGCAAAAAAGAGGATGGGCTCAAGTAAATGGGTAAAGAGGTGGGAGAAAATGGAATAAAGTAACTGCTGCCAAATTCATACTCCGTGCCAGGAATTATGCTAAGAGGTCTAACTTGCTCTTCCCTCGTGGGACTGTCACAATATGTAAGTTTCCTGTTGTTCGCACCCTACTCTGCAGATAAAGACATTGATCTTGGAGAATGTAACATGCCCAGTCTCAGCTCGGCAAGAGATGGGGTGAGGAAGCATCCAGGCAAGGCTGACTCCCAGCAAAGATCTTCCGCATAGAGCACGGCATGCCACCGGGCTGCCCATGACATGCTGGTATCCCCTCTGCGGTCTCCACGGCAAACATTCAACTCCCCCCATAGTATCCTGACTCCAGCCATTCCTCAATAACACCTGAACCTGGAGCCTGGTCACCATCCACAGGTCCTCAGTTTAAATCTTACCTAGAATGGACTCCTTGTCCATCATTAGAATCACTTCTTTGCAACCCCCCTTGGCTTCCTTGCCCCTCTCTCTTCTGTCACATTTGTCTGGGCTTTGCCCAGATGTTGGGTTTTTAGATCAGGGCTTAGACGTGGGCTAACAGATCACCTGTGAGCTCAGTACCTCTGTCTCTGATCTAGCGACTCTTGGCCTACAGTTTATATACCATGAGGATCCCGCACATCGTTGAAAATGGAGGCAACAGGAAAAGTAATGAAAGAAACGCAGGAGGAGAGAGAGCTGGCAGCAAGAGAGGAAAAAGAAAGCAAGGAACAGGAATATAGGAGAAACAAAGGAACTGAGAACCAGCGAAAGAGGAGGGGGAACGTTAAAGTAAAAGATTAGAGCGGATGAAGGAAAAATACATAAATAGAAAGAAAAGGATTAGCAGAAATAAAAATGAGCTTTTTCTGAATATATACAATCAGGTAAATTAAAAGAAAACATAAAAGAGCAACGGTAGTTAAAAAGCCTATGAACGTACACTATTTAGGTTCATTAAAACAATTTGTTTCCCATTATTCTCACAGCACTGAAAATGGGCTGGGCTGATCTGAGTGGGAATTCTTTAGGGGTTGTATTCTCGCCCAGGAGAACAATCTGGACCTCAGAGCAGGAACGCTATGGTTTGTCTCAGCTGCAATTACAATCTATTTATTTGACTCTAGATATATCGTGTCCTTCAGAGAAACTCTTGCTTTAATAACTTAGAAGCTGCTTCTTTATACTGTTAAATAATTGATAAGAATAAAATATTCAAATTATCTATTTTACATTACTTAAAAATTATTCTTTCAGAGCTCTGGCCTAATTTGGATGCACTCATTTGCATTCGTGCAATGCTACTACTCTGTGGTCACAAGGGGACAAAAACTTGCACCAAAATGAAAATAAACACACTGCTTCTTCCAACTAGGAAGTCTTGGGGGGTTTTTTGTTTTGTTTTGTTTCTGTTTTTTTAAATGTGCTTCATTTTAAATAATGTACTTGGATTTAAATTCTTGACAAACTCTCTATCTCCCCTCAGATTGGTAACAAAAAATTTGCAGTTGCTAATCACCAGCCACCCTATGAGTAGTTCTCAACTTGGCGGAATCAAAGGGAAAAATACCACTTCATTCGGCAGATATTTGTGGCCATTCACCCTAGACCGTATACACTGGAGCTACAACTCATTATGGTACGTGGCATGAAGTGATTCAGTTTGGCAATTGGAGGGTTCAAGGAATAAGAAGGAGCTACAAAATAATGATTACTGTATTTTACAATGTACAAGTACTGGTACATGCATTATTATATATATTTTTTTAAAAGTGATCTACATTAAATCCTGTGTTGTAGGAAGAGCAGAGATAATCCTTGTCTCTCGAAACCAGAGCCGACATAGGTGCCAGAGTCCGTAGCTGAACTCCTATTTGTGTTCTTTCTATCACGCTCTGATGCAGTGTGCATCAGAAGAATAAAACTTTATCAAAATAAAAAGGTCTTTGAAGTTTATATAAAAGTAAATAAAATTCAGTCCTTTGTTGTTATACAACAACTTCACTTTTTTATTGTAAGGGAGGATCCCAGGCCTGGTGACTTAGCTGTCTTATCAGAAAAAGAGCCTTCAGTCAATTTCAGTTACCCGAACAATCTCAGAGAAAATTCTTACCGATTCTTCTTAATGTACAGACTGAGCACTGTTTAGTCACCTGAGTCAGATGACAGGTGGGTGAGCGATGCTTATTTATTTTTTAGCTGCACAGTATGGATCTCTTATGAAATTTTTGAAATTCATATTGAATTCTGTTTCCATTTTGAAATGACATTAACAGACAAAGCACGCCTCAATATCTCAGCCTACATATGAGCCACAGCAAATTCAAATCTGAATTGCACTTTAGGAAAAAAATAGAAAATTTAAGCCCTCTAAGTAGTATTACCTTTCTTTTAACAAATTTGTCCCAGTAGTTGTTGGGAAATGACCTAAAAGATATAAAAGCATAGAAATAAAATAGTATCATTTAAAAAAAAAAAAGATAAATAACAATATAATTTTTGGAATAAACAAAATACTTAAAATAATACGTAAACATATATTCTTCCATTCACAAAAATTACAATGAATTTTCCCCATCTTATCCCATAATTTTTCTATCATAAGTATATTAAATATTATTTTAAATGTTAATATATACATGTAAATCACAAAAGAGACTATGGGCTAATATTGTAATGGAGACGAATATGAGCATATTTATTAATAAGCAGTCGTTATATTTTTGCTTTATGTATAATGTGTTAATGTATACATTTCTTTGTCAATTGTCTTTAAAACTTAAAGTATCTAAAACTGTCATTGTTTTTCCTAGGAAGTAAAAAAAAATCTCATTACCAGTAGTTATCCTTAAAGGAAACTGACCATAATACCATCACATGACTCCAGCATCTTAACTAATATAGAGTTCACCTAAGGGGACAGACTTGATTCGATTTAGAATTGCTAAACAAAATATTGAGCATTTAGAGTAAACATTTATAACACACAAACAAATCATCCCCATTTGGAAACCCAGAACTTATTAGCAATCATAACTTTTTAAGAATAAGCAAAACTAATCACAATAAAAAGAAGCTATTTCACTCTTGAGTAGTACAAATTACTGAAAAATACTGTATCACTAATACCTCTAATAGTGTAAAATTAGACTTTTGTGATGGATTTTTATCTGCAGCAGCAGCTAGTAGTTTGGATCTAGACCTCACAAGGCTAAATAATTAGTATACAGAAAAGTATTTGTTTTTCTTATATTTTACATGTCATAATGTTTAGCGAGTTATATGCTACGCCTCTGGATGATACCAACTGAAAATTTCCAACTTAGATTAAAAGTGTGAAATTCAGTATTTTTGCCTTTAATGCTACAACTCCTTCCTTAATGAATAATTTTGCCTTCCTCTTTGCTTTTAGATGAGATAACCCCACACTGCAGGTTATGTACCTCCAGCTACACACTTCCCTGAACACTGAGTAATGGATGTTATGTTCCATCAGTGCTGTGGAAATGGACTCAAAGCCATTTTTGATGGAGGAATTCAGAACACAGAGGGCAAAAATTGATGGCATCCATTAAGAGACTGATGGAGCTTAGTCTTGATTTTCTTGGCTGAATATATAACTGTTATTCACCTCTGCTAAACTTTTGATAAATCTGCAAGAACTCCGGCAAAGTATTTTATGTCTTGAAATTTTTGAGCACAGAAATGTCTCATCTCATTCTTTACTCACTGTGTGTTGATTACGAGTCTATCCCACTGGCCTTTAATATCATCTTCTGAAGGCTGTTCTGTAATATAAAGCCCATCAAATTCCAATTTTCGAGCTACTTCCTTTTCTCGCTTAAAAATAACCAGTGGGACCTACATTTGAAAAATAAACATGTTAAAATTAGTTTAGATTTACTGGCATCTCTTGTGGTCACTATCTTTACAAAACAGCTTTTGGAAAGAAATATTTCCCATGTTACTTCCAGGAAGGTAAAAATTGAGTGAAAATCAATCAGCTATATTTAGGCAGAAGGAGGCATCTAGAGGTTTTTGAAAAACAAAAGACAGTATAGATATTATATATATGCATATGTTTTTAAACACATAGAGGTTCATAAATAATTGCATTAATGAAATCAATTTTAAATATTAAAGAGAAAAAAATTATACAAAATTGCTTTTCTTTTGCATATTACATATACATATATATAATATATATGGATTCAATAAAACATAGCACTAATGTTCCAAAATTCATACTTCTAAAAAATTTTTAGAGTTTTATTTGAGAAACCTCTTTAATAATTCCATGCTCAGCATGCCCATATGCTATTTTGAAATAAATTTTCATTTCAACATCAGCAAAAATCTTTGTCAGTTTGCCAGAAAGTCTCCAGAATTTACTGATTCCCTTTTCATATGGACAGATTTTACACAAGGCACAGATGCAGAAAAGATGCAGACATTCTGGAAGTATCCAAGAATATCCCCTCTCCCCCCCAGTAAAACAAGGGAAGCAAAGGGAGGTAGACGAGTTTCTGAAAAAAATTTTACATTCTAGTCTTTTACCCTGGACCCTCGTTTTTCAAAAGTCTTCTAGAAGCTTCCCAATCAGAAGCAGGGCACAGTGAAATAAAAGCCCTGCAGTAAAAAGGTGTCATGCTAGGAAAAGATAAAGAGGTTTGCAAAGGTGATGGGCAGCCCTGAGCACTCAGAGAGACTATCTTGAGTTCTATTCACCAAACTATACTGTTCCCTTGGTAAGGCTCTAGGGATGGAGCGCCATTATTTTCCGGGTGACGTGACAAACAGTGAAGCATTTCTGCCAAGGATAGCGAGAGATACATACCTAATAACAAAACAATCAGAATGACTCTCAGAGGTCCAATATGATGTATTTCTAGAATTTCTACTACACTGAGCACTGCTAGGAGACAGTGGGTGGTCACTTCTGTGGGGTCAAATTGTAGGTGAAATTGGCTATATGTGAATAATTACTGACATGTGTGAGAAAACTACAATGTGACAGCCACATCCCCTTCCCAGGGCAGCCTGCATCCAGTGACTCGTCACCAGGGAGCTCTAAAGGCCCAGCTCCGATGCCCCAGCCCAGGGCTACCCTGAAGGGGGCATCTCAACTTCAGAACAGAGACCTGTGATGTGCCCTGTTGGGTCTGTACTGTAGCCCCACTTTTCCCTTTTCTCCATGCTGCTTCCTCCCCTTGCCCCGCAGGTGTTTATGGAACATTCCCTAATAAACTATGTGTATGTAATTTCCATCTCAGAATCTGCTTCCCCAGAAGTCCAACGTGCAACAGACACACACACACACGTGGACACACACAGGTTCCTTGGTGCCCTACTATCTTACTTTCAAGCAGTAGTATCCAATGATGCAGAAGAAAGAGATAACCGTGTGCAGAATGGCTAAGATACGCAGCGTGGGCTCCATGTAGCCGCTGCTCTCCTCCAGCACATAGTGAACTGCAATGATTCTAGGCGAGCTGCTCTCCAGGCTGCTAACTCTGGCGTTTTCACTTGAACTGCGAGTGGGGAGCTCCTTTCCTTCAACCACAGAAGAAGTGGAGACCTGATTCAAATCATTTAAAGTACCGTCAGTTCACTTCCTCTGACATCAGGGTAAACAAGAAACAATGGAAACCCAGTCTTAGCAAATAGCTGGACGTGAAACCACTGCACGGTGAAAAGACTAAAAGCAAAGGCTAAAAAAGATAGCCTTTTCAGTATCTTGTAATAACCTATAATGAAAAAGAATCTGAAAAAGAACATATAATACATATATATAGAGAGAAAAAATATATATAAATATAACTGAAATATATATATATATAACTGAGTCACTTCGTTGTATGACTGAAACTAACACAATATTATAAATCAACTATACTTCAATAGAAAAAAATAATGACAAATAATGAACACATTTTAAAAAATTCCCTCTAATTTACGCAGACATGAGGATTCCAGTGCATGCAGGAAATAATTAGATGGCTAAGCTGCCTTCTCAGTCATCAAAAGAATTTAATACAATACAGATATGCCACACCCAGATAGAGTAACAAGTGAGATATTCAGCCAAATTAGACTCTGAGTATTGTGGGTAAATCCTCTGCAAATCCAGCATTCTTCAGTGGGGGCATTTCTCACTTAGTGTGAAGGAGCAAATCTATCCCTGCTGTACTGGACAGTCAGCAATGTGCCTGAGATTCAGGTTTTCATTTTCATCAAATACATTTCGGCATCGGTTTTGATGTGCTCACTAGTGGATTTGTGAAATCTTTACATTCAATTCAGTCTTTCATATTGGTTATTAAAAGACTAAGATGTACATACCTTATAAAAGAGCAAGATGAAATTGATTGCAAACGCGACAAATAAGGCTAACATTCTCATGTTGTAAAAGTTGCGAGCAAAATAGTTCTGCAGGTGAAAAAATTATTAAAAGGTCATTGAATCAAGAGACTTGAAATTTGCAGACAACTGAAATAAAGCATTCATGCATTTCCCCAAAACTATTTGTTGAGGGCCCACTGGGTTTCAAGTCCCATGCTTGGTGCTATAGAGGTAAAGCACCAAGCTTTACGACGTAAACCACCACGGAGGAGACATAATAAAGAAGCACATTCACAGATAAAAAGCGTAATTTCAGGGAATGTTAACTGTTATGAAGAAAAATCCATCAGGTTAAGGACTTAGGGAACAGGGGTGCTATTCAGACAGGTGGTCAGGGAAGGTTTATCTTAGGAGGTGACATTTGAGCTGAGGCCTGGATGCCATTGGACGGCAATCAACTGAACAGCTGGGGATGGGAATGTCAGAGAAAGAGCTTGGAGGGCAAAGGTCCTGAGTTCCAGGTGATGCTGGTGTGTTTGACGGATAGTGAGGAGGTAGCGCAGTGAGAGGAGGGGAGAGTGGGAGGGAATGAGGTCAGAGAGGTGAGCAGGGGACAGGGTTCTGTAGCCCTCTGATAAAAAGTCTGTTGCCCCTTATAGTGCAGTGGTTCAGTGTCTGATCGCTGGGACCACACTGCCTGGGTATAAAGCCTGACCTCACCAGTGACTCACTGTGGGATGTGGACAAGAGACTTAATCACTCTTGGAGCCTTACTTTTCTCACCTGTAAAATGGGGATAACAACAAAACCTGTCTCATAAGTTTGCTATGAGGATTAGGTAAGTTACTACAGGGGAAGTTAGTCATTAATCTTGTTAATATAATTGGAATTATTATTTTATTCTAAATGGGATGGCAAGCTCTTGGAGGAGCTGAAGAGGGCTGATGCAATCAGATGATTTGAAAGATGATTCCAGCTACTGAGTATACAATAGATTGGAGGCAAGCAGGGAAGGCAGGAGACGAGTTAGAAAGTTACTGCAGGATGCAGGAAGAGATGATGTTGGTGGTGGTGGCTTGGACCATGCGGTGGCTGTGGAGGTGGTAAGAACTGGGCAGACTCTGGGTATATTTGGAGGAGAGAGCCGAGAAGAATTATTGTTGGGTTGTATCTGAGGTAGGAAAGAAAGAGAGGACTCAGAGATGATAATTCTGGATTTGGGGGTCTGAGCAACCAAGTAAATGGTTGGTTCTATTTTTTGAGCTATGAGGGAAAAAAATACAAAACACTTAGAGGCGAAGTGGGTTTAAGGAAAAAGGTTATGGGGCATACCAAGAATCTGTTTTAATATTTAAGTGGGAGATGATTATAAAGTATCTACCCGGATATGCCAGAGGCTTTAGCATCATAAGGCCACAGCAAAATGACATCTCGTTAGTTATCCCTCTCTGTGGACACACCCCATTTTGATGGTGTCATCTCCCCACACATGACCCTGACTTTTCTGCCACCGTTTATAGGACGAAAGTTGGCCACCACATCCAAACCGGGTCAGTCACCTTGGTTCTCCGTGGAAGGTGGGACTGGGTCATAGGTCAGAGTTAGTTACTCTGGTTATCTGAGCTGGGAGGTCACAAAGACTCAGGTCACGAGGGGCCTGTGGCACCTGGTGTGGTCATGATTAGGCTGGTGCACGCAAACAGGTGAACAGAGAAAGTCATATTGCAAGAGAAGCAGGAAAGTAGGAACTGTGACCTCTGAGACAGAAGGATGGAAGGAAATCTCAATTATGTGCTTTACTCAACTGCAGTTACACGTACTCTTCAGGGACCCACGGGGACCGCTGCAGCTTATAACAGTGCCTGGGCAACCTCACACCCTAGACCACGCCCAGACCACACCTGCAGCCACGCCCACTGTGACAACACATCAAACTAGGGGTTATCCAGAGTTGCCTCAGAAACATCTGTGTTCTGTGTACTCTGTATTAAACAATATAGTAACATACAAGGTAGTTTAAGAAAATATAGGTCAAACTATTAATTAAAATATATATTTGTATACATTTAAAAAAATGTGTCATATATACATTTATGCATAAGCAGTTAGAACATATCACCACTGAGAACAATCCATTTCCCTTACAGGTGAAGTTCTCCACTACGTGAGTTTCTTGTCTATTTTTTTCTCAAAGGCTAAGTATGATTTTGCCTTTCAAATGGCCGTATTATAGAGTGTTGCTCTTAATTTCTAGGTCTGACATTATTGGTCAGTACCTCTTACAGGTTTATTCTAGACATTCATCTCCCAATCTTTTCCTGCTTGAAAAAATTATATATAATATTTATGCACATATACATACATACACATGTAAGAGGCCTTTCAAACAAAATTTTTAACAATTCCATCCTGTAAGAACAGGAATAGAGAACTACATCTCCTTTCTTTGTTTTCCACATACAAGTATATATTTTATTAATTGGGAGAGCATTTCCACAAAATGTTTAGGACACTACATAAAGAACTGTCTTCTCCCTCTTCGTTCTTTCATTTATTTACTTATTTCCACTTAAAGAAAAATTTGGAATAGACCTTCTTATTATCAGTGGAGAGTTGGCTCACTGCATTAATATTTTTATAACTGGAATTCTAATAAAAGGGCGATGTTCTAGAACGACTGACTAACCCCACTCTGGACCATCAATATGAACTACTTGTCCCCTAGAAGGTATTCTTTGCTATAATGTATGGCAGAGCCTTACATAGTGTTCTGCAAAGAGGGGGCCCCGGGGTTATGTTTATTGACTTGCCCTAACGTCCTTGTAGGAAGACACTGGCAGTCACTAAATCAAGTGGACCCTCATGTGAATGTGTGCAGAGGTTATGTGTTTGACGACAGGGAGCCGTGGACCAAGGCATTCATTTTAACATATAAACACTAAGATGGGCAAATACAACATACGTGCGGGGCTGACCCAAGTGAAGGTCAATGCATATTTACTGCACCCGGATGATTATGATCTCACAGTATATCAGCAACAACATTCACTTTAAAACATCTTACTAGAAGTTTCTGTTGATAGGCTATGATTTTCTTCCAGAATGCTGACTCAGGAACTTCTGGCTCTCCATATCTGTGCATGTGGAGCTGCCTCAATTTTTGTTTACCCTTATCTTCTTTGGCTTTTTCTTCTTTTTCTCCATCTTCTCCCCTACGAACACAAATGAATGAAAAATAAGCCATCCATAAACTAAAGAACTGAACAGGTTTTGTGCCAAAATATACAAACGAACAAATATTTAAATCATAGTATCAGTTTTAATAACTAATATCTCTTCCAATGAATTATGATATTCAGAACTTTAGAATTAGGGGTAGGATTTCTTGCTTATCATAGCCCCCTATAGATGGATAATTTCTGTGAAGTTCAAATCTATAGGACATTTTACAGGCTTCAAGTATCTTTGTATCTATACCTAGCATATTCCTTTCCAAGTGTAGAGTAAAATATTTAAATGAAAGAATAACAATGGAGACTTTTTGGCTGCGACTTTTCAACATACCTTATTTTTAAATTCTTATTTCAATGTTCAAGCTACTAGGATTTAAAATCAGAGGCGTACGCATTTGGTTGTTCCCATGTATAAAGGACGTCAATACATTAATTTTGCAGACAATAATGAAATTAGAAGCACTGAAATTTGACACCTAAACCCCTCTGGGTGCAAAATACCAAGCCTTCATGGAAATATATTAATATATATGTGTAGTCACATATATGTAACCCACATAACATAACCCATACTTAACTCATATGAGGTCAAACATTATTTTAACGTTAAAGAGTTGCCATTGAAATGACTGTCGTGCCCTGTTACATTTGTCTGCATTTCACTATAATAGTCACTTATGTGGCCACTTTTACAACTGATTGAACAGTTCAAGGTCTATGACAATGAATAGTGCTGACTGTACAAAACAGACAACAGTGGCCCCTGTTTGAAGCCTAATTCAAACAAACCAACTGTAAAAATACACTTTTCAGACAACTAAAGAAGCTTAAATATTTAGCGGGTATTAGACGGTACTAAAGAATAATTGCAAATTTTGTTCAGTATAAATAATGGCATGATAATTATGGTTTTTTTTAAAGTCCTTAGCAATTAGAAATGTATACAAGATATTTATGGGTGAAAAGACATGGTGTCTAGTATTTTCTTTAAAACAACTTGTCGTACAGGAGGCCCGAAAATATGTGTGTGTGTATATGGTAGAGAGGGTAGGTAGGAGAAAACCTAGATGAAACAAAATTAGCAAAATGTTAATAATTATTAAAACTTGGTGATGGGTATACGGGGTGCATTATAACATTCTCTCTTTCGTGTGTGTTTGAAAATTTCTAATAACAAAACTCTTTAAAATTTTCTGTCTCAAATAACTTGGAAATAAAAATGATTTTCCCTGAAAAAAGTGTTAAGTTATTCAAAAGGTGACTCAAGTGATGGCAAGTAGGCATGTGAAAAAGTTGAATAAAACTGTTTTCCATGAAATATAACATTAGAAATAAGAACTATTTCTGAGTTATATCATTTAATGTTATTTTAATTTTATAGCTATAACTAAATTAACGCAATTCTAAATAAA
Source organism: Balaenoptera physalus (assembly GCF_965194825.1). Classification (NCBI taxonomy): domain Eukaryota; kingdom Metazoa; phylum Chordata; class Mammalia; order Artiodactyla; family Balaenopteridae; genus Balaenoptera; species Balaenoptera physalus. The sequence continues at coordinate 8,464,856 of NC_138893.1, forward strand.
CGTTTGCTATTCTAAAAAAAATAAAGAAGAAAAAACAGAACAGACAATGAAAACAGGCCAAAGGAAGTAACAGAATAGAGGAGAAAAATAAAATGCTACATGAGAACGCTACAGGTGCACTACAGGCACTTAAAAATTTGATTTCCCCAATTGTTAAAAATGTGCATATAAAACTATGTAAACTTGGAGAAAGACGTAGGTTTCAATTACTAACAGAAAGCCAGTGTTATGAGGAAATTATACATGTTCATTGCTTCACAGCCAGCTCTTTATTTCTCATTGTTGCATTTAGAACTGTGTTCCATAGCACCAGGAATATTGCTGAAAATGAAGTTTCCTGGGTCCCAGACCTGCTGATTCAAAATCTGTGCTGGGGCCCAGGAATCTGTGTCTTTAACAGACTCTCCAGGTGGTTTTTACGCAGGTGGCCCTAGGACTGTGCGTTGAGGACCACCATGCCCCAAGAATTCTGTGCCACGGCATTCAGAGAACGTTTGTCCCCTCCCTTCTTTACAAGGACAGAATGGATGCTCGATTTTAAGCAGAGAACTACAGCAGTCAGTCATCTTGCAGAGAGCATCGCATGGAATCACTGAAGTCTGTTCTGCTGAGAGAGGAACACACAAACAGAATCCTCACGGCACAGGAAAAAGGCGGGAGTGGCCCCCAGGGCGGGGGGTGGGTGGTCTACGCTTATCCCTGCCCATGGGCTGAGGCTCTCCACTGAGATGACAGATGTCATCCTGCAGCCTGAGAGTCTCCACTGCATGCCCTGAAGAGAGAGGACGAGTGAAAGACACGAAAACAAAGGAAAGGGTACAGAAACTACACCTACTCGGCTTTCTCAGGTTCGGATTTGCTTTCTTCTTTTTCTTCCTTTTCTTCTTCTTTGGCCTTCTGTTCCTTGGATGAGTCAATGGGGAAAAGAGAAGCAGGATGACACATCACTTTTGAATGGGTTTAGGGAGCCCCGTGACCCTGTGTCAAACTGTAACCTATAAATGATACCCTCCTGTCTCTGTGGAGATAAAACTGCCACGTGTGTCCTTTCTTCTACCGGTCCACGCATTTCCCCCTTCCCCGCACTTACCTACCAGGCCAGCAGTAGGTTCCAACTTTCTGAGCTCCTTCCCACTTTTCTTATTTCACAACTACCTTCTTTCCCTCAGTCACCTACTCAAATCCTACTCAGCCTCCAGCACCAACTTAAGTCCCACTGCTTAAGTCTCATCTAACTACTCCAAGCCATACTGAGGTTTCCGTTTTCTCAACACAGGTAACCTCTACTGTCTGCTGCCTATGCTACTTACCACTTAATAATTCCCTAATTTTTTCATGAGTCTTTTATCTTTCTAATAAACTCTTTAAGGCAACTTGAAAGCAGTGAGCCCATCTTACATTTCTTTTAATTTGCTATGATACCCAGTGGTGTCAGACACCTGGCCAATCCTCATAAGATACTTGTGGATGGAATGATGATCGTTCAATTGCCTAATGTCAGGAGTGTGAATACTTCAGCTCGTACTTTCATAGTTTAACTTAATAATTTATAAGGAACCTTCACAAAAGGCTAGCTCCGCCTAACTAAAAAGCCATTCCTCTTTGGCAAGTCAAGTCACGTACCGAAAACCACTCTGGCACTAGCGAGACAGCTGATGTCAAGTTCACTTATCGTGCCCACCTGAGGTCCAGAGAGCTGCTGTGATTGGAGGAAAGTTACCTGGAACTTTTCTTGCACCTCGGGGATAGGGACGGGGTTGCTCATGAGGTCGCTCAGGCCAGCGTTGGGATTATGAGGAATCAGTTTGTACTGCCCGCCTTCTCGCTTCAGGTCCAGGCCAAAGATGTCGGAAAGCAGGTCACTCTCCTCCGTCAGTTCCTTTAGGTCCGTCAGATCTTCGTTGGGCAGGGCGCCTTCCACGGCTTTCCTCTCCCCGTCCTCCCCGTCTCCTCGAACCTCGTCCTGCGTGGGGTCTGGCATGTTGGCCAAGAGCTCCGCCACCTTGATCTTCTTCGCCCCTTCCACCAGGCTTCCTCCCAGCAGGAGGCTGCCGACGATGCGGGAGAAGCCTCTGAAAACGCTCGCCACGAAGTGCAGGAGGCTCATAAAAACCCCCCAGTAGGACGTAAAGAAGGCCGTGACCATGTCCTTCACCGTCATCTTCTTCACCTTCTTCATCTGCTTCTTCAGGCTCTTTAAGCTGAGCATCCGCATAAGGGTCAAGATATTATACCTGAGGGCAAACAGGGCCGACTTGACCGTCATGATGGAAAAGAAACCCATCCTCGGCCCCTGCTCCTCTGGCTTCTCCTTCTCACTCTCCTCTTTATTCGCCGACCTCTCGTTCAAATCCGACTCTGAGATCTGAGCGGCCAGCTGCATCTCAAATATGGTGTCCTCACAGAAGTTCACGAAGAGCTCCATCTTCTCTTTTTCTCCCCCTTCGTTGACCACATCAAATATAAATTGCCTTTTGGACTCCTTGACCTGGGGCTTCTCCCACTGGGTTCGGCTGGACTCACTGATTTCAAAGTAAACCCTCTCGATGCGCTTGGCACTGCCCATGATCTCGATGCGGCCCAGAAAGGGCTGGAAGTAATTCAGGACGCTCTCGGCCAATTCCAGGAAGGTCTGCAGCCGGGTGTCGTTGGGCATGTGTTCAGAAAGGTTTGTCAGAAGCACCGCCACGTTGAAGCCGATGTCCTTGGCGGGCTCGTGGAACCGTTTGACAAATTCCTCGTAGTCTAGGGTTTCGTTTTCATCGGTCTCTGCGCAGGACAGGAGAAATTCAGTCTCGGATTGGGTGTAGTGCTTATGGCTCTCCATCGCTTTGTGGAAGTCCCTCTTGGAAATGACTCCCTTACCGTCGGGGTCATACTCTTTAAAGGTATCAGAAGACGTCAAGTCCTTGAGTTTTAAGAACATGTCAAAAAATTTGAGAATCATCTCCACGTTGTTGGAAGATTCCACGAGCATATCAACCATCTGTTTGCCGATGGTGCCATTAACCACATTGCCTGGGGGTAAAGAAATGCACTGGCTCAAAATGAACATTCCCGATAAAACCGGTCTCTAAGCCGGATAGAAGCTAGTGTACGTTACTGTGAATTAATAGTAAACTGGTCCAGTTGTATAAGTTGTTGCTAATTTGTGCAGGTAAATAATAAATATCTTAAAATGTCTAAAAAAAAAACCAGTGTCTCTAGAGAATATAACAATATAAATCTTATATGACATCTGAATCAAAGACAGCTCCTTGTTTATCTTCCAAGGTAAGAAGGAAAAGATGAGTAATTACTTGTAAACTCTAGTTTCAAAGAGTGATTACATGAACACAAGCAAAAGCATATTTACAAAGTAATTAGACTAACGCATGTAAAACAATAAGTGAAGAAAAGCTGACTTTTTTCCCTCTAATTGTGTTTTAGGATTAAAAAAAAACGCAACATGTTTTAGGATTAAAAAAAAAAATGGGGCAAACATTTATATTATCCTAAAGCCAGAACCTGAAATACAGTCTCGTATTAATAATAAAAATGAGTGTTTGCACAGACCTTTTGGGTTGAAATGTCACTGCTCGTAAACGTTACCTGATTTCACGTTCATATGTCTGTGAGGCAGGTACTTTTTATTAATTATGATTTTACTCTTGAGAAAACTGAGGTTTGGCAAGGTTAAATTAATGTGCCGGCCGTGACATGATTATTGAGGGCTAAGGCCTGGATTTTAAACAGATCTGCTGAGAGCAAATTAGATGCTCTTTCTGATTTAAAATGTAAAAGATCTCCCTGCATTTCTTCATGGTCCAGAATGTTTATAATTAGAAAATGGCAGATTACGGATAAGCCTGAGGAAATGAGATGTTATCCTAAGGTATAGTCATCGAATGCTTTTATTCCATGAACAGAGCTTGGTATGTAACACGAAGACATGCATCCGGAAAAAGATGCATGGTGAAGGGTCTGTTGAGTGCATTTGTGAAGCATTAAACACCGGGGTTAAGAGCATAGGCTCAGGAGCCATGCTATGGGGATTGGAATCCAGGTCCCACCATCTGTTAGCTGAGCTACCTGGGCAGACTTCTTCGCCTCTCTGCGCTCAGTTTCCTCATTTGCAAAACAGGGATAATATTACTATGCAATTCATAAACCTGATATTAGGATGAAAAAGTACTTAAACCAGCAGCTGGCATATTAAACGAGGTTCATTTTAAGTTGTCATTGCTGCAGTTCCTGTTGCAGTTATTATGGTTGTGGTGTTATTATTATTTAGACTAAAACTTGAATTGAGGTCATGGGAAAAGGATCCTGTGCTCAAAGGGTATAAAGTGCCAACTAAGGGTTTCAAGCAAACGCTGCATCGCTGAAGTCCTAGCGCAAGGTGTGCCTACTGCCTTAATTAGTCAAAATATAGTTGTGCAGTGCAGGGCGGACTAAGAAACAGAGAGAGGAATTAGGAAGGATTTAAGAAAAAAAGGATAGGGAACATAATAGCAAACATTTTTTATTTGCTTTGGTCGTATTCACATGATTGCACTGAACGCTTGCATCAGCCTATCATGAGCCCCATTTCACAGAGGAGGAAAGTGAAAAATGGAGACGTAACTTGTGTCAGGGTCACGCTGCCTGCATGGGAAAGTGGGATGCGGGCGCTGGTGGCGGATCTCAGAACCCAAGCTCTTACCTACTACATTTACTGTCTGAGACAGAAAAGAAATGCAGTAGCAAAGGAAAGTAAGTTGAAAAGAGAGAGAGTGAAAACCCGAGAGAGAGGCATGTGGTGGGAGGATTAGGCTGCCGCTAGACTTGGCGGGCTGGGGCCTCTCCCGAGCCTTCTCCTGCAGAATTTGAAGAACCCATCGGAGTCACAAGGCAGTCAGCTCAAAGCAGCGATTTACACAGTTGGAGTGTATCCAAACGTCTGTAATCCCCACTGGTTACAAACAAACAAAATGATAAACAAATAAAACCTTCTTTAGGTATTCTGTCGGAAGAGCATACTGTCTGGGGTGTCACTATGAAATGAAAAATATCACTACGAATGAAGTACGAGTGATTTCATTCCATAGTTTTGCAAACTGAGATGGGCAGGATTTCTCTTTTTTTAAAAACAAACTTGGAAAAAGAGTAATCAAGCCAGCAATAAATCTGAGGTATCTGTCCCATCTCAGCGTTGATATTTTATCCTTTGCGGCATGCTGACTCCCAAAGGATTCCACGTATGGAATCCTTAAAATAAAAGATTAAAGGGGACTTGAAGATATAAATCAAAAATACCTTCCAACATGGACAGCAACATCACCACCATGTCCTTCTGAAGATCCATCAATTCTTTTAGCAGCTCAATTTGACTGGAATCCTGAAAGAATTAACATACTGCGTTTGAGGTAATATGGGAAACCTATGCAGCAAGAATGTCATACTTATTCTCACAAAAAGAGTATGGATCTACCGATAGTAGACACTTTACAGCAATACAGAGAGAAAGGGAGGCCAAATATAAGTTTGCAGCTTATTAAAAATACACACTTAAGAATTAAAGAGTATTTACTGTTGTAAATAGTAACTCATGTTTATTAAGGTATCTGTAAGGACAATGAATAAATCTAACAAGAGTACAGAACTAAAGCAGTGGTGGAACCCCTGGGGCCAGGTAGGCAAGACTCAGGTGCTTCTGCACATTGGGTATCTTTCTTTTACTTGAGTAAAGACCGGACTTGTCTTTTCTTCTTTCTAACTTACTACACCAAGATGCTATAGATTTTGTAAAAATTAACATATTCTGGAAAACACAGGCATAACAGTGATAAGAGATTAACTTATCCTACATAAATCTAGGCAAAAATGTACACAAGTATTACCTGTATTAATAATGCACAAAATATCTTATTTACAAATTTTATCAAGCTCTCAGATATTTCTCTCGTTAAAATTTTCTGGGGTTTTTTTTTTGTTTTTCGTTTTTCACCATGAAAAAAAATTATTTTACAAAGATATGTTGTGTCCAAACATCACTATGCTTAAGATTCAGTGCCTGGAAATATGGAATGTACTTATATTTACATTACAACCTCATGAATCATCAGATTTTCTTATTTAAAAGTATACCCCTCTTTCTTTTTTTTTAAAAATACAAGGTATCATTTTATTCATATGAATTTTGCTACATAGGAAGCCAAATTTCAACACTGCTCGAAGGATGAGACTTTTTCTTCCTAAATAGTTGTTACCTTGACTAGGTCTACAACCTGAACAACTGCTAGGTAGCACCATCAGATGGTCATAAAATAATGGCAATACATCCGAATCGGAACTCTCCTGTGAACGTATGAATTTGGTTCATGTTGATTTCCTTTACTTGCTAAAATGTCATTAGCAATTAGTTGAAAGCATCATGACATTTCCTTACTTGGTTGATTACCAGTAACTAGATACTGACAAAGATTCTCTCCTTGACCAAACTAGCCACCTCCTCTGGGCCCTCTTCCCAACCAGGCTTTAATCTTGGTCTATAAAGACTTGAACAAAACACCACCATAGTTTCTAACAGCTCAAGGCTGCATCCCGAGGATGACCCCAGCCCCCCCTTAGAGTGCCTGCCTGAGAAAACTCGAGACTGCCAGAAAAATTTTCTGTTTGTTCCAACCAACACCTGACGATAGTAGAACCTGTCTCCCAGGCTCTGTGGGAGGGTAGAATCCTGACTTTAATATTCAGCTGGCCCAATCCCATTTACAATGAACAACCCTTTGTAATTTTCCTCTTCCCTAACTCTACTGAACCCTGCTAACCCCCCTCCTCCTCCCTTTAAAACTCTTATCACCTCTGTACAAGTCCAAGTTGAGTTCAGCTCACACTAGGTTCTTTTCCCTACAGTAACATTTATCACTGACTAAATCTGTCCTTGCCACTTTAACCAGTGCCTGGCTTTTATCTCTGACGAAGATATCTTCCTGCTTGTAGGCCAGAGGGCAGATGTGAGTATCCTCACTTTGCTGGAGGAAAGGAGACTCAAGGAAGAGAGACGGGACATGTGACTGAAATCGTGGGAGTTGGACTGGAGTCGTTTGACTTTGAATCTAGCATTCTCTCCTCTACCTGACACCTGGCAGATACCCACACCCCGACAGACAAGTCAGGAGAGCCCATCAAAATTCACTGCATCACAGGGACATATTTACTCAAGATTTATATTAACAGTTTTTCTGTTCGTGTAACTCTGAGCTCCAAATGCAATACACGAGTGAGAAAACAGCATTCTGATGTTTTCAAGATATGCTCCCGAATGAACATTAAAGCATGGTGGAAAATCTGTTTCTTCTTTATTTGCCTATCTGCATAGTTAATTTTTTTTCTCTTTGACTTTCACAAAGTAAAATGTCCTGTTAATGGGTGAGTGTCATCTTCTGAGAACAGCTGCTTGTTTATGACCCTATAAGAAAACTGTCTCCCCTTAACGAGGGATTTGGAACAGATTACAAATCCTCTTCCAATTATCTGTAGGGCGGAGGAAAATTCCAGTGAGTAATCATCGAGAGAAGTAGGTCTACAAAGGACTGTAAAATGTACAGTGTTTGGAGACTATCTTTTATTTCTCCATTATAGTCAATTCCTCAATACCTTTTGTTTTCAAAATTGAATAATGGCTTCCACCTTTTCTCAGCTTGCATAAAATTCTTCTATTTTAAAAAAAAGGTTTGTTTTTTTTGAATGTAGAGTAAAAGATGTATAAAGAAGTCATCTAAGGAAGATATTATTCAGACAAAGGAGAGCATGTTTAATTTGCCAGGGATCACGGTCTCCAGTGTGTCATTTAGGATGGTGCAGGACAGTGACCTCACCTGAGACAGCTTCATCTGCATGTGGGCAAATACATGAAGAAAACCCACCACCGCATCCCAGAGCCTGCTGTGAGCCAAACTCTGCTGGTTGCCAGTGCAAGGACCCTGGGGCAGAAACAGACAAACAACAATCATTCCTGATAATTTAATTGCCAACATAAACTTTACAATAATAGGGACAAAGTTAACTTAGTGTTGACATATCTTATCACCAGCATGTTATCTGAAAAGACAGGAACCCAAAACAAAAGATATACAGTGATGGTGATGGTAATGGTATATCACTCTTAGGAGATAAACATATTCTTCCTTGAAATGTTTAAATCCCCAAAACAGTTTCTCAAGGATTTTCATGTTCTGTTTCTGTATGAATACTAAAACACTGGGGAAAAAATGGTGAATTATTTCATTTTTGTCTGACTTTGGTTTCTTCTATTTAGAGGAGATCTTAGCTAAGTTATTTTAGCTAAGTCAGATCATCAGAAGTGACTACCTGTGTGAAAAGAATTTGAGATTATGCTTTATATGAGCGGTACTTACTTCTTATTGTTAAATAGTAACCTGGATAAAGCACTCATAGAGAGGACAAAATACCCTCTTCAGCGCTTCACTGTACAACCGTATCCTGGTTACCAATCATACAACCAATGAGATTTTTAAAGATTAATACTTAGTCATTAACTTTATGAACCCAGAATCCAAGACAATCAGAACCTAACTTTGCTCTCTTAGCTTTCACTTCAGAAGTGATCTTTATGTGACACTGGAGTGAGTGTTGTAGCAGAGACTGTTTGGATGGAGACAACTTCTATTCTTACTTCCCAAGGAGAAATTCTACAATCGCTAAGTTTTGAAAACACACCCACATCAACCAGGAAAAGAAATAATAGGGATTATATTTCAAAAGAAAAAATATATATACAACACAGTTCTTAACTTCCAACTCATTCACTCATTAGACAAATGGCTCAGAATAAGTTTAAGTTGGAGAGCACATTAAAATGTTACAGATTTTAGTCTGGAGACAAGTGACTGGAAGAGAGGACTGCACTGAAGATACTGAAAAGATGTCGACATGGAACTCTGTCCTTTATCAAGCTACACTTGAGGCCCTACAGCTGAGGATAAAAGATGTAACCGAGTGGGACCCTATGAGGCCTTCCCAGAATAGACGCCCACCCATGTCCTCTGCCTTCCTTTTGTCTGTAGAAAACCTTTAGTCAAAGAATACATTTAATCAAAGAAGTGAACAAATGCAGAAAGAAAGGAAAACAGTCAAGCAAGACAAAATAATACTTTAGCCATTAAACCAAGTCACGGACCTTTAGTTTCTTCTCAAGGTCTATAGATAATAGTCTGAGCCATGTCCTTTGAGCTGTTTGGCAGATACTGAACCCGCCCCCCTGCATCCCCTCGCCCATGGAAGAAGTTAACTGTATGCTGCTCACAAGCACCTAGACCCCAGACCTGTTGGAATCAGAAGGTCGATGATGCTGACTTCCAATTACCTCACCACCAACCAATCAGAAGAATGTCCACGAGCTGATCACACACCCCACAAGCCCTGTCCCTCCCCGTCTTTATAAACCTTCCCCCGAAAGCCTCGGGGAGTTCGGGCCTTTTAAGCACTAGGCTCCCTGGACTCCTTGCTTGGCGCCCTGCAATAAACACTGCACTTCCCTTCACCACCACCGGGTGTCAGTAGATTGACTTTACCGCACGAGGGTGGGCAGACCTAAGTTTAGATCAGTAACAAAGACAGTAAGTGCCAAGTATCTCAGTATTCCAAAAGCAAGGTGCTAGATTCAGTACCTGTGAAAGGAAACTAAGTAGATCTTTCTACCTCAAAGATATAAAGGCGCTGGAGCCGAAAAGGGAAAGACTTTGGAAAGAGCTCTGCAGGTGCCGGGCCTCCCAGCCTCCACCCCTGCTGCCGCAGGAGAGGAGAGGGCTGCCCGCTTCCCTTTACACCATGGGGAGAGCAGGGGTCAAGAGAGCCTTCAGGAGCGCTCGGCTCCTGCATCCTGAGCTTGGGTAGCACACAGTCCCGCAGTACGGACTGTGAGGACGGAAAGTGACAACAGAAGATTCCTTAAGTTGGGTACTCGGGAGGGAGCTGTCTTGTCCAGCAAGACTTGGAAATCTTGCCGACAAAACTGTCTGAAAGGCTACTGTGATTCCAGGGTGGACGGGGACCCCCAGATGCACAGAGTCTGTGGAACAATTCGAAGCTGGGTGGGAAAAGAGGTTATTTCCAGGCACTGGAAGCAGTAAGAGGGCCAAGCCCCCTCATTAGAGAAAGAATACAATACGCCACCCCAGAGGGCAGGCTCCACCGTGCAGCCCTGAACTCCACGTGCCAGAGGGAGACCTCCCCTCCCTAATCCTTCCTCCTGCGCACAATTCCAACCCGGAGGAAGCCTGAGACCGGCAGGAGGGGAAGGAGGAAGAGCGGACGACCCTGTGGAGAGACGGTGGAGAAGCCCAGATCCTACGTCTTGCCCTCTACCGCAAGGCCTTTCCGGCGCAAAATCAGGCCCAAGGGTGAGGGGGATTTTTAAATTGGATAAGAGCTAAGTGATGGCGCCACCATACGATGAGTGCAGTGAGATAATCCTGGTGACAAAGTGACTGAAGGAATTTTATTTATCTGAGAGTGGCCAGTGCACAAGATCCATTCAAAGAGGGACGAAGAAGCGGGCCACAGAGCAAGGCTGAAGAGGCAGTGCGGAGGGCTCAGCTCTTTTAACTTCGAGGTTAGTACACGGAGCCCATTCAACGTACCAGGCCAGACTGATTTTACAGTGTACCTTAGTCCTGTCTGGCTGTTAAAATAACTCTGGGTCAAAGCAACAGATCTTCAGGACTCCACCGTGGTCCACCCTCGGCAATGTGCCCCGTGTGCTAACACTGGGGAGGGTGGAAAAGTGCAGGAGGGCATTAGGTGGACACTAGAAGGCCATTTCGAAGAAAATAAACTTGATTTTTCCTGAAGAAACAAACATTTTCTTCATGTGGTATTTAAGGTTTTAACCAAGTGTTAAAATATTATATTAGAAAGGACTAAGATCTTCTGAAACCCCTAGGTGACCAAGAGTTGTTTTGCAAACCTTAGGCAACAGAGCTGCAAACCAGAGGCCCAAGTTCCTACTTTTCCTTGTAAACCTGAAACACACAGAAGGTACTTTCCAGGACTTGCTCAGCCTCAGACCATCGACTTCTGAGAACCGTTCACTACCTGAATGGGCATCTGTCTTACCTGCCACCTCGCAGGCCTATTTCTCCTGATCTATTCAGTGCCTGTAACATATAAAACCCTTGCTACTATTACACAGAGAATGGATAGACACCAAGGTCCTACTGTCTAGCACAGGGACCTATATTCAATAACCTGTGCTAAACCATAATGGAAAAGAATCTGAAAAAGAATGTGTATACACGTATAACTGAATCACTGTGTTGTACAGCAGAAATTAACACAACATTGTACGTCAATTATACTTCCATAAAATAAATTAAAAAACAGACAGACACCCTGGCTAACTGCCAGAAGGCAGTTACTTTCAGGTTGACCTTCTCGTGGAACGACAAATACAGCTTTCTCTCTTCTCACGACTCACCCTGTGGTCTTAACTCCAGGCACTTGGACAATATAATGTCCTCCTTCTAAGGCAGTTCTTCTTCCCCCCTTATGAAAACTGGAGTTGAAATCTTAGAGAAGATTATGTTTATTTTGATGGTTTTGGATATCCCCCCCTTGCATAATTTTCTACAGTTAGCAAAAATTGGAGTCCAAAAGCAACATGCAGTGCTGTCAACTAAAAGCCAGCCAAAAGTAAGCATGAAGCGAATGGTAAGCTTTTATTCACAGTATCAACAATAATCAATAAACATGATGCTAAGGCAAATATCTTCAAAATACGTTTCACTAAAGGCAATGGGGTGCCCTGGGTTGGCTCCTGGAAAAGAACAAGGACATTAATGAAAAAACTGGTAAAATCGGAATAAAGTCTGTAATTTAGGTTACAGAATGGTGCTGATGTTAATTTCTTAGTTTTGACAAATGTATCATGGTTACTTAAAATGCCAAAAGCTGGGAAAGCTGGGTGAATCATATATGGAAACTCTCTGTACTGTCTTTGCAATTTTTCTGTATGTCTAAAATCATTCCAAAATAAATTTTTATTAAAATATATTTTTAGGGAATTCCCTGGTGGTCCAGTGGTTAGGACTCGGCACTCTCACTGCTGAGGGCCGGGGTTCGATCCCTGGTCTGGGAACCAAGATCCCACAAGCTGTGCAGTGTGGCCAAAAAAAAAAAAAGTGTGTGTGTGTGTGTGTGTGTGTGTGTGTGTATATATATATATTTATTTGAGAGTTGATTAAATTATATAAAAATGTCAAATAAACAAGAAGTATTGAGAAGTTAAAAAATGAACAGGCCATAATAAGCCTTGCTACTTTACCTATTATTCCTTGACTGTTCATTTAGAATGTTCTGTGTTATATAAACAAGTTAGAATAAATGATTTTGCACACAGTGAAAGGTCAATGGATGCTTCTAGTTTTATATAAATTTAGGACTCTCACTTACTTTAGGAACCAAGAAATGTCTACTCTTGGCTGAAAGGATTTTACGTTTTATGTTATATAGAAGCCATTTTCCTGTTTCTATAAAATTCACTGGCTTGCTAGTTTCATCAATCAATCTTATTACTTAATCAGGACAGTTCACACCAAACGTTGTATTGCTCTCTTTCTAGACACCGATGAGTATATTAAGGTAATAATGGAAGCCAAGGAAGATAAGGAAAAAGGAACATGAGTGGACTGAACTGGATTTAAAACTTTGCTTGTATTTGAATTAAAGAAAAGTTATTAGCATTATCAAGTGTGGCTTTTCCATTTTTAAATACTGAAATAAGGATCCTCTGCCCTGCCCATGGAGACAAGAGAGAAAGTGAGATCCTTCCAAGGTACGAATACAGAGGAGAGAGTGAGCCTGGAGGAGGTGAGGAATGGCCATTCTGCCATCTTTCCTCTGCACCACTCTGCTTTGGCGGCTTCACTTGGCCATGAACAGTTCACTCACTCAGTCACTCTACAAACACCTGTAAGTATGCTAGGCTCTGGGGATACAATCTGTTATTTTTACTTAACTCTTTCCCCCACAAGATTATGTTTAGTCTAACAAAGCAAACTGTACGTTTCTTCCTCCTATTTTATCCTTGCACATGACACTTCAATCACAGTGACTGAGTCAGAGTAATATTGGCCATGGAGACAGAAGATAGGAAGGAAAGATGACTGACTAGTCTTCTAGAAAATGGCAATGTCTTGCTTTCCGAAAAAGGCAGAAATTTATAAAATCTTTTAAGAATCTTCAGGTTAAGACTAGAAGTCCACCCCAAGAAGAATATAAAGCAAATCAAGGTTAAAAAAAAAAAAAGGTATATTATTCATGGAATTTGGAATTTTACCTATATTATACATTATCATGTTATATATTTTTATATATACACCCACACATATATGTGTGTATGTATACTGTGGACAAAGAATGTTGCCTGCCGTTTCAGTAAACAAAGGATGTTGCCGCCATCAAGACATCAGCTACTGCAGCTGCCCCCTGACTGTGCACCCTGAGGGGATTCAGGATGGAGAAAAGCAGGATACTGGCCCTAGGTAGTTAAGGTTCACATCAAAGGAATGATTTCAATGAGCCCAGATTCTTGCATCTTCCCATACACAGAAAAGCACTAAGTTCATTAACTTAAGATGTTTGATTTTCTTTAATTAACAGTAATCTTTTGACGTTCGGACTCCCTGGGTTTTTTTGTTGTTGTTTGTTTGCTTTCTTGTTTTTGCCAAAAAACCCTATATATCCTATATAGCCTCCCTTACCTCTTCAGAGCAGTCCCTGAAAGCTATCTGAGAGGCTGCATCCCGGGCTTAAGTCCTCAGTAAGTCCTCTAAGTAAAACATAATTCTCAACTCCTAGGTTGGGCTTTTTTTTTTTTTTAAGTCAACAATACACACATACATGTATTAAAATGAAGTTTTTAAATGCTCTTTTCTTTTTCATAAAGTTTCTATGAAACTTCTTCCTTATTTTCACTGGAATACTATAAAAAGTGGTTTACAACTCTGCCCTCTCTCCTTCATTTCTTCTCGCCCCTCCTTCCTTAATATTTATTGAGTGCTTAATATATACACCAGACCCTGGAAGTATGACACAGTCAACATCATGGTTCATGCCTTGAAGGAGCTCATGATATCCCAACCTGCCAAGTGGTAAAGCAGGTTCATTCCATATAAATTCACATCTCAAGTGAGTATTTTAAATGGCCAATTGGCTAAGAATCTATGGAAGGGGTCAGTAAGAACGTGGATGAGAGCAGGAAAATACTTTAGGCATGTTGCATTTTTCCAAGGAATTCAATGCTAACCAGTTGACTCTCTTTTCTCTCTTTCTTTTCTTCTTCAAATAACAGAAATGTTTAAAGGTTTACCTGAATATACTCTGTAAGTGTGTTAAAGACTTGTTTTGCTACTTGAATCGCTTTGGAGAAATTCCTTTGTCCTTGTTCATCAATGACATCTTTCCCAGAGTAATACCAATAGAAGTCACTGATTGATTCCTGGAAAAGAGAGATGATAGGATTAAGGCACAATCTGAAGCTACCAAAGACCTGTCCAGTTCTGGACTCAGTAATAGGAAATCATTTTAAATAACAGATTGGAAGCAAACAAAAATATCTGCGAGGTAAATACTACTCTCAATGATTTTCCTAAACATAAAATATGGCGACATCCTCCCTCGATATAAATAACAACTGGAGAGAAGATTAGAAGTAGAAAACTTAGCTTTTAAAATGACTTTCTGTCTCTGATGACCTTGAACTTCACAAACATAAGGATTCATAACATTAATGCATATTTATCCATAGAGCAGTTAGATGTTTACTATGTGAGCACAGAAATTAGACAAATCATAGAACAATATTTTTGGGTTCCAGACACTTGGTCTCCTTTTTCTCCAACAAAGCCAATAACATTTCTTTGATGAGAATTCCAGGATGTTCCTGGCTTGTGTAACTGCCCCTGAAGAAACTAGCTGGACTCCTTATAAATACTGACAACAACTGTAAACAAACATCTAACTAAGATCAATCTTTCCAAACAGGATATTTTCAACACTAACTTATATTTTGAAGGAACTTTAGTTGCCTAAATGAATAATACAATTTGGGCTACCATTTAGGTTTTAAGACATGATTTTGAAAATCACAAATGTATTTTCAGCAATGCTTCTTGATATATTTGCTTCAAAAATGGACTTTTTTCTCATTAAGCTTCAAGTAAGAGTGTTGTGCTTTTACATATGCAAAGATTAAGGGAGAAACAGAGTTTGAATTTGCAGTTTTAAAAAGTACTATACCTGACTTCCTTATAAATAAAGTGAGGAAAATAAAAGTTATATAAAATCTTATTACTGAAGAGGCCTACACCTTCAGATTCGGTTCTAGTAACGTGTAAAACATGACTACACTATCAAAGATACTTTTAAGTGATGAAGTGTTAAGCTGAATTTTTAAATTAATGCAAATATTTCGAGAGCTGAAAAGAACTAACCTTAGGCTATTAAATTTAAGTGTATGGTAGGTAGTTTGAAAGCCTTTTTTTCCCATTTTTAGTAATGTTTCAAATATTAGTCTCCTATTTATCTATCAACCGTAGAAGAAGGAACAGAGAATGTTCATGCTTTACAAATTGAAAAGGAATTTAAAATGCCATCAAGCTAAAAACTGTAGGAAAAAAATATTCCCACTTATAGAACGAAAATAAGCAAAGTAAGAGCCAGGATCAGAGGCAAAGACGATAGTGGCAGTTTCAACCTAAGACTTGGGGAAAGACTGCGATGAAAGACAAAATATCTCTACAAATTCTGACCTCATAAATCAAAACACATTTCAACATGTCAGTTTCACAACTCCACCATATCTGGCCAACTAACCAAGCCCTTAATTTGTTACTAACGTAAAGCAATGTACCTGAACTCTCAGCAGGTAGTCTACAGTAGAGATGATTATGTTGACAGTCGTATTATTGCCGGTCTGAGTTCTCAGATAATTTTGAAAATCTACGTAAGATCAAAAGATGTTATTAAGGCGCATCCAAAAATTTAAAATGAGTTCTTTGAATAACTCCAAAAGCAAATGATGTCTCCAGCAAAATCACCATGGCTACGTATACTGTTACATCTGATAGTTTTAATATTGAATAATTTATATTTTCCATAAAAAGTGAGTACCTCAAAAACAAATCTAGGTGCTTCACAGGATATCAATATTCAAATTTCGTCTAAGAGGTTGCTAACACCTGTTTCTTGATTCCTAGCTCTAGGGCTCTGGGCATGTGAATGACTGAAAACGACTTCCATCCTGTAGGACAGAGTAATTAAATGATTTGTTCCATAATCCCTTATTCCTTAGTACTGTGTTAAGTGCTGGGGAAGCAAAAATCAAGATCAAGTTCCTGCCTTCACAGATACACAAGCTTGGTGGAGAACCAGATATATAAACAATGAATGTAAATACATCATGCAAAGTTACACAATGAAGTAGATTCCCCCAGTAAGATAAGTGGTAAAAAAAGAAACAGAGCTATGTATGTCTCTATAGCTATCTATCTAATCTACATCTTTCTTCACCTATCAGCTGTCTTCTCTAGCATGAGCACAACTAATAAGAATTAAGTGAGGGACTTCCCTGGTGGCGCAGTGGTTAAGAATCCGCCTGCCAGTGCAGGGGACACGGGTTCGAGCCCTGGTCCAGGAACACCCCACATGCCGCAGAGCAACTAAGTCTGTGCGCCAGAACTACTGAGCCTGCGCACTAGAGCCCGCAAGCCACAACTACTGAGCCCGCATGCCACAACTACTGAGCCTGTGCTCCACAACTACTGAGCCTGTGCGCTAGAGCCCGCGAGCCACAACTACGGAAGCCCGCGCACCCTAGAGCCCGTGTTCTGCAACAAGAGAAGCCACCACAATGAGACGCCTGTGCACTGCAATAAAGAGTAGCCCCTGCTCGCCGCAACTAGAGAAAGCCCGTGCGCAGCAATGAAGACCCAACGCAGCCAAAAATAAATAAATTAATTAATTTAAAAAAAAAAAAGAATTACGTGAAAGGGCTAGCAAAGGACTTTGAAAGAGGCAATGCGATATAGAAAATTTCCCAGCGCCTACGCAGCAGGTAATGTTCAAGAACTGTTTCTTGACCCAAGGGAAGCAGCATAATTGGAACTAACAGACTCCTATTATTGCTTCATAATGCTTATTCCTGGGTACCATCGATGGTCTGGGGTCTCACAAACCTGAGTTGTGTCCCTCACAAAGCAGCTGCAAGAAGCGGAAGAGGTCACAGGTGAATTCGTCATCCTGCAGAACCTTTTCTCCTGCAGGAAGTCCAGAGGGACACAATGTTATCAACCACCTTAGCCTCGCCCTCCCTTTCTATCCCCACCTCCATCAAACTTGCATGTTGATCTAGCATCATTCTGAACCCAAAACAGTCACAAATCATAGCAACTTTTCTATCTGAAGCTCATAAGATCATGCGCTTGACAGATAGATGCACGTTTTCTTGGTAAGAAAAGAACACTTGAATCTTAAAAACTCAGATATCTCTCTGTTAAAAGTAGCAGCATGGGTTTGGCAACATTTTAGAAACAACCTGAAGAGATTAGAGACTTAAACTTTTTTTTTCTTTCTTTCTATCTTTCTTTTTTTTCTTTTTGGTAAGACTTGTGTAGGAATGATCTCTGCATCTCTTACAAATGTGTAAGTTAAATCTGCTTTGTTCCCAGAGTCTGACCAAATGATTCAATGCAGAAGTATTCAGTACATATATAAAACAGGACCAAGAGTTTCTTTTATTCAAATATTAATTAAAGGATTTTTGTGAAAACTCTGGATGACTGGAAAATGTTTTTTAACTCATTTCACTTAACTCTCTCCTGAGCTTGTCTAAATAGAGGGCTCATTGGTTGGAGCATTCCTTCCAGAGGAGGAAGAACTGACAAGCAGACGTAATTCTAAATACTAAACCAAAAGATAAACTTCGCTGGCTCCTGCTAGGAGAGCTAAATCTAACAAAGAAATGTGAGAAAGAGGACATCTCAGTGCCATAGGAGGTGCTCTGCATCATTTCAACACTAACTGTACATGTGGGGCAAGGATGAAGCCTCAGAAAAGGGTTCCGATCTTTCACCTACATTTCAATTTAAATGTATCTTGATCACAAGTTACTTTGAAAGCAAAAACACAAAGAAGGAAACGAACAAAAAACAGGCACCACACAAATGAAAGCTGATTTTAAAAGCATAGAGTGTCCGTGAAAAAAACACTGTCAACATTATGAGTGTATGCTCTGGAATCTCAATTTGTTTAGAAAGCAAAATGACCAAAAAAAAAAAAAAGAAATGTTGTTTGGCAAGTGAATGAATATACTCATGTATTTAAAAAAATAATAACTTTTCAGACTGGAAATACTTTGGGCTAAGAAAGAAAACTATGCAATGATCATGTGTGTACTGGAACTAAAATTGTGAATGATCATAATGACAGAGAGTTGATGGACTTACCAGTCTGCAGTCTGTGACTTTCAAAGTGAGAGGCTTCATATAATGGGAGGGTTAGGAAGCAAAACCATTTTGAAAACTAATATAAACATTAAAAAAAGTACATAAAATCACTGTACTGGTTTCCCTGTTAGCCTGCACGATATTACATTTGGTGACCAAATTAAGATCACCACGTCTACAAATGCGATGTGGCAAGTTTAATGTGTTAAATGCACATTGTTTTGAATCTCAATACATAGCTGATAAGCCCATTCCTCCATGTTCACGTTCATGACAGGATAGGAAAAAAGGGAACAGTCTAGGCTAATAAACTAAACTCTTCATGGATGACACTTAGTATCATTTCATGAAGACACTTTAGAATGCTATTTAAATCAAACTATTATGAGTTAGTTACACAGACTTATTGACTCTTTCCTTGTGAACCCATCTAAGATGTTTTGTTTTGGTTTTGTCATTTTTCAGAAAATTGAATCAATAAAACCACGGACATGCTTTCAATGTTCACATATTCAATGTGGAGTAAGTAACCCTTGGTAGAAAGTATTCAGAAAAGGTAACACAGAAATAAATTAACATGTAGTCTACCAGTGTGCCTGAAAATGCTCTGTACGATGCACATTGATTTATAACATAAGGGTTTTTTTTTTGTTGGCATGCACAGTATTTTCCGGACTGTATACCGAAACACATACGAGTAACTTCACTTACATAGGACACGCTGCACACAGCAGAACAAGAGGGAAAGGCGGCGGGGGGGGGGGGGGGAGGGGCAGGTCAAGCCTTCATTTACCATCAATTGACACCAGGTTAATCATATCGACTAAGGTGCTATTGCTTAATGAACACGTTAGTATCTGATTAAAATGCTGCCATTGCCCATGCTGCATGTAGGCAGTGCAGGAACAGAGATGGATGATGGCTTTATGTCTGCAGAAGGTACACGAGCAACAGTCTATTTTGTGATGTATGCAAAAGAAATTCCATTGTAAGATGGAAACTAAGGTTAATAATAAATAACAAAATGGAGTAAAATGTAGTTGAAAGTGCTCTTATATTTTAAAAATATTATTTGCAATAGCTGCGTGATGGCCAAATGTAGATAGTGTGAAGGGCATTCCTTTGGTTTTATTTTTAATGATAAGGGGCTTATAATTTCTAACACTGTAATAAAGGGAGAGTTATTTCAGTACTGTTGTGATGACGAGTTTGTTCTCTGTGCCTCAGTTTCCTCACCTATAAAATGAATGGAAAGCGTACACTGTCTACCTCACTGGCTCTGCACAATCTATATGACCGTTTTTTATCAATTGTGGAGAGGTTAATATTATTAGTAGCAGTGGTAATGACACTAAATAAAGATGGGAACAACATGCCTACGTGATAAATATAGTTATGTGAACATAGGTATTAAATGTGTTTATATTTTCAAAAAGCCACCTTAATTTTAATGGACCAAATATTTTCAAAAATATACGTTTTCACCTGGAAATAATATTAGGTAGACCTTTTTTGTTCAAGCTACCAATAAAAAGTAATTCCTCATTTAGAGATCTAATAAAGTTAACACACTTTTAAAGGCTTTTCTACTCACAATCGGTTTATCCAACTAATAGAAAAGTACACAAGTGTTTAAGTTCAATAGACACAGTTGTTTTTACTTAGAATATCCATGCATATAGCTCAAAGTCTGCAGACTTATCTCCAGACAAAGCTTGATTTAACTGTTAATAATTAATTATCAATAACTGTTCTAAAATTAGTGAAATAAATAAAAAGACTACTATATATATAAACAATTGAATTAGCATCAATAGACTCCAGAAGACTAAGCTCCCCATCACTGTAGGGTCAGCATGTCTAATGATGCAGAGATAAAACGGTGAGTAGCATGAAACATGACACGGGCTGCATCAAATAATTCCCTGTAATCTATTGTTAAACAGCTCTCAAGAGCCCCCCGTTGCCATGGAGGAAATAATTCTGATGACTTACTAATCTTTAGAGGATTTTAATATTTATTTTGTATATGAAAACACTGAAGGATAAAGGTTAAAAATATTTTTAAATAGTGAAAAGTCAGGTATTTGATTCCATGTGGGTAGTTTTCGTATCATTGCTTAAATGGTCTAAATATGGCTGCTTGAGTAATATTACAACTCAACTAACGAAGAATAAAAAATTTGATATGGATTTACGATTAACATTTAGTTAGTGACTATGGTGTGCTAGGCATTGTGCTAGATATATTTTCTCATCATTTCATTTCAGGTTTACAAAAATCTTACAAATGAGGTGATACGATCCCATCTTGTGGTTTGGTAAACAACTGAGGAATTAAGTAACTTGACTACTGTCCTACAGCTATTAACAGGTAAAGGACTTGAATTCAGTAAACTTCAGCAAACATTCACAGTCTCCTATATGCTGGGCACCTTGTGAGGTGCTAGGGACAAAAAAGACCAATGGACACAATCCCTAACCTCAAGAAGGTCACAGTCAGGCAATAAACAGGTAATTTCGATACTGTATGGTCCTTCCGAATCCATCCAGTGTGCCATAGTTTCTACACTTCATAGAGCTCACATCAGTAATCAATCTCTGACTAACAATCATTACACTTACTGTACATGATTTAAATTGTGAACTCCTAACTTGTTTTTATGAATTTTAGAACCCAAGGAAAACCATATTCTAGACACATGGCTTTAGAAAAGTCAATTCACACCTTTCTGAGTCTTTGTTTCATCATTTTGATATGGAAATTAACAGTCTCCTGACTTCCTGAATTCATAGGGCTGTTGGGAGAATCAAATTGGTCCAAACAAGTACAACTGCTTTGAAATATGCAAAGCACAGCAAGAATAAATGTGAAGTTTTAATGGCATGAAGTCATTAAAAAAAAACCTTTAGATTTCTAAAATATAGAATACCGGTGGATTGTGGATATGATAAATCATTCAGAATTCCATTAAGTACATGTATTTAATCTAAGGTAACAACCTGACACCAGTGTATAAAATGCATTCCTAGATAATACCAATGACCACTGTGTGTGAAAAAAGTTAGGTGTGACCGATGGAAAACAGAATTAAAGTTATAGGTTAGCTGTGGGGGAAGAAATCTTTTGCTTTCAAACATGATTTGCAGATTGTTCCTCTTATAGCCGTCTCTTTTTTTTCTTTCTTTTTTTTACTGAAGTATAGGTGATTTACAATGTTGTATTAATTTCTGTTGTACAGCAAAGAGACTCAGTTATATATATATATATACATTCTTTTCTATTATGGTTTATCACAGGGTATTGAATATAGTTCCCTGTGCTGTACAGTAGGACCTTGTTGTTTGTCCATCCCATATCTAATATTCAGTAGTTTGCATCTTCTTGTAGCCTTCTCTTAGTGCCTTTCAGCTGTCATTACCCTAACTGAAATCCTTAATGTCCAACACCCATTCCATCCACCAGCATCCTAACTGATCTCCGTGCCTTCACATGGGACACCCATCTTACACCCTGTTGCTGACAACAACAGCTACAGGCAATCCAGTTATAACACTCTCCCTGATAAACAGACTGACTGCAGTAACAGTAATTACGGAAAGCATACTCTGAAGAATTCCCTGCAATCTATCGTTAAGCAGAGTTCCCCAGCTGCCGTGAAGGAAATGGTGGTGACCACTCTCTTTGGAGAATCCCATGTCTACTGAATACACTAGCATTACTGAGAAAGGAGAGATCTGTGCCTTTTAGTGTTAGTAGGTTCTACTGGAAGCATTTCGAACAGCGAACGTAGGAATTTACTTCCAGGTGGATCATCACACAAAACATAATGTATCACTTAAGTGTTACTTATTTAATGGCTCTCCAGGGTCTCAGAAAGAAAGTACAAATTCCTGGGAAGAGCAAAGAAGGTCCTTCGGCGCCTCTCACAAACTATCTTTCCATCTTCTAGGGGGTTCATTTCTCTTCAACCACACCAGGTTGGTTACCGTCCTCTGATCTGTTTTGTACCTTAAACTTTGCATAGGCTGATGTTGATCCCTTCCACGGGAATGCCCTTCTTTGCCTTCCTTATCTACCAGATAAACTTCTACTTCAGGCTACGTGTTATGTCTATGGTGATACTTCCCCATCCCTGGCAGCTAAGTATCAACTCAGTTCTCTCTTACACAGAGGTAACTGTTCTGAAGTTGCTTGCTTACAAGTCTGTCTACACAATACTGGACTCCTGTAGACCACCAGTTCCTAGGACAGTGTCTAGCACGTAATAGCCACTCAAATTTAAATGACTGCTTCAAAGTCTAAAAACTGCAAGGATGTTAAAAAAAAATCTATTTAGTGCCATGAACTACAGGCTTTTCCTTGAAGAGAAAGTTTACCCACAGGAACTGCAGAGTAATATAGTCAGAACCCAGATGTTAGCACTGGATTACACCTGGGAAAGTACTTTGAAAATCTGGGGCGGGAGAAAGCCAATAAATAATTAAGCACTAAAAACACTAACGAAAAATTAGGGTAGCCAATATTTAAAGATTGCTTTAATTATCCCTTTCATTAATTAATTGAAAGGAATCCTTTTTTCCTCAACTTCACATAAACTTCATGAGGTCACTATAAATATATCGGCAAGAACCTCAATGCAACACGTTATCAGTTACAGGTGGAAATTTGAGAAGCTTAACTTGTTTTAATGTTTTATACAACATTTTAGAAAATCAAACAATTTCTGAGAAATCAGATCAGCTTCGCAATTTCATCTTGCTTACGAAGTCAAGGATCCCTGCAAAATGATCAAAAATAAAATGCAGTATCTTCGACTACATTCCAAGAAGACGTTTGAAAGAAGGAAAATTGCACTTTCAAGTTCATCATGAATTAGTAATGAGGTTAAATGGTACTGAGGAAAAACAAATTAAAAATCCAAGGATGGAATGAAATTTCAAAGATTTATATAGGTTTTTGGTTTTGAACTTCACTCTATGTTGAAAGAAAACACATAGGACTAAAAAATACACAGAGAGGACAACACTGAACACGTGACAAATCTAAACACATTTGCTTAAGAACCTTTTTAAAAAAAAAAAAAAAAACAAGGGGGAGGTCCAGGCTTCTGTAGAAATGGGGGAAATTTAGTAAGGTGGGATAGGGCTACAGGACAGCAACAGTGTAGAGAAAGGAATATAAACAATTAGTCTGAGATCCAGATACAGTTGTCCTTCTGTATCTGCAGATACAGCAGTGTGACTGTGCTATGCCACTTTATAACAGGGACTTGAGCATCTGTGGATTTTGATATCTGCGGGGGGGAAAAAAGGGGGGGTTCCTGGAACCAACCCCTCATGGATATAGAGGGACAGCTGTATACAAACCTTAAAGAAGCACATATTCCCTAACGGTATCTCAACACCAGATGAGGAATGTCACGTGTAACCATAGAAAGCTTAAAAGTGATATTAAAACTTCAATAGTGGATGCAAAAATCGGCAATAGATGGGTGCCTTTGAAGGGAGACATGACATTAAGGGACCAACAATTCTACCTAAGCCAACATGCTGGACACAAAATAAGCCCCTCAAAGACTACTGAAGGATGGGGGGGAAGGGAGTAGGCATGTGGCATGGGCAAATTAAAGACGGGAAGAAGGCCTGCATTTCAGCCTTGACCCTGCCACTTGGCTGTGTGACCCTGCACAAGCCATGTTATCTTTCTCTCCCTCACTCTCCTTATTTATAAAACAGGGAAAATACCTCATGGGAAAGTTGTGGGTATGAAAAAGTTCATGTATTCAAGTTATACACAGTTTCCATGGCAATATAATTTATGGTCATTTTATCATCATCGGGAAGAGATTTAGCTTAATAAAGATAATTGGTTAGGATGGAGATTTAGATCTATCAGATTATTTTCCCAGTCCTGAGCCTATACTGCACAAGCCTCAAGCTTTGAAGCAAGGATATCACTAACAGATTTAGAGTTTTCAGCCTTTTCTATGTTTTCCAAGAGGGATGACCAATGTTCTTTCTCCTTCGAGAGTACAAACTTTTCTTAACAGTTGCAGAAGCTTAAGAGAATGGTCACGTAACAGCAATTTTAAAACTATGCCAAAAGATAGAGTCAGTATACGTGTTCTCAGTCTGGGAAATAGTGTGCCATTCATTACAGCGAATGAGTTGGCACTGCATGTTCTCCTAAGAGCTATTTTGATGAAGGCAACAGTGTGTATTCAGAAAGCACAACTTAATCTCTGAAGCCCTGTTGACATACTAGGTACTATTCAAAAAATCTCATCCCTTCTTTATTACCATTGTATGTCATGTCTTTTAGAGACTACTTTGCAATACCAATGCCATCTTTGTTATTATCCTAGCTTGAAGAGTAAACGTTTGCTACTGTTTCTACTGTTCTTTAAATGCGGTCTCAAGAATGAAAATTTGTTTTTATGGTAGAAGGTTTTTAATGTGTGATATTTTCAAAGGAACAGAGAAAAACTGTATAGATCTCTCAATACTTGGAAGGGAAGTGGCAGAGCCCAATGGCTAAGATGAGACTCAGCCATTCATAGCACACACTGGATCGGCACCGATTTTCCCGTGCACCACTTGGTGCAGCCATAAAGCCACAGTATGTCCAAGACAGAAATGCCACAGGGAGTCTATTGCACACATTCATTCATTTACACAACAGCTGCAAACACTGGGTCCACCAGAACTTTTTTTAAATGAAAGAACAGAACCAAACAAATCTAAAACCATCATTTAAATGCTTGTTGCCCCTTCAGGTCTAATATGTGAATAACTGCACATCCTCATAGGATGAGGAAAAAAAAAAAAAAAAAAGGAAAGCTTGATACGTAAGTTTTAAAAGGAAAAGGATGCATAATGATGGAAAGTAAACAATCGACTTGTTAAAAGCGTCTATAAAAGGAAAAAATGCATAAAAACTGTCACTATCAAGACTGTACACAAAGCTAACAACAAATAAAGGAGCAAATGAAGAAAAGGCAGTTCATTTTTAATAATTACCACGCTCATGAGTGATGACTGAGGAAGGGAGAATAGTACATTGACGGTAGTCGAAAGAAAAGGAAATGGGGAAAAAGAAAGAAGTTGAGAGTTTGTTTTTGCTTTGCTGTTTGTAAGGAAATAAAATGGAAAACGTGTTAATCAATTTGGGCAATTATTTTTGTGTGCGTCTTTAAAAAGAATAAACTAATCAAACCAATCTCGTATTGAGAGACAGAACTAATTCTCACATTAGGAGGGTCACGCTCATCAAGTGATTTCTGATTTGGGACTCACAAATGTTATTCTCATCTGTATCTGGTTGACAAAGGCTAGGAGGCCCAGTAAAATAAACCTGTGTGGTCGCTATTTCTTTGTGCGGAGCTGATGTAAAGAGTGATTCAGAATGATTAATGGAATTGTGTTCAGAGCCTCTGGTACATTAGGTAAAAACTGCAGGGGAAAATGAAATTGATTTCTAATTCCATGACAGGGAAGTCAGACTTTGGATAGAGAACTGACTCATTTTTAGGCACTTTCCAGCTGGAAAATGCCCAGGACTTCTGTGAGAAATTAGAGGCATGCAGTTAATGGGACCTGGGATTTGTCATGGCTCTGAGTTCTCCAGATGGGCCCCTCAAGGCCAGGTGTTGTTAACTGTCGACACAAAGGTTAGTAATGAAGACATTTAGCTTGATGTCAATTTTCAAAAAACCTAAGTAAGTTCAGAATTCTGCTGGTGATTTTTCTTGAAGGTAGCTAACCCAATTAAATAACCGTGTGACGAATACTTGATTACTGAACCTATACATTCAAATGCCAAGCAGAAAATAAAATTACACAGGTGAAATATACAGAAGCAGCAGTGTTAGCATATGTATAAATGATAATCTTTAAAATACCGGAAGAAAAATGCAGCTAACTTTTTTTCCTATTGTGAGAACAAAAATATACAGAGATAATTAGAGAGATTAGTTAATTCTAAAATATTTCAGAAAGGCAAGCAGACTACAAATGGCAGAGGGGAGAAAATTTATTTTTTGCAATAAGATTAGTTTTATAGAAGACCCAATGTTCCAAAACTAATACATTGATAAGATGACAACTCCAAACCAGACCAAACAAACAAAAACAGATAAACACACAGGGCCTTACTCAAACTAAATTAATTTAGAAATCAAACACAAAAGAATAAAAACAAATCAAAACCAAAAATAGTGAAGATACTTTCTTCTTAATAAATACCAAAACGAATGTGCAACTATAGTTATTTCTGCTTTAAATGCACTGTGTGCTAAATTTTCTAGTTCACACATCTATTTTTAGAGAGAAAAGCTCTAAGATTAGGTGAGTCATTATTTTCATGCACATGTAAATTAAGTGATCAGAGTTATTTAAACACAAAAATTACTCTTTATTTCATTAAACAATTTTATCTTGCAAAGACATGGATATATGAGATAGAAGGATAATTGGGCTAAAAGAGAGGAGACAGTAAGACTAGTGGTGGATTGAAGGATCCACTAGTGGTGGATTGAAGGATCTGAAAGCATCACTATCCTAAGGAGACAGAAGAATTTGAAAGCCTGACAGTTTGCTAAAGTGGCCAAAGAAAGTCAAACATTTTCTAATGTGGCTCATCCATGGGCTTTAGAATTTTATAGATAATTCTCTAATAAGGGATATTTATTTACTTACTACCCAACTAGGGGAAAGGCCACTGACAGTAGGTCTGGAATAAAAAGGAGTCAATGACCAACATGGAAGATTGGGTTTTGGGTGTGACCTGAATGAGTGTCTAACTATGAACTTTTAAATGAGTCACATAAGCAGTGTCCCTTTAAAGATAACCTTGTATCTCTCTGTATTGCAAAGGTAATTTCAGGGAAGAAGTGGGGACACGTGATGCTTTTAATTTAAGTGATCAATACCTGATCCTTCCTCGGTCACCATCCCAAGTCCTTCAGCTTTGTTTTGTCGCTCAAATGCGTTTAGGTCAAGGACACTGCAATAACAGGGAGGAGAACATTTAGAGGCCTAACAGAGCGTTTTCTTTCTTCAGGAGAGCAAATGTCTAAAAACTGTGTATCGTGAAACGTGAACCAAATGTTATCAGATACTGAAAACATACACTGACTCCATGCCTACCAACCATATTTTCCTCGTAGCAGACTAGTTTCTCTCCAGGGTCCACACTGACACGATCCATGTGAAAGTCAAGCATATGGCATTGATGGGTTTCAACTTTGGGAGAACGTTACAAAGCTAGCAGACATACTGAAATATAATTAGAATGATCATGTTTTTCCAGTTGGAATAATAACATTAAGTATGTGGCGGGTTCCTTAGTCAAATGCTGTCAGAATGATTTCAAATACTGTAAAAAACAGGAAATGATGAATGCGATCATGATGATCATGGCTAAGGCTCATTCATTTAGGGCAGATGAGAAGTGGTCTAATGGCTCCCAGATAAAATGAAGAAGAATTTTGTTTTTTGTCTTTTAAAAATCATACACTACTCATTTCCAAGTATGCAGAATACACATTAATCCTCCAAGGTTCCTATTTAAGCACAGGGTAGACTATTTTAAGACATTATTAACGTGGAACAATTAGTAATTAAGACATTACTAACACCTAACAGCAAGATAGAACATAAGACACTTCCACACTTTTGTCCCACTTAAAAGTGTGTTTAATCATTAAAAATTCTTCTATGTGTAAGTGCTTTCGGTAATGTAAAACAAGTACTTTAAAAGGTACAACCATTGAGTGGAACCAAAGCAAGAAAAGCATGTGCTTACCTGCATGACTGCATCAGGCCAGCAAGGCTCTGAAAGAAGCCCACATCCTTTTTCTCCTTGAGGTAGTCAAGCATTTTCTACAGTAGATAGATAAACCACATGGTCACTTATCACAAATCTCATTTTTTGTTAAATAAGAAACAATAAAAACATCCTTTGATTCTGAAATAAAGATAAAAAATATCCAGTGCATACAAACATGACGAACGTCACCTTGACCATGAAATAGTGATAAGCATGTCACAGCAAGACACTTGCACATATTTCTAAGTGCAGCAGGACATACACATGGCTTGGAACAAGGGAGTTGCTTTACAAAACACCATAAGCAGCATAAATATCAGGGGGAAATAATACTCTTAATTCTCTTCATGTCACTCTGTAAGTATCTGGAGATTCAGATACTTAGTTCAAGTTTACCGGGAAGAAGGCCCACCTGGATGCTATTCACAGATTTCATTACAAAAGTGAGTTCCTTAAACAGCGTTCCAATCCGAGAGCTCTGATTACCATATGCTAATGTTACAGACAGAAAGTCAGTTTCCATTACCATGGTCTCTAAACCCAAGGACTGCTGGGAATCATGTGACTAGTAATTTTTCTCCTCTTTTCTCAGAATGATGTCCAGATTCTGTGGTCAACATTTTGGTGAAACATAAATGTAAAAAATGCTAAAGCAATGCATGGCTCCCACTTGGTAGTGTGTTGTTATACGCCACGATGAAACAGCTACTTTGAATGTAGATACAATGTGCTGGAGGTTTCAGATAAGAAGTACTATTTGCAGGGCAGGCATAGAGACGAAGACGTAGAGAACGGACATGTGGACACGGGGCGGGGCGGGGGGGAAGAACTGGGAGATTGGGATTGACGTACGATCACTGCCATGTGTAAAATGGATAGCTGGTGGGAACCTGCTGTATAGCGCCGGGGGCTCAGCTCGGTGCTCTGTGGTGACCTAGGGGGTGGGATGGGGGGCGGGGAGGTCCAAGAGGGAGGGGATATATGTATACATATAGTTGATTCATTTCATTGTACAGCAGAAAGTAACACAACATTGTAAAGCAACTATACCCCAATTAAAAAAAAAAAAAGTACATACAAGATGATAAGATGACAGAGGCACACCAAAGGTTTTAAGAAAATAAAGATACTGCTCTTCTCTGAATCTTGAATAGAAGGGATTAATTCCTATTATCAGAGCTATCTAGATAGGGCTCAGCTAAGCAGTTAAGATATTGGTAGTACTCTTTTTCCAGAAATCAGAGAGTTAAAGGTAATATAAAACTAAATATGTGAAGGCTGTATACCCATACACAGTGTATATATATTTGTGTGTGTGTGTATATATATTCACACATATACGCATACACCTACACATGCACAGATACACACAAATACAGACACACAAAACCGCAGAGCCATTTTGGGGGGTGTGTGTGATAACTTATTGGTCTAATAAAACATGAAGCACTTATTAGTCATTGGCCTTTTAAAACAAAATGAATATGGGTTACAGGGTCAAAGGGGAGTGGTGGAATATATATCTGAAGGTTTAAGGAAAAAAGAAAAGATCTGTACAGACGATGAGTACCTTTATTACATGGTCTCTCAAGGTTCCTTTTGGCTCCAAGGATTTCTGAATATATATACTATACAATTAAGGTCTTTTGAAGCAATACATAAGTCAAGGGGAATTATTTATTTATAAGTATTGTGGCGAGATTAGGTTGGTTTTCTTTATTTTTCCTTTTTTAAAAAAAGTCATGTAGTCATTTACTATGGAAATCAAAAAAGAAAATCTGTAAATTGGATGGGAGAAAATTCACCTTTATTTTTACCAACTTCTAACTGAAATTTAGCATTCCTTTCAACCAGTAATCTAAGCAACAAACACTAGGATTAGTAGTAGCTACGATTTTGTCACCAATAAAGATTTCAGGTATTTTCATATCACATTACAGCTGTTGTAGCTATTTAAAAATATTTAGACACGTCTTTTCTTCTCAATAATTATTAGACCAAGTACTAGATCTTTTATTTAATGAGTTAATAAAGAAACATATTTCTTTATCGAAAACCTATATTATAATATTTTGATAACCACATTTCAATATACTTGGTTTCCTTTGTCAATCTGTGTAATTTTAATTTGTGCACTTATAAACGTTACACAGAGAGGAGGCCAGAGATTTCAACGAACTGTCAGAGGCAATAAAAAGCTAAGAACCCTCGCTTAGGTTATGTCTACGTTCTCTTCCAGTACTAACATGTAATGATTATATTTACACAAAAAAATATACAATTTGAGAACAACGTAAAGATGAATTTTATTCACCTAGTCCAAAACTTTACTAACCCAAAAGAAACCTTCAAATTTTCTCTGCTTTTCTTTTCTTAGACTCAAAGGTTTCTAGGAGCCTATTCCTAGCTTTGCGCCACTGTAGTGATGCCGAGGTTCACAGCAACTTGAAGTCAAACATTCTAAAGTTCTCATTTGCCTTCCTTTCCTTCAATGAGGGTAACCTTTTACCTGCCTGACTAAAACTTAACCAAGAAAGAAACAGTTATTAGTTCCCTGTTCAACCGTTCTTTCTCATCCAGAAGCCAAGATACAAAAATAAGAGAGACATTATAGTTTTAGAAGAACACAATCTGACGCTTATATTATGTTGTGCTTTGTTGTTCTTCAATGAGCGTAAGATTTTTTTCTGAGCTCAGAGCCACACTGTTGGCCATGTGAATGTTGTCCCCAGAGGTATGCAGTACACACCTGTGACAGTCTTTTTTTAAGTCACTCAAATACTCTTTCTTTAGTGAAGTATAGTTGCTTTACAATGTTGTGTTAATTTCTGCTATACAGCAGAGAGACTCAGTATATATATATAAGTGTATATATATATATATTCTTTTCTCATATTCTTTTCCATTATCACAGGATATTGAATATAGTTCCCTGTGCTATACAGTAGGACCTTGTTGCTTATCCATCTATATATAATAGTTTGCATCTGCTAACCCCAGACTCCCAATCCTTCCCTTCCCCACCCACCCCTTCCCCCTTGGCAACCACAAGTCTGTTCTCTATGTCTGTGAGTCTGTTTCTGTTTCGTAGATAGGTTCATTTGTGTCCTATTTTAGATTCCAAATATAAGTGATACCATATGGTATCTGTCTTTCTCTTTCTGACTTACTTCGCTTAGAATGATAATCTCTAAGTCCATCCATGTTGCTGCAAATGGCATTATTTCATTCTTTTTTATGGCTGAGTAATATTCCATTTTATATATGTGCCACATCTTTGTTATCCATTCATCTGTTGACGGACATTTAGGTTGCTTCCATGTGTTGGCTATTGTGAATAGTGGTGCTATGAACACAGGGATGCCTGTATCTTTTTGAATTATAGTTTTGTCTGGGTATACGCCCCTGGAGTGGGATTGCTGGGTCATATGGTAATTCTATTTTTAGTTTTCTGAGGAACCTCCATTCTGTTCTCCATAGTGGTTATGCCAACTTACATTCCCACCAACAGTGTAGGAGGGTTCCCTTTTCTCCACACCCTCTCCAGCATTTGTTATTTGTAGTAAGTCACTCAAATACTCTTATTCTAACAAACTCAACAGACCTTGGCCTTCAGTTGGATATGGAGATTGCATCCTTTGTCATAACTGGTTGAAGTTATCAAAATCCCAGTCCAGATAATGTCTAACTTTTAAACAGAACATCGTTACAAAACTTGGTTGGGAAGTGATTTTCTCATATCTTAGGAGAATAGAAAGAATTACAACCAGAAAAATTCTTAATGGTGCATTCTGTTTACATGTTAACCTAGGAGGCAGCTTTGTACCAAATATACAACAAAATCTTAAGAGTCAATTTTTAGGAGATATAACACTATAAAACATGTTACCAAACTAGGCTCCCTAGATAGGGGTATTTATTTTTCACTATTAAAACAAACCAGCTGCTTTACGCCAACTTATTCACATGAAATGCAGCATTGCAAATGATGACACCGTATGACATGACTTCAGACTTCTAAACAGAGTTATTATTTTTTGTGCTACCTAGAAGGGGTGTTTATTGTGCTACCTGGGATATATTTGGATACTGGGACAAGATGACCATAAAATAAAGGCATACTTTACATAGAAAATGAAAAAAAAAAAAGTACAACTAATGTACAACTAATAGTTCTTTTAGGATGACTACAATAGTTCAACAGGACGACTATACGGTCCATCTCTTCGAAAAGCACATTATGTGAAAGGCTCAGTGACATACCTGCTGTACTGTAGAGTTCCCGCCATTTAAGATAGCAATTCCAAGTTTCAAAGTAGCGGCCACCATGGGTCCAGTTTCACCTTAAAAATACAAAATATTGTGTTCCTTATATCACTTCACCTGCTACATTAACCAATTCTGTCTCAAAATGTGCACTTTTAAAGTCATTATTCACCTCCTACAAACCTAGGTCATGGTGGAGAGGGACAGACTGACTCAGATAACAACAACAACAAAAAATTAAAAGAGTCATAATGCATATTTTGCCACCAATGTTTTTACTAAATTCTGTGTAACATGTCCATGATTGAAACTACATGAGAACACAGAAAAAACGAACAGGAAGAAACAATTGATTTTGAAATACTGACACCTAAAATTATTAAAATTCAAAACAAATCATGTGTATTAAAATAATATTGAAATGAATATGAGCTACTTAAAATATTCTCCCTCCTCCCTCAAGAATAGTATGTTTGAACAACTCTTATAATTTCCATTTCATCACTTTTATCTTAATATGTTTATAGCCTTGCTTTATTAGGATGACTAGTCACCATTTTAAGTTATTTGAATAATAATAACAAAATTTTAAATCCAAGCAGTTGTCTATAATTTAGCATATTATGTTTTATTTTTACATTAGTCGCCTCCACTTATCTTAGAAATGAAATAATCCCTATATTTGGAGAGGGGTGCTTAATAACCACCATTACTTTTCCATTCCATTAAAATTACAGTAAATAGTTTTCACAAAGAAGGTATTACCAATGTAAGAAAAATCAGCTTGTACTGGCTGGCTACTGAAAAATGCAACAGTACTTGAATTACTAAAAATGACTCGCTTAAAAAATCTAAACATTTACATCAAGGGCCCCGAGGGCCGAGTCCAGCTTGGCACCTGTTTTTGTAAATAAAGTTTTATTGGAACATGGCCACACCATTTATTTACATATTGTCTCTAGCTACTTTCATGCCACTCTGGCGGAGTTGAAGAGATGCCACAGAGGCCCCAATGGCTCACAAAGCCGAAAATATTTACTATCTGGCCTCTATCAGAAAACATTTGCCCACCTCTGATTTACATAATCAGTTTGTTAGAGTTGTGTCCCAATATAATTTCCAAAACTTAATGAACAGAAATAAACAATCTCTTAGTAAGATTCTGATTAAAAAATAAAATCAACATTGAACTTGGTAAGAGAGGTGGCATTTGTGAAGTCACCTGACCT
Source organism: Balaenoptera physalus (assembly GCF_965194825.1). Lineage (NCBI taxonomy): Eukaryota > Metazoa > Chordata > Mammalia > Artiodactyla > Balaenopteridae > Balaenoptera > Balaenoptera physalus. The sequence goes on from NC_138893.1 coordinate 8,498,671, forward strand.
AGTCATGAACAAGAAACTCAGGGACTAAATAAATCGGTAGAATTTTAGTAAGGGCGCTCCTAGGAGTAAAGGGGAAATCTACAGAATCGGCCCTTCCGAGGCAGAGCCAAGAGCCTTACCTTTGCTGGCACTGATGGTCTGCAGCACCATCTCAGCCGCGCCGCGGTCGTGGAGCCTGGCTTGTTGGTACAGAAGCTTTTGCTTTTCCATTTCTTTTTCCTGAACACAAATCCCAACCATTTATGTTGCAGCTATCACTAAGCCGAGCAGCTTTCTATAAACCATATTTTCAGTCATCTCTTCATGTATGGGCTCTATGACAACATTATGGACCATTTCAACACCAACAATGTTATTCAACAGATGTTAACATAGTCAACTCTTGGTTTTTTTCCCTTTATATTTCTTGTGATAGACTTTTGGTACTGATTTATCAGGATGAATTTTCTCAATTGTAATGATTGGATTAGTCCAAAGCCTGTATCATACTTTTGAAGTACTGTACTTCATCATTGAAACTTGCACTTTCTGAATGATACATTCGTGCATCAGTTTGTCACGTGTTTAATCATCTCCCAAGTCATGGTCATAACTTGATACTGCTCAGCAAATGGCTCGAGTTGTAAGTTATCACTGAATGACAGAAAAACATTAACTAAGGACGTGTTAGAGTTTAAGCAAAATCGAAAGCTGATATGGATAAAAAGGTAGGCTTCAACTAAGTAGTGGACATATGATAACAGATCTCCCCAGTCCCCTCCCAAAGAATAAAAGAAGCAATGTGCCTTTATATTTTGTATTCTCTGGTGGTAACAAACGATACTGCATGGTACTGCTAGAGCAATGGCTAGAGTTTGTTCTTTTCCGCTTAAACTACCACTGAAAACATACAGAAGGAAATCAAAATAAAATATAAAGGCACAGCAAGTTCAAGACTGGTAGGATCGTTCACTTGAGCTATCCAGTTCGCTGGAGAATTGAGACGGAACCAAGCAGTATAAGTTGCAGAATGAAAGTTGCATAGAGCCCTATGACAGCGCGTCCATCAAATGGCGTGGTAGAGAAGCTTAGTCAATGGGACATGAAACAGTCAATTAGTATCATGTCCATAAACACAACGGCCAAAACATATATGACCTAAGAGCAGGAAGAGCTGCAGCAGAGGTAGCCGGAGTGACAGCTTTGCTGCCGTAAACTTTCCATCCAAAGTACAGAAAATAGACACTGGAAGATGGAAGAGGTTTAAAAAATGAAGGCTTGCTAGTTACAGAATATGAAAAAGAACATAAACTAAAAGGAGGGGGTAAAAGAAATGGGCTCAAACAAATGAAAAAAGAAACCTTTAAATCAAAAGCAACCAACACAGACATTTATGCTGTTACCAGAGAGTTCTCGCCGAGGCTGGCAAATTTGTCTCTTAAATCTTTGATAATATCGTGCTGCGAAAACAAAATTGATCAGGGTTTTTTTTCACACTATAGTTAGAGCTCCTGTGGTTAAATTTTTATTTTTTCTTAAATTATGTGATAGGCCTAAATGGAAGCAGAAAAAAGAAAAAAAAAAGAAAAAAAAAGGCAGCTTTGCTTTATATGTAGCCATGCTAACATCTAAAAGGTTTGCCTTCATGTTTAAACCTCTTCCTGTGAAGTCAAAAACAAAACGAAAACAAAACCACACAGACACACAAAACTATATTGTCATTACAACAGAGTTTCAGAAAAACTGAAAGAAGACCCTTTCGTCTGCTCTTCAGGTGCTATTTCAAATTAGTGAGCAACATTTGATTCTTCCTTTTAGACCCAACAATCTTTGACTTTCCTCCCGTTGCCAGAGCTATTTCTGGAACTTTTTCTTCCTAGCTTAACCAACTCCCTTCGTGAAAGAGCTTTCCAGTAAAACTGATAAGAAATTACTGTCTTAAGGAACTGCACTATTATTTTCATCAACTAAAGAGGCAAGGGAGTTAGAAAGAATGATTCTTCTATTGACTCAATACAACATATAAAGATAGTCATCAGGAAATCCAAAGAAGATGGAAGATGGCAGCATGCCATATATTCTTGAGGAAAAACAAATACAGAAATCCTTCGCCATTTGTGCTCCAGAAGTAGGGAGACCAGCTCAAAGATCTGCCAGAACAACCTGCACAATAGATTCTAAGGTCCCAGCATCCTCTTCAGTAACTGAAATCACTCATGATGGATAGACCTCAGGAGGACCAAGAAACACAGGATATCAAATTGCCTTCTTTACAAAGTAAACTCCCTGAGCAAAGATCATGCTAATTTTCCTTATATAACATCTAAATTTCAAGAATAATATTTCGGGGGAGATGATAAGAAACATTTGAAGAAAAAATATCAAGCAAAAAAACACACTCTGATCTAGAGGCAGGAAAATCATATTTCATAAAGAGGAATCAGGTCGACCACTCTTGAATTTCTTTGTTGGAAGCTCTCTCTTGAAGAACATCTTTAATGTTATTTCTTTTTGTACTTTGTTGTCCCCTTTGAAAACTGCTTCTGGGTATATAATTTAATCCTTCATTGGAAATTTTATCACGACATAAAAAAGTAAAACTTTAAAAGTGAAACTAGAAAGTTTTCAGGCAATAAAATGATGGATTATGTGGAAAGAAAAAAATTCTTTCATTTCAAATTTACTGCAGATTAGCTTTTCTAAGCAAACTGGAGATAGATCTTTTAAAAGTATCTTATTCAGGGAAATAGCACCTAGAAAGTACTTTTTAAAGGACCTTTTTAAAAGTAGGGTTCCTCGTCCCGCCGCACTCCAAATTCCGCTTGAATTGCTGAAGGGTCTTAAATATAACACTATACCTTCAACCTGTAGTTTAGTCTTTAAATTATTCCAAGGTTACAAAGGGAAAAATGCTTCAGGAATTGTTGTTTCTCCAAAACAAGAAGATTGTCTCAGTATTTTATTGATATAGTAAACTTTTACATTTATATGATTTTATGTAGACTCCTGGAAACCTTGGAATCACTAGTCCTGGCAACCTGCAGCAAATTAGCAAGACTCTGTGGCATGGGTTTCTGGATTAATCACATTCTTGGAAGGCTCTACTTTGTGTCCCTAAATGCTTTTCATCCCTCAACACTTTTTTTTTCTTCATCTAACTGTATTATGTATGATTGTGTGATATTTTAAATACCAAATGAGGAAAAGGTAGAGACACATATACATGTACAGAAGCTAGACATTATTTTCTATAAATCATTTTCATTGTGACATTCCTATACTAAAAAAGCATGGAGTTTATTTTCTTTTTCACCCCTTCACAAAAGACCAGAAGAAAAGTAACGAAAATTTGCAAGCTTCTGATCAGTATTTATGCACTTAGAAGAGTTATGAAATTGCCCTGAAAAATGAACTTACTCAAAAACAGCAAATCAGACAGTTTTAAAGGTGGATATTACCCCTGAGAACATCCAGTTCAAAGCTTTGAGTCCAAAGATGAAAAGGCTGAGGTACAGGGTAATTAAATGTGACCTGCTGAAGGTCACCTGGTTCGCACCCAGATGGGAACTCAGGTCTCCTGCCTTGGGAGGTTCTGTGCTCATTATGCTAAAAGATTTCCTCTCATTGGGCTTCTCTGACTTGATTTTAGTAAGGAAGTGAAATTGATTAAATGTAATGATAATAGCAAATACTTATAGAGTTTGTTACGTGATAGGCAATGTTCTGAGAGGATTATATACATTAACTAGTTTAATCCTCATCACAATCCTATGCAATAGAGACCTTAATTAGTCCCATTTTATAGATAGGATAATTGAGGCTTAAGATCATACAGCCCTATGGTGGAGCTGGGATTCAAACACAGGTGGTCTATTCGAGTGTCTCTGCTCTTAATGATTCTGCTGTATCCCATTTCCTGTAAATAATGTGGCCAAGCATAAGCTTCAACTGGGATTATTTTTTTTAATTTTTATTTTATATTGGAGTATAGTTGATTAACAATGTTGTTAGTTTCAGGTGTACAGCAAAGTGATTCAGTTATACACATACATGTATCTATTCTTTTACAAATTCTTTTCCCATTTAGGTTATTACAGATTATTGAGCAGAGCGCCCTGTGCTATACAGTATGTCCTTGTTGGCTATCTATTTTAAATATAGCAGTGTGTATATGTCAATCTCAACTGGGATTATTTTTAAAAACAACAGCACATGAAGTCAAATTATTGTGCATGTCAAAAATGCACAATTATATGTTTAAATATGTGTTATCTACATACTCACATGCTATTTAGGTCTGCACATTCATATGCATAAATTACCATACACAATATAGAGGACTGTGCTTTTTGGGAACTTTCCTTGTATCAGGACCAGTACTCCAGGCTACACTGAACCCCCTTCTCTCCAAGTCTTAGCGACTTGCCTTGCTTCTGAAATACAGTGGCCCTAGAAGTGGCTTGCACCATTACTGTGCTTACGAAAGCTGGCTCTTATCACCACTACCATTGTCTAAGGAAACCACATGCTGATGGAAATGGAGAGACTGCAGTGCCTGGACACTCGGCAGGCTGGACCCAAGTTGGCTCTGGCTTCCCCAGGGATCACCTGGAAGAGCCGGTTAATATCAGCAGGAAGTATGAAGAAATTAACACCCTGTGACCTATAAGAGATAGGAGGTGGGACGAAACCAGCAGATAAAGTGCTCCTTGTTCCTATAGCCTCTCCAGGGCCATCCGACACAATCTAGCAACTAGCTGTATGGCTGGTTAGTTGTGGTTAGCTGGTCAGCTCAAGAATGCATTACTGTGTTCTCTCTGCTTCCCGGTATCAGTTCTCGTTTTCCCTCACTCTTAGTCCCCTGAGATTGTAACACCTCCAACCCCAGTAAAGTGTTAGCAAATAACCTCTTTGCTCTGTTTTCTAGGGAACATGCTCTAAGACAGGAGGGTATTACTGCAGATCAACAATTTCAGTATATAAAAATGCAGTTGGCAGATTGCAGCAATAAGCATGAGTATTAGAGAACACTGGCCATGAAAATTCCTTCCCCCTCTCCCCTCTGTGATTCAACAGTATGACAAGCAACTCAACACTCTAGGGTCCATATTTTGACACCATAGAGCTTCCACAGTAGAAACTAAAGAAGTGTCAATTTTCTTGATAAAAGAGAGAATTGTTTCAATGTTTTATATCCATAGCTTTATCTTCAATTTTTTAATATTTAATGGTTCTCTTTGGTAAGATTCAGGAAGCCCTGCTAATCTAAATTGCTGTGTTCCTATGAACACAAGTAAATAAGCCCATTCAAAGATCAAATTATATAGCTACTGGAGAGGGAACATCTTATATAGCCAATTCATTCTTGTAGAATTACCAAAAAATTGAATTCTATTCAAATTTAGATCATTGGAGGGGCCAGACAAAAGTGATTTTATCACTGTGTAGAGCTATATAACATCAATCCTTAACACATTTTAGACCTAAGTGGATTCTTTCACACCTAATGGTACATACTTTGGAATATGAGCTGGGTATTGGCCTGAGTACTTAGTGAGTATGATGTCATTTTAGTTATGCCTGAGGCCCATCTGGGAGACAATATAGGTTAGTCTCCTAAGTTTTTATGACAAAATATCAACTCTGTCACAGGCATATTTGGCATTTAAGACACAAGAAGTTCTCTTTAATCAATAGGACAGAATGATAGCACCTCAGGGGCTCACCAGAGAATTCATCTGTGAATTAGAAACTGGGCATTTGCCAAAGGATGATGCAACTTGCTTAATACTTGAGAAAGATGGTCTAGAAGGCGAGTTAATGGTCCATTCCTCTAGATTTACTTAAGCTTCACTGTCATTAATTTAGGTTTTTCCACAAGTAATAAATCTACATTAAAGTACTTAATTCAATGAAAGCATTTGTGTGGAATATTATCATCGAACGTTGCACCCTCAGATTTGAAAGAATGGCAGTAGGAAGAGCAACCATCAGAAGCATGTTGCTGTATGTTTTGCAAAATCATCATTTTAAAATGTGGTCTACTGTGGTACCAAAGTTCTTTCTTGTTCTACGTGAGAAAAACCCATCGTGCTCAGAAAAGTCATTCGACTTGAAATATTACTCTTTGTTATTATTATTATTTGTTTTGGCTTATGAAAAGTTCAAAGCCGAATAAAGCAATCCACTGTAGTAATTAACATTTTGGGTAATTGCTAAAGCGCTTCTTCCCTTTCAATTAATATTGGCCTCTTTATAATATTTAACTGTCCTTTTTCATAGTTTTAATATTGAAGTAGTCTCAAGTCTAAAAAGGATTATATATAATTACTAACTAAATATGCAATTAAATTTTCAAATAAGTAGTTATAGGTAAATATACATATAAATAGATGAATCTGGGAATTAAATTATCAACTTAAGTCAGGCAAGTTTTAACAGGATCATATCAGTAAAACATACATGTGATGGAAGAAGAAAAGAGCTGGTAAATACTAGGCATTTTAGCCTCCACTCCCTGTTTTCCATGTTTTTTGAGCTTTATTTATGTTACTCCTCATGGAAATTTTCTTTATAATGCTACCTTTTTATATCTACTTCTTTCTTCTTCTCAATATTCTTATAGATAATTTAAGTGGAAAGTACAGCAAATATTAATAATCAGCCAGTTATAGGGATAAAATTCAATTAGCACACTATGTTATTCCCAAATTTATTTAACATAATTTGTTTTAAGAATTACTGAAACTGCCAAGCGACCTTTCAAATTCATTATAACTTAGGTGAAAAATTCCGCTATTTAGACTATACTAAATAATGTTAAACAACCAGACATCTCAATGTAAAAAGTCTGGTCCATTACTAAATTTATAAAGAGAAAGCAATAATCCAGTTGTCTAGTCAAATTTTTCAGTGGTGTTGCTGTCTTCACAGGGCCAACCTCAGACAAAACCCTCTTTGCAGGTGATTGGTTCTCTGTCAGCTCTAAAAACACGGCCTCGTTCTTCAGCTTGGGAAGAGTTCATATTGTTTGCTCACAGAGTGTGTATTTTGCAAATAGACTGTTCCACAGATTAGGCATAAATGATGAGTTATAGTATAGAAATCACACGGAGTGTCAGTCAAACATTGGTTAAGAAGTGAAAAGTCCCAAATCTCACCTACTGTGTTATGCGTGTGAGTATGTGGCACCTCTGGCAACTCTAAAATCCTGTCTCATTCTGGGACAGTCACACCTGGTGGTCTCTACCTCCTTTTTTGGGGGATTAATTACCAGGCTTCACCATTATGTGAACTTCTCTCCCACCATCCTAAATCCAAGGCACGTAGCCCATTCTCCCAGGCGGTGCGCCATTCGTCTCCTGATTTCTTGTTCTCAGTATGACCTGAAACCTACACTGTACAGGCTAAGATTCCACTATTAGTTACTCCCAGACTTCTTTTCTGAATAGGGAACCGTTGTAATGTCACCAAATGTGATCCTATTTACCAAATTTTATTTGCTTTTAGATCTCCCTGAAACTGCACTCCTCTTTCAAAGTAAAATGGTTTTCTTAACAAGCGATACTTTCTCATCCTGGCCTTCCTTACCCGCCCCCATTCCGTCTAAATCAATACTCTTGGGCATGAATTTCAGTGCTATCGTGAAACAAATCTTGGTGGATGTTAGAAGTCCCTTTATGTTTTCAACCCTCAACAAGTCACAGGAATTCTATCTGAGATCATTAGTGATAAAACTATAAAAATCCAGCAAATTAGGATCACGTCCATTATACCTACTGATTTAAACACATAATCTATAATTAAGTGTTATGCCTATTATATGCCATTAAATTATATCCATCTGATTAGAGCTAAACCTGATAACATCTGCATGAACTCAAAGTTTAAAATATGAGAACAATGTAGTCCTCCAAATAGTGAGTTAAAAACATTATAATTTGTTCCCTCTAAGTAGATTCTTTATGACATTCTAAATTCATCTTAACAGAAAATATTTCACTTTTTAAAATAGAAGGCAAAAAAGAACACTTTACACTTACAAACAGAAAAGTTTTCTCTCTTTTCTTTAACTAAAGTCATTATAGGTATTTTTTTCCTGGGATGTTTATGATCGATTTTCCGACTAAATAGTCTCATGAAAATAAAATGTAAGCTTAACAGGGTTCATATGAAAGGAGAATTTTTGTGATTTTAGACCAAAATGTTTTCTCTTAGCAAATTTTCTAGGTACTTAGCTCTTCAGAAGATTCAGAGACAGAAAGAGTCATCTAGTTCTTCCCTATAAGGAAATGCTAAATTTACACTGAAATCATGGAATATCCTCTCCAATTACCAGCTGAAGGTATTACTAGCACAATGGAAAAGAAGATTATTTCCAATCCCACCAGCAATGCCATATATCACATCTCTTTTCTAGTAATAAGACTGGTATAAAAACCCTCAAGAGGGATGAGGCATGAAATATTGCACTGAAAAGTCACCAGCTAGAATTTCATCGCCGAAAGGGTGGACTCTTTCATCTCAGCAGAGTCCACAGCTCAAAGTCAACACAGAGGATAAAATTTCAAATTATGAGGCATTTAAATTGCAAGAAGAATAAAACCTGTGTCAAGGAAGGGCTACTGAAGAGACAAACTGCATTGGAGCTACAAACTTGGTAGAAAGATTGCAAGACTTTTTTTTTTTTTTTTTAACAAAAGAATCCAAGATGTTGGGTCTAACAAAGGTAAATGTCACAAGAAACTGAAACTCAGACCCAGACAAATACACACATATATATAGTTTTACCTTGCTGCGCTGGGATCCTGTGACCTTAAGGAAGGACGAGGACAAGAAGCAAAATAGCAATAAACAATTGCTCGGAAGACAACCGACAGACCATAAACGGTGTGCACTTCAGAAAAATAGTATTATCTGCTGCTCACAGCTCATTCTACTTTAGCTCGGTTTCTTATCAATGAAGATGGATTTGAGACTAGAAATACACATACATTAGAAAAGATTATAGTGTCATCCAGGAAATTAATCTTAAGGCATTTCTCTCAGCCAGCAACAGTCATGGGTCATTCTCAAATTAAGTTTGGGGATTTTTTTTACACAATGACTTCAATGCAATGCTGCAGAGATGCTCACATCCCATTGTTCCTGAAAGGGGCACTTACTCAATATCTACTCCTCACCTACACTTTTTTTGTGGGTCCACTTTAATTAAAGACTTACAGCTGGCTACTAATATATTTCCAGACTTCTAGCTCAAAGCAGACATGTCAATTCATAGCAGCAAAAAAAAAAAAAAAAAAAGGTCTAATCCATTTCCTTCCATTTAATTTCTTTTGGAAAATTGCAAAAAAAAAAAAAAAAAAAAAAAAGAACCAATAAATAAGGAGAGTGTAGTTAGCAACAGCTGGTCTTTCTTATAAGAAGCAAAAGTACAGCCTAAGCAAAGGGGGAAAATAATATTTACTTTCCCTTTGGCTGATGAATATTGAGCAGTATTTCGAATTATACGGAAATGTAAAATCTGAGAAGGTTTGAGGAAATAATCATAAAATAGAACACAGCCCTAGGAATATATGCAATCCTGCCTCATGCAAGCAAACTGCATTGTGTGCCACCATCTACATATGTACAGGGAATGAGTGACCTAATTGGGCAGAAGTCAAAAGAGGCTAAATCTTTAAGACTTCTTCGATTCAGAAAACAAACATCAAACCAAGGGTTTAATTAGAAACTTGATGTCATGTTGGTCTTCCATAAATATTTTTCTGCCACGTCTGTTGGAAATTTCAGATCACATCATTGACTGAGATGAGAACAATTTAAAGCAACCTCATCTCTGAGGGCTCTCAGGAACACTCATTCTGAACATATGGGTTTTATTGGATTCTTTAACTAGTCTATGTTCCTTGGTCTTAACTTCAGCAAATGTTAGGACTCAGATTTGTCCATCCAGCTTCTGACATGCAGTTCCTCGACACAATAAGCTGCAATAAGCCATGAAGCAAGAAACATAAATGTCAGTTAGAAGCTATGAAACAATGTTTCAACGTAGACAAAAAACAACTATAGAAAGATTCATCTTACTTCAAAACTCTTCACTTCCTCTTCCCCATCATCGTCTTCCTCGTCATGACAACTCTGATAGATGTAAAAAAAAATTTGAAAAGGTCAACAGGATAAGAATATGTTGAGGCAGAAAACCTAAAAGAATTTAGCATAGAATACTGAATCATTTGTGTTAGTTTATCATCAATATTGTTTAAATATATACATTATATATAATAAGCTTAGATGACACGATCAATGCATCTGTGGCCTAAAAGAAAACTATACTGTGCATATACAAAATTAAAATACTAAATTACTAATTTTATATATATCATGGAGATATTTATGAGGTCTGTATCATACTACACATACTACTTACTCATGCATTTTCCTTTTTCAAATCAAGTTACAAGCCTTAAAAACAAGGATCATTGTTTTCTCCTTTTTTATGCTTCCATTACAATGTGCTAATACAGATACATTTAACAACTATGAATTAAAATTAAAAGAAAGCAGCGTCCATTACTTAAAGTGAATCTTGTCATCTTTTTTTTGTTGTTGTTAAGTTCATTTTTTACTGTATTTGGTCTAAAGGAGGAAAGTAAAATTCCAACTGCCACCAAGATTATTCTTTCACAGAAAAATGATAAAACAGACAATTTCATTATTTTGAGTTATTTTCCCAGAAATGGTAAAGGAGCTGTGCATGTATTCTTATCTAATTCCCACAGATGAAAATTTTGCTTGCTAAGGAAGCAGAGCTGTTTGGTGGTTAGGAACATGGCCTGAGGATACAGAGTGCCTGGTTCAAATCCTGATGCGGCCATTTATGAGCTGTTTAGTCTAGGGCAAGTTCCTTTACCTCTCTGGGTCTCCGCTTCCTCATATTTAAAATGGAAATAATAAAAAAAGTAACCAGGTTCCTGAGGGGATCACGTGAATTAATATATGGAAATTGTTTGCCACTTAGGAACAAGTACCTGAAAAACGATAAGCTTTTAATAAATCTCAATTGCTATTATTATCATGGTTTGGTACTAGGAGTATCGTGTTGACCAAAGGAAGCAGGTCATCAGCCAATACCTGTGCTAGGAAGAACCTAAAGCTCTTCCAAGTTAGATTACTGCAACCCTTCTAAGGATTTTTTTATGGTTGGTAAACACTCAGTGTATCCATGAAGCTCATGGAAGAAGTGGTTAAATATAACTTACAAATTAGAAAAATACTTTTAACTCAATGATTCACAATACTTTGAGTACAGACGTGAAGTAGAAATGGGAGCCAGGGTACAAAATGTGATCCTTCCACCAGACTCAATGATAAATGCTAAAAGGTTTGTTACATTCTTTCATTCATTCAACAAACATGTAATGAGCATCACCCTTTCCATTTCATGAGAATGTGGACATGGTTTGCAAAGGAGAAAATAAGGGGACACAGACCTGTGACAATTTCACTACATGGAAAAGTTGCTGAATAGTATGTTTCACCACAAAATCCAAGATGTTAATTATTCATTCAGAGTGCACGAACTTTTCGCCTATATGCTAATGTCACCTTGACTCCTGTGTCAACAGTTAACCAGGATTTTGAAAATAAATACGCATGAGAAGTTTAGCAAAACATATCTGGAAGGCAAATCTGTAACCCTCCATAAATACTGTACGTATAATGTTGAATGCAGAGGAATTTTGGCTGAGCTGCTCCTTTATCTACATAACGCCTCCTTCACATGCATTATAAACGAGGAGTGAAACATAGGGATTTTATCAAGTAACAAGCATGATCACTATCTAATCAAATTAGAATGCTAATACAAAATGTCTCTTAAGAATATAAAGTTACACATTTTCTGAAACACATCATCTCCTATATAAATTTCATTACCTTCAGAAATACTGGGGAGGAACAAGGTTTGAGTTGAAGAATACATTTAGAAAAGTTGGTATTTTGAGTTATAATGATATGCTTTTAAGCTATAAAATTCATATGATATGTTTGCTTTTATGTAAAGGAATTTAGAGCTCTAGCTGACAGATATAGATATATATATACACACATTTTTGTGGCCGCGTGGCATGTGGAATCTTAGTTCCCTGACCACGGATCAAACCCGTGCCCCCTGCAGTGGAAGTGCAGAGTCTTAACCACTGGACCGCCAGGGAAGTCTCTGACAGATATTTTTTACAAATAATTATTTTGAAACAAAATACCTTAAACTGTTTTTTAAAAATTTCCTAAGAAAATTTAGTGAGATTCTCTTCTAATAAAGTTAAAATTTTGATTTTTAAAAAACCTATTAAACCTGAATCTATTTGGAGACCTATCTGACAAAATTCAATAAACCCATAAACCACTTTAAACTTGTCCTGATTGCCATGGGGCATGCTGGGACCACAAGAAAACTATAAGCGGATGTCTAGCACTTTTTTTTTTTTTAAACATCTTTATTGGAGTATAATTGCTTTACAATGGTGTATTAGTTTCTGCTTTATAACAAAGTGAATCAGTTATACATATACATATGTTCCCATATCTCTTCCCTCTTGCGTCTCCCTCCCTCCCACCCTCCCTATCCCACCCCTCTAGGTGGTCACAAACCACCGAGCTGATCTCCCTGTGCTATGCGGCTGCTTCCCAGTAGCTATCTATTTTACATTTGGTAGTGTAGCACATTTTAATGTACTGAACAGAAACAGAGGGATTTACAGGCATAGGACACAACGTTTTTCAATAGCAAACTGCATCCACGCAATATGTATGATAATGCTAAGTAAACAGTAGGTTAGGTTCTATTAGATGGTCCTGCAACACAGGACTTAACTTTCTGGATCAAAATGATCAATTCTAGGCAAGGAAGAGTGATATCGTACTCCAGGAAGGAAGAAAGTGAATAAAACCCATTCATAAAGGGGCAGAAGCATGAAATAGAGAATTTAGAAGAAAGAAATTAGAGAAGACCAAAACAGAGGATACTTCAGACATTCAGATATCTGGATCAAAACTCAAAACTGGCAATGAGAATTCATAAAGCAGTAAATGGGGCACTTCACCTCGCCACTATCCGCTGGAAATTTCATTCTGCAAAACAAGTGTATGTCATACATTCTTCAGTTGCCTTTCTGACTGCATCACTCCTCAGAAGACAGAGGAAGCAAAAAGAAACTTTCAGGATGGATTTAAAACTAAGTTTTGGGTGAGATAGAAAAGAGAACTCTCATAAGAAAGTGATCCTGGCATTTTATTATTTTAACCAGCAAAGAACGAAACACTAGGTATAACTTAATGTGTACCTTTCCGTAAGTTACCAGAGAAAGAAGAGGAAACGTTTTCCTTAGCCAGAAACTCAAGAGAGTGAAAACATTATTGAGTGTTTAATTTATGACAGTATCATTCTAGATACTTCCATATGGTTATCTTATTTACATTGGTAAAACCATTCCCTTAGAACAGAACAGCTTCAGACAGTCCAGAAGGGATGATGAGTAATACAGAGATATTCTGAGAATCAAGCATGAGTGACCACGATGAGGACAAAAGGAAAGGGCAAGAGCAAAGCAACGCGGATGCACTGGAGATTCTCTAAGATGTTCAAAAGAGGAGATATATACGATGCAAGGAAGGGGTTGGAAAGATAAGCAGGAAAAAAATGAACCTAAGGTTTAAAATAAAGGGTGGCTCGAACAATACGAAGACGTAAAATGATTTTTTAACATACAGCCAAACACAAAGCAAGGAGAACAAGGAACAGAAAGTACCTGATTCACAGCAGAAACTGTAATAATAATAATAGAGAGAAAAGGCAGACCTACTCATCAGCCCTTCGATTCAGACTTAACCGCCAAAGAGAAGTGATTTTTAAACATGAAAGTTACCTAGCCAAGAGAAATGAACGTTAAGACCCCAATGAAATGCTATATTACACCCACCTGGTTGACAAAAGTTAACAAAACATAAAATATCAAATATTGGAGAAGACGTGGATCATCAGAACCTCTCTTAAACACTGCAGGGAGGAATGTAATTTAATGCAATGACTTTGGAAAACAGTTTGGCATCTTCTCCTTCAGTTGAACATTCATGTTTCCTATGACCCTTGACTTCTGGACATGAACAAGAATAGGCATTTCAAGCCCTTTTTTCACATCAGCAAAAGCATAGATTCAACACAAAAGGCTACCAACAAAATAGTAAATGGATAAGCTATGGTGTAGTTGCACAATGGAATATAATAGTCAAATCAAACGATCTCCAGCACACACAAAAGTATAGATGAATCTTAGAAAACAATAGTAAGTAAAACAAGTAAGTACCAGAAGATTACATATAGCATACTGCCCTTTTAAAAGTTAAAACAACTAAAATCTCAAAAATATGTAATTATATATGTAACACACATGTATATATGTAATATATGTATTAATAAATTCATATAACTCATGAACACTATATAAAAGGAAAGCAAGGTTATCCTGAACATGGGCTACAGGAGGATGATTTCCTTGTGTGGGGAGGCAGGGTATGGGTTAATGGAGAGGACCGTATGATTACAGGTAGGGTTATTATCAAGGTCTTAGCTTTTCTTGTGAGTGGTGAGTTTAAGAGCAGTTACTACATTATTAGAAACTACTAAGTAACTACTTTGAATAAAAGTAGCCAGTAATGTAATGGACCAATCATGAGAGTGTATCATGAATCCAGAGTTCTGATTAACCCAATTCTGGGCTCCTATGGTTAAAAGAACAATGAAAACTGAAAACAAAAACCAACTAATATGTAAATGTTGCCTTCAAAAAGTCCTGCAAATGGAGAAGGAAGACATAAGTCTTGTGAACAGAGTTCAAGTGTCAAGATTCAAGGCAAAAATAATCACATGTGAATGTAAAATGACCACTGGTAAACTGAGAAACCATGAAGGCCAAGAGAAAGTTTCAGACTCCTGGGATGCTGACTGTCAAAGTGAAGAAAGGCAGCCTTCAAAAACTACTTACTAAAAAGTTTGGTATCAATCATCAAAACTAGCAACTTAGATAAACACACTTACAGGTTTGCAGTTAACATAAATGGAAAGAAATATTTAACACTGGATGAGAGAAATGAACTTTAAAAGTATTTTGGCCTTGGGATTTCCCTGGTGGCGCAGTGGTTAAGAATCTGCCTGCCAGTTCAGGGGACATGGGTTTGATCCCTGGTCCGGGAAGATCCCACATGCTGTGGAGCAACTAAGCCCATGCACCACAACTACTGAGCCTGCGCTCTAGAGCCCGGGAGCCACAACAACCGAGCCCGTGTGCCACAACTACCGAAGCCTACGCGCCTAGAGCCCGAGCTCCACAACAAGAGAAGCCACCACAATGAGAAGCCTGTGCACCGCAATGAAGAGTAGCCCCCACTCACCACAACTAGAGAGAAAGCCTGTGTGCAGCAACGAAGACCCAACAAAGCCAAAAATAAATAAATAAATTTATTTATTTAAAAAAATTTTTTGTCCTTGGATAACAGTCTAACTCTAATTAGAGAAATGAGGACTTATACTTAACTAAAGAGTATATCAACTGCCAAAATACAGGTATGTGAGGTAAACCTCAAAAGAAATTCATAAATGACATGGAATTTAGGTGAATATGCAAGCTCTACATGTGACAAAAATGTAACCTGGCTGCCAAAAAACCAGTGAATTCTTACAATTTATTGGAAATATATAGAATTCCAAGGCAGAATAAGCGAGGATAAAGTCCCAACGTGCACTACACAGCTGAACTCACAGCCAGCACACTGTGTTCAAGTAATTTCTGGGGGGCACATCTTGATAAATGATTGGAGAAGAATGAACTGAGTAATGAAAGCTTAGCATTCCTGGGATACATTAAACAATAAAAGGAACAAGAGTAATTATGAAGGGAAAATCTTGAGAAAAAGCATCATCAAATATGTGATCACTTATCAAAAGAGATTCGATCTAACTTCAGGATACAACCAGGACAAATGCAGAGGCTGATTCTGCTCCAGTCACAAGGAAGAACTTGAACCATCAGGAATCTCCTACTCTCAAAACAGGAGCTTCTCCCTTTTGAGCCCACTTGCTCACTGCTTCTTCAACTGCGAGGACAACAGTCCACGGACTCCTTTACAATCTCCTTACTTATCAGCTCCTTCTTTCCTCATTTCCTTATTTATCCTAGTTAGAATCCAAGATCCAATGCCTCAGCCACTGTCATAGCGATATACAAAACTCCTGTGATCCCCTGTCCTTCGACAACAGTCTGGCAAAAATCCTTACCCTTGACAAATCTAACCTCCTGCCTTCTCTGAACCTGCATTTGGTTCTGGGAACTGCTAGAGGAAAGCCACACAACCAGAAGACTGGTACTGTCCAAATTCATAAAAAACGACATCAATCAGGCTTTCCACGCTGCCTGGGAATTCTATTTTAGTTTCCAGTCAATACTCAGTCCCAATTTCCTCAGAAGGAAATATCCTTCCTCTTTAATCTTTTAACCTAGTGTTTTTTTAATATTTATTTTATTGAAGTATAGTTGATTTACAATGTTGTGTTGCTTTCTGGTGTACAGCAAAGTGATTCAGGTATACATACATATAATAGTTTGCATCTTCTAATCCCAACCTCCAAATCCATCCCCTCCCACCCCTTTGGCAACCACAAGTCTGTTGTCTATGTTTGTTTTGTAGATAAGTTGGTATTTCTCTCTTTCTGACTTACTTCACTTAGTATGATAATTTCTAGGTCCATCCATGTTGCTGCAAATGGCCTTATTTCATTCTTTTTTATGGCTGAGGAGTTTTCCATTGCATATATATAGAATTCATATTCTTTAACCATTTATCTGTCGATGGACATTTAGGTTGTTTTCATGTTTTTTAAACTGTGGATTTCAACCCATTAACTGGACATGAAAGCTATTTAGTGAATCATGATCTCAAACAACTTTTTTATTTAAATAGAATAGAAAATATCAGACTGCACTGCTCATAGTACAAGTATAATTTCATGATGATTTTCTTTCAAGGTATCTGTTTTTATTTCTATAAATACACTTGGTAAACGTATTTCTGACCGTGGGTTACGGTTTAAAAGAAAGCTGGAAAGCCACAACTTTTCTCTTATGCTCTGTAACCTGTCCTGCTGCCCTGCTCCCACCTACTCAAAGCCTCACTCCACAAATTATTCCCTTGTCTATTCTTTTGGGTCCTTCCCACCAGAACAGAAGCATGTTCAAATCTATTTTGAAAAAGTAAAAAAAAAAAAAAGAGGCAAACAGGCAAAAAATAATCCCCCTTCAACCTCACAATTCTATATAGATATTTATCACCCTCTACCTTTCTCCTCTTTCTCCGCCTTCTCTGTAAAAAGATGTCTATGCCACATCTACTCACACATGAATCTCTACTCACTTCCCTACAACACACACTTGGACCACCAGCGCTCCACCTCACAATTCTCTGCAACTGTTCTCTCCATGGTCACATGATGTCCATGTAATAAATCCTGGAGAATTTTCAATCCTTACCTTGTTCAATCCCTCAGCAGAATAAGATTTTGTTGACCACACACTCCAACAGTTACTATATATGCTCACACTTAAGATTCTCTCCTATTTTTTTTTTTTTTTTTTTTTGGGCAGGGGAGCTCCTTTTTTTCTAACCATCTCTTAAGCATCCGTGTCTTTAGACGCTTGGTCCTAGCCTCCTGTTCTTCTCATGCTTCCTTCTCTGCCTGGGCAAGATCATCTACGACTATGGCTTCAGTTACCTTCTAATGCTGACAATTCCCAAAACTGTAATTTTATTTTATTTTTTAAATTTTTAAAATAAATTTATTTATTTTATTTTTGGCCTCATTGGGTCTTTGTTGCTGTGCGCAAGCTTTCTCTAGTTGCGGCGAGCAGGGGCTACTCCTTATTGCGGTGTGCAGGCTTCTCATTGTGGTGGCTTCTCTTTCTGTGGAGCTCGGGCTCTAGGCAGGCGGGCTTCAGTAGTTGTGGCTCGCGGGGCTAGAGCGCAGGTTCAGTAGTTGTGGTGCATGGGCTTAGTTGCTCCACGGCATGTGGGATCTTCCTGGACCAGGGATCGAACCCATGTCCCTTGCACTTGCAGGCGGATTCTTAGCCACTGCGCCACCAGGGAAATCCCCCCAAAGCTGTAAATTTAAGCCTTCTTTGAGATATGGAATGTCAGACGTGGCTATCTTATTGCATGTTGGACATCTCCACTTAGCTGTCTCACAGGTATTTTTAACTAACATGTCCAAAATTTAATTTGCCATCTTTCCTCTTCACTCTAGGCCTGCAATGATTCTGGTGCTCCCCACCTTAGAATATGGTTCTGCCATCTACCCAGCTGCCCAAGTCAGAAGTCTCAGAGAAACCTGACTCCTCTTCCCCTCATTCATTCTCAGGTTATGAGATTAAACGAAATAAGCACCCAGTAAATACTAGCTATTACTATTTTTGCATGGTCAGTTCATCATTCAACAGTCAAGGACTTCCTTGAAACTCAGACTAATGCTATAAAACTACTCCCACTACTCCTAATTGTTTCTCTACCATTAAACTTGTCAGAGTTTTTTTGTAATCATTTGTTCAAATTTTGTCTCCTCCATCAGATGATAAACTCCAAGAAGGCAGGGTGTGTGTGTTACTTTCTGATTCACCACATTATCTCCAATATGATGTCGAGTGAATATTTGTTGAATGAATGAATGTTTGGAAAATTAGTGAGCTCTCCATAAATAAAATGTTAAAGGAAGAAACAATGATTACCCGTCAACAACGTTAGAACAGATATTCAGGCAACAAGTGGAAAGTTGCGATTAATGCCCTGTAGTTTTCTAAAATTTAATGATATTTTATTTTAATCTAGAAACACACAGATTCTTATATTTTGCCATTAAAATCAAGACATTTATTTACCTTTGCCATAATATCTGCATAAGCCATATATAAAAAATCTTCCTCCAGTTTGCTATGAAAAACAAGAAAAAAATCAGTTTTTAAGTAGAAGGTTAGTTACATGCAAAATCACCATCACTGTATAAAATAACCTTTATTTTTCAACAAGTATGTCTTTTTAAAAAGAAACAAACACAAAACTTAGGCAAAGCAATTATTCAGAAATATTGTAGAATCAGAGAGCAAAGATCTTAGACTTCCTAAACAGTGGCCCCATCTTACCTTACGGAAGAGACCTTCAAGTCTCACAAAATAAATGATCTATTGATTTACACACAAATGTAATAACATTAATATTCTCTTAAAACTACAAAAGTTGAACCAAGCAAATTTACATGATGTCAGGGCTTTTGACAGCAGAAGTGATATTTGACATTTGTCAGAAAGACTCACCCAATGATTATGCTACTGAGTAGTTTAAAAATATGATGGTCATAATGAATCTTAAAAATTAAGATAGGTTAAAATCTGTTTACTATCCTCTTTTGAAAAATTATGGAAACCACTAATTCATTGAAGAAAGGCTTCCATCAAAAAATACCTGACGGAAAAAAAAAAAAATACCTGACGTTTTGCAAAGTTATTTTAGCAGTTTTAAACTTATAGCCATCAGAAAAATCCACTTATGAGAAATACCTCATTACCTGACAATGCCAGACAGGGAGCTGCTCTATGCTTAGGGATGAGATGATTTTGTTAGTTAGGAAATAATAAGAGAAAGAGAGAGAAATCGTGAGAGAAGGATGGATCACATTAGCTAAGAGGGAGAAATGTACATTATTACGACATGCATAGAGGTCAGATGAACTCTTTAAGACTCATGTGGATATGGACTGATAATTAAATTCTCTGCAGAGGATGAGGGGGGCCTGGGGCAAAGTAGGCTTTCTCTCCCATGGCAGGGAAGCAGGTAAAGGTTTTAGAACCTCCGCCATGGCTCATCTACAGAATCAGCCTATGCGGTGCCCCTGTAATGAGCAGATACTGAGCACATTTTGATTACTGGGCTTATGAGTGCATTTCTTGTTTAACTCCATAGAGGTTTGCCCTTTGTGGTTTCAGTGAATTCATATGACCAAGACTGTAGGAACCAAGAAAAATGGAGAATGCCCATAAAATAGATCTCAAAGAAACCTTCCACTGACAGGATGGCTCACCCACCTCCTCAAGTTTCCTAAGACTTACTGCTGAATGGAGACAGAATCTATCCAGGAAATTTGGGGTCACCAGGGGTCTCCAAACATTTTTGCTACTGAAATTTGCTTTGGGCTCTTTTATTTTCCAAAGCCTGTTTGTGATCAACAGAAAAAGCATTTTATAAGAAGATTCAGAATCAAGTCAACCAGCTAATTACAATGTTGTTAAGAAAAATGAGAGCTAAGTAAATATCTGACAGGTAGCTATTAAAGCCTGAAGTTGTGTGAGCGTTGGTTCGTGGTGTATGCCAGACTGGTCCTATCTTTGAACACTTCTCTCTCCTCCCAAGAGCAAGATGAAATTGAGACATGAACACGTGACGGACAGAACACTCGGACATGGGTTTCTATCTGTTCTTCCTATGTCTCGTGTGAACCCTCCCAACCATACCATTTCTCCGTTAAAGCCGTTCGACTAAACAGAAGGATCAGCTGGTGGAGAGGATCAACCCGCTTAGTGCTTTCATCTTCTTCCGGAGGTTCTGCTCCAGGTTTCTACACAAAAGTCAAATTGATAAAATTTCACATTTAGGTGAAATGTTCACCCAGACCCAGGAGCACTATGAAGGCTCGGAACAACAAATAAAAAGAAGTCTTTCTCTTCCTATTGTGGTGCGTGAGTGTGCCTGTGTTATATGCATTGTACCTGCACGTGTATGCACGTGTGTGTGTGTGTGTGTGTGTGTGTGTGTGTTATATTACTGACGCAAAAGTATGAAGCTTTAAAAAAAAAAAAGCTATTTAATAATGGGACCAAAAAGCACTATGGGCAAGGATGACTTGCATCATTTAAAAATTCTGAATGCTATTCTTATAAGCAGATTCATAACTAACTGAAAAGTGTACCTGCTACATGGATTTCAGCTTTAGGGAGGGCTCAATTTACAAAGAATTGCAATAAAATGCTATGTCACTCCAAGTATAAAAATGGAGTTCATGTAGCAAGGCAAACTGATTATCAAATGAAACGTTTTTGTTGCCTACATAGACAGAGAAAGGCAAAGAATGCTGAATGAGTTAATGTCTGAACCACTTACACATTATTTTTTCTCATTTTCAGTTACTTTTAAAACTTAAAAAAGTAATTTCATTCTATTGGATAGAACATGTACCATGAGGAAAATTATGAAGCATTTTTACTGACTGTAGAATTAATTAATCCCGTTTGTTGAATGATTTAATGAATTTTATATCTCTATAAGAATTACCCATTCAGACTGATATTCTCTCTACATAAATGATGTTCTTTCTTGGATTTAAGGCTTAGTGTTGCAGGTACTGTGTAAATTTCTACAAGGTTGAATATTCTAATATTCTACAGGTTTTGATTTTAAAGACAAATGAAATTCATTTAAAATATAAGGGGGTAATCAGGGTTAAGGTTTTATGAACTGGATTAGTTTATCCTTTATGTTCCTTGATAATTTGTGAGTTAAACAAAACAAAACGAAACTTTTAGACAAGAGGTCTT
Organism: Balaenoptera physalus; assembly: GCF_965194825.1. NCBI lineage: Eukaryota > Metazoa > Chordata > Mammalia > Artiodactyla > Balaenopteridae > Balaenoptera > Balaenoptera physalus. The sequence goes on from NC_138893.1 coordinate 8,520,336, forward strand.
TAACTTGGGAATCATAAAGCCTCTAACTAGTGTGCAAAATTCTGCAGGACTGTATGCTTATAAATTTTCCTAAGATGGTTCTTGGTCAGATTTTTAAATAGGTCCACAGCTCATAAAAAATTAAGACAATGGCTCCCCTGAGTGAAGCACTCTCAGTAACAAAGCCTCCTTATCAGCATGGCTGGACTGAAAAATTCTACTTGCCATTTATACTATATTTACCATGACTTCCTGCTCTTCCTGTACCCAATCTATCATTCTCTGCCCTGTATATGTTTAACAACCAGCTACTTTTCATTGGCTTTTGTCAACCTTTAACTTAGTTTTGGTGAATAATTCTTTATGGTTCAGCTTTTATAGTAATATCGTGGCTCTGAGGTGTCTGAAGTTGCTTTGAGGAAGACTTTAAAAGAATAATAGAGTCAAAGTTTAGTTAAATTCTGAATTGCTCGATGCTGATGAGATCTCTTTGAAATAAGAAGAGTGAAATTTTCCCTAAACACTGCATGCAATAACAATCGAGAATAAAGTTTCCTAAGGCCCATACACTGCAATGATGTTTTCTCTTCAATGTTACAAGATAAGTGGCTCACACCAATGTTATTCCACCAAGCCCAGACTTTCTTTCATCTTCTAACCCCATTAAAAATGTACCGCTAAATCTTCTATCAGTTTATCTTCAAAGTAATGTTCTTCTGTCTCAATCCAAGATTTTTCATATCCCTGAAGAAAGAGATTGACAGCCCGATGCCTAAAAGGTAAGCACAATTTCAAAGTTATTTTTAATTAAAGTGAAAAGGTATTCAGTAGCGCTTTATCACTGGATTATCTGTGCACTAAAAGAATAAAATAAAAATAAACTTCCCACTCTAAACTGAAGAGCAAGACATCACAGAGGATAGAGAAAGGTTTCTCAGATCACACACTGACATGGATTTAGTTATTTCTAAGTTTTGTAACATTGGTCAAGTTATCCAACTTCGTCGACTTTCAGTTCTCTCATTTATAAAACTAGGATAACCCCATCTACGTGTCAGTTTTGTGAGACTCAAACTGAGATAAAGAATGTAAAGCACGTTGGATAGATGCTCATTACATGGTAGCTCTTATGACATAAAGTGGCTCTGGATAAACGATGTTCTGGAATTATTCAGTGTTCCTGTTAACATTAGATACAGACCCTGAGGATTACAAAACTAAATGTATTAAGGGAACTTTATGAGAGTATATATCCAAAGATTAAATCCTAGAATACTGATGATAAATGGTTGCCTATGAATTAAAGAAGACCAGTGAAGACTAAAACCATAAGTAAACTCATCATGAAATTGATGAGATTTATGGCTAAGGTTCCACTCTAAGAAAATCACGTCAATAAGGGAACATCATAAGAGAATACCAGACGTGTTAAAATGAGCTGGTGCCATTGTAGGATGGAATGCTGAGCCTAACAGTATCAAAGGCGGGCTAAGGAATCATGAGACGTAAAGGTAGACAGGTTTATGAAGGGCCTTGAAATCCAGGGAGAAGAACTGTCAACACAGCTGGAACGGCCAGAACTCACCATAAATTCTTGTACGAAAGAGGCTCAACCTTACTGGCACATCAGAATCCCCTGTGGAGCTTTTCAACAGTACACATGCTAAGCCCTCAGATATTCTGATTCAACAGGTTGAGGCTTGGATATTTCTCAAGCGAATCTGAGTGTGCTTCCTAAAAGCACCAGGTCTGAGAACCACTGGAATAAGGGATACAATTTTGAATATGTTACGTCCGAGAGAGTGGAACGGCAGACTCCGTGACATCGTAGAAACTAGCTTGGAATCTGCTGTCATCAACATGATGTGAGTCAATAAAGGGAGTTGAAGAGGTGGCCTTGAAGGGAAGGATGGTGATGTGAAACGGTTCAAAGGAAAAGTTGAATACCGTATGCTAACACATATACATAGAATCTAAAAAAACGATACTGATGAACCTAGGGGCAGGACAGGAATAAAGATGTAGACGTAGACAATGGACTGGAGGACACGGGGAGGGGGAAGGGTAAGCTGGGACGAAGTGAGAGAGTGGCATGGACATATATACATTACCAAATGTAAAATAGGTAGCTAGTGGGAAGCAGCCGCATAGCACAGGGAGATCAGCTCGGTGCTTTGTGTCCACCTAGAGGGGTGGGATAGGGAGAGTGGGAGGGAGGCTCAAGAGGGAGGGGACATGGGGATATATGTATACATATAGCTGATTCACTTTGTTGCACAGCAGAAACTAACACAACATTGTAAAGCAATTATAATCCAATAGAGTTGTAAAAAAAAAAAAAAGAAAAGAAAAACTTGATGAAACTTGGAAAATGTCTGTACAGGAGGAACCAGAAAAGAAATAAGAATATGAATTCAAGGTCAATGTTCTATTTGACTAAACTGTGACACCATAATTGAGTCAGAGAATTTAGAAGCAGCACGTGGTTTGAGAAGGAACTGAAATTAGTGATTGACGAGATGGCAAGGAATTTACCGGCCTTAGTGAAAAGGAAAAGTTTTGTTTGTTTTGCTTTGTTAGTGGCGGGAGGCAGGGAGGAGTTACGTTTTTGTCTTTTTTTTTTTTTACTCCCCAAGTTACGTTATTCATTCAAACACTTACTGAAAGTCAGTGCTCTAGGTGCTGAAGATACGAAATTGAACATAGCTCTAAAGGATCTCAAAGTCTGAATCAGAGAGACAAACAGCCCCAATACTATAGGAAAGTGCCCACAACGAGAGGTATTTAAAAGTGCCCTAGAAACAAATAGGAGGAAGCATTTTCAACTTGGAAGAAGTAGAAGGGCATGGCTTAGTCAGAGATGGTCCAAAAAAGAGATGCAGCTGAGCTGAGCCTTGTTTAACAGACATGCGGATGATGCCACTTCTATAAAGCTCAGAGTGGGAAACAGCACAGTTTCTCAGGAGAATCACAAGAAGGCTGAAATGGTACCCTGGGCTAGACTTCAATGCCACGGGTTACTTTTCTCTTAACAAGTATATCTGCTGTATCTCTAGGAGAAGGTTGATGGGTCTGTCAAACGTGTTTACATTATTCCCATAAGTTAGTTCCATATCAGCTCTTTTCCCCAAAGGCTAAATAATCACAAAAATAATAAACAACCATTAACACTGCTCGTGTTACGTTCAGTTCTAAGCACTGTGTATACTTCGACCCATTAAATAACCTGAACAACTCTATGAGGCAAATTTTACGGTACAGCTGAGAAAACTATAACAAAGTCAGGTAAGAACCTTGACCAAGGTCATGTATCCATAAGCTGTGAGGTCAGGATTCAAATCAAGGCAGTCTGACCCCCCAGGACTGAGTTCCTAATTACTCTATCCTGCCTCACATATGTGAGCAGATCCTCCTGAATATTTAAAAGTAATAGAAAACAAACTTATGGTTACCAAAGGGTAAAGGGTGGGGAGGGATAAATTAGGAGTGTGGGATTAACATACACACACTACTATATATAAAATAAACAACAAGACCTACTGTATAGCACAGGGAACTAACTCTATGCAATATTTTGTAATAACCTATAAAAGAATCTGAAAAAGAATAGATTTTTATATACGTATAACTGAATCACTTGAAACACCTGAAACTAACACAACTATACTTCAATAAAAAATAAACGTCATTTAATAATGATCTCTTACAGACCAATGAGAATACCCAACAAAGGAAAACAAAGTCAAGTATTACACAGAAGAGCCAATAAATCTTGTCCATCCTTCTCTTGGACTACTGTACTCGCGTTAAGGTAGATGCCTCTTATCACTTGTTAGGGGAAGAGTAACTTTAATCCATTTTAAACATTAAAGAAATTCTGACCTTGGCAGATTATATAAAGGAGCCATCCGAAAGCAGGCAACCACTGCCCGTTTCCTCTGCTTAGAGAGCAGTTTGTGCCACACGGCCTTTTTCGATCTCTGAGGATGCTCGACCTGAGGTAGAACAACACAAAGACACACGTATTTAACCCCCCAAAGGCCCCCAAAAATACAGCTGCATCTTTTAGCTAAGAACTTTTAGGATTTCAATTCCAAAAGTACCTTACAATTATTATGGGAAAACCCATGTCCTCAAAGTTACCCAATGCTAAATGTGAAATAGTTTCAAATGTTAAATATTTTCCTTAGTAAAAATACAATATCTTCCCAACACTGTGTACTTTAGAAGCTGTCATCTTTAAAAATCAAAGAAATAGGAAACTATTCTATATAAAACAATTTTGTATCGTTTTCAGAATTCGGTTATGGTGCCAAAAACATAGTTTTTGCCTACGCAAAACAACCTATTCTTATTTATTTATCCATTTCCACGAATTTTATCATAAGCGCTACAACAGTAAACATAAATAGAGGCAGTTAAAGAAAATTCTAATGAAAAGTCCACTGTTCCTTAACATAACACAGGATGGAGAGATGACAAGTCTTTGTGAACACATTAGTAGGAGTGAGTAAAAGAATTTAATTTTGCAAAAATGTTAAAATATATAATTACTTTGTTAGATAGGGACAAATGAGAATTCAAAAGTTGCAGTAAATGATGCAAGCAAGCTATGTGTTTAGCTAATGGTGTCTGGAATTTCAAGAAGAAAAAGAGATTAGTTGTAAGTATTAGAGAGAAAAAAAATCCCAGCATAGAATTCTACATTAATTAGTGATTTCTAGGCAATTGAACACTGTACTTCCCGGACTGTAATATCTCCGGCGCATACATGTAGATTTCTGGAAGAAATAAAAATGTTACATTAGCTAAAAAAGTAAAACTAAATTTATTATCCTTTGCAGTAAAGGGTCAACATATGAATGTAATAATGCCTGAAGAAAACATTAAGAATGTTTGGATTACAGTGGTTTGGAAATTTTAACAAAGCAATTTGTATAATTTGAAAGCACTTATTTCTGTGATCTTCTTCCTTCTATAGGATCAATAAACACTTTATTATAATTATCCAGTTCAATTTTCTTCTTGGTTATATTAAGCAAAACAAAACATTGTTGAGACACTGCAGGTGAAAACAGAATCAAGGGTAGTATTATTCACCTAGCATATGGCATTCTGATCAACATGGGTGACAGTCAACAAACATAATTAACAAGGAAAGACCTTAAATAGTGAATTTTCCTATAAATCAAGTAACTAGACGTTGTTAAGATCTGTGATCCAAAGGTGAACATCAAGATGTGTCTTGTAACTGTTTGAACACCTGGGTTTGCTGCTGTGTTAGCCTGTCTGGAGTTTGAGTATTAGAAAATTCCAAGGAGACAGCTTACTGTCCTAAGAAAAATGACCAGATGTACAGTACAAAATGTTCAATTGCAAAGGTCGCTGACCCTTGAGCCAAATGAAGTCTTTCCTCTGCACCCACTATTTTTACACCGAGTGTGGCAAATGAAAATATTCTTTGCAAACTATTCTATGACTCACAAATTAACATTAGAATAGAGGTATTAAAGGCATGAATTCTGCACACAGATATCTTCCACTCTTTTCTATTCTTTGATAACTGATGAGTTCTTTTTACTCATATTCTTAACATTTTGGAGAATACTTGGCCATGAAGATCTGACCCTCTTACCTTTTCCTAGATACTTCCTACTTCTTTAAGGTTTACACAGGAATCACCCTCATCATGGCTAGAGTAAGTCTGGGTTCCTCTTACTCTCTCTTCAGTACACTTTGTATCCTGGCACATCTAAATCACTACATATTTATCTATGTGGCCATATACTCTACTAGAGCACAAGCCACTTGAGTAGAGGGACAGAATTCAGTCCCCAGCAGAGTACAATGCTGCCATATGGTAGTGCATGCAATAACTGTTCACGGGATAAACAGCTGCTCAGTAAAATGAATCTCACCACTTTACAAATAACATCATTCATTATGATCATATGTACTTATGAGTATATAACATATGACTATAATAAAACAGGGTTCAATAAACTTCATTTAATGTATCTAAAAGTCATTCAAGCAAATCCAGATACGTGCATGAAAACCAGGAAGAATTAAAAACTCATGGTAGAGTAATGCTGTCAGAAGTGGTCCTCTAGGAGCCATTTAATTATCATTGAGTAATCTTCCTAAATATGTATATACTTCTGGAAACACAACTCTATGACTTTATATATCACTTAACATTTCATTACCTCAAATCTTGTCATCTGCTGATGGATGATCATTTACATTTATTTAATATTTCATGAAAATATTTAGGGGACCGTTAAGTTGCCTAAATAATACTTTATCATCATATTATATTATTAATATTATGGCATTACATAATGTAAATACATATCGATAGCCATATGGTGTAAGAGCATCCTAGCTTAATCTCATCAGGTGTAGTGATAAATTGCATGGCACTGGAGAAGTTATTAGCATTTGGGGGGCATCTGAGTAAGCAAGAAGGAAATTAAGAGGATGCTACATTAGATATACCCTTCGGTTATTTAACTGGCCAAGGGCAGTGACAGGAGGTCATCAGATAATATGAAATAGGAATCAAAGAAACACATTTATTATTGCTATGCTAGTAAGTGCTGCAAAACATTCAGATGACAACATCCTGAGGTGACATGGGGCATTTCATTATTTTATGTTCAGTGTAAAATAACCGCCCCTCCATGTCAGGTAGGTCTTGTCATGGAGACCCAGGGACAGAGCACACTCTTGGGTTTACACTGAGCACCATCAGTCTGGTGTTATTTTGCTGAATGGACCTCGTGAGAAACAGAGACTGTCTCTGTGTTGCAGATATTTTACCTAAGCCAGAAGATCCCTTACACAAAAATACAATCCACCGATTGATGACATTTCAGATACTATTGGTTTGGGAATTCTTGAGCAAAGGTAATAAATAAGAAAGTCAAATACACAGGAAGCTTTGTAGCTTAAAATAGAATACAACTGAAAAATGATATAAAAACATTATTCTCACATGGCTTTAATACCAACGCACTGCTCTTCTCTAAATGTAACATATTGCTGAACTTGAGAAAAATTAGCTCAAAAATATTAAAAGGAAAGGTTAAACAAGTGACCTTAAATTCAACATTCAAATATCAGACCAGGGAAAGATAGTATCTCAAACATGTTTTTATGAGCAGCAACAGAAAAATAATACAGTTATAAAACATTTGAAATCAGGTGTAACTCCTGAAATTTTTGTTAGAATGGCTGAAAATTAATTATATAATTTTAATTATCTGTTTAATTTTCGAAATATTTTGAAAAAGACTATAAAACAGAGGCCTTGATCTCCCCAAATACATTAATTATCGATGGTTACAAAAATTACAAGCTTGGAAATGCTGCTGATTAGATACTAAGGACTCCCAAGTCATAGATTCTTGGTAATGAACATGCTGGACATATATGTTTTCTGGCCCACAGTTAACAAGTTAACACACATCCTTTAAAAAAATATTTTTTATGGTTAAGGCAAATGTGATTGAATCAGCACAAAATCTAACCTGTTCAAGATGAAAAAGCACATTTGCTATATCCAAGACCCTTTCCACTGTCTTCTCAGGATCTGAAGTGTCTTCTGTCCTGTTGGGTAAATCTTTGTAAAGAGCCATCTGCCATCTAATAGCAGGATCCTCCACCTGCAGAAAAAAAGAAAAATGTTCAAAAACTACAGTGTAAAGAGGGGAAGACCCACTTCTGAAGAGTCAATCTATAGCTATTTATTGAGCATAGCACAGGGTGAAAACATGACGCAGAGATCAAGACAGAGAAGTTAAGTACCTTGTACTCATGAAATTTATCATCTGGTGAGGAAGGCAGACATCAAACAAACATTGACAGTTGTGACAAGGGCTACTAGAAAGAAATACAAGGTACCTGGAGATTTAACCTAATCTGTTGGTGGTTGGGAAGATTTCCCTAAACAAGTGAAGTTTCAACTAGGATTTAAGGATGAGCTGGAGATGGTCAGGGAAAGGAAACAGGCAAAGCGATCTTTTATCTTTCTCTTTTCCTTTCACAGTCAAACACTGAGAGGTTCACATATTTACTTTAGAGGCAATGATATAGGATCACATTTATCTATAAATACAAGGATTCTACAACAGAGCTCAGTCTCACTGAAACAAAGATATCAATTAATATAAAGCAACGAAGGCCTACAAAATCACATTCTTACAATAAACCAATCTACAGACTCTACTTTTTAATACTGTCAAATTTCCTGAGTGAAAGATACAACGGGATTCTGAATGTTTTTAAGAAATATTATTTTAAACCATAGAAACTGACAAATACAAGCATCTTTCCAGGGATACAGCACTTGAAAGAAATAATTTAGATTAACTATGTCATTAAAAATGGGCACAGCAATACTCATATGTTTCTCCTCCCACTAAATATTTCCTTTAAAAATGGGAGACGGAGTGCAATGAAGCAGAAGTAAATGAACAACATCTAAAACTTCACAACTCCTAGCCTGAGAAAGTGTAGTTTGAAATGTTAAAAATACCTTTCATCTTAGAGGCAAACAGAGATAGAGCTTTGTGCACTGAATGACTTGTCAACACCATTTGTCTTCTGATAAAACAAAATGCTTTCCTCCATATACTTTTTTCATCTGAGGACTCTGGTACCTCTAGATATTATTCTTTCTAATATATAATCACTCCCTCTTGTCCTCAGGATTACCAGTCTTACAATTTCAAGACAATGTATTCAAGAAGGAGCTGGGAGCAAAAGAACTCATTGCTTGCAAGTCTGTATATACACGAGGGCCTTGGGGCCTATTTTTATATACACTGGGGCCTTGGGGCCTATTTTTATATACATTGGGGCCTTGGGGCCTATTTTTATGCCTGGCATAAAAAATATAGAATGAAATGTCACAAAGAATAAGTATTCATTATGCCTTTATTTTCAAGTTTCATTCGTTTGGAGGTGAAATATTGATTATAAATATGCATCCTTTTCAGCTCTTCTTGTTCCTCCTGACTCAATACACAGCATACATTGTCCAAAGCATCCCTACAAGTAACCTCTAGAATATAACGGAAGAATTTCCTCCTGCTTATCCAAGACATAACTTTTATTTGACTGTTTCCTGAGAGTGGTATAAACCCCTTCTTAAGAGGTAGTGAATACTTTCTGTCTCTATGTGGGACCATGGTTCTCAAAGTGTGGTCTCGAATTCCCTGGGGCTCCCGAGGTCTTTTCAGGGGCACGTGATTGCCTCAAATGCCCATGCATGTAGTATAAAATTGAGGTTCAACTGGAGCCTTTATGAACATTTTGAATACTGTTCAAAATGTTTTTGCTATCTGCAAAGAGATCATGCTCTTATAGGAATTAATCTCCTACTCTGTTAAAGCTAAAATTCAATGGATAATTGAGTACACAACAAAGTACACATGAAATTTGCTCTAAATAATATTTGTGCATTGTGAGTACTGTAAAAGCATGTTGCACCTTTATCATATTATATTCCGAAGTGTTAAAAGAAAATGAATATGGTTTGGATCTTTGGAAAGAAACATTTTAATACCCAGTAAGGGATACATTATACTATAGCCACTAGTTTTTGACATTTGGACATTTTCACAATTAAAAAAAAAAATCCTCAGAAGGGACATCTGAATAGAAGCAAAGAGTTGAGTCAAAATAATAAATTGATAGACTTCTCATATTACATAACAGGTCCTGTAAACAAATGAACAGTTTATCCACTACTATGAAAACATTTCCAAATAATGGTAAATGCTTGGACTACAAAAACTACTTTGAGCAAATTTTTTACCCACCATTAGAAAGTATGTCTTATCTTGGTTTCCATTCATGATTCTCTTCTAAATGTACACTGGCTTTGCTATTACATTAATTCTTGCTATCTCGTATGTACTAATGACTCAAATACACTTATTTAATTTCTGAGTACTAGGTGTAAAATATCAAATTTTCATAGACACCCGTCTCCATGTCCCAAAGGTCCTCCAACTCAGCTATATGAAGGAAATTCCCAACCTTTATTTCAACTGGCGACACCTTTTTTCAAAGTTTGACAATCTCTGATGATCTACTTTAAAAATACATCATTTGTTATCTTGAGAGTCCTTAATACAAAAGGATTTGCAAGCAGGATAATGACTGATTAAGATGATATATTTTCACTACCTTACTTGTTAAAGTAACATTATTTGTAGTACTCTTCTAAAGAGAGATTAACTAGTTTACAGGTGCTAAGTGTGTTTTCTAATAATATTGGGCTTACCTTGCCTTGTAAGTGAATATTACTGCGGATTATATCTCGAACTTCATCCTCAGTGTCTTTCTGTCAAGAAATAAATGTTACCTAAATGAAGTCTTATAATGCATCGACTGTCACAAGCCATTAGAAATAAACCTCTTGAAATAGTATATGTTTGAACAAACGTCTTTATAGGATTTAATACATGCAACAAATGTATTAAATCGCTCAGATAATTAATATCTGGGGCTTATCGCTCACATAATTTTTTTGATATTGCTGTGACTTGAAACAAGACAACCACCTAATTTAACTCCAGTGAAAGTGCCCTAGACTCAAGACAACTGAATTTCCAGTTCACAAGAAGTAGGGCAGAAGCATGTTCCCTTGGGTTCAAACAGAAGTATGTCTCCAGCATTCTCTGAAATCTCCATGAAGTCATTTTAGCACCCAATAACATCCCCAAGGATCCAGTAATAATAAGGAGCATATCCTGAGAAGCAAATATTAGACAAAGGCCAATGGGTCTGCATCTCTGCAGCTCCCTTTCCTACAATCTCCCTTCAATTTGCTCATGGTAGGGTCTCAAACTCTGGATATGCAGAGAGGTGCTTCAGTGTAGGAACATGGGAGGGAGAACATGTCCTCCAATTTACGTGAATAAAAGACAGCAACCCCAATGTATATTTTTGAAAACTTGCATCCTCTCTGTGTAACCATGAAGAGGAAAACCAGAGACCATCAAGAAATCTTGAGAACTTCAATCTTGATGCTCACAAAGGAGAAAAGCTGCTGATTCAAAAGTCAAATTCGTATCTAGCGACGATCAGCACAATACATTATGCATCTCACATTCAAAATCACCCTTCATAAATCTGCAGATACCTCTCATCACAAATTTGATATAGGATTTCATATGAAATCCATTTTTTTCCACTACCAGTGACTTGTTGCCATCTTTTCTATTTGGTTTCTGAATATGCCCTGGGGGTGATTAACGTAATTTAGAAATAAAAACAGCCTCCAAAAAAAATATTAGGCAGTCTTCGTGTCTGAGTCCTAGGGCCTGTGCAGAATAATTGCTTAATAAAAGCATTCAATGCAAATGAAATATTGACATAGAGCAGTGAGACGAAGGAATCCAAACACATGAGCACCTGGAGGTTACATGATCATTCCCGCTGGTAGGAACAGGAGCCTTACCAGACTAAATCGATTTTTGGCCAGAGCAATGAGCTCCTGGTCCCCAGGGGCACAGATGTTCAAGCCAATGGGCAGTAATCGCTTCAGAGCTGCCACGATAAGAGAGGTCTGCATGGAATACCGGTCTCCTTTGCGCTTCATTTTCTTCCGTTCCTGATCAGAAACAGCTGCCTACAGAACAAAGGTAAGTGTTGGAATCTGCAATGACTTCTTGTCTCATAGGACTATGAGCCTTTTCTAACTTGCCTGTAGTTTCACCTTCCTCGTTTCCCGCTGGTCCCTACTGTTTAGGAATCCTATTGAGGATGCCCTTTCTCTTTTCTTCTCAGCATCTCTTGCTGATTTTAAGTCCTACTCTCAGATTCCCAAATCACTAGAATTTACTGGTGGGCATTTCTATATAATCTTTTTTTCTTTTTTTTAAAGAAAAAAGGTTTATTTATTTTTTTGTTTCTTTTTTGTTGTTGTTGTTTATCTGGCCACATCATGTTTCCTGACCAGGGATTGAACCCGGGCCCCCGGCAGTGGAAGCGCCGAGTCCTAACCTCTGGACTGCCAGGGAAGTCCCTCTATATAATTTTAGAAGGAAAATGCACATTGTAATTTTAGAGAGGCATATGGATGCATGAAAAATCCATGGTAATTTCAGATATTGTATGTTTTATGATTTTTGGTGGTTAACAGGAAAAAAAAGATTAAGAATAAATGGTTTCTGCTTTGACAAATGCTTGCTTTGCAACACACACACACACACACACACACACACACACACACACACACGGCATATATAAAACTCTCATATATTTGCCTTTTATACAGGCTGAACACTCGTCTCCCCAGGGCCTTAATGTAGATGTAATATACTAATCAGTGTTACATAAATATTCAGGATTATCTCTGGATAACCTGTTTACAACTGAGAACAGCCATGATACTTCAGGGTTCTGTAGTGATTTTGTTGAAAACTATGCTTGTGCCAGGGTCACCTCCAATGACAGAGTCTAATTTTCACTGGGTAGTGAGTATTCTTCTTTCTATTAAGAGGACATGTTCTAATGTTAAAATGAAAACAGCTGTCCCATATCCACTTCTTTGTGCATGTTAAATTTCTTTGTAGTAATAAATCAAACATTGAAGATAGTTTTATGATAATGATATATTGTAACAGTTTTGGGCTGAGAAATTCAGAAGATCATTTAATATACAAATGATTTGCCTTCCCCAAAAGAAGGCAAAATATATCACAACATGATAATGAAAGAAGTTTTTTGCAAAGTGAAAGTACTGAAACATCTGAAATCATATGGCAATGGTAGCTGATATGTTAATAATATAATATATATTATATAATGTATTATATTATTACATATATAGTATATATTGCTATATCGAACCTATGATATCTGAACCACAGTAATAAGAATCATATTCACTTTCCAAAGAGATGTACTTATTGTGTGGATCCCACTTTTATCTGTACCAATTTGGAAGAGAGTACTCTCAGTAAGTTTAGTAGAAAAAGCACAGTGAGTAATTATTTGTACTATTAAACTGATTAACCCATAAAAATAATGAATCAGTGGTTTTACATGAGCTCTTTGCTAAAAGGAAACCTAACCACACTGATAAAAATAATTACCCAAATGAGGAACCACCATCCTAAAAATTAAGGAAATTGATATAAATTATGCAAACATATTTCTACCCAATACTGGTAATTTAGTTTTTGCAAAACAATATTACTCAATACATTAAAGTCTAAATTTTACTGGTGCTGAAGTTTTCTTTGATTTTAACTTGTAAAGGTCTTTTGGTTTTACTGTTGTAAAAGTAGAAGGAGCTTATACCTGGCTTGATCTTTATAAATATTTAAGCAACCTTATAATAAAAATAATTTAAATCAACACTAAAGGCAACTCTACACTGCTCAGTTTTGAGAAGTGCTAGATAAATTAATTCCTACTTTTGCTCAAAATATCATCTTGCTTTCTATACCATAGGAAATCTGTAAACTGAAAAGAACAGTCAATAAATCTTTGGACTTTTATGCGTGACATAGTCCACTGTTGGTATAAAGAAATTAAATATACGAGCAATCAAATATCTTCATGTACATCTATAAGGGCTGGTTTTTCCTTGTTCAGTGCCGATTTCCTCCCCAGACTATGGAGCTCCATTAGGGAAGTGGCCAAACCTATTTTGTTCCTTTTTGTATATGCAGAACCAAGCACTGTGCCTTACTCATAGGAGCTGTTCAATAATTTGAACAGAACCGCTAAAACTACTGAATTTGCATAGTTCATTTTCAATCCTAACGTTTGAATCAGATATGAATACACAACAACATGGTCAATATGTAGGCACTGAAGGAAGAAATTTTCACATATTGAGGTCTGGGAAAGTCATTCTGGCTTACACATGATTTAACTTAAATTTTACGCTAATTAGAACAGCCTGTTTCGTGACCCATCAAACATGCATTGTGCATCTGCTTTAACCACTGAAGAAACAAATGCATTTAAAAAATTAAAATAGAGTAACTGTGGTTCAGACATCCAAAATGGAGCTCAGTGGCCACTGTGAATGTGGTCTGAGACACGATCCTGCATCACAGAGAACTTGAATTTTCTGAACTGTACCAGTCTCAAGGACACCACCAGCCATTCTCAAAACAACATCTGCTAGCAGCTGCCAGCTGCAGCGTTGTAGTCTCAAGATCTCCTTGGTAACTATGCAACTATATTGGACCCCAACCAATCCTTACTTAACAAGCACACTTACTTCTTGCCAGGTCCAGTCATAATTTTTGACAAATAACTTATGTAACTTTGCAGTGTTTGCCTTTGTAAGTCTCCCCCATTTGGTAGTACGGCGGAACATAATTCAATTGCTTCTTGAATCTGTGTCTCCCGGCTTATAGTCCTCAGTTTGGCTCAAATAAAACTCTTTTCTATTCCTATTACAGATGGTTTATTATTTCTGTCAACAGCATATTTAAGGAGGAGAGTCGGATAAATGACCTCTCTCTTAAATCAATCTGTATTTGTGTGTGTGTCTGTCTGTCTCTCTCTCACACACACAGACACATGCACGCACCACAAATATAGCTCCAACAATTTCACCTAAAATAACCTAAAATTTAATAGAGGACCAAGAAAAAGGGAAGAATTTTCTAATATTCCTACAAGAAAATGGCCTACAACGCCCCCCCACAAATAGACATAGAATCATAAATGATTTATGAAAATTTAGATATATGAAGGATAAAAGTGAGCCTATTCATCAAAAAGACAAGAGATTACAAGTTTTGGTGAGAATGTGGAGGAAAGGGAACCCTTGTGCACTGCTGGTGGGAATGCCAACTGGTTCAACCACTGTGGAACTTCATGGAGGTTCCTCAAAAAATAAGAAAAATAGAACTCCCAGGGTACCATGGCCAATTATACATGCACTGGCCTCTCTCTGGGCTACATATATTTTGCTTTAAGTCAAAATGAGCTTCCCTATCCCAGATTTCCTATTCCAAATCGGTCTGCTGGCCAACTTATATACTCTTCTAATTCGGGAAATGGCACGCCATACAAATAGTGATTATCCCTGCTCGAGCGACTGGCTGAAGACTGATGTGTGACAATGTGTCCTTTGGTTGGTGTTTGCATTTGGTCTCAGTCTCTGGCCAAAAGGAGTTCGTTTTTCCTGCAGGACTCTGGGAGGGTGGCTCTATCGGCTGCTGTGACGCCTTAGACAGATGGTTTAAGGTCTCGTCACAGAAATCCCTGAAGCTCTCTGCATCTCTCTGCTCTCAGCGTTTCAGGAGGGAACACCGCTCTGTTCATTTCAGTTTGAGATGTAAGACCTCTGGCCACCCTACTGGTATCCATTCTTGACACCAGACCCAAATGATACAGCTTTTTGGGAGAGAACTTACTCATGCCCTGACTACCTTCCACTTCTGAATCCTTCTTGCCATCCGTGGTCAGCTGAGAACCTCAATGATACTGGTAAAAACTGCAGTTATGACACTGCTATGACCAACCAGCGACTCTCAAATCTGTCCAAATGTTGACACATGCACATCATGATTACTTTAGTGAAACAATATATGTAACATGTTAGTATATTTGACTCCATTGTTTGAACTAGAAACATTTTTTCTAGGAAAAAAGGTTTATAGTACTTACACAATATCAAATGTCAAGTACATATGCAGGCCAAAAAAAAATTTCTAAAGCAAACAAGCAAGGCATAGTCGCTGATTTCTAAATTTTTCATCAATATTACTGTTATTTGCGATCCATCTCGTCTCAGAGTGTTAGCAGTCATAGGTAAAAGACTAAAAGGGTTAACAAAATTTGGGGGGGGACATTAAATTTGAGATGCTCCTATCCATTACTTTTGATTTTTTCCTGAAAATAGGAGGAAATGTCAATGGTTGTAGATGCCTCAGTGTAGGTTACAGGATGTACAATGCTTTGAGTGTATGCTTGGAGAATCATTGGACTAGAATGATGGAAAACAGGGAAGAGGATGTCTGTATAGACGTGTGCAGACCTCTGCTCTGAAGACCTTTAATTTATCTTGAGTTTGATAATACACTGGAGTCATTGTCATCCTCCAAAAGAAAACACTGACCTCTTATGTCCTCTCTCTATGCCTTTGTTCACACTGGCCTAAATTGACAACACACTGACAAAGCAGGGTAATTCACTAACAGTTTTCAGTTCAGAACATCCCCCTGTGAAATATATACTCTTAGTATAGCATCTTCTGAAGGAGCAGTTCCTCACTCTTTAGGCTTACTGTCTGCCCAGAGGAAAGAAAATTTATCATCTTTTATGAGTGTTTCAAGAGCACAGACCCACAGAGTAATAGCCTGTGGTAGTCGGACAACTGTTCTAGTCATGCAAAGCTTCAGCCAGCATTAGCTTTGAGTTCCTGTGTAATAGTATCAAATACATGGCATTTACAACTCTGAATAAGACTAGAGTAAAGGGTGATGCTATTTTATTGTCCTGGTGGTCGCCAATGAAACCAGTCAGATGGACTCTTGGGGTTCATCTCTCTTCCCATAATTTATTGAGTTGGTCGAGACTGATTTCCGTGGGCACAGTGCCACACTATTTTGCATCTTTGGCCACTTGGTAGCATATTTTGTGTGTTACCCCATCTAATACATTCATTTTCTTACCCCATCTAATACATTCATTTTCTAATTTAGTGGTAATTCAAAAGATAAAGGCACATATTTTTCAGTGTTTTGAAAGGTCCTCCAGTCCCCAACATGAGTGATGGAGAAAACAAAAATTTCCATTTCATACGTGAGAACTTAGAATTCATCCATGTGGTTCTTAAACAATGCAGCTAATTATTTTGCGGTGTATTTATTTGACACACATAAATGTACATACATTTCCTCTGATGAATACATACTATTGACTAATTATATGTATATTATACTGATTGGCAATTTTGTGAGTGCGCGTGTATATTAAGCATGCCTTTTTATTCTGATGCTTTGACATCGTGGGCCCTGCTGATCTTTGGGTGCCCCTCCCAGGGTTAGTCAATTCCTAGAGATAGAAAATTACTTGCCTGCAAGCACGCCTTTCATATACAAACCAATCAATTCAGAGTCCTTGTCCTCCAATCATCTCCTTTACCTGAATCTCAATCCACCTGCCCTCATCACCCAGGGCCGGGTACCAGACAACTAGGGACAGTCCCTACACCCCAGAGCCCACTGAAATGATTCAAGCTAGCCAATGCTAAACCTGCTTTCCCTACCTCCCCTGCTCCTTTCCACAGAAACCATAATAAAGGCTCTTGTCCACATCTTCTCCTTGCTCCCTCCGCCTCATGGCTGACCCCGGTGCCTCCCCATGTGTCCTCACTATACGCTGTGCCTTCTGTTTCCAGGGAACTGTGAGTGAAATCTTCTTCCTCCATGACGGTCATTTCCATGCCTACATGTCTTGCCACACCTGATTACACTAAGTCCCAGGTACCCTTAAAACTGTGTGTGTGTATGTGTGTTTAATCAGTAAACATATTATCAAATCCATCAAATTCCAGTTACAAACCTTCAAAAGATCTAAAACATATCAACCAATTCAACTAATGAACGTGATATTCAGACATTTTCTAGAAGGTAAAACAGATTATAGTAATACCTTGGACATCTTTGACTTGGTGTCCGTAATGAGGAAAGACATATTGTTGATTTCATTCTGTACCACGAAGTTCTGCTCTTCTCTTTTGAAATTCTGAGAAGTCCCAAAGGAAGTTTCAATTAAAACCACAGATAAGTAGTTCATGTAATAGAGGTTACAAAGGAACGCAAAGTTTCTACAAAGATAAGTAGTAATTTGATATATAAGACTTATAAAGAAAGGAAGCAAATAGTTGAATATCCAATGAGGGTGCTTGGCTGGGGGCAACAATTCTGGGAACTAGATAGAAATATGTATGTTTCAAAGATGGGAATACTAAGGTTCAGAAAATTTAAGTAACCAAGTCACACACCTACCAAGGGGTAGAACGAATACTCAAACACCAAGCACCAGGTATATGCTTACCTGGTGGAAAGCATATACTGCCTTTTGGGATAAACACAGATTTCCTAAGGGCACGCACAACTATAACACAACTTTCCATTCTGTCAGATATTTTATCTACTTTTTCATATACCCTAAAATTATTTTATTCACTTTTAATTTAGGAACATAAAAACACTGGCACAGTCAAGTGTTTAAGCAGTGGTCGTAGTGAAAGCAAATACTGAATAAAAGCAGAAATAATCACAGAGTTTTAAAAGAGAGGTTAACAATCTAATTATACGTGTTTCTTTTTTAAAGGAGCATAACCCAAACAAAATAATTTCATAGTAAGCATCTAAATATGTTAATAATTGATGAGTAATAAAAGATTTTGTATGAAGGACAGTAAATAGACTAGGACTCAATTTTCATTCAGCTCATATTAACATTCTAATTTTACTATTAATAATATTATAACTGCTCACATAGTTTCACCTTCAAAAATTTGGGTTAGAACGTATATAACATATATTAACAGATTTGTGTTTTAAATATATCCATGAGATTCAAAAGCACATATTCAGATTCTTTTTCTTATTCTTGAAACTAACACAAGGCATTCATCTAAAAACCTACTGATTATGATAAATACTCAGCACAATTAAAAATCTCTGTGATGGTTTGAAGATAAATTATAAAACTCAAAAGAAGGCTTAGATTGCATCAAACTCCCCAGGGAAACCTAGTCTCTCTCCTGACCAGTTAAGTGATACTAAGGAGATGACCCTGAGAAAAACTCTGATAGGTATTTACTAAGGGGATCGGAAAATTGATTAAATTTTTAGTCCTTAACATATTCCAGAGAGTAAGCACTGCCAGTATTTTCCTACTTACGTGGGATTTTGACCAGTAGATAAACACCTCGGCAACCATGCGGAAAAGATCTTCTGCTTCTGGGTTAGGCTCTTTTAGCCACTTTGCCCTAGATCACATAATAAATAAAGTGGTGTCTCAGTTACTCCTTAAAGTTAATTAAAAAAAAAAAAATCACCCTCCTAAAGTTAAACGTGAAACCAAGTAAACTGAGGGCGAGCATGCTTGCCCACAGAGCTCATAAATGGCTTCAGTGTACAGCCGTAACATTTAAAATAATTTAAACACTGTTAACTGTCAAAGTGCTAGCTGTTACACCCACAGGGCAGACTGCTCCACAATGGGATCTCCAATTGTAATTTTAAGATGTTTGGTAAAATTCACATCTGATAACGTCATCATTGTGAACACACTCATTGCTAAGTAGTGAACGAAGCAATTCCACTGGGACATACGAACGCAGTAAGGTTACGAGGGAATTAGAGAAATTAAATCACTTTTGAACATTCTACCTGTTATAATCCACAAATCTAATCAAGAGCGGGTAGAAGGCATAGAGATCTCTGGCCAGCGTGGTGAACTCGTCTAGAATGAGAAGTTCAGCCTCGGACATATCCCCCCTGACCTCGGATTTCAGATGGTCTTCCTCTGATACCACCATCGCTGCCTTTTTCTTGAGTTTCTCCATTAATGGCAAGAAATGAGTTTTCAAGAGCTGAGGTTTCACTTTATTTATAATAGGCTGGGAAAATACTGTTTGAAGACAGACATTAGTATTCCGCTCTGCATAAACATTCATTAAAATGAGGATGAGACGGTCATTACAATCGTATAGTATGATTAAGCCTCGCTCTCCTCCAGCACATGACTTCCTTTAGAATTCAGCCCATGCCTCAGTCCTTTTTCTAGTCCCAAACCTAATTACATAGCTGCTGTTCAAAAATGATTACTGAATTGAAACTGATGTGCTTCCTTGTTGTCAAAAAAGAAAGAAAGAAAGAAATTGGCAGCTAATTTAGAACTTTAAAAAAGACATTCATTCACTTTGGAAATCAATTATTTTCACACAAAGAAGAAAAGTCCCCAAATGGAAAAGGTCCCCCGGCCCTTTTTTTAGAAGAGATACACACCACTGAATACTTATACAAGACCACTACCTACTTAACTACTACACCATCTCATTATAACCGTCCCCATCCTTGTCCCAGTGGAAGAGATAGATTACATATAATACTGCTCTTTTATTTAATAATAGTTGTAGCTGTTAGCAACAGTTCTAAACTTGATTAGGCCATTTTTTAAATCTAATTTTTACTTTATATCAGAGTATAGTTGATTTACAATGCTGTGTTAGTTTCAGGTAGACTGCAAAGTGATTCAGTTATACATAAACATATATCTGTTCTTTTTCAGATTCTTTTCCCATATAGGTTATTACAAAATATTGAGCAAAGTTCCCTGTGCTACAGAGTAGGTCCTTGTTGATTACCTATTTTATATATAGTAGTGTGTGTATATTAATCCCTCCCCCTCACCTTTCCCCTTTGCTAACCATAAGTTTGTTTTTTAGGCCATTATAAAAGGAATTTTTTTCTCCCTAAGAGTAACATACATACACTGGGGAGGTGTATAAAAGGGAAACGTTAGAAATCAACCATAATTACCCTACCCAAATTAGTAAGACATTGGTGTATTTTTTTTGGAAATTTTACCAATAAGTAATATCATATGTAAACTTCTGAATTCAAATTTTTAAAGTTCTTCTTTTAACCCTCCATGATATTCTGAATATTTTCCACATCATAAAATATTGTTGAAATCTTAATGTTTGGAAAAAAGCATAATATTCTGGTATATGGATGTGCACAACCTATTTAACCATACTCTAGTGGCTGGGCATTCAAATTGCTTCCAATTACTCAATATATATAGTGCAATGATAGAGAAGCTTAAATGTAAATATTTGTATCTTTTGATTATCCTCCCCCATTCCTGCTAAGAGAGATGACTAAACCTGGGTGGCTTCAAAATCCAGTTTTATTTTTGTCTGTCTGCAGAATCATTAATTTTTACTGCTGTGTTCACTGATTAATCTTTGCGAGATTAGTCAAATCTAGAAAATTTTTACTCACTTAAAAGTAGTAACTATATGGAAAGTTACCCAATGTCTGATTAAATCTACTTTTTTTTTTTTTTTTAGAACAGCATGACAGAAATAATCCAGAATATTTTTTGAGCACAGAGCAAATATTCACAAAGATTGAGACAGAAAAATTTTAGTCTTCTGTATTTCAAATCTTTTTGGAAATAAAACAAATGGAAGTGGCACATTCCTTCCCAATCTTACCTGCTAACCTTTTCATCCAGGCTCCCTCATCAATTCCCAAGTTATTATATATGATTTTCAGGATATTTCCCAGCAGCGTGTTCATGTGCTCTGAGTTCAGAGCCGTGCAGCACATCTCAGCCCTTCCTGGATTATTCTCGGGTCCGTGCTCCCACCAACGAGACATGTAGCTACACAGCATGGGCAGGATAACTTCCATCACATGTGGCATTTGTGTGTAGCGAATACCGGACTCAGCTAAGTCCACAATTTCTTCCATGAGTTTCTCCAAAGATGGTATATTTGGACAAACATCTTCGACATTAGTTGGCAAATTAAGAGCTAGAGAAGCACAGGTACAAATGACATGTATTCAGTGAAAGAAGTGACCCGAAACAGACACAAGCAACCATTTCACACTGGGCTTCAAAACTCAGCCAGACCTGGCATGCCTTCAGCTGGATTCCTTTCTTTTTTTAGAACTGAAATGTAGTTGATTTACAATGTTGTGCCACTCTCTGCTGTACAGCAAAGTGACTCAGTTATACACATATAGACATTCATTTTTTATATTCTTTTCCATTATGGTTTATCAGAGGATATTGAATAAAAGTTCCCTGTGCCTCTCCCTTTTCCCATGGCAGCTATTTCAAACTTTCTTTTTCCCCCGAGTCCCTACCCAACCACCTGAAGATCAGCAAATGACCGATCCTTCTACTTCAGAACAAACAGGAATATCAGATGTCTCTTCTTCCAACTGCCTGCTCTCATCTGGACAGGATTTCTGTGTCTGGTCTCACATTCACGTCTGTTCCCCTTTTCAGCAGGAGTTCTGAGGTCCCTACTGATGGTTCGCCTGTGTTCTGATGTTGTCTACCCTCCAGCAGCCGCCTTGCTCAGGACTGTATTTTCAGCTCCTTCTCTACTGCCTCTTCCCCAGCAAACCTATACACATGCTCAGCTCTCTCCTAGACTGTTTACCTTTCCAGGTGCTCTCCTAGCCACAGAAATGAAGGCTTCTGCTTTTCACCACTGAACGAATTTATTCTTTTACAATCCTTATCTTACTAAGTGTTTCAAGGGCGTTTCACATCACTGACCAAAGTTCCTTTTCCTAAAATCCCCCTTTTCCTTAACTTCAATGCATTCAGTCTTTCTTGACTCTCTTCTGAATTTTGCCAGTCTCCTTTTGCTAACTCTTTTCTCCTTGCTGAACTTTTAAATCTGGGTTTTCTTTAGGGATTTATCTTGAACTCACTTCTCTTTTTCAGCTTATATGTTTGCCTAGGCAATTCTGGCCATTCCTATGGGCTTCTGCTATAAGAGAATAACTCTCAAAGCCATATTCCCTAAAGTTTTTTTTGTGTGTCTCATAAGGAATGTATCAAAGGCAACTAAAATACAATGGGTCTAAATTTAAACTTGACCTTTCCTCTCCAATCTACCTCTTGAGCCTGCACTACTATCTCGTGAGGACAACATTATCTAATGAGTCACCCAGGCTAGAAACCTGGGAGAAATTCTAGGCTCTGATGCTCCTTCATCTCCTACAGGAGATGATTCTACCTCTAGGATTTCTCATAACCTCTTCACTATAGACTCCATTCAAGGGGTCTTGCCCAATTAGATTTCGTCTGCATTACCACAATCATTTTCTAACTGGTGACACACACTCATCCGTCTTCCTTATTTCTGCCATGATGGAGTTCTAAAATGCAAAGCTACTCATGTTACTCCCCGTTTTAAAGCCAATAAAAGGATCCTTTTTGTGCTGGTACGGTCCCCACTCCTTACCTGACACAGGAAGCCTACCTCGCCTCTTCTTGGCTTTCCATTCTTGCCTCATCTTTTCTCTTTCTTCCCTGAAAGCTACTGCCACCTCAAAGTACTTGAAGTTTCCCCTAACGTACCAGAGTTTCAGTGTTCCTAATTTCAAGGCTCATCTGCACAAACTCTGCTAAGTCTTCCCAGGTGCTCTCAGCTCAAACTGCTTTTCTGTGCCCCCAGTGTTCTTTATTCTGAATTCTATCACATATATTCAACCAGTCTGTCTCCCTCTACTGCAACTAAAAACTCCCTGAAGAAAAAAATCAAATCTTATTTATCTTTGTATATACCATCTTCTCCATCTACCAATGATCATTTGTTGAATGACTTGACTAAAAAAATGAAGGAGAATCATTAAATGCAATTCCTTTCTTTTGTTATGCAAACGACGTGTTACAGAAATAAGCGGGGAAATTATCTGCTCTGTGTATTTCCTTATCTGTAACAAAATAACAATCTGCTTCATTCTTGATTCATTACAAAATATTAATGAATCAAAAATCCTTAATAAGACAACTTAATAAGACATGCTTATACAGATAATTAACAATCCAAACAACTGTGTTTTACTGTTTACAAATATATTGTAAAACTTATATAGAAAAATATTGCTAAGTTACATTCAACATATTTTTCTTTAACTTATTCTGTGATATGAAATTAGAATCATAAATTAGGCAAATTAAATAATGATTATTCAAGCTTTTAAAAGGTTCTTTACTTGAAAAATTCACTATAAAATCAGTGTAACCAGTAGCTCCCATATAGACATGAATTACACAGAGAAAGGATCTCATCAACAGAGAGGTATGCATTTGTGAACAGCTAATAATTCTTGTTCAAGTTGGGGAAACTCTTGAGGGCTTTTGGAAAATGATTAAAATAAAATATACTTTATCAGACTTAGAGGACCAAACTATTAGAAAAACATCACATGGAATAAAACTGTTCCAATAAGATAGACATACCTGGTGAACCAAGAGAAATGAAAGGTACAAATCTATAACTGTAACAAATAAGAATTCCATACACTTACTGACTACCTATAAGAGATAATTGAATCAGAAATCAGATTGACCTATTTTTCCATATCTGCTGATTATTCTGTCTTATTATTAAGAGGGTTAATTTGTCTGTGGCTCATTGACTTAGAAGAAATTAAACTAATTTTCTTTCAGAAACACTATGGAAATAGTATACAGCATTCCAAAAAATTCCAAATAATAACACCTAAGAACAAATAACATGGAGCTAATAAATTAAAATAGCCCATTAAAAAATCACGGTCAGAAAACACAACAAATGTCATTAAGTTTTAGCTTCAAATATCAAGTAGTGCACATGCTTCTGTGTTACCTGCTCTCTCTCGAGAAGACTTAGTATTGTAGATGGAGTAAATATTGTGTTTGTCGAGATGAGTTTCCAAAAATGCTACAGGAAAGGCACCAGCAAAGGCAGCCAGACACTCTCCTAATGCAGAACGTTGCCTATAAGTGGAAAACGCTTATATTTTTTAAGTCTTCTAAGTGAAAAACTGAAGAAGTTATATTAAAATTGGAAAGGTCAACCTAAAAGGACAATCATAGTGCTACTGCTACTGATAAAAACTAACCCTCAAATCCAATTTCTATATTGCAAAACATCATGTGCTTTCAACAGCAAATTCCCTGCCATTAAAAAAAAAAAAACACCTAAATTATCTGTCAGCTAAAAAGAAGTTAAAAACAGTACAGACAAAAATAACAACAACAAGAAAAAAAAACCCAAGCCCTGTAAATTCCCTCATAAGTTTGGACATTTCACTTTCTTTCTTTCTTTTTTCTTTCTTTTAACATGATGACCTAAGGAACAATTCTTGCCACGTGAATAAATGGATTTTGATAACAATTTAAAAATCAAGTACTAATACAATACACAAATAAAACTTTCTGAAAATTTACCATGTGTAAGTAATCTCAGGGTAGCTATGAAATATAAGGACATATTAGATGCTAAAAACTATTGATAACACTTAAAATTAATTTATCATTTTCAAGGGAAGGAAGGGAATCAGACTGATCAATTTATTCAAGGCTTCCCTTGCCACTGATATAAATTCTCTCTCCCTCAGTTACCTACTTCATCCAAGGCTTTACTGGCATGTTAAGTGTTTATGAAATATAAAATAATGTGAGAATTATTTCAGCAAATTATGAACTCCTTAAATAACTTTGAATATGTATTTTATTTAAAAGTCAATAAAATGGATCAAATTAAGATTACATAATTCTCTTAGACAGTTATAAATTTCTCACTAAAAAAAATCATACTTAAAATTAACACTGTCTGATTATCTAATATTTTAATTAAAAATGACTAGATATATATTCAGCTAGGAGAAAATATCCCTTCATAGAACGACACTGAATAAGATAAAGTTCAATTCAAACATTTCATCACATTTCATTACTAAAGATAATTTAGGACATCAAGAAATTACAAAGAGCACAGGCTTTGATTCAGACAGACCCAAGTCCAGATCTTAGTCCTAACACTGTGTCACTCACCATAGGAAAATTACTTACTCTTTTCAAGTTTTTCTTTCCTTACCTAAAAACAGGGATACAGAATTGCAAAATTTCTGGCACACAATATGGGTTCAATAAATGTTTTAAAAGAATGAGAAATACTTTATTTAAGAATTTAATAGCCTAAAATGTTTCATGTATGACCCCAAACAAAGTAGGTAATCTATTTCCAGACATCTGACTGGGCTAGTCCTTTTATTTCATTAATACTTCATCTGAATTATTTAATAGTTCACTTTAAGATATAAATTCAGTTAGTAACTCTCAGATCAACTCTGATCATTTCTGTTGCTATTCTGGAAACAGCAATTTTTCTTTTAGATGAGTTGTATTAAAATAACTACTTTTCTTTTTAGTATAGTGTCATTTCTTTCAAAATACCTTTTACTCACCTTCAAATTTTTATTTTTATATTCTCCCAAACTCACTTTATAATTGCAAAGTTAACTGAAAAAATATATATCTTTTTAAAGAATCTAACAGAAAGATCCCAAATTCTATCAAGAAAAATACCCAGGCAAGAGTAGTAACAACTGTAACAGTAACTGCTGAGGTATGAGAGAATTTGGACTACCAGATATTAAAATGTATTAGAAAATACTAACAATTCAGGCTAGATGGTATTGCTCTAATCATTTAAAAATCAAATAATTTAGAACAGAATAGAAATTCTAGAAATATAACCTAGCAAATATACTTAGTATATGATGAAGAGTTTGTTTTAAATCAGTAAATAAGAGAAATATTTAATAACTCATTATATTAGAGACATGGTGAACGATTTAAAAAATTGAATTTGAATTCTACATAACACCAAAGAGAAACAGGAAACAGGCTCATTTCCAGTAAATCCCTTCATACTCCAGAGACAATCATTTCAGACATTCTATGCCTCCCTCAAGCTTCTCACACTTGTTTCTTCAACTGTCATCTGGCTGAAGACTCAAGTCAGACTTCACTGAGACAATAAAGGCTATTACACACAGACCCATTTACACCTGACTTATCTTCTACCTGTTTCCTGTTACGTAGAGAAAGTTCTCAGTCTAAAAAGCCATGTTCTCAAAGATGCATTCCTGATTACCCCGTGTCATTCTCTGTATTGTGTGCCAACTCACACACAATAACTTGCCCCTATTACGTTCATCAGTTTCCTTGTTTTGTTTCTCTCCCTTGATATAAGCTCTCTGAGAGCAGGGATCTATTTGTTCACTGTTGTATCCCAGAACCTGCCATTTGATCAATATTTACTGAATGAACAAAAGGATTACAAAGTAAATCTAAACAACTGAAAGCATGAAAAACCTAGGAGAATAAATATTTGAATTTCTAGCTATTAAGGGTATAGTATAAACTTCTTAAAATCATAAAACTAAGGGAGTGAAACACATATAGTATAATTGCTAGATCTGATTATATAAAAATCCAAAATTCTCATGTCATAAAAAACTATCTGCACATAATGATTTGTATATAAGCACTATAAAGGTAAAAACATGCTAAAAGTCATAAAAGCAGGAGAAATAACAGGCAAGACGTTAATAGTTAATAAATACAATGGTTATTACTCATCAGTAAGATAATACATTAATAGAAAAATGGACAAAAAATAAGAAAAGGCAATTTATAAAATAAGTACAAATGGTAAGGTAAACACACACACACAAATAGCTAGTAACTGGTAATGAGGAAAATGCATTTGAAAATAAAAATAGGATCTCATTTTCAACTAATAAATTTATAAATAGTAAAAAAGGATAATAATCAGAAATGAGAAATGTGAGGAAATGAGAATTCTCTTGTAAAACTTTAAAGTACGAATTGAATTATTTTTTTTTAAAGATAGTAAAATGTGTATCACAAACCCTTAATACATGCATACTCTTTAACCTAGATCTCCAAATTCTGATAAAGGAAATAAAATAAATATACACAGAAAACTATGAACATAGATCTAGCATTATTTATGTAAGTGAAAAAGAGAAAAGAGCCTACATGTCAAAAATAAAGGAACATTTCAATAAATTATAATACTTCCTTAGGATAAAATACTTTATAGCCATAAAAATCATATGAAACTATTGATAGTTTAACTTAAAATGCAGGTAAAACTTTAAAAATATTCAGAGTAAACTCAATTATCTTTTTCCATTGATCTACTTTCCTATCTCTGTAATTGTCACCTTATTTTAATTATTGTTGCTTAAGTTTTAATGTTTGGTAGGCCACGTGAATGCCCTTATTACTCTAATTTTCTCTTTCAAAATTTTATTGGCTAGTCTCATGCATTGATTCTTTCAAATGAACTTTTAAATTTTTTTTCAAGTTCAACAAAAAACAAATTTCTACTTGAAATTCTTTATAATTAAGATTAATTTGGGGAGGATTTACATCTATTCAATATTCTTGTCTCAGAATATCCTTTGACTTATTTATTTCATTTATTGGTCTTCTATTAGAATGTCTTTTTATTTCTTCTAACGTTTAAAAAAGCCCTCTTTCTATTCTCTCTTCCACAGAAATCTTACAGAAGTTGCCCATGTGATCTCTCTTGTTCAGTTCAGTGGGGACACCTTATCTTACTTGACCTGTCCACAACATCTGACTCTGCTAATCTTCTCCTCCTGAACTTGAGAACATGAAAAAATTAATAACTATAATTAATAATTAATAATTAATAAAAATTAATAACTGCCTATATTCATTCTTATTTTGTATTTCCAATATAGAATTAGAAACTGTACTAGCAGATTCCTTCTTAAGACTCATTAACACTCTAAGTTTAAACTTTATATTAAATATAGGCATTACCACTATGGTTTTACATTGTTCATAATTCGCAATTGTCTTTTATTGTATCAATTCAAATTTAGCTTAAAGATTGTCTAATTACTCCCAAGGAATTCAATATGTCAATCTGATTGTTTAGTTTATAACTAAGGAAAAAGTTATAAAGTGAAGACCCTTGAAATAAATAATCATAACACTTGAAAAAAACTATTAATACAGAGTTAAACTTTTAAAATCTTACCTTTCCACATAAATACTCTTGCTGGTTCCCAATGCATACAAGCTAGTCAGAATTCTATAACATGATACCTGTACATCTTCCACTAAGGAAAAAGAGAATCTCACTTTAAAAAAAAAACACTTGTTATCAATACATTGTCCTGAGAAAGTTTAGGCTAACAACAAAATTCCATATTAAAGGCATACTAACATTTTAATATTTGAAAAAAAGCAATACAAGAACACACACACATAAAAGGAAATTTAAGACCCTTTTCTCAAACAAAATTCTTTTCTTGAAGGCGCTGAAAGCATTCTAAAGAATTGTGCTCTGATTATACAGACAGAATATTATCAGGAACAATTTCTTTAGGCATAAGAATAAAGGATTTCTTCAAGAATAAAACTAAGCACAAGGATATCTGGGAGGACAGGTCCATTTTGACTCCTGTTCCAAAGGTGTATAAAGACTGTACCTTTTATTTTAACTCTCAAATGAACAAGAATAAGAATGCTAGAGAACGGGGTGTATCATTTATTTCTGAAATGACCTGAAATTCAAGGCATAAGTAAGTCACTCTTGTAGTTTTTAAAGCTAGAAAATCAAGTAAAACCTCTTAGATGATCTCTGATCCAATAAACATGCTCAACAGGCAAAGAAAACTAAGAACCTTGGATTTCTAATGCCAACTCTGCTACCATTTCCCGGAGGACACACCATGACACGAATGGAGAAATCATCCTCATCCCCCATATTTGTTTCTGTGTCCACACGGGGCTGTAAGTAATGCTCCCATTGGTTCAAGTAGTGTCAATGTCAATGTTTTGAAACTAGTGGTTATGTCATTCACTGATGAACACAGGTGGTTTTTACACAGAGCTGTACTTCACCGGGGAGACGCACAACACTGAGAGTCTGAGTGGGTGGGTCTGCAAGCAAGACCTACTTGACTGGCAGACAAGGGCTCATATCATCTTTCATGTTCATACAGGCAGGAGAACAGGAACTTAGGTCATGTGGTTCCTTTTCTATGCAACCTTGGGCATTCTGAGGATATTTTTAATAACTAAAGAATTCCAGCCAGAAATGACTGATGAAATCCCCTATGAAAAGAGACTGAAACCTATAAACAAAAGATATTTGAGCCACCCTAGTAGGTCAGTTATTTAGACACAGAATTTGTCTCAGCAGTCTTCAAATTTATCGGTAGGATAGCTTGCAGAAACAATCTGCATCAACTCAGAAATAATCTGAAAACATTTAATGCTGCATGTCCTTTGGTGAAACTGCATTAGAAAATTTCCATGGAAAGAGACACCACAGAAAGTGTAAAATTTGGAACTTGGATGTCAACAATGTGGGCGTTGACTGTCCATAACCAGTACCTTACTGGTCCCTTCTGTGAAGCCATGTGATTCAGAGATCTATCTCTATTAAGAATGGTTTTGGTTTTGTAACTCAAATGTCAACCTAAAGTGTTCTTAAAAAAAAAAAAACCAAAACATTTTAATGTATAAGCAGTGTTTGAATAACCTCGATGATGTGGCTGATTTCTGATTGTACTATGTAGATAATGAAACTCTAAGTAATAGATTTACATACATATTAGATCTTCTCCGAACTGATGCTGGCCAATATGTTCAAATAATGATGACAGCATTGGCAACAGTGCCACCGTGGTATAATTGATAATCTGAGTAACACCTTTGGGTTGGTTTCGGGTGTGGGTGAACTGGCCCTGCTTAAGATTTTCCATCGTCTTCTCCAGATCTTCTGCGGCATTGTCCAGGAAAGCTCTGAGCGCACTTTTAACACTTTCCAGGCCAGTCTTCATCACAGTCCTAGGGAGTAAAGAAGAGACAACTTATATCTTGTGAGAGGAGCACATGAAATCCAAATAAAACATGCTTCTACATCGTGTTTATTTTTGTCCATGACGACATTCACTCAGTCAACTCAATTTTTTAAATCCACTTTCAAATAATTCTTTCCTATATACTTGAAGTTACAGCAATAGCACTCCGTAAATGCATAACGTTTCCTAAATGCCTTTGTAGTCAACTTAATTAGGACCTCGGAGCAAATGGCAGTTCTAATGCTTTACGTTTTCCACCTGTGGTCTCAAATATTGAGAATATTTACTTGATAACTAAGAAACCCAGCTCCTGAGTCAGTTTAGTTCATCCCAAATCCAACAAAACTAGAATGTTTTCTGAGGCTATGGGTGTGAAAGAAACATTTAATGCCGGCTAAACCACGTTACGGAATGATACGGATTTTTTTTTTTTTTTTTACCTTAAGGGTAACAATCAATCTTTTCTAAATAAGCTCTGAAGGCTGGACTTTGTAGAGAAGTGACACTCTAAAGCCGCCATTTCTTGTAGAAAATGAAGGTGTATGGTAGCATCTCCTTTCTTCATTTATTATACAAAACACCTCAAATAAACTTTTAAACACAAAAATGGATAATTCAAGAGTATCACCGCATATTCCCTGTAGAAGACTTTTAGAAACTTTTATTTAGATGTATCCTGGATAATAAGTAAATTAAATGTATGGCTTAAAGGCTGAATCAATCATGCTAACCAAATTGGTTTTGTATTTGGATTTCTGGTCATTTTAATAGTAGTGCAGAGTAGAAAGTGCGCAGACTTGGAAACTGGTATATTTCCACACTTACTATGCAATCTTAAGCTTCACTTTACTCATCTATAAAATAAGAATAAAACCTTCATATTTCCTATAAAGCTAAATGTTATTAGAAATATGGAGAACAGCCACCACGCCTTGAGGCTAATAAAACCTCTAGAGTTGTAGTTCATCATTTTTACCTCACATAATACAGTCCCAATTCAACCCTCAGTTACATACCTAGCTGCTACAGAAATTACTTAAAATTTAAATAACAATCTATATATGATCATAAAAATAATAAAAGGCCGTTATATTACTAATTTACAAAAGATATTCTTTTCACCTACATTAAAGTCTTTATTGCAATTCCAAAGAATAAAGACACTAGGTTCTTCTTATTATTCCTGTATATCATTATTACACTCATAGATTTAAATAAAAATGTATCCATTTACCTTGCATCCAAAGTCTGACCCAAAATATGAAGACAGTTGACAATTGATGTTGCATCATTTCCTAAAGAGGAAACAAAAAGCTGCATAAATTGCCCTGAGAATTTCTCAATGTTCTTCTTTTCTATTAATATTTGTGTTCCAAAAATTAGTCAAGGGCACAGCTCAGTAAGGATAACTCAATTCAAAAGATTTTTTGATAATCAAGTTTAAAATCATGCAGTTTTTCTGCTTAAAAGTGGTTATGCGAATGTAAGTAGAAAAGCAATAAAGCATGTCTCATCAAATAGCTGACATACTCAAGAAGCATTCAAAGCACTGCCTCAGGCTAAAGAATTTTAACTGGATTCTTCAAATATATCCTCCTTCCCATACTAGCTCACCTTATTTTTAAATCATATTGTATGCCAACTTTTTAAGTCAGCTGATATCCTTTGTGAAATGAGGTGGGCTAAAAGTCTAATAAATTTAATTCCCTTTTAATTACCCCAAGTACATCTGCTTTCTTATTGCATTCAACTGCATTGAGATGAATTAATTTGCCTGAATTCAATTGCATTGACATGAACTAATTTGCCTGAATGTTGTTCGTCTTTGGTGAAAACGTAGTACCAAACTATCATGCAAAAAAGCACCAGAGGCTGAATAAGTTAAACATTACTCATGAGATATTTGAAACGGGGGTGACCCTTCTTGAAAATAAGATGAAACTCAGCCATTCTGATTGGCATATTTCATCACAAAGTACAGAAATATGAATCACATAATTAGTACACATATTTTACTTTGTGATAAGGATACAAAAAAGAAAATATGAATCCAAAGTAACAAAATGATTTGACCACTCACAATACAGTCTGACACTCATCACTTCCTCATTCCATACTTTCCTATTTGTAATATATACAGTCATTCCCTGGTCCTTAGGTTAAAAACTCCTAATTGAATGTGAGTTTTTAAAACATTTGAGCATGTTATATTCTTTATACACAAAAGGACCCTAAAAGGAACAAATGAAATATACATGGAAATAACTGCCTTAGAATGTGGGCATACCAGTTTAGTGATATGACGCAAATAAGAAAAACATAAATAAGGTATTCATTGCTAAGACTCTTGAATTCTTTCAGAAAATGTTCCATTAATCTCGTGCTTTGAATCTCAGAACTTCCAGGTAATAATGAAGACAAAATCAGCAGAAGGGCAGAATTTGTCATGCTCCTGTCTACTGACTGGTGGCAGTGCTAGGGTTTCTACAATACTATAGCCCTTAGAAGTATTACTCATTTAATTATTCATTCACTCAATAAATACATGTTAAATACCAGGCACTCTTAAACTTCCAATAATAAGCAAAATTGAGTTCTCATGGTACTTGCATTTTAATGGGGGACACAGACAATGAACTATTAAGCAAAAAAAATCAGTATGTAACATAGTATCAGGCCACAGTAAAAATATATAAAGCAGGGAATAGGGATTAGAGCAACAGGATAGAGTAATAGCGTTGAGTGGTCACCAGAGCCTCGCCAAGAAGGTGGCATCTGAGCAGATATTTGAATGAAGTGAAGGAACAAACCATGCATATAACTGGGAGAAGGGCCCAGGCGGTGGAAACAGCATGTTTCCGGGGCAGAAAATGAACCTGGTGGTCCAGGCAAGGAAGTCAAGATGACTGATGTGGGCAAATTGAGGGGAAAGAAGGAGAATATAAGGTGGAGAGGAGGGAACCAGGTTCTAGAGCCTCGCAACCAGAGGAAGCACTTTGGACTGTGCTTCAGTGGTTAAGAATCCGCCTGCCAATGCAGGGGACGTGGGTTCGAGCCCTGGTCCGGGAGGATCTCACTTGCCATGGAGCAACTAAGCCTGTGAGCCACAACTACTGAGCCTGCGCTCTAGAGCCCGCGAGCCGCAACTACTGAGCCCATGTGCCACAACTACTGAAGCCCAGGCGGCTAGAGCCCGTGCTCCCCAACGAGAAGCCACTGCAGTGAGAAGCCCATGCACTGCAACGAAGAGTGGTCCCCACTCGCCGCAACTAGAGAAAGCCCACGCGCAGCAACGAAGACCCAATGTAGCCAAAAATAAATTAAATAAATAATTTATTCAAAAAGAAAAAAGAATGTATGTTATGGTTTTGCTTATGGGTTGCACGTTGGTGACGGGGAAAGGAGACAAGGATGACTCCACGATCATTTGGGTGAGAAACTGTGTGAGCAGTTGGGTGAATAGTGGTAGGATTCAATCACGTGGGGAGAGCCCAAGGCAGGAGCAAAATGTGTGGGGAGGGGAGGAGGGAGGGTTGGGCGTTCTGCTTCCGACAGGTCAAGTGTGATGGGTCAATTCATCTCAGGTAGAGATGTAGGCAACTGATACAAAAACCTGGAGTGCAGAGATGAGATCTGAGTTAAAGCTGCAAACTTGGGCCTCATAAGCATATGGATAATTTTTTAAATCATGCGCCTGAGTGAAATTAGCCAGCATGAACATAAATATAGAAGCATAAAGGTCCCAGAGCCTCCAATGTTCGGAGGTAAAAAAAAGATAAGAAGGGTGCAGCACAGAAAATGACAGAGGAAAGACCCAGGAGGAAGAGGGGATACAAAGTGATGCCTATGAATCTCATGCAACCAAATTCAGCACCAAATCAGAGAGGCTGGTCCCTCACTCTCTTCCTAAAACTCACAGTTATGCTGTCTCTTCATACAGATGATCAGTGTTTGTACTTTGTACTGAGCTTATCCATGCCTTTTTCCAAAAGGAGGTCCGGGGTACTTTAAACTTCCTTTTGTATAAGCTCATGAGGTGTGATTTTTGTTTGCTTTGTTCCCTGATGCAGCTCCGCACATAGAATAGTGCCTGATTTAGAGCAGGAGCTCAATTAAATATTTGTGGAATGACTGGAATGTGAGTAAAAAGAGTAGGAAAGGGCACCGGTGGCCAGACAAGTTCTGTGGGTCAAATGGAAATGTGTGTGGTGAATATGAGATTCCTGTGATTGTTAGTCACAAAACTGTAAGCTATATCAGTTGACACACTTTGGTACACTCCAGAGCAGATATAGTACAACTTTAAATGGAAACATCTCATTGTAAAAAATGGTGGAGAAAGGACCCTAAGGAATGCAGTATTAACTGAACCTTCAGCATTTGAATGTATGGACCAGCAAATGTATCAATTTTATTGGCATGTATAAATGCCTAAACTAATGGTTAGTCTTGAAGAGATAAAGTACGTAGTAAGGCTTTTAAATAAAATAGCAACCTGGATATGGTCCTTCTAAAGGCTCTCCAGATCACCATAATCAGGAATGTCAGTCATGCTATTAGTAAGAACAGGAAGGGCTAGACAAAGCATAGTAAGATGGTAAAATTTTAAGGTGATGACTGTATTTTTTCATGTTCTTAACTATATGTAATTTCTCAACTGCTCTGAGCAGTATAAAAACCAGAAGTTTGATACCTTCAACTCACGTTTTTTTCAAGGTTCAAGCTACTTTCTTTGTCTTCAAATATAACTCTCATCACCTCTAAACACTTAGGGAAACACTTATGGATTGCCTATTTATCTTTAAGATTGTATGTTTGCATCAGTGTGTGTGTGTGTGTGTGTGTGTGTGTGTGTATAAGCATAAAAGGTACAAAATTAAAATCACAGCTCATACCTGAATCTAATAACAACATACAGCAAGCACTGGGTTTTTAAAAACATTGTTACCAATTTTTACAAAATAATACAACTCTCTAAATAATAAAAATAACAAAGCTAACGCCGTTAAGAGTCAAAATATCCTTTTTGTATCTTAATCCCAAACTGTTTTGTGGTTTTTAATATAAGATTTCTATAATTCAGGAGTTTTCAATGTCATCCAAAATTTGATATATCACGTACCACTTGTTTTATAATCTGATATATTGAGAATTCTGAGAATGTTGACTTTCTCTCTTCTGAGAAAACAGTAACAGTCATTCTAATTTTTATTCTTCTTTACTTTTTCTAGCATGGCTCTTGACACAATATCTCATTATATTCTCTTCTTTGAAGAAATGATTAATCTTGGAAAAAATCCTTATTAATAACATGAAATAAAATTATGCTAGAAGATACAAATTTCTCTCAAAATTATGAAGAGACAGAAATTGAAGCATGTCAAAGATTTTATTACTTCTGAAGTCAGTGATATTGAAAAGAATAAAATTACTGAGTCCCTAACTTGGTGAGAAGTTTCAGTTAAACTTAGAATATATATTACACATTCTATTCATTTGTCTCAAAGTCAGGAAATTCTCTGAGAGTAATATGTTGAAATGAAAGAAGTATCTATCTCTCTAAAACAATCTTCTGATATTATTTTCATTATAGGTGTCTGAGTCTGATATTTAACCTCTATAAGAATTAGGTTATTTTTTTATATAGCAACTCTAATCCAGGAAACTCTTGCCTTTATCATACACACTGTCATAAAACTACAGAATCTTTAAGTTAGATAAGACCTTAAGGATCCTCTAGTGATGAATACCATACTCAAAATAGAAAACCAACAAGGACGTACTGTATAGCACAGGGAACTCTGCTCAATATTCTGTAATAACCTAAATGAGAAAAGAATTTGAAAAAGAATAGATACATGTATATGTATAACTGAATCACTTTGCTGTGCATCTGAACCTAACACAACATTGTTAATCAACTATACTCCAATATAAAATAAAAATTTTTTTAAAGTAGCAAATTGTGCTACTTTTTTTTCCTGTTTTCCTTGACTATCATCCATTTTATTTAACCTTCAGGTTTACTTACATAAAGTTATATATAATTTTCTAACAGACTGTGCTACTTTTAAAATTTAAACCATGACATTCTCAAAATAGTGACACATTCAGTTCTCACATATGCACTATCCTCAGAGATTCTTAGTGCTTTAAATGACTTTCCTTTCATTATATGTGTCCTATTAAACAAGCACAAGCACAATCTGAACCTTTTTAGGGATAATACAAACACATACAGTCACTCCTCAGTATCCGCAGGGGATTGATTCCAAGACCCTCCCCCAACACCAAGAATCCAAGGATGCTCAAGTCCCTTGTATATAATGGCATAGTATTTGCATATAACCTACACACATCCTTCTTTATACTTTAAATCATCTCTAGATTACTTAAAATACATAATACAAAGTAAATGCTATGCACATATTTTTGAGGGATGGCGATTTCAAGTGTTGTTTTTTGGAACTTTCTGGAATTTTTTTTTTTTTTTTTTTTTAATAGCTACTTTTATTTTTATTTATTTATTTATTTTTGGCTGTGCTGGGTCTTCGGTTCGTGCGAGGGCTTTCTCTAGTTGCGGCAAGTGGGGGCCACTCTTCATCGCGGTGCGGGGACCGCTCTTCATCGCGGTGCGCGGGCCTTTCACTATCGCGGCCCCTCCCATTGCGGGGCACAGGCTCCAGACGCGCAGGCTCAGTAGTTGTGGCTCACGGGCCCAGCTGCTCCGTGGCATGTGGGATCTTCCCAGACCAGGGCTCGAACCCGTGTCCCCTGCATTAGCAGGCAGATTCTCAACCACTGCGCCACCAGGGAAGCCCTCTGGAATTTTTAAAAAAAATACTTTTGATCCCCGATTGGTTGAATCCATGGATGCAGGGCCTGCGGATAAGGAGGGATGACTGTACTAATTTTCTAATATCTCCTGATACAAGATAGCCTCTCATTTAAACACATGAAGGGGGTTTGGGGTCAGGGAAAACAGAAGGATCAACATAAACTTATTCCACTAATTTTTTAATCAGGGAGAGATACCAATTGATAGAATTCACTATATTACTTTATTTACTATTTAAACTCTTTGAAAATTAACATTAAGATTTAGGTACCAGTTTAATCATTCATACTCGCCTAGAGGAAAAAACAAATACTTTAACAAGACCTATGTTTCATTTAAGCACATGATAATACTTGTCCAATATTCCTGAAGCTAATCTTGGAGCTGTATTAATGATGCTCTAGGGTCATTGAGGTCAACCAGGAGGAATGTTGGAGTATGAGGCTCATAATGTTGCAAAATCCTTGCTTTATTCCAGGCATTCCTAGGAATCTGTCTGTCATCAAATTTGGAAATTCTCCAGTAAATCTGGGGTGTCTCTGGACAATTAACTGTCTTGCTAATATGTTAAAAACTCACCAGAAAACAGGAAAGTAGAAAAGGCCTCTACCAAAATGTTCATTGCAGCTCTATTTACAATAGCCAGGACATGGAAGCAACCTAAGTGTCCATCATCGGATGAATGGATAAAGAAGATGTGGCACATATATACAATGGAATATTACTCAGCCATAAAAAGGAACGAAACTGAGTTATTTGTAGTGAGGTGGATGGACCTAGAGGCTGTCATACAGAGTGAAGTAAGTCAGAAAGAGAAAAACAAATACCATATGCTAACACATATATATGGAATCTAAAAAAAAAAGGTCATGAAGAACCTCGGGGCAAGATGGGAATAAAGATGCAGACCTACTAGAGAATGGACTTGATGATACGGGGAGGGGGAAGGGTAAGCTGGGACGAAGTGAGAGACTGGAATGGACATATATACACTACCAAATGTAAAATAGCTAGCTAGTGGGAAGCAGCCGCATAGCATAGGGAGATCAGCTCGGTGCTTTGTGACCACCTAGAGGGGTGGGATAGGGAGGGTGGGAGGGAGGGAGATGCAAGAGGGAAGAGATATGAGGACATATGTGTATGTATAACTGACTCACTTTGTTATAAAGCAGAAACACACCATTGTAAAGCAATTACACTCCAATAAAGATGTTAAAAAAAAATAAAATTAAAAAAAAAAAAACAAAAACAAAAAAAAAACTCACCAGGTAACAGGAAAGTGGAAAAGGCCTCTAAATGATAACTATTTTGTGCCAGCCTTCTCAAATAGTTCCTCAAACCGAAAGGATCATTGTTGGTAGAGTTTAATGATTGTTTGAAAAGTAATTAATCATGTGTTACTTCCTTTTCAATGTAAGTGCCCTAAGTGTTTTCATGGACCACTTAAGGAATTTTTTTAAAATGTGATTCTCATAAATTATGAGATAAGTGGATATTTTTCCTAATATTCTCAAGGAAAAAAATGTAAAGCCTGGGTTATTCATGAATGTAAGAAAATTCCAAATTGATAGCACTCATCTCATTGCAGTAAGCATCTGCTGACTTATCTATCTTCTCTGTTAGACTGTAGACTTCTTAAAGGTAGGACCTGGTTGGTTGATTAATTCAGTCATCAGATATTTATAAAATAGCCACTATGCGCCAGACTTCCTGCTGGGCTCTGAGGATACAAAAATAAGCCCTCGAAGGGCTGAGTTTTGGGCCAGAGAAAGAAGTTAATCTAGTAACATCATCAGTGAGATGAAGGAAAAGTCTGCAGAGCTATGAGAATGTTATAATAGTAGAAGGAGAGAGTATAATCAGGGAGGTTGGGGATGGTCTTCCTGAGAGAACACTATTTGGGTTGAAATCTGAAGGATGAGTAGTTAACCCCATTGTGGGTGTGAGGGACTGGAGAGGGGCGTGTGGTGTATGGGATCCCATCTCCGTCAGTAATTACAGCATGTGCAAAGGCCCTGGGCAGAAAGGAATACATTTTCACGAAGCAGAGAGAAGGCCGCTTACGCTGAGGCATCATGAGGAAGCCAGAGCATGCTGGGAAATGAGGATGCAGGGGTACACAGGGAACAGACTATCAAACACCATGTGGCCAGATGAAGAATTCTGATCTTTATTACAGAGAAATGGGAAGCCACTGGCTACACAGGAGTGTATTCAGTGATGAGACCATCTTGTTGTTCTGTTTTGGTTTTTGGTTGGGGAGGGGGAGAGATATGATTGCTTTGGAGCACAGTTTAGAAGGGCAAGAGGGAATTCTAAGAGAAGGGTTAGTACGTTCGTGGAGGCATACAGGTAAGAGACACCTGTAGATTGGCGTGGGGTGGTAGCAGCAGAGAGGGAAAGAAATCTGTGCTTTTCTATCCTCACAGGCTAAGAGAATGCTCACACACAGCAGACACAAAACTGGTTACTGAAAGAATGCACAAAATGAATGTCATTAAGGCATTCGATTCATTTTCACATGTAAAAAGAAAGCCGTTAAGAAGTCTTGATACACACACACCTGTGCCACCATCACTATCCCTGCTGGAGTTCTGGTTACCAGATTCTCTTTCCCCTACAAATGACTGAAAGTCTAAAAATAGGCTGTAATAGTAGGACTTAAGTATCCTCTAAATGCTTTAAAATTAGGCAGTTAGAGAGACAGAATTTTCACTTAGCGTAAGTGGGCGGAAATGGTAGGATTAAAAGCAATATTTCGTTAGTCACCAATGTGTCCGTGAAAACGGCAAATGGGATCCTTATTCCTTGTCAACCTGCCTGCGTCTTACCCCGTCCTAACTGATTTTCCAAAATACAAGCGTGCACCACCTTGCAATCACAAGCATTTCAGAAGTCAAAAGGGAAGCCCAATATAAAATAGATGCTATTTTCCTTACTAACTTTTTCTATAAAGCATCTTAATAGCTACCCCAGAACGACTGTTCTGTAGGGAATATGGCTTGTTCCCCTTTTTTAAAACCCTGCCTTTTTCTAAGATAAAAGGAAATGGTTTGCACACCTTCAAAAGAATATATGAGGCATAAAAACATGACTCATCTCCCTTTAATCCTTAAGTGTGCGTCAACGTATAGAAAATATTTTAAAGTAGATAAAAGATGTACATAAATACAGAAGTTCAAGTTTGGGGAATCCTCACTTTACGTATCAGAAAAATTTCTGAACAGCTACAAGCTGGCAGACACCTTGGAATAAATATTCCATTACGGATCATACTAAGCTCCCCACAATGACCGCCACCAGGACAAGAGTTTTGACTTCTGGTTTATTTTAATGCTTCCCTCTTGTCTCCAATCCCACCTTGCTGACATGTTTCAGGTTAATGTATCTCCTTCTGTATTTTTGCTCCTTGACACGAAGCCCAAGTATTTCTTTGTTAACCTCAACTTTCACTTCTGTCCTACTTTATTCTTAGGCTAGGTCATGAAACAATTTTTTGGACTAAGCACAGGAAAAACATTTTGATCATCAGTTAATGTCTGCCAGAATACAGAAAAAATATATATAATGTAAAGATAGGGTGAAAGAAAAAGTAAGAGATTGATATGTCTATATATTTACAAAAGACCACTGTATATATGCTGTTGGGTCTCTCTCTCTCTCTCTTCAGGAAAATCCACAATGGTATAATTGATATATCAAAAAGTAAATACTTGGATTATACAACTTCTGCTTCGATCTGGAAATGGCTAGATTATAAAGGTTTCATGGCGCATGTATTTTAAATAACCAAGTTCCCTAGCTTAGTGTGTATGTAATTTGATTTATCTAAATAAAAGCTGTACAAATACAACTAAGAATACCTTAGATTTGAAAGCTGTACTGCTACAGTTTACATAGCACTTCAACATTCATCATGTCATATGAGATTTTATACATGCAATACATCTCTAAAGTTAGTAGTTATTTTAATCTAGTTTAAAAATGAAAAAAACCAAACAAAACAAAAACCAAAAAACAAAGGTTCAGAGAAGTTAAGTCCCTTGTCCAAATCATTCAGCTGGTTTAGTTGCAAATAGAGGACTTACATACAGGTTTTCTGATTCAAAGCCCATTAT
Organism: Balaenoptera physalus; assembly: GCF_965194825.1. Classification (NCBI taxonomy): domain Eukaryota; kingdom Metazoa; phylum Chordata; class Mammalia; order Artiodactyla; family Balaenopteridae; genus Balaenoptera; species Balaenoptera physalus. Next base: position 8,561,741 of record NC_138893.1, read on the forward strand.
TCTCTCCAGGACATCATGTTAACATCTAAAACCACGCTGTAACTGTAACATGTAAAGTTTACATGTCTAAGACTTAACATGCTAACTCTTTGACAAGTCTGTATTAGAGTATGTTTGATTAATAAAAGCTTCTTGAAGTCTGTATTGTTTTACAGGCAAATGCCTAAGCAAATTTGAAACAATAATAAGACACTAGAATAATATAAAGACTGCATTAAAATATGCTTTTAAGATAAAGATACATAGTAGCTCTCCAATAAATTCCTGTTAAAAATAAAAATAATAGTATTTAAAGGCAAAGGGATTTAACGTACAATGCCTAAATGAAATACAAGAATCACAGAGAGACGGAATGAATGTTAAAATCCAGTTCTTCTCCTCTGACTGGTATGACAAGTTATATTATGCATTTATCTTCAACTACTGAACCCTTAATATATTCGAAGGGAAAAGAGAGATTAAACAACAGGTAAAATTAATACATGGTAATGGAAGTCTACATTAGTAGACCAGTAGATTAGTTTACACATAGTTCCTTTGCAGAGGATTATAAATTGCAAAATGGCACAAGGCAGGCTTCTGGGATGCTGAAAATGTTCTATGTCTTGACCTGAGAAAATGGGCGGATACATGTAAAATTTCATCAAGCTATGTCATCAAGCTGTTCTCAAGATTTGTGTACTCTGCCGTATATATGGAATGCCTCAAAAAATTAAAAAAATAAAATTATAGCAAAACATAACATGGGAAACCAAGAAGTTAAAATATGTAAGAAGCTAGAGAGGGCACAACAGAAAGTATTATTATGGGGTCCCCATCAGAGCCTTCCCCTATCATGAGAAGGTAAAGAGTATACAAAAGCTCCGTCTGAACAATTTTCATAGAAATTTTTCTATGATGAAGAGAAGTCAAACAAAAGCCAGTCAACTGGAGAGCTTTCTGAAGACAATTTCCCCGTTAATTTTGGATAACTGAAACATTAATGCAAAAACTCAGGCAATTTATGAGAAATATATCTTAAAAACACCCAAATACTGGATATAATAATATTAGAAACCAAATACAGCATTAAGTAGTCATATCCAGAAACTATTTCTCAAAAAATGTACAGAACGTAAAAGTTATTTGCATATATATACACATACACACACGTACATGTACCTATTTCTCAGCTTATCCACTGTGGCTTTTATAGAAATGACTTAATCCTTAGGTTTTCCTGTGAATGGAATGGGACTTATAACATCTCTATCAGTACACTCAATGTTTTCTTACTGAAGTCACCCCGACGCTGTCTCAAAACCTATAGAGCATTGAGCTAAAATTTGCCTTGGCAGTTACGAAGCCAGATGCAGGAAAGCGTAAAACATAAATTCTGCCGACTGCTATAAAGTCTTAAAGCCCCACGGCAAGGAGAGTCTGTGGAAAGTGAATGACCGCCCTGCAAGGCTCTTTGAAAGCAGGTGTTTGGGAACATGAATTTCAGCTACGTGAATTCTCAGAAATGAACAAAAACTGACTATTATGGGGTGAGGGGTGCTAGAAAAGTCGCTTTTGCCAAATCCAGGCCTCACTGTCTCTACTATGAAGCTCCAATGTCTGGAATACGGTCGACATGCAAATCTGTAGTCAAGAGCATTAAAAAAGTAAGTGCAGTAAAAAATTGTTGGTGTATAACAACTCATTACTTTATCTATAAAAGATAACCAAACACAAATTCAGAGGCCCAGTTTTGCTTCACCCCTCTGAAATAAAATATGGCAGAAGCTGCCATTTTCATTCATTTGACCTTTAATAATATAACCTTTTGATTTTCAAGTGTGCTTTGGACTAGTATACAAAGTTACAGTCTTCAATTTCACCATAGGTAATGCTACTTATAAACAACCTTGAGGACCTTACCTTGGCCTATGACGACCATGCATGCAGCCATGCAAACGTGCATTCATGCAACATAGCAGCACACAACACAGTGCAAAAATGGCAAAGAAAACCAAGTGATGGCCATGCTAGTATTTGTTCAAGGGTCTCCTTACCAAATAGTGAAATCCTATGCCTGACAAGAACTCCAAGTTTGCAGAATAGGCTGAAGACAAAAGAAAAACAAAAGAGAAAAGGGAAAAGGGGGAAGGGAAGGTAGAAAAGACAGGGAGAAATCAAATTAAAATAAAACAAAAAAAAAAGAAGAAGAAAAAAAAGAAAAATAAACAGCTGATATATGAGCCGGAAGAAAGCAACATGATGTCACGCAGAAAGAATCAATTCTCTGAGCAGAGTGTGGAGTAAAGATATTAAAGAAAGAGTCTCTGAGTGCGTATCTTTAACATGGTTAAAAAAGCACATATTATAAGGAATCAAAAAAAAAAAATTGAAAGCAAAGCTAATTAATATAAAAGCAATCTATATGAACCCCGTAAGAATATAACTACTAGAAAACCACAAGGAGAAAAATTTAATTTTATCTGCCCCAAAGTACTACTGAAGTTCTAGAAATTTGTTGTTGTTGTTATGGGCATTATTTAACAATGGAAGTATGGTGCTTTGGGCATAAAATGTTTACTTTTAGTATGTTTTATCATTTGACCTTTCCTTCTCTCTACCTTGACCACACCCCTTACACATATACCAAAGCATCCAGTGAATCTAAACACAATGAACTAGAGACAGAATTTAAACAACTGATGATCCCTCAGAGAAAAACGTTACAGGTGTGATAACTTAAAGGGCTTCTAGTGCTAATTCATGAGTTGAACATATATTTCCTCTAGACTAAGTTCCTGGGTCTTCATGTCCTTCCTGGTGGTCACCAATGGGAGATTCCAAATAAGGGGGCCCAGCACTCAACATGATGGCATTGGTACACACTAACGCTCGGATCACACCCCAGAGCCTGGGCAATACCCGTTCTTGTCCTGTCACGTCTGTCACCAGGCAGTCTGGTGGCTTTCTTGCTGGGCCCTGTTTTTAGGAACATCTTTCACTCAGTTCCATGCTATAATCCCTACTAAACATCCCTCAGGATTCAGCTCAGACAATGTTTACTCCAAGAAGCCTTTTCTAACACCGGGTGTTCCTTCACCACTCCCAACCCAAGCTCAAAGAAGTCCCCTCCCAGCCAGGGGCCATCTGCAAATATCTACCAGGACACTTAACCTCCCATATTACAACTGACACTATTTTCACTTCTATCCAACACTCTTCTGAACCCTCAGAGAGCACCGGTGGTCCACAGCCAGAACTTACCAAAGCTCTAACCTTGAAAATCCACTTGTACAGCACCCCCCACACTCAGCTTGATTTTCCCAATCATGATAACAGCTATGTCCTCACTGCCCCATCCTCTCTTGCAAAGCTTTCCCATCACCAGCAGTGTGCAGATGTACACTCGTCAGGACTGGGGAGACAGGCTCTATGCCATGGAATACAATGATGGCAACTGCTCGTGGCAGAATGGGAGAAAGGAGTCAGGATCACCTTTGTGATGTGGACCACTTTTATTACAGTAGGTTTTGGCCATCATCTCTCACTTCAGTAACAATGTGAAATAACGTATTGGTGAAAATTAATTATATAGGGCATGGGGTAGCTTTTTCAAGAAAACATTCATCCACAAGTGCTTAAGTGACTTCGAGGTCTTGGGAAATCTCTTATCAGTGCTAAATTTTTTTCAAACAATGATCTATTCAAGTAGATGTTAGACATAAGATTAGACATTAGCCACCCCCCCCACCCCCCCCACCCCCGAGCGGCATTATTTATCTTTAGGCTATAACTGAAATGAACAAAGACAATAAAACAAAAGCAACTTTCTCCAGGTGCCCTCATTCACTGAGCTTTCTGTGTGTTAACAAGGATCTGTCTCCATGTAAGGAGAGTGATTACATCTTAGAATTGTACACATTTTGGGTTCTTGGAATCTAGTCTATTTTAAGCGACATCTTTTACCTCTTACTCGCTGACACTCTCTAGTACCCAGAGTGAAACATGCTGCAATGATGTTGAATTTATAATACTAGGATTACGTTTTTAACCTATGAATTTGAATTACAAATTTATAATACTAGAATTATGTTTTAATCTAGACCCGGGGTGTTTTGCGGTGATAGGAAACAGAATTGCTCTGTATCCTGAGCACATTTATGTTGGAGACCCTCTCTGAAAAAAATGACTTATTATGATATCAGCTGCTTCCTAACGCTAGGTGTTCCTAATTAGTAACAGATGTGCCACCAGAGAGAAATACAGATATACAGAAAGCTAGGTCCTAAGAAAAGACAAATCGTTATCTCTCTCCCTTCCTGTGTCATCCTCTTTCAGCGTGTAGCTTCTGTGCAGACTCTAAGGTTTGATAATTATAAACTTTGGCCTATAGTTTTTCTAAAGACAATTTCCATAATCCCGTTATCCCCTTTCTCTATATCCCTTCATTATTAACATTCTTAAGAATTCATTCTGCAGTTTCCTCCCTGACTCATTGCCTTGTGAGTTTGCTTTCCACCTCATCACTCTCCTGAAAACACTCTCTTGTTCTCAATACCCTCTAAGTAGCAAATCTAATAACCTCCTTTTCAGTCTCTATCCTGGAGAGCTCTCCACAGTACTTGGCATCATTAACTACTTAAATCTGTGAAACTCTGGTTCCTGTTTTACAGTATTACTTCCCACTTCCTCTCTAATTAATTGTTCTCTCTATTCTTCAAAGATCCACTTCTGAAAACCCGGGAAATGTAATAATTCTCCAAGTTTTGGTTCAGACCTTTCAGCTTCTCTCCGATTCTCCCTTAGTTTCATCTGCTTTCAGAGCTTCGAGCAGGAGATGGGTATAGATAATCCCCAAATATGTCATTTCTTGCCCTGATCTCTCCAACACCAAACACCTACCTCCCACTTTCTGCTGGAGATCTCCAGCTGAATGACCTGTTAGTACTTTATCCTTCCATACGTACCTCTTTAACCAAATTTAAACTCTTCTTCTCAAAACTAGTTCTTCTGAAGTTTCTTGTTTTTGCTAGTGAGACCAACATTGTTCCAACCACTAAGCACTGAAACTTCAGCCCCAGGTTGGCCTCCTCCTTTCTACTTGAGATAGGACTCATTACCGAGGCATGCTTATTTTCCCTCTTCCGTGTTTCTCAGACGCAGCCCCTCTCTGCATTTACATCTCCTGTGCACTCCCAGCACTTTATATATGGCTCATTTACACACATCACAACATAGTTCATGGTTAGCTCTATATGTAAGTGTCTCCTCAGCTATACTTCTAAGTCCATTAAAGTTGGGAACTGTGCTGTTGTATCTGTGTGTTTATCCTCAGACCTAGGACAGCACCTGGTACCTGCGGGGCATTCAGAATACTTGCTGAACAAACCCACGGGTAGCACCACCTACTGGAAGTAGCACTTCTGTTACAACAGCTTGCATCCCTGCCATAGCTCCTAACGCCTGCCGTGGCTTCCCAGACATGCTACTCTTATCAGTCCTACTTAAGCTCCCAGACTGTCCTCATTCTTCTATTTAAAAAGCATCAATGGCTTCTTAGTGCTAATGAATTAAGTAAAAAGAAAAAAGATATTTTGACAGTTACTCTCAATTACAGTGTTCCATCATGAATCTACCTAACCTATATTTCTCCTAAATGACCAGCTTCTATGCTGTACGTTGTTATCTAAAAAATATACCTTTTTCTTAATCTCTGACCTACATATTTTTTAAGATCAACTTTGAATGTCATGACTTCCATAAATCTCCAGCCCATCCATACCCATCTAAGGGGTTCTTACTTTACTTTGAATCCTATAGCACCGCTCAGCTTTCTGCTATTGGAACAATATTTATTCCCATATACTTCGCCACTGCCATGTATACTCCTGGAGTGCAGATACCCCATCTAACTCATCTCTGTGGACAGGAGAATACTGACTTTAGACAGGAAACGCTCGATACCTAATATCTAGTACCAGGAGGTATCTAAACAACTAATGAGAACAACCTGGTTTTAATTGTGGAGAAATTAATTTAGACCCACATAACTACTGCTACACCCAACTGTTAAACACAAATTAAAACGATCATGGCAATGCTCATCATGTGTATGCAGGTATGCTTGTTTATTCACAGTAGCAGGGCTGATTTTTTTTTTTAAATGTGCTTTATTGTATTTTTTATGTATTTTACTCATTGAAGTAATATTTAACTGAAGTGGTAAGAAATCAGAGATTTACAAATTTCAGTGATTCCATTTCAACATGCCAAACAAATTATTTAATTTGTTTTTGTTAATGTGATAGCGATGTTGGTTGTTTTAAAACATATCTTTATGATTATTAAAGTAAGATTTTTTTCATTTTAGAAACTTGGAAAACACATAAAAATAGTAATATAAAATCTATAATGCACTACCTAAAGAAAACAACCATTAACATTAAATTTATCCCTTACCAGTACTTTTCTCTACATAAAAATTTAGGTTCTTTTAAAAAATCCAAATCAATACTATTTGAACAAATGTTTTATTTTTTAAATGATAATTTTCCTAAGTTTTCATGTATTTGTATCCATCATCATTTTAATGACTGGACAACATGTACCATAATTTATTTATCATCACCTTATTCATTGTTCAACTCTGATTTTTTTCTCTCTGAGGATACATTCTACCTATGTTTGGCATTAAAGTACTGTGAAGAAATCAGTTACTTCTGTTGTTATGTCTCTCATTCCTGTGTGTTGGAATTTTAATGGCATACATTCCCTTTTTCAGAAGTGCTAGTGGGAGAAGTAAAACTTACCAACCCTCTTTTCAAGAAGTGAAGAAAAAAACTGAAGATGAAATCATTAAAAACTGGGGCAGTGTTATTAAAGGCCCCAAAACTACATCAACGGAGGCTAGCACAGAATCGTGATGTTCTTCTGATTTCTTCTATGAGGGATATAGTTGGTGAAGGAGAATTAGTTACTTCTGTAGTTAGTGAACAGTTGTTAGAGTAAAACTGAAAAATGAATGGCGAAAACAAGACACAATAAAAGGCGAGGGGAAAGAGCAGAACTTGCGTAATTTTTTTTCATTTTTTTCCCTATATTCTCCAACTGTATTTTGATTTATGTTAATGAGTGTGATTAAATTAACAACACCCTCTAGGAACAAAGTTTCTGTTACACAAGGTTAACCGGCCAGGAAAGACTAGGAGACTTTACAGTAGCATTGGTTCCATCGTGTTTAACGATAACTTGGTGTCCTGGCGTTTTCCAGCTACTGTGTGCACTCACCACCCACAGGGGAACACAGGGCCAGTGGTGTAGATGAGCGCACGTGTGAAATGAGGAGAGATGGGTCTCTCTCTCTCCTAGGGAAGGCGGAAAGGAGGTCATGCCATAGTGGGGAAGGGGAGGGGATTATTTGGACCTTGGAAAGTAGCTCTTCCTTCTCTTTCCTTCTGGTAACACAGTTGGTGGAAACAAAGTAAGTCACCAGAATGGATTCTCTGTTATTTTAACTATCATCCATTTTATCAACTTCAGAGGAAGCTTATTATTTGAAGAAGTTTGGAAACATTTTTAATGCTGCTGCAATCCTACATCACATGATTGGCTACCTATCGGTTGGTAGACAACCAACTAGACAATAAATTTGAGTAAAGAGAGGAGCTTAAGATCCCACCCCCAGTGCTATGCACCACAGGAATCTTACTTCCTCTTTACCCTCTGAGGAGAGTCTATATTCAATGTCATCTCACCCTGTCCAACAGGCTGATACTGCACTGCCATTCAACATATCATTAAAGTCAAGTCTATGCTATGAATCTAAAACTGCTCTAAAAAAAAGTCTTAAGAAAAAAAAAAAAGAGGTTTGTTTCCCAGGCAAGCCGCTGATGACAGATCCATAGATACTGTGAAATGATAAATGCATATTCTTTTAAGATGTTAAACTTGTGATAATACTGCTAAACAGCAATAGATAACTAAAAAGAGTCAAGACCAAGGAAAGCCTGTATTCTACTTTATACAGGGTACTCATTTTTACAGAAATTTTTTTCAAATACAATCTAAAAGCTTGGTTTGGACTCCTGTGCAATGTAATGCAGAAGAAGATTTTCTCAGTAATTGATTCTCATGTATACTAAGTTCTGACAGAATTTTGAAGACTCAAACTTGAAATCCCCAGCAGAATCACAAATAAATCTCCGAAGAATACTTGGGTTTAAAGAGAAATAAGAAAGCATTGCTAGGATGCTGGCTTGACTGGTGTGAGCAGAGAACTTTAAAAAGTATATATGTTTACTTCATTTTATCCCAAGATTGCTCATAATTTTTTAAAATTTAAAGTTATAATTTCTGAAAATGAGATTCTGCTGAAAAATACAGGCTAGCAAAAACATTAGGTTTGAATAAATTTTAGGGAATCCAATGTTAAAAAGCATCATTTAACAAACAATACTAATACACTGATGCATCTCCAGCCTCTACTTGTGGATTCTGTATTGGGCATTTTGTTCCTTCTACTCAGCATTACATTTAGCAGTAAAATATAAGAAAACTCAACACCTAGAACACATGTACTAACTTGCCCAAACCATCCTTCTCATAGTGTTTGATTCCGAGGGGCCAGGGGCCGGGGAACATGGGTGGGAACTCTTTGCATGACCCTACTTCAGGAACCTGAGATGCTCTTTCTCAAAAGGAAATACACTTAAACAATAGTCTGTATTTGTTATAGCTGTTTACCTAGTCACCATTTCTTTCTCTTTGTTTGATGCATGTCCTCCAGAACAGAGAGGTCTGCTTGCTGCAGATAAGAAGTATAAACGATGGTTTTTGAAATACTGATCAATTAAAGGAAGAACAACCTGAAAGAAAGGAAAAGAAAACAGATCTACACAGTGGACTCTTCCGGGGGATGAATGAGTGCTGAGTTTTTAGAGCAGCCAGAGTTCTGTCCACATGCAATAAGTCCCCAATACCCACAGCCATGCCAGTCGGCACCATTTCAAAGTATGCCTCTCGTAAGTTTCACTCTACTGTCTCCAGTCCCTATGTGTGTGTGTGTGTGTGTGTGTGTGTGTGCGCATGTGTGTAATCATAAAAAAACACATCAAATTTTCAGTGGTTTGAAATTAGTCTTAATATTTTCTCAAAATGAAACAGTCTTAATATTTTCACATCATGTGGTTCCGTGCCTGAAAGGTTCAAAAACAATCAGTGGTGACCTTCTACTGAGTCTCTACTACATCTGAGGATTGTAACTGATATGCTATCATTTCATGTATCCCAGTAACCACTCTGTATGGTAGGTGCCATCATCCCTGATTTCTAGGTATTAAATTGAGATGTAGAAAGTGAACGATTTACTCAAAGTCACATTGCCACTTACCTACCTGCACAAAGCTCTTACCTGGCCTCTGTCAAAGCCCACCTCCCAATTCTGCCCTCCAATCCTGCTGGCTGTTGGCCAATTCCTCCCCCTCCCCCGTCCACAGGCTTTGTACCTGCCATTCCCTCTGTCTGAAATGCTCTCCCCACACCCCGTAACCTACTCATTTCACTCCTCCTGCAGGCCTCAGTGCAGTGGCACTTCATCAGATAAGCCTTCGCAGGCCTGTCAACTAGATAAACTCCCTGTATCCTCTGGTCTTTGAACATCATTTGCAATTTTATATTTTATATGTATGATTTTTGGGTTAGTTTCTCTCCCTAAGAGTCTATAAGGCACACAAGAGAAAGAAACATTTCTGGGTTTGTTTCCCATTAAAGCCCTCTCCTGGCCTCTATGACTACTGCTTGTTCTGTTTCATTTACCACTGACGCACCGGCGCTTAGGACCTTGTTGCAAGCCTGTAGCAAGCACTAGATAAATATTTGTTGAATAAATAAATGAAAAAAGTAATAATAACTGGCATTACCAGTATTTAGACTCAAGCCTGTCTAAATACATTTTTTCCCCTACAAGGTAGGTATATTTTTTAATAATAGGAATACAAAAGCTTTTAGTGATCTTCCTAGGAAGTGGTGACACTGCCTGAACTTACTGACTGACATATAATAGGTACTCAATAAATATGTGAATGAATGAATCACAGACTTAGTAGAAATTAAGCCACATTAGGCATGCATCTGCAAACAAAATCACTAGGGGCGCTGAGTGCACAGGCAATGAAATACAAGAATGTATTTTAAAGTGTGATTAGAGGCCATGAATACGGCACTTCTGATCACTGGTTCTCAAGGGCGATTACATCCTAGCAGAACAGATAACCAGCAATGTGCAGCCCAAGACAGACTGCAGAGGACTGATACAGATTTTGGGTGCAATACTGAGTAGAAAGAAAAGACAAGGGAAATCTCCCTTACAGTAAAGGGTACAATTCTGAAAACATATAATAGAAACCAAATATTAATCAATCAAAGTAACATGTCACTTTGTAAATGACCTATAACCACCAAATGCAAGTACTTTGAGAGGAAACGGACGGAAATCATTAGGTCTTCAGGTTAACGAAAACATATTGTAAATAGGAAAGCTTCCCAAGGGCATTCTGTCTTTGTGATAGTGAATCTCCAGGACATAATTCAATGCATGGCACAGACTAGGCTCAGAGTAAACACTGAGGACGTGAAGGGACCCAGTGTGGACACTCTGCAACTCTTCATCCCTTCCCGTACTGGCTGGAATGTGCACACAGCAAATTCCTGATGAATTCGTATTAAAAGGAATAAATAAAAATCATGGGATATACTCTAAATATGAACAACTGATCCTCTCTGAGCCTCAGTTTTCCTCTTCTGAGTAGGATTCAGGTCCCACAATAAGGATTCTATAGTATAGGTTCTTATAACGCACCCACTGATAAATTAACTCATGCTTTTCCTCTTTAACAAAGAAATATTCATCTAAAAATTTTAAATCAGAACAATATTCAAATGTTAGGAAACAGATGTTTCTCCTTTATGTCATATGATAAAGCCAAAAAAGAGAACTTTGAGTCAGACTTCACAGAGAACAAAGTCATTTGAGAAATACCGTACGGAGAGCAGAGCGAGTTAAAGCATGACCAAAGGTGCTGGGAGCACATTTATCCCACATGATTCATGCAGTTATTTTCATGCCACAGCATATCTACTTAGAGTAGAATTCACATTTGTAGACAAGTGCATTCCACAAAGAGGCAACGATCTAAAGAGTACATTTGGTAAACAAACATATTGAAGGAAAAACAGGACAGATTGTATACTGTACTTTAGCAAAGAACTTGATTTCTTGTTCATAAGGGAAATGTTCTCCTTTGCTTCTGCTGCCACCATCTGTAGACATGAAGAGTTTTTAGGTACACGTTGCACTTCAAACACTGCAAGATATTCACCCCAAGTGCTAAGTTTAGAACACATTGCTAAATGCGTTACCCCAGTAAACTGAATACACAAATATAAAGGCTAACTTCAGCCGTGTAATTTAAAAAAAGATTAAAAACATACCCAAATCAAAATAAAAAAGCTCTTGAGACAGCCCATACATGTGGTTACGAGCACAAACATACTGGTATAGCTCTGAGATCTGACTGACATGTAGGGAGGAAACTGGAATAAAGTAAAAATCCCACATTTTTAGCAGTAAAATCCCACATTCTCTTTCAGTAAGAAAGAAGCTCCCTGGGGTGAGAAAAGTGAGTGGAAAATAAGTAAACATAATTTGTTAGATTTTTAACACGGACCTCTAAATAAAGATAGTGACTTTTCGGTGTGACTGCAAGTTACAGCCTTTAATATTAATATACCAATGGAAAAATTTCAGGAAGCCAGTGCCTGTAATGAGGCGGAGGACCACAGCTGTAATACTAGGTTGGAAAATTAACATTCTGCTAAAGAATAAAAAAGTTCACCGGTGTCAAAAGATAATTTCCATAAGCGAAGCAAAAAGCCCTGAATTTCCCCCATGGTGTAGAAAATGAGTTCAAGGTTAAGAACTGATTGACCGAATGCGTTCAGCTTAGAAGGTGGCCTTTCCTACCTCCCTCATGCATACAAAGGAGGTTTCATGCATATAGAAGAGGTAGTAATAAACTATAATAACCACGATGCAATGCAGAACAGATTGGAGAGCTAAGAATTTCAGAACTGGATATAAGGTTTCAGTAAAATCTGTAAGTAGAGCTTCCATATTTTATAAGAATCAAACTGAGTTTTGCTTGAAAAAGTTCTTTTGCACATAGAAATAAAAACAATTTGAAATACGCTTTATTAAATCTTAAGCATAAATTCAGGATAATTTTTAGAGAACTTAGGTAATACTTTGTAAAATCAGACAGTGCTCTTCCCATGAATAAGTAAAAGAAAATAATGGCTTTCCAATGCTTGCGAATTTCAATTTCTTTTAAATCACTTTTGCACTAAATCTCTCTCAAGCATATTATGCTGAATGGCTGGATCCACCTAAGGGGCCTTCTCATATAAATGTTATTAAGACAGAAATTTGTATCTACCTAAATCTGCTAATATTGCAAAGAACTAAACAGGAAATATCTTTCCTTTCACTATATATTTTAACAAAAATGCCTCTGTAGAAAATGTGAAAAGATTTGGAGAGAGTATGATCTGTGATGTAATACAAAAATTCAAAAAAGGCATAGGCATATTCTTACCATCACCATGAGTCTATGTTTAAGAATGAATATATTAAAGATGTGTTGCAAAGGCAATAAAGTGAAAGATAAAAGAAGGTATTAGAGAAATTTTGGTTTTTAGTAATAATGAAAAATGAAAATGAAAACATATGATTGTGTAGACAATCTCAACTCTGCTTCTCCTCTTGACAGAGTTCTTGTACATAATTTGCCTTGCCAAAACCACCTGAAAAAGGAACAGGTAACAGCAGCAATTGTAAAAAAAAAAAAACTAATTTTGTTGGGCTCTATATTAATCTAACTTTATTTCTCCCCAGAATTCTGTTCGTAAGACCTTCTCTATCCTATAGAAAGAAAGAAATGTGTGAAGTGGGTGAATCTGCCCTGTAGTTAGCTTTAGTTAGCTTCTCACCACTCTTCATACACAAACGCTGTCTTAGGAGGTTTATTCAGAAACTTGAATATAATGTGAGTAAAGCAAAGCCTAAACACATTTTACCCTTCAAAGTTCTGTTTCTGCTACCCATACATAAGCAAAAACTTTTCTTATTCCCTTTCCAAATGATCACTCTTTATTCCCTCTTCTCCTCTCTCTTGTCAAAAATGAAGGCTGGATCCCAGAGCTGCTACACATACAGATACTTTTAAATGTGGATTAGAAATGTCAACACTTAACTTTGTGCATAAAAGCTTCAAAAGTTCACCATGGCCTCATGCTTGTTCTTTGGTCAAATTTCATTCAGACTAATTTGGCTACTAGTCAAGATGACTATCATATTTTAAAAATATATTGTTGGATGAGTTACAAAGAGACTGCATATTATAGATTAGTTTGTGTAACTGGCCTTCATGAAAAAGATGGTTAAGAGAGCAAAAATATAGCATTTGTACTGTAGCTAAAGAGGCAGATGGAAAAAGAGGGAGGTTCTTTAAGAGAACAATGCTCAAGTAGAAAATCTCGAATCACATTTGGGATCCAGGGGCCAGGAACAAGAAAATACCAGAGCTCGAATTTCTATAAACTTTAATCTGATGCTGTACTGAAAACTAATATAAATCCTAAGAAAACAGCAGCAAAAAGAGCCCTTGGTTAGGAGGGGTTTGTTGCTGATGTATCGTTAAGGGATCTAGGACTATGGGCCCCAAGGAAAGGGGCTGAAAACAGAAAGAATGAGGGTTAAAAAACGAAAACAAAACAGAAAGAGAACCTTAAAACTGGAAAAGAAAATAAGAGGATCACCACCAGCACAGCACACTGCCTTTCAAAAAGGACCAAACTCTACTTCTTCATATCCTAATACCAACCAGTGGCTGGAAGGGGATCTGACACAAAGGTGAGTAATTGACAATGTGAATTTTAATTCAACAATGCTGAGGACAAACACAAAATAAGAGAAGTGATAGGAGGGTGTCTTGATGATCTGTTCTGAATCTTAGATTTAAAATAAGGAGTTCTTTTTGTACTTAAATGGCACTGAGCCAGATGGGGAAGAGGTCTTTCCTTTTACTCTAACAGAATAATCAAGTATTCTGTATTGCAGATACTCTAATATAAATGTGTAACCCTGCAAAGGCTAAACTCAAGGCCTTTACATTGTCTAGAAATTTGGAGAATCCATAGGGTTTTAGTTTAGTTTTTTTTAAGAGCAGAGAAATTAATTTCATAAGGAAAGATTTAAGTGTACCTTAAAATCTGATGTCCATCCAAGGTATCTTTCAAAATGAAAAATCAATGCCAATAAACATTTTAAGGAGAAAAGTATTACATGTTAGATTTTTTTTAAGTTCTCAAAATTTACCCATCCTTAAAAATGAGTTTGCCTATTGACTTTTAGACTCAAATTAGTATTACGATGGATAGAAAGTGTTTATACCATCCGGGAGCAGACCACAAGCATCCCAGTGGTCTATGCTGTTCTATCTCCTGATGTTGTAAATGTTAAGAATAACAAAAACTGGGCCGTTAGTAATAGGACTGTGGTACCTACCAAACTCCAGGATATACTGGTGGGCTTCGTCCACATAGCGAATGAGTTGCTGAAGGAAACTATAGGCAAATCGTTTCTCAATAGAAGGTGTGTCCAATTCCAGGTCCTTGAATCCTCTAGAACAGCAAAAAGGAAAGATGGAAACCAACATCTACAAAGACTGTTAGAAGGTAAGGTAAAAACGAAATATATTTTGTTAAATACCTATACATAGAGAAGTATATTTAACATTTTACATATAGCAATATACAGATGTGTATATACACACACACACAGATACAGATAAATTTGCAAGGTTAGCTAATATTCTTGTAGCTAAAAACAAAAAAAGATTTAATTTATAAAAAATACTTTGCACCTGATATAAAACTGTACTAAATAACTATTACTATGTAATAAAATGTTGCGTTTAGAAAAATAGAGTGTCATTTTTGCCTAGGGATTTTGCCTAAATGATGGATGGGGACTTAACATAAGAAGTGTAAGGAACTCAATCATGTGGCACAACAGCTAAGGGCATTAATGTTTCTGACACGTATATTTTGAACATACTAAACAGTAGCTCTAAGATTTAAAGAGATCACTGAGTTCATTTTCAGCCTTAAATCTGATAGGGATATTTAAATATTCAGTCTTACAACGAGAATGTGTAACTGGAGAAGGTGTGCTTTTACCTGGATACAGCATAGCCATTGATCTGCAGGAACTTGAGGATGTCCTGTGCTTTTTCCCTATCCTTGGCTTTCTCTTTGGCCGTCAGTGTATCATAGGGTACCAGCAGGGGATGGTTCCCACCTCCTAAGAGGACGTCAAGACAAGAACACAGCATAGTAATTAGAAAATAACGTGAAATGAGATATGGTTGCATGTATAATAGGACTGCACTACAGAACTTCTGGTGTCCTCCACTTATACACCGGATATATAGGACTCATATAAGGCTCTTCCCTCTCTAGTGCCTTTAATGCTCCAATTAATTTAGGAAACTTGTTCAAAAAAGACTGTGCATATACCTTCTAAGAGGCAATTAAAACATGAACATACAGGCATTTGTAATTTCAAATGCCAATGACATCTGCAATCACATTAAGAAAGGAAAAGAAGCTGTGTTCTCCTCTCCACTGGAATTCCAAATGCAGAGTGCATTTATGCACCAAAACATGCACAGCTGGATCCAGTAAAATTACAAGGCATGTTTCAAGCAATATGCTTCTTTTGTCACCGCACAGAGAGAAGAGAAAACAATGTCTTAAATATGGAATTTTTACTATGCCTCCCAAATCAGAGAGTACTTTATGGTCACATCTTTCTAAATATACAAAACCCATACTTAGACTGCAGGTACAAGTTGATTGCTCTTAAATATCTAATAAAAGTAACATACGTACTTGATTAAGAATTTTGGCAAGAACCTAGATTTCCAGTATACCTCTTCTGGTAAGAAATACTAAAAGCATTCTTTTAGATTTGAAAATTCTGGGAAGCATTTAAACTTAAAAAAACTGATAAAAAGAAAACAATTTATAAAATTATAAATTTTATAAAAAGTTTTGTAAAAATTATAAAAATTTCAAAAAATGCACTGGTAATTCCAGATATTAAGATCTGATACAGGGAATGCTATTAAAGCAGCAGCAAAATGAATAGCATAGTATGTCCCAAATTTAAAGTTACGAAACACATATAGGAATATATTTTATGCGGGATGCTGAAATTCCTTGAAATACAACCGCTAAGGGAACACCAGAAAAAAATAACTATTTTGTTTGAATTATGATGACAACATAGAGACTATTAAATCCCTGTCCAATGGGGTTAAGCCAGGAGCTCCCCAAACAATCATAAATGTTGAATCGGTCCCACACAAGAAATAAGCAGACAAAAA
Organism: Balaenoptera physalus; assembly: GCF_965194825.1. Classification (NCBI taxonomy): domain Eukaryota; kingdom Metazoa; phylum Chordata; class Mammalia; order Artiodactyla; family Balaenopteridae; genus Balaenoptera; species Balaenoptera physalus. Next base: position 8,578,225 of record NC_138893.1, read on the forward strand.
GACAAAGGAGAAAATGCCATGCTTTCCTAGAGCTTGCTTTGACTGAGCGCGCCATCTACAGAAATGCAATCACGCACTGAACCTTCTGACCATTAGGTGACACTATACACCACAAATGCAAAGGGAGAGTCAGGAACTACCACGTTAACACGAAGCATATTAAGAAGCCATCAGTAATTTTACGGTATGATACAATTATTAATGTAATATAATACACTTGTCAGTAGAATACAATTCTCATGTGATACTAAGAAACATTTTGTGGCCAGCAAGAAGGATACAGAATCAACTACTAAGCCCACTGAGAACAAATTTAACTTCTATCATAATCCCAGATAGAATTTAACGGCATATTTTATGCAAAAATTTATAAAGCATTTAATTTAATCATGCTGCAATCATAACCTATTTAGAAATTCCACTATTGCATGTAGTCTTTTATTCCTAGAGACATTGGCAACTTAATTTGTAATCCACAATGATCTGTGGGGGGAGGTCAGACACGAATAGGTTACTTTGGGAAGGGTGAGGGGCAAGGGCGGTGGGGAAGAGGAAAAGAGGGAAAGAGGGAAAGAGAGAAAGAGAGAGAGAGAATGAATAAAGCCTAAATTTTAAAAATCCTCAGAACACAAAGTACGCTCTGACTCTAAAACCCTTCAGAACTAGATAGGGTGGGTTCTTTGAAGGCAGCCAACAGACTGGAAATTATGTCCTTTGCTGTGACACTTAGCTAATGGCAGTGTGACTACCTTGATCTTGCCTACTTATAACATGAGTATAGATATTATGTGGAAGGGAGGTAAAGAAACTAGCTAAACCTGAGAGGTGAATAAATACGCAGGAATTCCTAGGACTCTGCCTCAAACATACTGTCTGCCTTGTGTACTCATTCATGCTAAAGGGTCAAAATTGTTTGATACCAGCACTGTCCTTGGCTTAGTGGCAGATCATTGCAGCCCAAAATATGTGGTAGTGGGGACAGAAGGATAAAAAGAAATGCTAGTTCTTTACATTTTTCACTAATTGGGGAGCATGGATAATATTTCTTGGACTCTCACTCCTTTTTTCTATTCATGACATATTCCTTAAACTGCCTGATTTCCCCCGAACTCTGCTAGCTTCTTAAAGCAGATTGGGAGGGCACTGAGGAACAGACAACCTGGGTGAGCAAAAGAGGAAATTTTCTCCCGGTTTTTCTAAAGCAGATTCAACTTCTGCACATAGATGTACGGATGATAAAAGAGCCCTGAGCCCTGGATGGGCTGAAACAAAAGTGGGCAGGTTTGGCACTGACTCTCTTAGCTGTCCAGGTGTCTAAATGACTAAATGGCTATTTCAAGTCATTTCCTTATTCCTGACTTCCTGGCTTCTCTCTTCTCTCCTGCTGTTTCTCTGTCTCTTTCCTATTGTTTTTCAATGTCTCTCTCTCTCAAACACACACACACACACACACACACACCCCATAGGTACCAAGACATGCAGTAGGTGACAGGCCTCTCCCACACTCCCACCCACATCTTCTTGGAAGCAGAAGCAGAGTTGTCAGGACACAAGTTGGCTGTCAAAGTCCCCAGGAAAGGGAACACATTGGAGAAAAGACACCTGTAGTTTCTGTCCTAAAACTGTCCACAGTCTCAAGCCTCTCTGGTTCCAAGAATCATTTCTCCTTCCTTTAGCCCCAATAACTTAAAAGCCAAGATCCAGTGTTATATATTTCAATACCTTTCCTATTGGCCTGCTGTTTTAGTGCCAAAAAACTCACTTTCTCCTTTGAAAGGGTAGCCTTCATGGGGTAAGGATACTAATTTCACCACCTCCCCTTTTAGCCTTTGCTGCAACTATGCTTGTCTCCACCCTACACAGTATGAATTTGGACCAATACAAGCTGGATGCAGAGATACAGGTGCCTCATTTATGAGTGAAGTGCTTCAAAGAAAACACTGACTGTAGGACACCTACTGGCTGGCCCAGAAATTAAAGGATGATGATTTTCTAGCATACTTATTAGAAGTGAGTACTAAGATAGCTGCTTATTACTTTTAGTTGTAACCAAACCATAGTGATTGAAACATACTTAGAAAACAAAACTGAATTTTTTTCACGTAATCTGCTCATGGAACAAATAGTAATTCTGTTATCTAGTTATGTGGACAATACTCCTTCACTAAGTGAAAATTCTATGACTCTGTAACTCAGTTATCCATCCATCCTTCCATCCGTCAGCCAATCAAACAACTGATCATTCATTTTACAAACATGTATGGAATGTTTCTACAAAAACGAGTCTAGTCCTGAGTCAAATTCTTGAATAGGCAATTTTGGTATATGGAATCCTTTTTGTTCATTTCTATGCCCAATTCTAATTTGTTTTACTCGGTTTCCTAGTGCTTGGTGCCTGGTACCACCCTCCAATATCACAGCTATTCCTTTCATTATGAAATATCTTCACCTCCCAAAATGATCTCCTTCTCTATTCTTAGCTGTAGCAATAAATAAGAAATAGAGAGCTTCCTGGTGTCCAGAACTGTACAATAAAGATGACAAAAGTAATCAAAATTGTGGCCCTGAACCTGAACTATATTCTCACTGGGGGAAAGAGACCCACATAGGAAGTAATTAAAGAAAACACATACACACACATTATAAACAATATGTGTATAATCTAAAGCTAATGCTGCTGATTTATTCAGCTAATGCTGAATAAATAACAATGAAAGAGATCATCAGACGCATTAAACTGAAAAAATATTTATGCAAACATATATTTATATTAAGAAATATAATTTTCTCAATAAACTAAGAAAAGATTTGAGAAACGACTAAGAGAATACTAGGTTGTTTTAGTATTTAACAAAAACAGCAGAAAAGAGCAAGCAAAAGAATGTAAGGGGGCGGAGTCAAGATGGCATACGAGGAGGATGCGGAATTCACATCTCCTCACAACTAGGGCACCTCAGGCACCGGTGGGGGACCACGGACACCTGAGGGGACGGAAGGAACCCCCAGCGACCGGGTAGGACGTGGGGCGTCGGGGGGAGTGAAGGAGGAGGAGAAGTGGCGGCAGGGGACTAGCGCTCCTGAGGGGTGGCTGGGGGAGGGGAAGGGATCCCAGGCCCGAAGGGGGAAATTGGGGAACCACTGGGAGGGCAGAGGATCAAAAGGGAGCATGGCCAGGTTTCCCCTGCCCACTTGGACCCCCAGGAACCTACTGAGATCCCGGGCCTGACCCTCTGCCCACCAAGGCCCCCTCCAGCCGCGTGGGTCCTGAGGGAGAGGGAGGGAGGGAAGGGGGATCAAAAGCAAAGGCCAGACCTCCAGGACCGGCACCCCTGAGGGGTGGCTGGGGGAGGGGAGGAGTGCCTACACCCAGCGGACCCACCCACGGTTAGGGGTCCAGCGGCGACGGGGGAGACCCTGGGGGAGACGGTGGGGGCAGGGCACGAAGGAATGGAGGGGAATGGGGCCAGCGCTTTCCCTGTCCACTCAGGCACCAGGGAACGTGTTGGGCTCCTGGTCCTAATCCTCTGCCCTTGGAGCCTCCCTTCTGCCGTGCAGAACCCAAGCCCCGCCCCTACACCCCCACCCAGGGCCCCACCTCTACACGCAGAGACCCCCTCCAATGTGCTGGGCCTAAATCCCACCCACACACCCTCACCCAGGGCCCTACCTCCAAACCCCGGAACTCCACACTCCGGAGGTCCTCCTTTCCACGTGCTGCCTCTCCCCTTCCATGCAGGTCCTAAGCAGAGGCCCTGCCCCACACTTGAAGGACACCCTGTCTAGGCCCCGCCCCACACTGAAATGTCACCCCCCCACCCGCCTAGGTCCCACTCCACCCTAAACCCCGCCCCTGCCTAAGTTCCACCCCCCACCTAAACCACGTCCCTATAGCCAAGGCTTTTTTGTTTTTTTCCTCTTTCAGATTGGGGTTCTGCTTTACTTGGTTGATTCACTGTTGTTGATTCTTTTATATTTTTATTTTTCCTAATAAATCTTTTATTTTTCTAATTTTATTTTATTCTTTATACTTTGTTAGTGATCTCTCCTTTTGGTGTGTTGCCGCCCCCCCCCCCAGCTGTTATTTTTCTGTTGTGGTTTTATTTTACCTTGCTGCAGTTGTTCCAATTATAGTTTTATTTTTCCTAATATATTTTTTATCTTCCTAATTTTATTTTGTTTTTTATTCTTTGATATTGTACTGCTCCTTTTTTTCTTTCTTTCTTCCTTTTCTGTTTTTTTTTTTTTTTTTAACCACACCACAAAGCTTGTGGGATCTTGGTTCCCAGGCCAGAGGTTGGGCCCAAGCTCCAGTGGTGGGAGCTCCGAGTCCAAACCGCTGGACTAACAGAGAACCTCAGACCCCAGGGAATATCAATCAGAGTGAGGCCTCCTGGAAGTCCTCATCTCAGCACCAAGACCCGGCTCCATCTAACTGCCTGCAAACTCCAGTGCTGGATGTCTCAGGCCAAACAACCAGTAAGACAGGAATACAGCACCACCCATCAAAAAAATAAATAAATAAAGGAAACGAAACGAAAAATATGTTACAAAGGAGCAAGGTAAAAACCTACAAGGCCAAATAAATGAAGACAAAACAGGCAACCTACCTGAAAAAGAATTCAGAGTAATGACAGTAAAGATGATCCAAAAACTCAGAAATAGAATGGAGAAAATACAAGAAACATTTAACAAGGATCTAGAAGAACTAAAGAGCAAACAAACGGTGATGAACAACACAACTACTGAAATTAAAAATACTCTAGAAGGAATCAATAACAGAATAACCGAGGCAGAAGAACGGATAAGTGAGCTGGAAGATAAAATGGTGGAAATAACTCCCAGGGAGCAGAATAAAGAAAAAGAATGAAAAGAATTGAAGACAGTCTCAGAGACCTCTGGGACAACATTAAACACACCAACATATGATTTATAGGGGTCCCAGAAGAAGAAGAGAAAAAGAAAGGGTCTGAGAAAATATTTGAAGAGATTATAGTTGAAAAATTCCCTAACATGGGAAAGGAAATAGTCAATTAAGCCCAGGAAGCACAGAGAGTCCCATACAGGATAAACCCAAAAAGAAACATGCCAAGACACATATTAATCAAACTATCAAAAATTAAATACAAAGAAAAAATATTAAAAGCAGCAAGGGAAAAGTAACAAATAACATACAAGGGAATCCCCATAAGGTTAACGGCTGATCTTTCAGCAGAAACTCTGCAAGCCAAAAGGGAGTGGCAGGACATATTTAAAGTGAGGAAAGGGAAAAACCTACAACCAAGATTATTCTACCCAGCAAGGATCTCATTCAGACTCGACAGAGAAATTAAAACCTTTACAGACAAGCAAAAGCTAAGAGAATTCAGCACCACCAAACCAGCTTTTCAACAAATGCTAAAGGAACTTCTCTAGGCAGGAAACACAAGAGAAGGAAAAGACCTAAAATAACAAACCCAAAACAATTAAGAAAATGGTAATAGGAACATACATATCAATAATTACATTAAATGCAAATGGATAAATGCTCCAACCAAAACACATAGACTGGCTGAATAGATACAAAAACAAGACCTGTACATATGCTGTCTAAAAGAGACCCATTTCAGACCTAGGGACACATACAGACTGAAAGGGAGGGAATGGAAAAAGATAGTCCACGCAAATGGAAATCAAAAGAAAGCTGGAGTAGCAATTCTTGTATCAGACAAAATAGACTTTAAAATAAAGACTATTACAAGAGACAAAGAAGGACACTACATAATGATCAAGGGATCAATACAAGAAAAAGATATAACAATTGTAAATATTTACGCACCCAACATAGGAGCACGTCAATACATAAGGCAAATGCTAACAGCCATAAAAGGGGAAATTGACAGTAACACAATCATAGTAGGGGACTTTAACACCCCACTTTCACCAATGGACAGATCATCCAAAATGAAAATAAATAAGGAAACACAAGCTTTAAATGACACATTAAACAATATGGACTTAACTGATATTTATAGGACATTCCATCCAAAAACAACAGAATGCACTTTCTTCTCAAGGGCTCATGGAACATTCTATGGGATAGGTCACATCTTGGGTCACAAATCAAGCCTTGGTAAATTTAAGAAAATTGAAATCGTATCAAGTATCTTTCCTGAACACAACGCTATGAGACTAGATATCAGTTACAGGAAAAAAACTGTAAAAATACAAACACATGGAGGCTAAACAATATACTACTAAATAACCAAGAGATCACTGAAGAAATCAAAGAGGAAATAAAAAAATACCTAGAAACAAATGACAATGAAAACAAGATGACCCAAAACCTATGGGATGCAGCAAAAGCAATTCTAAGAGGGAAGTTTATAGCAATACAATCCTACCTCAAGATACAAGAAAGTCTCAACTAAACAACCTAACCATACACCTAAAGCAATTAGAGAAAGAAGAACAAAAAAACCCCACAGTTAGCATAAGGAAAGAAGTCATAAAGATCAAATCAGAAATAAATGAAAAAGAAATGAAGGAAACAATAGCAAAGATCAATAAAACTGAAAGCTGGTTCTATGAGAAGATAAACAAAATTGATAAACCATTAGTCAGACCCACGAAGAAAAAAAGGAAGAAGACTCAAATCAAAAGGATTAGAAATGACAAAGGAGAAGTTATAACAGACACCACAGAAATACAAAGCATCCTAAGAGACTACTACAAGCAACTCTATGCCAGTAAAATGGACAACCTGGAAGAAACGGACAAATTCTTAGAAAAGCACAACCTTCTGAGACTGAAACAGGAAGAAATAGAAAATATAAACAGACCAATCACAAGCACTGAAATTGAAACTGTGATTAAAAATCTTCCAATAAACAAAAGCCCAGGGCAAGATGGCTTCACAGGCGAATTCTATCAAATATTTAGAGAAGAGCTAACACCTATCCTTCTCAAACTCTTGCAAAATACGGCAGAGGGAGGAACACTCCCAAACTCATTCTACGAAGCCACCATCACCCTGATACCAAAACCAGACAAAGATGTCACAAAATAAGAAAACTACAGGCCGATATCTCTGATGAACACAGATGCAAAAATCCTCAACAAAATACTAGCAAACAATTCAACAGCACATTAAAAGGATCATACACCATGATCAAGTGGGTTTATCCCAGGAATGCAAGAATTCTTCAATATACGCAAGTCAATCAATGTGATATACCGTATTAAGAAACTGAAGGATAAAAACCATATAATAATCTCTATAGATGCACAAAAAGCTTTTGACAAAATTCAACACCCATTTATGATAAAAACTCTTCAGGAAGTAGGCATAGACGGAACCTACCTCAACATAATAAAGGCCATATACGACAAACCCACAGCCAACATCATTCTCAATGGTGAAAAACTGAAACCATTTCCTCCAAGATCAGAACAAGACAAGGTTGCCCACTCTCACCACTCTCATTCAACATAGTTTTGGAAGTTTTAGCCACAGCAATCAGGGAAGAAAAAGAAATAAAAGGAGTCCAAATCGGAAAAGAAGAAGTAAAACTGTCACTGTTTGCAGATGACATGATACTATACATAGAGACTTCTAAAGATGCTACCAGAAAACTACTAGAGCTAATCAATGAATTTGTAGAGTAGCAGGATACAAAATTAATGCACAGAAATCTCTTGCATTCCTATACACTAATGATGAAAAATTTGAAAGAGAAATTAAGGAAACACTACCATTTACCACTGCAACAAAAAGAATAAAATATCTAGGAATAATCCTACCTTAAGAGACAAAAAACCTGTATGCAGAAAACTATAAGACACTGATGAAAGAAATTAAAGACTGTACAAATAGATGGAGAGATATACTATGTTCCTGGACTGGAAGAATCAACATTGTGAAAATGACTCTACTACCCAAAGCAATCTACAGATACAATGCAATCCCTATCAAACTACCAATGGGATTCTTCACAGAAGTAGAACAAAAAATTTCACAATTCGTATGGAAACACAAAAGACCCTGAACAGCCAAAGCAATCTTGAGAAAGAAAAACAGAGCTGGAGGAATCAGGCTCCCTGACTTCAGACTATACTACAAAGCTACAGTCATCAAGACAGTATGGTACTGGCACAAAAACAGAAATATAGATCAATGGAACAGGATAGAAAGCCCAGAGATAAACGCACACACATATGGTCACCTTATCTTTGATAAAAGAGGCAAGAGCATGCAATGGAGAAAAGACAGCCTCTTCAGTAAGTGGTGCTGCGAAAACTGGACAGCTACATGTAAAAGAATGAAATTAGAACACTCCCTAACACCACACACAAAAATAAACTCAAAATGGATTAAAGACCTAAATGTAAGGCTAGACACTATAAAACTCTTAGAGGAAAACATAGCAGAACACTCTATGACATTAATCACAGCAAGATCCTTTTTGACCCACCTCCTACAGAAATGGAAATAAAAACAAAAATAAACAAATGGGACCTAATGAAACTTAAAAGCTTTTGCACAGCAAAGGAAACCATAAACAAGACGAAAAGACAGAAAGAGAAAAACAAATACCATATGCTAACACATATATATGGAATTTAAAAAAAAAAAAGTTTCTGAAGAACCTAGGGGCAGGACAGGAATAAAGACACAGACATAGAGAATGGACTTGAGGACACAGGGAGGGGGAACGGTAAGCTGGGACAAAGTGAGAGAGTAGCACTGACATATATACACTACCAAATGTAAAATAGATAGCTAGTGGGAAGCAGCGGCATGGCACAGGGAGATCAGCTCAGTGCTTTGCGACCACCTAGAGGGGTAGGATAAGGAGGGTGGGAGGGAGATGCAAGAGGGAGGGGATATGGGGATGTATGTATACATATAGCTGATTCACTTTGGTATACAGCAGAAACTAACACAACAATGTAAAGCAATTATACTCCAATAAAGATGTTAGAAAAACAGAATGTAAGAGAGAATAACATAACTGGACTGAACAAAACAAAGAGGCTGAGGACGGGAGATAGAATGAAATAAGAGAAATATTTAAGTTGGGGATAGAAGTCAGTGAGGGAGGTCTACGTAATTAATAGAACACCTCGGATATTAGGGTGAGAAATATAGTTATCTACATGCTAAAATGGGTAAGAGAGAGCCATCAAAATTCTGAGACATGAGGAAATATACACTAGCAATCAGGAAATCAGGAAATAGCATTTCCACCTTGAAAGTATTACAGCCATATTTGAACCATTCTAATAAAATAAAGCTGTAATGAGCTCTTATGCTGAAAAGACTATTTTATCCATATCATACATTCATGTACTCAAACTCTGATTGTTTTTTTATAAGGATTTTTAGAAAATACTACCTTTGGACTCCAGTTCCAGTTTCTTTTTCTTTGCCCATATATTATGGTAGTTTTCAGCCATCATTTCCGCCATAGCCTTAAACGAACAAAATGTTTAGCAACTAAGTTATACTCTAAAAGGATAGTAGAAAAAGATAACTTTGCCTTCCAATATGTAATATCAAAACATACTTTAAGTTAATAAATCGTAGTGTGCTAGTGCTAAAACACATCTAAAAGATAATTAAGCACAGCTTTCTTATTTAGAATCTGAATTTCAGAGGATTCTAATGATCTGTGAATTTACAAACCATCAGAGGTGATGTGATGGGAATGGTCATTGTTCTTTATAATGTTTAAAGATACATGTTTTGTTAATTTAATAATGAAACTTCAAACTAGCTATGGACTTTAAAAATATCTTTATTTACAAGTTCTTATTTTAATTTCTAAAGTTTTAAAAGATGATGTAAACCTTACTGAATGAACACTGAATGCAAAGAGAATCAGACAAGCAGTCTAGATCCATGTCTGTCCCAATCTAGGTCAGTCTGAGGTGTTGGACGAGCCTTAGCCTCTGTGGCCTTTGAGTTTTGACAAGATTACCTCCAAGATTCCTTTCATTTTTGATTTTCAAGTTTACTATGTCATGTTAATACATTCGTACCAGAGCAATGACAAAGGGCAAGCCAAACAATTTAACAATCCGTAGATTTTTATCTTTATATACTTATATCTCTTGGAATAATACTAACAATGCCAATATCATTGTCTGATCATTATATTGACCTGTTAACTTATGTTCCATGGCAACAAACTTTATCTTTTCACTCAAATCAGGCAATTCAAAGTAGATTCCTTAGTGACAAAGGAGACAGATAGAAGTATGGCTGGAGAAAGCAAAATGCCAACAGTTTCCCTGGATAAACAACTTATAATATATATTCTTTCATGAGTAATTAAAGTGATCCTTGAGCAGAGCATTATAAACTACTGATTTAGTCTCTTCTCACATGCAGCTATTAAATTATATTAGGACTTTTACATAGATATGATCTTTAAAGAAAATATATTATCCTAGAAAAAGTTCTATCAACTTTTACAGCATTAAAAGCTTAGGGTACATAATCTATAAATTCCATGGACCTTCTGTATGATCACTACATTTAAATAATTCATGCTGTAAAATACATGCAGGAAGTGTTACAGTATGCTTTTTAAAAATGAAATTTGCAGAATATTTTTAGAAGTACTTACATGGAGATCTCTGGATAGTGTAACATTGCTCATATCAATGGCTCGGGGGCTATAACCATGGGCGGCATCTACAGAAACCTAGATAATTTGCAAAAAAAATAGCATCTCATTAAAAAACCCAGGAGAGAGATTTAAGAGACACTTTGGAAATATAAGGCAAACAAAATTCCAAATGTAACGTTTCCTCAGATAAAACTGGCAAGTAGCTACACAAATTGATTTTGCAAACATATCTAGCAGATTAAATTATATTTGGGTGTCTGACAAGTACTTATGATTGAATAATACATCCCAATATCTTAGGGATTGCCAATCTGTAAAGCTAACGATCATGATTCAACAAATTACGTAGTGAGTTCAAGATTCTGAAATATTACCGGAATCAAAGGATAATTGATTTCTTGAGTTTCTTACAAATTCTAATTGGCTGCAATGAAATTTACTTTTCCTCACACAAACGGTAGTTAATCAAAGAGGGCAGTATTTATAAATGTCTTTATGGGCCAAATAGTAAGATAAAATAAAGCCAACTTTCTAATTTTAAAAGTGCATCATACAGTACTCAGTGATTTGTAACGACATCCTCAATCACCAGAGGGCTTCCTTAATATCTAAATTTTGACATTTTAAGGATGAAATCTACAAAACAAAAAGACAACCTACAGAATGGGAGAAAATATTTGCAAATGATGCGACTGACAAGGGATTAATTTCCAAAATATACAAACGGCTCAGTATCAATTTCCGAAATATACAATACAGCTCAGTATCAAAAAAAAAAAAACAACAACACCCCAATCAAATAATGGGCAGAAGACCTAAATAGACATTTCTCCAAAGAAGACATACAGATGGCCAACTGGCACATGAAAAGATGCTCAACATCGCTAATTATTAGAGGAATGCAAATCAAAACTACAATGAGGTACCACCTCTCACTGGTCAGAATGGCCATCATTAAAAAGTCTACAAATAACAAATACTGGAGAGAGTCTGGAGAAAAGGGAACCCTCTGACACTGTTGGTGGGAATGTAAGTTGGTGCAGCCCCTATGGAAAACAGGATGGAGATTACTCAAAAAACTAAAAATAGAGTTGCCATATGATCCAGCAATCCCACTCCTGGGCATACACCCAAACAAAACTATGATTCAAAAAGACACATGCACCCTTATGTTCACTGCAGCACTATTCACAATAGCCAAGACATGGAAACAATCTAAGTGTCCATCGACAGACGAATGGATAAAGAAGATGTGGTACATATATACAATGGAACACTACTCAGCCATGAAAAAGAATGAATGCCATTTGCAGCAACATGGATGGACTTAGAGATGATCACACTAAGTAAAGTAATTCGGAAAGAGAAAGACAAATACCATATGATATCACTCAAACGTGGAATCTAAAATATGACACAAATGAACCTATCTACGAAACAGAAACACACTCACAGACATAGAGAACAGACTTGTGGTTGCCAAGCGGGAGGGGGTTGGATGGAGTGGGAGTTTGGGATTAGCAGATGCAAACTATCATATACAGAATGGATAAACAACAAGGTCCTACTGTATAGCACAGGGAACTATATCCTGTGATAAACCATAAAGGAAAAGCATATAAAAAGAATGTATATATATGTATAACTGAATCACTTTGCTGTACAGCAGAAATTAACACAACATAAATCAACTATACTTCAATTAAAAAGACAAGAATGAAACCTATCTTCCCATCAACTGCAAGAGGGTTTCACTTACTGTCAGGAGCTCTTACCTCATTCCACCCAATGGCATATTATGGGAAAGTATGCCACAGAAACGAACTCTGGTTCATGCTTATAAATCTGAAATTATATTTGATATATTTCATAACTGTGTATATTCTCTTGTCAGACATGGATAAACAAAAAGCTAAATAAAAGGTACAATACAGCTCAGATCTGTGCCCGTGAACCAAAGGGGTGCTATCATATGCTACCATTAACCATGTTCTCATGGGCTACACTCAACTCACTGGTCAGTTCTGACGGAATCTTGGCCTCTGTGTCAGTACTGAACCATTGCTGGGTACCATCCATAATAGAATGTGAAATAAAAATCACAGTTTTTTCTCCTTTAAATACCCATGAAAGGAAACTGAGACTTAGAGAACTTAAGTGACTCACCCAAGGTCACAGAGCTAAATCTGAGCAGGCAGGATTCCAACTCAGGCTGTCTGACTCCAGGCCCACTTCTCTCTCACTATCACCTCTTTCCTTCAACATATCGCAATATATTTCTTTCCCCAGCACTCTACTACACCTGCCCTCTCTAATGTAATCAGTTTCCAAGTTGCCAAATTCAAAGTCCTCTTTGCAGCTGCCATCAAACTGGTCCTTCTACGCTGGACATGACTAACCACCACTCAACCAGCCCCCTCGTTTCACGGAACCACCTACCTGGCTCTCCACTCCCCTCTCCGATCTCTCTGCCTCCTTCTCTGACTCCTCTTCCATAAATGACCTTGAAATATTTGTGGCTTTCTGGGTTCCCTCTTCAATTGTTTCTTTCTTTATTCTAAATGCTTTCTTTAGGTGTCCCTAAATATGTCATTTAGCAACCATGTTTTATTAAACCAAAAATGAGTTGATCCAGCCTAGCATTGCTCCTCTGCTCTAGACTTACATTTTCAACTATTCATTACCATCTCCATTTGGGATTCTATACGTGTATTCATTTTCTACTGCTGCTATAATAAGCGAATGCCAGAAATGTAGTGGCTTAAAACATCACAAAGTTATGAGAAATCTGAAACAGGTCTCAATTAGCTAAATTCAAGGTGTCCACAGGGCTGTGTTCCTTTCTAGAGGTTTTATCAAAGCAGCTTTTCCCTGTCTTTCCCAGCTTCTAAAGGCCACCCGCATTTTTGACTCATGGCCCCTTCCTCCGTCTTCAAGTCAGCTATACTGCATCTCTCTGACCTTCCTTCTGTAGTCATGTCTCCTTTGTCCAAAGCCAGGAAAGGGTATCCACTTTTAAGGATCCTTGTGATTACGCTGGACCCACCAATAATTCAATAGAATCTCCCCCATCTCAAGATCATTAACCTTGATCACGTGGGCAAACGTAATTGCATTGGCAAAGCCCCAGGAAATCAACCTTTCTACAGACAACAGTGATTGGGGATCATCTTTGGAGCCAGAATTCTGCCTAACACGACATCTAAAATCAAACGCATATTCTCTCCTTGCCACCCACCCCCCAGTACTAACCTCATCTCACATACGCTACCCACCTGGTAGGCCAGTACAGACCCATGGCAACCCCCTTGGATTAGTCCTCCTCATCTGCTATTATGAATCAGTCACAAAATTCTGTCTCTTCTACTACAAAACATCTCTGCGATACAGCCGCTTCCCTCCATGTCCACTGTCTTTGCTCTAATTCAGATATTTAATGTTTTTGTTTTGTTTCATGCGACGTATTCAATATCCTCCTAAGGAGTCTGTCTTTCTGCCTTCAATCTCCCCCTTCTCTGATTCCTTCTCTACTCTGTTGTGAGAATTACATTTCCAAAGTATTGATTTTGTTATTCCCTGAGTTATAATATAAGCCTTTCCACTGAACAGTAAAAATCTGCAGGCCTAGGCTGAGCCTTATTCATCACAGTATTCCCAGAGTCTGGCACAAGCCAGGATTATAAAATGATTCCCAACTTCAGGATTATAAAATGATTCCCAGTCTCGCAGATATTGAAATATGGCAAACATGCGTCTTAAAACTAATTTTAAAAAAGCATTAGACTCTGCACATTTTGTTGAATAAATGAATCAAATAGAGTTGATATCAATAACTTTATTTGTTCCTAAAATAAAATTCTCAGTATTTAATATCCTCTTAGACCATGTTCCTTATATAACTGAAATTTATATCCTTTTGGCTTTAGAGTAAGTTATTGAGGCTGGTTTAAAGAATGCAAGTAGATATTTGTTTATCCAGAGATAGATTCTTTTTATGTTTTTCATAACCTGTTTCTCTCCTTTACATTCACAGAAATCACAAGACTGGCCAGGTCTTCTATAATTTCAAGTTACCTGGGATACATACCATCTCTGTATTTAATTAACTCTAGTCTTGTTAGCAATAATAATAACAACAAATAACAACCACCGTGTGAATGGTTATGTGCAAGGCACATAGATTATCTCATTTCTTTAAAATAATTCTGAAAAGGAGGTACTGCTTTTTGTCATTTTAAAATGAGAAGAAAGAGGATCAAAAGAATTAAATAATTTTAAGTCATTATATCATGTAAATTGTAAACAGCAGAATCAAGTTTTTAAAGTAATTCTGTCTGACTCCAAAGCACTTGTCAACTTTCTCAAGACGGCCCCCAATGTTCCGCCTGATTTGGCCCCTGAGACCTCTCTTCCCGTCTCCTTGTTACTCATGAGCTCCAATCTCACTGGATTCCTCGTTTTCCCTCACACATGCCAGGCCACACTCCCATCTCAGAGCGTGTGCACGACTTGCAACATCCTTCCCCCAAATAGGTCCAACTCCCTCCCTTCTATTCAATTTATCTTCTCCATGAAATCTGCTCTGATAACCCTATATCATACTGCAACTCATCCCCAAAGGCTAACCAACTCCCCTGCTCTGCACTCGGAATCTGCCTTTCCATACTACGTTTTCTCTTTCCATAATATTTATCACATTTTGATGTAATATGTAATTTACTTATATCTATTATTTACTTTCCCCGTTAACATGTAAGCTCCATGAGAGCAGAGGTTTTTGTCTATTTTGTTCATGGACCTATTTGAAAAGCTTAGGATAGTACATGGAACATAGCAGGTGCTCAGTAAATAACTGTTAAAAGAATGAATGAATCATTCCTCTATCCTAGCCTGTATTTTAGTTAAAGATAGGTAACACTTTCCGAATTTCATTCCCATCTTCCTCTCCTTCTCAGGTTATAAGCTTATTTTTTAAATTTGTTTAAATAATTTATACCCTACATGTGTAATAAAAACCAGATATAAGAAATTAAAATTGGGAGGTAAATAAGTAATTACTGAGAACCTGTGGAATATGACTGAAATTGTCAGAAATGTCCTCCTTTTCTGCTGACTTGAGTGACGACCAAGAAGTCAAAATCCACCAATTTAGCTGCTCTACTCAGCGTCTCCTCACTGATAATTATATCAGCATCTATACACTCTATTCTTTTTTTATTTTATTGAAGTACAGTTGATTTACAATGTTGTGTTAATTTCTGCTGTACAGCAAAGTGATTCAGTTATATACATATATATATATATTCTTTTTCATACTCTTTTCCATTATGGTTTATCACAGGATATTGAATATGGTTCCCTGTGCTATACAGTAGGACCTTGTCATTGATCCATCCTCTATGTAATAGTTTGCATCTGCTAATCCCAAACTCCCAATCCATCCCTCCCCGACGGCAACAAGTCTGTTCTCTATGTCTGTGCATCTGTTTCTGTTTTGTAGATAAGTTTATTTGTGTCATATATTAGATTCTACATATAAGTATACACTCTATTCTATATACTATCAAGTTATTGGATTTGTCATTGCTCATATATTATCTTAATACGCACATTACAAAACCCTAATTGAGTGGCAAATTTCCTGAAATCATGATTCATGTAGTGTTCACGGTAAACAAAAGACATTAACAATGTTATTGATCCATGTAAAAATAATAATGATCATAATTAGGTCTAACATTGAAATATATGCCTGTCACTCCTTTAAGCGATTTATAAGCATCCCAACATATAATTCTCACAATAATCTTTTAAATTAGATGCTCTCTTCTGTTTCATTTTAAAAAGGAGAAAACTGCAGCAGACAGAGGTTAAGCAGTTTGCCTGAGCTCACAAAAAAGCTATCTACTCCATGGTGAGGCCAGGATTTCAACCCAGACAGGCTGTGCCAGATCTTGCTGAGTTAAACACAGGCCGCTTCTGCCTCACAGACGGAGTGCTGAGCCCCAGTGGAAGGAAGCTAAGAATATCAGCTCCAGAATCATGTCAACAAGTGATCTCAACTCACCCAATAACAGTCCTTACTATAAAGTGATGCCACCAAAAGCGTTCCTTAATTTATTCAAGAGTGTATCTATTACATAATAGAAAACATCTTTATAGTCACATGGGAAATCAGTAATGGAGAGAAGAAAAGACATTAAGAAGTTTGGCAAGATGATAACTGAAAAAGATGATAATACTGTTAGGTTAGTAATTAAGAAATGACAAGCTATTTTAACATTTCAAATAATGTTGGATTATGCTTAAAGAACGTTTGTGTGAAAATAATGGCAAGGATTATAAATATATTGTGGCATTTGTTGCTCTCTGTTTCTGATACTGACAGAAATATTCTTTCTTTTTTTTTTTAAACGACTGAAAGGTCAAAGTACTACAAACTCAAACACTCTCTTTTATTTACCTTTGAAGAAATGCTCTCTGGCATTAAAAATATATAAATAATAATGGTAATAATAAGAGTTACCATTTACTGAGGTAAACAGATTGAGTAACGTGCCCAGCAGTTTATCTCTAGAAAGTGGTGGTCCCAGGATTGAAGCCCCAGTGGTCTACCTCCAGAGCTGTCCCTCTTAATCCGTACATCTGGCATAAGCACCTCCTAATATTTTGAAATGACGTAGGAGATTTAACAATATATGTCATATGTCACACATGTCACTCTGAAAATCATTAAGACTTAAGAGATGATTATATGGGTATCAATTAATAGTATCTAATTGAGGGCTTAATGGGAACTGAAAACTGTACCAGGAGCTAAGCGGGGTGTAAGAAGAGCAGAAATATACACAACATACACAATTTTTTTTTTTTTTTTTTTTTAGCCATCTTGAGAAAAGTTTATTGAAATTCAGAAAAACATAATTATGATTTTCCTGGGGTTAAAACAAGGTAATCCTTTTCTGAAGATGGATTGGTTATAGCTTGTGCATTATAATTTACAGTCTGTAATCACTTCCGATGTTTTAGAATCAGTTTCTTAAGTTTCACGTAACATTTTCTATCTGACATGATCCAGTACCATTTTGGACTTTGTTATGTTTCATCATCGGTTACTGTTTTTTTTTTTTCAGAGATGCTCGCAAAAGTATGAAATCTGTAAGTTATTTTAGTCTTCAGGTGAGCGTGGCTAAAACTGTGGTAGGAACCTTTGCTTCTCTCCCTTTTCTGGTATTTTTGAAAAATTCTAGAGATAAGACAGGCAGAGGCCTACTCAGCAGTCTGCCCTACTTGCTCTGACAGCAGTGGCAGGAAAAGGTATGGCAAAGACAGCAACAAGAGAACGGAGTACCCCTCCCTTCTGTTGCAGCCCTTCCCTTGCCCTCTCTGGGCTGTGCTCCAGCATGTTATATAAGCCCAGGTTTTCTGGCTAATAGACAGGTCTTTTTTTCTTGTCTGCCTCCTACCATTTCTACCCTTTATTGCTGGCCCACAAAATCGGCACCGTTATTGTTTCAAAGGGCATGTTCTCATTCAACATATACAATTTTAGATTAGAGCACATAATTTTTGCTATGAAGGGCAGTGGGAGAATCTATTTCATTTTTCCTGGCAGAGCTTAAAGTCACTTTCATTATGTAATAATTTCCTTATTTCCTATACAACTTACAGGAAAAAAAAAAAAAAGACATCATTCCATTCTCTGCACTCTGAGCGTTTTGTACATACCACCAGCCTAAATCTTATTGTTGTGGTAGGTTTAACTAGACTGTCTCTGACACCAAGTTGTGAGTCTTTAGGAGTAGAATTGGATCTTATTATCTTCGTATTCCTATCACCTAGTACTCAGTTTGTGCTCAATATTTGTTCGAACAGATTAAAACAAAACGTGATTTAGTTAGAAATGCGTGCATACATGATAACAAGGTAAAATATGCTTTTACAGCTTCTATCTCCAGGATACTTAAGAGAATATGATGTAAAATATGCCCAAATCAGAACTTAATCTATTTAACAGTACTGTATTTCAAATATGAAGCATGTGAAGCGCACGCTTTGAGTACCTTCATTTTCTTTTTTTTCAAAAATGTCATCTGCGTAAATGGCAATAATAAACACAACAGTTTGGTTAAACCAAAGGCAGTGGCCCAAGCAGTCTGGAAAGGGATGACGACAGGTTTAGCTCCCAGGAGAAATGAAAGGGCCAGTTGGTATTTGGTCCCCACCTTGAACCCTAGGTTCTCAAGGTCAAGGCTGCCCTTATTCTGCCATCTTGAACACAGAAGCCCCACAGCCACGCCCTGTGAAGCTGACTGGACTTCCCTGACCTGATCCACTAGCGGTGTGCTCTTCGACTCCTGCGCTGCCTGTCTGGTTCACATCTTCCCTTCGCAAGTGGGCAGGTGCTCAAGCCCACCTGTATGGAGCACGCGTGGGGGTTTTAGACCTGGACCGCTACTATCTGACCACCCCTCCAGCTCCTAAGAACCAACCTTCAGTTCTTACTGGTAAGGAGACAAAAGCTCTGTAGACAACCTTTTTGTGGATAAAGGAACACATTTTACATCCTTCATTAGCGTAACTTTAAGACTTTATCATCGAGTACTCCTTTATATACTGTCAGGAGAAGTACAAGCTGATCTATAAACTCCAGTACTTTAACCAAGACCTAAACTCACTTAAATTAAAAGGAACAGAGTTTTCCCCCTTCTGAACTTTATGTTAGCCTTCAGAATTTTCAAGTTAGTTGTTTTGGAAAACACAATAATTAAATGAAATATTCAAATTCTTTTAAAATAACATAAACACTGGATTCATCACTGTGATTCTTACCTGGCTTGTCTGGGAAATACGACGAGTCCGGTTATAAAGGGCCATGCTGTCTCCCTCCCGTGTTCTTTCAATTCTCCACCCCCAGGCCAGCATAGTTTTTAAAGATTCTTTGATTGGCCAACGATAAATTTCTTTTTCCTAGAAAAACATCAGAAAAGGGTGGGGTATTATGAACCTAAAATTTAAAATATTTAATGCTTTGTTCTGAAATACTCTGTCTTCACCTACAAATTTTTGATCGGCATTGTTTATTTAAAAATAAAAAAGGAAAGTACAAATTCTGAAGAGCAGAGTGTGAGCAGAGACCTCGTTTGACTAATGCTGCTAAGAGGGACCCTGTCTTATTATACAGCATGAGGCTAATTTCCTTTAGCTTCCCAGATCCTGATACTTCAGACAGAAACCAGAAAGGAGAAACACAGTTAGGAAGAAGTGCCAGATTATATGACGTGTGCTTGAAGCCGTTTCTACCATCTGAATAAACAGAGAAGTAACTTCCTCTGTAAGCACCAAGCTAGAAAATCCTTTTCATTTCATTTTTCAAGATACTGCTTTCCCCTCAAAGAAGTAAAATATATGAAAACATAAATAATAAGCATATTACAATATATTACTTCATTACCCCTTATCAAAAAACTCTTAAGAATGAAAAGAATATTTTCTATAGTTCTTAAAAATACAGGAGAGGAATAAAAATTAAAAAGAAACAGAAAAATACTAAGTAGAGAAGAGAATAACCAATTAAATACTGACAGAAAATGGTACTACAGAGAAAAAAACAATAGGTAAAAAATGGGACCTTTGAGAAAAGGTAAAAATAGTATATATAAAATAGACGTGTTAATAAGAAATTTACATAACGAAGAAAAAACCTTCCCCCCCAAATTAAAACCATATAAACTTAAAAAGTAAACACGTCACCTTTTCAGATAATAGTTTATATGGCTTCATTAATGGTTGAACTTTAGACGAGTCTGAATATATTTCTCCATAAATCCATCCATTTGCCAACTAAAAAAAATATCAAAAATGTTTTACATGCTTTAATTTTAGAGAGTGTAGGTGTGCATGTGTTTAAGTGTGTACTTGATAAAATGAATCTAAAATGAAGCAAGATAAGGATTAAGGTTTGAACTTTATCTAGCATAAGTCAATATAAAGACTTTCATCGTAGTCAATATTATTTTGAGTAACCACTTGGAACAAATCTTTTTATCCAGAGATTAAAAGCATCCAGTCTTCCTTAGACAGGTGTGTGATTATGTCAATAGCCCTCCCCTAGGAGGAGGCTAAAGGCTGCACCACCCCTATGATATTCATTTTGGCCCATCTTGGGACCCCAACCTGTGTGACAAATAAGTATGAAACACTCATTTTAAACAGGAAAACTGGAGCAGCTGGCTTATTTGGAAGCCTCCCTGAATAATGCTACTTGCTTTGCCCACTCCTTTGTCCAATGACCTCTCAACACATTTGTTCCACGTGATTTTGCCCATATAATTCGGTGCATTCACTGTTTCCCTATATCATTTCATGTATGTCTATGGGATCCGGGTAACTAGGCTGAAATAGCTCAGGACTGCCTTCCTGTAAATTTCCTCTCCATCACCACCCCACCACCTACTAGAGTCTTTATAGAGGACAGACACTTCACTCTTACTGACTTACCCAGTAAATCGATTAAGTTACTGAACAAAGAAAGAGCCATACGCTTAACAAAACAAAAACGGGGTTTCTTGGAAGGAGGGGCTGGTTGGCAGAGGCAAGGATTGAAACTTAATATCAAGTTTAATAGGGTGATACTGAGTTGCCACATAACACAAGCAACCCTTGGAACCTTCGCTCTTTGATTTTCACTTCGCCAAATCAGTACATGCTTATTTTAGATTCCTGCTTGATCTCAGCTTAATTTCTCTGACAAATCTATTTTAACCATCTTTTCTCAAGTTTAACTAGGCTTAACTTAAATGTGACCACATTTTTCCTCCAGAAAAATCTCATAATATGTATGTAGGACTTATGTCACGGATTGCGACTGCTTTAGTTATCTCATTCAAGTTATCTTTTCTTGACAATGCAAATAAAACATGCCATCTTGCCTCGTAAGTGAACTGCAGATCTACTTAGAGATAAGAAATACAACAGAAGAGTAGAAGATGTAAATAATCACTAATTCTAATTAATAATTTTCAAGATTTTATCTAATATAAAATTATACATAAAGCTAAAGTTCCCTTAAAAGATGTCTGGACCTAGAGTCACTATTTCTTACTGAAAACCCTAATGATAGTTTTTGAAAAAAATTTTTGAAGTATAGTTGTGTTAATTTCTGCTGTAAAGCAGAGTGATTCAGTTATACATATATATATATTCTTTTTCAGATTCTTTTCCATTATAGTTCCATTATAGTTTATCACAGGATAAACTATTCAAACTAGTTTTCAACTATATTGAATATAGTTCCCTGTGCTATACAGTAGCACCTTGTTGTTTATCTATCCTACATAAAATATTTTGCATCTTATTACTACTTTTTACTCTCACAAAAATGTATGTTTAGAAACTATATTTGATTTAATTAATAGATTTTTTTTGAATTTTTAACACTGCTTTTTATGAACACAAATATTCTTATTCTTACATGCATTATATGTACATCAGTGGCAGAACTAAGTATTTTATTAGACTAAATATTATGTCAGCAAATCATAATTAAATGTTCTTTCCTAATCTAAAGTTCTCACTTGAAAGTAGAAAACTGTCATGGTCAGAAATAGCTGAGCCATGATCATTCATTAGGTACGTTCAGTACTGAATTAGAATGTGATATTCTGACTCTTACCTTGTCCATTGACCACTTGTCATGAGAATGTTCTGCATATTTGTTAATGAAGTATTCCAACTTCTCAGGAATTGTAATACTATGAGAAAAATAAAGAAAAAAGGCTTGATTTTCACAGCACTTACAGGGAATCATATTAATAATTTACTCACAGCTTATGACTGCTTATACCCCATTCGATGCATAACTGTTAAAAAATCGGTTTAACCAGGTATTACTTTTCCATATGATAGGAACAATATAAGAAAAGTCAAGCAGATAAGGTTCTATCCACTCATCTTATAATGAGTCACACTTTATGTCTTAATGTAAGTTATATACAATAAAAATTATACATAGTATAAATAAAAATAATTAAAATGTATTCAAAGAAGAGGACAACAGATAACACCAATTTTTTCTTTAAACCTGAATGAAGATATAGTTAAATTCAACAAGCTTAAAGACATACTTTTCTCCCACATTCGTTCTTTGAAGTTATTCCTCCTTTTGACTTAAGTCTCTTAGGCAACAACTATAAATGGGTAAAAGACTGCTGAAATCTGACCTGTTCCATTTTTAAATGTACTAAAATTAATTTTAAGTTAATTGCATACAACTAGTGATATGTTAATAATTTTACATGTTAATGGTGTATATATAAATTCTACATGTTACTAATATGAACTATAGGGAAAAGTAGTTAACCAATTCATGCTTTACTATTTTGATAACATTTCTTCTTGATTTCTTTCATGTTTAAATAAATATTTAATCCCTCGAACAGACGTGGAGTCCATGCAGTTGAAGACCAAGTCTGATGGTAAATGTAAGACTTGGGACTATCAAATATATCTATGAATGGAAAAAATAACTTACTAAGGCAATTAACTTTGAGAATAGAATTATAAGTAAAACCTAGTATAATGAGATGGTTTACTGTTCTTTTCTAGCAATGTTATCAGTTAGTAATTGAACTTTATGACATACACATACTTAAAAAACAATATGTAAAAAAATCACAAAGATGTAGAAATTATTGCTATCACTCTGCAACCCTAGTCTGTTAAGAGGTCCCCAAAGGGGCTAGCCGAGGTAAATTAATATACATGCCCAACACTTATTCATTAATTGGATTTAATTAATCAACACCAAAGCCACAACACTGTTCTAATGTTATTTTAAAATCCTAGATTACATTGTATGTTAACAAACCACAAACTTACCCAAGTAGGAATGTGAACATGTGATATTTTGGTTTACTTACTTTAGAAGAGATACAAAGGATCAATCACATAAGCCAAATACTGGGGTGGGGGGGGATAGAGTCTTTTCTCACAGGACTGTTATCAAATACCAAACATGCAAATTTAAGGCATTATCAAACTAATGGCATACCACCTGGCTTGAAATGTGGATCTGGTTATGGGAGCTAAACCAGCTGAGGGGCCAGCCAGAGACGTGAAAGTTGAACTCCCAAGCAAATTCAGATGCTGCGGAAGGTAACAACCGAGTGACTACCTTGCTAATACTGATCTTGCTGAGTCCCACGGAATGGGTAAGATAATGTGGCAGGAAGAGCAGCCTCCTTGCAAATGGAAAACCATGGTCCTACTTAAAGACAGTAACAACAACAAAAACGCTGAGACTCCGAACACCTGACAGACGTACCCAAACATCCTATCTGTAGGGCAATTTACGCAAGTAGGTACATGGAAGAGCTTTCCTAACGATAAGTAATATTTTATCTGTGGTGAAGGTTGTCACACCGCATTCTCAATCCATGCTAAATTCTCCAGAAATATTCTCATTTGATATTCCCTTCACTCTCACGCTGTGCTTTATGAGGCTGAACATAAGCTGCTAACCCTAGGCCTGGCTGAGAGGTAGTGATGATGAAGTGATTCCCCCGTAGCTCACAGAAAGAGCTTTGCACTGCATGCTGGGAAGCACCCTGAATCAAAGACTCTGCACAGAAGTTGGCTTCAATTATTAATAAACATTTAGGGTAGAATTTCAACTAAAAAATATAACTGATATACTTTCTTGATTCTCATTATCATAGATATTGCCACGTGGTTATGTACAGAGAATCCTGATGATATTAAGAGTATATCGCTTAGAGGGTATATCTTATCTACTTCTGATATTTGTATAACCATTATTATTACTACTATCATTTCATCAAGTAGAGGGACCCCTAGTAAAAGGATACCAATTCAAAGGGGGCATGGATGAGAGAAAGTTCACTTTAGTACCTTATTCAATTTCAGACTTCACACATCATTTACAATAAAAATCTGCTGCAATAGAAAGAGTCCATACTTTGAGGTATCAACAGGTTGTGGGTTAAAGTTCCCTTCAGAATCCATTGATGACTGTTTTTCCATCATACTGACATAATTTGACTCCATGTAGTCTGGAGGCAAAGCTCCCGCAACTGCACTCAGGCAAGGCAGTGCCAGTTTGAAAAGTTCTTGTTCATATTTCTGGGAAGAGATGGAGGACCAGAAAATAAATACTCCATTACTATTGAGCAAAAGCTGTCAACATGATCACTGCGGCTGACATGATGCTGTAAGAGAAAATCTGAATTACCTCGGGCTGGCTCAACTCCCCAAAGGATTCTTTCTCTAGAAAATGGAAACTATAGCCTGACATCCCATAAGATGAGATGACTGAAGCTTTGTACTGCATAAAAGGAATAAAATCTGTGCTTCTCTAAACGTTTATTCTCCAATATCGGAAATGAAGTGAACCTGAATATGCTACATGTATAATGTGTCTTTACAACATAAACATAATTTCAGTCAATGAGGACTACTGCTGCACCACATTATAAAGACTAGACATGAGAAATACCCAAAGTACAAGATTCCAGAGAGTAAGAAATTTTAACTGGTCTGTACTGCATCACAAAGGTATGAAAAATAAAATTCTGAACTGAGAAAGAAATTCTATAGGAGATATGAATAATCAAAATTTCTGGGGAGAGGTATTTGTATATTAATTACATAATTAGTTAAATTTGTATTTGTAGATTTTTTTAAATCAAAAATAATAATTCCTGTATTTATTATTAAAAAATGTTTAAATTGAAGTGTAGTTGATTTATAATGTTGTGTTAATCTCTGCTGTACAGCAAAGTGACTCAGTTATACACATCTAGACATTCTTTTTTTAAAAAAATATTCTTTTCCATTTTGCTTTATCCCAGGAGACTGAATACACTTCCCTGGGCTATACAGTAGGACATTGTTGTTTATTCATTTTAAAAGTTATCTCACTTTAAATGTTCAATTTTAAATTAAAGTTGTAAATTCTTCTCAAAATACCTTCTACATATTATTTCAAAAGGGCTCCGGGTTTACCCAAGGCAATTCAGCAAGAAAAACCATTGAGTTGTAGCTACCAAATGTAATCACAGATAAACCTCCCTTATTATACAGTAAACTCTTGGTTATACTATTCCAGTCATCTGATTTTGATTAATAATTTAAGCATAAGCATACGAAGCATGTTGTTCTGATTTTCTCTGAAATAACACACTCCAGTCTTCTGAAAGTATATGAACTATTCATTATAAATATGGCAACTATAAGGGAATGTCACATACATAAAGCACTGAGTACTTAAACCTCCATAGCAGCAAAGTGGGAAAAGTCAGTAAGGCCACTGGAATATTATAATTTTATGAGATTTAATATTTTATATTTTTATATTTGACAGGATTTCTTCAGGCTTTATAAGATTGGGGAGGTGACTGACTAGGGAGGGTTTGAGTCCAAAGAAGTCCAAATGTACCAGAAACTGATCAACCCATGTGCATAATTTCCTAAAATGCTTGGCCATTTTAAAGTCAGAAAATGTTATCATCACAAGAAACATGTTACCCTCATGATTATGAAAAGTTAATATAAATTGCATTCTCAACATTTGTTATAAATGAAGAGAAAAAATAAAACTATGCCAAGTCTTGATAAGCAAAGACAGCATTCCACTATTCCACTAAGAATACTATCTTACCAAGATCCTATGGCTTTTCAGTTGTTTTATCATACAAATAAAACCGCAGTTACCTTTTGAGACAGGGCATCAAAAATGCCCCAGAACAACTTTCTTGATAAATGAAGTTCTTCTTCTGAGGCAGCTCCAAAGTTTCCCCACCCTCCAGGCAGGCAGTAGTACTTCCAGCATCTTTCATAATGATTTGTCAGCAGCTAGGTGGGAAAACAATTCTAAGCACTGAGCTAAAGACACATGGTATATATTTTCCATTTCCTCCCAAATGGCATTCTAATGCCATGTAATAAGGCCAACTGATATGGAACTGCTCAATCCCATGTGAATTCTTTTGGAGAACACTATAGGACGGCTCCTTAAATTTAACGCTGAGCACAGGATGAAGACCAAATGACCAATTTCACAAATTATCTTGAACAGAATTATTTAGGAGGTTGTTTGGTTATCTGTGTACCTCTGAGTTCTACTTTAGTTGCTATCATTTACTTACAATTTTATGACTTGTTATCTCCTGGAATCCATGCATGTAACAGAGGGATTGATGTCACAGTGACCCAGAGGATACAGCACCTAAAATGTGCATTCTCAAGGGACAATACCTCTGAATATTTGTGCTTCCTCTCTAACTACCCTGAATCATTACACTATGATTTGCTTCAGAACCGACATCTCTAAGTAAACTCCCCAAACTGCCCTACTTCCGTAATTTCTATACCTGTAGTTCTTTGGTGGTTTTGGATGTAATTTATTTTCTTAGTGAGGGTCTATGTTGCTTCTTAAGTTTTTAACCTACAAATATTTTGTGGGACTAAACTAGAAGTTCAAAGACGTGGATGGAATTTTTCAATTATTCGGTAGCTCTTTGGATCATTTATTCTGGATATATAAACCGAAAAATATTCACAACTCTTTGCCAAATTAATAAAATTATTATTAATAATAATTAAAATAAAATTATTTTTTGAATAAACTGTAAATTTTTGGACCCTCTTTCCTATAGCTAAGGAGGAAAATAAATTGAGCGTTACTCTTATTAAAGCTAATTAGGTCTCTTACTGTATAAATATTTCTTCTCATTTAGTCTCCCTCACAGTTAAGAATCACACACACACACACACACACACACACACACACACACACACAATTTAGGAATCTCAAATGATGAAATATTGAGATCTAATTTGCTTAGAGTAACAGGCAAATATCTATAATGCAAAAGAGTTTTATCACATAAAGTGATACTGTATCTTTTTTCAGGTATTTTCCAGCTCATTTGTATCAAGAAAATTTTGCATGACAAGCAAATGATAAAAACTGTAAAAAAACAGGATTTTCAGCAAGGATATAATTTACTTTACATAATTCATCAATTTCTCTAGGTTTATTAAGCCAAAATCACTTTTTGTAGAGAAAGATTGTTTTTGTTAAATATCTCGGTGTGTTTAGTGTAAGAGCAGCTGAAAAAAATAGCAGCTTATTTTTATCTTAAACCTCTTTTCACAGCACAATTACTGGGTGGCCATGAGGAAGAAATGATGTTTACCAGGTGGCAGAGCAGAGTGGTCACCTATAAAAAGTCCACTACGGGACAGTGACCTCCATGCACAGACCATGCCACTAGATCACACATTGGTACACACCTAATACCTTAATCGTGAGCCAGGATTGGTATATTACATGACAAGAAAATATTCCCAAGTCAATAAGACAGAATGAGACTTGATCATTCATGAACAGAATAATAAAGCTGGGAAGCAAAAATGTCAGGGACTTTACTGTGACAAACTGTAACTGCATATACATAAAGATTATATTTGATCCTTATGAAATGATATTTGGAAACTGTCATTTGATTACCAACTTAGAAAATGTTGTTTTTAAAACCTATTCTTTATGCCTTGAGGTTGCTAATACTTTAGGCCAGGCCTATTACCATGTTTTCCAGCCTAAGAATATCCTGGCTCATCTTTTTTCTTGTGGCCCATTTTCTTTCCATTGATTTCTATTTCCCTTGATTTACAGTAAACCAATCTTAGGATTTCTCTGGTCTTTTATTACTTGTTTATTTTAGGTTGAGGTACACGTATCTATAACTTACATGCCCATTTCAATAACTGGAAGAAATTTTCCAGCATCAAAGATCAAACATGATGTATCTGAGAGATATACATATTGTAATAGGAAACAAAGCCAGAGGACCCAGTAATCAAATAACTACAAACACTTCCTGTACTTACCTTAAGAGGCATCTTTGCATGTTCATTTAATAATGGGACATCAAATACTAATCTTCTGAGTAAGTGCTGCATCATAGAAGGTCTCAGTTGGCTGGTGGAACAAAGCTAATTTTAATAATGAACATTTAATAATGTCTAAACTAAGTAGATAAATCACTAGACTAGATTATACATGCCAAGAAACTGTACCTACACCACTCTTCAGATGATGTTAATTTTAGGTGTTCCTAATCCAAAGATTAACTAATAGTTACATACTTTTGTAAAAAGTTCCATTTCCAACTCATCTCTAGCTCCCTGATCTCAAGACCAACCCTTATTTGCTACAGGAGACGTTCCTCTTCTGCTCCTTCCCTTCCTACCACTCACAACTGCAGACCCCACTGTTGCTACTAATTTAGTAAATGCTTCTTCCCTCACTCCAGTGAGTGGGAAGGGTCTTCAGTGACTAGATAGGAAGCAAAAAGAGGAGGGAGTGTAGGAGCAAGAGGAAGAGAAAAAGACTGAGACCGAAATTTTGCCAGAGGAGAAAGGGAAAGAAAACTAACACACAGTGACCATTTACTGTGTTGGCCATCCTGAGTGCTTCATCTCATTTAATATTTAGAAAAAATCAGTGAGATAGATATTTTGATTCCATTTCACAGAATTTTGGGGTCAGGGAACTAAAATTAGATTATGAACTAATCTCCTTTTTTTTTTTTTTTTTCTTTTTTTAACCTCCCTCAGTCCCATCTGGCTCCTACACCCATACACTCGTTCCACTATGACTGAAAACCTTTCCTTTACCGACGTACTGGGCAGGCTGCAAGCTTTCACCTCCAAGAGCTCCCGTCCATCAGAAAGAAACCATTACCCTAGCTAGAGGCCTGAGAAATTGTCACTTTGACTGTCAGAACCTCAAAAGGAGAAGATATGTTTCTGGTTTTCAGAGTAAGACCTTCAAACACTTCTATCTATAGGAAGCGGCTTTCCAGGCTGGAGGAAATAGTCTGTCTTCATCACCGTCACAATAGGTCATACTTTAATATTATACTACATATATTTTTTATCTTTAATAAGTCTCTGTTTTCTCTTCTCTTCTGGAAGAGGAGTTAAAACCATCACACAGTGAAAAGGGGAGAATCTATTAATATTACACTAACGTGGCTGGTGAAACCTCACACGCCAACATCCAGAATAGCATCATTGGTCCAACACCGTATCCAATGGCTAGATACCTAGAGAGTCTAGGAGGAACACTCCTGAACTTGATCAGCAGCAAGGGCACTCTGGTAAGACTCATACCCCAGCACATAAAATGAATTAATTTTATGGTCCAGAAATTGTTGACAATATTCAAAAGAATCTGTCAAGGGCCAGAGACTATATTCTCTTTCTTAAAGAAGAAGAAACTTGGTATAGACTTCATTGCCCACTTACCCACAAATAGAGAGTAAACACACTTCTATGGAATCTCGTTGAGCTTTGGTAAGTGAGCAGCCCTTAGAAAGTCTGTACACGGTGTGAAGTAATGAGTCAATGAGGGAAGCATGGTGCTCAGTGCCAGCAAAAAGAGGAGCACATCTTGTTAACAAAGGCAACACGGCCGTGCAAAGGTACCGATTGAGGGCCAGGGCCATGTCTGTAGCGCTCAAAGCAGCCTAGAAAGGAATTGGAGAGGAGACAGTCATTTGTGTTGGGCAGGAGACAACTTTCAAAGGGATCCACAAGTTGACGTGTACTTTCATTACCTAGAAAACGACAAAAGTACGTAATACGGAAATGGATTCCTCTGTTATAGATTTACCTGTGGTTCATATGCTTTTTTATCACTAAAAACAATCAATTTTCAATTGCTCATAAATAGATAAAAATGAATGAAGTAATATGTATCGCTTCAAAAGGCCCCAGAGGTTCATGTTCTAAAATAAAATATTGGGGGCTTCCCTGGTGGCGCAGTGGTTAAGAATCCACCTGCCAATGCAGGGAAAAACGGGTTCGAGCCCTGGTCTGGGAAGATCCCACATTCCGCGGAGCAACTAAGCCTGTGCACCACAACTAGTGAAGCCCCTGCTCTGCAACAACAGAAGACAACACAATGAGAAGCCCGCACACCACAATGAAGAGTCACACCCACTAGCCACAACTAGAGAAAGCCCGCGCACAGCAACGAAGACCCAACGCAGCCAAAAATAAATAAATAAATAAAATTAAAAAAAAATTTTTAAATAAAATATCAACGGTAGGATGGATGAAAGATAAAGACACTAATGATATCAAAGAATGTGACTGCTTCCCTTTACTAGGAGAGGTAAGAGAAAGTTTATTCTCATAGTAGATCTCAAATACATAAATTCTTTCTGAATTCTATATATGAGTATTAATTATATTTCTGTTCATGTCCACCAGCATCAATAACCAAAGGCTGATTGTCCTACCATGTTATCAACTATACTACTTAGGTTCAGAATTTCACATGAACACAACCAAAACAGAACAAAAAAGTTCAGTTTCATTTTTGTGATTCTCCTCTCACAGCTTTCACTATTGCCAACTCAAGATCTGATTTCCTCTGATATCAAAAAGACTCATTTAATTGAGAATAATAGGAGGTTTTATTATAGCTACTAGAATAACATTTAGAGTTTCAGCTTATTTTACAATGTTTCAAATAGTAGAACACTTACACTGATAATGGCAGATTCTCAATACTGGCCACTGGATTCACAGGACAGATTTGAACCTATATGTACATTAATAAATGACGACTCCAGGATGATACTGTAATTGGCATGACTCAGCAATGTCCACTAAACCTTCTCAATACTTTAACTGCTTTTGTTGAGATGCATAATTATTTATGTTGACTTCGAAGTGAACAGGAGCCACTGTGACCTCCCAAATCAGGGTTATATAAACTTTCTATTGTCTTCCATTGCACCTGATCAGAATTCTTATCTTACTCTTCAGGTTGTCCATTTTCTCCACTATTTAGTGAATTCCTTGAGGATATAGTCTATTTTGTTTTCTGTTTACCCTATGCTTGCCTAAAAATATAATAGGCACTCAATAACCATTTGGTGACAATGAATGAATGAATATATCTATGAAAGAATATCATATGGCAGAGATTGAAGAGTTAAAAGATGCAGAAGTCATTTGCTCAGATCATTACCGTATCTAAAGAAGCAGCAGCCCGCAGATCTGGCAGAAAGCCAACCTCGAGAAGATGGAGGAGGAAATCTTGAACTTCAATTCCATAGACCCTGTCAAGGAACAAAACCATGGCTGCCTTGTGATCTGGGCAAAACCCCGCAGACATGTCAGGCTCCACCACATTCCCATCTAAAAAAGAGAAGGTGACACATTGTTGTTAATGAAATAGATTACAAATGGCTACTTTCCAGCCTGCTGGTGTTTTAAATAAAGTTATCCGGTGAATGGTTTCCTGTTCCTCTACTACCCTCAAGCAAGGGCTGGGACTTAGCTGAGGTAATATGGCAGTGCAATGTAAACCCATGGTCATTTAAATGTTATTTGGGCATCCATGTGTTAACTGTGTATATGATTAGGACATAGCATTATGCCAGATACCAAGAAGGAAACAAAATGGCACCCAAAATCCAAACTGTAAAACTGAGAGTAAATATCATAAAGCTAAAATGTAAAGCAAGGTTTGCATTCTTTTCAATACAAGAACCTCTTGAAAACTTAATAAAATATTAATAAAGTTCATGTACCCTATGTGATAATCATGGTACATTTACATCATTTACATATTTATGGCTTAGACAATTACAGAATAATGAACAAAACTCCAGGAACCAGTCTGACTTTCAAATGAAAGGTGTTTCATTAATCATAATAGCATTTAATAACATTTAAAACATATTTGAGAGCCATATTATTTTCTCTATCAACAGTCAATGCTTGATGCCTTATATAGAGGAGCGGATTCCTAAGTATAACTCTGTAGATTCATAGAGGGGATCACTGATATGAAGAATTAGGGAATTACGTGCCCACTGAAAATACCGGAGAACAAACTTGTTTTCTGTTTGACCATGTGATAATTATGCCACACTGCTGCTGACCACACGCTATAAGACTCTGCAAATACTATCACAGAACCTTTATTACTGATGCAATGTTGGAGAAAGAAGGACCCAGGGAAAGATGATACATGACCATACCCATCCTGAAAGAACAGTCACAACGTTTTCGTTTTCATTCACAGTCAATGAATGAATTTGATATTTGAATCACGAAAATGAACAAATAACAATGCTTTAAAGGAAATTAGACTGAAGACTAGTACCAAATCACTTCCATTCCTTATAATTAATAATAAACTAATACACCTAATACCTTCCTTCCTGTAATTACAATAATAAGAATAACAATGCTTGTCATTTGTGCTGTTGTCAGGTATTGTGTTAGGAATGTTCCAGACACACTTTCATACAATTTTCACACGTGCACTATGAAGGTGGTATTATTATCTTCCTTTAACACAAGATAGAAACCGACTTTTAGGGAAGTTAAATAACGTGTCCAAAATTGCACATCTAGTCATTGGCAAAGTTAGATTTAAACTAAGTAAAATTGGATTTAAAATCCAACCCGAGGTAATTTAATCCTTAGGTTAAATCAGCACGCTCTAATTTCTGATTAAAAATCTACATGAAATTCCAGTTCCATTCTCCTAAAAAAAATCACATTATAGGTAATTTATAGTTATAGGATTATATTCTTCTAACAGAAAGCTGTGCCTAAGGAAATGATAAGCAACTCATTGATCTTGAAATAAGATCTGTTTTTTAAACACTCATTCAGGTGGACATTCGTTTTAAGGAATGCTACAGCTCCAGCTGCCTGGGAATGAAGACTCATGGATTGGCTGCTGCTTTATGTTCTCCGTCTCCTCAGACACACTGGGGACAATAGAGCTGATGAACTGCCTCCCCTCAGACTCCTGGAGAATGAACTGGCACAAGGAGGGCCAGCTGCACTGCCTTTACCCTGTGCTGCCTGCATCATTCATCCACCTAAAATTACTACCTCAGACAATCTGCCCAAACCTGTCTGAACCAAGAGCTGCAGGAAAAGAATATCTACTTTTGAGATTAGATACTTGTCCCTTAATTTTTCTAAACTCCTCCTTCTTTCATTATCATTTTGGGCTACCCTCTAGTTCTAGGATAAGTATAATAAAAATGTATGAGACCCATCAGAATGGCCCTCATCAAAAAGTCTAGAAACAACAAATGCTGGAGAGGTGTGGAGAAAAGGGAACCCTGCTACACTGTTGGTGGGAATGTAAATTGGTGTAGCCACTATGGAGAACAGTATGGAGGTTCCTTAAAAAACTAAAAATAGAGCTACCATATGATCCAGCAATCCCCCTCCTGGGCATATATCCAGAGAAAACCATAATTCAAAAAGATACATGCACCCCTGTGTTCATTGCAGCATTATTTACAAC